>NC_132850.1:8028054-9232429 GCF_048164855.1 Canis lupus baileyi
CACTTGGAAAAAGTGGATCCCTAAATCCTGTCAGAATAATTTCCAGAAAAAAAAAATAATAATAATAATTTCCAGATGTATTTAAGGTTTAAACATAAAAAAGAAGGGGTGCCTGCATGGCTTAGTTGGTTAAGGGTCTGTCTTCAGCTCAAGTTATGATCCCAGGGTCCTGGAATGGAGTCCCATGTGTGGCTCCCTGCTCAGTGGGAGTCTGTTTCTCCCTCTCCCTCTCCTCTCCAGTCCCCTCTTGTGCTCTATCAAATAAATAAAACCTTTTAAAAAGCACATTAAAAATAAAATACTAATATAAAAAATGAAAAAATTATTTTAAGTCCTAAAGTGAGGAAAAGCCTTTCTAAAAATGACACAAAATCTAGAATAAACAACTAATTTATTCAGTAACAGATCAAATATGACTAAAAAATTCCTAGGGGCGCCTGGGTGGCTCAGTAGGATGAATATCCAATTCTTGATTTCAGCTCAGGTTATGATCTCAGGGTCATGGGATCAAGCCCATGTTGGGTGGGCTCCATGCTCCACTCCTCTCTCTCTCTCTCCCTCTTCCCCTCCTCCCACTCATGTACACCCTCTCTCTCTAAAATAAATAAATCTTTAAAAAAAATTCTAAAGAGAAGAAAACACAAAGCAAACCAAGATTATAGATAAACTGGTTGAAAAATTTTATTGTATACTCTACCAGAAAGGATCGTTTCTCTAATGAATATTAAGATTCTTACACCTCAATAAAAATACAATCAAATAAGCATATAAAAGAAAAGGATTTGAACAAACATTTTCACAGGAAAGGAAACATGAAGAATGAGCTTTGCTCCTAAGTGAAATACAGATTAATAATTCAATGAGATACCATGTTCACATAGCAGGTGGGTAATGACAAAAGGTTTTGATAACAGCCTGCCAGCGATAATACAGGCCAAAGCTGTCAGACTATGGCAAAGAGCCAAAAAATATATACAAAGAAGAGTTTGTGATATAGACCATATGTGAGCTGCAAAGCTTGAAATATTTACTATCTAGCCCTTGAAAGAAAAAAAGTTTGCCAACTGCTACAGTCAAATACTATCTGTAGGAGTATAAACTGGTACCATTCTAATAAAGAACAGTCGGGCAATATTTATCATACTTTAAATGCACATACCTTTTGAGCCAGCTTTTCAACTTTTAAGATTTTTAATTTTTAAAATTCCATATAGTTAACATACAGTGTTTTATTAGTCCTACAGACAGAATCTTGCAAGAGAACTATGAAAAGAGAACATATACAGCAGCAAAAACTGGAAACAGCCTATCCACCAATAAGACTAAATTAATTAAAATACATACCTACAATATTATATTATGTGGTTATAAAACAGAATGAGATAAGCTTTATATGAGTTTCCCAGGTTACTTAGGTAAAAATATCTAAGTGACAAAGAATATCTGTACATATATATATATACACACACATATATGGCTATCACTGATGTATTTTATAATGTATGTATATATATAATTATTTATACATTAAAAAAAATCTTCCATTGATTTTCTATGAATATCATAACTGAGGAGCTAGAAGACAGAAACACCAACTTTTCAAAGCACACTTTTTGTATCTTTTGAGTTTTGAAGCACATGAATCTACTATTTACTGAAAACAAATTTTTATCCTTACTTGACAATACACTTGAGATTTAAAGTTTTTTCAGAGATGGCAATTTCTAACAAAGCATCAAATCTGAATTTGAAATTTTGCTATTTATCACACAAGAAATCTGCAGGCTGAACAAATCTTAATGAGGTTAAAATATAAGTACTAGTTATATTAAGATAAGTAATTAACTGGACAAGAATTCCACTCATCCTCGAGGCCCAAATAATCAAACAAAAGAAACCGCTTCTGTTTCTCAGAGCCTAGATCTGCAGAACAAAGCATGATATTACACTTATTTGGGGATCACAGCAGCTAATGAAACTCGTAAAGCATAAATTTCTCATGGAAAACTCCTAGCTGTTAGACACTGTGAACATGCTTGGCATATGTGAAGAAAAGCAAGGACCATATGGCTAGAACTGAATGAGTGAAAGGAAGAGTGCTAAAAAATGAGAAGAGAGAAAATGCCAGAGGACAGGTCTATTATTAATTTGCAGACCATAGGAAAAAATGCAATATATTCAAGTATGAAAGGAAGTAATTAAAAGCTCATGGAGAGGGATTAACATGATTTATATTTTACAAGGATCACCTTAGCTTCTGTATTTCTTTAAGGCTGTTAAATATTATAGAGAAAAAAGAATGGAATTAAGAACAGTTAGGAGACTACTGCAATAATCCAAGGAAAAACTGGAGGCTAAGACCACGATAATAATGAATGTGGGGAGAAACAATCACATTTGGGTATGTTTTAAAAGTTAGTGGCATCGCCCGATATATCAGAAATTGGGTATGAAAGAAGCAAAGGATAACACACAGGGTATCATATCTTGAGATGGGAACTCTAAGGGAGGAACACACAGGAAAGGGGTAACTAGGCTCTGAGCCTGTTAATTTTGAGAACCTTATTAAATCTTCAACTGGAGATACATTAAAGAAGAATTAGAAAGCAAAATCTTGCCAAGCAATGACATATATATTTGGGGATCAATGAAGAGATGGTACTTAAAATTTTTTTTTAATATTTTATTTATTTATTCATGAGAGACGGGGGGGGGGGGGGGCAAAGACACAGGCAGAGGGAGAAGCAGGCTCCATGCAGGGAGCCCAACGTGGGACTTGATCCTGGGTCTCCAGGATCACACCCTGGGCTGCAGGCGTCGCTAAACCACTGCGCCACCGGGGCTGCCTGAGATGGCACTTAAAATTTATGGAACTAGATGAGATCACCTAGCCAATTTATTTACCACGGATGGAAGAAAGCTAAATAGTCCTCTTCAACATGTGGAAATCTGGTAGAAAGGAAAGAATCAGGAAAAGGAAGTAAGATGCAACAGCCAATGAGGCAGGAGGAAAACTAGGTGACTGATATCAAATAAGCTAAGTGAAGGAAGTTTTGTTTGGATTTTTTTTTTTTAAGATTTTATTTATTTGAGAGAGAGACAGAGACAGCAAGAGAGAACACAAGCTGGAAGGAGAAGGAGAAGCAGGCTTCCCACTGAGCCAGGGAGCCTGATGCAATGCCCAGCTAGTTCCTAGGACATCAGGATCCTGACCTGAGCCAAAGGCAGATCTTAAACAACTGAGCCAGCCAGGCTACCCAAGCAAGTATTTGAATAAGGAAGGACTGCGGAGTGAAGTAAGTCAGTCAGAGAAGGACAAACATTATATGTTCTCATTCATTTGGGGAATATAAATAATAGTGAAAGGGAATATAAGGGAAGGGAGAAGAAATGTGTGGGAAATATCAGAAAGGGAGACAGAACGTAAAGACTGCTAACTCTGGGAAACGAACTAGGGGTGGTAGAAGGGGAGGAGGGTGGGGGGTGGGAGTGAATGGGTGACAGGCACTGGGGGTTATTCTGTATGTTGGTAAATTGAACACCAATAAAAATAAATAAAATAAAATAAATAAAATAAAACAAAATAAAAATTTTAAAAAATGAATAAGGAAGGACTGATCAACCATAGCAACTGCTGCTCAGATAACACATAAAATGAAGGTTAAGAATGGTATCAATATTGGCAAAGCTGAAATGAACTTCTAACTTGACAAGAGCTTTATCAGTGGAAAGATGAGTGTACAAGCTGGAGTGGGATGATCCGAACAGAGACGGAAAAGACAGAAAGAGGGAACCTTAAGTACTCACAACTCTCTACAAGAACTGTGCCCAAATTAAAGAAAATAAGCAGAAACTGGATTAAAATCTGTAGAAAAAGTTTTTCTATGAATTTATGTTCTGTTTTCCTTGTTACTTTTTTAACTTCCTTGTGAGTTGTTGGTTTTGTTGTTGTTTTTTTAAAATGGAGACTATTACAGCTTGTAGTATGCACACGGGAATGATCCAATAAAGAAGGAACAACTAATGAGATCAGAAGAAAAATCTATGTGCAATAGGGGATGTGATCTGTACATAAACTTCCATTGTAAAAGAATGAAAGGAACACGTGTTAAATGCAAGTAAGTTGTAAGACTTTGTGAAAGTAGAATGGAAGTTATTTTAAGCAATTTAAGGACACTGTGTTTTATAATGAAAGTAAATGTCATGATGCCAAGTCAGCTTTTATTTCTGGTCTTCATGCTTAGACTTTGCTTTAAGAAGCATACTGATATTTCTACACTATACCTAAGAACCATTTCATGTTAAGGTACAAACACCAACTAAGAAATCCAATAAACACATAAATGAACACTGCAAAAGGGCTGTTACTTTCATTGCCAATATATTACTTGATTCCTTCACACATTTTTGCTTTTAATCAAAGCATAATTTTCAGAAATAAATATTATAATTTTAACTTTAAAAATCATGGTTTTCTAACAATTCTGAAGCTGCTTTTCTCTTATATTTAAAAAAAACAATCAAAAGAAAACAAACTGAAGAATGTAAAACAAGTAACAATAAGCAAAAAATGAGGTAATCTTGGTTCATTTTAATTAAAAGGTAAAATTAGTATTTTGTGAGAGACATTTCTAAGAGATGATTTATTGTTACTCAATAAAATAAAATTTCCTTAATAATGAAAGCCTCACTGGAGGGAGAAGATCAGGAATGTAGTTTAATAGTTAAAAATCCAATAAAATCAGGAATCATTAAAAAAATGAAACATTTGCTTTTATTTGGAATATAGAAAGGCACACTGGCCAGTCATTGGATGATCAACCAAGACTTGCAAAAGGTGCATGCTAATCTGAGTTCTTTTTTGAACAAGTCAAACCTATAATGCAAAGTTCATGATTGCAATTTTCATTTCTTTAAAGCAGAATGACAAAATAAAGACACTTGCATCTCCATGTTTTTACTGACTTACTAAGTTTTTCCAAAGCATTCAAATTATTCACAGAAACACCTCACTTTCCAGAGGATATTTCATTAGTGTAAAAATAATTAAAATCACACAATTACATTGACAAGTACTACTAAAAGAAATGGGTTTGGAAACAATGGACATTTGGTAAACATGCAATTCATCAACAGCTGAATTTACATGGCTTTGTCTGAAAGTACTAGCTGCTTTTCGACAGTCATTCCAGCTTCTGCTCTTATTGACAGACCCTGATTCTCATTAGGGCACACTTAGAATAATAGAAAGAATAGTAATTCATATATATGATCCTAAGATGAAAAACAATCCTGGCTACTAATAGGCCAGTAACCAAGAGATAAGTTTTCATGTTTTCTATTTTTTTAAAGATTTTATTTATTCATGAGAGACAGAGAGAGAGAGAGAGGCGCAGAGACACAGGCAGGGGGAGAAGCAGGGTCCATACAGGGAGCCCAATGTGGGACTTGATTCCGGGACTCCAGGATCACACCCCAAGCCGAAGGCAGGCACTAAACCGTTGAGCCACCCAGGGATCCCCAAAATTTTTCACGTTAACAGGATAATAATTAGAATACAACAATCCAGTGTTATTTCAAACTGCAAGTATCACCCATTAATTAGTAAGCAAGGGCCAGGAAAATTGTCTTTTAATAGGCTATAAGAGACACCTGGCTGGATCAGCAAGCACAGAAATATGACTCTTCATTTCAGGGTTGTGAGTTCAAGCCCCATGTTGGGTGTGGAGTTAGGAAAAAAAAAAAGGCTAGAACAGAAAACAAAGTATACCATTCAGAGTGTCAGTAGTACTATGAAAAATGCTTGTACACACATAGGTCTCCAGGTAAAATAAATTTCTAACAGTGTTCCAAAATTAAAATAAGTAACTGGCAATGGATGTTAACTAAACTTATTGTGGTAATCATTTTATAATACATACGTAAAGCAAAGCAATATGTTGTACACATAAAACTAATCCAATGCTACATGTAAATTTCATCTCACTTTAAAATATCTAAAAACAAGCACCCCTGGGATGCCTGGGTGACTCAGCGGCTAAGCGTCTGCCTTTGGCACAGGTCATGATCCTGGGATCGAGTCCCACATCGGGCTCCCTGCATGGAGCCTGCTTTTCCCTCTACCTGTGTCTCTGCCTCTCTCTGTGTCTCTCATGAATAAATAAATAAAATCTTAAAAAAAAAAGCACTCCTAAATAATTTTACTTCTAATGCACAGTAATACTTGAATATCATTGAGTGAAAAGCAATGCTTTCTGAGTGATTACTCTCCATCATAATCTCTTCGTGAACTTGCCAGAAATAGATACCTGAGTTCTACATCATCGCCCAAAGATTCTGGTTCTGTAGGTCAAGGATGAGAGCCAGAATTTGAGCTCTAACATACTCCCAGATGATGCTAATACTACTGATCCACAGACTACACTTTGAGTAGCAGGCTCTAGTTTTTTATGAACCAGTCACAAATAAACTATGCAGATAATAGATCACTGCACCCCGCGGTTGAAAGCAATCTTCAGATGATTAACCAAGTCTAACTTCTTAGCTGGTCCAATTTCTTCCGCAAAGCCCCACCTGAATCTTCTACCAACAAAGATGAACCAATGAATGCCCCACCACACCAGAGATGAACCATTTACTTCAGTCAGATCAATCACTAACAATCTATGTCAAGTCCTAATGAAGATGAATGAGTTTCCTCAGGAAGTCCCAACTAAAGATTACAGCTCTCTTGTCTTCTTTTCATTTGATTATGTGTTATTGTGGAACTATTCAAGTATGCCAATATAACCTCTACACATTCAATAAGGAGAGATGAAACTCACAGGTAAGATTCACAGAACTTACTTTCAATAATTTTTGCTTTTATCTGTTCCCACAAGGGGAAAACACAGTTTGAAACCAGTGGAATATTCAGAACAATTCGATTTTAAAACTCAAAGATTTTATTACTACAAGGTGACCAACAAATGCTGACACTTCAAATACTTCCGACAGAAATTTGTTAAATGCTATCAATTTCAAAAGTCTACTTTGTACACTATTAAAGTAAAAAAAATGATTTTAAAGCACATTCTAAAACACCTTATAAAACAGATAACCATCTGTTCTTCACTGAGGAAAACTAAAGCAATAGACTACTTTTTTGAATGTTCACTGGCATTTATAGTTCTCTAAAAGGAATGATCAAGAAGACAGCAATATCTACTAATTGACACATTCAAGGGCGCCTGGGTGGCTTAGTCCATTGAACAACTGAGTCTTGATTGATTTCAGCTCAGGCCATGATCTCAGGTTAGTGAGACTGAGACCCAAATCAGGCTACCACCACTCAGCAGAGTCTGTTTAAGATTCTTTCTCTCCTTCTGCCCCTCCCCTCCCTTGCACCAAAAAAAAAAAGATTGTGTCATACATTTTAATGAAGTAAAACATTTACAAGTTTTTATATTTCACAACATATTATTTTGTAAGCAGGGTAAATTGAAATATTAACAAAATAAAAGTAATTTATACCATTAATTCCAGAAGAAAAATGCCACAGAGGTATGAGGAAACAGGTCCAACTGTTTCCCAAACTATAGTTACACATTCCTGATATTCCTCCTTCTAATTCCAAAATTTCTAAAACATGGTTATATTATTTTTAAAATGAAACTTTTCATTTTCATCTTCTCTCCCTTCTTGCCACACCAGAATCAGCTGATATCCCTTTCTATACAGATAAACAAGGATCTGTTCAGGCCCTGAACCTAAGCTTTTATCCTACCCCTTATAACCAGAAAATATTGCAATGTTAAAATCATTTTAAGAACTATAAAACTGTACAGAGTAACTTGTAATTTTTACCCTCAATGACATCAGTAAAATAATAATAATTTCACTTTGTTACTCTTAGGAGTTCATTAAACACAAGACACACCAATTCTACTAATTGCAAAGAAAGGAAATTCTGGAACAGGCTACAATATAGATGAACTTTGAGGATGTTAAGTGAAATAAGCCAGTCATAAAAAGTAAACATATTATGATTCCACTTATATGAAGTCCCCGGAGTGGTCAAATTCATAGAAAATAGAAGGGTGGGTGACACAGCTAGAGGAAGGAGGAATAGAGACTTATTATTTAACAGGTATCGTTATAGTTTTATAAGATGGAAAAGTATTATGGAGATTGGTTCTATAACAATGCCAACGTACTTAACATTATGAATTGTAAACTTAAAAGAGCTAAGATGGTAGGAGTGCCTAGGTGGCTCAGTCAGTTAAGCATCCAACTCTTAATTTCGGCTCAGGTGATGATCTCAGGGTTGTGAGATGAGCCCCATGTCGGGCTCACATGCTGGGTGTGGAGCCTACTTAAGATTCTCTCTCTCCTCTCTCTGCCTCTCTCTATTAAAAAAAAAAAAAAAAAAGGCTGAGACCGTGAATTTTAGTTTATGTATTTCACAAGTAAATATTTTAATAAAAATATTAATATAATGAAAGTGAGAAAGAACATAAAATTACTAGTATCAGGAATGAAAGGTACAGTAGTAAAGATTCCATAGAGGCTAAAAATAAAGAAAATATAAACACTCAATTAAGAATAAATTTTAAAATTCTATGAATAGTTTGATGACAACGCATTTTAAAATTTAGAACTTTATGGAAATAGGGGATCCCTGGGTGGCTCAGCGGTTTAGCGCCTGCCTTTGGCCCAGGGCGCGATCCTGGAGTCTCGGGATCGAGTCCCGCGTCGGGCTCCCGCATGGAGCCTGCGTCTCCCTCCTCCTGTGTCTCTGCCTCTCTCTCTCTCTATGTCTATCATAAATAAATAAATAAATCTTAAAAAAAAAAAAAGAACTTTATGGAATTTGACAGTTTAGATCTTCACTGTCCAATACACAAAACCAAAAGCCACCTATAGCTATTTAAAATAAATAAACTTGTAACTTCAGTTCTGCACTAATGACATTTCAAATATTCAACTGACACAAATAGCTAGTGGCTACCATACATTAACAATGTACATACAGAACATTTCCATCATCATGCAAAGTTCTATTCAACTATGCTGACTTAAAGGAAATGCCTTGAACGGTGTGAATTGCCAAATAAGACCAGAAAGAAAAAGAAAATCTGAACAGTACGAGGCCCAAAGACTTTACTAATAAACTAAATAAAACATTTAAAGAAATGTAATACTCATCTTACATGAATTCTTTCAGTAAATATAAGAGAAAGGAATACTTCTAATATTTTTTAAGAATTTATTCATTCATGAGAGACACAGAAAGAGAGGCAGAGACACAGGCAGAGGGAGAAGCAGGCTCCCCATGGGGAGCACAATGTGGACCTCAATCCTAAAACTCTGGGATCACGACCTGAGCTGTAGACAGACACTCAAACAATGAGCAACCCAGGCATCCCTTCCTAATTTTATAAAGCCAGTATTACTCTGCAACCAGAACCAGAGAAACACATTACAAAAGAGAACTTGCAGTGCCTGGTAGCTCAGTCAGTTGAAGATCTGACTCTTGATTTCAGCTCAGGTCATGATTTCAGGGTTGTGGGATCAAGCCCTGGATGGGGCTCTATACTCTATACTCAGGAGTATGTTTGTCCTTCTCCCTCTGCTCCTCCCCAGCTTTGATCTCTCTTTTTCTCTCTCAAATAAATAAATAAAATAATAAAAATTTAAAATAATAAATAATAAAATCTTTGAAACAAAAAACTTTACATCAATATCCTTCATAAACACAGGTGCTTAAAATATTGGCACACTTAAAATATTAGCAAATTGAATGTAAATATATAAAACAAATAATACATCATCACAAAGTAGGATTTATCCCATGAATGCAAAGTGGGTTTAGTATTGAAAAATCAGGGATGCTTGGGTGGCTCAGAGGTTGAGCATTTGCCTTTGGCTTAGGGCATGATCCCGGAACTTTGGGATCTTGTCTCTCATGAATAAATAAATAAAATCTTAAAAAAAAAGTATTGAAAAATCAATTACCACATAATACGATAAAGGAAAAAAACATTAACCATCTCAGTAAAGAGAAATCATGACAAAATTTAATATGCATTCATGAAAAATAATCTTTCAGCAAACAATAAAGACAAAGTCCTCAACCTGAGGGAGGATATCTACAAAGATAATAAAGGTCATTTGGAAACGAGAAAAAAATACTTTTTTCAATCATTACACTGTAATGAAAAATAGGAATACTACATTTCAAGTAAGCAAAGAAAGGATGATTATTCACTTACTTAGGAAGGAATAACTGGCTATCTCTGTGGGGGAAAGCTGTCCATCAATTTATCCACAAATAAAAAATCCAGACGAAATATTGGACAAAAAACAGAGATACTTAGATTTTATAAAATACATACAAAATCTATAGAAGTATAAGATTACTTAAAAACTTAATAATCTAAAAATTATTTAGACATTTAGAGAAAACCTAAATAAGAAAATCCCATATATTTAATATGTCATTTCTCCCCCCAAATTAATCTACAGATATTGCAATTCCAATCAAAGTCCCAGTAGCTTATTTGTATAAATTTATATGGAAATTCTAAAATATATATGTAAATGCAAAGGACTACAGATAAAACATTTAACAATAGAAGTGGAGGGCAGCCCTGGTGGTTTAGCGCTGCCTGCAGCCCGGGGTGTGATCCTGGAGACCCAGGATAGAGTCCCATGTCGGGCTCCCTGCATGGAGCCTGCTTCTCCCTCTGCCTGTGTCTCTGCCTCTCTTTGTCTCTCATGAATAAATAAATAAAATCTAAAAACAAAAAAACAAAAAAACAACAGAGGTGGAATGGGGCACCTGGGTGGCTCAATCAGCCTTCAGCTCAGGTCCTGAGGTCAAGCCCTGCCTCAAGCTCCCTCCTCAAAGGGAGCCTGCTTCTCTCCCTCCTTCTGCCCCTCTCCCTGCTCATGCTCTCTCTCATATAAATAAATAAAATCTTAAAAAACAAAATAATAGAGTTGGAAGACCACATGAACTCATTTTAGAAATCTATAATCATTTCAAAGTGCAAAGTTCAATTAAAAATAATCTTAAAATATGGTAAATTTTTATCTGTACATTGTACCTGAATAATAAATTTAACTTTTCATTATCTCACAATAGCACAAGAAATTAAAAATGTATAGAGATAACAAAATATGTAAAAGACCTGTACACTGAAAACTATAATATATTGCTGGGAGAAATTTAAGAAGTACCTAAATAAATTGAAAGGTATATAATATTCATGAATTGGAAAACATTATTATTTAGATATCAGTTCTCCCCAAACTGATCTACAGACCCAACATAATACCAGTCAAACCCCAATAAGTTTTTTCATAGAAATTGACAAGCTGCTTCTGCAAAATTGCATGAAAATGCAAAATATCTAGAATAGTAAAACAAATTTGATATGTGATTTAGTATAAAATTAATCAAGACAGTGTGGTATCAGCATAAGAATAGACATATAGATCCAAAGAACCTCATGGGACCAAGAAATCGACCCAACATGCAGATGAACTGATTTTCAACAAAAGTACCAAGGTAAATCAATCAGAAAGAATAATTTTTTCCATAAATGGTGCTGACTCAACTAGATATCCACACATAAAAATTATATATTTGACTCCTATATTACACTATATACAAAAACTAACTTGAAGTGGATGATGAACCTAATTATAAAAGCTAAAACTAAAACCATCAAGTGATCCTGGGCCAAAGGCAGACACTCAACCACTGAGCCACCCAAGGGGTCCCTGGGAATATATTTTTTAAATGTAATAAAGCCTAAGCCTATGTGACAGAAACTAACAATAATTAGCCCTAAATAACAAAATATGAGAACTAATTAACTGGACTCATAAATTAATCAAAGATGACAAGTACCTTGATTATCATTTAATTTAATCCTACAGATTTTAACAAAAATAATAAATTATGTAATTTGAGTTGTCACTGGGGAAAAGAAATGAAACATTTTTAGTTGATATGGTCGCATGTATGGATAACCAAAGACTGAAATTTTAAAAGAATAATAGATTTAGGGGAGCCTCGGTGGCACAGCTGGCCAAGTGTTCTGTTCGACTCTTGGTTTCAGCTCAGGTTGTGATCTCAGAGTCATGAGATCAAGCCCCAGTTTGGGATCCGTGATAGACACAGAGCTTGCTTGAGTTTGTCTCTCCCTCTTCCTCTAATACCTCTTTAAAAAATTAAAATAAGAAAAAAAATTAAAATAAGAAAAGATAAGGCGCCTGGGTGGCTGTTGGTTAAGTGTCCCACTCTTAGTCTCAGCTAAGATCTTGATCTCAGGGTCATGAGTTCAGGCTCCACACTGGGCGTGGAGCCTACATTAAAAAAATAATAAAATAACAAGATAAAAGGTAAAGGCTTGGGATCCCTGGGTGGCGCAGCGGTTTGGCGCCTGCCTTTGGCCCAGGGCGCGATCCTGGAGACCCGGGATCGAATCCCACATCGGGCTCCTGGTGCATGGAGCCTGCTTCTCCCTCTGACTGTGTCTCTGCCTCTCTCTCTCTCTCTCTGTGAGACTATCATAAATAAATAAAAATAAAAAAAAAAAAAAAAGGTAAAGGCTTAACATAGCAGATAAATATCAATACCCAAAAGCCAATACATACATAGTAATAACATAATGATAATAAATATTTCTTATAATAGTACAAATAAAACCAATGATACTGGTATAGAAATAAATATTTGGTATTAATATATTTTATAAATATATAAAAATTAACAGAATTTTGTAAATTTTCCAAAAAGAGATTCCCACATATATAGAACTTAAATACATCTCAGTGCCAATTCAGTTCAGTGGCAAAAACATTAACTATTTAGATGAAAAGATGAATTATTTAACATGCAGTAGCACAGTAAGCTACTTATGTGGAAAAAAGAAAGTGAACTCTAATCTTATCCTATCCTACATCTAAAAATAAGTAAGATATAAATGCTAAAACAAAAAAATAATAATAATAAATGCTAAAACAAAAAAAAAGGTTGCAAGGTAATCCTTTATAGATCATAAAAATTTATTGGAAAGCATTAAAGTTTTAAATAAATGGAAAAAGATACCAAGTTCACAGATAGAAGATTCAATACTACATACATACAAATTCTCTCTGTTGATCTACAGACTCAGGAAAATTCCAATCAATTCCCAATAAGATTTTTTTTGTTGTTGTTATCTGATTTTGCTTTGTTAGGAACTCGGCAAAATATTTCTAAAATGAACACTGGCAAGAATAGGCAATTTCTGGGATGTTAAATATCAGATTATCAAGACTTTATTATATATCAAATTAATTAAAACATGGTACTGGCCTAGGAATAAACAAATAGCCTAACTGAAAATGTGGAAAAAAGCCCAGATACACATTATAGAGTAGTTTTCCAGACCACCAGAAAAAGGAAACAGTACTTGATAAATGGTGGTGAGACAATTTGTTAGCATTATGATAAAAACAAAAAAAGTTCCCTAGCCCAAGATATATAAACAATTAAATCTAAGATAAATCAAGACCTACATGTGAGAGAGAAAAACAATGAATATTTCAGGAAATAATATACAAGATCTTCTTGATCTCAGCCTGGTAAGATTTTCATAAAGAAAACATTTTTTTAAGCAAACATAAAGGATAAAACTCACACATTTACTATGATTCAACCACATTAAAATTAACTTTTGCTTATGCAAAAACTTTAAAAAGTCATGGATTTGGAGAAGTTATTTGCAATAGCTATAAGCCACGAAATTTTCTCCAGGTATTTACTGAGCTCCACAATTCAGTTAAGAAAAGACCAACAAGGGATCCCTGGGTGGCGCAGCGGTTTGGCGCCTGCCTTTGGCCCAGGGCGCGATCCTGAAGACCTGGGATCGAATCCCACATCGGGCTCCCAGTGCATGGAGCCTGCTTCTCCCTCTGCCTGTGTCTCTGCCTCTCTCTCTTTCTCTCTCTGTGACTATCATAAATAAATAAAAATTAAAAAAAAAAAAAAAGAAAGAAAAGAAAAGACCAACAACCCAATAGCAACTGGGCAAGAGATTTAATTGAACAGGCATTTTGCCAAAGGAATAAGAAATGGATAATAAACATGAAAAAATTCAACTAAATTATTAATGAAGGAAATGCAAATTTTTAAAAAATATTGATTCCATGTTATATCCACCATACAGACAAAATTTTAAAGTCTGATAATATCAGTGTTTGCCAGATACACAGCAAACAAAACTAACCACAATGGTCTAAGTGTAAATAGATAAAACTACTCAGGAAAATAAATTTTGCATTTCAGGTAAAGTTGAGAATATACATAGCTTAGGCCTCAGCAATCATCTTCCCATATATACACTCTAGACCAAGAGTAGGTAAACTATGCCTACATACCAAATCCAGAAGCCAACTGTTTTTTGGCAGGGAGTTTTTTGGTACAACCTATGAGCTAAGAATGGTTTTCACATTTTTCAAATGGTTGGAGAAAAAAAAAAAAAAACATCAAAGGAAAAGCATTTCCTGACAATGAAAAAATTATGTGAAATTCAAAATTCAGTGTCCAGGGCAGCCCTGGTGGCACAGCGGTTTGGCGCCACCTGCAGCCTGGGGTGTGGTCCTGGAGACCCAGGATCGAGTCCCACATCGGGTTCCCTGCATGGAGCCTGCTTCTCCCTCTGCCTGTGTCTCTGCCTCTCTCTGTGAGTCTATGAATAAATAAATAAAATCTTTAAAAAAAAAACACACACACACAAAATTCAGTGTCCAAAGTTTTACTGGAAACACATTATTCCTTTACAAATACATCCACAAATGTAAAGTTGAATTGCTGCAATACAAACAGTATGACGTATGGCTACACTGAGACAGTTTATTGCAGTGGTGACAATGAGACCTGTAACATTTTCTGCTAGGCTCATGGAGCAGAATGAAAATATTCACGAGAGACACAGAAAGAGATGCAGAGACATAGGCAGAGGGAGAAGCAGGCTCCCTGAATCACGCCCTGAATCCAAGGCAGATGCTCAACCCCTGAGCCACCCAGGCGTCCCAAGACCTTTCAATATTAGAAACAATAGGGGATCCCTGGGTGGCTCAGCGGTTTAGCGCTGCCTTTGGCCCAGGGGAAGATCCTGGAGACCTGGGATCGATTCCCATATCAGGTTCTGGGCATGGAGCCTGCTTCTCCCTCTGCCTGTGTCTCTCTGCCTCTGTCTCTGTCTTTCATGAATGAATAAATAAATAAAACCTTAAAAAAAAAAAGAAAAGAAATAATAGCAATCAATGTACTTCCTACAATCTGACTTCTAGGGGCCCCAAAAAAGAAATTAGATCCCAAAGATTACAGATGGGGAATCTCTGAAGTATGTTCACGTTTGAGTGGAGGTCAAAGAAGCCCAACCAAAAGAACTAGACTGACGTGACAAATGTGGTTTGAACAAAAGTTCTTTTTTAAAAGGACTATTTTGGGACACCTGGGTGGCTCAAGTCAGTTAAGCATCTGCCTTTCAGCTCGGCTCATGATCTCGGGGTCCTGGGATGAAGCCCTGAGCAGGGAGCCTGTTTCTCCCTCGCCCTCTACCCTTCCCCCACTCATGTGTACTCTCTTGCTCTAATAATTAAATAAAATCTTTCAAAAAAAATTCTTTAAAAAGGCTATTTTAAAGGCAACTGGGTGGGGATGCCTGGGTGGCTCAATCAGTTAAGTGTCTCCCTTTGGCTCAGGGGTCAGGAGTCCCTTCATGATCCTCGGGTCCTAGGATCAAGCCCTGCATCAGGCTCAGTGCTGGGCTGGGAGCCTGCTTCTTCCTCTTCCTCTGCTACTCACCCTGCTTGTGCTCTTTCCTTCTCTCTCTCTCAAATAAATGAATAAAAATCTTTAAAATATATATATATTTCTTTCCTTAAAAAAAATAAAAGACAATAAATAAAGGCACCTGGGTGGCTCAGTCTTAAAACACTGAGATTAAAATAATCTTAAAATAATTAAGATGGGGGGCACAGGGATGGCTCAGTCAGTGAATCACCCAATTCTTGGTTTCTGCTGAGTTCATGATCTCTGGGTCCTGGGACTGAGCCCCATCTCGGGTCCTGCTTGAGGCTGCTGTCTTTCCCTCTCTCTCTGTTCCGCCCCCTGCTCACACAGGATCTCTTTCTCTCTCCCCCCTAAAATGCATAAATAAATTTTTAAAGATAGTAATTAAGATGCTAAATTTTAGGATATGTGTTTTGTACCAATTTAAAAAAAAAATAAAAACTATAAAGTATTTAATACATACATATCAGTGATAAATGGACAAGAGCTACATGCAACAGTACAAATCTCAGAAATATATAATTTTTACAAAGTAGCAACGTATACAGTATAATTCAAAAACAACACAAAGTCCATAAACAAAACTAAACAACATCTTGATTAATAATGTAAAGGAAATAAGCAAAATCCAGGATAATAGCTATTTGGAGAGAAGAACAAAATGGCATGATAATGTACATTCTTAAAAAGCTGGGTGATGAAGCCAAGGGTTTTTATTTTTAATATAGCTCACATGTCATAAATATTTATGTTTATTTAATATTTTACAAAAATATTTTCTAAGTACTACAAGAAACTAGGATAGCAAATATTCAAAAGATAAGGAAAACATTTTTAACCAACACTAAAAATCGTGATGGTAAAAAGATGACAATTTTTAATTTTTTTTTTAATTTATTTATGATAGTCACACAGAGAGAGAGAGAGAGAGAGAGAGAGAGAGAGAGAGGCAGAGACACAGGCAGAGGGAGAAGCAGGCTCCATGCACCGGGAGCCCGATGTGGGACTCGATCCCGGTTCTCCAGGATCGCGCCCTGGGCCAAAGGCAGGCGCCAAACCGCTGCACCACCCAGGGATCCCCTCAAAAAATATTAATAAACTAATTCCAAAAAAAAAAATAAATAAAAATAATAAATAAATAAATAAATAAAAATAAAAAACTAAAAAAAATTAAAAATAAAAAAATAAAAGTAATAAAAAATAAAAAAACTAAATTCCAAAGAGAAAAAAACAGCAGTCATAGATCCTAATGGAAGTTACCTTAAAGAAAAAAAAAAAAGAAATGTATATTCTCTTTGACTCTGTAACTCTAGATAACAAAATCCATCCTTCATAAGCACACAAACATCCTTTGATGATTCATCAGTTCTATTCTTAGACTTTATTCTAGAGAAAAGGATATACTCCCTCTGTCTACTTCAACAAGTAGACAAAAATGTATATAGGAATACATACTCAATATTGTTTGTAAATAATGAAAAACTGAAGATAAATACATATATAAAACAGGAAGTTGGTTAAATTATAATACAGCCATATAATAAAATACCAAGTAGCCATCAGAAAGGACGTAATAATTCAAAATCCATTGACACAGAAAGATGTATAAGCAGCTGAACGAAAAATGCAAGAACAGTACCCACATGATCCCTACAGACATACATCCCCATTCACCATATATAGATCTAGAATATTCACAGAAAAAAAGTCTGGAAAGATATATATTTAACTTTTAAAACTGGTATCTTCAGAGAACAGTAAAGACAAAGACTTTCATTTTCTGCTTTTTTCATTTTTGTATCGTAAAATTGAATGTATTACTTTTATAATCCTAAGAAACAAAGCTGGATTTTTTTTAGGAGAATTATGTAACACTGAAAGAATATACACAGAAAACTAAGAGACCCTTAAACAAAGTAGAAAGCTTTACCAAATGGTATGTCTAAACTTCTATATGATTCATACATAAAGTGTGGCAATATTTCAACATTAATAACTGAAAATAAAATATTTACTAAAAAAAACTAAAACTCTTACAAAATTAAGATTAACTTGCTAAAAATACCAACAGGGTGATGAGATCTAAACTGAATCAAATTGTACCATCACGTTAGTAAGCCCTAACCAAAAGCTGTTACAGATAAATGGAGACTCAATTATTATCTATCTAAAGACATGACTGGTTTTTTTTTTTTCTAAAGTGGTACTTACAGTTCTCTACAATTTCATCAAAAACTGCACCAGTTTTCTGCTCAAACTGAAAAAGCAAAAAAGGAAAAAGAAAAGTAACATTATTGTCAGATTCTATCATACCTTCTGGCATCTTTCCTCACTCCCCAAAAGCTGTAATTTTCAACCCAAAGCATACAAATTCACAACATAAAACACGGCCAAATAGAGTAAAATATAATTTAGAAAAAACAAAAGAAATCCTTATGTGAAAAATCCCAAACCAAAAACAAATACATGCCCTCATATAGTTTTTTTCATATAGCTTATTTTTAAATCACTTTTACGTCACAAGATAGATAGTTGTGTATATTTGTAACAGCCAACATTTATTGAGAACTTACTGATAACTATATAAAACTTCTAATAAAAATTAGATCAGCATCAAATAGGGTTTGCTCTTAGCCAGAAATCTGCTGTTCTAATGAAAGTTGGCATGCTATAGGGATAGTTCCTATTTCAATATGTTAGGGCCTAAGACAGAAGCAGGGCCAAGTCTGAGGTGATTTTGGATCTTTAAAACAGAGATGGAGGGGGTGGGGCTCAATCAATGGTGGAGCATGCAACTTGGATCTGTGGGTTGTGAGTTTGAGTCCCATGCTGGGTGTAGAGGATTTTTAAGACAGAATTTGATAATTAATTAATTAATTAAAATAAATAAGTAAATGAATAAATAAATAAATAAATAAATAAATAAATAAATAAATAAATAAATAAATAAATAAATAAAAAAAATAAAAAAAAAACAGAGACTGGAGGGCCGGGGGGCGGGGAGGAGTGGAAGAGGGGAGAAGTAGAGCCAAGGCAACTCTACCCAGGAGCTAAAGACACTCACATGCTCCACTTTAGTCTATAAAAGTCTCATGTTGGCAAGTGTGAGCATTCCAGCCTCTTACTTTCCTACCGACTACTCATCAATGAGGCAAGAACATAAGGCTGCTTCTTGATACGTCTTGCCCACTAAAACCCAGAGTGTCTCCCCATTCAAGGCAGAAACTTAAAAGGAAAAAAGAACTACCCAGATATCTATGTAACTACAGAGGAAACACCATCGCTGGCTGTAGTAAATTAATAGTATCTGATATATATAAATGTAAAGAAACAATCAATGATCCCAGGTTTCTGAAATAAAATAACTACATGAAGGAGAAGGCTCAAGGTGAATAAACAGAATACTCCAGAAGAAAAAAAAAAAAACAAAAAACAAATACTCCAGAAGGAAGCAATTAATTTACAGCAAGGAAACTTATAAAAAGTATTTTAAGTGGTATCTGAAATATCTAAGAGGCTACAGATACAAAAAACTAAAAACAACTGTGGAAAGGAGATGAGAGAATATTTGGAAATAGGAAAATGACTGCAAAATTTAAAATTTTATTGGAAATCCCAGTGATAAAGTTCTGTTTAAAAAAAAAAAAAAAAACAAACAAAAACAGGGCAGCCTGGGTGGCTCAGCAGTTTAGCGCCACGTTCAGCCCCAGGGCCTGATCCCGGAGACCCGGGATCGAGTCCCACGTCAGGCTCCCTGCGTGCAGCCTGCTTCTCCCTCTGCCTGTGTCTTCTGCCTCTCTCTTTCTGTGTCTTTCATGAATAAATAAATAAAATCTCTAAAAAAAAAAAAAAAACATAAAACAAAGTAAAAGAGCTAGAAAAGATAGCCTATATGAAGACATGGAAAGACTGAAGCAGTAGGTTTAAGAACAATCTCAAAGTCTTCCCCAAAGGAGAGAACAATGGAAAACTGAAATAAAAAAAGAAAATTTTCCTAAACAAAAAATACAAATATTTGAGAGTGAATGAGCCCACCAAATACCGAAAAGGAGAAGAAAAAAAGACACATCTTGGTGAAATTTCAGAATTCCAAAAGAAAACAAAGGACAAATAAAAAGAATCATAGTGTAGATGATTTATAAACCACATTCAACATAACTGAACTCAACTATATAAACATGAAAAAGAAATAATAAAGGCCACTCCATTTATCAACCACCCAATAAGTTATGCTCCAGAATAAAAGAGAAATGGAACATGTGACTGCAAGCCAAAAAATGAATACTTGTCTGCACTGAGGGGGATCTAAGTGTTTAAATGTAAGGTACATTTTGTACAATACTGCGTCTGTACACTGCCTGTACAACCAAAGAGACTACAATCTTGCTCAATGATATAAGAAAAGATAAAACACAGTAGTGACATTTCCAATGGTGGCATGTCTATACTTTATGGGTAAGTTAAAGGGATTTTCTAAGGTAATTTGGATTATATACCATTTCATATTGTGAGCTGATTATAAAACCTAAGGGAGAATATATTGTGATTTAGTCTCCCAACTAAGACTGTTCTATAAGAAACAAGAATCAGGCTGATATCAGACTTGTCTGCAAGCTGGAACACAAAAGATCAATGATTTTCATGTTCTAAAAGGGGGAAAAAAAAAACTTAGAATTTAGACCACACCAATTTTATTATTATGAAAAGTATTTAACAAAATGGAAAGGAGATATATTAATTAAAGTTATAAAATAAAAAAATTATACTGGACACGAGAAATAGTAGCAACTATGACTTAGATTAAATGAAAAAACCTAGACGGGAGGAACATCAGAAGACACCTGTTTGAATGGCAAAAATTCTATGATTCAATTTTCTAATCTCTGGCTCAAAACAAAACCTTTGTTTTCTTACTTCCCCTTCTCTCCCTCCCAAACAGAAAACAAAAACAAAGACTAAAAATACAGCCACTGGGCAGACGGGGTGGCTCAGCGCTTTGCCTTCAGCCCAGGGCCTGATCCTGGAGACCAGGGATCAAGTCCCTCGTCAGGCTCCCTGCATGGAGCCTGATTCTCCCTCTGCCTATGTCTCTGTCTCTGCCTCTGTCTCTCTCTCTCTCTCTCTCTCTGTCTCTCATGAATAAATAAATAAAATCTTAAAAAAAAAAAAAATACTGCCACTGATGCCAAACAATTAACAAGTTTATTTACAATATCATCCACCAAGTTCCTTTTTTTTGACACTGGTAAACATTTCAAAACCATAATATGAACAAAATGGATTAGTGCCTGCTTAAAGCCGAAGGGAGGGGATCCCTGGGTGGCTTGGGGATCCCTGGGTGGCTCAGTGGTTTGGCGCCTGCCTTTGGCCCAGGGCGCGATCCTGGAGTCCCGGGATCGAGTCCCACGTCGGGCTCCCGGCATGGAGCCTGCTGCTTCTCTCTCTGCCTCTCTCTCTCTCTCTCTCTCTCTCTGTCTATGTCTATCATAAATGAATAAATAAAAAATCTTTAAAGCCGAAGGGAAAGACAAGAGGACTGCTGATAAGTAAGAATGTTTGTTTTCTTTTTTTTCTTTTTAATTGAAGTAGAGTTGACACACATTGTTATATTAATTTCAGGTATACAACATGATGATTCAACAACTTTATATGTTATACATTATGCTATACTCACCAGAATTGTAGTTACCACGTATCACTAATATGACACTATTACACTACTATTCACTATATTCCCTATGCTATACCTTTCATCCCCATGACTTACTCATTTCATTACTGAAATTCTGCACCTCTCATTCCCCTTGACTACTTTTTGCTAACCACCACCCCCTCTGACAACCACCAGTTTTTTCTTTGTATTTATGGGTCTGGTTCTCCTTTTTTGTTTGTTCATTTGTTTTAGGAGATTCCAAATACAAGTGAAATCATATGGTTTCTTTCTTTCTCTGACTTATGTCATTTAGCATAATACTCTCTAGGTCCAACCATGTTGTCACAAAGGGCAAGATCTCATTCTTTTCTATGGCTGAATAATATTCCACTGTGTATATATACCTTTTTTTTTTTCTCTTTCCTTTTTACACTACATTTTATTTCTCCATTCACCTATCGTTGGGACATTAAGGTTGATCCATATTGGCTAGTGTAAATAATGCTGCAATAAACAAGGGTGCATATTATATCTTCTCAAATTACGGTTTCAGAATTTAAATTTAAAAAAATAATTAAGTAGAGAAGATATAAAAAAATTAATGTTTTCATTTTCCCTGGGTAAAGACTAAGTAGTGGAATTACTGGATCACATGGTATTTCTGTATTTAATTTTTTGAGGTACCTCTACACTGCTTTCCCATGGCTGTATCAATTTACATTCCCAATAGTGCACAAGGGTTCCTTTTTTTCCACATGCTCACCAGTGCTTATTTATTGTGCTCTTTACTTCAGCCATTCGGACAGATGTAAGGTGATATCTCATTGTGATCCTGATTTCTATTTCCCTGATGATTAGTGATGTGGTGATCTTTCATTGGTCTGGTTAGCCAAGTTTGTATGTTTTCTTTTTCTTTTCTTTTTTTTTCTTTTTTTTTTTATTTATGATAGTCACAGAGAGAGAAAGAGAGGCAGAGACACAGGCAGAGGGAGAAGCAGGCTCCATGCACCGGGAGCCCGACGTGGGATTCGATCCCGGGTCTCCAGGATCGTGCCCTGGGCCAAAGGCAGGCGCCAAACCGCTGCGCCACCCAGGGATCCCCAAGTTTGTATGTTTTCTTTGGAAAAATGTATGTTCAGGTCCTCCATTTTTTCATCAAATTATTTGGTTCTTTTTCATGTTGTTGTATAAGTTCATTATATATTTGAGATACTAACCATTTATCAGGTTTATCATTTGCAAATATGTTCTCCCATTCACTAGGTTGCCTTCTCATTTTATTGGTTTGTGCAAAAAGCTTTTTAGTTTGGTGTATTTTATTTTGCTTTTGTTTCCCTTGCCTGAAGAGACACATCTAGAAAAAATGCTAAGGATGAAGTTGAAGAAATTACGGTTTATATTTTCTTCTAGGAGTTTTATGATTTCAGGTCTCACATTTAGGTCTTTAATGTGTTTTGAGTTTATTTTTGTGTATGGTATAAGAAAGTAGGGCAGCTCCAGTGGCGCAGTGGTTTAGCGCTGCCTGCAGCCTGGGGCGTGATCCTGGAGACCCAGGATCGAGTCCCGAGTCCCGAGTCCCGAGTCCCGCGTCGGGCTCTCTGCATGGGGCCTGCTTGTGTCTCTGCCTCTCTCTCTCTCTCTCTCTCTCTCTGTCTCTATGAATAAATAAATAATCTTTAAAAAAAAAAAAAAAAAAGAAAGAAAGTAGCCCAGTTTCATTTTTATGCATGTAGCTATCCACTTTTCTTTTCTTTTTTTTTAATTTTTATTTATTCATGATAGGGACACAGTGATAGAGAGAGAGGCAGAGACACAGGCAGAGGGAAAAGCAGGCTCCACGCACTGGGAGCCCGACGTGGGATTCGATCCCGGATCTCCAGGATCGCGCCCTGGGCCAAAGGCAGGCGCCAAACTGCTGCGCCACCCAGGGATCCCAGCTATCCACTTTTCCTACCACTTACTGAATAGATTGTTTTTCCCCATTCTTACGTCCTTTGTCATATATTAACTGACCATATAACCATGGGCTTATTTCTGGGCTCTCTATTCTGCTCCACTGATCTACGTGTCTATTTCTGTACCAGCACTGTACTTTCTTATTATGGCTTTGTAGTAGATCTGGGTACAGGGCTCCTTTCTCGGTTGATAAAAATGTTCTAAAATGGATTATCATTGCACAACTCAGAAAATATTAAAAACTACTGAATTGTATGACTGTTCAACAATGTGCAAGCAGGTAACACTAACAATGCTCTCAGTTAAATGACAAGTAAGACTCCAGAACACCTGTTTGGTCTATAATCCCACCAACTGAGTGACAAAAATTTATAAGTAACACTCAGTTTTGTGATAATATAATGTTTTACTAAACATGTTTTGAATTTGTCCAACCTGTACATTTATAATTAAGAAATTAGATAAGCAGTTATAAATTTAGCTTTAAAATTAATGTCCAGTAGTCACCCCTCAAGTTTAACTGAATTTAAAAGCCAACCCACTTCAATTTTTAAGAGTCTGTAATAACTATTGTGTATATGCAAGGATTTTCTCAATACTATGAAACCAAAAGTAAAAATTTTGAAAAATAAACAAGTATGGATGCTGATTTAAGACAAAACATACCATTCATTTTTAGTTGTCAAAATAGTCTCCTGGGTTCTACCCATGAACTTCAAAACATGTAACTGTTACATATATAAACTTATAAATGTTTTAACTTTAAGAAATATGACAGCACATTAGTTAAAAGCATGGGCTCCAGTCTCAAATCACCTGAGTTTGAATCAAACTCTCGTCACTTAACAGCTATGCAACTTTTAGCCTTAAGTTTCCTCATCCATAACATATAGAAATAATGATACCAACTTCTCAGAATTATTAGATGATAAATGAAAAGCACTAAGCACGGTGCTTAGCAAACTATAAATCCACAATAAATGCAAGCTATTATTATCACACTACTAAAAGATATCTTCCCCTGCTTTAAAAATCAGGGTTCACTACAACATTTGTAAAAACTTATCCACTGCTTAAAATAAAAGGAAGCTCCAGGGAAATGACTCAGACCCCTATATTCCAAAAATTAAGTACTGGGGATAAAGTACATTTTTAGTTATTAAACAAAATATTCATGTTTCCTAACCCTGGAAGGAGGGAAAAAAATCCAAATATACTGTGAGTTGGTAAGCATTACCACCCACACCAACCTGAAAAGAAAAAAAAAAAATCACAATTAGAAATTTATTGGATCATGGATCAATATTATTTTTTGAATGGTTTATTTATTTGAGAACGAAAATGCGCACACGAGTGTGCATTTAGTGGGGAAGGGGTAGAGGGAGAGGAAGAAAGAAACCCAAGCGGACACCATGCTGAAAACAGGGACTAACATGGGGCTTGATTTCAGGATCCAAAGGTCACGACTTGAGTTGAAACCGATATTCAGATGCTTAACTGACTGCTCCACTTTTAAAGTTATTTTCTTCTATCCTTCATACAAACATAATTGATAGAACGACTGATACCATAAACATTATTCTCAAACTTATTTTAATATTTGTAACATTTTGAGAGTTTATATAAACTTATTCAGTGACATCTAAAGAATAGACCAATACTCTAAAATTGTTTGGGGAACTGAAGTGGGGTTTTTCAATAATTAAGTAGATGCTGTAAACTGTCAAATGTGCTTCATTTTCGTCCTCTTTAAAACTTAATCTTTTCACAAGTGGTCCCTTTTTCATTTTAGTAGCAGCCAACACACAGAAGTCAAACAAGAACTCTCAAAATTAGGAGTTCTCCCCATTCCCTTCAACTGATCAACAGTAAGAACCTTCATTTTTATTTCTAAAACATCTTAAGGGTTTCATATAAATCTCTACCAGGATGAGCTATAACCTATACAAGAGGTCAGGAATTGTTTCTTAATTTAAAATCTGAAAAAAATTAAATTAAATTAAAATTAAATTAAATTAAATCTGAAGGATGACAAAGAATTAAAACAGGTGAAAAAGTGGAAGAAAAGATTCAAGGGAACAAACAACAAATATAAAGGTTCTTAGCAGAAGCAAGAATAGAAAATTCAAGAAACAGAAAGGCTAGGTGAACTAGAATTCTGAGAGTAAAGCAGGCCTGACTGTAAGATAAAGCTAATGATAACTCAAGGGCCAAACCCACAAGACCTTCTTCACAGGTGGGGTGACCACATATTCCAGTTAGCTGAAAACACATCTGTTTATACCTATCATACCCATGTGATTGTTAACGTGTTCCCTTTCACTCAAAACTGTTTCTCAGTCTGGCCACCCTATTAGTCATGTTTAGAGAACGGACTTTACCCTAAGAAAAAACACTGAAAGAGATGTCACAAACCATTCGCCTGGCTGTGGAGTAAAAGTCATTTCTCACTCCTACCTGGAGTTGTAATCATACCATTCTCCTATTGAGTTCTCCCTACAGTAACAATGACACTTCTTCAAAGTGAAGCTCTTCAGGAAGGCCTTGCCTGATAATCCATTTAAAATGCGTGACTCCAAAAAAAAATAAAATAAAATAAAATGCGTGACTCCTTCTCTATAGCACTTACATTTAATTTCATTTATAGTCACTTGTGGCACATTTAATTTATGCATATGTCAGTAGTACTTTCCAGATAAATCGTTTTTCATCCTGGGATACCAAGAGGCCCTAACGTATTGTATTGTGTTGTTGTAATGCGTTAGCTCTATTAACGAAATACTGTAATTTTGCGTTTCTCAATATTCGTTATGCAAAATCTGCAAGATACATTCAGAAAGACTTCTGTGATCAAATAAATAAGGGAAATACAAATCTCCTTTTTCAGTGATTACCATCAGCATCAGAGGTTTGTATGTTTCTACACATTTTAACACAGGGTCATTTTTAAATTGACAAATATACTCCAAAATAATTACTTAGGTTTTATGTAATCTTGCCATTTGGGTGCCTGGGTGTCTCAGTCAGTTAAGCATCTGACTCCTAATTTCAACTCCTAATCTGACTCCTGATTTCAACTCAGGTCATGATCTCAAGGTCAAAAGATCGAGCCCCATGTCCGGCTCTGCACTGGGTAGGGAGCCTGCTTAAGATTCTCTCCTCTTGGGATGCCTGGGTGGCTCAGCAGTTGAGCGTCTGCTTTCAGTTCAGGGCATGATCTCGAGGTCCCGGGATCGAGTCCCACATCAGGCTTCCCGCAGGGAGCCTGTTTATATCCTTCTGCCGATGTCTCTCTCTCTCTGTGTCTCTTACGAATAAATAAAG
Source organism: Canis lupus baileyi (assembly GCF_048164855.1). Taxonomy (NCBI): domain Eukaryota; kingdom Metazoa; phylum Chordata; class Mammalia; order Carnivora; family Canidae; genus Canis; species Canis lupus. Next base: position 8,054,823 of record NC_132850.1, read on the forward strand.
AAAATCTTTAAAAAAGAAAAAAAGAAAAGAAAGAAAAGAAAAGAAAAGGAACGGAAAGGAAAGAAAAGAAAGAAAAACTTCCTGGAGTCATAAAAAAAGAGAAAAAAGATTCTCTTCTCTCTCTCTCTCCCTTTACCCCTTCCTGGTTCTCTCTCAAGTAAACAAATCTTTAAAAAAATAATAATAATAATCTTGCAATTTGACCATCTGTGTTTTCACACCTATTGTATAAGTAAGGACTTTTCCACTTGATAGTTTAACAAATACATAAAAACAATTTAATTATTTAACATGCTGAAGAAGAGTATTTCTCTCAAATTATCAGCTGAATTTATTTTTAAAGATTTTATTTATTTATTCATGAGAGACACACACACACACAGAGAGGCAGAGACACAGGCAGAGGGAGAAGCAGGCTCCATGCAGGGAGCCTGACGTGGGACTCGATCCCAGGTCTCCAGGATCACACCCTGGACTGAAGGCGGCGCTAAACCACTGAACCACCGGGGCTTCCCATCAGCTGAATTTAATAAGGAAATACTAAAGATAGTAAATACTTGTTTCCTAATACTCCCTTCTAAACCTCTTCTTTCACTAGTGAGCCATAGAGCAATCTTCCCATAAAATATAAATGTTATGAGAATTGTTCTCAACTCAAATTTCAGGTGTCCATTAATAGTCAATTGAAATTGGGAAGGCGGGGATCCCTGGGTGGCGCAGCAGTTTAGCGCCTGCCTTTGGCCCAGGGCGCGATCCTGGAGACCCGGGATCAAATCCCACGTCGGGCTCCCAGTGCATGGAGCCTGCTTCTCCCTCTGCCTGGGTCTCTGCCTCTCTCTCTCTCTCTGTGTGACTATCATAAATAAATAAATAATTTAAAAAAAAAAAAAGAAATTGGGAAGGCAAGATCAAGTATTTACCATTTAATTACCATTCGAGTGATGATGTTATCACTATTATACCTTGTTCTGAAAGCACTAAGTCAATGCAGTATGAAAAAAGAAATATAAAATGTAAAACATTAAAAAGCAAAGTTATTCTTTACAGCTAATATGTCTGTCTACTTGAAAAGCATAACATTGTAAACAAAGTTTTAGGAATTAGAATATAATAAAATAGCTTTTTTTAGAGATTTATGTATTTGAGAGAGAAAGCACATGCACACACAAACACACAAGTAGGAGGAGGGCAGAGGGAGAAAGAGAATCCATAAACAGACTCTCCACTGAGCACGGAGCCCGATGCAGGGTTTCATACCAGGATCCTGAGATCATGACCTGTGCCAAAACCAAGAGTCAGTTGCTAACTGAGCCACCCAGGTGCTTCTCAACACAGTAACTCTTTACAAAACTTAGCATTCAAGAAATCAGTAACATTCCTATGAAACAAATAACTAGTTAAAATATAATGGGGGGGATCCCTGGGTGGCGCAGCGGTTTGGCGCCTGCCTTTGGCCCAGGGCGCGATCCTGGAGACCCGGGATCGAATCCCACATCAGGCTCCCGGTGCATGGAGCCTGCTTCTCCCTCTGCCTATGTCTCTGCCTCTCTCTCTCTCTCTGTGACTATCATAAATAAATAAAAATTAAAAAAAAAAAAAAATTAAAACAAATAAATAAATAAATAAATAAATAATCTTTAAAAAAAAAAAAAAATATAATGGGGAAAAAAAGGATCCAATTTACAATAACAACTACATATAAAATATTCTGAAAATAAAATTAAAAAACTAAAATTAAGAAATATATAAAATAAGAACTTATAAAATTTTTCAAAAAAAATAAATAAAAATTTTCAGACAAAAAAAAATAAAATTTTTCAGACAGTAAACAGGTGATATACCATTTTTACAAAAGAAAAAATATGATGAAAAATATAATTTCCTTACAAAAGAGGGAAGGTGGAGTGAGAGGTAACTAGACAAAAACAATTACAAAGGACATCTAGAAAAATAAAGGTAAAAAAGAGTATCAAATATTGAATTATAATATTATGAGAAAAATATGCCCTACCAAATATCAGAAGTACAATAACTAAAGTTATGTGCTACTGGTATGACAATATACAGATTAATGAAACAATAGAAAACACAAGAGTCCAACATATACTTAAGAACTATAATATGACTAGCAACCACTTAAGATGAGAAAATTTGGATCATCTCACACTTTACACGGAAACAAATTCCAAATAGAGTAAAAACAAATTGAAAAAACAAAAACACTAGAAGATAGGAAAGTCTTCCCACCTCAGGCTCCCTGCAGGGAGCCTGCTTCTCCCTCTGCCTGTGTCTCTGCCTCTCTGTCTCTCATGAATAAATAAAATAAAATCTTAAAAAAAAAAAAAAGCTTAATGAACTTGATCACATTAAAAGCAGAAACTGAACAACCTAGGGTAAAAGTAATCTATTAATAACAGTAAATGTCAATATCCTACTTATAAGGCAGTCTTAGAATCCATTAAAGAGAAGAAAGAAAAAAAAAAAGAATCCATTAAAGAGTAGCAACGCAGCTCTTTCCACCATCTTCCCATGACGCCATAATGCTACACATGAATGTCCTGGCAGATGATCTCAAGTGAATTAACAACAATGGTGAAAAAAGAAGCACCTGTGTGGCTCAGCTGGTTAAGCGTCTGACTCCTGATTTCAGCTCAGGTCATGATCTCAGGGTCGTAATATCAAGCATCCTGTCAGGCTCCACACAGGCCAAGGGACCTGCTCAAGATTCTTTTCCTCTACCCACCCTACCCCCACTTGGGCACATATGTGTGATCTTTCTCTTAAAACAATAAAACACACACACACACACACAAAGCAATGCTGAAAAAAAGAGACAAACACCAGGTTCTTATTAGGCCATACTCTAAAGTCCTCAACTGGTTTATAACTATGAGGATGAAGCTGGTTACACTGGCAAATCTGAAATAACTGATGATCACAGAGCTGGGAAAATTGTTGTGAATCTCAGGTTTAAAAAGGTATAGAGTGGGATCCCTGGGTGGCGCAGCGGTTTGGCGCCTGCCTTTGGCCCAGGGCGCGATCCTGGAGACCCAGGATCGAATCCCACGTCGGGCTCCCGGTGCGTGGAGCCTGCTTCTCCCTCTGCCTGTGTCTCTGCCTCTCTCTCTTTCTCTCTGTGTGACTATCATAAATAAATAAAAATAAAAAAAAAAGGTATAGAGTGATCAGCCCCAGATATGATGTGTAACTCAAAGATCTAGAAAAATAGAATAATCTGCTCCTGTCCCATCAGTTTGGTTTCATTCTACTGACACTTCAGACAGCATCATGGACCAAAGAGAAGATGAAAATACACAGGAGGGAAATCCTGGGATTCTTTTTCTTGGAATATAATGCATGCCTGTAAATAAAATGCCTCGATGAAAAAAAATAGCATCCCAGTAAAAAATGACTGAAGAGAAGAAATAAGCACAAAACATTCAATCTCACCTTAAGTCAAAATTAAAATGAGATACTATTTTCTCTCAGACTAGCAAAAATACAAAGTATAGACAGAGATAAAAATTCTCTGGGCAGCCCAATAAGCTAAGCTAAGCGCTAAGCTCAGCAATTTAGCGCCACCTTCAGCCCAGGGAGTGATCCTGGAGACGGGATGGAGTCCCATGTCGGGCTCTCTGCATGGAGCCTGCTTCTCCCTCTGCTGTGTCTCTACCTCTCTCTCTCTCTCATGAATAAACAAATAAAACTTAAAAAAAATTCCCCTCTTAACTTTTTTTAAACCTAAATACATTTAGAAAATTCCTCATTAAAAAAAAAAAAAAAAGAAAGAAAATTCCTCATTAAACAGAGGTCTAATTCACTCTTTTTAGGTGGCCACATAATCTTTTATTGTATTATACTAATGGACATTTAGGTTGCTTCCAGCCTGTTTTTCAATGCAGTATTATTTATTTACAGTTGTCATACTTGTACATATAAACTGGCTTTACATATGTTAATGTATATATGTTTGTGTGTGTGTGTGTGTGATTTTGACATAAAATCAATTCCTAGAAGTGGAATCATGAGGTTAAAGGGCATAGGCAAGGAAGCTGTTTCCTACCATAGGTCCTATTCCCATGCTTTAATAGAAACACCTTTTTGCACAGAAAAAAAAGAAGGGGGGCACAGGTGAATATAAATTTTTGAAAGATGTTACTAAATTACCCATCAAAGCCTTCCACCAAGAAATATAGATACTGGGGCGGGGGGGGGGGGGGGGGGCTCTGTTTCTTAAGTCCTTCTCCACAACTTGGCAAGTTGTTTTTTTCATCTTCCTCAATTTGGTAGGAAAAAATGTTGCCTCATTGCCTAAACTTGCATTTTGTTATTTTCCATTTAATTATTTCCATTTTCAGGGATCCCTGGGTGGCGCAGCGGTTTGGCGCCTGCCTTTGGCCCAGGGCGCGATCCTGGAGACCCGGGATCGAATCCCACATCAGGCTCCCAGTGCGTGGAGCCTGCTTCTCCCTCTGTTTCTCTGCCTCTCTCTCTCTGTGACTATCATAAATAAATAAAAAAAAAAATTAAAAAAAAAAATTATTTCCATTTTCATTTTTTAAATTTTGAATAAGAATCTTTCTGAATAGTTATTAACCATCTGTGGTTCTTCTTTCTATCCACTGCCTGATTATAGAATTTTTTTTTTAGATCTCAAGATAGAGGTTCCCAAACCATTATAACTAATGGTTAACACTTAGCAGGAACCTCATTCTGTGCCTGGCACTTTTTTCCAAGCAGTTTACATGATTTAATTCAATTTAGCCTCCCCAAAATCTCATCAAGTACTGCTAGCATCTCTATTTTATAGATGAACAAATGCAGTTCTAAGAGTTTAAGGGAACATACAAACATACATACACAAAGAGCTCTGAAAAAGGCCTCCAGAAGAAAGTCCAAACATCTGACTCTCTAAAATCTGGCCCTAACTTCTGCTCTTGCTTTGTGTTTTCCTGCCTTCATATTTCCATTGCATCCCCATCCCCAAAGCAAATGCTCTAGTTATTACAAATGACCAGTAGATTACCCAATCTTTCACGCCTCTGAATCATTATGCACAGTGCTTCAGCTTTTCCAGTCATATTTCAATAGTAAGCACCTATTCAGTTTTCATAACTGAAGTTACAACTCTTAAATGATGCCATAATCTCACACAATGCACATATACTCACTTTCTGAACAAGATAGAGTTCACAACTCTCTTTCCTAGCACTACTACAGCAGATCTGCCTGTGACACCAACTATAAAAAATTTACTCTAGTTGGGGATGCTATAACCAATCAAGTACCCATACACATTTTGAAGCTGTATCATGAAGTGTCCCATCCTTGTTGTAGATCAATCTGCTGACAAATAACAAACCGAGAGTTTTAACTCCATTGAGGAGACTATCTAAAATAGAACACATTTTCAAAAATACTATTTTAATACAAAAGCCTGTAGAATTATACAAAAATTATAAATAATGTACTTTCCTTTAACCTAAATTAAATCAAGATTCTATACAGAATTAGATTCCACATTTCTCAAAGAAGGAAGCAGGTTAAAGTATATCCCAGTCTAGAGAGATTTTTTTTGTTTGATAGTATCAGCCTTGCACCTACAACAATGCCTGGTGTAAAACAAAACCTCAATAAACATTTGCTGAATAAAAGAATTATTTTTATCAGTTAATAAGTAATTTAAAGTTATTTTATAATAAACACTTAAACATCCAAAGAGTACTTTAAAAATTACAAGAATGGGGCGCCTTGGTGGCTCAGCCAGTTGAACAGCCAACTCTCGGTTTCAGCTCAGGTCGTGATCTCAGTCCTTGGATCTAGCCCACATCAGGCTCTGCTCACAGCACAGAGTCAGCTTGTCCCTCTCCCTCCCCCTGTGTGCACACACACAGTCACTCTCTCTCGCAATAAGATGTTCAAAAAAATAAACATTACAAGAAACTCAGAAATTAGGCAGAAGCTTCAAATGCTTAATCATGCCTGCAACAGATCACTCAAAGTTAAATGTCCAATTTCCTTCCTTCAACCCCAAATGGTAATGCTGGTCTTTCCTATTGTATTCCAATTCAAATATCCCTTACTTATGCTTTGAAATTTGTTCATATCAATGAACTTTATAATCATTTTATCAAGTTAGAAAATGTAACAAATTTGTTACGGGAAAAAAGCATTACTTAAAAGCAGTACTCACTTTGAAAGACCTTGCAGGCTGAAAGTGAGCAATCTTATTAATCAAAGGGAAAAAAAGTCACAATTGTTCTGTGAACTTTAAAATTTGTCATGACCTTTTAAAACATTTAAGACTTATACTGATTATAAATACACAGGGAAGTACTGTGTGGCTGATATTTACTATTTTATAACTTAAAACAGAAGAAACATTGAAAATCAGTGTTCTTTTTCTTTCTAAAAATTCGTACCATGAGTAGGCAGTTCTTGCCTTCTCATTTTCCTAATGTAACTTATGACACAGAATAATCCTATTTTCTATGCTTTGGCAAACTGCCTTTAATCTGTTCGAAGTTTGGTTCAGCTTCCAACACTTTACCCTTTGTCCTTTCAATGCTGTCAAATATTTCCAAGAGTTTCTTTAATATGGAATTTTTGCTGGAGTCACTTCCTCTGGGATACCTTCATCCTTTCTATTACAATGACTTTCCTCATTGATGTTGATAAATTAACCTTTACTAAGTTCCTCAGGCTTCATATGTATACTGTTCCCTAATTCTGTAAAATGAAGCAACTGAATTAATTTCAAGTTCAGAAATATATTGAACTCGGTCATTAGAAATCTATTAGATTATATTATTATTATTATTATTATTATTCTTGATTTCAGCTCAGGTCATGATCTCAGGATTGTGAGATCAAGCCCCAACATGGGTTCCATGCTGGGTATGGAGCCTGCTTAGGATTCCCTCTCTCCCTCTGACCCTCCACACCTCTCTTTAAAAAGAAAAAAAGAAAGCATTAATTAGGAGTGCCTGGCTCCGACAGTCAGTAGAGCATGCAACTCCTAATCTCAGGGTCGTGACTTCAAGCCCCATGCTGAGTGCAGAACTTACTTTTAAAAAATCAAAATTAAATTGAAAATAAGTAAAATAGCTTAAAAAAAAAAAAAAAGACATGTGGGCAGCCCAGGTGGCCCAGCAGTTTAGCACCACCTTCAGCCCAGGGCGTGATCCTGGAGACCTGGGGTCGAGTCCTGCATCCAGCTCGCTGCATGGAACCTGCTTCTCCCTCTACCTGTGTCTCTGCCTCTGTGTGTGTGTGTCTCTCATGAATAAATAAAATCTTTACCAATAAATTTTTTTTTATTTTTATTTATTTATGATAGTCACACAGAGAGAGAGAGAGGCAGAGACATAGGCAGAGGGAGAAGCAGGCTCCATGCACCGGGAGCCCGACGTGGGATTCGATCCCAGGTCTCCAGGATGGCGCCCGGGGCCAAAGGCAGGCGCCAAACCGCTGCGCCACCCAGGGATCCCCCAATAAAAGGTATTATAAAAGATTCGCACTTATCAATAAATGGTGGTGGGAAAAATGGACAACTACATGCAAAAGAATTAAACTGGATCACTATTTTATAACCATAAAGAAAAAAAATTCAAAATGCATTAAAGACTTGAATGGAAGACCTAAAACCATGAAACTACTAGAAGAAAAATAGTAAGCTCTTTGACATCAGTCTCAGTAATATTTTTTTTCGGATCAGTTTCCTTAGGCAGAGGCAACAAAAGCTAAAATAAATGGATACACATCACACTAAAACACTTTTGCAAAGCAAAGGAAACCAACAAAATGAAAAGGCAACCTAACAACAAATGGGAGAAGATGTTTGCAAATCCTACATCTGATAAAGGGTTATTATCTAAAATATATATAGGTCTGGGCACCCGGGTGGCTCAGTTAAGCATATGCCTTTGGCTCAGGTCATGATCTCGGGGACCAGGAATCAACCCCACATCAGGCTTTCTGCTTACCAGGGGAGTCTGCTTCTCCCTCTGCACCTCCTCCCACTTATGCCCCCCCCAAAATAAATGAATAAAATCCTTAAAAATAAATATATGTCTTACATAACCTAATATGACAAAAGAAAAAATCAAATTAAAAAATTGGCAGAAGACACGGATAGACATTTTTTGAAAAAACACAGCTGGCCAATAGGCACATGAAAACATGATCAATACCACCAATCATCAAGGAAAGGCAAATCCAAACCACAATATATCATCTCATATCTGTTAGATTTGTTATTATCAAAAATACAGAAAATAACAAGTGTTGGCAAGGACACAGAGAAAAAGTAACCATTGTATGTTTTGTTTTATTTTTTTTACAATTGTACATTTTAAGTAGAAATTTAAATTGGAGGGGAAAAAAGAAACATAAATTGAAAAAAAAACGTTATGGGATCCCTGGGTGGCGCAGCGGTTTGGCGCCTGCCTTTGGCCCAGGGCTAGATCCTGGAGACCCAGGATCGAATCCCACGTCAGGCTCCCGGTGCATGGAGCCTGCTTCTCCCTCTGCCTATGTCTCTGCCTCTCTCTCTCCCTGTGTGACTATCATAAATAAATAAAAATTAAAAAAAAAAAAAAAAAGAAAAGAAAAAAAACGTTATGAAAAAAAAGTACTGGGGCTCTTACAAAAACACAAATTCAAAAGGATACATACACCCCTATGTTTACTGCAGCATTATTTACAATAACCAAATTATGGAGGCAACTTAAGCATCCATCAATAGATGAATAAATAAGATGTGGTATATATATCAATGAAATATTATCCAGCCATAAAAAAGAATGAAATCTTGCCATTTGCAACAACATAAATGGGTCTAGAGAGTATAATGCTAAGCAAAATAAGCTAGTCAGAGAAAGACAAATAGACAAATACTAAATATTTCACTGGTAAGTGGAATTTAAGAAACAAAACATTTTTAAAAAGGGGGGTGAGAGAAGCCAAAAAACAGACTTTAGCTACAGAGAACAAATAGATGGTTACCAGAGGGGAAGTGGGTGGAGGAGGAGTGAAATACGAAAACAGGATTAAGAGTACACTTAATTTGATAAGCACTAACATATGGAATCGTTGAATCACTATATTGTATTTCTGAAATGAACATAACACTGTATGTTAACTACACTGTAATTAAATTTTAAATAAAGTATGGAGGTTCCTCAAAAAATTCAAAGTAGAAATACCATATCATCCAGCAATTCTGAGTATTTACGCAAAAAAAACAAGAATACAACTCCAAAGAAATAATATGCATGCCTATGTTCATTGCAGCATTATTTACAATAGCCAAGACATGGAAGCAACCTAAATGTCCTTCAACAGATGAATGGGTAAAGAAGTTTGTATGTGGGATCCCTGGGTGGCACAGCGGTTTGGCACCTGCCTTTGGCCCAGGGCGCGATCCTGGAGACCCTGGATCGAATCCCACATCGGGCTCCCGGTGCATGGAGCCTGCTTCTCCCTCTGCCTGTGTCTCTGCCTCTCTCTCTCTCTCTGTGTGTGACTATCATAAATAAATAAAAATTAAAAAAAAAAAAAAGTTTGTGTGTGTATGAATACATTATACCATTATACACACACACATATATTCACTGTAGTATTACCCAGTCATAAAAAGAATGAAATTTTGGGGTGCCTGCATGGCTCAATCAGCTAAGAGTCCAGTCCAACTCTTGATTTCAGCTGAGGTCATGATCCCAGGATCAGAAGACAGAGCCTTATACTGGGCTCCCTCAGCACTCAGGGTGGCGTCTACTTGAGATTCTTTCCCCCTTCCTCTCTCTCCCCACTTTCAGGCTCACTCTCTCTCCCTAAAATAAACCGATCGATCGATCGATGATCAATCTTTAACAAAAAAAAAAAAAAAAGAATGAAATCTTGCCATTTGTCATAACATGGATGGACCTAGAGGGTATCACACTAAGTGAATTAAGTCAGACAGAAAAAGACAAATACTTCGTGATATGGAATATAAAAGTCAAGACAAAACAGAAACAACCTCACAGATATAGGAAACTGTTGGTTACTGGAGGGGGTAGGGGCCTGAAGGTAGGCAAAATACCTGAAGAAGATTAAAAGGTACAAACTTCTGTGGAAAAAAAATAAATAAAAGAGAAAATTCAAAGACTGAATCACTTGAGTGTCAAATTTACATTATATATTTTAATAGAATTTATTTGGATAGCTATAAAAACCTAATAAAAATAAAAGACAAGGGATAAATAAATAAATAAATAAATAAATAAATAAATAAATAAATAAATAAATAACAAGGGATGCCTGAGTGGCTCAGTGACTGAGTGTCTGCCTTTGGCTCAGGACGTGATCCCAGGCCCAGGATCAAGTCCCACGTCAGGCTCCCTGTGAGGAGCCTGCTTCTCCCTCTGCCTGTGTCTCTGTCTCTCTCTCTGTGTCTGTCATGAATAAATAAATAAAATCTTTAAAAAAAAATAAAATAGAATAAAAGAATAAAAGTCAAAACTTATCACCAAATACAGAGTATAGATTTTTAGTCACTGCTGTGAAATTTCAAACAAAATCAAATTCAAAGGTGAAAAGCTATCACCTTAAAATGATTTCTTTCATGACTTCTTTTCAGAACAGCTAAGAAGAAAATTAAGCTAACTAGACTTAAAATGGTAAAAGTCATTTGTAATAAGTAGATAATGTCTCCCATTCAATGTAAATATACAGAATGCTGTATTTACCCTTAAACATAAATTGACAAAGGTAGAAAATAAGTGTTCCCATGATTCTTTATAATAAATTTGGAACAAACTACATTTTTTCACAAGTTTAATACTCCAACAAAATGTATAATAAGTTTGGAAAACCAGAAACATTTATAATAAAATTATTTTAAAATAATGAAAAAATAAAAATTTTAAAAATCTATAGCAAATACGAACTTACAAATTACCAAAATCACAAGTTTCTTCAATTGTTTAAGGTAAAAATAAAAACCTCATAACCCTGAGCTTAATCAAATGGCAAACTGCCATAAACCAAAAATCAATCCAAAGAAATCCCCGAAATCATATATTGACAAAAAACTGAAGAGCTAACTGATACCTAACTTCAAAAGATCTATGAAATAAAGACAAAGAGCAAGGATTACTCAACCTGTATATATCTGCAACCATACAAGGAACATTTAAAAAAAGAAGAAAACCCTAGAAATATTCCCTAGGGGTCCCCCAAAGTCAAAACAATTTTCACCCTAATACTAAGACGTTATTTGTATTTTTACTGTGTTGAAATTTGCACTAAGGGCACGAAATCAATTGTGGCCCCTTAGGCAGTAGCACCAAACTATAATAGTCACTGCATCACTGCCCAATGACTGTTGTGAATATATATCGAGAGAAAATATAATTAAAATATTTAAATTTCTTAAAAGAGTGTATCTTGCAGAAGTAACCAGAAATCAAAAAGGATTTTAAATGCAAGCCCAGTCAGTTCAGTCTTAACTGTAATTAAAATATTTATTCTCTTAAAGATACCCCATTAACTTTTTTGATCATGGAAGACAATACCAATATCTAAATTCTGTGGATTTTTTCCCCAAACTACAATTATTGTATAGTAACAATACTGTATGTAACTATATTTTAGTATAACATTTAATACATTAAATAAAATAATACAGGTAGAGACCAGAAAGATCAAACTTAAATTGTCACTAAAAATCAAGAACACCTGGGGGCACCTGGGTGGCTCAGATGGTTAAGTATCCTATTCTTCATTTCAGATTAAGCCATGATCTCAGGGGTATGAAATTGAGCCCCATGTCTGTCACTGTGCTGTGTGGAGCCTGCTTAGATTTCTCTCTCTCCCACTCCCTCTGTCCTCCCTTCTCTCTCCTTAATAAAAATAAAATAAACTTTAAAAAAATAGGGGGAATACACACACAAAAAAAGGGACACTTGGCTGACTCGTCAGTAGAGCATGCCGGAACTCAGGGTTGTTTCAAATCCCACACTGGTTGTAGAGGTTACTTGAAAAAAAATTAAACCTTAGAAAAAGTTGTCGGGGATCCCTGGGTGGCGCAGCGGTTTAGCGCCTGCCTTTGGCCCAGGGCGCGATCCTGAAGACCCGGGATCGAATCCCACGTCGGGCTCCTTGCATTGAGCCTGCTTCTCCCTCTGCCTGTGTCTCTGCCTCTCTCTCTCTCTCTCTCTGTGTGACGATCATAAATAAATAAAAATTTTTTAAAAAGTTGTCACTAAAAAATAATTTCTAACTAAATTTCATTGTTTTTAGTTTTCAACCTAATATATAATGTCATCTTACATTAATCCCAAATAATCTAACAGACCAACAACTAGGAAACCAATAAAAAAAAAATCCAACAAACATGAAAACTTAGTATTCCTGAATCCATCACTTTATACAAAACAAGAGTTATCCATCTTTTTGAATGAACACTTTACTAAATACATACATGCTACCTCTTTCTAAAGGACAAGAAAAGGCATAATACATATAAAATTAGTTATCAGCAATCTAGTAAAGTGCTTTCCTAGCTACAGAAACTGGGTACTCTCAAATATGTATCTCTAAACTCTTAATTGATGAAATGTCTACAAATGCTATTTTAGAATTAAAGATTAGGTGCTCATTTTTGAAAGGATCCACATAGACCTGAAACATATCTCTTGAAACCAAAAATAGATGTGTGTGTGTGTGTATATATATATATTTATATTAATATAAAAATATAAATTGCATATGTATACACGTAAGAACTGATATATACATTTTTCAATCAGTTCTATAAAATTCAAATTTTTAAATAATCATATATCACTTTGATAAGCAGGAAATAAAATTTTAAGCCTTGGTAAGTTATATATATATTTAATATATAATATACATTTTTACTTAAACTTTTTAAAAAGGAAATGGCACTAAGTGAAAATATAGGAAAGGTTTTTTATCTTAGCACACATACACACACATCTTCTTTACAAATCTCCTAATCTCTAAAATTGTTCCTGTGCCTTAAACATAGGATGGGGCATCAAGGTGGCTCAGTCAGTTAAGCATCTGCTTTCAGCTCAGGTCATGACCCGAGCATCCTGGGATTGACTCCCACATCAGGCTCCCTGCTCAATGGGGAGGCTGCTCGTCCCTCTCCTTCTATCCCTCCCCCCTGCTTGTGTGCTCTCCCTCTCACCCTCACTCTGTCACATAAATAAAATCTTTAAATAATAAAAATTTTTTAAAAAACATAGGATGGACATCTGTTGCCACATTATTCTCAACAATGAAATATTAGAAAAAAGTCCCTCTAGAAAGACATGATTAAATAATTTATTAATACACAGTATACTACGGAATTCTACGTAGACTTTACAAAGAATAAAATAGAAAGTTCTGGAGATAGTGGTGATGTTTGTACAATATGAATATACTTAATGCCTCTAAACTATAAACCTAAAAAATTATTAAAATGGCAGATGTTGGGGTGCCTGGGTGGCTCAGTTAAGCATTCAACTCTAGATTTTGGCTCAGGTCATGATCTCAGGGCTGTGAGACTAAGCCCACATGGGGCTCCACGTTCAGCACAGAGTCTGCTTGAGATTTTCTCTCTTCCTCTGCTCCTCCCAATCATGCTCTCTCTCTCAAATAAATAAGTCTTTAAAAAAAAAAAAAAACTAATAGACATTCTCAACAAAGGAATGGAATAAAGAACCAGACTGAAATTTTAGAACTGAAAAATTAAAACACCAAAAAAAGGGGCGGGGAGGCCCTGAGGGCAAGGGATATTGAATAGTTACTTAATAGGTACATACTTCAGTCTGGATGATGAAGTAGTTTTTTGTTTTTTGTTTTAATTTGAGAGAGAGCAAGAGAAAACATACTCAGTCGGGGTCGGGGTGTGGAGGAGCAGATGGAGAAACAGACTCCCCGCTAAGCAGCAGGGAGCCCAATGCAGGGCTTGATACCAGGACCCTGGGATCATGAGCTGAGCCAAAAGCAGACAGTTAACCAATTGACTCACCCAGGTGCCCCTGAAAATAGTCTTTGGATGGACAGTGGCTCAGTAACCATGTGAAAGCTATTAATGCCAAAACTGTGCACTTAAAAATGGTCAAAATGATTAATGTTACCTATATTTTACAATTAAAAAATGGTGGGATCCCTGGGTGGCGCAGCGGTTTAGCGCCTGCCTTTGGCCCAGGGCGTGATCCTGGAGACCCGGGTTTGAATCCCACGTCGGGCTCCCGGTGCATGAAGCCTGCTTCTCCCTCTGCCTATGTCTCTGCCTCTCTCTCTCTCTCTCTGTGTGACTATCAAAAAAAAAAAATTTAAAAATGGTAATAAAGCAAACTCAGTCATGAGTTCAAGAGCAAAATAAATAGGAAAGAATCATGAAAATAAATCCATTGAAACTACATAATCTGAACAAGAGAAAAAAATTTTTTAAGATTTTATTTATTTATTCATGAGAGACACAGAGAGGCAGAGACACAGGCAGAAGGAGAAGCAGGCTTCCCATGAGGAGTTCCATGTGTGACCTGATCACCAGACTCCAGGATCACACCCTGAGCCCAAGGCTAACGCTCAACTACTGAACCACACAGGTGTCCCAAAAAATATTTTCAAAAAAATGAGGGGCATCTGGATGGCACAGTCGGTTGAGCCGTAGCTCCCGGTTTTGGCTCAACATGTGATCTCTGGGTTGTGGATCAAGCCCCACATCAAGCTCCACATTTGGCACAAAGTTGGCTTGAGATTTTCTTTCCCTTTGTCCCTCCTACTTGTGCTCTCTCTCTCTAAAATAAATAAATCTTAAAAAAAGAACAGAATCTGAGAAATCCACATGACAACATCAAAAGGAATAATATTCATATAATCAGATTTCAACAGAAGAAAAAAGCTGTAATGTGGAAAAATTATTTAACAAAACAATGGCTGAAAACTCTCCAAATTTGAAAAAAGATATTTATATCTACAAATTCAAGCTAAGCAAATCCCAAATAAGATCAATGTAAAAATATCCATCCACATCAAGACACTCATAATAAAACTGCTGAAAACTAAAGACAAAGAAAAAATCTTTAAAATATCCAGAAAAAAATGACAAGTACTTATCATTGCAGATTTCTTATCAGAAATCATGGATGCCAAAGGAAAGAAGAAAACACTCAAAAAAAAAAAAAAGGATTTTATTTTTTTGAGAGATAGTGTGCACGAACACATACAAGTGGGTAGATAAGAGAGGGATAAGCAAACTCTCAGCTGAGCACAGAGTCCAACACAAGGCTCAATCCCACAAACCTGAGATCATGACCTGAGCCAGACACCCAACTGACCCACCCAAATGCCCCGGAAGAAAACACTTATAAAGTGCTGAAAGAAATGTCAACGCAGACAGCTACATACAATGAAATTACATTTTAGAAATAAAGGTGAAACATATTCTGTAATAAGGAAAACTAGAAGTCTGCAAATCTCTCCTAAAAGAACCTTAAGAAAGGTTTTTTTTATACAAAAAAAAAAAAGGAAAATTTAGAATATTAGAAATAAACACAGAATTGGTATCAATCTAAGTAAATATAGCTATTTATAAATACAGTCCATTCTTTTACCCTTTAGTTATTTTACATGTCTGACAGCTAAATGTAAAAATTATAATGTTATATGATAGGAATTTGTATGTATGAGAAGAGGACAACTACAACATAAAGGGAAAGGGTAAAACAACATATATGGTGGGATCCAAATTTCCATGAAGTGTTAAAATATTGATTCTAAGAAGCTAGTCTCAAAATGTTAAAAATACTGTCTGAGTCTATTTATGATATTCTCAAAAAGACAAAACTACAGTGACAGAAAACAAAACTGTGGTTGCCAGTGGTTAAGAGGGAATGGAGAATATGACAACAAAGGGATAATAAGCAGGAGCTTCTTGGAGCAACAGAATTATTATTAATCCTGTTTGTAGTGGTGCTTACAGAAATCTATACTTGTGTTTAAAATTTATACAACGACATAACGTACATGAACAAAGGAATTTTAGCTAGCATATGTTGACCTCTAAAATAAAATACATACATGCATGCAAGATAAATGCACACATAATCATAAATACACTGAGTAGTGATATTACAAGAGATTTTTATCTTTATACTTTTTTAAATCTTTCAAATCATCTACAATGAGTATTATCACCAGAATAAAAATAAAATACTCAAAAATAACCACAATATACTTAATTAAGCTAAAAATATGCCACTTCAATATGGTTCTCTAATAGTACTATTTGGAACTGAGTAAATGAGAACATTGCAAAGTATTCTGAGAGCAAGTTTAAAGTTTATCATAACAGCAGGCAGTTGTAATCCCCTTCCCCAA
Organism: Canis lupus baileyi; assembly: GCF_048164855.1. Taxonomy (NCBI): domain Eukaryota; kingdom Metazoa; phylum Chordata; class Mammalia; order Carnivora; family Canidae; genus Canis; species Canis lupus. The sequence goes on from NC_132850.1 coordinate 8,071,209, forward strand.
CTCTCTCACAACCAATCTCTCTCAAAACTTACTAACAAATACAGATGACCCTTGAAAAATATGGGAGTTGGGGCACCGACCTCCCCCAGGTCAAAAATCCACATATAGGCGTGCCTGAGTTGTTCAGGCTGTTAAGTGCTCAATTCTTGGTTTTCGGACTGGTCATGATCCCATGGGTTGTGGGACTGAGCCTTACATGGGGCTCCTTGCTCAGCAGGCAGTCTACTTGAGAGATTCTCTCCCTCTGCCCCGACCCCACTCTTCAGTGCACTCTCTCTGAAAATAGATTTTTAAAAAATAGACTAAAAATGCATTTTAAAAAGCCACACACACATAACTTTTGAATCCTCAAAAACTTTACTGATAACATACTGTACTGAAAGCCTTACTGATAAAACATTAAATCCAGCTGAGTGAAGTAAGTCAGTCGGAGAAGGACAAACATTATATGTTCTCATTCATTTGGGGAATATAAATAATAGTGAAAGGGAATATAAGGGAAGGGAGAAGAAATGTGTGGGAAATATCAGAAAGGGAGACAACGTAAAGACTGATAACTCTGGGAAACGAACTAGGGGTGGTAGAAGGGGAGGAGGGCAGGGGGGTGGGAGTGAATGGGTGACGGGCACTGGGGGTTATTCTGTATGTTGGTAAATTGAACACCAATAAAAAACAAATTTAAAAAAAAAACATTAAATCCATTAATACATATTTTGTGTATTATATACTGTGTTCTTACAATAAAGCAAGATAAAAGAAAACATTAAGAAAATATGAAGTGAAATTACATTTACAGTATTGTACCATATGTACTGTATTTATCAGATAAAATTTGAGTATAAGTGGACCCATAAAGTTCAAACCCACATTGTTCAAAGATCAATTTTATTGAGATTCTGAGAAGATGGGAGACTAAGGAAGCACCAGAATTCTGTCTCCCCACCTAGACAACAATGATACAGGCATAATCTGTGTGATATAACTGCTTTTATTATTTTAGAGTCCATTGAAAGCTTCCAACTTCCAGGGAGTAGGTTTGGAAGGAAAATTTTGGGTAAATTTCAACTCTTAGTAGCAGCTATCCATCCTCCATCTCCAACGTTAAGGCAGGCAGCTGTACATACCTTCTAGAAGCAGACTATGAGAGCCAGGGTGGGCAAAAATGACCATGTCCTCCATGTATTAGAGATCTGTGCCCTAATTCCTCATTGCTACTTCTGATCACAGAAATGAAGACAAAGAGGCATATGGCCATTTTTGTTGCACCAACCCCCACTGCTACAGATCCCTCCCTTCCTTCCCTTCATTTTTCTATTTTGTCCCCTCTGTGAGCCAGACATTAAAGACTAGGACATTCAAAAGCAACTGCACATACAGAAGAAATTAGAAACTCACTATCTATATCCAGGAAAATGCAGTGACTGAGAAAAAATTTGAGAACTTAAATGGACATCTCAGGTTGATCCTAACCCCAGAGAGTCTACAAGAATAAAATATAAAATAAAAATATTCTGGAAAAGAAGTAAATCTGATTTTCAGAATTACCATGTTATTATATTGCAATGTCCAGTTTTCAGGGCACCTGGGTGGCTCACAGTTGATCATCTGCCTTCAGCCCAGGACATGATCCTGGAGTCCCAGGATCGAGTCCCACATAGGGCTTCCCACAGGGAGCCTGCCTCTCCCTCTGCCTATGTCTCTGCCTCTCTCTCTGTGTCTCTCATGAATAAATAAAACATAAAAAAAAAAAAATGTCCAGTTTTCAACAACACCAAAAAAAAAAAAAAAAAAAAAAACCCCACAAGTGAGGCACCTGGGTGGCTCAGTCAGTTAAGATACTCAGTTCATGATCTCATCAGGGTCCTGTGATTGGGCCCCACATCAGGCTCTCTGCTCAGGGGGGAGTATGCTTCTCCATCTCCCTCTGTCCCTCCCTCCTGCTCTTGCTCTCTGTCAAATAAATGAAATTTTTAAAATTAAAAAAAAAAATCACAAGTAACAGGAAAACACACCCACACAAAGGAAAAGTATAAACAGGAACTGTTCCTGAAAAAGCCCTGATGGTAGACCTACTAAAGAGACATTAGAAGAACTATCATAAAGATTCACAAAGAAGTAAATAAAGGAAGATATGGAAAAAGTCAAGAAAATGTATAAACAAAATAGAAATATCAATAGATATTGATATTTAGAGAGAGTCAAAGACAGACAGAAGCAGGCAGAAGAAATATTCAACATTATGTCCTATCCTGAAGATAGGACAATGAAAATTATCAATTTTAAAGAACAAAAAGAAAAATGACATAAACAAAATGAACACAGTAAGGTATCCGTGGGACACCAACAAGCAGACTAAAATACACACTGTGGGAATCCCAGAAGGAGAAGAGAAAGAGAAAGGGGCAGGGAAATTATTTTTAAAAATATTAAACTGAAAACCTCCCCACACTTGACAAAAGACATGAATATAAATATCCACGAAGCTCAACAAATCTCACACAAGAAGAATTTGAAGAAATTCACACAGACACACTTTAGGAAGCCACAAAGAATCCTCAAAGTAGCAAGAAAGCAGTGAGTGATTCACATACAGTGGATCTTCAAAAAGTGTATGAGCAGACTTCTCATCAAAAAATTTGGAAGCCAAAAAAAAAAAAAAATTTGGAAGCCAGAAGCCAGAGAGCTAATATATTCAAAGTGCTAAAAGAAGAAATAGTCAAACATATTTCCTATATCTGTTAAAACTGTCCTTCAAAAGTTAGGGAGAAATTAAGACATTCTCAGATAAACCAGAAACTCCAGGGTATCCAGCAGTGGGAAATGAAAGCACAGTAAACAGTAATTCAAAGCCATATGAAGAAGGGGATCCCTGGGTGGCGCAGTGGTTTGGCGCCTGCCTTTGGCCCAGGGCGCGATCCTGGAGACCCGGGATCGAATCCCACATCAGGCTCCCGGTGCATGGAGCCTGCTTCTCCCTCTGCCTGTGTCTCTGCCTCTCTCTCTCTCTCTGTGACTATCATAAATAAATAAAATTAAAAAAAAAAAATTCAAAGCCATATGAAGAAATAAGGATCTCAATAAAGGTAAATGCATAGCAATTATAAAAGCTAGCACTGGCCCCCTAAGTGGCTCAGTTGGTTAAGCATCTGCCTTCAGCTCAGGTCGTGATCTCAGGGTCCTGAGATCAAGCCCTACATTGGACTCTTACTCAGCGGGGAGTCTATCTCTCCCTCTGCCCCACTCCTCCACTCAGGCATGCACTCTTGGTCTCTCTCAAATAAATAAAATCTTTAAAATAAAATTAAAAAATAAGAGCTAGTATCATTCTAACTTTGTTTTGTAATTCCAAATGTTTTTTTCTACAGGATTTAAGAGACTAATTCAATTTAAAGAATGTCTACCTCGTGTTTTTGGGCACACAATGTACATAGATTTAAGTCTGTAATACCAATAAACAAAAGAGTGAAGTTGGAGTTATAAAAAAGCAGTTATTCTATGTTATTGATATTAACCTGGTATAAATTCAAATTAGTGTTATAACTTTAGGATATTAAATGCAATCCCCAGGGTAACCACAAAGAATATAGCTCTAGAATATACAGAGTATGAAATGAGAAAAGAGTTTACACATTTCACAAAAAATACCAACTAAACACAAAAAAGTAATGCATGAGATGAGGAACAAAAAGCTATAAAACATAAAGTAAATGACAGAAGTATCGCCTTATTAGTAATTACTTTAAATGTCTTAAACTCTCCAACCAAAATAGAGATCAGCAGAATTAATAAAAACACATAATCCAACTGTATGCTGTCTTCAAGAGAATCAGTTCAGATCCAAAGATACAGATTGGATGAAAGTAAACGAATGGAAAAAATATTTGATGCAAACAGCAATTGAAAGAGAACAGGGGTGGCTACACTAATATTGTACAAAATAGCCTGAATCTAAAAGACTGCAAGTGGTATTACATACTAATAAACAGTCTGATACAGCAAGAAGATAAAGCAATTATAAACATTTATATACCTAATGACAAACCATCAAAATATATTAAGCTAAAACTGACAGAATTAAGGGGAGAAACTGTTTTTACAATAATAGATACTTCAATGCCCCCTTCTCAATACTGGATGGAATAATCATAGAGAAGATAAGAAATGAAGAATTTAACAATACGATAAACCAACTAGACCTAAGAGACATATACAAAACAGTCTACCCACCATCAGCATACACATTCATTTCAAGAGCATATGGGATATTTTCCAGGATAAACCAGATGTTAGGCCACAACAAAGTCTCAATAGACTTAAAACACAGATATCATACAAAATATCCTCTCCAACCACAACAGGATGAAGTTAAAAATCAATACTAAAAATAAAATGGGAAAATTCACAAATTTGTGAAAATTAACACCCTCTGAAGCAAGCAAAGGACCAAAAAAGAAATCACAAGGGAAACATTCAAATTACTAAAATAAAAAATAAAAGTGGAGACATTACTGGTTCTGCAGAAATGAAAAGAACTATGAGAGTACTACGAATAATTTACACCAACAAATTGGATAACCTAGATGAAATGGACAATTTTCTAAAACACAAAACCTACCAAGACTAAATTATGAAGAAATAGTGGCACCTTGGTGGCTCCATCAGATAAGTGTCTGCCTTTGGCTCAGGTCATGATCTTAGGATTCTGAGACTGAGCCCTTCCTGGGGCTTCATGTTCAGTGGACAGTCTGTATGTCCCTCTCCCTCTGCCTCTCCCCTTCCCCCTGCTCATCCTCTCTCTCTTTCTCTCAAATACTTTTAATAAATAAATAAGAACTAGAAAATGTGAATAGACCTATAACTAGTAAGAAGAGTTAATCAGTAAACAAAACTCTCCAGAAAAAGTCCTAGACTCAATGGTTTCACTAGCACTACAAAACATTTGAAGAAAAATACCAATCTTTCTCAAACTTACATCCCATGACCAAGAGAATTATTCCTAGAATTCAAGGATGGTTCAACATATGAAAATGAATCAAAAGAATACACATTAACAGAATGAAGGGAAAAAAATACATGATTATCTCAACTAATGCAGAAAAAGCATGTGACAAAATATAAAACCCTTTCATTATAAAACACCAACATGGAACAACATGAATGCAACCTGGATGCAACCTGAAGACACTATGCTAAATGAAATAAATAGAAACAGAAAATAGAATGGCAGATGCCAAAGGTTAGGGGTAGGTGGGAAAGTGGATTATTGTTTAATGGGTACAGCATTTCAATTTTACAAGAAAAGTGCTGGATGCAGGTGATGACTGTACAATATTACAACATTTATTATCACTGGGACGCCTGGGTGGCTCAGCGGTTGAGCGTCAGCCTTCGGCTCAGGGCGTAATCCCAGGGCCCTGGGATTGAGTCCCACATGGGGCTCCCTGCAGGGAGCCTGCTTCTCCCTTTGCCTGTGTCTCTGCCTCTCTCTGTCTCTCATGAATAAATAAATAAACTATTAAAAAAAAACTTATTATCACTGAACTGCACACTTCAAAATGTACACTTAAAAATGGGTAAGATGGTAAATTTATATTATGTGTGTTCTACCACTATTTTATTTCTTAAAAGATGGGCCCATGCCACCAGAGACCTCGCAGAAGTACCAAAATAATTTTTCAGATGTACATTTTCCAGATGGAAAAATTCATCACCAGGAAACCAGCCCAACAAGAAACATTAAAGGTATATTTTTCAAGAAAAACAATGACACCACATGGAAATCAGGGTCTACCCAAAAGAATGAAGAGTGCTAGAAATGTAAGTACCTGAGTATACCAATTATAAAAACATTGCCTCTCAACTCCAAATCCACTTTTTTCTCTACACGCTGCTTTGCGACAACTGGAGCTGGTACCTCTAAACGTGTCTTCTCTGCCAGCTGACAAAACGTTAACCTTTGTCAGCAGATGGCACTGGAGGAATATTCCAGACAGAAGTGGGTTCTCTCCCCATGAGTGTGCTCTAATGTGCTGGTTCAAGTGGAGGACAGTGGTGCCCAAAACACCCGAAGGCCCTCTCCCCAGGCACCAACTTCCCACCAAGTCTCAGAGAGACCTACCTATACAACCATGGGTAGCTTCCCAGCAAGTTTTGTCAGCACCGCTGAGGGCCGCTGCCCAGCAGGTTTCAGTGGCACTCCTACTGGCCAGATGTTTCCCAGAGAATTATGCCAGTGTCCCAGGTTCTTAGCCGGGTTCAGAAAGGGACTTCCTAGTGACTCTTCTCAGTACCGCAAAAGGGGGTTGGGTTTCCTGTTTGATAGCAAAAATTCATGGCACTTCAAGCTTAACCATCATCCAGTATAACATGCCCCATCGAACAAGATCTGAATCTCAGCCTTGAAGCTGTAAAATGGGGCATCCTCCAAATTTGTTCCAACCTTGCTATTGTGCCTCCGCCTGGAGGTAGTGGCTGCTCTGCTACTGTGTATACCTTCAAGTTCTCCTTCCCCCTTAGGGTTAATTTCCTTTCCCTGTTCAAATTACTGGGTGGTTTCTGACCTCTGAATGGTATAGAATTGATACTGGTAGTGGTCACAGCTAACAGACCTATAAAGATGGGATTTGGAGACTGGCTTGGTTGTGCCCTCTAGCTTACACAGGAAATAGGATGCTAGTAATCCCTGGCATGGAGTGGCATCACAATTCATCAAGCTATCAACTGTGGTTGACTGTGATCAAAGGAAGCAAGTACTCTGGGACCCCAAGTGGTTGTTGTACTTAACTGTTAAGGCAGCAGTGATAACTATAGGGTCTGTTACATAAGATGGGTTCTCTAAGTGTTCTTGAACAGGTACACAGGAAAATAAGTTCAAGTCCATTAAATGTCAGATTAAATCAAAGTCTGAAAAAAATACTCTCATGCAATATTAAAAAAAAAAACTCGGGGATCCCTGGGTGGCGCAGCGGTTTAGCGCCTGCCTTTGGCCCAGGGCGGGATCCTGGAGACCCAGGATCGAATCCCACGTCGGGCTCCTGGTGCATGGAGCCTGCTTCTCCCTCCTCCTGTGTCTCTGCCTCTCTCTCTCTGTGTGTGACTATCATAAATAAATAAAAATTAAAAAAAAAAAACTCTTAATTCTTATAACCACAGGTTGTTATTGCTAAAAATCAAATGCAAAATTTTATTATATATATATAACATTAGATGAATTTGTAGTCTCACCAAGTTTCTCATGTGAAAGTAAGAGCAATGACTAGGAAAAAAAAAAAAATGGGACCCTAAAACTTGAAATGGGAACATGTGGTTGAATGAGAATTAAAAAAAACAATTTCAAACATCCAGGGGCAGTAACTTACCCTTCTGTATCTAAAGAGAACAGCTTTCCTTTGCCTGAAAGTCCTGTGATATCATTAAGCTCAGCAAATGACTTGAAGGAGGATGCTCCTTCTCCTCAAGACCAACTACAATCAACCCTATTGACACTAGACCCATAACTAAGTTCAAACCTCAGCATGTTATAGAGGAACAGGTCCACATATGACCAAGAGGAATCAGCTTAACCACTAAAAAATGCCAACATTTTGTTAACATATAAAGGAAAAAACCTGGGAGATGTGTCTGAAAACAGATACTATTACGGTAGAATTAGACCTAGGAAGTTAGAATTCATTAATACGAGTGAGCTTACCACAGACTCTGAATTTGATGTAATAACTTGTGCAGCTGAAGAGGGCTCTAATAAGCATACTTGTTGACTGAAACTTATACTCAACAATATAGCTGTAATCATTAAGGAAATGCAAATCAAAATCATCCTAACACTGACAACGAACATTTAACGAGGTTGAGATACTAGAGTTTCACTGGCATTATGTGGAAAAAGAAATCCAAAGGCTTAGGGAGACAGGAATACTGAAGTGGATTTATTCTCTGCAATAAATCTATACACCTACTACAACTAAATTCCCTGAGAAGGCCCAGAAGACACTATAATTAGTGACGGAAGCACCACATACTTGAAAAGCTATGTGGCTGCTCTCTTTTATAAGGCAGGTACGACTGCAGGGAATGTCACCACTGAGATGGGCTCCCTGATTTCACTGAGGATGATGGGATCCCAAAATAGCAGAGGCCAAGTGGCAGCACTTAACTCCAAAGATAAGGGCAGCAGGGACGTACCGGTAATCAGAATGCTTTGGCCCGCAGGGATCTTTGGCAGTGGCTAATTGATCACGATGTTCCTAGGAATGAAATAGATGGGCAGTTTAATCTACATAACAGAAAAATGTCTAAATCTGGTGGCCAAAAACTGATTTGAGTCATCACAGTGGAAGTCACAGACACTTGCCCAGTTTCCAGATCTGGTCAATTCACAGACCCACAGCCTCTTGTGGAAAGGCCTCTCCTCTTGAGGAGGACTGGGTCCACCTGAAGGAGAGCTCTGCACCATCACCATAAGTAGACACCGTAAATCTCTCTCCAAGCCTTTCCGAAAGGGACTATCGCCATTAGGTAGGACAGTGGTTTTTCAAGCAGGGACAATTTTCCTCCACAAATCTAGAAAATTTGGCAGTATATGGAGGCATTTTTGGTTATCACAACTGGGGAGCTGTATTGACACCTCGTGGGTAGAGGCCAGGGATGCTGTGAAACATCCAACAACATACACAACAGCTTAAAAGAACTGTATTTCATTAGCTCCCTGATCTTATCTGCTACTACTCCCCACCTTGCTCACCACCTTCACTACCATCTCTGCTGTTCATCAAATATACACAAGCAGGGACACCTGGGTGGCTCAGTCAGTTAAGCATCTGCCTTCAGCTCAGGTCATGATACCAGGGTCCTGGGATCAAGCCCCACATCAGGCTCCCTGCTCAGGGCCTGCTTCTCCTCATCCCTCCGCCTGCCACTCTGTCAAAGTCTTTTTAAAATACACACACATACACACACACACACACACACACACACACACAGAGCATTCACCTGCCTTCACATCTTCAGCCTTGTTGTTCCCTCTACCTGGAGTGTTCCTACTCTTAGGTACCCACATGGCTGGCTTTCCTTCAGATTTTTGCTTAAATGCCCCTATTTAAAGTTGCAATGCCCCTTCCACCACAGCACAATGTATCCCCTTTTTCTGCTTTATGTTTCTCTATGGTAATGTTCCACTTTAAATGCTCTACATTCATTATTTAACAGTTCTCTCTCCCATCAATAGAACATAAACTCTGGAAAAGAGATGTTCTCCATTTTATTCATTACTGTATCCTCAGTTCCTACAATGGTTCCTTGTATATAACAGACACTCAAACATTTGTTAAATGGAAACATGAATGGTGACTGGATGGAAATTAGGGAATGTGGAGCCCTGAGGAATTCTAAGATGACTCCTAAAGTGGTCGACTGCTTTTATCTGCCTAGTACCCCATTCTTCTGAAAGTCATTTCTGATCAATCAGATAGATATTTTAAACTCTTTCCTTTTTTAAAATGTGAGGGATCCCTGGGTGGCGCAGTGGTTTAGCGCCTGCCTCTGGCCCTGGGCGCGATCCTGGAGACCCGGGATCGAATCCCACGTCAGGCTCCCGGTGCATGGAGCCTGCTTCTCCCTCTGCCTGTGTCTCTGCCTGTGTCTCTGCCTCTCTCTCTCTCTCTGTGACTATCATAAATAAATAAAAATTTTTAAAAAAAGTGATAATTTTTTCAATGTAGGCAAATCTATTATTCTTTTGAATTATCTTTTTTTTTGGGGGGGGCTTATGGTAAAAAGGAATTCCCATATCAGGATGTTATATTTACCTATATTTCCTTTGAGAAATAGTTCCATTTTCTTATACCCACATATTCAATCCCTATAAATATGTTTTGGTATCTGGAGGAAAAGATACAACTATTTTTGCCCAATGACCAGCAAACTGTCCAAACAATTTAAAGAATAACTTGTAACTCTAGTCCTATATATAGATATGAATCTCTTTATTTGTAAGTAATTTAAGTGTTTCTATAGCAGTATTCAAGATCCTGTAAAACAAAGTATCCACCATTCCCCTACTCCTCCACTCTCCCATTAGTCTTCTAATTCAAAACTGTTTTGGCTATCTTTCACAGTTATAATTCGTAATGAACTTCATCACAGTTCCCTCGAAGTCTACCCTTCTCATTATCAAAAAGAAAAAGAAAAACAAAATCCTGCTGGGTTACTGACTGATACAATATTTGGCATATCACTTACTTTTTTCCAAGAGCCACCAAAGCATAATGGTTACAGATTCTCTGCAGTTGGAGTCAAACAGCCTGAGTGGGTTCCAATCCCATTATTCCTTACTCTCGCACCTATATAACTTTGACAAGGCACTTTACCTCTCTGTTACTCTCAGGTATAATACTGTATTATAAGGTCATTTTCTGAATTAACTGAGTTACGACATGTACATTAAAACAATGCTCCTAAAAATTAGCTGTTGTTTTGACTATTATTATTACTTATTACCATGTCCTTAGGTAAACTCTTATCATTTTAAGTCTCACATTTATTAGGTTTATCCCAAGGAATTTAGTTTTGTACGACTTTGTGAATCAACTGTTTTTTAATTTTCCAACTAGTTATAGTCAAGGTTATTAAATTTTATGGGATTTTTAAGAATATTTTAATGTTGTAACTAGGCAGTTTACTATTCCCTGTTAAAATCCTAACACATTTTTCTTCTTTTCTTCCAGATTGTTTTCATTTTCAATTTTTACTTCTTAGTCCTAAAATATTTTGATACTCTTGAGATTTCCAGGCAAATAAATTTATCATCAGAAAATAATCATAATTTTGTTCTCCAACTTTCCAAGATTTACACCTCTCATTTCTTTTTTTTTTTTTTTAAGATTTATTTATTTATTTATTTGTGATAGACATAGAGAGAGAGAGAGAGGCAGAGACACAGGAGGAGGGACTACTCCATGCCAGGAGCCCGATGCAGGACTCAATCCCGGGACTCCAGGATCGCGCCCTGGGCCAAAGGCAGGGCTAAACCGCTGAGCCACCCAGGGATCCCCTACACCTCTCATTTCTTTTCATCATCTAACTATATTGCCCTAGAACTTCCAGAACAGTAATAATTATGGTAATAGCAGGCATCATGTTGATTTTGTTCATTGTGATAATGATATCACAATTTTTTTTAAAAAGAGACTGCATTTCTTAGAGATGCATACTTTGTGTATTAATAGGTGAAATATGCCTACAATTGCTTTAAAATATTACAGGAAATGATGTGAGAGGAATAAATAATACAAGAGGTAGAAAGTTGATGACCGTTAAAGAAGATGAATGGCGAACATGTGACCATTAGTTCAACTATTTCCTGTATATTTATATTTTTAAATTTCTGCAACAAAGATTTTTAAAAAGTAATCAGGGGTATCTCGGTGGCTCAGACGGTTAAGCATCAGCCTTCAGCTCAGATCCTGATCTCAGGATCCTGGGATCTAGCCTGCATGGGGCTCCCTGCTCACTGGGGAGTCTGCTTCTCCCTCTCCCTCCACCTCCAGCTCCTGGCTCCCCACTGGAGCTCTCTCTAGCGAGCTCTCTCTAGCATTCTCGCTGGTTCGGTCTCTCTCAAATGAATAAATAAACCTTTAAAAAAAAAAAAAAAGTATGGGACGCCTGAGTGGCTCAGTGGCTAGGCACCTCCCTCTGCCTCAGGGAGTAATCCTGGGATCTGGGATCAAGTCTTGCATCGGGTTCCTTGTGGGGAGCCTGTTTCTCCCTCTGCCTCTGTCTCTGCCTCTGTCTCTCATGAATAAATACATAAAATCTTAAAAAAAAAAAAAAAGTCATAGTCAATTTCAGAGGCACAAAAGGATTGAATGAAAGAATAATCAGAGCAAACGTTTGTTTCTTATTCAATGTCACAGAATGGAAGGCAAGAAAAAAGTAATGTTCACACTCACTTCCAGGCAATGACTTCCAAGACTTCTATGACACTATCCAACTCCTTCCCTTTTGCTTCTAGAAATCACCACCTAGTAAATGCTGCTATTTCTTATGTACTAACCTACTGAAACCTACTAAGAGTTAGATAGATCTTTATTTCTATTTTATCTGTAAGGAAACAAAAATTATGTTAATGGTAAGGACCAAGACTAAATTTTATTATGATAGTGGTTCCTAATCTACAATTCTCCACCTAATCTATTTCAGAAGGTCCGAGACAGATAGGGCCTAGACATTTGTGTATTGTAAAGGAGCAGGGATAGAATTCCCTCAAGGGATTCTAAAGCATATTGCTAATTAAGAACAAATACACCATAATGTTTTCTCCTGGGTCCTCTGCTGTTATCTATCTGCTGATTCCCACAAAATTAAATTTGTGTCTGTATATATCTGTGTGTTCACCAGCCTCAATTTCAATTTCTGCTCTTTTGAAAAACAATGTCAAAAAAATAAAGATGAGCCACAGACTAGGAAAAAATAGTTGCAAAACACTAATAAAGGATTTGTATCCAAAATACATAACTGTACTCAAAACACAACATAAGAAAACTTACCCAGCAATCCCACTATTTACCCAAAAGAAATAGGCATGTTTATACAAAAACCTATAGACGAAAAACCGAGACTTTCTGTTAAAAAAATGTTGCTAAAGACGATGTTCACTACATTACTCAGTGTCATCTACTGAAGATTCACATCGGAAACTTTTAGAATCAGTGCTACAAAGTGATGTTTCTTCATATATGCAGTAATGTTTGTTCTATGTGATAACAGGACATACTTAATCATATTCTCTGATCATCAGAATTATCGTATCTGTATTTTCCTTTACCGTGGTCCTTAATTCTTTTAAACTTTTTTTTTTTTTTTAACTTTTTTTATATACCTTTTAAAACTACCTCAATTTGGGCAGCCCCGGTGGCCCAGCAGTTTAGTGCCGCCTGCAGCCCAGGGCATGATCCTGGAGACCCTGGATCAAGTCCCATGTCAAGCACTCTGTATGATGCCTGCTTCTCCCTCTGTCTGTGTCTCTGCCTCTCTCTCTGTCTCTATGAATAAATAAATAAAATCTTTAAAAGAAAAAAAAAAAAGCTACCTCAAATTCTTTGTGGAAAGTTAAACCTGAACAAATATATATAAAGAAATTATAGGGCAGCCCGGGTGGCTCAGCGGTTTAGGGCCACCTTCAGCCCAGGGCGTGATCCTGGAGTCCCGGGATCGAGTCCCACATCAGGCTCCCACCATGGAGGCTGCTTCTCCCTCTGCCTGTGTCTCTGCCTCTCTCTCTCTCTGTGTCTATCATAAATAAATAAATAAATAAATAAATAAATAAATAAATAAATAAATAAAGATTATAACCAACATAATAAGCTTTCTCTTCTACTCCTTCTTGGGAATGAAGCTTTTAATTTTGCTTGTTGCTTTATTTAAAGTTTTTATTTATTTAAGTAATCTCTACAACTCCACGTGAGGCTCAATCTCACGACCCCAAGATCAAGAGTCACATACTCTTCCTACTGAGCCTCCGAGGCATCTCTTTTAACCTTTAGCATACTTGTTTTATAATTTTGGAAATAGGGACACCTGGGTAGCTCAGTAGTGGAGCGTCTGCCTTAGGCTCAGGGAGTGATCCCTAGAGTCCCGGGATCAAGTCCCATATCGGGCTCCCTAGAGGAGCCTATTTCTCCATCTTTCTACATTTCTGCCTCTCTCTGTGTCTCTCGTGAATAAATAAATAATATTCTTTTTTAATTTTGGAAATAGCTAACTATTAAAGTTAGTACAGTTGACCCCTGAACAACATGGGTATGAACTGCAGAGGTCGCTGACACACTTTCTTTTTTCAATAAATACGGTGCAATGATTTTCTAAAAAAAGGTTTTCTTTTCAAGGCACCTGAGTGGCTCAGTCAGTTAGGTGTCCGACTATTGATTTTTGCTCAGGTCATGATCCCAGGGTCAGAAGATCGAGATCCCCATCAGGCTCTGGGTTCTGCACTGAGCATGGAGCCTGCCTAAGATTCTCTCTCTCCAGACATCGGAGTGGCTCAGTGGTTGAGTATCTGCCTTCAGCCCAGGGCATGATCCTGGAGACCCAGGATCAAGTCCCCCATCGGGCTGCCTGAATGGAGCCTGCTTCTCTCTCTGCCTATGTCTCTGTGTCTCTCTCTCCCTCACTGTGTCTCTCATGAATAAATAAAATCTTAAAAAAAGAAAAAAAAAGATTCTCTCCTTTTCCCTCTGCCCTCCTCCCCCTACTGCTTGCATCTTTCTCTCTCCAAAAAAATACATATATTATTTTCTCTTAGCCTACTGTTAATTAGATAGTACATAATACATAGAACATACAAAATACATCTTAACCTATTGTTTATGTTATCGGTAAGGCTTCCAGTCAACAGTACGATATTAATAATTGAGTTTTAGGGGAGTCAAAAATTACAGGCAGGGGAGCCTGGTTGGTTCATTCAGGGAAGCATGAGACTCTTGATCTTGGGGTTCTTTTTTTTTTTTTTTTTTTATAGTCACACAGAGAGAGAGAGAGGCAGAGACATAGGCAGAGGGAGAAGCAGGCTCCATGTACCGGGAGCCCGATGTGGGATTTGAACCCAAGTCTCCAGGATCGCGCCCTGGGCCAAAGGCAGGCACTAAACCGCTGCGCCACCCAGGGATTCCCCTTCATCTTGGGGTTCTAAGTTCAAGCCCCACACTAGGTGTAGGGAATGAACGAACGAACGAACGAACGAACAAACAAATAAATAAATAAATAAATAAATAAATAAATAAATAAATAAATAAATAAAATACATAAATAAGGCAGCCGGGGCGGCTCATTGGTTTAGTGCTGCCTTCAGCCCAGGGTGTGATCCTAGACACCTGGGATCAAGTCCCACGTCAGGGTCCCTGCATGGAGCCTGCTTCTCCCTTTGCCTGTGTCTCTGCCTCTCTCTCTGTCTCTCATGAATAAATAAAATTTAAGAAATATAAAAAGAAAGAAAGAAAGAAAGAAAGAAAGAAAGAAAGAAAGAAAGAAAGAAAGAAAGAAAGAAAGAAAGAAAGAAAGAAAGAAAGTCTTAAGATTAAGTCTTAAGTCTTAAAGACTTACCAAAGTCTCTGCCTCTCTCTCTGTCTCTCATGAATAAATAAAATTTTAAAAATATAAAAAGAAAGAAAGAAAGAAAGAAAAAGAAAGAAAGAAAGAAAGAAAGAAAAAAAGAAAGAAAGAAAATGATTTTTACAAGCTACAGGCAGATTTTTTACTGTAGGGGGACCAGTGCCCCAACCACATGTTGTTCAAGGACCAATTCTACTTACATATGATAAAGCTGAATGTACAAATTAGGCACAATAAGAGATTAACAACAATAAGAGAACACTTATATCACTATACTGTAATAAAAGTTAATTGACTGTGGTCTCTCTCTCAAAATACAGTACTGTATTCACCCTTCTTGTGTTGACATGATGACAAAAACGCCTATGTGAGGAGATGAAGGTGAACAACCAAGGTAGGCATTGTGACAAAGCGCTAAGTTACTACTGACCTTCCGACAACACATTAGAAGGAGGATCATTTGCTTCCGGATGGACCGTGGTTGACTGTGGGTAACTCAAACCACAGAAAGCAAAACCACAGATTTGGGGCAGGCGTGGACTACTGGTTTTGTAATTCCCTCTTATTATACTCAACTTTTAATAAAATACTGTTTAAAAGCTGCAACCTGGGGGGCACCTGGCTGGCTCAATCAGTAGAGCATGTAACTCTTGATCTCAAGGTTCTAAGTTCTAGCTCCATGTTGGGTGTAGAGATCACTTTAAAAAAAAATCTTTAGAGGGGAGGGGAGGGGGAAAAAAAATCTTTAAAAAAAAAAAGGTCAAAACCTAGTCTCAGCTGTGCTGAGTGAAATTAAGCTAAGATTCTATCTCTATATTTGGGCTACAGGGTCAAGCAGGACCCCTACCAAGGCTAGCATGACAGTAGCAGAGACAATCAGAAGAAAACCTCTCCCACGAAGGAAAAGTACATTTCTACGTGGAGAGTCAGAGCTCTGATGCAACCTACATCTTGCCACAGGAAGAAAATCTGAACAGTACACATCTTAGGGAACTGAATTATTATTAACGGAGCCAAATGGTCACTCGTACGTGGAATATAAGAAATAGTGAAAGAGAGTATTATAAGGGAAAGGAGAACTAAGTGAGAAAAATTAGAGAGGGAGACAAACCATGAGAGACTCCTAACTGGGAAACATACAAAGGGTTGTGGAAGGGGAGGTGGATGGAGGGATGGGGTAACTGAGTGACGGGCACCGAGGAGGGCATTTGATGGGATGAGCACTGGATGTTATACTATATGTTGGCAAATTAAATTTTAATTAAACAAAAAATAAAAAGGGAGCCAAACTGTTACCATATAGATGAACAGATTTTCATTTAAGATAAATAATGAACGGGAGAGGAAACAATAGAGAATGGGGGGGGTTTAAAGGCAAGGAAAGTAAGACAAAGCAAAATGAGTACTATAACTAAGCTAGAAGTAGTAGAAATAGGGGATCCCTGCGTGGCGCAGCGGTTTAGCGCCTGCCTTTGGCCCAGGGCGCGATCCTGGGGACCCGGGATCAAGTCCCACGTCAGGCTCCCGGTGCATGGAGCCTGCTTTTCCCTCTGCCTGTGTCTCTGCCCCTCTCTCTCTCTCTGTGACTATCATAAATAAATAAAAAATTTTTTAAAAAGTTTAGAAGCAGTAGAAATAAAGTCTTAAAAATCATATCTGAGATGATCTCAATTAAGATTCACCAATTAGGGACGCCTCCTGGGTGGCTCAGGGGTTGAGTGTCTGCCTTCTGCTCAGGGTGTGATCCCAGGGTCCTGGGAGGAGTCTCGCATTGGGCTCCCTGCAGGGAGCCTGCTTCTCCTCTGCCTGTGTCTCTGCTTCTCTGTCTCTCATGAATACATACATAAAATCTTTTGAAAAAGAGAGAGAGATTCACCAATTAAAACTGGATTGATAAGGGAAAGAGAAGAAGCAAGATGACTCAGAGGTTTCTAACTTGGGTGACTAGAAGAGAGAACTAAAAGAGAATACAGAAAGAAAAACAGGCAGAAAAAAAAAGAAAAAAAAAAAAAAAAGAAAAACAGGCAGAGAAGGAATGGGGTACTATTTGTGAGAGCAAGTACTTGCAAGAAGACTAAGGAGTCCATTTTAGGCACCCTGAATTAGCAATATTTGTTAGCACAATATAAGTCAAAGTATACATCTGGAAATACAGATTTTGAATTTTAAACATCCACAAAAAGAAGCAAAGAAGTAGAAAAGAAATAACATAATATATATATATAAAGGGTAGTGGCTAAAACTACTGTAGATTACCCAAGGAAAAGAAAAAAAAAAAAAAGATTACCCAAGAAAAACACAGGTCAAGGAAACAGCACTTATTTGGTATGCAAAAAGAGTCAAAGAGGGGCAGGGAATGGGAGTGAATGGGTGACGGGCACTGAGGGGGGCACTTGACGAGATGAGCACTGGGTGTTATTCTGTATGTTGGTAAATTGAACACCAATAAAAAAATTAATTTATTATTAAAAAAAAAAAAAAAGTCAAAGAGGACTGCAAAGAAGCAATTCAAGAAAAGAACCAGGACCAGGGGCACCTGGGTGGCTCAGCAGTTGAGTGTCTGCCTTCAGTTCAGGGTGTGACCCCGGGAGTCCTAGGATCCAGCCGGCTCCCTGCATGGAGCCTGCTTCTCCCTCTGCCCTCAGTTTTTGCCTCTCTCTGTCACTCATGAATAAATAAAATCTTTAAAAAAGAACCATGAGAATTCCATCTTCGGAACAAGGGAGATGTTTCAAGGAGGGAATGGGCAATGGAGTCAGATGTCTAAGAGAAATCAAGTAACAAAAGCTCTGAAAAGCATCCATCAGTCTTGGTAATTATTAGGTCATTTCGATTATCTTAAAGAGAATCCTAAGATCTTAAAGGGGGAAACTGAAGGAAAAGCCAGATGTGAGCTGAGGAATAAATGTGAAAAACAAATGCGATAAAAGTCTCAAAAAAACTCTAATTTCAAAAAGCTTATCTCAGTTCAGACCATACTCTTTAACTACCACTTCCTGCAGAAAGGAAGCCAGAATTCTTGGGAGTTAATTCCAAGTCTGAGATAGTAATGTAAAGCACGAGCCTAGGTACATCTTTTTGAGCAAAAAGGGAATAAACTTTCAAGGACTACTGGAGTTAAATCAAAAGGATTCAGATAATTAAGTATTTTATTCTTTTTGATTCTAATGTAAATGAAATAATTTCCTGATTTTCTTTCAGGAATATTTGTTGCTAGTATGTGGAAATACAACTGATTTTTGTGTGATTTTTTAATCCTGAAACCTGCTGAACCTTTCACAGGGTTGGGGGGAGGGGTGCTTGATGGATTTGTAAGGTTTTCTATATAGACAATTACGTCATCTGCAAATAAAAGATAGTTGTACTTCTTCTTTCTAATTTGGATGCCTTTTCTATCTAGCCTAACTGCTCTGGCTAGAACTTTCAAATACATTGATTAGAAGCACCAAAAGAGAGCATCCTTATCTTATTCCTGATCTTAGGGGTAAGCCTTGTAGTCTTTCACCATCAAATATGATGTTAGCTATGATTTTTCATGTATAGCTTTTATCATATTAGGGAAGTTCCCTTCTATTTCTAATTTATTAAGTGCTTTTATAATGAAAGTCCGATGGAGTTTTTCAAATGTTTTTTTCTACACCATCTGAGATGATCATGTGGGGTTTTTTTCCCTTTCTATTAATACAGTGTATTACACTGATATTTAAGAAAAATTTAACCAAGGAGCTACAAGATTTGTACACCGAGAGACCTATACAAAATGCTGCTGAAAGAAAATTTAAAGGACAGGGGCACCTGGCTGGCTTAGTCAGCAGAGCATGGGCCTCTTGATATCAGGGGGTCATGAGTTTGAGGCCCCACGTTGGGGGTAAAGTTTGTTTTAAAAAAATGTAAAGGATGGGATCCCTGGGTGGCACAGCGGTTTAGCGCCTGCCTTTGGCCTGGGGCACGATCCTGGAGACCTGGGATCGAATCCCACATCGGGCTCCCGGTGCATGGAGCCTGCTTCTCCCTCTGCCTGTGTCTCTGCCTCTCTCTCTCTCTCTCTCTCTCTCTCTTTCTGTGACTATCATAAATAAATTAAAATTAAAAAAAATAAAAAAGAAAGAAAAAGACAGGGGTAAGGACACCTGGGTGGCTCAGGTGGGTTGAGTGTCCAATTCTTGGTTTCAGCTCTTAGATCAAGTCCCATGTCAGGCTCATCACTCAGTACAGAATCTGCTTGAGATTCTCTCCTTCTCCTCCCCCCACCCTCCCTCTCTAAAATAAGTAAAATCTTTTTTAAAAAAAGACAGAAAAAGACAGCGGTAATAGTTGCACAACACTCTTAAAATGTAAGTAATGTCACTGAATTATACACTTTTAGTAATTAAAATCGTAAATTCTATATCATGTATATTTAAACACATTAGAAAAATTTAAGGTAACTTTTATCAAAATCTTTGTAAAGCATTCGGGTGCTAATCTTAAAGACCTTGTTATAGGCTCAATGGTGACCCCAGATATGTCTTCCCAGATACTCAGAATGTGATCTTTTTGAAATGAACTTCTTTGTAAATGTAATTAGAGGAAAGACTTGAAATGAGATGACCTTGGATTCAGGTAGGCCCTAAATCCTTAGAAGAGACAAAGACACAGAGAGAAGGTCATCTGAAAACAGAGGCAAAGATTGGAGTTAATGCTTCCACAATCGAATACCTAAGGACACCAGAGGCTGAAAGACACAAAGGTTCTTTCCTAGAACCTTCAGAAAGAGTATGGCCCTGCTGATCCCTTGATTTTGGAGTTCTAGCCTCCAGAACTGTCAGAGAATAAATTTCTGTTGTTTTTAGCCACCAAATTTGTGGCTATTTCTTACAGCAAACCTAGAAAACTAATATAGATCTTGGTACCTGGAAATGGCATGTTGTTGTAATAAATACCTAAAAATTAGAATTAGATCTGGAATTGAAATTAGGAGATGCGGGATTAATTTTAGGAAGCATAACAGAGGCAATTTGTCAACTATCAAAAAAAAAGGGGCCCCAGGGTGGCTCAGTCAGGTAAGCATCCAGCTCTTGATCTCAGCTCAGGTCTTGATCTCAGGATCATGAGTGAAGCCTACTTTAAAAAAAAAAGGGGGGGGGGGGGGGGCGGACATGCCTATGTGGCTCAGCAGTTGAGCATCTGCCTTTGGCCCAGGACGTGATCCTGGAGTCCTGGGATTGAGTCCCGTACTGGGCTCCCTGCATGGAACCTACTTCTCCCTCTGCCTGTGACTTTGTCTGTGTCTCTCATGTATAAATAAATAAAAATCTTTAAAAGGGGGGGGGGGGGCAGCATGATAAAAAAAAATCTAGATTGCCTTCAAAGGATGGTTGATACAAAAAAAAAAAAAAGGAATGGTTGATACAAATACAGATATTAAAGGAAATTCTAGTGAAGGTTCAGAAGGAAGTGAGGAACAAAGAGAAAACATCTTAAAGAATGACCAAATGTGCTGAGTGAAGTAAGTCAGTCGGAGAAGGACAAACATTATATGTTCTCATTCATTTGGGGAATATAAATAATAGTGAAAGGGAAAATAAGGGAAGGGAGAAGAAATGTGTGGGAAATATCAGAAACGGAGACAGAACGTAAAGACTGCTAACTCTGGGAAACGAACTAGGGGTGGTAGAAGGGGAGGAGGGCGGGGGGTGGGAGTGAATGGGTGACGGGCACTGGGTGTTATTCTGTATGTTAGTAAATTGAACACCAATAAAAAAAAATAATAATAAAAAAAAAAAAAAAAAAAAGGAATGACCAAATGTTAGGGAAAATAGGAACGTTAAAGGTGTTTCTGGTGAGATCTCCAAAGCAAATGAAGAATACGTTATTGGGAACTAAAAGGTGATCGCTGTTATAAAGTAGTAGAAAACTTGACTGAATTGTGTTCTATACTGGGTAGGAAGCAGAACTTGGAAGCAATGAATTCAGACATTTACTAAGATTTCCAAGCAAAGTGTTGAAAGTGCAACCTGATTTCTTCTTGCTGCTAAAAGTAAAAAGTGAGAGGAAATAAAGGAAAATAAGGAAAGATTAAGCAAAAAGGAAACAACTCTTGATTTGGACGGTTCTCAGCCCAACCATATGACAGAGGATGCTTGAAATTATGAAATTCACTATTAGAAAAATGTTATCTAGGGAAAGGGCCAAAGGTATACCTGGTATATCTGCTGAATATATCAGATGTATGACTCATGTGTCCAGTCACCTCAATTTAAGTCAGGAGTAAAGAAGTGGTTATCCAGATCTATGAAGAACCTTCTTGTCTACCTGTGTGGATCCCCTTTACATAGGAGGAGACTGAAAGTTTATGAACATTATCATACCAACAAAAATATTGCCAGCCTAAACTTCAAAGAAGACAAAATGAAAAAGCTGTCTTACTTCTGAATTCTATCAGCAGGAAAGAGGTAATAAAGCTACTCCTGTGTGAACATGTAGTACCCTTCAAGAAAAAGAAAGGTACACAGAAGAAGTCAGAGAAGTAGCCTCAAAGCAGGGGCGTACAGTGTTTCAATGAACATAGAGGGCAGAGGATCATTCTCAGGCCTTAAAACCTAATGAAATTGGTCCTGCTGGGTTATGGACTTGACTAGGACCTGTGGTCCCTTTATTCCTTCCACTTTCTTCCTTTTGGAATGGGAATGTCTATCTTATGCCTGTCCCAGGATTGTACGTTAGAAGCAGAGAATTTGTTTTCTGGTTTCAAAGGGCCACAGATAAAGAGGAATTTTACCCTAGATGGGTCATCCCACTCATATCTCGAGCAGATGATTTAGATGCTAAGATTTGGGGGTTTCTAAGATTTAAGGCTTAAGAATTCACGTTATAATGGGCTGAGACTTTGGGGGATGTTGGGATACAGATGAATGTATTTTGCATATAGGATGGATGTGAAATTCCAGGGACAAGAGGGTGAACTGTAGTGGCTTGAATTGTGGCCCTAAGATATATGTGCACCCAGAAGCTCAGAATGTGAGCAGAATGGGTCTTCACAGATGTAATTAAGGTAAAGATCTTGAGATGAGATCATCCAGGATTAGGATGGACCCTAAATCCAATGAAGAATATCCTTAATAGAGCTAGAAAACACAGAAGGCCTTGTGAAGAGGGAGGCAGACTGGAGTGTCACAAATCAAGGAAAACAAATCAACCCACCAGAAGCTTCTAGAATCCTTGCAAAAGCTGGAAGAAGGAAGAATTCTTCTTTAGAGCCTTTAGGGAGAACATGTCCCTGCTGACACTTTGATATTAGACATCTAGCATCCAGAACTGAGAGAGAATAAATTTCTGCCTTTTAAGCCACCAAATTGGTAATTATTTGTTATGCAGCCTTAGGATACTAATAAAGATAGCCATTAATAAAATATATGACAAATTTAAACATTAAAAAGAATACTGACCACAGTAGATTTAAATACATCAAACATATCAAAATCCATGTGCTCACAATGCTATCACCTCCCAGCCCTCACTTTTACCATCAATTTATTCTCCTCAGAGTTGATAAACAAAAGGGAAAAATTAAGCATTTACTCTCCGCTTTTCCTGACAAATATTACAAGGTAATCAAATAATTGATGAAGAAATTCTTCATGGAAGAATTCCAGTGAATAGAAGAAATGACTTTTTAAAAAAACCACTCCAAAAAAAAAAAAATAATAAAAAACTCCTCTAATGAAATCATAGATCTAGGAAATAATCATCTATGGCTGATAAATTCATTAGGTGAGGGATCCCTGGGTGGCACAGCGGTTTGGCGCCTGCCTTTGGCCCAGGGCGCGATCCTGGAGACCCGGGATCGAATCCCACGTCGGGTTCCGGTGCATGGAGCCTGCTTCTCCCTCTGCTTGTGTCTTTGCCTCTCTCTCTCTCTGTGACTATCATAAATAAATAATTAATTAATTGATTTAAAAATTTAAAAAAATTCATTAGGTGAGAAGTTAAAAAAACTATGTTTAGGGGATCCCTGGGTGGCGCAGCAGTTTGGTGCCTGCCTTTGGCCCAGGGCGCAATCCTGGAGACCCGGGATCGAATCCCACGTCTGGCTCCCAGTGCATGGAGCCTGCTTCTCTCTCTGCCTGTGTCTCTGCCTCTCTGTGTGTGTGACTATCATAAATAAATTTTTTTTAATTTAAAAAAAAACTATGTTTAGATTCCACTGGCAGAATGTAAATTGATCAATTTTAGTATCACTAAAGTGTGACAACCACTTAGACCTCCTAGAATAATGCAACAAGAATTCACCATCTACTAGCATCATCTTAATAGGGTGACTATATACCCTAATTTGTCCATGACACTCCCAGTTTATGGCTATTATGCCACTATAATTATTAAACAGCATACCCTTTCACTCTTTAAGCTGATTGGAAATAAATTACATATCACTTTATTCGTAAATTTTTCTTTCTTAAAGAAAATGAAAAAAAAAAGAAAATGAATCAATCTCATAAAGCTCTACCAATTCAAGTTCTCAATCTTGGCAGAGTGAATCACTTGGGAAATTTTTTAAAATATTGATGCCCAGAATTCACCCACGAATTCTGATTTAATTAATCTGAAATGTAACCTGAGAATCAGGATATTTAAAAGCTCTCCAGGTAATTCTCAAGTTTCAGCCAAAGTTGAGAACCACTGCTCTATACGTAACTACTAATTTGTAGGAAAATACGAAGGGTAATTGAACATGTTAAAACAGCACAAGAATTCAAGTAGCCAAATCCAGAATGTGGGAAATTCTCCTGAACAAATGACCTAGTTTTTTCAACAAAGAAATAGCATGGGGAAAAGTGCAGGGTGTACACGGTAGGGAGGGAGACAGCTGAAGTTAAGAGAAACTTAAGAGGCAGATAAACCAAATAAACTGGTAAATCTTATCTTACTGATTTAAACAAACCAACGGTTAAAAAAAAAAAAAAAAAACTTGGAGAATCAAAGAAATCTGAATATAGACTGAATTAAGAATCTCTCTACTAGGTATAGTAGTATTGGAGTTGTTTAGTTTTAATTCTCATTAGAAATACATGCATAAGTATATATAGATTAAATGATGCAATGCCTAAGAGTTCTTTAAAATTATTTTGACACACACAAAAAAAGTTGGATGAGACAGGAATAGCAAAATGTTGAGAACTGTTTAGCTGTCAAAGCTGGGTAACAGGAATATGGGGTTTCACTATACCAGTCTATATTTTACATTCTATGTTAATATCAAATTATGAAAGAGAATAAAAAGGGTTTTTCAATTTTTGCCTGTAAATGTGCAGTATGCCCGCAAGTATGAGTGTGTATCACATTTAAATTAAGACATGCTGGGAGATGTAAAGAAAGATGAACAAAGGGACACTTGGGTGGCTTGGTGGCTGAGCAATTGCCTTTGGCTCAGGTGGTGATCCAGGGTCTCGGGATCAAGTCCTGCATCAGGCTCCCCACAGGGAGCCAGCTTCTTCCCCAGCCTATGTCTCGGCCACTCTGTCATAGATAGATAAATAAAATCTTTAAAAAAAAAAAAAAAAAAGGTTGGACACATATGGTCCTTAACCTCAAAGAGTAGTAAGAATAGTGGGTAGTCCATGTTGGATAGAAAAGGTTTGCTCAGGTATTATCTTTGGTCAAAAGCAAGAAAGTAGCTAACTCAAGCTTCCAGGAGGCCAGAAAGATGATAAGAATGAAATTAAAATAACATTATACATATTCCCAAGCATAAATGGGCGTGGATGTTATTATCCTAATCTTGCTAAACACTAGGGATTGAAAAGTCCATGCTCGGGCAGCTCAGGTGGCTCAACAGTTTAGTGCCCGCTTCGGCCCAGTTTAGTGTGATCCTGGAGTGTCAGGCTCCCTGTAGGGAGCCTACTTCTCCTCGGCCTGTGTTTCTGCATCTCGTTCTGTGCCTCTCATGAATAAATATATAAAATCTTAAAAAATTAAATTAAATTAAATTAAAATAAAATAAATAAAATAAAATAAAATAAAATAAAACAAAACAAAACAAAACAAAATAAAATGATACTGGCAAGACACCCATGGAAGCAAAGGTAGGGATTCACCGAATTAGAATTAGTCTAACCAACCACAATGTAAAATCTTTGGAGAAGGTAGTATGTGCGGACTTCATCACAGGCGCAAAGGACCAGTTCAGATGCCTACCACAACTCTGAGAATCAATACAAGAAGAAAAACTCCTTGCAGTGAAGGTGCTAAGACTTGGGATGTTTTCAGATGAGGATCCACAAGTGACTCATTGATTTGCACAGTTTTTCTGAGAATGTTAAAGCAGATTACTTCTATCACAATCGAACCAGGAGTTCAGGTTGAAGTCACCAATGCACATGCTTCAATCAACCTTTTTAATAAATTATCACTTGTTAAAAAAAATGCGTTTTTATAAGTCAAATGGTCAAGTATT
The DNA here is from genome assembly GCF_048164855.1 of Canis lupus baileyi. Taxonomy (NCBI): domain Eukaryota; kingdom Metazoa; phylum Chordata; class Mammalia; order Carnivora; family Canidae; genus Canis; species Canis lupus. The sequence continues at coordinate 8,096,746 of NC_132850.1, forward strand.
AGCAATTATATATGTTTCAACCTAATACTATGCCACAATGCTCTCTTTTCTCTTTCCTTTGCTAAAATAATCAGTTAATGCACAGTAAAATAATCAGAATATTTAAAGGAAAGGTCTTCTTTAAAGAGTGGTTGGTCTCCTAATACAGAATTCAAAAATACTCACTAAACATCCATAGAAATTGCAATTTTAGGGGATCCCCGGGTGGCTCAGCAGTTGAGCATCTGCTTTTGGCCCAGGTGTGATGCTGAAGACCCAGAATCAAGTCCCACATGGGGCCCCTTGCATGAAGCCTGCTTCTCCCTCTGCCTGTGCCTCTGCCTCTCTCTCTGTGTCTATCATGAATAAATAAAATCTTAAAAAAAAAATTGTAATTTTACATTTATCTCCTTACATGGTCTTTATCAAATTAGAAAATCATTCCATTTTCAAAGGAAGCACAAACTTTATCTTTAAAATAAATCATACCTTTAAAATACTTACACTTTCTTAAAAATAAACCTGTGAGTTGTGAAGATATGTTTTAAGGTTATCTCAAACTAGAATGTATTTTGATGCTTCCTGAGAAGTAATTTACACATCAATTTAAATATAATTCAATAGGGGCAGCGGAGGTGGCTCAGCGGTTTAGCACAGCCTTTAGCTCAGGGCCTGATCCTGGAGACCTGAAATCAAGTCCCACATTGCGCTTCCTCCATGGAGCCTGCTTCTCCCTCTGCCTGTATCTCTGCCTCTCTCTCTGTCTCTCATGAATAAACAAATCTTAAAAAAAAAAAAAAATAGAATGTCTATTCAAATGATCTCTATAAAGAGGCAATGCATTCTTTAAGCAGATGCTTTACATTGTGTACATGCGACTTACAAATATTTAGTATGTACCATCATGCTTTTAAATAACACATTTAGCAAAAAGAAAAAAAGATTAAAAGTTCATCAAGACGTGGATCCCTGGGTGGCTCAGCGGTTTAGCGCCTGCTTTAGGCCCAGGCCATGATCCTGGGGTCACGGGATCGAGTCCCACATCAGTCTCCTTGAGTGGAGCCAACTTCTCCCTCTGTCTACGTCTCTGCCTCTCTCTGTCTCTCATGAATAAATGAAAAAATAATAATAAATAAATAAAAGTTCATTAAGAAATTAAAAAAGATCATCAACCTTTTGATGATAAAATAAAATAAAATAAAAACCTTTTATTTTATTATAAAGTACTAAAATCCAAAACAGAAGTTCTCCATAATCCCATCACATGATAAAATCAACTCATTATTTTGTATTCCTTTCTACATGCATATTCAGTATTTACATATTTACAATAATGGTAACATTTTATAGTCTACATTTGCACTTAATATTATACCATGAGTATTTTTCCATTTTCCCAAAACTTCCCCTCTTCTCTCTTTCCTTCCTTATCCCTACCCACTGAAGGTAATCAATAAAACACGTAACCTAACAGACATGTCGCCTCCACAACTTTCTTCAAGCTCACACATACACACAAGTATAGGGATCCCTGGGTGGCACAGTGGTTTGGCGCCTGCCTTTGGCCCAGGGCGCGATCCTGGAAACCCGGGATCGAATCCCACGTCGGGCTCCCTGCATGGAGCCTGCTTCTCCCTCTGCCTGTGTCTCTGCCTCTCTCTCTCTCTCTCTGTGTGACTATCATAAATAAATAAAGAAAAAAAAAAAAAAACATACACACAAGTATAGACACATATGTGGGAAAGCAAAAACAGTCAGTTTTTACAAAAAGGTAAGCATACTACTTATACATATGCTTATCTTTCTCTTCAGCATACCAAACACCTATGCTTCAAATTTAATATACAAATTTAAATATGAGAATGGATACAACTTACTAGACCATGTAGTAACATACATTTACAAAAGTCATCATTCTGTATGCAAACTTTGAAAAGATATAGGGATTTCACCAAAAAATATGGCCACCAGATTTAGTGAGATCTTGTGCTTTGTAAGTGTATTATTATAGCATTATAACATAATTGCACTATTTACAACAAGCCTAATGAATTTTAAAACTTATGTTAGAAAATAAAAATTCTACAATCTAAAAAAAATGCATAAATAAGATCTCAAAAATATCCTAACAACTTTTTTTTTTTTTTAAGATTTATTTATTCATGAGAATACACAGAGAAGAGAGAGAGAGAGGCAGAGACACAGGCAGAGGGAGAAGCAGGCTCCATGCAAGGGGCCCGATGTGGGACTCGATCCTGGGTCTTCAGCATCACACCTGGGCCAAAAGCAGATGCTCAACTGCTGAGCCACCCGGGCTACCCCCAAAATATCCTAACTTTATTATTTATTTTATTTATTTATTCATAGAGACAGAGAGAGAGGCAGAGACACAGGCAGAGGGAGAAGCAGGCTCCATGCAGGGAACCCGACGTGGGACTCGATCCCGGGTCTCCAGGATCACACCCCGGGCTGCAGGCAGCGCTAAACCACTGAGCCACCGGGGCTTCTCCTAACTTTAAAGTAAGAAAGAATGTATATGTGTATGAACTTCATATGAACCTGGCAATGATTGATGGATATAATGCTGACCCACCCACATACTTAGCTTCCCCAGGTTTGCAAAATGAAAGACTGGCATTCCAATATAGTCAGAATACAATCAAATCAACCTTATCTAATGAATACCTATTGTTCTAATTGCCCACAAGCATAAAAATAAGACACCAGGCAGGCCTCCACAGAATTTAAGGTTATTAACCCAAGGGTCTTAAAAAACACTCTCCCATCTAACCATAATCCAGAACAATCAGAAGATCCCTAAATCTGGATCCATAGGAGACAATTTGCAGTATAAAGAATGCTATAAAAGATTTACTAAAGCTCCCAAAATTACAAAGCAGATAACTTGGTACCCAAGCCCTTCCAGCCTGTACTGTAACAGGTGAACATTCCACCAAAAATCAATGGTACGTCTTTTTGAGTTCCTATTACGTGGAAGTCACAGGCACTGGAGACCGCAAAAATGCAATGAAATGAACCCTATCCTAAAAGAATTCACAACGTAGCGAGAGCCAGAATATATTGTCCCAGATGATCATAAATACCACAGCATTATATCTAGCTTACAGTCCAACAACCAGCATAGGTGCTGAACAACTTTTTGTGACTTATGATTATTATAAAGGTCAAAGCAGTGAAGCATCATAAATACAATACCATGTCATCAATGCAAATTTCAGATTAAATACCCAAAACTTACTACCTAGGCCTAGACAAATTTTTTAGCTGCCTCAAAGCAGTCAAATTACTTAAAAAGATATTGCACTTTAACACATAATCCCCACTAATCTGTTTAGAATACACATACGGAACCCACATGGAGTTTAGTACACATCAAAAAAATGAGAAAAAAAAGCACATGTATCATGTGTACAGTTCAAGATAACCCTACTGAATATTCTAACCAGGTATCAAAAATAAAATGAAGGCACACTCCTCTGGCTCAGTCAGAGCATGCGGCTCCTAACCAAGGGTGGTGAGTTCAAGTCCCGCTTTGGATAGAGCCGTAACTTAAAAAAACAAATGAAGTAAAATAACTTTAGAAAATGGATCATGGAGCCTAAAAGGGAATGACTGTAACCTTCCTCCACAATGAAAATGGTAAAGTAACGGGTGAAACCTGTAAAAGTGCTATAAATATTACATGATATTAAAATATAATACTTTAGATTACTATACATGTGGCACCTTTAAAGTGTATTAAAAGAGGAAAAAAGTATGTGAAATCTAGTTGAATTTGTTACCAAAGTGCATAGATGTTTTCCAGAACATTCTGTCTCATAAGGTGAATGACAAAAGCACTAGTAGCAACTGGATTCAGAGATCTCCTTGAATGAACATTACACATCTAAAGTAATTTACCCCGTGTATTTTAATTAGTGGACCACATGCCATGTGAGTTGACTCAAATATAAGGGGGATCCAGGTTAAACTGACTCACTGCTTGAAGTGTAATTTAAAATTTCAAAATACGTGCATTCCATACCCAACACTTAAACTAAATAAACTATCTGATCTACTATTTTCCAGCCTCACTTGTTCTAGGTGTGACCAATTATTGCATGAAGAAGATCTAAACTTCTATAAACCTAAGACTAGCAACATTAAATTTTAATTGCTCCCAATACTACAATGAAATGCATTAAAATAACGGATAAATAGATAAAGGGGCTAGATAATACAAATAAATACGTGATAAAACCAGAATCTAAGTAATGGGTATACGAACGTTCCCTGTAAATTTTTCCAATTTGGCTGTGTGACGGAAAATATTTCCTAATAAACTGTCGTAGGGGAAAAAAGAAAAACGATTGGACATTTCTTCGGTTATTTATGATTTGTTTTTAGATAGGCTCCGCACCTATCATGGAGCCCAAGGCAGGGCTTGAACTCGAGACCCTGGCTGGGATCAAGACCTGAGCGGAGACCAAGAATCCTACAATCAACCAGCTGAACTACCCAGGAGCCGCTATAATTTAAATTGCTTTTTAAAAGGAAAGAAACGTTAAGCCTGGCGTCGACACAAGCATTGTAGTCGGGACCAACCTGAATCCAACTCCCAGAGCTCTCTGATCTGAAGTATAATTACTTAACCTACCTAGGCCTCTTATTTCTTCATCTGCAGAATGGGTTTCACGTAGCTAACGTGAAGTTACATTCTTCCTACAAAGCACAGCGCCAGGCGCATCGTGAGCGCTGCAAAACACTAGCCGCGATTCCTTACAAAAGAGCTCGCTAATTGTACACCACGTCCAACAGGCACCATCAATGAAAAAAAAAAAGTAAGTTAGATTTTTGTTACGTGCTTTGGCTGCACGCTAATTTGATCACTGGGTGACCATTCCCGAATGGAAGATTCCCCGATAGGAAACTTTAACCTCCCCATGCTCAAAGTAGGGGGAAGTTTAAAAAAAAAAAAAAAAAAACTGAAAAATATGGCTCAATCGAGAGTATTGTTCTCCATCTGGAAATGAAATTAAAAAGAAAAAAAAACTATTGAAAATTAAGAAAAGTTTCAGGACGAACTTTGAAAGGCACTCGGCGGCTCGCATGGACCACCGGCCTCACCTCTGCAGGTTGGGTGGGGGCCCATCGTTAGGGCAAAACTTGTCCCACTCTGCTCCTCGTCGGGAAGGAAGGAAGCTAAGCCTACAACATGACGTTTAGGGAGGCCGGGATCGCTACGGCAGGACACGCCAAGGACCGCACCGCACGCAGGTAAGAGCACCACCTCCGCTTCGGTCTTGATAACGGTTACGGGGGGGGGGGGCGGGAGGTAGGAAAGAGGAGGGGTAGGGGAGAGGAGGGACGGGAGGGGGGCAGCAAGATATATTCGCGATGGGGAGGTGGGGGGCACCCAAGGACCCCCCCCAGGTCCCACCTCTAGAGCCCCGTCCACCCCTCATTCCCGCCACTGCCACCCCTACCTGACCTCCCCGCCACCCCCCCCCCCGGGGTTAAACTTCCAGACTCTGATTTTACTAAAGATGCCACTTAAGAACCTGACACCTTCCCTCCCTGGCTCCACGTAACATAACCCACGCCCCCACCCCACAGCGCTGGCAAAATAAAAAAATTTAATAAATCATTTAAAAGAAAAAGGAAAAAAAAAAAAAAGAGCAAACAACAACCCCCGCCCCTCCCCCTCCGGCCCAGCGGCCAATCTTTGTCCCACCTGCCGAAGGAGCACGGAGCAGCGCGCCCCTCGCGGCCCCCCCTCCGCCCCCCCCCGCCGCGCCGGCCGGGCCCCCAGCGACCCCCGCGCGCCCCGGGTCGCGGCCGCCGCCCCGCCCCCCCCGCCGCCCGCCGCCCGACTTCGGCCTCACCTCACCTACCCTCTTTCGGGGGCCGGACTCCACCTCTCTCTCCGCCATGTTGGGCCCCGCTCGGAACCGCGGCGGCGGCGGCGGCTCCTCCGGGCCCCCGGCCCCCGCCCACACTGCAGGCACGGCCGCTCGCGGCGGCTTCCCGGGCCCCAGCCGGGCCCCGGCGCTCCGAGCGGGGAGGGGGCGGATGCCGCGCGCCGGGCCGGAGAGCCGCGGATCCCACGGGCGCGCGCGAGGGCGGTCGGGCCTGCCCGGGAGACGGGGGCGACGCGGGGCGGGGGAGGGGGCCGGGACTCGGGGGGTTAATGGCCTCCGAGGGGCCCCGGGAGCAGGATTATTTTCTCTCACAGAAATTCCTCCGCCTGCGGTTTCTTAAAGGGATCACCAAACCAGCCCCTTGCGCGCGCCGAGGGTGCGCATGCGCGCCGCAGGCCCCGCCCACCTTTCCCACCAAGCCCCCGGTCCTGAGCGTGCGCGGTGAGTGGCCGAGGGTAGGCCGAGTCCTGCGGGCCTCTCTGCTGCCAGCAGCTGCTCCCACCACTCAACTATGGCCGCTGCCTTAAAGGGACCATGACGCGCTGATGGGGGGGCGGGGGGCGTGCAAGCAATCCATGGAATGACAGCCTGGAGGACTGGGTGCGATGCCAATGAGGGGTGCACGTCCCCCTCTTGCGCCTGGCTGCGGAGGCAACCCTTGGAAAGGCAAAGTGACGACGAGCTGGAGTTCTCAGTGGACCTCTGAACGTGAAGCATCCCAACCCAAGAAGGGACAGGCCCGTCACCTCCGGGAGACCCGCACTGACTTCCCATACACAGCCCCACTGCGAAGGGGCCGCCCTCCAGCAGCCCGACCTCCACATCAGACCCCGCGGGGATTTGTGAAGCCCAAACCGACACCCGGAGATGATGATCTCCATGGTTCGTCCTCAGAGTGTGTGCGTGGACTTGGAGCTCAGGACGCCCAATGGGGACATTGGTCCAGGAAAGCAATTTATTTGCCCCAAGGCACCGAAACGCCCGTGTGAAATCAGGATCAGCCTTCCAAGGCTCTCCAGTGTGCCAACCTGCCTTCCAAACAACCAAACAAAAAAGATAAGTCAGTCTCCATGCAGAAGATCAGAAATGGAAGTTCCATGATGCTTCAAGGATGTTGCGACTCTTGGAAGACGTGGTTTGCAGATGTTGTGTGTCCTCATGCACCTGCATTCAAGGAACTTCGACACTTTGACTTAATTCGGGATGATCATCTTAGTTCCAAGCAGAAAACCGAGACCTAGATTTTGGGGCCTATCTTGCCCTAAAATGGAAGCAGAGGAAGACTGAAGACAATGTGGGCTTGATTTAATTCCCTCGCCTGTATTGGAGAAAAATTGCTCTCATGGAATTCATGATGATGGCTTAAAGACTATTGAGTAAGAAATACAAAAAAAAAACTGCTTCTTGAAGGTCATTCCCCTCCCAAAGCAAGAAACATTCAAATGCAAATGAGTGACGCCTGAAATCGCAGGATGAGAGATCATTTATGACTTTGCTGTGTCACTTGGTAGCTGTTTTGAAACTGAAAAGTTTCCCAATCCATCACACCTTGCTGGAAACTCACCTGGAAGTTAAGGCTATTGCTGGAAGTAGCGATGCTAGTCCTTGCTTAGGCCTCTTCATTCTTTTTTTTTTTTTTTTTTTTTAGGCCTCTTCATTCTTAATTTCACTTCTTGGTAGGAAAGAGGAAAGGACAAAAGAATGTATATGTCTAAGCTGGAATTCTTAAAACTAGACCCTTTAGTTCCAGGTTTAGGGCAAAAGAGGAAATTAAAAAGAGAAACCAAAAAAAAGATAGTTTTAGAGAATGTGGGGATGCGTGAAAGGTCTAGGGTTTTCCACCTGTTTTATGGGCAGTGGGATGCTCCGTTCTAATAGAATCTGACAGTTTAAAATGGAGTTGCTTAATTTGAAGTGGAGATGGGAACCGGTAAACTGCTCACTCATCTTTCCCCTTGTCCCCTCTCCTCCCCCATGCTCCCTCCCACCATCAGGGAAATGTAGCATTTCTCAAAACACAGTTGAAAGCCATTGATTGAGTCCAACTTCACATCATAAAGGTAGAGCCACCGAGGCTCAGAAACTTGTGTGCATTCACACAAAGGATTAATGACTGCACCAGGACCGGAACAGGCATCTTGATCCCAAGCCTAGCACTGTCTACTATAGCACACTATTTCTAGACACATTAGGAATACGTTGGGTCTTGAACAATAGGCAAAATCTGTACATTCCAGATGATGAGCATATCACGAATGTTTAGTGTAATCATCCATATAAGAAGGAGAAAAAAGAGAAACAACACTCAGCATTGCAAAGTTAATCATATTATCCTGATTTTATAGGATAGACTTCTAGAGCTTAAGTGACTAGTACAAGGTCATTCATCAAAGAAGCCAAGTCAGAATTCAAAGGCTTTTTCTTTCTAGCTTATTCAGATATATCATAAACTAGAGGTTTCTGACTAGCTGCCTTGCAGATAAATCTTCCCCACAGATATGTGTTGTGTTGGCACCATGTATATCTACGTGATCTTGGTCAAGTTACTTTATGCCTCAGTTTCCTCATCTATAAAATGGGTTGTTGGGAGGATTAGTATTTCTAAATCGCTTAGAACTCCTTTGATTCCTAGCATCATAGGAGTATAACATTTTATAAATTCTAGATTTTTTACTTTTTTTAATTAAATGCCAGCGTTTAAAATAGGATTATGTCATGCACAAATCCAATTTTCTGACTTCTTTAAAAAAAAAGGGGGAGAGAGTATAATGGTATAATACTTTGCAAATATCAAGCTGATTCATTTTAATTTTCTTCTTTAGATCATGTTCCATCATAGACTCTTGACTGAAGTGGAGCTCTGAGACTTATTTCCCTGATCAGGAGAGAGTAGAATGGGCTTAGTAGAGAGAAAAAGAAATTTGCTAAATTTCCTTAATTCTATTTGACTTATAAAATTCAGCACATAGTGAGAATCTCATTTCTCCCAGACTCCAGAGGAGATGTTCCTTTCATCTGAGACAGATAAACCATGAAGCTGTGACATAGGGAAGTAAAAGAAAAGCCTGAGTCTTAGTTAAAGGGTAGAGGAAAGAAGAAGGAAAGAGGCAAGTGATGGAGAGACAAATAAGTCTATCTTCCTACTCTAGCTCTTCAAAAAGAAAGCTCTCTTGCTTGGTTTCTGTTAGGGATTCCAGGGAGAGATGATCTGCAGGCAATATCCATACCAACAGGCAAACAGGCACCTAAAAGTAAAAGTAATGGCCTTGTGTAGTTGAGAAGAGAGAGCAGGCCCGCAGTTGGTCCCTCAGAGTGTCACTTAGGGGTGAATCCAATTTTCATGGGTCTTGAAGCTTATGTGATGGGGACAGGGAGAAACAAAACGAACTTCCATATACAAAATTAGATAGCAGGTGTTGAAAGAAGTTCTGCAGGTGAGTGGCCTTTCACCCCACTGTGATTTAGACTGTATCCAGAAGTTTCCACACACCCTGCGGAGGCATTGGGAAGGTAGCTGTGAGATTAACTGGCAAGAATTAGGGGCAAGAAAAAAAAAAAAATAGGGGCAAGTAGCTCTGTAGATCTCACCAGACCTAGAACAAAAAGTAGTAACATCCAGACCTCAGGAAGCCCTGAGGTTTGCCTCCAGGCTCTTAACAAGCTTAGAGAGGCCAGGCTACAAGATAGAGGACTCACCGGCCAACAGGTTGCTGTGAGCATCCAGAGAAGTCAAAGTAGAGTACAAAGGACATCAAATGGATCCAAGGTCTCAGGCTTCCTGAGATGCAGATGCCCTCTGAGGGACGTGTGCAGAGGTAGAGAGCAGCCATCAAAGACTTGGAGTTTCTTCCCAAAAGAGGTTATTACCTAGAGGAATTCTATCCGTCAGATTCAAATATGTTTTAAACAAAGCAACATTTAGATATATTAGACAAAATCTGAGGATGTCGAAAAGAAAGTAAAAAGGGCATTAGGATAAAAAGTGACTGGAGGAGGGCTACTTTAGTTGGCTAGTTAGTTGATTAGTTTCTCAAGAACTTCTAAACTCTGATGGTGAAAACCTGAACAAATAGAGAGGGGGTTGGGTATCCCCTCTTGTGGAAGGCTGCTTGTAAAGAGACAGCATTCTTCTCTCCCTGCTACCTGGGAGGATAGTTTCAAGAACTCCACAATTATAAGGAAGGATCTTCATTTTCCTCCTCTTTAACCCCTGCCTTCTCCCTAGGATAGGAGGAGGAGGAGCAGTGTTCTGCTATCTGTCCCTTGTTGCTCTCTTGGGTTTCTTGATGCCGTAGGAACCCATTTATCTTCCTTGATAGAAATGGAAGGAAGGAACCCATTTATCTTCCTTGGTATCACTCTATATAGATTTTCATGTGCCCTTGATAGGTTCTATCATCAACTGACTCAACTGACTCGTCAACAGACTCAAATCTCAAAAGAGGACAGATTTTTACATAATATAGAATAGGGGTCTCTGTCAGCCACTGAGTGACCTTGAGCTAGTCCCCTTCCTTTATCAGCCTCAGTGTTCTCATAATGTGAAATAATTAGAATACCTTAGGTTGGGCCTCATTGTCAGCTCCAATTGCTTGGTGATGGCTGCTGGGGCCATGGTGTACAAAAACATCTGTTGGGCTACATTCAGGTTCAATAATTGATTAGTGATGTATTCCTCAGATGAGGGATGGAAATGACATCACCCATCACATATGCCATCCCTTGGCTAACTGAGCTATTAATTATTTCCAATTCTAGATTTCTTTGATCTTGTCATTTTTATGGCTGCTATTGAGATCTATCCCAATTTAATCGCACTGTTTTGACTATTTGCCTTTGTGCCAATTGGAATGGAGAGGAGAAGGAACAGGAAAAAAATTGATATTCCAACTTGACATTGCCCTTTGAGGAATGAAGACCCAGAAATCTGGTCTACTGCTTCTCTTCGAACCAAACCCAAGTCAGCAGAAACTGGAGAAGATGGATTCTTTAGTTAAGAGATAGCCCTTGTTTTTCTTGTCCTAAATGGAGAAATCATGCTTATCTCCTTTTCAGAACACCAGGCCATTATGTACAAAATTCTGACTTAAAGAATGACTTTCAAATATTATTTAATAAAAAATTAAATTAACAAACAGTATAGAGATTCTCATTCTGAAATGAGGACAATGGAAAAACTGAAATTAAAACCAGTAATAAAATATATTTCTACATCTATTTGAAAGAATAAAAAATAAAAGTAAGAAGAACCATGGAAACTTTTCAGCTTCCATGACATGTGGGTCTGAGAAGAATGGTTTGGAGGGCTGAACACCTAAATGCAAATAAAATAAAAACCTGCCTACCAAAAATGTTAAGAAAAGGGGAGAATATTTCATTTAATATGATAATATTTTCATTTAATTGATTCATGTCATAAAAAAATTCTAAAATTTGGAGTGTGATTATACAATTCAAATAAAAACTATTCAAAATGGAATTTTTAAGTGTGGGGCACCTGGGTGGCTCAGTTGGTTAAGCATCTGCCCCGTATCAGGCTCCTTGTTCAGCAGGGGATCTGCTTCTCCTGCTCCCTTTGTCCCTCCTCCCTGCTTGTGTTTTTTTTCTCTCTCTCTCTCTCTCTCTCATATGAATGAATAAATAAATAAGATCTTTAACATAAAAAGAATTTTGTTATTTGTTATTTTGTTATTTATTTAATTTATTTATTATTATTCAGACATAATTAACACTCAATGTTACATTAGTTTCAGATGTACAGCATAGTGATTTGACACAGAACAGAATTTATTTTTTTTATTTTATTTTAAAGATTTTGTTTATTTATTCATGAGAGACACAGAGAGAGAGAGGCAGAGACATAGGCAGAGGGAGAAGCAGGCTCCATGCCGGGAGCCTGATGTGGGACTCGATCCCAGGACTCCAGGATCACACCCTGGGCCACTCAACCGCTGAGCCACCCAGGGATCCCCCCAGAACAGAATTTAATCTTGATTTGGTGAAGACTTCCCTCTAACAGAAAGTGTAGGAATTTGGGCAAAATCTTTCCTGATTTTGACATACATTGGAGAAATAAGGGACATTCTGTTTGTCATTTTTCAAGAGTAGTATTCAGGAATCAGACAAAAAAAACACTCCTGATTTGAAGTTATTTAGATTCTTTATGACAAGTTTACTGTACCTTTTATTACTGGATTGTCCACATTTTTATATTTTTATATTTTTTAAAGATTTTATTTATTTATCCACATTTTTTTAAAGTTTACTTACTTATTTCAGAGGTAGAGACAGAGAGAGAGAAAGATCATGAGCATGAGGAGGGGCAGAGGGAGAAGCAGACTCCCCACTGAGCAGGGAGCCTGATGCAGGACTCCATCCCAGGTCCCCGGGATCATGACAAACAGTTATGCAGCTGAGCCACCCAGGAGCGTTGGGTCAGAGCTTCCAAAACCATTGGAATTTCCTAAAGGTTGAGTGTGATAAAGATGTCTTTTGTCATGTTAATGAGGTGACTCTTTCAAAGCTCCCAAAGGTGGGATCTGGTTCCCTGAGGACCAACTCTGCAATTAGAGGATTGAAACATTCAGTGCCACCCCCTGACCTCCAGGGGAGTGAGAGGGACTAAGGGTTGAATCAGCCAATGGCCAATAACTTAGTCAATCATGATTATTTAATGAAGCCTCCAGAAAAGCCTAGGAGGTCACCTCTGTGGTTGTTTTTGGAGAGCTTCCATGCTTGGGGGATCAGAATACCTCAGTGTATCATCAAGCTACACCCCAGGCTCCCGAAGGACAGAGGCTACTTTGTTGGGAACCTCACCCTATGTATCTCTTCATCTGGCTGTTGACTCATAACCTTTATCATATCCTTTAATAAAAATGGTAAATGTGAATGTTTCCCTAAGTTCTGTACGCCCTTCTAGCAAATTAGTTGAACCTAAAGAGAAGGTTGTTGGAACCTCCAATCTGTAGCCTTGTCAGTCAAAAGCCTAGGTAACAGGCTGTATCTTGTGACTAGTGTCTGAAGTGGAGAGTAGAGGGAAATCTTGTAGGACTAAACCCTTAACCTGTGGCATCAGATTCTACCTCTGGATAGATAGTGTCAGAATTGAGTTGAGTTTTCAAATCACCTTGCTGGTATCTCTGAATTGCTGGGTGTTGTGAGGGGAAGGGAGAGAACGTACCCCCCAAGATTGGAATTGGGTCCAGGCACTCTAAAAGACCCACTAATGCATGAATGTTTACTGAGTGTATAAGACATGCTCAGAGATGGGAGTGGACTTGGCTTTACAGGGCCTGAAAAATGGGAACTTTCCCAAATGGGAGCTCATCCATCACATAAGTCATTAGCTGTTTCTGTTAACATCAATCCATACCCTTCGCTGAACTCTAGAACCTCATATCCTCTGCATGATGATTTAACATAATTAACTTATTTATAAACCTGGCACATGCCAGAAATTAGAGGTGACAAGATAAACAAGATACCATCTAAGATGGACATATAATAGACAAACTGGTTCTTAGGAGAAAGATAAATATGCAGCATAGTGGGGAGCCCAGAGGAGAGGTACCCAATTTGTGTAGACTCCAATTACTGCAAATATGTCACAACTTGAACTCATTAAGTCTGTCCCCACTCAGACTGCCACATGGAGAAGCTAAAACCCAACTATGGGACCTGACATGACTTGTGAGAACCTAAGTTCCTTCATGGCAACTCTATGCTATAAAGTCCCTGGAGATCCCCCAGAAGGTCTGGTGAGCTGAGAAAGCCCTAGAATTAATTTCAGAAAAACTGTAGTTTTTGTTCTGATTCCATCTGTAATTGTGAAACCTAAGATAGGTCGTTTCATCTTTTGGGGGCTTTTTTTCTTATGCCAAGGAGTTAAAAACAACTATTTTGACCTTCAATATATGATAACTCTGTTATTTTATAGTAGAAACCTGAAAAAGCTGACATTCATTGCTTAGGGAAAAAAGCTCCTATCACAAAAAGTAGGCAGGGCACTTGTCTGGCTCAGTTGGTGGAGTGAGTGACTCTTGAACTCAGGGTGGTGAGTTCGAGCCTGACATTGGGTGTTAAGATTCCTTAAACATAAAATCTTTTTTAAAAAAATATGGAAGCGATGCCTGGGTGGCTTAGCGGTTTAGTGCCTGCCTTTGGCCCAGGGCATGATCCTGGAGTCCCGAGATCAAGTCCCACATCAGGTTCCCTGCATGGAGCCTGCTTCTCCCTCTGCCTGTGTCTCTGCCTCTCTCTGTGTCTCTCATGAATAAATAAATGAAATCGTTTAAAAAAATAAAATAAATTTAAAAATATGGAAGAAGGATCATCTTCACTAGTATATTTACTGCATTTGAAATGTTTTCTCTGCATTTATTTTTTAACAAATCCATGTTAATTTCTAATACACTACAGAAAAGGTTTATATTTGGGTCTCTCTGCCTTACAGTCTAGAAAGGGCTACTTTAGATATAGTAGTCAGAGAATTTTTTGCTGAGGAGGGAACATTTTAGCTGAGACTTAAAAAATGACGAAAAGCCAGCTGTGCGAAAATGTGTAGACAGAGCATTCCAGGAAGAGAGATCGGCAAGCGTAAATCTGCGCAGCAAGAACAACTCAAAGTGTTCAAGAACAGCAAGGTGCCAACGTTACTAGAACCAATGAGAGAAAGTCAGGAGGTTAAGTCAGACAAGTAGAGACCATTGTGAGAACTTTTCATTTTATTTTGTGTATGAGAGAAGGACATTGGAAACTTTAAAAAAGTGTGCTGTGACCCTGGGGATACCATGTGCAGAATGAGCCATAAGGGAGCAAGAGTGGGACATAAATTGAGAAGTCCAGATGAGAAATAGCAGTGGTTTGATTGAGGGTGTTGGCAGCGGAGATAGTGAAAACTGGTCAAATTCAGGACATGTTTTGGAGATTTGTAGGATTGCTGCTAATGAATTGAATGCTGGAGATGACAGGGGGGAAAAGGTGATGAAAGGGTGACTCTTGGCTTTTCAGCCTAAACAACTAGATGAATGGTGTTGCTCATTATTTGAAATAGAGAATGGAGCAAAATGTTATAGAGAGCAGGACAAAGAAGGAAGCAAAAGTAATGTCTTGAGATCACAACTTAGCCAAAACCAAGAGTCAAACACTTAGCCAACTGCGCCACTCAAGCACCCCAAAAGTCATGTCTTAGACGTGAGATGACTCTTAGACTTCCAAGTGGAAACATCAAATGGGCAGTTGGATATTAGAGTCTGGAGTTCAGGAGAGATAACAGGCTAGAGATAGAAATGTGAAAGTCATCAGTACATGCCATAAAACTGGATAGGATTACCCAAAGAAAGTAAATTATTATTATTATTTTTTTTTTTTTAAGAGAGAGCGAGTCTTTTTTTTTTTTTTTTTTTTTATTTATTTATGATAGTCACAGAAAGAGAGAGAGAGAGAGGCAGAGACATAGGCAGAGGGAGAAGCAGGCTCCATGCACCGGGAGCCTGATGTGGGATTCAATCCCGGGTCTCCAGGATCGCGCCCTGGGCCAAAGGCAGGCGCCAAACCGCTGCGCCACCCAGGGATCCCAAGAAAGTAAATTAAACTAAGCCCTAAAGCACTCCAACATTTATAACTCAGGAAGAGAAAGAGGATCAGATAAAGTAGCAGGAAAGCCAGGAGAGAATGCAATCTCAGAAACCAAGAGTATTTCAAGAGGATCAATTACTAACTCGTCAAATGTCACTGAGAAGACAAGTAAGATAAGGCCCAAGGATTGACTATAGAATTGGAAGATCATTGGTGATCTGGACCAGGGCTATTTCAGAAAATTGATTTACAAATACTTAACTAAAGCAGATTTAAAGAGTTTGTGGTATGCTGGCTTCCATGTGGGAAGTCCATGTAACCTGGAAACACTCAAATGGCCCAGAGATCTATCTTTTGTCTTTTTCCTCTACCATTCATCAGGAGCCCATAGTCAAGCCCTACAGAATAGTAATGTGATGATAAATTTTATGTGTTGTCTTGGCCAGGCCATGGTGTCCACATGTTTGGTCTAACACTGTTCTGCATATTTCTATGTTTTTTGGATGAAGTGAACAATTCAATGGAGAGGTGCTTGGGTAGCTCAGTCAGTTGGGTATCTGACTCTTGATTTTGGCTCAGGTCATGATCTCAAGGTCATGAGATAGAGCTCTGTGTTCAGCTCTGCATTTGGCTCTGCACTCAGCATGGAGTCTTCTTGAGATTCTTTTTTTCTCCCTCTGCCTTGCCTCCAACTCACACCATAGGGTTTTCTGTCTCTCTCTCTCTCTCTCTCTCAAAACAAATACATAAATAAAATCTTAAAAAAAGAAAAACAGGGGCACCTGGGTAGCTCAGTTGGATAAGTGTCTTCCTTTGGCTCAGGTCATGATCTCAGGGTCCTGGGATCCAGCCCCACATCAGGCTGCTTGCTCAGCAGGGAGTCTTCTCCCTCTCCCACAGCCCCTCCCCCCTACTCATGTTCTCTATCTCTCTCTCTCTCTCTCAAATAAAGAAATAAAATCTTAAAAAAAAAAAAACATTCAGTGGACTATGAATAAATAGATAATGCTCCATGATGTGGGTGGGTCCCATCCAATCAGTTGAAGGTCCTGCAGGCAAGAGGGAATTTTGCCAGTTGACAGCTTGAGATTTGAACTGTAACATTGGCTCTTGGGTCTCTAGTCTGCCAACCTACCCTGCATATTTCAAACTTGCCAACCTCCATAATCACATGAGCGAATTCCTTAAAATGAAGCTTTCTGGGGCACCTGGGTGCTTCAGTTGGTTGGGCATCTGCCTTCAGCTCAGGTCATGATCTCAGGGTTCTACGACTGAGCCCACATCAGGCTCCCTGCTCAGCGGGAAGTCTGCTTCTCCCTCTCTCTGCTCATGTTTTCTCTCTGTCTCTCTCTTGAAAGAAAGAAAGAAAGAAAGAAAGAAAGAAAGAAAGAAAGAAAGAAAAGAAAAAAAGAAACTCTCTCTCTATATATACATATATATATACATATATATATATATGTATATATATACAAACACATTCTATTCTATTTCTTTGGAGACAGAACTCTAACACAAGCAATGAGCAGTGAGTGATTATTTTTCAAATGAAAGGAGCAGGCACTGTCATTATTGAGCCAAACACCAGTTTTTCTATGTTCTGATAACTTGAAGACTTGTTTTCCTATTAGAAAGTCAATAATATGTTCCTTAAAGAAATTTTTTTTAAAAGAAGAAAGTAAATTAAAGACCAATACACTAAAAAAAAAAAAAAAAAAAAAAAAAAAGACCAATATACTTGTATTGCCCAAAACAGAGGAGCACTGGGTTTTTTTTTTTTAATTAATTATTTATTTATTTGTTTATTTATGATAGTCACAGAGAGAGAGAGAGGCAGAGACATAGGCAGAGGGAGAAGCAGGCTCTATGCACCAGGAGCCCGATGTGGGATTCGATCCAGGGTCTCCAGGATCGCGCCCTGGGCCAAAGGCAGGCGCCAAACCGCTGCGCCACCCAGGGATCCCTTGCTGTTTTTTTTAATATCCTTTTATATCCTAATTTTTTTTACTTAATATAACATAAATATGTTACCATGGTGATTAAGATTAATCTATAGCATTTTTAATTTTTTTTAAATATTTTATTTATTTATTCACGAGAGACACACACACACAGAGAGAGGCAGAGACACAGGCAGAGGGAGAAGCAGGCTCCATGCAGGGAGCCTGATGTGGAACTCTATTCGGTCTCCAGGATCAGGCCCTGGGCTGAAGGCGATGCTAAACCGCTGAGCCACCCGGGCTGCCCAATCTACAGCATTTTTGATGGCTTTATATATTCTGTTGTGTGGCTCTAACATTTAACCAGTCCCCTTTTATAGGACATGTAAATGGTTTCCAGTTTTTTTGCTGTTATAGGAGTAAATTAGGGTAAATATCCTTTTATGTATTGCTTTGCAAACATCTTAAATATTTTCCTGGGATAAATTCCTAGATGTGGAATTGCAGAGACAAAGGTTAATAGCTTTTGATACATACTCCTAGATTGCCTTCTAGAAAGCTATTAGTTACACTTTCGCCAATAGTGATTCCTTACTGCAGATTTCCATCCTAAGTACTATTTTTTTAATAATTAAAATATAATTTATACACATAAAATTCCACAAACTATAAGTTTATAGCTCATTAAACTTTTAAAATTGTGGTAAAACACACATAATACAAAATTTACCATCTTACCATTTTTAAGTGTACAATTCTTTGACATTAAGTACATTCATATTGTTCTGAAACCATCACCACCATCCAATTCAGGAATTCTTTTCATCTTGCAAAAGAGAAAGGCTGTACCCAGTAGACAATAACTCCTCATGGCTTGATGAATTTTTAAAACATGAAACCAGCTCCCAGATCAATAAATAAAATATTACCAATGTCTTGGAATTCCCCCAAAGGATTTCCTTTTAGTAACTAAACCCATTCACAAGCGATTGACTTCTAGTTGGGTTCTGTTTCTAACTATGCTGATTTGATAAAATGATATCTTACTGTTAACCTAATTTCTTTGAATTCTTTCAGGAGGCTGAACTCTTTAAAATATAACTCTTGACCCTTTGTATTTCTTATTTAGGAATTAATATCACATCATCTTATTTAATGCTCACAAGAACCTTGTGAGAGAAAGTCAACAAAACCAAGAGTTAGTTCTTGCAAAAGATCAACAAACTTGACAAATCTTTATCTAGATTGACTAAGAAAGGAGATAAGTTTCTTTTTTAAATTTTTTTTTTAATTTATTAATGAGAGACACAGAGAGAGGCAGAGACACAGGCAGAGGGAGAAGCAGGCTCGACGCAGGGAGCCTGATGCAGGACTCGTCCAGAGACTCCAGGATCACGCCCTGGGCCGAAGGCAGGTACCAAACGGCTGAGCCACCCAGGGATCCCCGAGGTAAGTTTCAAATAACTAAAATCAGAAATGAAAATGAATAATCATCTGCCAATAAATTTGATAACCTAGATGAAATGGACAAATTCCTAAAGCAATAACTACCAAGACTAAATAATGAGTAGAAAATTTTATGGGGCATGTGGCTGACTCAGTGGAGTGTATGACTCCTGATCTTTGGTTTCTGGGTTCAAGCCCCACTTTGGGTGTGGAGATTACTTAAAAATGAAACCTTCAGGGGATCCCTGGGTGGCGCAGCGGTTTGGCGCCTGCCTTTGACCCAGGGTGCGATCCTGGAGACCCTGGATCGAATCCCACATCGGGCTCCCGGTGCATGGAGCCTGCTTCTCCCTCTCCCTCTGCCTATGTCTCTGCCTCTTTCTCTCTGTGTGACTATCATAAATAAATTTTTAAAAAATTGAAAAAAATTTTTAAAAAAATAATAAAACCTTCAAAAAAACAAAGAGAATAAGAAAATCTGAAAAGTTGAATTAATGATTGCAAACATAGAAAAAAAGAACAGTCTAGGACCAGCTGCCATCCCTGGTGAATTCCATCAAACATTTACAGAATTAACATCAGTCCTGCTCAAACTCTTCAAAAAATTAAAAAAGAATGAACACTTCCTAACTGATTCTATTAGGTCAACATTACCCTGATATCTAAACCAGACACTACAATAAAAGAAAATTATAGACCAATATCCTTTATGAACACTAAAGCAAAAGTCTTCAACAAAATACAAGTAAACTGAATTCAACACCATATTAAAAGGATTATGCGCATGACCAAGTGGAATTTATTCCTGAAATGCAAGGATGGTTCAACATATGAAATTGAGCAATGTAATACACCACTTAAATAGAATGAAGGAGGAGAAAACCACGTGATCACCTCAATTAATACAGAAAAGGCATTTGACAAATAAAATACTGTTTTATGAAGAAAACACTCAACAAACTAGAATAGAAGGATACTATCTCAACATAATAAAGGCTACCTATGAAAACCAACAACAAACATCATACTCAATGGTAAAAAGACTAAAACCTTTTCCTTGAAGATCAGAAACCTGGCAAGCATGCCCACTTTTACTATTATATGCAATGTAGTAATAGAAATCCTAGATAGAAAAAAAAAAAAAAAAAAGAAATCCTAGATAGAGCAATTAGGCAAGAAAAATAAATCAAAAGCATCCAAATCGGAAATGAAGTTCTTTGTTCACAGATAATATGATCTTACTTGTAAAAACCCTAAAGATTCCACAAAAAGAATTGTTATAAGTGAATTCAGCAAAGTAGCAGGATTTAAAGTCAACACACAAAAATCTGTTGCATTTCTATATACTAACATTGAACAATCCGAAAAGGGAGTTACAAAAATAATTCCATTTATAATAGAATCAGGGATCCCTGGGTGGCGCAGCAGTTTGGCGCCTGCCTTTGGCCCAGGGCGCGATCCTGGAGACCCGGGATCGAATCCCACGTCGGGCTCCCGGTGCATGGAGCCTGCTTCTCCCTCTGCCTGTGTCTCTGCCTCTCTCTCTCTGTGTGTGTGACTATCATAAATAAATAAAAAATTTAAAAAAAAAAGTTGATTATAATAGAATCAAAAAGAATACAACACCTAAAACTTAACCAAGGAAGTTAAAGACTTATATAATAAACACTACAAAATATTTCTGAAAGAAATTAAATAAGACATAAATAAGTGGAAACAACTCCCATGTTCATGAATTAAAAGACTTAATATTTTTAAGATGACAATATTATCCAAAGTGATCTATTAGATTCAGTGCAATCTCTGTCAAAATCCCAGTGACTTTTTATTTTATTTTATTTTAAGATTTTATTTATTTATTCATGAAAGACACACACACACAGAGAGGCAGAGACATAGGCAGAGAGAGAAGCAGGCTCCATGCAGGGAGCCTGATGTGGGACTCAATCCCAGCACTCCAGGACCATGCCCTGGGCCGAAGGCAGGCACTAAGCTGCTGAGCCATCCAGGGATCCCCTCCCAGTGACTCTTTTTTTTAATAGAGAAAGTTTATTTATTTATTTATTTATTTATTTATTTATTTATTTATTTATTCATTCAAGGAGACACACACACACACACACACACACACACACACACACAGAGGCAGAGGGAGAAGCAGGCTCCATGCAGGAAGCCCGACGTGGGACCCCATTCCTGGTCTCCAGGATCAGGCCCTGGGCTGAAGGTGGTGCTAAACTGCTGAGCCACCGGGGCTGCCCCCCAGTGACTTTTTAATGCAGAACTGGAACACAGCCTAAAATTCATATATAATCTCAAGGGACCCCAAATAGCCAAAATAGTCTTGAAGAAGAAAAACAAACCTGGAGGACTCATACTCTCTGATTTTAAAACTTATTACAACGCTACAGTGATTAGAATAGTGTAGTACTGGCATAAATCAGAGATATACAACAATGGAATCGATTGGAGAGCTCAGGAAGAAATCCTTGCATATAGGGCAGCCTGGGTGGCTCATCGGTTCAGTGCCTGCCTTCAGTCCAGGGCGTGATCCTGGAGACCTGGGGTCCAGTCCCGTGTCGGGCTCCCTGCATGGAGCCTGCTTCTCCCTCTGCCTGTGTCTCCCTCACTCTCTGTGTGTCTCTCATAAATAAATAAATAAATAAATAAATAAATAAATAAATAAATAAATAAATAAATATCTTTTAAAAAAATGAACAAAGGACTTGAACAGACAATTGTCCAAAAAAGATATACAAATGGCCAATAAATTTAGGAACAGATGCTCGGCATCACTCGTCATTGAAATATGTAAATCAAAAATACAGTTAGATACCACTTCACACCCATGAGGGTAGCTATTATAAAAAAACAACAACATGCAAACACAATGAATACTAGTGAGGATGTAGAGAAACTGGAATCCATGTACATTACTGGTGAGAATGTAAATGATGTGGAAAACGGTATGGCAATTACTCAAAAAATTAAACATAGAATTACTATATGGTCCAGTGTATCTACTTCTGGCTATATGCCCCAAAGAAGTGAAAGCAGGGCCTTCAACAAATATTTGTATACCTACGTTCATAGCAGCATTATTCATAATAGTCAAAAAGTAGAAGCAACCCAACCCATCCACCAATGGATGAATTTTTTTTTTAATTTTATTTATTTATGATAGTCACACACAGAGAGAGAGAGAGAGGCAGAGACACAGGCAGAGGGAGAAGCAGGCTCCATGCACCGGGAGCCTGACGTGGGATTCGATCCCGGGTCTCCAGGATCGCGCCCTGGGCCAAAGGCAGGCGCCAAACTGCTGCGCCACCCAGGGATCCCGAATATTTTTTTTTTAAATGTAGTACATCTATATAATGGAATGTTATTCAGCCTTTAAAAGGAAGGAACTTTTGACACACATTGCAACATAAATGAGCACTGAAGAACTATACTGTGAAAAAAAGCCATTTGCAAAATGACAAATATTATAAGATTCCACTTACGTGAGGTATCTGGAACAGTCCAATCCATATATACAAGAAATAGAAGTTTAGATGCCGGGGCTGAGGGGAGAGGGTAGTGGATACTTAGTGTTTAATGGGAACATGGTTTGGTTGGTGAAGGAAAAAAGCTATCGGGTAGACAACGTTAATGGTTGCAGAACAACATGAATGTATTTAATACTACGGAACTGGACACTTTAAAATCATTAAAACAAGGGGCACCTGGCTGGCTCAGTTAGTGGAACATGCAACTCTTGATCCTGGGGTTGTGAGTTCAAGCCTCATGTTGGATATAGAGATTACTTAAAAATAAAAACTTTAGGGATCCCTGGGTGGCGCAGCAGTTTGGTGCCTGCCTTTGGCCCAGGGCGCGATCCTGGAGACCGGGGATCGAATCCCATGTCGGGCTCCCGGTGCATGGAGCCTGCTTCTCCCTCTGCCTGTGTCTCTGCCTCCCTCTCTCTCTCTCTCTGTAACTATCATAAAATAATTAAATAAATAAATAAATAAATAAATAAATAAATAAATAAATAAATAATAAAAAATAAAAATAAAAACTTTAGGGACGCCTGGGTGGCTTGGTGGTTGAGCGTCTGCCTCTGCTCAGGTCGTGATCCCGGGGGTTCTGGGATCAGGTCCCACATCAGGCTCACCACAGGGAGCCTGCTTCTCCCTCTGCCTGGGTCTCTGCCTCTCTCTGTGTGTCTTTCATGAATAAATAAAATCTTAAGAAAAAAAGAATAAATAAAAGATTTAAAATCGTTAAAATGATACATTTATGTCATGTATATTTTGTCATAATAAAAAAAACACTGAAGTATACAATTTTCTCATTTCTAGATGATTAAAATTAAGACCTATCAAGGGATCCCTGGATGGCGCAGCGGTTTAGTGCCTGCCTTTGGCCTGGGGTGCGATCCTGGAGACCGGGGATCGAATCCCATGTCGGGCTCCCGGTGCATGGAGCCTGCTTCTCCCTCTGCCTATGTCTCTGCCTCTCTCTCTCTCTCTCTCTCTGTGACTATCATAAATAAAAAACAACAACAACAACAAAAAAGACCTATCAAGTTTTTTTTTTTTTTAAAGATTTATTTATTTATGATAGACATGGAGAGAGAAGAAGCAGGCTCCACGCACTGGGAGCCCGACGTGGGATTCGATCCCGGGTCTCCAGGATCGCGCCCTGGGCCAAAGGCAGGCGCCAAACCGCTGCGCCACCCAGGGATCCCAGACCTATCAAGATTAAGTGACTTGGCACAGGTAGGAAGTAAAAATGCAGATACTAAGTAAAAATTCAAGGCTTTCTACCCCTGAAACTAATAATACATTATATGTCAATTAACTGAATTTAAATAAAATAAAATTTTAAAAAATTCAAGGCTTTTTAAAACCAACACTTACAAAAAAAAAAAAACCAACACTTACATTCTTTCCACTAAATCATTGTTTTTTTGTTTTTTAAGGTAATGTTTAGCTATAGTGAACACATAGATCTAAAGTGTACAATTTAATGTACTTTGATAAATTCATATACCTATGTAACCACCCCTCTGATCCAGATAAAGCACATTTCCGCCAGAGAGTGACCTCTTGCCCCCTTTCACTGAATCCCTATCCCCCTCAGACAACTGTTACCTTGATTTCTATCACCAGGGATTAGTTTTACCGGTTTTCCAACTTCGTATCAATGGAATTATTCATATGTACTCATTCGTGTCTCACTTTTTTGGGTCCACATAATGGTTTTTTGATGTTCTACTGTTGCTTACTAGTAATTCATTCTTTTATTGCTGACTAATATTCCATTTTGTGAGTGTGCCACAATTTGTTTATTCTTTCCATTTTTTATTATTTTTATTATTTTTTAAAGATTTTATTTATTTATTCATGAGAGAGAGAGAGAGAGTCAGAGACACAGCCAGAGGGAAAAGCAGGCTCCATGCAAGGAGCCCGATGTGGGACTCGATCCGGGACTCCAGGATCACTCCTGGAGCCAAAGGCAGACGCTCAACCACTGGGCCACCCAGGCGTCCCTCTTTCCATTTTTTTTATAAAGAATGTATTTATTTATTTATTCATGAGAGACACAGAGAGAGGCAGAGACACAGACAGAGGGAGAAGCAGGCTCCATGCAGGGAGCCCGATGGGGGACTGGATCCCGGGACTCCAGGATCATGCCCTGGGCCGAAGGCAGACACTCAACTGCTGAGCCACCAAGGCATCCCTATTCTTTCTATTTTTGACAAACATTTCAATTGTTCCCAGTTGTTGATTTTTATGAGTAAAGCTACTATAAACACTTTTTACAAGTCTTTGTGTGGACATATTTCCATTTCTCATCTCATATAACCTGCTTCAGTCAATGAAACAGTAACAAACGTCGCAAGCAATTGAAAAATTGCTCATATGTCTTCTCTTCCTCTCTTTAACCTTGCCACTATCATTGAAAACAAACACAGCTAGCCTGCTGGAAGATGAGAGACCATGTGGAGTGGAGCCAAGTCATCTCATCCAAGGTCATTCTAGACCAACCAACCCCCAGCACACCCAATAGGTGTTTATAGATTCATGAACAAGTTCAAGTGAGATTAGTCTAGCCTCGCCCCAGTCAAAAGAACTGACCGAAAAAAAAACAAAAAAAAAAAAACTGACCAGGTGACCCACGAGTCATGAGAAATAAATGGTGGTTCCTTTAGGCCACTGAGTTTTGGAATGGTGTGTTATATAGAATTATTGTGACAGTAACTAATTTATGTACATTGGAACCGATTTCCTACCGCTTCATAACAATTATCGGAAACCTAGTGGATTAAAACAACAGAAATTTATTATCTCATAGTTTCTGAGGGTCAGAAATTTGGGAGTGGGTTAGCTGGGTCCTCTGCTCTGTTCTTTTTTTTTTTTTTTTTTTTTGCTCTGTTCTTATTAAGCTGAAATCAAGATGCTAGCCAGGACTTCAATCTCATCTGAGGTTTGGGGTCCTCTTACAAGCTTATTGGTTATTGGATGAATTCCATTCCTTTCACATAGGACTGAGGCCTTCAGTGCCTAGAGGCTGCCTACCGTTCTAGAGGCTGCCTATCGTTTCCTGCCACCCGGGTCCCTCTGAGACTTGGTAGTTTACTTCTTCAAGGCCAACAGATGAGCATCTGATGTTTCAAATCTCTATGACTTCTTCCATCTCTGCTATCTAGGCCCCTTCATAAAAATCCAAGCTGAGTAGGTCACGCCCATCCAGGGTTCTCTCCCTTTTGATTACCTTAAAGTCAACTGATTAAAGTCGACTCCTTACTTCTACTGTGTAAAATAACTTCATCACAAAATCACATCCCATTATATTTACAGGTCCTATCCAAAACTTATGGGGAAGGGACTTCATAGAGTGTGTGCACTGGGAGATGGAAATCTTAGGAGTCAATTTAGAACCCAAGATTATACAAATAATTTTTAAAGGTAAAGAAATGAATTTATTAAGCAATGAAAATAAATATTAAGCAATGAAAATTCATGTGATATAACATAACTTACATAATATTTTTTTATTTTTTTATTTATTTTTTTAAAGATTTTATTTATTTATTCACGAGAGACACAGAGAGAGAGGCAGAGACCCAGGCAGAGGGAGAAGTAGGCTCCATGCAGGGAGCCTGATGTGGGACTCGATCCCGAGGTCACGCCCTGGGCCAAGGGCAGGTGCTAAACCGCTGAGCCACCTGGGCTGCCCCCATATTAACTTTCAAATTAACAGCTCTTTGAAGGTTAATATCTTTTGTCCATAAAATGTAATTCAGTTAGTTTCATTAAATTCATCAAAGGAAGAAGAGAAGACTTGATGCCCCCAGAGCTGGAATTCTTTTTTTTTTTTTTAATTTTTATTTATTTATGATAGTCACACAGAGAGAGAGAGAGGCAGAGACACAGGCAGAGGGAGAAGCAGGCTCCATGCACCGGGAGCCCAACATGGGATTCGATCCCGGGTCTCCAGGATGGCGCCCTGGGCTAAAGGCAGGCGCCAAACCGCTGCGCCACCCAGGGATCCCCAGAGCTGGAATTCTTATTGTCAATTTGCTGACTGGTATGTTCCACGTCCAACCAATATGACAGTTGAGCTGCTGTATAGTAAGCAACCGTGGATCTGCCGAAGGCTGTAAATATATCATCTAATTTAAATCTCAGGGGCGCCTGGGTGGCTCAGTCGGTTGAGCATCTGCCTTTGGCTGGGGTTGTGATCCTGGGGTCCTGGGATGGGGCCCAGCATCAGGCTTCCTGCTCAGAGCCTGCTTCTCTCTCTCCCTCTGCCTGCCACTCTGCCTACTTGTGCTCTCTCTCTTCTCTGTCAAATAAATAAATAAATAAATAAATAAATAAATAAATAAATAAAACTTTAGAAATAATAATAATTTAAGTCCCATTACTAGGGGCACTTGGGTAGCTAAATCAGTTTGGCATCTGACTCCTGATTTCTCTGGGGTTGTGATGTATGGGTGATCTTGGGGTCTTGGGATGGGGCCCCAGGCGGGCTCTGTGTTGGACATGGAACCTGCTTGGGATTCAGTCCACTCACTCTCCCGCCCCATGCACCTGCTCAGGTGTGCTTTCGCTCTGTCTCAAATACATACATACCTACATACATACCTATATACATACCTCATTCCTAGATACTGAGGGTGAAAGTGACCTTTGAAAGGTGAAGTAACTTGCTCAAGGTCATAGAGCTAAGAATTAGCAGAGTTGGCATTTGATTCCAAATTTAAGTCCAAAGCCTGTTCTCTCAGCTTCTGCTTCTGCCTGTCAAGGCCCCGTCTTTGGGATACAGGGGGAGGGGGAAGGGGTGGGAACGACGTCTTGGAGGACAAGACCAGCTTTCATTCAAGTCCAGCCTCTGTCATTTAATAGCCGTTGGGGCTTGTGCAAGATTCTTAACATCAATGAGGCTATTTTGTTACTGTAAAATAGCAATAATAATTCCTACCTCTTATGGTTTTGTTTGTTTTTATTTGAATTCAGGAAACTATGTTTGTGAAAATAAATTTAGCAGCATTTAGTAAATTATAGGTGCACCTCCCATAAACACTACCCCTGACACTCTCACCCATGTCCCTACTCCCACCCATAAACCTCTCCTCATTTTGTGTTTCTTTCAGAATTATGGCGCCACCAGTCACTCTGGCCAGTAAACCAAATCCTCTTTAATTCTTCTTTCTCTTTCCTTTTAGCCCCATCACCACCCGTTCCTTCAAGATCAAATCAGTTATCGAGACCAATCAATTCTACTTTGGCGATACCCATCAATGTGTCCAGTTCAGTGCATCCACCATAGATAAGACGCTTCCCAACAATGGTTGGAACTATTTTATTTTTCTTAAATATTTATGTAAAAAATTCGACTAATAGGGGATCCCTGGGTGGCGCAGCGGTTTGGCGCCTGCCTTTGGCCCAGGGCGTGATCCTGGAGACCCGGGATCGAGTCCCACGTCGGGCTCCCGGTGCATGGAGCCTGCTTCTCCCTCTGCCTGTGTCTCTGCCTCTCTCTCTATCTGTGTGTGACTATCATAAATAAATAAAAATTAAAAAAAAAATTCGACTAATAAAACACACTTAAAAAAAAGATTTTATTTATTTATTTATTTGAGAGAGAGAGCACGAGCAGGGGGAGAGGGAGAAGGAGACCCCCAACTAAGCAGGGAACTGGACATGGGGCTCAATCCCAGGACCCCGGGATCATGACCTGAGCTAAAGGCAGACGCTTTACCAACTGAGCCCCCCAAATGCCCCTCAAGAATACTCCATATGAAAAAAAAAAAAAAAAAAGAATACTCCATATAGGGCAGCCTGGGAGGCTCAGCGGTTTAGCACCTGCCTTTGGCCCAGGGCGTGATCCTGGAGTCCCGGCATGGAGCCTGCTTCTCCCTCTACCTCTCTCTCTCTCTCTCAGTGTATCTCATGAATAAATAAATAAATAAATAATCTTAAAAAGAATACTCCATATGTAAATTTTTTCAAAGACATAAAAGAAAAAGAAAAAAGAGACATAAAAGCTCATATAGTGAAAAGCAAATCTCCCTTCTGTGATTGTCTTCCGGGCCCATAATTCTCCACCCCAGAGGTAGCCACTGATACAAGTGTCTTTTTTTTTCTTTATTTTTAAATT
The DNA here is from genome assembly GCF_048164855.1 of Canis lupus baileyi. NCBI lineage: Eukaryota > Metazoa > Chordata > Mammalia > Carnivora > Canidae > Canis > Canis lupus. Next base: position 8,125,262 of record NC_132850.1, read on the forward strand.
TTTCTCCATTTTTAAAATTTGTTCCTATTTTGTTGTTGTTCAAACATCACTCATGCTCCTTTATCATATTTTTTATTTAAGTATAGTTGACACACAGTGTCACACAGTGCTACATTAGTTTCAGGCCTACAACAGAGTGATCTGACAAGTTTATAGAAGTCTCTTGTATATTTTTTCAGAGGCTACAGGTCCACAACACACACACACACACACACACACACACACACACACATTTTTCATAGATGTCAGCATCCTATGTACGTTGTTCTCAACCTTGTTTTTCATTAACAATATATTTTGGAGACAATTCTGCACTAATACCCATAAATCTATTCATTCTTTTCAATGACTTCCTACTATGCCATTGTATGGATAGCTTAATTTTTTTAAGGATTTTATTTATTTATTTGAAAAAGAGAGAGAGTGAGAGAGCATGAACAGAGGGGAGAGCTGAGCAAGGAGCCCAATGTGGGGCTCCATCCTACGACCCTGGGATCATGACCTGAGCTGAAGGCAGATGCTAAACCGATTGAGCCACCTAGGCGCCCCATGGATAGCTTAATTTATTTAACCATCCTCGGGATCCCTGGGTGGCGCAGCGGTTTGGTGCCTGCCTTTGGCCCAGGGCGCGATCCTGGAGACCCGGGATCGAATCCCACATCGGGCTCCCGGTGCATGGAGCCTGCTTCTCCCTCTGCCTGTGTCTCTGCCTCTCTCTCTCTCTCTCTCTCTCTGTGACTATCATAAATAAATAAAAATTTAAAAAAATTTTTTTATTTAACCATCCTCCATGGACATGTGGAGTCTTGGAGTCTTTCTACTCCCTATATATATATATATTTATACAAATATGAATATATTTGTCGTATAAAGTCCTAAAGTGGAATTTCTGGGTCAACATACACATACATTTTATTTTTTAAAACTTAAAAAAAAAACTTTCCTTCTTTTATTATTATTAGTTTTTAAGTAATCTCTACACCCAACATGGGCCTTAAACTCACGACACTGAGATCAAGCTTGGCATCCTCTACAAGCCAGGCTTCCCACGCATATATATTTTATTTATTTATTTATTTATTATTTATTTATTTATTTATTTGTTTATTTGTTTTTATTTTTTTCATATATATTTTTTTTTTGTTTTTTTTTTCATATATATTTTAAATATTGATAGATATTAGTGTTTTGTAGAAGTCTGTTCACCCACCAGCTATCTATGAAAGTGACTGTCTCCCTGTACTTTCACTGACTAAGCCTCTTTCCTGACTTCTTAAGCATCTTCATTAGATGAAGATAAACAGTAGCTTACCGTTTTAAGTATTCTTAAATTTTCTACTGCGTTGAAAACTTTTGTCTATATTTTTGTTACTTCTTTGCATTGAGATTATAGAATGCTCCTTACAACTATTTTTTTCTAATTCATTAATTAGTTTTTTTTAGCTACCAGTATAGTTAACATATATACTTCACCTATTTTAATAGCTTCCTCAGTGGTTATCCTACCTCTGATTTTTTACCTTTTCAGGCTTTCTATTTACCACTTTCAGAATTATATTCTTAAAAATAGCTCTAGGGAGGGTGCCTGGTGGCTCAGTCTGTTAATCCTCTGACTCCTGCTTTGTTTCAGCTCAGGTCAGGATCTCAGGGCTGTGAGATCCAGCCCTGCATCAGGCTCCACCCTGGGAAGTGATGGAGCCTGCTTAAGATTCTCTCTCCCTCAGCCTCTGACCCTTCACTTCCCTACCCACACGTGTGTGTCTCTCAAAAAAAAAAAAAAAAAAAAAAAAAAAGGACCTCTCATTATGTTGCACTCAACCCCTTAATCACCAGTTCTCAAGTTCTTCCTATTAGGACCCCTTTACACTCTTAAAAAAAACCCATTGTGGCTCAATGGTTGAGCCTCTGCCTTCAGCTCAGGTCCTGGGATGGAGTCCTGCATGGGGCTCCCTGCATGGAGCCTGCTTCTCCCTCTGCCTGTGTCTCTGCCTCTCTCTGTGTGTCTCTCATGAATAAGTAAATAAAATCTTAAAAAAAAAAAAAAGAGCCTTTTTTTTCTGTCAACTATACTAAAATTAAAAAGTAATACATAGTGCTCGCTTTGGCAGCACATATACTAAAAAGTAATACATGATAAATAATAAATTAGTGAGCTTTTGTCTATGTATATTAACCATATTTTAAATTAAAATTGGGATCCCTGGGTGGTGCAGCGGTTTGGCGCCTGCCTTTGGCCCAGGGCGCGATCCTGGAGACCCGGGATCGAATCCCACGTCGGGCTCCCGGTGCATGGAGCCTGCTTCTCCCTCTGCCTGTGTCTCTGCCTCTCTCTCTCTCTCTGTGTGTGACTATCATAAATAAATTTAAAAAAATAAATAAAACTGAGAAAGTTTTTAAGTATTTGTTTACTTAAAATTATAGTAATAAACCCATTGTGTGTTAAAATAAACAATATATTTTATGACAAACAACTATATTTTCCAAAACAAAAATTGATGAGAAAAGTGGAATGTTTTACATTTTGCCAACTTCTTTCATGTCTGGCCTAATAGAAAACAGCTGGATTCTAATATTTTCTGCATTCAGTCTACTATGGTATGTAGTTTTGGTTGAAGTCTATGAAGAAAATCCGGCTTCGCACAGTTATATTGAAAAGGAAAGTATTTTATTTTTTTTAAGATTTTATTTATTTATTCATGAGAGACACAGAGAGAGGCAGAGACACAGGCAGAGAGAGAAGCAAACTCCATGCAGGGAACCCGACGGGGGACTGGTCCCGGGACCCCGGGATCATGCCCTGAGCTAAAGGCAGATGCTCCACCGCTGAGCCTCCCAGGTGCTCCAAAGGGAGAAGTATTTTAAAAGCCTTTCTGGATATGGATATTTTTCTTTGTTTTATATAAATAATCAACATATAGGAGTTTATTAAAAGCTAGTTTCAGTGTGGAATCTGAAATGTAAAATGGTGCAGGCCCCATGGAAAACAGTGTGACAGCTCATCAGAAAATTAATGGAATTAAAACATGATCTATCGGGCAGCCCTGGTGGCTTAGTGGTTTAGCACCACCTTCAGGCAAGGGCACGATCCTGGAGACCCAGGATCGAGTCCCATGTCAGGCTCCTTGCGTGGAGCCTGCTTCTCCCTCTGCCTGTGTCTCTCTCTCTCCCTCTCTGTATCTCTCATGAATAAATAAATAAAATCTTTTAAAAAAAAATAAAATATGATCTATCAACACCACTTTTATTTGCACACCCATGTTCATAAGATCATTCACAATAGCTATAAGGTAGGGACGCCAGGGTGGCTCAATGGTGGAGCATCTGCCTTCCGCTCCTTGCTCAGCAGAGTCTGCTTCTCCCTCTCCCTTTGCCTGCTGCTTCCCTTGCTTGTTCTCTCTCCGTGTCAAATAAATGAATAAAATCTTTAAAAAATTTTTTAAAAATAAAATCTTAAAAAAGCTACCGGTTCAATGGATAATTTGCTTCTCCCTCTACCCCTCCTCCCACTGGCGTGCACAATTTCTCTTTCTTTCTCTCAAATAAATAAAATCTTCTAAAATGTTTTTAAAAATCTTTTTTAAAAAAGAAATATGTATATTTAACGGGCTGTGCTTTCACTTTCCACTTGAATTAATAAGTCACTGATACATTAAGTTTAAAGAGGGTTCAGTATGTGTGTGGCCATTCGTAATCTCAGTAGGTATCTCCCTTTCTGGTCTGCATCTTGTAACTCTGAGGAATTTGAGAATTTAATATAGAGAAGTTCAAGAGAACCAAACTATATTATTATAATTTGTGTGTTAAGAAGGAATCCATATACGATTGATATTTTATATATTTTTATATTAAGAGAAATCATCTTCAGATTCAAAAAGCTGACCAAAGTGCCCAGCACAATGAATAAAAAGAATGAGGGATCCCTGGGTGGCGCAGCAGTTTGGCGCCTGCCTTTGGCCCAGGGCGCAATCCTGGAGACCTGGGATCGAATCCCACGTCGGGCTCCCAGTGCATGGAGCCTGCTTCTCCCTCTGCCTATGTCTCTGCCTCTCTCTCTCTCTGTGACTATCATAAATAAATAAAAAAAATTTTTTTTAAAAAGAGTGAAATTATCCTAAAATTTCAGATTACAAGCTACTAAAAGAAATTCTTATAAGTTTCTAGAAAGGGGGAAACAGATGACATTCTGAAATTAGAACGTAGCACTAGAAGCTAGAATACGATGGAGCAAGAACTTTCTAAATTCTGAGGAGAAAAATCTAGTTTTCTTCACTTTAGCACGCTATTGAGTGTAAGCATTGAATTAACACTTTTCCAATCTACAAGGATTCAGTAGATGTAACTTACCTGCCCCTTTCCTAGAGAAACACCTGGAGGATGTTCTCCAGTAAAACAAGGGGATAAACCTAGAAAGAGAAAGAAAGAAGATCTAGAAATCCAGCTCTTACTCCAGAATGGAGCAACAGAAGGCTCTGGAACAGAGATGTCTAGGGGGAAAAATGAAATTGATAGAATATCAATTGAGTCATAAAATTCAATTTTATGTTTGAACAGCAGGAAAATAAAATTGACAGACACTGGAGTTCCTGGGTGACCCAGTCGAATAAGGGTCTGACTTGGGTGCAGGTTGTGAACTGGGGATGGAGGCCCTGGGGACCCTGCTTCTCCCTGCCCCAGCTCCTCCCTCTGCCTGTGTGCACATGCTCACTCTCTCTGTCTCTCTTTCTCCCTCAAATAAATAAATAATTTTTTAAGAAGAAAAATAATACTGACAGGCATATAGCAGACCCCAGAGAACACACAAGGACAGTTGGTTCTAGTTTTAGGAATACCGAGAACTAAACAAATGTAAAGGTGAGGGATCAGCTGTAGGAAAAGGGACCACTCAACAGAAGGACAGAAACTAAATTGCATTCGGAGCCCTGTGTGGGGCAGGGAAGGGATTAATGCTTGTGAAACCTTAATAATGCAAATAGTGATTAGTGATCCAGCAAAGGATTGTGCTCCAGGGAGAGTGGGAGGGAAGGTGGGAGAGGTAGTGAGAGGAGCTAACTCCTCCCTTACACATAATAAGGAATCAATGAATAATATCTGAATTGGGAAAGCAAGAGATAGCAGCGGGAGTAGACACGGTTGAGACATGAAGAAAGACACCAGAAAAAAATACAGGTGACTCAGTCCACAGTCTGACCAGTGGAACAAGTGGGTGGGGACTGGTAGGAAAATTTCACGATAAGATTGCTCTTACTGGAATTTTATTCTGTTATCTATAAAATTCTATATTAATTTTTTTAAGTTCTAAACGATACTGCAGGGAACATTATTTATGTCTTTGCACTCACTTCGGATTATGCCCAAGGAATTCTGAGAGCTAGAATTCCAGGCTGGGGGGAAACGGCAGGCCTACGTTCAAGGCTTTTGACACCAGCTGCCAAATAACCCTGCAGCGGTGCCAGGCTGCTTAGTGCTCATCAGAGGAGGAGCCTGGCCCCCCATCTCCTCACCAGGTTCTCAGCAGCTCCAAACCCAATTTAACAGGTTCTTCTTATTTGCCTCCTGGGTCATTCCTCTGCCTCTTGTTAGAAACAGAGATTTTTGAACTGGGTTGTTTAGTCAAAGAGAAGTCAGAACTGGAAATTCTATTCTGGCTCTGCTATTGCCTGACTATGGTTTTCAACACATCTCTTCCTCCCTCTGGACTCAGTTTTATTTATTTATTTATTTTTTTTTTTTAAGATTTTATTTATTTATGAGAGACAGAGAGAGAGAGAGGCAGATAGAGGCAGAGGGAGAAGCAGGCTCCATGCAGGGAGCCCTATGTGGGACTTGATCCCAGGACCCCAGGATCATACCTGGGCCTGAAGGCAGGCGCCAAACCACTGAGCCACCCAGGGATCCCCTGGACTCAGTTTTAGCATCTGTAAAGTGAGGAGCTTGGCCCAGAACAGTATTCCTCAACATTTTTACTGGGAAAGCTCTTCCCTTGAACACCATGTTTTTATCCACCAAACAAATTGCATTTGCTAAGAAGTTATTGATTCTCTTTCTTGGTGTGTATTTCTCAGACCAGTTGAGAGTCAGTGAGGATTTCTGAGTAGCAGGAGAGAGATACTTCTTGCAACCTTAAGGGAATTAAATTCAAGCCCAAATAATTTTGTCATCCTGATTGCCCAGCCTGGCTGAAGCAAATAGTTAAACTCTGTAGGAATGCTCCCAGGTCTTCTTTGCTGTTCTCAGAACTCCTAGGAAGAATGAAGTGAGGTTAACTCTCATAGATTGTTGAATCTTCAACAATCCATTTTCTCTACCTGTACCCCCCCACTCATCAGTTTATTGTGTCTAGATTACCCCGGAGCTAAATAAGTTTAACTGGCCTTGTGCATATTTGCTGGAGTTAGCCTACAGCAAAGGCCACGGGAGCAAAGATTAGCACTTTGCCTAATAAGGAAAGAAGGAAGGAAGAAGGGATTTATTGTGAAGTCAGTGAAGCTTACATCTCAGGGCCCCTCACTTGCATGGGCCCTTGGGAGAGCGGGGGTTGCTGGGAATTGTAGTCTGGGTGTTGAAGAGAGGAAGCAGATTGCAATCAAGGAACATTTCTGGAAAACCGCCTAAAGATCTCAGAAAAAGAGGGATGGGTATCCGACTCTTCAATAATTTTTCTAGATTTCTTTTCTCCTTCTACACAAATATTTACATTCATGCTTAATGTCGCACTCATAATTTTGTATTCTTTTTGTTGAAGAGGGCCTCCAAGAATTGCAAAAGCCAAGGTCCTGCAAAATCTGGATCTGCTGCATACATGGAAATGAATTCCTCCCCAGCCCGATAAAAGCTAGCAATCTGGCTTCTCCACTAGAAACAGAGGAGAAATGGTTCTCTCACCTTTCATTCTCCCCCCAGCAGATCCGGACAGGCATGCTCCTCTCCTGTCACACTAGAGCGCACAGGTGACCGGCAACTCCATGTGGTCCTGGATTGCTGCAGGCACCTCTCTGGAGACCCTGCAAGTCTCTGGGAGATGATCAACCAGTCGGATAATTTCTTGATTTCCTCTCGACCATTGCTCTCAAATCCCCTTCCCCAACCCCACCCCGGTTTTTTGTCCTCCTTTCTAATACATTTCACAAGCAATGCGTTTGCTTTCCTATGCCTGGCATATTTGAAGGCATGCAATAAATAATTGTTAAATGAATAATTTAGAAGAATGAATCCCAGCCTTTCTGGTTCCCAGCCTCCCAAGAGTGCTAACAAGCTCTAAAATTACAAAAATATGAGCAGTCTCGGAAGGAGGATGACAGCTCTTCTTTTCTGTTTAGTCACTAGACCAGTGATTTACAAACTTAGGGGACTTTAGGGAATCTTATTTAAAATGCAGATTCCAGAGCTCTGTCCCTGGAGGCTGGAATCAGTAGTTCTGGAAGGGATTCAGGAGACCACATTCTCATAGGGTCCCTGGTGATTCTGCTGTAGGCCACTTTTTGGGAAACACCACAAAAGGGAGTGCGTCTGGGTTGGGTAGAGAATTTACTCATCTCTTACAGCTTCTCCCTGTGTTGCTAATCCTGGCCCAAGATCTGTCTGGGGGCCAAATCTGCTCTGGAAGATTGGGCAATCCTTCATTTCAGCCACAACTGCTGGAATGGAAATAATGCAGATTTGGGAAATTGGAGAGATCTGGATTCAAATGACTACATGTCTGTGAACCTCAATATATCTGAGAAATAGGGATGATATCACTCATCATTAAAGGGTGGATCGCATACACTGGCCCTCGTGAAGGTGTTGTACGCAACGTCTAGTACATACTAGCTGTTAAAGTTTGTTTTCATATCATCCTTTTTGCCCAAATGACAGCAAGGAAAAAGAGTTTCCTCCAAAAACTGAGAGATCCTAGAAATTCTATCCTTTAGATATTTGCTTCAGGGGCTTCAACCTTTAGTCCCTATTCAAATGTAAATGGCCCTAAAAAATGTAAATAGCCCTGAAATTAGTGATAGATGCCTCACTGTTATTTATACCTTAGCCAAAGGTGGGTCATGAATTATTTTGCAAAATCAAAAGCAGGAGGAAGGCTTGCCAGTACCATGAAGGAAAAGGAAGAAGAGGAAAGCTAAGGGAAAGGGGAAGAATGTAGGGAAAAACTGAAGTCATCGAACTTTTTCAACATTACAGTCCCGCACGGGGCCGGGAAGTATGCTGCCAACAGCGGTTTTCAGCAGACATTCCTGGTTGCCATATGAAGAAATGTCCAGGTAGTGGCACATGCAAGGGAATTGTACCTCACTTGTTGGTGGGAAAGATGTCTTGGTGTGAAGGTGGTGACATTTTAAGGTTTTCTAAGAGTAGATCTTGGGAAGATACCTTGATAATCCTCTTGAAGTAGAAGGAGAAACCCTGTGGTCCTGACTGTGGCTGAGTAAACCACTTCAAGTGAATCAAGGAACTTGGTTTTGCCTCTGAGAGGGAGAGGAAAGAGAATGGGATGGGACGGAGAAATGTGGAAGTAGCATGAGGTTGGGGACTCTGTGGAGCGAAAGTAGCTAAATGACATCAGAAAAAGAAATGTCTGTGTAGCCTGGGGGGCTCAGCGGTTTAGCACCCCCTTCAGCCCAGGACGTGATCCTGGAGATCCGGGATGGAGTCCCACATCGGGCTCCCTGCATGGAGCCTGCTTCTCCCTCTGCCTGTGTCTCTGCCTCTTTCTCTCCTCTCTGTGTTTCTCATGAATAAATAAATAAAATCTTTTTAAAAATTGCTTATAAAAAAAGAAAAAAATGTCTTGTGTTCACGTTGAAATTTTGGGGGGTGATGTGAAAAGGTGATGATTAATAGCCACTTAAGTGTTAGATTTTCTGTGTCCTATTATCCCTTAGTATGCTTGCATTCCAGTTTGACAGACTGTCGATTGCCTCCTCCACACCCAGCCTTCCCTTCTTTAATCATCATAGAAATTTTAGCTGAACCCAGAGCTGTCTACCCAGTCCCCTTGCAGCTACATATGGCTATGTGATATGTTCTGGCCGATGAAATAGGAGCAAAGTGAATGAAATGTGCATCTTCCAGATGTGTCTTTAAAAGAAAAGAACAGGGATCCCTGGGTGGCGCAGCGGTTTGGTGCCTGCCTTTGGCCCAGGGCGCGATCCTGGAGACCCGGGATCGAATCCCACGTCGGGCTCCCGGTGCATGGAGCCTGCTTCTCCTTCTGCCTATGTCTCTGCCTCTCTCTCTCTGTGTGTGTGACTATCATAAATAAATAAAAATAAAAAATAAAAAAAATAAAAGAAAAGAACATAGGGACACCCAGGGGGGCTCTGTGGTGGAGCACCTGCCTTCCGCCCAGGGCATGACCCCTGGGTCTTGGGATTGAGTCCCATATCGGGCTCCCTGGGTGGAGCCTGCTTCTCCCTCTGCCTGTGTCTCTGCCTCTCTCTCTGTGTCTCTCATGAATAAATAAATAAAATATTTTTTAAAAATAAAAATAAAAAATAAAAAGAAATAATTTCATAAAATTTGAGATACAAATTGAAATTTAAAAAATCATTCGAAATGTCATAAATCAGCCTTTTGCTGTATCTGTGTGTGTGTGTGTGTGTTTAAGTAGGCTGCCCGCTGGAGATCAAGACCGAGCTGAGATCAAGAGTCAGACGCCTAACCGACTGAGCCACTCAGGCACCTTTGACTGTTGGTTTTTTTTTTTTTTTTTTTTTAATTTTTTTATTTATTTATGATAGTCACAGAGAGAGAGAGAGAGAGGCAGAGACATAGGCAGAGGGAGAAGCAGGCTCCATGCACCGGGAGCCCGATGTGGGATTCGATCCTGGGTCTCCAGAATCGCGCCCTGGGCCAAAGGCAGGCGCCAAACCGCTGCGCCACCCAGGGATCCCTTGACTGTTGTTTTTAAAGAAAACCACCATACGGTATGTACAACTTTCCATCTTTATTATTTTACTTAATATTCATCATTATACATTTTTACATGCATTTTCTAGCCTTTCAAGAGGACCTAAAGGCAACGACAGTTAATATATGTACATATTATATTATTGATCAATTACATTGATATTATTAATAACATTAGTAATATGATCAATAAAATGAATAAATAATACAGTATATACATGTATAATAATATATGATAACATTGAATACACTTGGTTTCTACAAGGAACCAGGATCCCTTAGAGAAATACCGATTACAGGGCTGGGTTAGAATGAACCTGCAAATATTTTGCTGGGCCAGAAAGTAGGTAGCACTCAATGAAGGATGGAACATGTCAACAGGGCACATGTGCCATCTTGAAGGGGCTCCCACTGGTCAAACCTGGGACAGCCTAAAATTTAACACTCATTGATTAGCCAAATGCTATTGATTAGTCAATCATTCATGAGAATGATGAAAAATAATCCATTAAATAAAACAAGAAAGCAGCTTAACTGTTTTTTTTTTTTTAAGATTTTATTTATTTATTTATGAAAGACTCAGATAGAGAGGCAGAGACCCAGGCAGAGGGAGAAGCTCCATGCAGGGAGCCTGACGTGGGACTCGATTCTGGGACCTGGGGATCATGACTTGAGCTGAACACAGACGCTCAACCACTGAGCCACCCAGGCGTCCCAATTGGGTTATTCTTTATATTTCTCCACATCCTTGCCAATCCTGGATACTTGCAATATTTTACTTTTTTCCTAGCTAAAGAGTAAAAAGTAGCAGCTCACTACACTTACAGCTTTAAGAATCACTACTTACTAGTGAGGAATTTATTGACTGTATTTATTTCTTCAGTCAACTTTTGATTCATAATCTTTGCCAATATTTCAACTGGATTATCTGCATTTTCCTTTTTTTGTTGTAAAAGATTTTATTCATTTATTTGACAGAAAGAGAAAGCACAAGTGGCGGGAGCAACAGAGGAAGAGGGAGAAGCAGGCTCCCTCCTGAGCAGGGAGCCCCATGTGGCCTCCATCCCAGGACCCTGGGATCATGACCTGAAACAAAGGCAGACGCTTAACCCACTGAGCCACCCAGGTGCCTCATCTGTATTTTTCTTACTGACTTTTAGAAACTCATATGACTAATTATTAAGCCCTTATCTATACTATATGTGTTGCAAAATTTTTCTCCCAGTCTTTTGCTTCTTTTAAAATCTTGCTATCATTTCTTCCAGGAGCAACTGCAACATAATGGTTGAGAGCAAGGAGCTTTTATGTGTATACTATACACATAGAGTATAGACAAGGGCTTAATAATTAGTTATATGAGTTTCTAAAGGAGCTTGGAACTGGATTGCATGAGTTCACATCTGGATTCCACCATTTAGTAGCTCATCTTAAGCAAAGTATTTAATCCCATTGTGCCTCCGTTCCCTCATCTGTAAAAGGAGATGATAATAAGATTATTAGGATCCTTAAATGAGTTAAGATGTATAAAATGCTTAGATGAGAAACTGGCACATATAAAAGGACAAATAGTTTCTAGCTATTATTCTTCAGGGAGAATTTTTTTAAAAGATTTATTATCTATTTATGATAGAGAGAGAGAGAGAGGCAGAGACACAGGAGGAGGAAGAAGCAGGCTCCATGCAGGGAGCCCAACATGGGACTCGATCCCGGGACTCCAGGATCATGCGCTGGGCCAAAGGCAGGCGCTAAACCGCTGAGCCACCCAGGGATCCCCTGAGGATTTTTTAAAATATAGTTAGAGCTATTTATCTTTTTCTTCATGGCTTCTTGATTTTCTCTCTGGTTTTGGAAGGCTTTATGTACCCCAAGAATATAAAAATAAATGTTTTCCAATATCTCCTTCTAGTATTCTTATAGCTTGTTTTCTATCTTAGAATCTGTGACAATATGCCAGGCATTGTGTTGGTTGCTGGGGATATAAGGATAAGCAAGACTGTGGGTCTGTTTCTTGACCTTCTGGAGCTTACCTTGCAGAAAAAGCCAAGGAACTGGGGCTCCTGGATGGATGACTCAGTCGGTTCAGCTTCCAACTCATGATGTCAGCTCAGGTCACAACCTCAGGGTTGTGTGATCGAGCCCTGTGTCGCCCTGTGTTGGGCTCTGCACTCAGCAAGGAGTCTGCTTGAGATCCTCTCTCCCTCAGCCCCTCCGCCACCTTTCTCTCTCTCCCTCTCTTAAAACAAAAACAAAAACAAAACAAAAAAAAAAGAAAAGAAAAGAGAAAGGAAAGGAAAGGAAAAGAAAGGAAAAGAAAAAAAAAGAAAAGAAGGAAAGGAAAAGAAAAAAGAAAAGAAAAAAAGAAAAGAAAAAAGAAAGAAAAGAAAAGAAAAGAAGAAAAGAAAAGAAAAGAAAGGAAAAGAAAAGAAAAGAAAAGAAAAGAAAAGAAAAAAGAAAAGAAAGAAAAGAAAAGAAAAGAAAAGAAAAGAAAAGAAAAGAAAAGAAAAGAAAAGAAAAGAAAAGAAAAGAGGGACGCCTGGGTGGCTCAGTGGTTGAGCATCTGCCTTTGGCTCAGATCGTGACCCCGGGGTCCAGAGATCGAGTCCCACATCAGGCTTCTCGCAGGGAGCCTACTTCTCCCTCTGCCTGTGTCTCTGCCTCTCTCTTTGTGTCTCCCATGAATAAATAAATAAAATATTTTGAGAAAAGGGCAAGAGACCTATTAATAAAAAGATAATGGTAGGGATCCCTGGGTGGTGCAGCGGTTTGGCGCCTGCCTTTGGCCCAGGGCGCGATCCTGGAGAACCGGGATCGAATCCCACATCGGGCTCCCGGTGCATGGAGCCTGCTTCTCCCTCTGCCTGTGTCTCTGCCTCTCTCTCTCTCTGTAACTATCATAAATAAATAAAAATTAAAAAAAAATTAAAAAGATAATGGTAAAGCTATGAAAGAAAGACATTGTTAACTTGTCTACATATTCGTATCCTGTTATCTCCTCCCAGGAAAGATCTCTCCTCTCCTCATTGTAATGTTAGGAAAGCAAATAGAAGAGAAAAATGGAGAAGGTTTTAAGTCTGTCCCCGTGGCATCTGGTGCAGCTGCATCCCTAGCTTCCATCTTTTCTGGCTAATGTATTATCTCCGCCATTCTGTTTTAGTGGAGGCTCCTTGTAATCTTTTTTTTTCTCTTTAATTTTTCACCGAGATGTAATTAATATATAATACATTACGTTTCAGGTGTACAACATGATGATTTGATTTTTGTATACATTGTGAAATGATCACCACAATAAGTCTAGGTAATCACCATACAGTTCAATCACATCACCATACAGTTACAATCTTTTTATTTTTTCTGACAGTGGGAGTATATAATCTTTTGACAGTGTCCTTGCCACTATCCCCCCTGAACCTTCCTCTGAGGAGCCTGCAGGCTTTGGTGCACAGCCAAGAAGGAATTACAAAGACTTAACAAGGATGAGAACCGAGGAGAGGCCTGGATTGGCTCAAAAGGGACACTGGTGACCTTTCAAAGTACGACTGCGGTCCTGTGGTTGTGACAGGAGCTGAATTTCATGCATTGAAGCTCATCCTTTGTTGTCTATAACTATGGATTCTGTGGAGCCCATTTTAACTCATTCAGCCCTGAGTCTCGTCTCCCTTCCGTCCAACTCTACAGTCTCATTTCCATGAGTTGACATCTCTTCAAACTTCAAACCAACAAGGAATGGAGCCGCTCACAGTTCACCAAAGCAGAAGTTCTGACCAGGTGGGTTCCTTCTCTCCTTTCAAGGATGGGAGTTACTTTATTCCTGTAAGAAGCAGCATTCAGGGGGCCACCCAGGAGAAAGGTAAGAGGTTGGAGCAGAGTTTAGATGGGAACCACCATGGTGGTTTGTCAGCACCCACCAGAGTAGCTAGTAAAGACCTGAGATGTAAATTCCAGTTGCTAAAAAAAAAAAATTCCAGTTGCTTACTTACATACTGGAGTTCAAATCTACATTGTAGTAAAGCAATAGTATATATATATATATATACTATATACTATATATATACTATATATAACATATATATTCTTTAAATTGTTTATTTTTTAAGTTTATTTATTTTTCATAATCTCTGTACCTGATGTGGGGCTCAAACCCATGATCCCAAAATCAAGAGTCACATGTTCTACTTACTGATGCAGCCAGTGCCCCAGTAGTGTGTTTTTTTATAGCGTGTCTCATGTGCTAAATGCCCCTCTATGGGCTTTAAATAGTCATTTGATCCTCCTAATGCTACCAGTAAGTACTATTATTATTATCATCCCCATATTCCAGGTGAGGAAACCTCTCTGGAGTCCCAGAGAGGTTCCCAGACTTGACAAAGCCACATAACTAGTAAATGGTGGGGCCCAGGATTGGAACCCAGCCAGTCAGGCTGGACCCACCGCCTAGGTGCTTTTTAACAGCTACGCTTACAGCCTCTCAGGAATGAGTTTTGTTTCTATATCCTGAAGCTTTTTGGGTTTTATTGTTGTTGTTGTTCTTCTATAAAACAGTTAAGACATCTAAGGGTGAATTTTGAGAACATGAGAAACATAGCATCGGGCGATTCTCTTGCAGAGTTGGATAAAATATCCCAAGAAAAGAGGTTGGAGGTGTTGATGTTCAGAAGGAAGGCTTTTGAGGTTTTGTTTTGTTTTGTTTTTAATTCAAAATCATGGGTTCAAGCTTGTGTGATTGAAAAAAAGAAAAAAAAAATTTTTTTCAACTCAGGGAAGAAGCGGGGGCTGAAGATGCCGTTCAGCCTCTAGTGGGCCCGGGCGGGAAGGCAGGTGAGGGAGGAAGGAGGCGGCGGGCAGTGGTGGACAGCTGGTGAGATGATAACTCAAAGGGGTTGCAGGCAGATGGGTTTCGTTCAGTTTTGTGAATATGCTGTTCAGGATTTTAGACCATTGACTCCTGGAGCCCTCTATTGTGTGATGGCATCTCTTCCTCCCAAATGACTGGTGCCAACCGTGGAGAACAGAAGACTCAGGCTGTTTGACTTTGTGCGGGGGTCACGGGGCGGCCTCAGAGCATCGGATTCCCGCTCCCAGGAAGGCTTGAAAGGCAGCAGGCACGTGGTCTGTGCCCTAAATGCAGCGGCAGCCGGGTGCCGGAGGGGGGGGGGGATGGAAGGTGGGCCCCGGGGGCCCTGCGGGAGGAGCTGGGCCGACCTCACTACCGGCCTTATGGGGCTAGGGGAGCAGAGCTCACCTCCCCCATGCTCATCCCTTGCCTCTGTGCACCCGGATCTGCCTTTATCTACCCCCCCTGGGGCCCTGCTGTCAGCCCCCGCCCGACCCACTGAGTCCCGCCTGCAGCTCTGGGCCGGCTGGGGTGGTTCTGGGCAGCCCCAGAGGAGGAGGCGCCCCCAACCAGGCCCGACATGTCCGCGGGGCCTGTGCCGCGGCTTGGGAAGAGGCGCTGCCGCTTGGGGTGGGGAGTGAGCTGCCCCTGCACCCTCGGCCCCTGCACCCTCGGTCCCTGCCCCAGCCGCCCCTCGCGCCCCTACTGCTCCTCGGGTCCCTCAGGGAGAGGGCCATTTCCTTCATTGGGGGAGACTACCGAGGAAGGCCTGACGACCCAGTAAGGACCCAGGGGACTGCCCCTCGGGCTTCCTGGGCGCAGGCGCCGGTGCTTAGCCGAAGCCGGCAGATCCTATCCACGCAGCCGGGCGCTCTTCCTGCGGGAGCATCGGCCGGGAAGGAGGCCCGGAGTCCCGGAGATCGGTGCTTGCTTTTATTTTTTAAGTTACTGGGGCAAGTTCGCAAAGAGGGAAGGGAGCTCCTTTACAGGGGGCCCCGAGCTGGCCCGGCTGGGCGGGGAGCGGGGTGGGGGGGGAGCGCGGCAGGGGGGTGCCGGGGCGCAGGGGGCGGGGCCGGAGCCAGACCCGGAACCCAAAGGGGAGGGGAGGTGGCCGGCGCTGCCCGAGGGAGTCCGGGACGAGGGCCTTGCGCTGGCCGGGGCCGGGGCCACCAGGGACAGGGACTGGGGGACAACCCGCGGTGCACGGTGCCAAGTAGCACGGGCTCCTTTGACCCCCACGACCCGCATCCCCGTCGGACTGCCATGGCAGAGGGATGTGGAGGCACGCTCCCTGGGGGTGCCCAGGGGTTCCCAGAGGTGCCCAGGGATGCCTGGGGGTTCCCAGGGGTGCCCTGGGGATTCCCAGAGGTGCCCGGGGGTTCCCAAGGGTGCCCAGGGGTTCCTAGGGGTGCCCGGGGCTCCCCAGGGGTGCCTGGGGGTTCCCAGGGGTGCTCAGTTGTTCTCA
Organism: Canis lupus baileyi; assembly: GCF_048164855.1. Classification (NCBI taxonomy): domain Eukaryota; kingdom Metazoa; phylum Chordata; class Mammalia; order Carnivora; family Canidae; genus Canis; species Canis lupus. Next base: position 8,141,458 of record NC_132850.1, read on the forward strand.
GCGGTTCCCAGGGGTGCCCGGAGGTGTCCAGGGGTGCGCGGGTGTTCCCAGGAGTTCCCAGAGGTGCCCGGGTGTTCCAAGGGGTGCCTGGAAGTGCCCAGGGGTTCCCAGAGGTGCCCGGGTGTTCCTAGGGGTGCCCGGGGGTTCCCAGGGGTTCCCGGGTGTTCCCAGGGGTGCCCGGGTGTTCTCAGGGGTTCCCAGGGGTGCGCGGGTGTTCCCAGGGGTTCCCGGGGGTGCGCGGGGGCTCCCAGGGGTGCCCGGGTGTTCCCAGGGGTGCCCGGGGGTGCGCGGGTGTTCCCAGGGGTTCCCGGGGGTGCGCAGGGGCTCCCAGGGGTGCCCGGGTGTTCCCAGGGGTGCCCGGGGGTGCGCGGGTGTTCCCAGGGGTTCCCAGGGGTGCGCGGGGTCTCCCAGGGGTGCCCGGGGGTTCCCAGGGGTGCCCGGCCCGCGTGTGCAGCAGGCTCCGGGCCCGTGGGGCCGCGATGGCGAGAGCCCGGGGCTAGCTCCTGACCGCGTCCTGGGCTGGTCCGAGGCCGCGCACACGGAGGCTCTTGGCTGCCGCCGCCGCCCCGCTGCGGGCGCTCCGTGCGGTGTGAGCAGGGCGGGAGCCCGACCCCTGTGTGGCCTGCAGGGTGTGGGAATTCAATCCTGCCCGCCCCAGACACCCCCGCTGACTTGCCAAAAACCAGTCTCCACGATCTTACCGGCTTTGCCCTGCCCTTCCAGATCGTTCCCTTACGTTCTCTCGGGAAATGTCACTCAGGCTGGGCTTCTGTTGTGTCCTTCCTTGCCCGAGCCAGTCAAGTTATTTTCAAAGAGCTTCATCCAACCAGGGCCACCACACAGGAGTCCCAGCTGGCTTCCCAAACTCGGTTGTCATAGTGATCACAACAACTGAATTTAATTGAGAACTTACTAGAAGCCAGAGCCTGTGTTAGATGCTTAGTGTGACTCACCTCGCTTGACCCTCAAGCCAACACAGGAGGTATTACTAGCTTTACCATTTTACCAATGAGGAAGCTGAAGCTCAGAGGGGTTCAGGAACTTGCCCAAGGACAAACAGCCTGAGGTAGAGGTGCGATGGGAACCCGAACCTGTTTCCTTCCATAGCCAACCTATGCTGCTTCCAGGTCTGAGAACGACACTCGGAGATGACAGCACATAGTGGATGAGACATCCACAGCCGACCTGCAGGTGATCTGTGTATCTAGCCAACTCAAGCCCATTAAATGGAATTTAATTTAAAAAAAATAAAGGGAATTTTAATTGACTGGTACCAGCTAGTACGATTCCGATGGGTGACGTGATACTTAAATAACTAGTATCTCTTTTAGGGAAATAATTTAAATTTTGCCCTTCTTTAATATGTAATAACAAAGTGATTTCTTTTTTTTTATTTTTTTTGTAAATTTTTAAAAATTTATTTATGATAGTCACATAGAGAGAGAGAGAGAGAGAGGCAGAGACACAGGCAGAGGGAGAAGCAGGCTCCATGCACCGGGAGCCCGACGTGGGACTCGATCCCGGGTCTCCAGGATCGTGCCCTTCATGCCCTGGGCCAAAGGCAGGCGCTAAACCGCTGCGCCACCCAGGGATCCCAACAAAGTGATTTCTAAGGTTTCTTTTTTCTTTTTTTAAGATTTTATTTATTTATCTATTTATTTATTTGAGAGAGGGTGAGCAAAAGAGAGAGTACATACAGTGGGAGGCAGAAGGAGAGGGAGAAGCAGACTCCCCACTAGTGAGGGAGCTCCATGCAGGGCTGGATCAGAGGACTCTTGGATCATGAACTGAGTTCAAGGCCAGATGCTTAACCAACTGAGCTACTCAGTGAAAGTGATTCTTTTTTTTTTTTTTTAATTTTTATTTATTTATGATAGTCACACATTGAGAGAGAGAGAGAGAGAGAGAGAGAGGCGGAGACATAGGCAGAGAGAGAAGCAGGCTCCATGCACCGGGAGCCCGACGTGGGATTCGATTCCGGGTCTCCAGGATCGCGCCCTGGGCCAAAGGCAGGCTCTAAACCGCTGCACCACCCAGGGATCCCAAAGTGATTCTTTTTTTTTAAAAGATTTTATTTATTTATTAATGAGAGACACAGAGAGAGAGAGAGAAAGCCAGAGACACAGGCAGAGCGAGAAGCAGGCTCCATGCAGGGAGCCTGATGTGGGAATCGATCCCGGGACTCCAGAATCAGGCCCTGAGCCAAAGGCAGGCGCTCAACCACTGAGCCACCCAGGGATCCCCTGAAAGTGATTTTTAAGTTAAATAATTTATTTTAGATTAACATAAAAAGGTGGACATTTACAGTTATTCTTACCAATCTTTAATAACATTCAAAATATATATAATTTTTTACATTTCCTCACTTAAGTAGTAAGGCATATTGCTTAATTCACTTTAATGATATAAGAAAAAATATTTGTTCACCAATACGTTTTTTAAAAGATTTTATGTATTTATTTGAAAGAGAGACAGAGAGAGAGAGAAACGAGTGTGGGGGAAAGGGCAGAGGGAAAGAGAGAAGCAGACTCCCCACGAGGATGAGCCCAATACAGGGTGACCTTGGGCAACTTGGGGTTCAGTCCAGGACCCTGAGATCATGTCATAACCTGAGCCAAAGGCAGACGCTTAACTGACTGAGCCACCCACGCACCCCCCACCAATACATTCAAAACAGATATTTTTAATATTTTTTAAAGTAATCTCTACACCCAACATTGGGCTTGAACTCACAACCCTGAGATCAAAAGTCACATGCTTGGGGCAGCCCGGGTGGCTCAGCGGTTTAGCACCACCTTCGGCCTAGAGCCTGATCCTGGAGACGTAGGATCGAGTCCCACATCGGGCTCCCTGCATGGAGCCTGCTTCTCCCTCTGCCTGTGTCTCTGCCTCTCTCTCTCTCTCTGTCTCTCTCATGAATAAATAAATAAAATCTATTTTAAAAAAAAGAGTCACATGCTTTTCTGGCTGAGCCAGCCAGGCAACCCTAAAACAGATATTTTTATTGTATTTAATGTATGCTGAAATTTAAACAGACATATAAACATCTATTAAAAAGAGACATTCATAGCATGGTGTTTGGGATTCCTACAGTTTACTTTTTTTTTTTTAATTTTTATTTATTTATGATAGTCACACACAGAGAGAGAGGCAGAGACATAGGCAGAGGGAGAAGCAGGCTCCATGCACCAGGAGCCCGACGTGGGATTCGATCCCGGGTCTCCAGGATCGGGCCCTGGGCCAAAGGCAGGCGCTAAACCGCTGCGCCACCCAGGGTTCCCCTACAGTTTACTTATTTATGAACTTTTCCCTCTTATGTTTCTTAAAAATCAATTATTTATATTTATAATATGCTTCTATTTGGTGGATTTAAGAGAAAATATTTTGTTTCTATGAAATAAAAGGAGACCTCTTTGGTACTTTTCAAATAACATTTATAAGCATAGGTAGGTCTTTATTCTCCCATAAATGAATGACAAGCCCAACTGGATATAGGTTATCACTCTTAGTGTTTAAAGGTATGAAGACAGACTGTCTCTCTGTAATTTTTTTTTCTGTCTGTAATTTCTGTAATTCTTAATGACTGTGAGACTCTAGGTAAGTAACTTAATCTCTCGGTACTCCAATTGCCTTATCTTAAAAAAAAGCAGTGAAATAACAAAAAAGAGTAATTATAGGGTTATGAAGAGTAAATGAATTAATGTGTATAAAGCCCATATGCATATAAAGTCCATTTTAGAAAATCTGGAAATTATAGAAAAAGAGAGACAAAACCAGAAATCACCCAACCTCCGTAGCTCAACGAACAGCAGCTAATCTCAGTGGTGCTTTTGTACAAATTAGAAAACTTGGCCCTGCCTCAAGATACTTAACTGCCGTCAAGCCAGAAAGTTGTCTTAATAGGGGGCACCATTTATTAATTACGTGGGGACATCAGGCATGAACCAAGATTGTCCCAAGCAAAACAGGACATTTTGTCACCTTGTCTGTGGATGACAATGTAGGATGTTTTCAATTTGAGGCTATTACTGATCATGTTGAGATGAGCAAATTTGTACATAAAGTTTTTCCTGTATTTAGAATTTAGGCTGGATTCCAGCACCTAGCAAGCACACAGAGAGTATTTGTTGAATAAAAATGAATGAATGAAAGGGGGGCCGGAGGCAGCTGGAAGGAGAGGAAGGGGGAGGGAGTAGAGAGAGAGAATGGGTTTGCTGAAGGACATGCTAAATTATTTTCCAAAAGTGCCCTATCAGTAGTGGCTGTTTCAACTGGTGTTAAGCTAGATGAAAAATGGTATCTCAACTTAATTTGCATTTCTGTATCAGCGAAGTCAAATATTTTCCATATGTTTGTTCATTTATTTTGGCTGTTTATTGGGATCTTGGATTATAAAATTGTATAAATTCTTTATATTTTACAGGTACTAACAACTTAAAATTTTTCTCTGCAGCTATTTTGTTCAGTTTAACTTCTAGCTGTTGTTATTTTCTTGGTTTGTTTGTGTTTTTTCACATGGTGATTTCCAATCTTCGTGCAGGAAAATGTATTGATATTTTGTTTTGTGATTTATATTATCACATTAAATCTTAGAGATTTCCTGACAAAGATCTGATAACCATTTGTATTTTTTTTCTCATTCTTTCACGATCTGATTTTATAATACCTCTAACTCCCTAATCCATCTGGAATCAGTTTTGGTAATTTGTGTGTGTGCACTAGTTATTCCAACATCATTGTCGAATATTTCTTTCACTGTTCATCCATTGGTGATGTCACCTTCAGGTGAGAATTCACATCTATGGGATCTTTCTCTGTGCTACGTCCCTCCATTTGGTGATCCTTTACATTCTTTTGTCCATCTTTAAAATCAGTGCAAGAGGGCAGCCCTGTGGCTCAGCGGTTTAGCGCCACCTTCAGCCCAGGGCATGATCCTGAAGACCCAGGATCGAGTCCCATGTCAGGCTCCCTGCATGGAGCCTGCTTCTCCCTCTGCCTGTGTTTCTGCCTCTCTCTCTCTGTGTGTGTGTGTCTCTCATTAATAAATAAATATAATCTTTAAAAAAAAAAATAAAATAAAATAAAATCAGTGCAAGGGGCCAAGTCAGCTGCAAAGAGTGATGAACACTCTTCAAGGCTGTGTAGTGTCTGCGTGAAGGAAGTCTAGAAGGACAGTTAGCTCACTGTGGGGGTGAGAGGTCATCAAGGTCAAGTAGAACATCACAATCACTGCAGGCTGAGACTCCTCCCTGCACAAATAAATAAAGAGGAAAAATAATTAAATAAATACATGTACTACCAACACAGCATGTCACCCCTAAACAAAGGAAAGCAGGAAGAGTGAAACACTGCGATTGATCCAACGTTCCTATTATTGAGAGAGGCCGTCCAGCTCCTCATGAGATCTGCTGGCAAATTTACCCAGGGTTGAAATCAATCCTTCGAAAGTGTTCTTTGCTTGGAGGCTCAGTAACAATAGAGGAATGGAGGGTGTGCAGCCAGCTGCCTTCCCAGGAGGTGGGGCCGGGCTTGGCCACTGAGACACCTGCTGGTGAGGAGCTTTACTGCACCGTTAGACTTGGCCAGTTGGGCCTGTCTGGGAGCCACTGGTTCAGGGGAGTGTGCATTTGGGGACCCTCGGTGCCCTCGTTTCTCCTCCACGACAACCTAATCTGATGCGTGTGCGTGAAGCTACAGAAACAAGTGCCAAAAGATCCAGAAACGGAGTAGCCCCTGCCAAGTTGGAACCAAGAAGCGAGATGGCCCCACCTTAAGGCCTCAAGCCCTGGTAAGAGGCCAACGTAGTCAGTTCAATTAACATTCATAGGGAGCAGCAATGTGCTTCAGCAAACGGATCATCTCCATCCCACACGCGTCTAGACTCACAGAAAGTTGAACCAGGGGATAATCATACTTTTTATTTATTGTAATTATAATCTTGAATGGTGGGTTCACCCACATTCAGAGTTTCCCAAGGCGCAGATTGTTCCCCGGGCCATCCAGGATCATTTGCCACACATCTGAACCCCAGGGGTGTGCTCAGTATTTGAAATTAGTCATTTATGATCGAGGGCCTTCTTCAACGGCCCAGAAAAGGAAAGATTAAGGGATTCATTCATTCGCTACTCTCTTCATTCATCCACTTCTATATTGAGTGTCCCAGCACCGCACTCGGGGGCAATGGTGGTGAGTAGACAAGCGCACTCATTGCCCCCTCGTGATTGCATATCCTAGAGGTGCAATTGAGAAAGTCTCCGAGATCACTGAGATGACGTTAGGGTGACAATCAAGTGAAGCAGCTTGGTCTCTGGGGTCACAGAAAACCTTCAGAGAAGGGCAGGTACAAGTTAAGTCCTGAAAGACAGATGGGAGGTAACAAAACGTGGGAAGAGTGGCCAGAGGGAGACTCAGGTGAGAGCACTGTGCCTTACAATCACTCAGTTACAATCACTCAAATGTAGTCAGTGTGACTCAGCAAAGGATGCTAGAGGGAGGGCAGCCCCGGGGGCTCAGCGGTTTAGCACTGCCTTCGGCCCAGGGCCTGATTCTGGAGACCTGAGATAGAGTTCCACATCGGGCTCCCTGCATGGAACCTGCTTCTCCCTCTGCCTCTCTCTCTGTGTCTCTCATGAATAAATAAATAAAATGTAAAAAAAAAAAAGATGCAAGAAAGAGGCATTAGTGGGGACATCCCGGGACTTTGTGGGCTTCTCCTAAGCACAATGCAAAGACAATGAGGAGTGTTTCATTTTGTTCTGTTAAAAAATTTATTTATTTAATAAATATAACATATTTATTTTATAAAAACAAGAAGAGGACCAGAGAAAGAAAAAGAGAATCTCAGATAGACTCCCTGGTGAGCCCAGAGCCTGATGTAAGACTCAATGTCAGAACCTGAGCTGAAATCAAGAGTTTGAGGCTTAACTGAGTGAGCCACCTGGAGCCCCAAATAGGAGTTTTATTTATTTTTATCTTTTTATTTTATTTTTTTTAAAGATTTTATTTATTTATTCATGATAGTCACACAGAGGGAGACAGAGAGGCAGAGACACAGGCAGAGGGAGAAGCAGGCTCCATGCACCGGGAGCCCGACGTGGGACTCGATCCCGGGTCTCCAGGATCACGCCCCGGGCCAAAGGCAGGCGCCAAACCGCTGCGCCACCCAGGGATCCCTTTTATCTTTTTATTTTAAAAAATTATTTATTTATTTATTCATTCATTCATTCATTCATTCATTCATGAGAGCCTAGGCAGAGAGAGAAGCAGGCTCCATGCAGGGAGCCCGATGTGGGACTCAATCCTAGGACCCGGGGATCACAATCTGAGTCAAAGGCAGACTCTCAACTGCTGAGCCACCCAGGTGTCCCCAGATAGTAAGAAGCATCAGATTTGCTTTTTATTATTACTTTTTATTTATTTTTTATTTATTTAAAGATTTTATTTATTTATTCATGAGAGGCACAGAGAGAGAGAGGCAGAGGCACAGGCAGAGGGAGAAGCAGGCTCCATGCAGGGAGCCCAACTTGGGATTCAATCCTGGGACTGCAGGATCACGCCCTGAGCTGAAGACAGATGCTCAACCGCTGAGCCACCCAGGTGTCCCAGATTTGCTTTTTTTTTTTAAAGATAATTTTGGAAAAAAGAAAAAAAAAAGATAATTTTGGTTGCTGCCTGGAAAACAGGAAGGAGGAGGGCAACTGTGGCACCATTTAAGAAGCTTTTGCAAAGGTCTAGGTGAGAAATCTTGTTACTGTATTCACTGGCATTACAATAGTGGTGTTTTAATCTGTAACATGAGGGAAACAATACTATTATCCTCATGGGTGTAACCAGAGTTCAATATTAAGTATTTACAAAAGTGTCTAGCATGTGGTAAATGATCAATTAATTTTGGCTACTGTTATGATATTGGCTATTATTTGAGGCAGCTGTTTCTTACTAGATTAAAGAATTTTCCTTTTGGTACACACATCAAACTTTTAACAATAGAGTGGGAATGAGTGAATGAAGGTCAGATTTTGTTCTAGAAATGTATTAATTACCTGAATCTTTTACAGTTAACATGTGTGCAGTGTACTATTTGTGTAATTTTTATTTTATTTTTATTTTTTATTTTTATTTTTTTAAGATTTTACTTCTACATGAGAGACACACAGAGAGAGAGGCAGAGAGAGAGACAGAGCGAGAAGCAGACTCCACGCAGGGAGCCCGACGTGGGACTCGATTCCGGGTCTCCAGGGCCACACCCTGGGCCAAAGGCAGGCGCTAAACCGCTGAGTCACCCAGGGATCCCTATTTGTGTAAAAATAGGGAATTTTCAAAAAAAATAATAACTAACCCTAGGCATCAACCCCTGGAATGAGAGAGGAAGAAGGGGATCCCTGGGTGGCGCAGTGGTTTAGCGCCTGCCTTTGGCCCAGGGCGCGATCCTGGAGACGCGGGATCGAATCCCACATCGGGCTCCTGGTGCATGGAGCCTGCTTCTCCCTCCGCCTATGTCTCTGCCTCTCTCTCTCTGTGTGACTATCATAAATAAAAATTAAAAAAAAAAAAAAAAGAAAAGAAAGAGGAAGAAGTATAACAGAAGGTGAAGAACTTGAAATGCCAAGTGAGACGGATCCGGATTCAAATCTCAGCTCGTGGGACCCCCAGGTGGCTCAGCGGTTGAGCAGCTGCCTTGGGCCCAGGGTGTGACCCTGGGGTCCTGGGATCGAGTCCCACATTGTGCTCCCAGCGAGGAGGCTACTTCTCCCTCTGCCTGTGTCTCTGCCTCTCTCTCTCCCTATGTCTCTTATGAATAAATAAATAAAATCTTAAAAAAACAAAACAAGGGCAGTCCCGGTGGCGCAGCGGTTTAGCGCCGCCTGCAGCCTGGGGCGTGGTCCTGGAGACCTGGGATCGAGTCCCACGTCAGGTTCTCTGCATGGAGCCTGCTTCTCCCTCTGCCTGTGTCTCTGCCTCTCTCTCTCTGTCTCTATGAATAAATAAAATAAAATCTTTTAAGAAAAAACAAAAACAAAAACAAACTAACAAACAAAAAACAAAACAAAAACACCAAATCCCAGCTCAATGGTGGGAAAGTGACAAAACTTCTGTAAGCCCCAATTTCCTCATCTGTAAATTAGAAATAATCACAATATCTAGTTCATAACTGTTGTTAAGATGAATGGAGATAATAAAATGCCTGGTACAGAGCAAATGACCACGAAGTGGCAGCTATTCCCAATATGTAGAATGGAGGAAATGACCACTTTTCAATTTCCAAATGTGGTTGGTATAATATAAATTCACTCAATATAATATAATAAAGACTTTCTACGAAAAATATCCTTCTGGAGATCCCTGGGTGGCTCAGCGGTTGAGCATCTATCTTCAGCTCAGGACACGGGATCCCAGGATCAGGGATTGAGTCCCACGTCGGGCTCCCTGCATGGAGCCTGCTTCTCCCTTTGCCTGTGTCTCTGCCTCTCTCTCTGACTCTCATGAGTGAATAAATAAAGTCTTTAAAAATAAAATAAAATAATAAAATAAAATAAAATAAAATAAAATAAAATAAAATAAAATAGGGGTGTGAGGTGGCTCAGTTAAAGTGTTTGCCTTTGACTCAGGTCATATTGAGCCCTGCATAGGCCTCCCTGAGCAGGGAGTCTCCTTCTCCCTCTCCCCCTTGCCCTGCTCATGCTTCTTTTGCTCTCTCTCTCAAATGAAATTTAAAAAAATCTTTAAAAATTAAATAAAATAGGGATGCTGGGTTGTTTAGCCAGCACATCCAACTCTTGATCTCAGCTGGGGTCTTCATCTTAGGGTAATGAGGTCAAGCCTTGGGTTGAGCTCTGCACTGAGTATAGAGTCTAAGAAAGGGCAGCCCAGCTGGCTCAGCGGTTTAGTGCTGCCTTCAGCCCAGGGTCTGATCCTGGAGGCCTGGGATTGAGTCCCATGTCAGGCTCCCTGCATGGAGACTGCTTCTCCCTCTGGCTGTGTCTCTGCCTCTCTCTCTCTCTCTCTGTCTGCCATGAATAAATAAATAAAATATTTTAAAAAATAAAAATAAATAGATGAATAAACTAGAACTCATTTTTATTTTATTTATTTATATTTAAGAGGGTGGGGAGGAGCCAAGGAAGAGGAGAGTGAGAGAATCTTAATTAAGCAGGCCCCAGTCAGTCCAGCACAGAGCTCAGCGTCGGGCTCGATCCCATGATCCTAAGATCATGACCTGAGCCAAAATGAAGAGTCAGATGTTTAGCAGACTCAGCAACCCAGGTGCCCCCCCACCATAAATAAATAAAGCTCAAATTCTTTATTTTTTATTTTTTTTAATTTTTATTTATTTGTGATAGTCACAGAGAGAGAGAGAGAATGAGGCAGAGACACAGGCAGAGGGAGAAGCAGGCTCCAGGCACCGGGAGCCCGACGTGGGATTCGATCCCGGGTCTCCAGGATCGCGCCCTGGGCCAAAGGCAGGCGCCAAACCGCTGCGCCACCCAGGGATCCCTCAAATTCTTAAAAAAAAAAAAAAAAAAAAAAGTGTTACGAACTTCCTTGTCTTTTCTTTTTTTTTTTTCCTTGTCTTTTCAAAAATACACTAACCAGACCTTTTTACTGAGCTCCATTTGTCTTCAATACTCAAGAGCCTCTGGAAGTCTCTGATTTTTCCCCTAACAAAAGCTAGTATTTACTGAGCACCTAGAAACTGCTAAACACTGCATAATCCTCACAAGCTCCTTAAGGAGTGTGTACTGCTTGGAGAGTGTGTAAGAGAACTCATTTTTATTTTATTTATTTATATTTAAGAGGGTGGGGAGGAGCCAAGGAAGAGGAGAGTGAGAGAATCTTAATTAAGCAGGCCCCAGTCAGTCCAGCACAGAGCTCAGCGTCGGGCTCGATCCCATGATCCTAAGATCATGACCTGAGCCAAAATGAAGAGTCAGATGTTTAGCAGACTCAGCAACCCAGGTGCCCCCCCACCATAAATAAATAAAGCTCAAATTCTTTATTTTTTATTTTTTTTAATTTTTATTTATTTGTGATAGTCACAGAGAGAGAGAGAGAATGAGGCAGAGACACAGGCAGAGGGAGAAGCAGGCTCCAGGCACCGGGAGCCCGACGTGGGATTCGATCCCGGGTCTCCAGGATCGCGCCCTGGGCCAAAGGCAGGCGCCAAACCGCTGCGCCACCCAGGGATCCCTCAAATTCTTAAAAAAAAAAAAAAAAAAAAAGTGTTACGAACTTCCTTGTCTTTTCTTTTTTTTTTTTCCTTGTCTTTTCAAAAATACACTAACCAGACCTTTTTACTGAGCTCCATTTGTCTTCAATACTCAAGAGCCTCTGGAAGTCTCTGATTTTTCCCCTAACAAAAGCTAGTATTTACTGAGCACCTAGAAACTGCTAAACACTGCATAATCCTCACAAGCTCCTTAAGGAGTGTGTACTGCTTGGAGAGTGTGTAAGAGAAGTGCAGCATCTTGGGACCAGGCGCTGCAGATGGGCCAGAGCCTGATTTTCCGTGTTATGCTTTCATTCATTCATTTCACACATGTTTATGAAGCATCCCCGGGCTGGTGTCTGTTAGCTACCAGTGGTACAGCCTTCAAGAACCCAGACTCGGAACCCCAGTCTAACAGGGGCACCGGGGTGGCCAGTGGTTAAGCATCTGTGTTTGGCTCAGGTCTGGATCCCAGGACTGAGCCCCGAGGTGGGCTCCCTCCCGGTTTGGTGGGGAGTGTGCTTCTCTCTCTCCCTCTGCCCCTCCCCTTGCTTGTGCTGCCTCTTGCTCACTCTCTCTATCAAATAAAAACAACAAGAACAACAAAAACTCAAGCTCAGAATCCCAGCCTAACCAGAGGAGATCAACAATAAACAAGTGAGGAAACACCCAAGATAAATACAACCTGTGAAGAGAGTTCTTTCATGCACTACCCTGGGTCCAGGATGGTGGAACAGAGGCCTGTTTAGATGTGGTGACCGGCAGGGAAGTCTTTTTTGAGGTGACATTCAAGCTGAGACAAAAGAATGAAGAAGCTATAGAATCTGCAGAAACTTGCTGGGGGGCGGGGGGGGGGGCACTTCAGGCCGAGTAAACAGCAAATCCAAGTACCCTGGAGCAAAAAGTGTCCAGATAAAGTAACTTGATAAGTCCTAAGATCAAGTGGATGTTGTCAGGCACTAGACAGATAAGACTGGGTTGGGGCACCTGGCTGGCTTAGTCAGGAGAGCATGCAACTCTTGATCTCTGGTTGTAAGTTCAAGACCCACGTTGCCGGTAGAGTTTTACTTAATTTTTAAAAAGTAAGAAAAGAGAGACAGAGAGAGGGGTGGGGGAGAGAGAGAGAGACTGGGAAAGCACACAGGGCTCAGATCAAGTCAGGCCTTATAAACCTTGGTAAGGTGCTTGAAATTTTCTTTTTTTTTTTTAGATTTTATTTAGGGACACCTGGGTGGCTCAGTGGTTGAATTTATTTATTTATTTATTTATTATTTGAGAGAGAAAGAGAGTAGGAGGTAGGAGTGGGGGCGGGGAGGGGGGGCAAAGGGAGAGGGAGAAGCAGGCTCTCTGCTGAGCAGGGAACCTGATGCTGAGCTCAATCCCAGGACCTTGAGATCATGACCCCAGCAGAAGGTAGACACTTAACTGACTGAGCCACCCAGGAGCCCCAGGGTGTTTGAATTTTATTCTTGGAGCAATGGGAAGCCACTGTAGGGCCTTTAAATAAATGAGGAAAATTACATCTGAATTATGGGGTTTTTTTTTAGAAGATTTATTTATATACAGGGTGCCTGGGTGGCTCCCTGCTCAGCGTGGAGTCTGCTGCTCCTTCTCCCTCTGCCCCCCACCCTGCTTGCACTGTCTCACTTAGGCTCCCTCTCTCAAATTAATTTTTCTTCCAAGATTTTATTTATTTGAAAGAGAGAAAGCAAGAGACAAAGCATAAACTGAGGGGAGGGCCAAGGGAGAAGGAGAAGCAGACTCCACGCTGAGCAGAAGCTGGATGGGGACTGGATCCCAGGACTCTGGGATCATAACCTGAGCCAAAGGCAGATGACAGAGCCACCTGGATGCCCCAATAAATAAAATATTTTTTTAAAGATTTATTTATTTATTTATTGGGGGGGAGGGGCAGAGAGAGATGGAGAGACAAAATTTTGAGCAGACTCACCACTGAGTGCAGAGCCCTATGAGGGGCTGATCCTGTGACCCTGAGATCATGGACCAGAGCCAAAATCGAGTTGGAAATTATCTTTTTAAAAGATTTTATTTATTTATTCATGAGAGACACAGACAGAGAAAGAGAGAGGCAGAGACAGGCAGAGGGAGAAGCAGGCTCCATGCAGGGAGCCTGACCTGGGACTCAATCCCGGGTCTCCAGGATCACGCCCTGGGCTGAAGGTGGTGCTAGACCACTGAGCCACCTGGGCTGCCCTCGAGTTGGAAATTAAAAAGTGGTTGCATTAATTTAGGTGAAAGATGGAGATGAAAACAATTAGGTGATAGTGGTAGAGCTGGAGAGAGGTAAATGGATTCACAACACTTTGTAGACAAAACTGAGTTTGGGATTTTATGAAGAGGATGAATCCTTGTTGTTTTTTAACAACTAGGTGATGCTAATTCATATGTTGGATAAGATTGTGGGGGAGGAACAGGTTCGGTTGATAAAATCAAGAGCTCCAGTTTATATTTTATATATACTATTCTGATATGCCAGTGAGACCACCAAGTGGTGAGGTCTACTAAGTAGTTGAATTTATGAGATGGGAACTTAGAGGATAGACCTACCCTACTGTGGAAATCCAAATTTAAAGATGATTAGTAGTTAGATAATATTTGGTGTTGAATAGATTATCTATATTAGGAGAGAACAGAAATTAAAGAGTTTCTAGAAATGAGCTCTGAAATATCTCAGCATTTAGAAGGCCTATGAAGGAGGAGTCAGCAACGGAGAGGGATCCCTGATACAGGAGAAAAATCATCAGTGTGGTGTCACAGAGGCCAGTGAGAAAAGTGTTTTTCAAAAAAAAAAGAAAAGTGTTTTTCGTGAAAGAGGACCATCCATGTGGAAGGTTGCTAACAGGTAAGAAGAGATGATTATAGAGAAGCAGTTGAGGCAGCCCCGGTGGCGCAGCGGTTTAGCGCCGCCTGCAGCCCAGGGCGTGATCCTGGAGACCTGGGATCCAGTCCCATGTCAGGCTCCCTGCGTGGGGCCTGCTTCTCCCTCTGCCTGTGTCTCTGCCTCTCTCTTCTCTCTCTGTGTATCTCATGAATAAATAAATAAAATATTAAAAAAAAAAGAGAGAAGCAGTTATGGGATTTTGCAACACGTGGATCACTGGCATCCTTGGCAAGGCATCCTTTAAGGGGAGAAGAGTAGACAGATTGGGGTGGATTTAAGAGGAAATTGAAGTGAGGAAATGGAGACCTCTAGTGTAGACAACTTGCTTTGGTTTTGTAAAGAGGACTGGAGAAATGAGATCAAAGGATGAGGGAAAGTTTTGTTTATTTTTAAGATGACAGTGTTCAAAAAAAAAAAATAAGATGACAGTGTTCCAGTAGAAGTCATTGATGATACACCAAGGCAAAATCCTTGAGAAGGTGGGTGGGGGGGTTGGGGGGGTAGGATCCACAGCACTAGGGGAGGGGTCTGCCCTTTGACAAGAACAAAGACACATTTTCATGGTATCAGGAAGGAAGACAGATAGGACAGGTACAAATACAAGGAGGCTGGAGGCTTCCAGTTGGATGAAAATGTTCCCCTCTGATGATTTTTATTTTCTCAAAGAAATAGAAGAATTAGTTATGGTGAAGTGAGAGAAGGTTCAGGAGTTAGAAGAGACAAAGCATGAAATACACTATTTCTGGAAGTGAGGAAGTGGGAAAGTGACTTTAGTGAGATTCACTAAGATTGCCAAAAAAAAAAAGTCAGAAAGAAAAGAAAATCTGATGCCCTTTGAGACTTGTGGTCAAGACTTTATTTATTTTTTTTTTATTTATTTATTTATTTATTTATTTATTTATTTATTTATTTAAAGACTTTAAAGTGAAAGCCTCTGCTCTCCCCTTAAGCAGGTGAATAGTAGGGTCCAACTGGAACTGGGGTTTTACCAAGTGAGTATGATGGAGAAAGAGAGAAACAAGAATCGTATGTGTAAGCAATCATAACATCTAAACCTGGTGACAGAGGATATGAATATAAGAATGGGGGAGGTGGTGAAAGAGTAGTATGTTGACCAATTTGGAGGTTTTGGGGGGGGGAGTCAAAGAATCGGAGTTACTATTGATCGGACAGTTGAGATTCTCGAAAGGAAATTCTAGGGACGCTGTAGCTCCCGGCAGTGACAAGGACAAGAGGACTGTGATGCGGGTTGGCCGCCCACTAGGGACAGGAGGGAAGGGAAGGCTGTGGGGGTGAAGAACTGGCGGCGTATTGGGTAGTCGTTCAAACAGGTGTTGAACGATGAGAAGTCGAGATGGAAAAAAAAAAAAAAAAAAAAGAGAAGTCGAGATGGGAAGGAGGACTGTGCGCCCCGAGCTAGGATGCAAGGAGGACGGATCCATCAGGACGGTAACCAAGACGAGTATTACAGGATTTGGCCAAGGTACTTCAGAGTTAAGAGTTTGAAGTATGGCATCCAGATACTTCTCATTGTTGGATTCCAAAGAAATATATATATTTAGGATTTTATGTATTTATTCATCAGAGATACAGAGAGAGAGGCATAGACACAGGCAGAGGGAGATGCAGGCTCCACGCAGGGAGCCCGACGTGGGCCTCGATCCCGTGACCCCGGGGTCACGCCCTGGGCCGCAGGCAGGTGCTCAACCGCTGAGCCACCCAGGGATCCCCTTATTTTATGTTTTAAAAGATTTTATTTATTTATTCATAGAGACATAGGGAGAGACAGAGGCAGAGACACAGGCGGAGGGAGAAGCAGGCCCCACACAGGGAGCCGTACGCGGGACTGGATCCGTGACCCGGGGTCACGCCCTGGGCCGCAGGCAGGTGCTCAACCGCCGCCCCGGGCGGCCCCGGAAGACCTATTGCAACATTGTAACCTTAAAGTATCTTCCGAGGTCAGAAGGTGTCGAGCATTGGTGGAATCAGGGAAAATGTTACAGTCCTCGGGCAACTTGCGTTAGAGAGCTGCAGGCGCGGCAGCACGGGTCCTTCCGAGCGCAGGCCGCCCCCCGCGGGGCCTCTGCCCAGGCGCCATCTCGCGTGCGCGCGGAGCCCGAGGACCCCACGCCCCATTCCGAGGGCGCCGCGCGGGGCGGGTTGCACGCTGAGCGGCCGGCGGCGCTGGGGGTCCGCCGGGAGGGCAGGGTGGGCGGCCTCCCTCCGCGGGAGCGGTCGGGCCCTGCTGAGCACGCTACGTTGGTCTGCGGACCCCTTTCAAATTTCTGGCAGCAAATCGCAGCGGCCTTCGGCCAACTCCTCTCCTGTTCATTGGCCACCTGGAAACTCCAGCCCCTCCGCGCTGCCCTCCGCTCCGCCGGAAGCCAATCGGCAGCAGCGGCGCTCCGTCACCAGGCGTCATCGCCGACCGCGCGTGCCATTGGCCCAGGGAGCTGCCGATCGAAGGGTAGGCGGGGCCGCGCCGGCCGGCCTATATAAGCGGAGGACAAAGGCGGCGCGCCGCCTGTGTCATCCGCCATCTTGTGCGAAGCAAGGTGGCCTCCACGTTCCCCGAGCGTCTTCTCCGCTTCTGCCTCGACCGCCCCTTGATCACAGACATGTCTCGGGACCGGTTCCGGAGCCGCGGCGGCGGCGGCGGCGGCTTCCACCGGCGCGGAGGCGGCGGCGGCCGCGGTGGCCTCCACGACTTCCGCTCCCCGCCGCCCGGCATGGGCCTCAATCAGAACCGGGGACCCATGGGGCCCGGCCCGGGCCAGGGCGGCCCCAAGCCCCCGATCCCGCCACCACCTCCGCACCAGCAACAGCAGCAGCCGCCGCCGCAGCAGCCGCCGCCGCAGCAACCGCCGCCGCTTCAGCCGCCGCCGCATCAGCCGCCGCATCAGCAGCCGCCGCCGCCGCAGGACTCGTCCAAGCCTGTGGGTCCTCAGGGGCCCGGCCCGGCGCCGGGAGTGGGCAGCGCGCCGCCGGCCTCCGGCTCGGCACCGCCCGCGACTCCTCCGACCTCGGGGGCCCCTGCGGGCCCGGGGCCCACCCCGACTCCGCCGCCCGCCGTCACCTCGGCGCCGCCTGGGGCGCCCCCGCCCGCGCCGCCGAGCAGCGGGGTCCCCACCACCCCGCCCCAGGCCGGGGGCCCGCCGCCTCCGCCCGCAGGGGGCCCGGGCCCGGGGCCTAAACAGGGCCCAGGCCCCGGAGGCCCGAAAGGCGGCAAAATGCCGGGCGGGCCGAAGCCCGGCGGCGGCCCGGGCCTGAGTACCCCCGGCGGCCACCCCAAGCCGCCGCATCGGGGCGGCGGGGAGCCGCGCGGAGGGCGGCAGCACCACCCGCCCTACCACCAGCAGCACCACCAGGGGCCCCCGCCCGGCGGGCCCGTCGGCCGCAGCGAGGAGAAGATCTCCGACTCGGAGGTGAGTGTCCCCACACCCCTGCCCGCCCCGGGCTTCGCGGCGGTGTCCCTAAGATGGCGGCGACCCCCGCCTCCTTCTCTTCCCGGCCTCCATTTTGTCGGGGACCGGAAGAGGCGCGTGCGCGTGCGCGGCGGCGGGGGGCGGGGCCCGGGAGCCAGAGGAGGGCTGCGAGGCCGGGGGCGTTGCGGCCTGCAGGGCGCAGGCGCCGGTCAGGTGGGGGTCGGCGCGGCGTCGAGGACTCGACTTTCTCATCTGGCGCTTGACCGACGAGCGCTGTGACCTAAGCGCCGCAGCGGTTGCGGTTGGTGAGGGCCTCGCCGTCGGCGGCTGAGCGGGTGGCTCGTGTGGAGTGGAGCCTGGAGCGGCCAGCCGTCGGTGCTGTTGGCCTGGGCGCCCCGCCGGTGCAGGGAAATGGCGAGCTTGACCCCGGATGGGGTCACGGGTCCGAGAGGAGTGAGCCTTGTCGCCGGGGTTTTTCCTACCCGCGGAGGTCACCGGTGTCTGAACGGCTCCTTCCTGTTCCGTTAGGGGTTCAAAGCC
This sequence comes from Canis lupus baileyi, assembly GCF_048164855.1. Lineage (NCBI taxonomy): Eukaryota > Metazoa > Chordata > Mammalia > Carnivora > Canidae > Canis > Canis lupus. The sequence goes on from NC_132850.1 coordinate 8,159,531, forward strand.
AACTTGTCGCTCCTGAGGAGGCCCGGAGAGAAAACCTATACGCAGCGCTGCCGGTTGTTTGTCGGGAATCTACCTGCTGACATCACGGAGGATGAATTCAAAAGACTCTTTGCTAAATACGGAGAACCAGGAGAAGTTTTTATCAACAAAGGCAAAGGATTTGGGTTTATTAAACTTGTGAGTTGTTTTGTTTTTGTTTTGTTTTTTAAGCTTTCGTTCATTCATGAGAGGCAGAGGCAGAGGGCTCCATGCGGGGAGCCTGACGTGGGTGGGACTCCATCCGCGTCTCCAGGATCACGCCCTGGGCGGAAGGCGGTGCTAAACCGCTGGGCCACCCGGGCTTCCCAGTAATTCTATTTTTTTTACTTTTTTTTTTTAATTTTTTTTCTTTTTAAATTTATTTATTCATGATAGTCACACGGAGAGAAAGAGAGAGGCAGAGACACAGGCAGAGGGAGAAGCAGGCTCCAAGCACCGGGAGCCCGATGGGGGACTCGATCCCAGGTCTCCAGGATCGCGCCCTGGGCCAAAGGCAGGCGCCAAACCGCTGCGCCACCCAGGGATCCCAGTAATTCTATTTTTAAAGTTGTTTTTTTTTTTTTTTTAACTTTGTTTACTTATTTATTCATGAGAGAGAGGGTGGGGGCAGAGACACAGGCAGAGGGAGAAGCAGGCTCCATGCAGGGAGCCCGACGTGGGACTCGATCCCGGGTCTCCAGGATCGCGCCCTGGGCGCAAGGCAGCGCCAAACCCCTGAGCCACCTGGGCTGCCCTGGTTTGGGGGGATTTTCTTTGATGTGGATTTGGAAGGTTTTCCTTGTTTATTAGCTATTACAAACTCTAATGTTCAAACCAACAATAATAAGTTGGTTTTTAAATTTTTTATCATTTTTCTGGAAAAGATGCATCTACTGCGTGGTGAATGTTGATATCTAAATGAAGAGGTTAGTGAGAGCTCTAACTACCCACGGGTGGGGGGGCGGTGTTCGGCAGTTCGGGGGGAGGGCTCCCTGAAGATGCTTGAACTGAGCTGGAGGAAGGAGTGGGAGTTAGGTTTTTGACAGTTGAATGGGCCTTAGCCAGCCTTGAGGTCATTAACTTGAGTCTGGTATTTTCAGGAATCTAGGGCATTGGCTGAAATTGCCAAAGCTGAACTGGATGATACACCCATGAGGGGTAGGCAGCTTCGGGTTCGCTTTGCCACACATGCTGCTGCCTTGTCCGTGCGAAACCTTTCACCTTATGTTTCCAATGAACTGTTGGAAGAAGCCTTTAGCCAATTTGGTCCTATTGAGAGGGCTGTTGTAATTGTGGATGATCGTGGGAGATCTACAGGGAAAGGCATTGTTGAATTTGCTTCTAAACCAGCGGCAAGAAAAGCATTTGAAAGATGCAGCGAAGGTGTTTTCTTACTGACAACGTAAGTTCTTATGTTCTTCTACTTTTTATTAACTTGGATGGAGAAATTGAGATAAAAACTGAAACCATTTAAGACGGGAACCATTTTTGTTGTTAGAACGCCTCGTCCAGTCATTGTGGAACCACTTGAACAATTAGATGATGAAGATGGCCTTCCTGAAAAACTTGCACAGAAGAATCCAATGTATCAAAAGTAAGATTGGTTTATTATTTTTTTAAAAGATTTTCTCTATTCACGAGAGGCAAAGAGAGAGGCAGAGACACAGGCAGAGGGAGAAGCAAGCTCCATGCCAGGAGCCCAATGCGGGACTCAATCCCAGGACCCCAAGATCACGCCCTGGGCCAAAGGCAGACACTCAACCACTGAGCCACCCAGGCGTCCCAAATTGGTTTATTCTAAGGGGTTTTTTTTTGTTTTTTTTTTTTTTGTTTTTTTTTTTTTTTTTTCATTGCAAACGGAACTCTAGTAATTTTTCAGTTTTGTATAGAGAATACAAAATTCTTTGGAATATATGTGCTTGGTAGAACTTTTAAGGCTCAGGAAGTAGATGTTCAAATGCTTAGTGTTTGTTGGCTAAGATAGATATATTTTATATGCAGTTTTGTTTTGTCTTTTAAACGACTGCGTGATGAATAGGTGTTTCCCTTTTTAAGGATGGAAAATAACGTTCTTGATTAAGAATTTGCTAAGAAAAAAAAAAAAAAAGAATTTGCTAAGTAAACAATTTTAAAATTTTTATATTTGTAGACTTATTTGAGACCATGAGCCAAGTGTGCTTTGGGGTGGGGGTGGAGGGTAGAGGGAAAGAATATCAAGGGTGCTCTGCAGGGCTCAGTCTCATGGCTCAGATGCTCCACTGACTGAGCCACCCAGGTGGAACACTTCAATTTGGATGTAATGCTATGTTACATGAACCAAGGTGGTCTTTGCCTTTTGGCCTTTTTTTTTTTTTTTTTTTTGCCTTTTGGCATTTCTTACAAGTGATAGACTAGGGAGGGAAGTCCGCATTTTGGGGGCAAATCAGGTAGTATTTCTTGTGGGCAACCACAAATTGGTTAATGTTTAAATATTGTTAGGGAGAGAGAAACACCTCCTCGTTTTGCCCAGCATGGCACATTTGAGTATGAATATTCTCAGCGATGGAAGTCCCTGGATGAAATGGAAAAACAGCAAAGGGAACAAGTTGAAAAAAACATGAAAGATGCGAAAGACAAATTGGAAAGTGAAATGGAAGATGCCTATCATGAGCATCAGGCAAATCTTTTGCGTCAAGGTAAAAGATTTTTTTGTGTAAATGTCACTGATAGGATCAGTTGCCTTTTGAACTTTAGAACTCCATTAATGTGAATTCAAAACAATTTTTTAATGTTCAGATCTGATGAGACGCCAGGAAGAATTAAGACGCATGGAAGAACTTCACAATCAAGAAATGCAGAAACGTAAAGAAATGCAACTGAGGTAAAATTTTGTTAGGCTATTAAGTCTTTTTTTCTGTGTTAACGTTTAGAGGAAAAGATAACTGAAATTTTGCAAGTGAGTCTGATGGGGTTAGGGAGAGGTTAAATGCTATTATGTCAGTATTGGCTTAACACTAAGTTGGAGTAGATGTAGGGTTTCCGTTGTTGTTGATGCCTGTTTTCTTTGCCAGCAGTTTCTAAGGCTACTCTCCATTCTCCAGGCCTTCATGTGTGTTTGCTCTAATCTAGACTTTGTTAAAGCTCTGAGGCAAATTTCTAGCTTTCTTCAAATTGACTTTTTAAAAGCTGTGGATGACGCTTCAGTTTACATGCTTGATGAATATTTCCAGGCAAGAAGAAGAACGGCGTAGAAGGGAAGAAGAGATGATGATTCGGCAGCGTGAGATGGAAGAACAAATGCGACGCCAAAGAGAGGAAAGTTATAGCCGGATGGGCTACATGGATCCAGTAAGTAAAATCCTATTGAAATGTAATTGGAGTTGTCTACAAAACTTGGAGGTACCTAAAATCACATTTTTCTCAATTTATTATGGCACTTCACATTTCTGCTGTTCTTTTTATAAATGTATTATCATGCTTAATATGCCTTGAGTTTTATCTTTTTGGCTGGGCCTAAAGATTTCATTGGTTTAGGAAGAAGCTTTATGGCTTGTATGATAAATCTTCTAAATATAGTCATAACTTTTTTTAAAAGAGTCTTGGAAATTTTTTTTGTCTTTTCAAGAATTATTGGTATGGATAGAGTACAGGTGTATGAAAGGATTTTATTTTCTTGTAGAGAGAAAGAGACATGAGAATGGGTGGTGGAGGAGCAATGAACATGGGAGGTAAGCATGAAAATCGAATTAGCGATACATTTGAGAGCAGTATTCTGGTTGCTTTATAACCAGCATTTTTGTTTCATAGATCCCTATGGTTCAGGAGGCCAGAAATTTCCACCTCTAGGTGGTGGTGGTGGCATAGGTTATGAAGCTAATCCTGGAGTCCCACCAGCAACCATGAGTGGTTCCATGATGGGAAGCGACATGGTAATGTATCCTGTGTGACGTAGTACAAAGGAAATTCTCATTTTTCACAACTTACGTGTGTGTGTTTTGTTTTTTGTTTTTTGTTTTTTTTTTTTTGTTTTTGTTTTTTAAGTAGGTAACTGGACCTCTTTTTTAGTTCCCTTATCATGTAAATCATAATCTCGAGGAGTATTTTGGCAACAAAGAAGATCTCAGTGTGTGGTAACCTAAACTGAAACGGTTGCCAACAAGAAGTCAATGCTGTCAGTAGTATGTTGGAATTCTCTTTGGCAATAAGTAGACATAGGGGCTTTCCATTATATTGCTTGTGTACTTTTGCACTCTAACACATGGCAAATCCAAATTCTAAATGTTAGATGACGTACCTGATTATTCTACATCCAAGTGAGAGTAATCACATGGCAAACTGTCATTCATTAAGTTGGTATTTGCCATAAGTATGAATCAGACTTGTAGTTTATAGCTTTAGGCATGTTCTAGTGATGTGTAGGACTTTGACCTATATTTGGTGTGGTTTCTACCCATGAAAAGGGAGTTGTTTACTGTTTTGACTCGTCGTTTCCCACTTGTTGGGCCTGTCAATAGGTGCACCTTCTAAAATAAACTGACATCTCTATTTTGCTACAGGATAGTAAAAACCAATGACAATTTTAAGCATACTAATTGTGTGCATTTGATCTGAACCTTCTTGATGCTTTCATATTATAACTGTACAGATAGCCTGTCAGGATGCTTTAGAACCACCAAGTGAATTGGTTGGAGTGGCTGTGTTAGGGCCTTAACAAATCCGTAGGAAAATTGAATATTGGATTTAGAGGTGGGCTTAGAGAAGAGTGCATTTTCACAAGTGAACTGAATCTTGATTGGTTCACCTGCAGGCTTTTGGCAAAGGAGGGAAGCTGCAGCACCTAGCTCGTTAGATTCATCTTTAACATAGGAATATAAAGAAATAGTATGGGGCCTCATCTGCTTAAAATCTATTTAAGGTTTTTTGAGAATTGGAATTGTAAGTAGCTGTTTGGGTTAAACATAGTGTTACTAGCTTTCTTTTAAATTTAGAAAATAAATGTGGGCAACATTTGGTTTATATGCTTCCTAAAAGGTAGATTGTAGGTCTGTATCAAATTTGTAAAATCTAATTTGACGTGATGTTCCCACAATTAAGGTTCTTTCTATGTCCCGTGTAATGGGTAGGGTTCTAAAATGTTGCAATAACGTAATTGTGAAACCCCAAAATTTTCTCACCGCTTTTGAGATAACGTAGCACAATGCGCTAAAACCTTGAAATTTTTAGAATTTTGAGAAATAGTTTAAGGGATTGAGTTTCAGATTTTTAAGTAGCCATGTATAGTATTTAGTAGGAAACATGTTGGAACTATGTATAGGAACAGTTAAACTCTGATGCTCCCTCCCCTCCCCCCCCAATTTTTGGAGTGTTGCTCTTAGTAACTGATTTATTTTGAATGAGATTTGAAAGATAGTTGAGGCTTCTGTGGTTTGCATATGTATAAGGTTTTTTCTGTTTGAGGAACATAGGTTTCTCAGATTAGAAGTACTTAAAACTAGATGGAATAATAAAATCCTGCTTTATTGCAGTCATTTAAGATTGGTGTTTAGGCTCTTGGGGAGATAGCCAAAACGTGGCATCATAGCTAAGTGCCAGTGGGCTTTCAAAGACCCGAAGGAAAAGCTGGGACAGTGTGGGGGTGGGCTGTGTATTCAGTCAGTTTGCAACAATACAGACTACTACTGTGAACATAATTGTCTCTGGTTATATAGTGATGTTTCTGAAGGTGGTATATTTGTGAGAATATGGCAACACTTTAAATGAAGTTACTGTGCCGGTTAAGTGACTAAATCTATTAGTCTTTTATGCTTTTTCTTTTTGTAGTCTGGTAGCATTTTATTAAAACTGAACTTTTTAAGATTTCTGCAACTTAGCAGATGTGTCTTAAGATCTTGAAAAGCACAAGGTTTCTTAAGCAGCTCATGCCACTAACTGGTGAGTAGGTCTTTGTCACTTCATTGAGTGCATTGAATCTGTCTGGTTGGGCTTGTTAGGCTTACTTGGAAATTAAATTTCCTGTTGAGACCTTGAAAGTGAGAAGTTTGCAAGCTTTTCCAGTGGGTTAATCTGATGTGAAATTTCTTAAAACTCATTTTGGAATGGGTTTTCACATCTGCACTAATTTCTTAAATTTTTTAGCACTACAGGGAAGACCTATTCTTTGAAACAGGTGTATGAGAATGGCTCAAGTGGGAACATACCACAAGGCATGTATTATCGTAAACTAATTTTCAAATTACCCTTTTTTCCTTTCTATGTTCCCGGTACCTGTGGATCGACTCATTGGTGATTGTATCGACGAACGTTGACTACGGAACCTTCTAAAATATTTACTTAACACACATGGACATCAACTACATATAATGAACTGTTAATTACTGTTCCAATAGCGTACTGAGCGCTTTGGGCAGGGAGGTGCGGGACCTGTGGGTGGACAGGGTCCTAGAGGAATGGGGCCTGGAACTCCAGCAGGATATGGTAGAGGGAGAGAAGAGTATGAAGGCCCAAACAAAAAGCCCCGATTTTAGATGTGATATCTAGGTTTTCATTCCAGTTTGTTTTTGTCTTTTCTTGTTTAGATACCAATCTTTTAAATTCTTGCATTTTAGTAAGAAAGCTACCTTTTTATGGATGTTAGCAGTTTATTGACCTAATATTTGTAAATGGTCTGTTTGGGCAGGTAAAATTATGTAATGCAGTGTTTCAAACAGGGGAATTTTTTTCCTTTTTATTTCCTTTTTTTTTTTTTTAACTGTATAATGTCCCTCAAGTTATGGCAGTGTACCTTGTGCCACTGAATTTCCAAAGTGTACCAATTTTTTTTTACTGTGCTTCAAATAAATAGAAAAAATAGTTATAATATGGATCTTCAACTTTGCCATTCATGCTTCTATGCACATTAGGCTAGGTATTCCACTTTGAAAGCATGAGCGTGTCTAGGCCTTTGAATGGCACATGCCATTTCTGGGAAATGTATCTGTAGGCTAAGTATTGCTTTCTAAAAATAAGTACCCCCTTGTTTTAAAAAGAAGAAATGCATATTGAAGTAGTTTCATGATTTGATTTGTTTGGCATTATAGGAAGCAAGCTGGTGCTAAGTATTTTTAAATGGTTATGTAAGCAAGCTGAACTGTAAATCTTCCTTCAGGAATGTGTATTAAGATTATGGAATGGGTGAAAGACTATGGATAGGGGAGAAAGTGGGTATGACTAAATGGATCTTTATGGCCCTATGATCTATCCTTTCCTTGAAAGTTTCTGAAGAAAAGTGGAAAGATCATTCTGTTGCATTCCTCCATTCTTGTTTTTAAAAGAACAAGTCCCAAGCCCTACAAATGGCTTGTACTGAACTTTCACATTTGAATTAAAGATTGTTAAACATGAAGCCTTTTCATGTATTACTTCAAGCGATTTATGAAGATGGGGATTTAGTCTGAAAAAAGCAACTTGAAAGTAAGAAGCGTAGTAACCATAAAGTAGGTGTAGCTATATATACATTTGTATTCTGTAACTTTTACATCTCCTTGTGCTACTGCTGGTGGGCAAAATCTGTAGGACTAAAAATCTTATTCTCTTGTCTAAGAACTAGTGGTGACTGTAAATGACAAATAGGGTTGCAGATAACGATTCTTACTGTAAAATATTTGTTAACCTGTTTTTCCATAGTTTACTTTCGATGTAGCACTAAATCTGGAGAGAGTTGCTCATGTTACACAGTACAAATAGCCCTTTCTCCCACCATAAAGTTTTGGAGTGTTTCGATGGTGTTGTCAGTTGTCAACTTCATTGAATCTCCTTCCATTAGGATAAGACATTCTGACTTACTACTACAGTAGATTGTTACTGTTGACTGTTAGTACGACCGGGAACCTGTTGTCCCAGTGCATATATGTTAGCAGAGGAACGACTTCCTAAAAGTAGGTAAAGTAACTGAACGGTTTGGCTTTGTTCTTAGATGTGTCCATTCAAATTTGTACATTACAGAACTCTTCCTATGGAATGTGTCTTCCTCCTTTTCACCTCTGTTGTTGGTGCTAATTGGCAAAAGTAAAATTCTAAATCAAATCTTGGTTAAAATGCTGAAGGTCAGTATTGTGCCTGAGTACAAAGGGAGACCTATCGTTGAAACAATTGAACACTTTGTGCATAGGAAACTGGATAATACTAAAAGTAAAACACTAGTGGAGTATAAAGGCATGTCACTCAATTCTGGTTGTGTGACTGACAGGTACATTGTGTGCTAATTAAGGAAGAGAATCTCCTTAGAAAATGCTCATTATTTCTTCACCAAGAAAGACACTTGGAAATGGGTAGTAGTTCTACCATAATTCTATCAATGAGGAAGTTTTGTCCTAAGTCATTAATTGGTGATATGTATGAGGTTTTCTGTATGGAAACAAGGGTCTGGATTGGAAAGGAATCCATTACAATTTGATTGAATTGTATGGTAGGGACTCCACTAATGATAAAATAAGGGGTGTTCATGGGACACCCATAGAGGGTGAACTTGAATGTGTGTGTGGGGGGGGCTGGTGGGGAAGTGGGAAAATCTGCCTATAAAATTAATGTTTCAGTTTATTTTTCAGATTACATGCCTTTCTTTATAAGGGATGCTGGCACAGACCCCTAAAATAAGATTTTGTTAGTACTATACCTTTGAAGAGTGGTGAAGGATGCTAATGGATAATCTCCTGAAAGTTGTGGTTTTGATAGCCTTACTGTGGGCTGTAGAATTGCTAAACCTTGTTTAGCAAATAATGTTGCTTAGTTTCCACTAAGTTTTGCCTTTCATCCCTGAAGCAGCAGTGTACCAAGGGTTGTAAGCTACTCAAATAGACTTTTCAATAAGTCTTGCAATGCATATGATAGTTTTTAGACTAATGTGAATTTAAATCATCTTAAAAAGGAATTTCCTAAAAACTGATAAGAACATGGGGTGGGAAAGGGAATGTAGTACTTTTGGAGTATTTTAGCCATTTTTCTCATTTAAAGAAACCACCTGCCCCCATTTCCTCTTCTCTACTTTCTCTCATAATTATGTTTTAAGAGGAACACTGATCCGTTTTAAGCTTATTACTCCTAATCTTTAAAAATTGCATTCTCTAAGAGACCCCAGTGTATTTAATAGGTACCTTATAAGATGAACCCAGTGGCTCACATTCAGTGAAACCATAATCCTCTTGGCTTAGAACACTAATTAAACTCCTAAGAAGTACTGTAAACCCCACCACTCTATATATAGATGTATTATAACACTAATATAAACAGATAATCTGGGAAATTGTAACGTTACGCCTGTGCAATTTTTTTATAAGTGGCATATCATGGCAGACAAAAATTTAGATACTTGGCTTTTCTTGGGCAAGCCACTATGTTGTGGCGGAATGTTTTCTGGTGTTCTTGGACTGCAATTATGCACTATTAAAGTAGTGGCCTGCTACATAACTGCATTTAGCCAGCATTTCTGCAGTGCGTAACTGTGAGGAACGTAGTACCGCAAATGGCAATGGACATTAGGACCCGGATGTAGTATTCCTGCTTGCTCCAAGATTCTCATTGCCGACTGCATACAGGTAGGTAACAAGCAATATAATCTAACTTGGTGACTTGCTATGTACTTTTATTCCGTGGGCATTCTGACATCACACTTCTGACGATGAAATTACAGTGCAGCACCTAACACTTGTATGGTAAAGCTAGTTTCTATCCAAACTGCGTGGGTTTGGGTTTAGAGCTGTAATTTGTCAGGCAGACTTCAGTGCTGTTGCAGTTCTCAGATAAAAAGTGCAAACTTGATTCTTTGGTATGTCTGAGTTGCGTGGTTTCCTTTAGTTGCATTGTAACTGAAGAGAACCTGGAGCACATCAGTGGTGTGGGGGAGAGGGAAGCAAACCATACTGGGGAAGTAGAGCGCTGTTAGCACCTTGACATGGACTGTATATAGCCTGTGATACTGAGTCTCTGTTGTAGCAAACTGACCTCCTGCCCACAGGTCAGCACTATTGATTTCAGCATTCAATCTTGGTAATTATTCTGCAGGTTGAGTGAATTAAGAGTAAAAGTACAGTTTTTTTTTTGTAATGTGAACTAAATTTTTTTTTTTTAATGGGCTTCACGGGAATACCTTTGTTACTAACGTGGGCTTAGGTGGGAATCTAATGTGAATAGTTCAAGTTATGTGACTTGTCTAAATATGTCTATGCTCTAAACCTGGGGAAAGTGGTGTGGCATGTTGACTTGCCTGCAGTTGAAGACATGTTGGGAATCATTTCCCAATCCTAAGACTTTTCGTCGTATTCTGTAGGATAACTGCAAATGTTCAGAGTAGCTTTTCGAATTTGGTTCCCTTAGCTTTAGGGATGTGATGTTATAATCCAAAGTGTTCACCAAAAGAAACAAAAAAGAGTCTTCAAAAGCACCTTCTTTTGTTGCTTAGGGCTTAATAAGCTTTTTGTAAGCTTTGCATCGACTGTTGTTCCAGACCTCAATTCCACTTAACTTTGGTCTCCGAGCTGGTTTTTAGCTAGCATGCATGAGAAGAAACAGCTTTCACGTATAATGCTTTCTGCTCTGTAACTGGAAAGTTTGGTTTACTTTGCATAAATGCCGGTGAAAACTCTTCCTGACTATGAGAATTTTCTTTCATTGTATCAAGAAAAATGCCTTGCTCCTTGGCAAGCAATTCACAAGGTGGGGACAAATTGGTACTTTAATATGTAGTCTATTCAAGCAAATACCTTGACTCTCCTGTTAGGTGAAAAAGCAAACGGTGACTAGTTTAGCTGTATATTAATAATACAATGCAGTGCAAACATAATGCTCAGTATTAGTGACAAGAGTGTCACTAAATTGACATACAACCCTGATCGGGTTTTCCTGTGGCATAATCATTAAATCGGTGGCCAACACTTGCTACCGTGATTAGTGATTCAAGTGCTTAGAAATAAAAGCTCAGGTTTATTTCTTAATAGTCAATAACAATTTTGCAGAGAATGTACTCCTTATATAATCTATGGACTTGAGGAAAATCATTGGGGAGGGGGGTTAATTTTGCTTCATTTCTGCTTACTTCAAGGTGACTAGGTTTTTGCACTTTCAAATGAGAAACTTGTGACTTAAGTCATTCTTACTAGTTTCGATTTGTATGTAGCTATAATTTGTGAATTTTAGTGTAGAGGCTCTTAAAAACATTCACTCAAAAAGCTGGGAATAAATGGGTTTCAGTAACACTATACCGAGGTGCTTGCATTGTATTTCATAGTCTTTTCTTGTTACAAACCAAAATTAATTATTTTTAATGAGAATTCTCCGAGGTTCAGAAGTGTGATGCCAGAATGCGTTTTCGTACTGTTAGGCCCTTGGAACAGATACCGGTGCTTTCTGAAAGATGAAAGAAATGGAATGGGTACTCCTCACACAAGGTTGCAAAACCTACAAAGAATGCCTAAGAGTCTCATTTTTCCCCAAGAAAAGAGATGCGTGTGACTAGTTTTGGACTTTTAACCTTAATGGGGGTTGCATGTCTCCTATTGTTAATCATTGTCAGCTGCAGTGACATGATCCACAGTCCTGCATTTACTGCCTTTCCCTTAATGATTTTGGACAGGTTTGAGAGAGCCAGGATGTTTGTTCTGGGCCCTTTATTTGGTTTTGGCTTTAGCTGATAATGCTTCAGTGTTCTGTCAGCTAGTGCAGTTCTCAAATGGCTGCCTATTAGGGAAAGAATTCTGAGGATTTGACTGCTCCTAATCATCTGTCATTGCTGCTAGATAATGATTGGCAATTTTTAAGACTCAACTGTGGAAATCTCACAGTTGGTAAACCATCAACCATAAAAATGTTGCTTTTGAACACCAGTGCTGAAAAGATTTTATTTGGAGGGTGAGAAGGGGGCAGGATGCAGAATAGGACAATCTGGAGAATGGGGGAGAATGCAAAACGATATAGTATCCCTTATGGATGGTACATGTGCAACAGGGAACTTTTTTTTTTTTTTTTTTAAATCCCTTGGCAGTAACTGATAATCAGGGAGGAAGAAAAACCTGGAACTTGAATTAAGGCTGATCTTTCTGGTTTTTGTGCACCGTGGCCCTGCCAGGCATATATAGTGAAGGTGAATGTCTTCTCCCTCAGAAAAACTCAGGTTCCTTGCTGTCCCGAAGAAGGCATAGCTTCCCTGCCCTAACTTAAAACTCAGTGAGGACTTGGAGGGAAAGAACGAGGCAAATACCTAGGACTGCAGGGTAACAACTGCATTGTTGTGTACTGTGGAATGGGGAGGGCACTCTTGGAGGACTCCTGCTGACGGTGGTCAATCCACCTGACAATGGAAGACCTACTTGAATGGGGGCAGGGTATGTGCTTTTATCTAAAAAGAGAGCTGATGTTAAAACTCCTTTGGTAAGGTGAACGTTGTCACATACCTTCTCATAAGGGATAGTATATTTTGGGTTGCAGTCAAACTTGATTGTGCTCAGACTGGTGAAAATAGCAGATACAGGCTTTTGTATTTTAAATAAGATACAGTTTTTATTTGAATTCAGCTGTCTACTTTATTACTTTACATAAGAGTAATTTTAGATTTTTTCCCCCCATCAAGTTTCTTCCTGTTTTTTTTTTTTTAAATGCTGTAACTTGCCCCCCCAATCTTTGTCTCTGGAATTTTACTCTTTAAATTTTGAAGTTAACTAGCATTTTCAAGCCTTTATACCCTTGTCTTTTATATTAAGTTTCTCTTATTATTCTTTAGGTAAGAATGATTGATGTTGGCTGATACTGGAGTACTTACTCCAAGTAAGTTTCCTTAGAAGTCCTAACCTATAGAAGACTTTTTAATTGAATGTGATTTGCTTATAACAGCTAAAAAATGTGATTTAGCATATGGGGTGAAACATGTTTGATTTTTTAAGATGTTTACTTCTAATACTCATGTGTTTTGTTTGAAAACAACGTGGGTATGTGAGTTAGAGAAAAAGTGGAGACTACTTTTTTTTTTTTTTTTTTTAATTTTATTTATACATTCATGAGAGGCAGAGACACAGGCAGAGGGAGAAGCAGACTCCCTGTGGGGGAGCCTGATGTGGGGCTTGATCCCAGGACCCTGGGATCAGGACCAGAGCCAAAGGCAGAGGCTCAACCACTGAGCTACCCATGTGCTCCAGGGCTACTCTTTTGTTTGTAAAGTTTTGAGCAATAGAATTGACCAAAGGTACATGCTTGAAGGAAGCTCTGTTGTGCACCTGAAACTAATAAACATTGTATGTTAATTATAGTTCTATTATTTTTTTTTTAAGATCTTTATTAGCATGGTCAGGGTGAGGTGCAGAGGAAGGAGACTCCCCGCTGAGCAGGGAGCCCAATGCAGAGCTTGATCCTGGAACTCCAGGATTGTGACCTGAGCCAAAGGCGGCAGGCACTTAACCAACTGAGCCACTGAGGTGCCCTTATGTTTCAATTGAAAAAGAAGATACAGGGGTTATGTAGAGAAAAGTCAAAGAAGGCTCGAATTAGTGGAGAGATGTTATTTTTTTTTAGAACTCTAAATTCCACTTTTGACACATTCAAAATCTCCCTTAAGAGATCACCCTCTCTTGTACTTATCCAGTAAATATTAGAGAACAGTCCAGTCCAAAATTCCGAAAGTGTGAGGAAAATTGAGAATGTAACTGTAGTGTGTACCAGGTCTTTCTAAGCAATAAGAAGAGCAGAATAAAAAAACCTGGGCCCGCGAATATGCCTCTCGTTGATGTAAGAATAAGACGAAAAGTCAGTAAAAATGTAATATGCTATATGTGTTACTTTAATAAAATTCTAAAATTATATTTTTAATGATAGGTGGATAAGCTATTAGTCTCAAGACGACATCACACATCGTGAGCCAAGAAGGAAAGCCACGACTTGTTAGGCTGAGGAAGTGTCTAGGTAAGCTGAGTGATTGTTCTGCTTTAAGCTGCCTTCATTTCAGAACTCTTGGGTGCTACCACCATGACTACTCGCATGTGAATATTTCTTTTTAACTTACTCTACCTTAAAATTTCCTATGTAGAAAATAAGTTGTTTATATAGTATTTGAGTACTTAGAGTCATTTTAACAGCCTTGAGGTTTGTGGGCCTTTGTTTTGGTTGGCTCAAGCCTAGGAATGACCAGGAGTTTAGTTTTCAGTAAGTGTATGTACATCCATTCACCTCCCCTTCGTCCTTAGAACTGTGCAGAAGAGAGTTTGGAAAATTAGACGTTGCCTGTTTTTAACCAACTTGTTACGTGATGAGGTCACCTAGAGTTGGTGATGTACTAGAAGGGTTGGCAGTTTTAAAGGGCAACTCAACTGCTGTCGGAGCTGGGAAAGCAGTCCTAGACCGTACGTAAACAAGAGGCCGCGGCTGTGCCAGTAGTTCAGACAGATTGTAGGTGAACGGTGGCTTACTGTCTCATCTGATAAAAGTGACATAAATAGCTTATCACTCAGGTTTAAAGGGCTATTACAATCATTAAAGAGTAAGGTAGAAATAGTGATAAGAAGTAATGACTAGATCTTAAACCTAGGGAAGGCGACAATTGAATCTCTAAGTGGTTGCTGCTAAAGTTCTGGTGAATGGAAGTAAACTTGAATCAAGTAGCTGGTGGCAAAGTAATCACCTCAGTCCATTAAATACTGCTATTACCACATTCCTTGATTAGTATTACTTTGGCGTTAGGAAGCTTACTTGATGCTAAATGGTAAATGACAATTCTGATTCTTAACATCTTTTGGAGTAATTGTTTCTTTTAATTGGCAGGATCAGGTGAACTGTGTCCAGAAAACCAGTGAGGAAGAGGACAAAGAGGAATGAGCAACCCAATTGTTAATAAAGACATTTTTAAATCAGTTTGTGCTTTTGTTTTGGTTTTTGTTTTTAAGTAAGACTTTTGTTTTCTTGAATTTTCCTTATGTCATCACCTTTTTTTCTAGGTGACATGGGTGTAGAACCTGATAATTCAGGAATCTTCTTGGGCCTTTTGACAGAGCTACTTCAACATAAATTATTTGATCCAACTTTATGGCCCTCCCTCCATGTCCTAACTAAACTGACTTAAGCCATCAATATTTTACACTTGCCTTGATTTTTTTATAGATCAGTTTTATTCCTAAAATTAGCATGTGACAAGTAACAGTTAACTCCATGCCCCTCCTTGGTTGGGTTTCAGGCATAATAGCATTTTGTTATCCCATTTTTATATTTAAAAAAAAGAATTGTCAGATATGGTTATTAGGCTACTTATATAACTTCACAAAGAGCCACAAACAGAATTCCATTTGGCCAAAATAACCATATTTTGGTTACCTTGAGTAGCAATTTCTTGAAGTTAAAATGAAGCTGAATTTCATACGCAATAAAATCTTGGGTAGATTCTTTGACTGTAGGTATAGGGAAAAGATTGTTGGCATTGATTGTACAATCTGTTTAATAAATTTGGAAGTAAAATCTGCTTTTCTCCCTTTGCTGTGGTCATTCTTGTTGCTAAAGCATTTGTTCAGGAAATGTAGGAGGCATGTGTTTTTAAAAGGTAATTTGTGGCTGTGTGTCTGGGCTGCATTACTAATGGTGCAGAATTTCAGGAAGTGCTAATTTGTTGATTTGTAATTAAGTAGAAGAAACTCAAAATTAACATCCTGCTCAGTGTTAACTTGAAAAGGCATGAAGGAAGAGAGTTGAAAGCCACAGCAGTCACTGTTCCCATGGGATTTGCTTTGAAAACCTGTGTAGTGGGTTCCAGGAAGGAGATCGAGACCCTCCTGTTTTCCTCATGCTCCTAGTCCTGCTAAGTGGTTGGCATGTCTTCAAAGAAGAGGCCAGCCATCCCAAATTTGCAATCTACTTGGTCCAACTTGACCCCTTTCTAATTGCTTCCTTGGGAACCTCAGGAGCTCAAGGCAAAAGTCAGTACAGTGGTTGGGGCATCATGGGGTCTTAACTACTGGAGTTCTGGGTGTTGAACTGTGGGCCTGGCTGCAGCATCTGCCACGTTCCCAAAGTTGCAGTTCGCTCATCAGTAAAATGAACAGACCATTTTGGGCAATTAGGGTAGAAAGCATTATAGGTGGTGGTTAGCACAGTACTGGGCACAAGGAGCACGTGATGTTTTAAAATCATTATAGTCCCCAAGGTTCACAGGAAGTTCAAAGGATTTTTTCCTTTATACAATGTAATTAGGTATATGAAGGGCAGGTTTTTTTTTTTTTTTTAATTTATTCATGAGAGGCAGAGGGAGAACACGCAGGAAGCCTGACATGGGACTTGATCCTGGGTCTCCAGGATCACGCCCTGGGCTGAAGCGGCGCTAACCACTGAGCCCCGGGGAGCCCTACTATTTTTCTCTGACCTTGTGGAGTCTCCTGTCTGCACAGCTTTGTGCTCTGCCAACGATTCAAAAGCTTTAAACAGATGGCTTTCTCTGCGCATCTCCCTCCGTCCTGTGGTCAGTCGCACACATTGCAGCTGCTTCGGCCGCCTCAAGCAGCCATCTCTGCTCTTTTTTTTTTCTTTTTTTTAAGATTTTATTTATTTAGGGATCCCTGGGTGGCGCAGTGGTTTACTGTCTGCCTTTGGCCCAGGGCATGATCCTGGAGACCCGGGATTGAATCCTACGTCGGGCTCCCGGTGCATGGAGCCTGCTTCTCCCTCTTCCTGTCTCTGCCTCTCTCTCCCACGGTGTGCCTATCATAAATAAAATTTTAAAAAAATTAAAAAAAATATATTTAGACACAGCTAGAGAGAGAGGAGCAGAGACCCAGGCAGAGGGGGAAGCAGGCTCCATGCAGGGAGCCCGACCTGGGACTCGATCCCGGGTTTCCAGGATCACACCCCGGGCTGTAGGCGGCACTAAACCGCTGCGCCACCGGAGCTGCCCATCTCTGCTCCTTAAGGCCTGAGTGGGGCCTCCTTCCTCCGCAGCGAACTGGATGATGCCTCCCGGCAGATTGCTATGACAAACGCCCCCTTATTACTCTTATTGCAGGGATCACAGTACCGTGTAGCCTCTTTTCCAGTTTGTTATGCGCAGACTTGGGTGTCCCAAATTCACATGCTGAAGTCTTCCCTTCCAGTACGTAGCAGAATGTGACTGAATTGGAGATCGGGCCTTTAAACGGGTAATTCAGTAGGGTCGTAAGTTTGGGCTCTGAACCTGTCCGTAAGAGACTTAGAAGGACTTACTCTAAGAGTCCTTATGAGAAGAGGAAGAAGAGATACAGGGTCACATGCCAAGGCCATGTGAGAACACGGTAAAACGATGCCATTAGAAAGCCAAGAAGAGGGATCCCTGCGTGGCGCAGCAGTTTAGCGCCTGCCTTTGGCCCAGGGCGGGATCCTGGAGACCCGGGATCGAATCCCACGTCAGGCTCCCAGTGCATGGAGCCTGCTTCTCCCTCTGCCTGTGTCTCTGCCTCTCTCTCTCTCTGACTATCATAAATAAATAAAAATTAAAAAAAAAAAAAAAAGAAAGCCAAGAAGAAATCAAACCTGACACCTTGACCGTGGACTTTTGGCCTCCAGAACTGAGAAAATTAATTTATGATGTTTGAGCCATCCAGTCTGGCGTGAAGGTGGTGTGAAGGTAGCCCTAGCAAACGAGTGCACAGTACACAACCAGTGGTTAATATGCGTGGCTGGTTCTCTGGTGCTTTATAGCAGAAGGATGGATCTGGCACCAGTGCTCTGAGGTGGGAGCTGAATCCAACACTGGCTTCACCAGAGGACAGAGCAAGTTGGACCAAGTTCTATTCACACTGGGAAACAGGAATATTTTAAAAACCGTGAATTGATACACAATAAGTAAAGTATAAAACTGGTAAGACTTGACATACACGTACACCACGTAAATCCTCACCACAGTCCAGGTAACGAATGTGTGCATCACCCCCAAATCCTCCTCGAGCCTCTTAGTCATCTGACTGCCCCTTCCCCTGCCTGCCTGTAGCCACCTCTGGTCTGCTTTTTTCTTTAGTTCACCCTCCCCCCTCTACTTCCTGGGAGCTCCTCCCAGATGAACTACGTACTTATGTACCTACCTGGAAGCCCTTGTCTCAGGCTCTGCTGCTGCTTTTTAGGATTTTATTTATTCATGAGAGGCAGAGAGGCAGAGACACAGGCAGAAGGAGAAGCAGGCTCCATGCAGGGAGCCCGACGTGGGACTCGATCTCAGGACCCTGGGGTCGCGGCCTGAACTGAAGGCAGGTGCTCAACCGCTGAACCACCCCAGGCATCCCTCTGTCTTTCACAAATTAAGTCTTCAAAAATAAATAAAAACACTGTTTTGCATGCAACTTGTTCTTTTTGCAACACCTCTTCCTTATCCATGAAAGTGTAGGTTTTAAAATCTATAGCACAGTTTTATAGAAATGTAACACTGCCTATTCTTACATGATTGATTTTTTTTTTTTTAATTTCATTGCTCGTGCTGGGCTCTCCCAGCACCCTGAGATCATGACCCAAGCTGAAGGCAGACGCTCAGACTACTGAGCCACCCAGGCGCCCCTCTTCCATATATTTTTTAAAGTATTTTAGGGAGCGTGCATTGGGGGAGGGGCGGAGGGAGAGAACCCTCAAGTAGACTCCCCGTGGAGTGTGGAGCCCAACGTGGGGCTCCATCCAGGGCCCTGAGATCCTGACCTGAGCCAAAACCAAGAGTCTGGTGCTCACTCGCTGAGCCCCCCAGGCGCCCTGTGGGGTGTCCCATCTTTCTGATTCATGTTACTCCTACCCTTTATGCCCTCCTGACTTCACCTCACCATCTTTACATTCTCTCACTCCTCCTCTTGTCTCTGCTTTGAGCCTTAATTCCCTCAGGCTCCATGTAGGGAGTCCTGACATACACGATCTGCTTGCAGTTCTCTTCTACCATTTTCTTTTTCTTCCCTGGACAAAGCTGTTGCCTGTGGTCATTTCTAACTGCCTTCTCTCTTGTGGGTTTTCATCCTCACTTAATACCTTTCCTCTTTCATCTCCTTCTCTCTTGCCCCGCTTTGTTTTTTTCTTATGTTTTATTTTATGCAGCCATTACTTGAGCTTGGTTTTTCTTTCTTCCTCTTTCTTTTTCTTTCTTTCTTTCTTTCTTTCTTTTTCTTTCTTTCTTTCTTTCTTTCTTTCTTTCTTTCTTTCTTTCTTTCTTTCTTTCTTTCTTTCTTTCTTCTTTTTCTTTCTTCCTCTCTTCCTTCCTTCCTTCCTTCCTCCCTCCCTCCCTCTCTCTCTCTTTCTCTCTTTCTTCCTTCTTTCTTTCTTTCTTTCTTTCTTTCTTTCTTTCTTTCTTCTTTCTTTCTTTCTTTCTTTCTTTCTTCTTTCTCTTTCTTTTTCTTTCTTTCTTTCTTTTTTTCTTTCTTCTTTCTTTCTTTTCTTTTTTCTTTCCTTTCTTTTTTCTTTTTCTTTTCTTTTGAGAGAGATAGAGTGTGAGCACAGAGGGAGAGGGAGAAGCTGACCTCCACTGAGCAGGGACCCTGATACGGGCTGAATCCCAGGATCCTGAGATCACGACCTGAGCAGAAGGTAGACATTTAACCGACATTCAGGTGTACCAAGTATGAATTTTTTTTATAGGATAATGAATTCAAATAGTGTCTTCTGTGAATATGAAGTCTCCTACACAATCATATTTTTCTCAATTTGAAGATACTCGAGATCCCAGGAAGTAATCAGCTAATTCCAAAGTAGGATTTATTAGATCTGGATTAAAACTCTTACATTTAATTTTCTTGTAGGAAAAGCCCCTAAATCTTACCCTCTGAGCTCCTTAATAATAATTTAAGGTAGCGGGATCCCTGGGTGGCGCAGCAGTTTGGCGCCTGCCTTTGGCCCAGGGCGGGATCCTGGAGACCCGGGATCGAGTCCCACGTCGGGCTCCCGGTGCATGGAGCCTGCTTCTCCCTCTGCCTGTGTCTCTGCCTCATTCTCTCTCTCTCTCTGTGACTATCACAAATAAATAAAAATTAAAAAAAAATAATAATTTAAGGTAGCTTCAGCAAGCTTGTTAGTTCTGTAAGCTAACAAATCAGAAGCAATAAAGTAGAAAAAGGGCTGCTTTGGGGTTCCTGGAGTATGCGACTCGATCTTGAGTTCGTGAGTTCGAGCCCTGTGTTGGGAGTAGAGATTACTTAAAAAAAAAAAGAAAGAAAAGAAAAGAAAAAGGGCTGATTTAGCATGCTGGTGGTGAAGAGTACCTGCCAAGTGTTTGCTTCTCCCAAGAGGCTCTTCTCTCTGCAGAGAATGTCTTGTTTTCTACCAAGGGAACTTCTATCAGCTCTTAGAGGTTTGCCTCAAGAGCTACACATATCACCACCCCTTATCAGCAAGTGAATCAAGTACATTGCTCCTCTCAATTCCTATACTGCTTTAAACATAGTTCTTATAAAGCATATCAAACTTTTTTTTTTTTTTTTTTTGTGGGGCAGCCCAGGTGGCTCAGCAGTTTAGTGCCACCTTCAGCCCAGTGCCTGATCCTGGAGACCGGGGATCGAGTCCCACGTCAGGCTCCCCACATGGAGCCTGCTTCTCCCTCTGCCTGTGTCTCTGCCTCTCTCTGTGTGTCTCGAATGAATGAGTGAATGAATAAAATCTTTAAAAAAATTTTTTTGCATGTGAATGTGTGTGTGCAAATGTTTTGAGGTGACCAGATTATACTCCTCTTGTCACTCTCAGCCTAGTACAGTGGCAGGTATTTGTAAGCTCTAATATATATATATATAACCAAATAATACAGTAGTCTGGAGCCATTTGTGTTCTGAAGACGGTACTTTCTGCATATGATGACCAGGTTTGTGTAGTATCAACTGTGTAACATGGGGCAATCTCTAGCACTTTATTTTTTATTTTATTTATTTTTTTTTAATTTTTATTTATTTACTTATGATAGAGAGAGAGAGAGAGAGAGGCAGAGACACAGGCAGAGGGAGAAGCAGGCTCCATGCATCGGGAGCCTGATATGGGATTCGATCCCGGGTCTCCAGGATCACGCCCTGGGCCAAAGGCAGGCGCCAAACCGCTGCGCCACCCAGGGATCCCTAGCACTTTATTTTTTAAGATTTATTTATTTATTTGAGAGAGAACAAGTACAGGGAGGGATAGGGAGAGAATCTTCAAGCAGACTCTGAGCTGAATACAGCTGTTGGAGCTGTTGGAGTCCAACACAGAGCTCAATTCCAGGACCCCTGAGATCATGACCTGAGCCAAAACCAAGAGTCGGACATGTAACCAACTGAGCCACCCCAAGCACCCCTAGTACAGTTTTACAGAACTTATTTCAGATATGAAGATTAAAAAGACTTCCCCTTGTGCCCAAGATGGAGCAAGGAACCAGATTTGCCTTACTGCCTCAAAGAAAACAAATAACCTCAAACCCAGGCAACATATATAAAATAATGTTTGTTTTTTTTCAAAGCACTGGACAACAGGCAACACACGACAATGCTGAGAGACGAGAGACAAACGGGGAGAAGCTCCTTAGTGTCCCAGCACGCCGCCTGGGAAGAGCTTCCAGGCCATGGTGCAGGAGGAGGAACCACGCAGAGGTCAGTGAACTCTGAGTTAGAGATGCAGCTGAGCATCCTAGGTGGTGCGAGTTCATAGGAAAGACAGCCTTACCCAGATAGACAACCCCAGGTATTGAATAAAAGAAGCAGAAGCAGATAGTCCTTTAGTGTGAAGTTTTTTATGTTAGCCTGGCCTAGGAGTTAGGCTGTGTTTACTGTTTCATGTCGCTGTGGTGTCAGAGGCTAAAATTCCCTTGGTGTCCTTGTTTTTGTTCCCTTGTTGTCTTGGGTGTCCCTAGAGACTCCTTAAATACAGCCTGGGGTGGAGCACCTGTTGCTGTAGTCCTCTGCTAGAAGCCAGGAACACAACCAGGTGGTGGTAAGAAGGGGGCGGAGACGAAGCCTTCCATAGCTCCGTGATTAGTCTCCATCAGTGAGCCTGAGTTGGGTGTTCTTCCTCTACGTCTGTTAAGCGTTGGTAAAACCCTAGTCAATTAGACTCTGGCAAAATGGTTTCCCTCGAGGGCAGGCCTTGTTAGTGAGAACAGAGAGATCTGGGAGTATTTTGGTCTGGTTATTTTCCCCCTCCGGCTGGACACACAAGGGGGTCTTTCTCTAGTCTTCCCTTTGAGAACCAGTTGGGGTCCTGGAGGTAAAACTCACAAAAGCATGGAACCTCCTCCTAAGCATGGGGGGGTGGGGGGGCTGGGCTGGACTTTTTTAACTCCTCAGCTTGTCCACAGTTTGAAGTGTTCTGCTGCTTGCTGTTGGCCTCAGCTGCAGGCTTCTCCTCCCCGTAGGTTGGGATTTCGTCTGTCTCTGGTCTGTCTCTCCAGTTTGGGGGCAGCCGTTTGCCCGATGACTTCAACTTTCTGATTAATCTAAGAAAAGCTGTTAAGTGTCACTACATTTAGCTTTTTCTTGTTCTGGGGACATGAGTGTTGATTTCCAAACTCTGCATGTTAGCCTGCAAACTCTGGATGTTTGTAGGGGTCTCCCTCAAGCGTTTCAGCAGAACACCCCTCAGCTCATGTGTGTGAAGGATCTTCCTGAGGCCAAGATAAAGCCATTAGAAAGGATTCGGAAAGAAAAAAAAAAAAAAGAAAGAAAGGATTGGGGGTGGGGGGGAGGAAGAAAGGATTCCGGAACAGGGCCTGCCATTCACTCACATACAGCTGAAAATAGTGCCGGGTCCCACCAGCCAGACTAGAAAATCTCATAATTCTCACGGCAAGGTCTTGCCTCAGTTTAATCCGCCCTAGACTGAGCACTACCTCAGACCACCAGACAAATTATGAAAGCAGAAACAAAAAGGATCAAACGATTTACAAGTAACTTAGCAAAGATCAGAGGTTTTTATAAAAGCAACAAAGATCACAATTTCTGCCATTCAGTTGATGATTGCTAGGCACGGAAAGGAGGAAAATATGACCCAGGTTGAAAAAAGTCCTCAATGAAGATGCACACGCACGTAGAGCTCACATATATTATGATTTTAAATCCTAACAGCAACTTATCCTGGTAGATTCTGTTTTCTTTCTCTTACAAAAGAGGAGTGTTCAGTGACTTGCCTGAGGCTGCCCTGCTAACATGTTCCGGAATTATGATCCAAACCCTGCCCAGATGGCCCGAGCTGGAGCTTCTTGCAGTACACTGCAAGTACATCTCTGCCCTCTGGCCCTTTCTGAATGAGAGCTGACGAAAGAAGGCACACTCTCCTCTTGTTTGGCTTCAGCTGGGAATGTGTGTGTCTACACATGTCCACATGTCCTCAAAGGGCTGTGAGAAAGTCGGACTATTGATTTTTGAATTACAAATAAATTTTAAGAAGTAAGTGAACTGGCAAATATGGAATCCATGAATCGTCCTTAAAATAGCATGTTTTCAAGATTCATCCATGTTCTAGTATGTTCCACTATTTCATTTTTTACCAAGGCTAAATACTACTCCATGGTATGGATATACCAATTTTATCTGTTTATCAGCTGATAGACATTTCAGTTGTTTCTACTTTTTAGCTATTATGAATAGTGATGCTATGAACATTCACATACAAGTTTTCTGTGTGAACTGTGTTTTCAGTTCTTTTGGGTCTATAACTAGAAGTGCGATTCCTCAGGCATATGGTAACTTTTTTTTTTAAATATTTTATTTATTTATTCATGAGAGACACACAGAGAGACACACACAGAGACACAGGCAGAGGAAGAAGCAGGCTCCATGCAGGGAGCCTGATGTGGGACTCGATCCCGGGTCTCCAGGATCACACCCTGGGCTGAAGGCAGGTGCTAAACTGCTGAGCCACCCAGGCTGTCCCTCCTTTAAAATTTAAAATTTGTAAAGAAGGGATCCCTGGGTGGCGCAGCGGTTTGGCGCCTGTCTTTGGCCCAGGGCGCGATCCTGGAGACCCGGGATCGAATCCCACGTCGGGCTCCCGGTGCATGGAGCCTGCTTCTCCCTCTGTCTGTGTCTCTGCACCTCTCTCTCTCTCTCTGTGACTATCATAAATGAATAAAAATTTAAAAAAAAAAAAAAATAAAATAAAATTTGTAAAGAAAAAAAAAATTATGATTTGTATTTATTTATTTATTTATTTATTTTATTTTTTTTTATTATTTATTTATGAGAGGCACACAGTGAGAGAGAGAGGCAGAGACACAGGCAGAGGGAGAAGCAGGCTCCATGCAGGGAGCCCGACGTGGGACTCGATCCCGGGTCTCCAGGATCACGCCCTGGGCCAAAGGCAGGCGCTAAACCACTGTGCCACTCAGGGATTCCTTTTGTTATATATTTTTTAAAAAGTCATTCTGCTGGGGCGCCTAGCTGGCTCAGTCAGGTAAGTGCCCGACTCTTGATTTCAGCTCAGGTAATGGTCTCGGAGCTGTGGGATTGAGTCCTGCATCATGCTCTGTGCTCAGCATGGAGTCTGCATGTCTCTCTCCCTCTGCTCCTCTCCCTGCACACTCTCTCTCTCAAATAAATAAATAAACAAATAAATAAAATCTAAAAAAAAAAAGAAAAAAGCCATTCTGGGGCACTCCAGTGGCCCAGTTGTTTAAGCATCTGACTCTTGGTTTTTGCCTCAGGTTGTGATATCCGGTTTGTGAGACAAAGCTCCATGTTGGCTCCACACTCAGAAATGATTCTACTCAGGATTCTCTCTTCCTCTCCTCCTTCCCCCCTCATATGTGCTCTCTCTTTCCCTCAAAAATAAATGAGTAAATCTTAAAAAAAAATGTATTAAAAAGAAAAAGCCATTGTGTCAATCTCTGTCATTTTGTCGGAGAGTTTAGATCATTTATATTTAAAGTAATCTAGAAAACCGGGATCCCTGGGTGGCGCAGCGGTTTGGTGCCTGCCTTTGGCCCAGGGCGCGGTCCTGGGGACCCGGGATCGAATCCCACGTCGGGCTCCCGGTGTATGGAGCCTGCTTCTCCCTCTGCCTGTGTCTCTGCTTCTCTCTCTCTCTCTCTCTCTCTGTGACTATCATAAATAAATAAAGAATTAAAAAAAAATAAAGTAATCTAGAAAACCATTTTCAGCTTGCTTACTTCCTTTCCCATCTTCCTAGAAAATGTGGCCTGTGTAAATATGGGAGTAGAATCAATAGTCAACACCATTTCCTAGAAATAATGTAAAAATGGATGAAATTATGTAAATAAAAGTTTACTTTTGGGATGCTTGGGTGGCTCAGCAGTTGAGCATCTGCCTTTGGCTCAGGGCATGATCCTGGAGTCCTGGGATTGGGTCCCATGTCAGGCTTTCTGCAGGGAGCCTGCTTCTCCCTCTGCCTGTGTCTGCCTCCTTCTGTGTCTCTCATGAATAAATAAAATCCTTAGAAAAAAAAAAGAAGCTTACTTTTTCATTTTCTTCCTTTTTAATGTTTCCAGTAGATGGTAAGCACTCAAAATGGTACTTAAGGGGCACGGCTGGGTGGCTCAGTCAGTTAAGTGCCTGACTCTTAAATTCAGCTCAGGTTATCATCTTGAGGTTGTGAGATCAAGGCCCATGTGGGGCTCCATGCTCAGTGCGGAGTCTGCTTGAGATTCTTTCTCTCCCTCTCCCCGTACCCCTCCCCCCCTCACTTTGGCACTCTCTCATGATCTAAAATAAATAAATAAATCTTAAAAAAATAAATAAGATGGGACTTAATACTGATAACTGTAAGATGTCATTGCAAATATCCTAATTCCTTTGCCCTACTTTTGATTAATTGAACTCATTTGGCAAAAATCAAAATGATCTCAAATCCAATTCTCCATCTAATCCATACATATTGACTGCTTTAAATTCTGCTTACGAATCTCTAGGGATTCCTCTTTCTTGCCCAGCAATCACAGTTTTTTCTTTAAAAAAAAATTTTTATTTATTTATTCATGAGAGACATAGAGAGAGGCAGAGACACAGGCAGAGGGAGAAGCAGGCTCCCTGCAGGAACCCCGTTGTGGGACTCGATTCCAGAACCCCGGAATCATGCCCTAAGCAGAAGGCAGATGGTCAACCACTGAGCCACCCAGGTGTCTCACAGTTTTTTCTTTAATCTACTTAATATTTTTTTAAAGATTTATTTATTTATTTATGATAGACAGAGAGAGAGAGAGAGAGAGAGAGAGAGAGAGACAGAGACACAGGCAGAGGGAGAAGCAGGCTCCATGCAGGGAGCCCGACGTGGGACTCAATCCTGAGACTCCAGGATCGTGCCCTGGGTCAAAGGCAGGCGCCAAACCGCTGAGCCACCCAGGGATCCCCCTAATCTACTTAATATTATATCCTTTCTATTCACATGTCTAATGCTTTTTCTTTCATCTTCACATTCAGCAGATAACCTTACTTCCTATTTCACTGAGAAAACAGAAGCACTCAGAAGTTCCACAAGCTTCTACAGTCCTATCTCCTGACCTACCCACAGCTGTACCTGCATATTCCTTTTCTACTGTTAAAATGGATGAACTGTCCATATTTCTAAGGCCAAGTCCTCCATTTGTGAACTAGATCCCTTCTCAAAGACATGACTGCAGCAAATCTTTTTCTTTTCTACACATTATTTAGCATTTTCAAAGATAATATATATTTTCGGGCAGCCCCAGTGGCCCAGGGGTTTAGTGCCGCCTTCAACCCAGGGTGTGATCCTGGAGATCTGGGATCGAGTCCCACGTCGGGCTCCCTGCATGGAGCCTACTTCTCCCTCTGCCTGTGTCTCTGCCTCTCTCTCTCTGTATCTCTTATGAATAAATAAATAAATAAATAAATAAATAAATAAATAAATAAATTTAAAAAATGATGATATATTTTAAATATGTGCTTAGTTATGGTTTATCACCTCCCATTAGAATGCAAGCTCCACATGAAGTAGGATTTTATGCTATTCAATGATATATTCTCAGTAGCTATCTGTACATATTAGGTATGCTCAGTAAATATTTTTTTGTGTGCTTATTTGACAATATTGTCTAGTATTTTATTTTTTTTATTTTTATTTTTATTTATTTATGATAGTCACAGAGAGAGAAAGAGAGAGAGGCAGAGACATAGGCAGAGGGAGAAGCAGGCTCCATGCACCAGGAGCCCGATGTGGGATTTGATCCCGGGTCTCCAGGATCGTGCCCTGGGCCAAAGGCAGGCGCCAAACCGCTGCGCCACCCAGGGATCCCATATTGTCTACTATTTTAAAAGTTAATACCTCCAGAATAAGAATGGAAAAGAAAGGGGTGCCTGGGTGGCTCAGTGGTTGATCATCTGCCTTTGGCTGAAGTCGTGATCCAGGGTCCTGGGATCAAGTCCCACACTGGGTTCTGCAGCAGGGAGCCTGCTTCTCCGTCCGCCTGTGTCTCCGCCTCTCTCTGTCTCTCTCATGAATAAATAAATAAAATCTTAGGGATGCCTGGGTAACTCAGTGGTTGAACATCTGCCTTCAGCTCAGAGCATGGTCCTGGGCCGGGGATTGAGTCCCTCATCGGGCTCCCTGTGAGAAGCCTGCTTCTTCCTCTGTCTTTGTCTCTGCCTCTCTCTGTCTTTCATGAATAAATAAAATCTTAAAAAAATAAAATCTCAAAAAAAAAAAAAAAAGAATTAAAAAGAAACACACTAGTTAGAAATGAATAAATTGTCCTTATCTGCAAATGACAAGGTCTATGTAGAAAATCTCAGAGATTTTTACCAAAAACTTCCTAGAATAAAGTGAGTTTAGCAAGTTTGTAGGATAATATATAAAACCCCAAAGCATTTTTAAATTTTTATTTTTTTTAAAGATTTGTTTATCCATAAGAGACACACACAGAGAGGCAGAGATACAGGCGGAGGGAGAAGCAGGCTTTCCACAAGGAGCCGGATGTGGTATTCAATCCGGCACCCTGGGATCACGCCCTGAGCCGAAGGCAGGTGCCCAACCGCTGAGCCACCCAGGTGTCCCCAAAGCATTTTTTTATACGAACAATGAAAACATTGAAACCAAAATGAAAAACAGTACCACCCACAATTTTTCAAACTAAAATGGATTTTTCTTTCTCTCTCTCCTCTTGTGTTTCCCTTTCTTTCTCTTTCTTTATCCTTCCTTCTCCCCCCTACCCCTTGCCTAATTGTTCTGTCTAGGATTCCTAGTACAATGTTGAGTAGCAGTGGTGAAAGTGAGCATTCTTACCTTGTTTCTGAACTTGAAAGCTTTCCATTAAGTGTAATGTTAGCTGGTGTGTGTGTATATGTTTTAATAAATGCTCTTTGTCATGTTAAGGAAGTTTCCTTCTATTTCTAGTTTGCTGAGTGTCTGTGCCTTTTTTTTTTTTTTTCTGACAAAGATGTAAAAAGTTCAATGGAAGAAGGTTAGCCTTTCAAAAAATGATACTGGAACAAATGGATATCCATAGGGGAAAAAAAGGAATTCGGACCTAAATACAAATATTAACTAAAAATATTTCACAAACTTAAATATAAAATGTAAGAGTATAAAATTTTTATAAGCAAAAATATAGGAGAAAATCTTTGGATCTAGGGCCTGGTAAAGAGCACTTTGACACCAAAAGCACAATCCATGAATGGAAAAATTAAGGACTATATGTAGCATATATAAAGAATTCTCGGGATCCTTGGGTGGCACAGCGGTTTAGCGCCTGCCTTTGGCCCAGGGCGCGATCCTGGAGACCCGGGATTGAATCCCACATCGGTGCATGGAGCCTGCTTCTCCCTCTGCCTATGTCTCTGCCTCTCTCTCTCTCTCTCTCTGTGTGACTATCATAAATAAATAAAAATTAAAAAAAAAAAAAAAAGAATTCTCAGGGCAGCCTGGGTGGCTCAGTGGTTTAGTGCCACCTTCAGTCCAGGGCGTGATCCCGGGGACCCGGGATTGAGTCCCACATTGGGCTCCCTGCATGGAGCCTGCTTCTCCCTCTGCCTGTGTCTCTACCTCTCTTTCTCTGTGTCTCTATGAATAAATAAATAAAATCTTTAAAAAAAACCCAGAATTCCCAAAGCTCAGCAATGAAAACAATCAAATTTGAACAGGCAAAAGACATGAACAGACATTTCATCAAATACCCATATGCAAATGTTTTAACATCATTACCCTCAGGGATATGCAAATTAAAATGATATAACAAAAAAAAAATAAAATGATATAACTACACACCTATCAGAATGTCTAAAATACAAAGTTGTGACAACACCAAATGTTGTTGAGGATGCAGAGAAACTGGATCACTCATATTGCTGGTTGGACTATAAAATGTATAATCACTCTGGAAAAAGTTTGGCAGTTTTTTATAAAACTAAACACATAGTTACCCTGCAATACAGCGTTGTACTCTTGGGTATTTAGACTCGAAAAATAAAAAACTTATGCTCACACAAAAACACGTATACAAATATTCAAAGTGGCATTTATTTCTTAATAATCCAAAACAGGAAAAAATCCAAATGTCCTTCAATGCAAGGGTTGTTACACAAACGGTAGTAAATTAATAGCACTACTCAGGCATAAATAGGAACAAACTGTTGATAGACAAAGTAACTTGGACAGATTTTAAGGATATTATGTCAAATGAAAAAAGACAACCCCGAAGGCTACATACTGTATGATTACATTCATTCTTGAAAGGACAAAATTATAGAGATGGTTAATGGATTAGTAGTTGTCAATGGTTAGGGACAGGAGAAGGGAGAGTGGAAGGTGGATGTATTTATAAAAGTGTGTCACTTGAGGATTGTTGTATTGACAGAACTGTTTTGTATCTTGATTACAGTGTTACAAGAAGGGATACATGATAAAACCGCAGACACACAGGTACATGAAAAACTGGTATAGCTAAATAACCTTGATAGAGTGTATCAATGTTTGATTTCCCATTGTGATCCTGTATTAGGTTATGCAAGATGTTACCACAGGGAAAACTGGGTGAAAGATATGTGTGATCTCTATTATTTCCTATAGCTTAATCTGAGTCTATAGTTATCTAAATCCAGTCTAATTTTAAAATATTTTGTAAAATTAATAGTTGGTAGATTTCTGATATTTTTGGGAGCAGTGCTCCTAGTATTTTAATTATCGGCTAGATCTATACATATATATTAATACTAACATAACCTATATTTCATTAACAAGATTAACTTTTTATTCTAATTTTGCCTATTTAAAATCAGGTACAAGGGGCACCTGGGCTGCTCAGTTGGTTAAACATCTGACCCTTGACCTCAGCTCAGGTCTTGATCTCATGGTCTTGAGTTCAAGCCCCACTCCATGCTGGGTGTGAAGTCTACTTAGAAAAACAAAAGAAAACAAAATAAAATCAAATCGAGTGCAAATATTAAAGCCTTATCAACAATTTTATAGTGTTTAGTGATATTACTTTCTTAATATATTATTTTGTTATGTTTCATTAATAAGTTTTCTAATATTGAAACACCTTTACATTCCTGGCATAAATTATAATTGGTAGTAGTTCATCACTTAAAAAATTTTGTTAAAAAAATAAAAATAAAAAATAATTTTGTTATACCCAGGTGCATGGTGTCTCAGTTGGTTGAGTGTCTGAGTTGGCTTGGGTCGTGATCCTGGGATTGGGCCCCATGTTGGGCCCCCTGCTCTCCATTGCCTCTCCTCCAGCTCATGTTTTCTCTCATTCTTTCAAATAAATATATAAAATCTTTTTAAAAAAAAATTTTAAAATAAAAGTTTTCATTTCAGAAAACTTCACGTACAAAAGTTGAGTAACCATATGAGTCCCTATGTACACATCACCTAGATTCAACAACTATGAAATCATGGCCAATTGTTTCATCTCAACCCTCACATACTCCTCCTCCATTGAACTATTTTGAAGTTCCAGATTTCATATAATTTTATCTACTAAAAGACAGTGACTTTTTAAAAATCACATAAGCAAAAAAAAAAGGGGGGGGATCTCTGGGTGGCTCAGCGGTTGGGCGCCTGCCTTCTGCTCAGGGCGTGATCCTGGAGACACTGGATCGAGACCCTGGATCGAGTCCTGCATCGGGCTCCCTGCATGGAGCCTGCTTCTCCCTCCATCTATGTCTCTGCCTCTCTCCCTCTCTTATGAATAAATAAAATCTTAAAAAAAAAAAAATCACATGAGCACAAATGTCACTATTATACCCTTATAGGCTATTTCTTTTTTTATTATTTATTTTTTAATTTATGATAGAGAGAGAGAGAGAGGCAGAGACACAGGCAGAGGGAGAAGCAGGCTCCATGCACCGGGAGCCCGACGTGGGATTCAATCCCGGGTCTCCAGGATCGTGCCCTGGGCCAAGGCAGGCGCTAAACCGCTGCGCCACCCAGGGATCCCCCTATTATACCCTTATAATCAACAATTCTTGAATATAGGGACACCTGGGTGGCTCAGTGGTTGAGCGACTGCCTTTGGCTCAGGGTGTGACCCCGGGGTCCTGGGATTGAGTCCCCCATCGGGCTTTCTGCAGGGACCCTGCTTCTCCCTCTGCCCGGGTCTCTGCCTGTGTCCCTCATGAATAAATAAATAAAATCTTAAAAAAAACCACAATTCTTAAATATTATCAAATATCCAGTGTTCACATTTGTTTCAAGTGGGATCCAAACAAGTTGTGCGTACTGCAATTCGTTGACATGACTCCTACTTCTAAGTTTATAGAATCTTCTGTCATTTTAGTTTTTCCTTTTTAGGTCTTTATTAAAGTGTTTGTCCTGTGTAGTCTCTCAGGATTTGGATTTTGCTGGTTACGTCCCAATCATGTTTAATAGGTTAATATGTTCCTCTGACCCCATCTTTCCAGAAATGAGCAGTTAGGTCTAGGGTCTTTGTGGTGGCAGCAGTAGTCACGGATGATCACTGTCTAGGCACATTAATTCAGATGAGTGATATTCTAATTTTATTATTCCTTCTTAATACTTGTAAAACTACCACCCTTGTATTAATGGCCCTCCAATCAAGTTGTTATCCGACACTCATTCTCTGGTAGATTCCTCAGGTCCAGGGATCCTGGAAACAATGTTCTATGAGTTTGCATATTGATGATAGTTTGCTTGTGGCTTTATACTTGAGTCAATTTTGTTGGGCATGTGGGTGGCTCAGTCAGTCAAGTGTCTGCCTTCAGCTGAGGTCACAGTCCCGGGGTCCTGGGACCGAGCCCTGCATTGGGTGCCCTGCTCGGTGCAGTCTGCTTCTCCCTCTCCCCGCTTGTGCTTTCTCCCACATTCTCTCTCTCTTTTTAAGTCAATTTCGTTGGAATATAAAATCCTGAATAAGTTTATGTTACTTCATTGTCTTCTGGCACAGAATGTCATTATTAGGGCAGTCCTGGTGGCTCAGTGGTTGAGTGCCTTCGGCCCAGGGCGTGATCCTGGAGACCCGGGATAGAGTCCCACGTCGGGCTCCCTGCATGGAGCCTGCTTCTCCCTCTGCCTGTGTCTCTGCTTCTCTCTGTCTCTCATGAATAAATAAAATCTTAAAAAAAAAAAAAAAAAAAGAACATCATTATTATGAGGGACACCTGGGTGGCTCAGTGGTTGAGTCCTTTGGCCCAGGGTGTGATCCCAGGGTCCTGGGATCAAGTCCCACATCAGGCTCCCTGCAGGGAGCCTGCTTCTCCCTCTGCCTGTGTCTCTGCCTCTCTCTCTGCATCTCTCATGAATAAAATCCTTAAAAATAAGTGTCATTATGAAAAACTATGAAAATAATCAGATTTACCTTCCTTTATAAGTGACTTCGCTTTTTAGCCTGGATTCTCTCTCTTTTTTTTTTAATGATAGTTACACACACAGAGAGAGAGGCAGAGACACAGGCGCTAAACCGCTGCACCACCCAGGGATCCCTAGCCTGGATTCTCAAAGGAATTTTTTTCTTTAAACAAAAAAATTTTTTTGGCCATGACTATTCTGGGTCATGTTCTTAAGCATACAGCTTATCTTTTCAATACATAGTCTTTTTCTTTTTTTATAGATTTGAGAGCGAGTGTCAGAAGGGACAGAGGGAGAGAGAACCTCAAGCTGACTCCCCAGAGTCCAACGCCCCATCGCATGATGCTGAGATCATGACCTGAGGTGATACCAGGTGTCACTCAACCGCCTGAACCACCCATGGGCCCCAATACATCAAGTCTTTCTTTTTTTTTTTTTTTTTTAAATCTTTATTTTATTTTTATTTATTTATGATAGTCACAGAGAGAGAGAGGCACAGAGACACAGGCAGAGGGAGAAGCAGGCTCCATGCACCGGGAGCCCAATGTGGGATTCGATCCCGGATCTCCAGGATCGTGCCCTGGGCCAAAGGCAGGCACCAAACCGCTGCGCCACCCAGGGATCCCACATCAAGTCTTTCAATTTCAGGCAAGCTCCTTTGATTTACAGAGTATTCGTTAGGGTCCAGTGAGGACAGAGAAGCCATATTAGTTATCTGAGCAGAGGGACTATGAAAACAAATGAACAAGTAAGAGGTAAGTAGGTTACTGAAAGAATAAAAAGAAAACACCAAAACGTCATAGAAGCAAATTAAATTCTCAGGGATGAGAGAACAAAATAAAGGAGATAGGAATTAAAATTTAGAGGGACCTCATGGAGCTGAAAGTCGGACCTCTGAGGAAGGATGCTGGTGCTGCTGGTGGCCCTGAGACCTAGATCCCCGCAGTCACGCTAGCGTCTCACGACATGATCAAAGCAGTTCCGTAGGTGTTGTGAAAACTGCAACTGTGTTCAGTTCCTGCTCGGGAGGGAGGAGGCGCTCTCACGGTGAAGCAGCACTGTTGGAATGATGCTCACAACCACGCACCTACATAAAGCCCAGGAAGCACACAGGAAGGAACAAATCCCTTCTCCCTCAGGCTTGGCACCGTCCTCCAGTGTCCCCTATGGAACAGGCTGGAGAACTGCTGTGGTTCGGAGATCCAGCTTTATCATCCACAAAGCAGACAGAATGGTGGGTGTGGAGCTGAGGCAAAATCTGTTTTTTTTTTT
Source organism: Canis lupus baileyi (assembly GCF_048164855.1). Classification (NCBI taxonomy): domain Eukaryota; kingdom Metazoa; phylum Chordata; class Mammalia; order Carnivora; family Canidae; genus Canis; species Canis lupus. Next base: position 8,193,455 of record NC_132850.1, read on the forward strand.
TTAAAGTTTATTTATCGGGGATCCCTGGGTGGCGCAGCGGTTTAGCGCCTGCCTTTGGCCCAGGGCACGATCCTGGAGACCCGGGATCGAATCCCACGTCGGGCTCCCTGCATGGAGCCTGCTTCTCCCTCTGCCTGTGTCTCTGCCTCTCTCTCTCAGTCTGTGACTATGATGAATAAATAAAAAAAAAAAAAAATTAAAAAAAAAAAAAAGTTTATTTATCCATGACACACACACAGGCAGAGGGAGAAGCAGGCTCAATGCAGGGAGCCTGATGTGGGACTCAATCCCAGGACCCCAGGATCACACCCTGGGCTGAAGGCAGGTGCTCAACCGCTGAGCCACCCAGGTGTCCCAAGACAAAATCTTAGTAACTGGCATCCGGTTTTTACTATTTGTTCTTTTCTATCGCTTTGGATTACTGTGTAGCTTTCGATGTTCTTTTCCGTTGCCTCAATTTTTCTGAAGATTCCTTTTATATGGATATCAAGTCTTCTGTATTTGGTAACACTGTCTCTTGAATCCTTGCAGTCTCTTGTTTTGATGGGAAACATTTCCTTCCTTCCCATTCTGTTTCTTAGGGATTATCAGTCGTCTTACTCACATTGGAGTCCCTTCTAGTTTAGTTTTCAGTTTTTTCTTTTTAGAGTAGGCTCCGTGCCCAGTGTAGAGCCCAGCGCAGGCTCTGAACTCCCAACCCTGAGACTGAGACCTGAGCTGATATCAAATTGGACACTTAGCTGACTGAGCCACCCAGGGCCCTGAGTTTTCAGTTTTAAAGTAACTTTTCCCCTTTAATTTCTAATGCTTTGCTGAATTGTTACTGATCTTTTAAAATCTTTCATCTACTTATCTGAGCTTTTCTAATTTTTATAGCTTTCATAATTTTCTTAAACTTTTATAGCTTGGTTTAAAACCATTTTTATGTTTTTAAGGATAATTCTGTTTCCTATTTTTGTATTAAATTCTACAATTCTGTTGTTTGCTTCTATGTGAAATGCATTTTCCTGTACTTTTAGGGAGGTAGAAAGGACAAATTAACTTTTCTGGCCCCAAGGTCCATTCAATTCTATTATTTTCACAAAATGACCTGAGATTCTGCTTCTGATTCTCTCCTTCATTTCACTCTATACATGGTCTTTCCTTTGTCCCTACTATCCCTGTCCTGATCAATTTGGTGTCTATAGCTAGCAGTTCCTCCTTAATTGAGGTGTTTGGAAATAAAGCTTCTGTTAGTTTCAAGATTTCAGAAGAACCAAAAAGAAAAAGTTCATATGGACTGAGACTACTCCCAAAATCTTCAGAACTTAGCACAGTCCCCTTAAATTCACCAGCTGACATCTGCAGGAACCTTCTGTTTGGGTTGTTTCCAAATTAGCCTGCCATGCTTTCTAGTGGAAATCTGTTGATTTGGGGGATCTCTTGATTTTCAAGGCTATCAGATGTCCCACTGCTTTTCCTCCATGGCTTTCTAAAGATAGCCAATACCATTCAGGATTGGTTTTGAGTTTGTCACTACCTAATCTTATTTGGGGACTATGGGGATACACGGTCACCAAGATTGGTTGTAGATGCTGGGCATCAATTTCTACTTCAATGGATTTGGGGAGATTAAAAAACTATACTATTTCTGTGATCTTCTGTTCTTTTTTTTTTAATTTTAATTTTAATTTTATTTTATTTTTCTTTTATGAGAGAGAGAGAGAGGCAGAGACACAGGCAGAGGGAGAAGCAGGCTCCATGCACCGGGAGCCCGATGTGGGATTCGATTCCGGATCTCCAGGATCGCGCCGGCCAAAGGCAGGCGCCAAACCGATGCGCCACCCAGGGATCCCTTAATTTTTATTTATTTTTGATAGTCACAGAGAGAGAGAGAGAGAGAGAGAGAGAGAGAGAGGCAGAGACATAGGCAGGAGAAGCAGACTCCATGCACCGGGAGCCTGACGTGGGATTTGATCCTGGGTCTCCAGGATAGCGCCCTGGGCCAAAGGCAGGCGCCAAACTGCTGCGCCACCCAGGGATCCCTCTTCTGTTCTTTAATACACTTCTGGTGGTTAATCTTTTATTTGGGAACATTTCTGACAAGTTTGTATAGGAGTTAGTAGAGCACAGTGATTGGGAGCACGGGCTAGTCACACTGCCTAGATATAAATCCTACGTTCACCATTTACTAACTGTGTGATCCGTATCCCCCTTTTTTTTTTGTTTCCTGTGTAAAACAATAGGTTGTTGAGAGATCTAACTGAAACAACCTAAGTAAAGCACTGAACAGAGTACTATATTACATAGTAGGTATTCAACCAAGATAGCTGTCTTAATTACTGTATTTTTCTTTTTCAGGTCTAGGTCTTATATTACTCACCTTATAGACTACCAAAAAAAAAAAGTAAAAACCAAAACATTTGAATATTAAAAAAGAAAAAAAAAAAACCCAACCCAACCTCTTGAAATCAATTCCTGGTTTCATGATAATATAGAAACTACAACTGCGAACAGCTAGAAAATAATGAAAATGAGAAAAACACATGGTTGACAAAGGTGAGTTCAGAGGAATATTCAGAGCACTAAAGCACTTTCATTACAAAATAGAAAAGAATGAAAACACATGCAAGAAGCATTCAGTACTAGAGGTTAACTAATTGCCTATTTTGTTTTCTTTCTCTTTTTTAAAGGTAAAGTAGAGGGCAGCCCGGGTGGCTCAGCGGTTTAGTGCCACCTTCAGCTCAGGGCCTGATCCTGGAGACCTGGGATCGAGTCTCATGTCGGGCTCCCTGCATGGAGCCTGCTTCTCCCTCTGCCTGTGTCTCTGCCTCTCTCTGTGTCTCTCATGAATAAATAAAATCTTTTTTTTTTTTTTTTAAAAAGGTAAAGTAGAAATCAATGAATTAAAAAAAAAAAAGACAGCAAAATGATAATACCAAATGTTGGTAAGTATGTGCAGAACAGAGACACTCAGGTAGTGGTGGGAAAGAAAAACATATAAAGCCGAGGCTTAATTAAAGTGGAAGATGAACATAGCCTTGAATTATCGAGTCTACTTTCAGGTTAAGTACCCTAGAGCAGACTTTCCCAACTAGCATGTCAGGGATAGGTGGCTGGGTAAGGCCTTTACTGGCCACAGCTTCCAAAACCTCATCTTTTTCCTAGTGCAGCCTATAAATATTATTTTCTGTATTATCATCCACCTAAAGAACTGCTGAGTAACTTCTTCTAGCATCTTTCTTGGACCGCCACATTAGAAAGCTAAGTTTCATTGGAGTCAGGGCCTTGTTTTAGTCTCTGCAGGATCTCCAGCAGCTAGAACAGTGTTTAGTATATAGTACTTGTTGAAAAACATTTGTTGAATGTGCAAATGCATACTACATATGGAAATGTCATTGGAGTATTATAAAAGTGCAAAATCAAGGAGTATAAAATTTTCATTTAAATAGAGAAAGGATGAACATGTACAATCATATAATGGGGTAATATTCAGCAGCTAAAAATAAATGAACTAGAAATCCCATCTATAAATTTCAAAAACATTGAATGAAAAAAATTATTGGAAGGTATGTACAATGCAACAGAGTTTTATATAAAGTTCATAAATATGAAACAAAGCTATCTTTTAAGTATAAAATTAAACATTCATGAAAAGAAGCACAACAAATCATTGCTTCTGGGGAAAATAGAAGAGGAATGCTATCAGTAAACAATCTGCAAGAGAGCTCCATCTTGCTCTGTAATATTTTATTTCTGAAGTAAAAATCTGGAACATAGTAAAATGTTAGGATTTAATAGGATTAAATGTTATTTAGTATACTCTTTGTATTTTTAGGTTAAACCATAATATTTTTAAAAGGTAGGACTGATAAATAAATCTAAGAATGTGTCTGAAAAACAAGTCAGTCAGTCACTGGCTGGCTAATCAAGAAAGGAAGCATGTATATAGAAATTGATGAGGAAACTTAGTATACAAAAAAAATAAAAAACTTTCTATAGCTCTATATAAATCAGTTTTTGAAAAACCTAAATAAAATGGATGCTCTCTCTAGAAAAATTACAAATAATAATTGAGGAGAAAGAAACAGAATGGTGGCAGAAAAATATTCTTAAAAGAAACAAAATTCTAGGCCTAGATACATCTACCACTAAATTCTTGTAAGTCTCTGAGAAACAGATTTTCCTTTATCACCGGAACCTTTTTAAAGTATAGTGATAGAAAAAGAGTTTTTTTTTTTTGGGGGGGGTGTTATTTGTTATTCAGTCATATTTTCATAAGGCAGATTAAGAATTCATATTGTGTCATCTAGCTATTTGTGTCAACCAAAACCACAGCCATGTTTAACCATGACAGTTCATAGGAAAAGGAAATACAAATAGCTCAAGTAGATACCCAACCTTATTCTTCAGTGAAAATACGAAATTCCACTGGGGCTTAGAACAGATTGGTAAAGATCAATATGTTTCAGAACTCTGTTTATAAAGATTCAAGGAAATAGGCAATATCACACACACATGGTTGAATGGGACTTAAATGGGCATAATCCTTATAGAGCAATTTGTCAGTATTTATCAAGAATAGAAATGCATAAATCTTCTGACCTAGTAATTGCAATTTAAAATTTTATCTTAAAAAATAAAAAATAAAATTTTATCTTACAGTAACTCACTCATGTGCAGTATGACCTACATACAAGGTTACTAAATGTGGCATTCTTTATAATAGCAAAATACTGGAAAGAATTTAAATGTTTGCTCTTAGGGACTGCTCAAATATTTTATGGTACATCCATACAATGAAATTCTATGTAGTTGTAAAACGAAACCAAGAAACTATGTACTGATACAGGACAATTCAAAAATATGTTAAGCGGACAAGCTGAAGAATGGTGTGCACTGCAGAGTACTATCTATGAAAAATATCGCCAGGAGCGTATCTGAGAAACAGCTAACACAACAGGGAGGGGGAATTGCATACTACAAAGGGGAAAGAGACTTTTCATTATACATCAGTCTGGTTTTTGAATTTTGAATCAAGTGATTGTTACATGTTCTGATGAAAAAAAAATGTTTTCTTAGAAAATAAAATTCTGAAATTAAACATTCCAATAGAAATACAAAATTCTTTTTACGTAAATCCAAATTAGCAAGTGTTATATTTCTTTCATCCGATGGATAAACTTTTCCACAATTCCATTGAGTCTTTCAGGTTCCATCAGTTTATTTACCAATTCCTGCTCAATAGCCATTAGGGCCAGGCCACTAAGCTTCTCTTGTCCCATGGTATGACATAAATATGTTTTAAGACGGGGCAGTGTAGAAAATATATTTTGAGCACTTGAAGTAACTGGCCAAGACAAACCAATATATAATAACTTTGATATGCAGGGAATATTATTGTGAAGACCATGCTGAATAAACAAATAGCCAAGATCGATGAAGTTGATACAATCATAATTTATGACAAAATTGAGCTTTGCATATTGCCGATAAAATCTAAGTTCTGGGATGATGTCTGCATCAAGTTTATAAAATTCTTGGACCTGTTTGGCTGTTGTTTCATTTAATGGTTCATTCCATTTAAATAATAGTTCTGAAATTTGTTTCATTTTGCAATAATCAAACTCTGAAAAACATAATTTTAAATTATCTAATATAGTGTCCAATCCTTGGTAATAAATATTAATTTTATATTGTTCTTCTGTTGAGGTAGGAAAAAACATACTATCTGAATTGCCAAAATCTATTGTTTTCTGAATTTTTCTTCTTTTCTGAAAAGAAGGTCTTTCAACTTCAAAACCTTTACTGGTTATTTTTTGACATATTTCCTCTGCTCCATCCCAGATAGTTTTGAAATAGGCATCATTTCTCTCAGATGATAAACATTCTAAAATTGCTTCTATTTTTGAAGACAATGAAAAAATATCTATGGTTTCACTTTGAAGCTCTTTGGAAAGAATTCCTGTAACACTTAAGACTCGATAAAGAAATTTCAAACAAAAGATAAATTCAAATTTGGAGACCAGTATTAACAAATTATTCAATTCATCAGCCAAACTTGTGTTTGAAGAATGGCTTGATACAACTTCCAAAGTTTCAATAATCTCCGGAAGACCCTCAATCACAGATAGTAATATATGATCGTGAACTGTCCAACATGATTGTGATGTATGTTTCTTGCATGTTTTGTTTGGACTTAGCTTACAGATGTTTTGAAAATTTGCAGACATTTCCCCAGACATATGAATAGTGTTGAACAAAGAGCTGAGAGTATTTAGAGTACTTCGGAGTTCTTTCACTTCTTTACAAAACCTAATTACTGCTAAATCCAAAAAATGTGCATAACAATGTATGTACAAAGCTCTTGGCTCTTCTTTTTTGAACTCTGCTGCAATTTTATTAAATTTTCCCCTCAAATTGGCGGTACTATCATAGGCCTGGCCACATATCTTATTCAGATCAACTCCAATTTGCTGCAGGTACGTTTTGATAGTCCTATGTAATTTAGTCCCACTCATCTCTTTAACATCTATGAAGCCCAAAAATCTTTCTTTAATTAAGATAGCCTTTGACATTTTTTGTGGGTATCTTACATAAATTGCAAGCTGTTCTTTAGTGGCACTATCAGTTGTCTCATCACATATTATAGAAAAAGCTGAGGAAACATTGATTTCATCCACAATATCTTGCAGCATTTCAGTCTTTATTATTTCAATAATATCATTTTGAATTTGTGTACTATTGTAGAAGTCAACTTGTGAATTCATAAGTCGAAATATTTCTTCTCCTTTATCTTTTGCTCTGATTTCTAACAGTTCTAAAAAATTACCTTTATTCATAGATGAAATTGATTGGTCATTTCCTCTTAATGGTAAACACTGCTTCCCAAGAAATAAAATATTTTCAATTATAAGCTTTAGGTACTTTTTATTTCCTTCAATCTGCTTTGAATGAATAGATAAATTATCATTGACTGCTTCATCAGAAAACTGGTGTTCCCTCCAAAACTGCAATGACTTCAAATGCATTTCACTTTTTTCATGCTTCCTGAATTTTTCTAGAGTCTTTTTCCAATTAGAAATTCCTTGGCCTGCAAATGATTCTCCTCCACAACTAAAATTTTTTTGGCAGAACAACTGGCATGAATAACAGAATGTCACATCCTTCTTAATACTGTTTTTCAAATGTTGGAGATTTGAACACCAAGATTTTTTAATACTTCGTGATTTATCTTTAACTTTTTGTACTTTGGATGTAAACTTTGGGTGACACAGTCCATCACTTATTTTCATAGATTTCATATTGTATGTAGCATCTTGGTTTGACACTTGATCTCTTTGTACTTCTACACTGGAGTCAACTGTATGCTGACTGGGTACTGATGAAGATGGTGAAAGCCTTGGCTGTTCAACACTATTATTAGCAACACCATTACTTGATTCACTGGGTAAACTCTTAGCAATGTTTGGGAGAAAAAGAAAAAAAACATTTGTTCGAACAGTTTTCAAATGATTAATATATCAAACATATCTATTCTAGTAACACAATAAAATGAATGGGCGAGTTGCAATATGAGCTCCACTAGAGGGAAACATTAACAATTATTTATAATATAATGTTGCAATCTAGACTCAGCATTAAATGTTCAAAGAATCTTTTGGTATGTAATTGTAATAAAAATAATTTTTATTGCTCATGTGACCTAGAATATTGAAAAAGGTAATAAAGAACCCAGAGGAAAAACTATGACTAATAATACTTGTTTAAATATTCTTATTAATAGTGTCAAGTCAAACCTGGGATTCGGGAAATTGAATATGAATACCAAAAGATGTTTCTTGTTCAACTTTTTTGAGCCTTAGGATGAAAATAGGAATGAATATGCATATATATGTATATATACACACATATATATATGTTTACATATATAAATGTACAAAATATGCTTAAAAAAGACAGGGTCGAAAGTATTAAGAACAAAACTTACATCTACAATGACTTTTGCTGTTACTGAAGAAACTGTATCTGGTAAAATAAAAGAGTAACATCAATTCAAGATCTTATACTATAATCTATAAAACAGCATCATAAACTACAATTGCTTATTTCATATCAGACAACAAAAACAACCTAAGAATATAGATAGATTCCTCAAGGATGTGAAGACAGTGTATATATCAAGTATCTTTTGTTTTTTTATATCAAGTATCTTTATATCAATTTTACCTTGTAAGACATCAGAGTTCATGATGGGCAGGGAAACATGAGTATCTGCCAATGACACTATATTGCTTATAACTGGAGTTGTATCTTTCTTTGGAGCTAAGAGCTCTGTTGAGGCATCCTGTACCACAGAAACATTTACTGAAAAAAATTAAAAGATTTCTCAACAACCAGGAGAATCAATCAGAAAGCACTGTTTAATAACCAGTGTTTCAACAAACAATGCAAATATCCAATAGCTTTAGGTATTGCTGGAAATTGGAGTAGGGCTTATAGCCAGGTTCTTTAGCATAAACACATTAGTACCCTGAAACTGATAATTTACATTTTCCATTTTTTAATATATTTGACCTTTGCATACAACTTCTCAAATCCCTTTATGTCATTTACATGAAATTACCCACGAAGAATAGAAAAGAGATTCCTTCAATATCTCCTAATGGATATCAGATCTTTCATCTTTTAAACACATTATTTTATTTTAAGTAATTTCTAGGGGATCCCCTTGTGGCTCAGCGGTTTGGTGCCTGCCTTCTGCCCGGGGCGTGGTCCTGGGGTCCCGGGATAGAGTCCCGCATCGGGCTCCTTGCATGGAGTCTGCTTCTCCCGCTGCCTGTGTCTCTGCCTCTCTCTCTCTCTCTGTGTCTCTCATGAATAAATAAAATCTTAAAAAAAAAAAAATTTCTACACTCAATGTGGGGTTCTAACTCATAACCCCAAGATTAAGAGTCACTCGCTCTACTGACTGAGCCAGCCAAGCACCCCTAATGGGTCTCATTTCTAACTCTTTCAAGATTCATAACCCTCAACATGACTGGAGTTAGACTGGTATCTAAGCTAGTATTGCAGAGATTTCTAGAATAAACCAGTTTACATGAAGTACAAACCTCAGGGGTATCATTTTCTTTATTATCTATGTAAAATAGCACTAATGGTCCTATATGAGGCTCTTTGATAGAATACAAAGTTGGCCCTGGGTTACTTGTGCTTTTCTATTAATGAACTTTCAAGTATTTCCAACTAGCTCCACTTCCTATAAAAAAACATAACTGATACCCTTATTTTTACAAAGCAGGGCTAAGTATAAAATTCTATATTCTAATATGATGATCTTTACAAATAAATATTAAGTCTTTGGTTGTGAAGTAGGCTTCCTTTTACATAAAACTACTGGAAAACATTTTTTTCCTTTTAAATGTAGGCTCCATGCCCAATGTGGGGCTTGAATTCAGGACCCTGAGAGCAAGAGTCACGTGCTCTACCGACTGAGCCAGCCAGGTGCACCTGGAAAACATTTTTTTTGCAACGAGTTTTATACTGTTTTGACTCATGTTGAGATAAATCAAGGTGATAAACTAAAGGAAATTAGTAATATTCAACAGTTTCTAAACCTCTGATAACTTCTAAGCAAACATTACCTGTTGATGATTCCATCTTAGCTTTATTGTAAGCAGAGAAACAATTAATAGAACAGAAGAGGTCTGTCTTCCCAAAGTCATTGGTGGTCTCAATCATTTCATCTGAGGGCTTCAATGATTTGCAAAGAACAGATGTAAGTGTTTGGGTTGGTTTCTGTTTAAAGATTAAAGTTATATTCATATTCCTGGTGTATGACATATTATCAACAAACAAAAACACACCCATTATTGCTCCTCTTAGCTAAAATATAACAAGTAATGATAATGAAGTCACATTTTTACACTTTCTTAAAAATCGGAAAAAAATAAGCACTGAATGTTATATGCAACTGATGAATCACTAAAGTCTACCTTGAAACTAATAATACACTATATGCTAACTAACTTGAATTAGAAACAAACAAAAAAGAGGAAAAAAAGGCACTATAGATTAGAGTGACTAAAATGAAAGAAATAGATCATTCCAATATTTGTGTTATTTATCAGATATACATTAGTAGCAGCAGCATTATTAGATACATATTAGAAAGCAGTATGCTTTCTTCATATGCAAGCAATGAAGAAAGAGGTCATAGAATATGTTTATCACTCCAGGCAATCAACTCTGACTGGATAAATACACAAAAGTCTTACAATTATATCCCTTTCTTCAATTCCACTTTAAAAAGAAAAAGAAAAAAAAAGATTTTATTTATTTACTTGACTGAGAAAGAGCACAAGCAGGGGGAGAGGGAGAAGCAGGCTTCCTGCTTGATGTGGGGCTCCTGGGATCATGAACTGAGCTGAAGGCAGATGCTTAACCGACTGAGCCACCCAGGTGCCCCACTCAATTCCACTTTGAATATTAACTCAGGAAAGCAGAGGAGCCAGAGAACAGCTGTGGGAATCATTGCTTTTCTAGCCTAACTTCATGGTAAACACTGAAAGCATATTGTTAGAAAGTAGCACAGAAGCAGTAAGATATACAGAATATAGTACATTCAGTAAGCAGTAAGTGTGTAAAGGACATGAACTGTGTGGTTCCCCATCTATTGTTTCTACTGTAACAGGAACCATCATTTTGGGCTTAGAGCAATGGTGAAAAAGAACTGCTTTTGGGGGCATAAAATACAAGGACAAATGAAAATACCATATGCAGATTTTCTTCCATGAAAAACAGGATATTGGCAAAGGAACAATAAAACAAAAAACAATATAAGTTTGAAAATTCTTTTATCCTTTATTAGTATGACGTTTTTATTTTGAGAAGAGCTATTTTAACATTATTTAGGGGATCCCAGGATGGCTCAGCGGTTTGGCGCCTGCCTTGAGCCCAGGGCATGATCCTGGAGACCTGGGATCGAGCCCCAGGTCAGGCTCCCTGCATGGAGCCTGCTTCTCCCTCTGCCTGTGTCTCTGCATCTCTCTCTCTCTCTGTGTCTCATGAATAAATAAAATCTTAAAAATAAAATTATTTAGCCCAATATTTAACATTAAGTAACAATACTGGTATTATTTAATTTATTATTCATCTGGGAAAGATAACAATTAATTTATTCTATTAAGATGTGGAGGGGGCAGCCTGGGTGGCTCAGTGGCTTAGCGCCGCCTTTAGCGCAGGACGTGATCCGGGAGACCCGGGATCGAGTCCCACATCAGGCTCCCTGCATGGAGCCTGCTTCTCCCTCTGCCTGTGTCTCTGCCTCTCTCTCTCTCCTCTCTATGTATTGTCATGAATAAATAAATAAAATATTAAAAAGAAAAAAGATGTGGAGGGAAAAAAGATGTGGTCAAAGTAAGTATAATTCTATCAAGCAGGGCAGCCCTGGTGGCGCAGCAGTTTAGCGCTGCCTGCAGCCCAGGGCATGATCCTGAAGACCCTGGATCGAGTCCCACGTCAGGCTTTCTGTATGATGCCTGCTTCTCCCTCTGCCTGTGTCTCTGCCATTCTGTGTGTGTGTGTCATGAATAAATAAAATCTTTAAAAAAAAAAAAAAATTCTATCAAGCAATCTACTTTAGGGTGCCTGGGTGGCTCAGTAGGTTAAGTATCTGCCTTTGGCTCAGATCATGATCCCCGGGTCCTAGGATTCAGTCCCCCTGTTCGTGCTCTCTCTCTCAAATAAATAAAATCTTTTAAAAAAAAACTATTAAAAAAAAAACCCCAGTCCATTAGAAGACATTTTTTTAAATTTATTTTTTATGATAGTCACACAGAGAGAGAGAGAGGCAGAGACACAGGCAGAGGGAGAAGCAGGCTCTATGCACTGGGAGCCCGATGTGGGATTCGATCCCGGGTCTCCAGGATCGCACCCTGGGCCAAAGGCAGGCGCCAAACCGCTGCGCCACCCAGGGATCCCTAGAAGAAATTTTTTAAAAGATTTATTTATTGGGGGGGGGAGGGGTAGGGAAGGAGAATCTTAAAGCAGATTCTGCAATGACTGTGGAGTTGGACATGGGGCTCGATCCCACGACCCTGAGATCACGACCTGAGCTGAATCTAAGAGTCAGACACTTAACTGTGTCAGCCAAGCGCCCCTCAAACAATCTAGTTTTGTGTTTTTTAAAAAATATTTTATTTATTTATTCATGAGAGACACACAGAGAGAAGCAGAGACACAGGCAGAGGGAGAAGCAGGCTCCATGCAGGGAGCCCAATGTGGGACTCGATCCCGGGTCTCTGGGATCACGCCCTGGGCTGAAGGCAGATCCTCAACCATTGAGCCACCCAGGGATCCCACAATCTACTTTTAGAAATAAAAAGTCACCCTATTTTTAGACTCATAGATTTGAATATTTTTCTAATTCTTATTACAGTTAACTAACAATATTAATTTTTCTCCATTATCACTATCATAATAACTCATATGCAGGATATAGTGTTAAATGGTGCTTTTTAAACTCTTTCACCCAATCACATAGGCTAAGTATGTGGTACTCACAATAGGCTCTTAAAAACAGGACAAGGTGTATTCACTGAGTGTGAGGGATGAAGAAGGAAAAGACTGAACGGCATTTCTTGCCTTCAGAAGGCTCCCATGCCTCCCATTTTCCCACTTCTGTGCCCAAGGTCATCACATGAGCACTCTGCCACAGGGAAGATGTGGCTCACAAATGACTTAGTTGAATTCACACTTGCGGAGAATCCTATCTTGAATCGCGTGTTTTTAAGGAAGAATTTACGGAGATGGAATTGGGTCTCAAAGCATCATCCGAACAAGCAAGACAATAATCCTACCTCATGAAAGGGGCTCAGACCACTAATTGCGTTAATCTCATGTAGTCCACCAAAGCAGGACAGCTTCTCTGCTCTCAGAACCACCTACCCACGGCTCTTCTACCAGAAAGGGGATTATTTCTCATTCAGAAAAGCCTGTGACATTCTTAATTCATTTTAACATTGCTTAGGTGTAAGAAAACAGAATTAAAAACACCTTTGTGGTTGAGTTTTACGATAGGTAGGCTATTGTTACTTCTGCTATCTTTATTTGCAGTTTATTTATTTATTTTTTTAAAGATTTCATTTATCCATTCATGAGAGACAGAGGGGGAGAGAGAGGCAGAGACACAGGCAGAGGGAGAAGCAGGCTCCATGCAGGGAGCCCAATGTGGGACTTGATCCTGGGTCTCCAGGATCATGCCCTGGGCTGAAGGCGGCGCTACACTGCTGAGGCCTATTTATTTGCAGTTTATAAACAAGCTTCCATTTGCTTGGTTTTCTTCAAGGCAAGATCATCCTGAGAGTCTTTAGGAGAATCTTCATACAGCATTTATCATGAATTGTTATGTAAGAGGAACTGTCAGAAGTCTTATTTCATCTTCTTCACTGTCTTATCAACTGAAACTATTCCCAATGGTACTAAAATCTTATCCCTACATTTTCCTAAAGTGGAAACATCCACAACTAAACTAATGGAAGGAACTCAATCTTGGATATTTTGAGTCCACGTAGTCAAATTCAAATGGAGTTGTCCTTACTTTATGCAACAGGTCTTTATTCGTACCCACTTATGTGCTGTAATACTCTGAACTATTTTTTTTCAGTATTTTATTTATTTATTTGAGAGAGAGCAAGCGAGCGAGCATGAGCGTGTGGCGGGCAGGCAGAGGGAGAGGGACATGTGGGGCTCATGACCTGAGCCAAAATCAAGAGTTAGATGCTTAACCAACTGAACCACCTGGGTACCCTCTCTCTGAACTATTAAAGTAATAAGACTGTCCTTTCATCTGAAGCATTCGAAACAAACTAGAGACAGTGTAACAATAAGTAAGCCCCACGGTTCTCAAGATAGACTTCATGATGAGGTTGCTGGAGTGAAAGTGAAAAACAGGCATTACTACAGTGTTTCACATTCTGGTATTTTACTTTATACTGAATCTAGGATTTAAAAAAAATTCAGTAAAGGGGAGCCTGGGTGGCTTAGTGAGTTAAGCATCTGCCTTTGGCTAGGGACACGATCCTAGTGTCCTGGGGTCCAGCTCTGCATCAGGCTCCCTGCTCAGTGGGGAGTCTGCTTCTCCCTCTCCCTTCGCCTGTTGCTCCCACTGCTTGGGCTCTCTCTTTCTGTCAAATAAATAAATAAAATCTTGGAAAAAATTTTTTTAATTCAGTAAAAACTCTAACATTTAAACAAAATAATCAGAATCCCTAAAAACTAGGGTGCCTGGGTGACTTGGTTAGCTAAGCGCCTGCCTTTGGCTCAGGTCATAATTCCAGAGTCATAAAACTGAGTCCTGCATTGGGCTTCCTGCTAAGCGGGGAGTCTGCTTCTCCCTCTGCCCTCCCCCCTGCTCATGCTCTCTCTCAATAAACCAAATATATAAATAAATATCTTTAAAAAAAAGAATTCTTAAAAGTTAGATTTTCAACTTACAACAGTAGTCTTCTGACACATGCTGCACTTGGTTAAAATGCTATTAGTACATATGGTAACAAATACTTTTCTTTTTTCTTCATATGATGAAAGACAAGATTGGCTGCAAAAATTTTTGCTAGATGTATCTTCTAGCTGGACACTGATCACATCCTTTAGATTTAAGAGGTCTCTAAAAAGAAAAACAAGGGCACCATTAAACACTTTTAGAAGTTAAAGCACTCCTTCAAGTAACCCTCTCCCATTTCACCTACCTTTAGATTATGCAACAGCAAAAAAAAAAAAAAAAAAAAAAAAGATTATGCAACAGCAGGGACATCAGCCTTGAAATAACAAAACCTGAATTTGGTATTTAGTTCTAGAATTTATACTACATAATGTTGGGTAAGTCATTTATACTCCCAAATGCTGATTCCTTTATCTATAAAGTAGGGATTACAAAACACATCTGATAGCACAGTTTTGAGGATTACCTAGTTGCATTAGTTAGTGCTAGTGATAATAGAATGTTGATGAGCAATCACATATTCATACCTGACCAACTCTGTAATCTACAAGACAGAGGATACCAAACTATGGCCCGCAAAACTCTAGGGATCCTCCGGATACTTTTAGAGGGGTCCACTAAAACAAAACTATTTTCATATTAAAATATTATCTGCCCAAAAAAGTGTCATTTGTCTTTTTCACTATGTTAACATTGGAACTGATGATGCAAAATCAACAATGGGCCACTGCAATTCCACTCCTCGTACTGAAAAAAGCATGAAGACACACATGTTCCTAACAGCTCTATTTCAAATAGCTAAAAGATAAGGGCACTGGCCTGGCTCAGTTGGTAGAGCACATAACTCTTGATCTCAGGATTGTGAGTTCAAGGCCCACACTGGGCCTGGAACTTACTTTAAAAAGAAAAAAAAAAAAAAAAAAAAGCCAAAAGATGGAAATAGTCCAAATGTTTACCAATGAATGAATAGATAAACAAATTGTGATATATCCATACAATGGAATATTACTCAGCTATAAAAAAGATGAAGTACTGCTATACATGCTACAACATGTATAAGCCTGGGATAAACCTTGAAAGCATTATGCTAAAAAGATGGACACAAATGGTTGTATGTTGTAGAATTCCATAATTATAAAATATCCTGAATAGATAAATCCAGATAGACTGCAGATTGGTGGTTGCCAGAGGCTAAAGAGAATTTTCTCTGGGGAGAAACTCCTTAATGGATACGTTGGAGAAATGTTTTGGAATTAGACACTGTTGAGTGTAGTAAATACTGCTGAAATGGCTTTTTATGTGGATTTCACCTCAGTAAATTGGGAGGAAAAAAAAAAAAAAAAACCAATACTGGGTAAAATGCCAGGGCCTTATTAGCACAAACTAATGCAGCTGCACCAAAACGTCCTGGTATCAGCTATTCATTGCCATACATTTGCTGTAAAAATCATTTTCTTATTAAGCTTTATCTTTGAAAACTTCTTTTTCATATTCCGTGTGATGATATGGGACAGAGACACAAAGTATTTCTCCTGCACACCAAACTATGATGGTTGTCTCCAGGAAAATCTCACGTGAGAATGTTGAGCTACAACCTGAGGTAGTTACTATTTTCATGGAACATATTTTTACTTGAAAGAACATACCATTATCCAGAGTGGATATCTAGCAAATATTTTCTCAAAAAAGAATAAAGTAAGACTGTTACTTCAAGATAAAGAGCTGACAGTATTCATTGCCAATGATAAAATTCAAGCTTTCATTGAAATTAGAATTTTGGAAAATTTGCCACCTCCAACTTGATTGCGTCCCAATAGCTAAGATTTCCTGATGAGATTAGTATTTTGTTTTTTTAACAAATGTGATTGTTAAAATATTGCATAAAGAAATATGCCAACATTTGGAAGATCTAAATAACTCAGTGAAGTAGTATTTTCCAAATTATGATAGCATGTAACAAAAAAGCATTCATTCACGTGTTAAAAAAAAAAACCCATTCAAAGTACAAACAGATCCATGTATTTTAACCTAACAGTACAAAGAATTCATTGATATGGTTTCAGATTTCACATTGTAACTAACCTTTAAGAAGTACAACCTGTTTTCTGCTAGAGTATCAAAGAGCATCCACAAAATCTAAGACTATTAAAACATACCTCCCTTTTCCAATTACTGATTGTTAGGACCAGATTTTTTTCACACTTTGGCCAAAACATTTACCAATTCATTGAACACAGAGGCAGATATGAAAACCCAGCCAGACATCGAAGAGGTTTGCAAAACTGATAAAATGATGTTCACTCAATTTTTCTTAAAATTCTTTTCACTAAAGACTACTTTTCATTAAAAATATTATTTATGTCCACATTCACTGAGTTCTTTTTAAAGGAGTTAATAATTAGTTTAAAAATTTCTCAGTTTTAGAGGCACCTGGGTGACTCAGTCAGTTAAGTGTCTTGCCTTCAGCTCAGGCGGTGAGCCCAGGGTCCTGAGATTAGCCCTGCCTCGGGCTCCCTGCTCTACAGGGAGCCTGCCTCTTTCCTCTGCCTCCCCTCTCTCATGAATAAAATAAAATTAAATTTCTCAGTTTTAATCTCGAACACTGTATATATTGGCAGATATAACCTACATAAAGTAAAGCTTCTGGCTTTTCAAAAAATTTTAAGAGTGTAAAGGGTTCCAGAAACCAGAATGTTTGAGAACTGCCAATGATGTCTGGCTACTTAGAAACCTCAGAACATCAATCTTTCAGGATAATAGTTTTCTAGATGAAATACTCCTGAAATCAACACTATTTTTAACACTTACAAATTTTCCTCCTGAAATAGATTGTACCAAAAATAACAGGTTCATTTCATTACTATGAATCAGTCATTTTACTGGTTTAAAATATAGCTCTAAATGCAGTATCTGAGTTGTACTATCCTTGTATTTTATTTGACAAAAATTTTTTTTCTCGGATTCACTGTGTGCCAGCTAGTGTAAAGGCATTGGGAATATAAAGATGAGCGTGATCTGGTTCCTAATCTCAAGAGATTCATAGTTTAACTGGGGCAGTATCAATTCTTTCTTTAAAAAATTTTGATTAATGCTGTGGGAATTATGAACACTATTAAAACACAGACCATGGAACAATTATTCTGAAAGGGTGGGGGTTAGTGAGAAGAGAGGAAAAAATTGTGTGGGAACAGACAAGAGGTAAGGATATTTGAGGCAGACCTTTGTGACAGAAATAAATTAGCCAAATGGAAAGGGAGGCAGAAGAAACTGCATCGGCAGAAGCATGGAAGTCTGAAAATGCTTACTGATTTACTGCTACCAGTATACTAGATTCCTGGTTTCTAATCTACTAAGTCCTTATAAATAAAAAACTAAAAAATGAATTTTCTTAAAAGTGCCTAAAATTAGCTTAAACAAATTCCAAGCACAGGACTGAACAACTTTCTTATTTATATGTGTTATACAGCATTAATGCACAGGGATATTCTGCACTCTGTTGACTGCTTTCAGAATCTCTGGTTGGTTTCAAATTGGGATACTACAGTGCAAAAATGACATTTCTTAAACACACTGCTCTCAAAAGAAGTCTTATCTAACATGATTTAAAATGTCATTTTCAAAGCCACTTTTTATTTGGTTCATGAAACAAAAACTGCATTAACTCAAAACAGATTTTTAAATCATTGCTATAAAAGAAACCTCAATAGTAACTGAAAATTAGCTAAAATCTTGAGAACTGTAGATTAATACCAGAGGCTAATGAGGAAGAAAAAAAACTTTGAGAAAAGCACAGGTTACTCTGAACAATGGACAGCCTCTTCCAGGCTATGTATGCATTATTATCACCTTTCCACCAACCTATACAATAGTATTTTGTATTAAAAAATATTTGAAAGGAAGTAATTTTGGAAAAATATTCCAAAGGAAGTAAAACTTGTTTCATATTTTTGCTCATATTGGATTTCTTCATCTTAGAGAAAAACTTACACTATATCTTTCCTGTTTCAGCCTTTTCAATCTGTCTGGGAGATCTGCTGAAGATGTATAATAGGTAAATTCCAAACATAGTAACATGGTACCTTAACTTCTCAGGACCTCAGTTTCCTCAAAACCAAAAGAAAATGTTTTGACTGGATGATTTCTAAGGCCCCTTCCAGTTTTATGATTCTGCAGAGAAAGAAAGCAGACTGAAGAGAGTGCCTTACAGCCCTTAGCAAAAAGGAAAAAAGACATAGTATTGAAGAGTTGAAAAAAACACAAAGATAAAGGTGAGTTTCAGGGAGTAAGACTTGAAGCAGCGGATAACACCCGAAGCAGCAGCCAAATGAGGAGTTGAAGCAACCAATAAAAAGGGTTTGTGAATTTGTTACGAGAATAATAATGGTGATAATTAACATTTATTGAGGTCTTATTACATGCCAGTATTGCTCTGATGGCTTAAATCTATTATTTAATGCTCATAATTCTTATGTACATTTTATAAAACAGATGGGAATACTAAGAAAGAAGTTCTCACTGTTTTTCATACTTAAGCATATATATGTATTATCTGGGGACAAATGCAATTCTGATTCAGTAGATCTGGGTGAGACCTGAGACTCTGTATTTTTATTTAACAAGCTCCCAGATGATATTGATATAGCTGCTATGAGTTGTAAAATATAACTATAAATGGAGAAAGATTCAAATTATGGCAATCGGATTCTAAAATAAGATACTTGAAAGGTATTTACTATATTTACAAGCAAAACTGGTGGCCTGTGTGTTTCCTCTGTTCTGAAACAAAAACATTTAAAATTTAGCAATAGCATTTATTTTTTTATTTTTTTATTTTTTTAATGAGAACTAATAAACCAGAATTATAGTATGATAGGAGTTTCAAAGCACATTGATTCTTTACATCTCAAGGTAGAGTTCAAAGTTTTGGACATTTTCCACTAATTCATTATGAAATTACCTCTACTTCCTCTCTCTGCATCTAAATTGCCTTATATACGTTAAAAAAAAAAAAAAAAAAAGTAGCAATACAAACCCCAACAGCAGCTCACTGAAATCTTGAAAAGATTACATGCAACCATGTTTACCTAGGACTACTCAAATTTGCAAAAGTATCTAATAAATTCATTTGTCATTACAACAGAAACATTACTTTATAATGTTATACCTTGGTTATTTTATACCTTGAACGATCCAAATTGACTACTATTATATGATTAATGTGTTAGTGGTTTGCAGCCTATACAGTTAAATGATAGAATAGACATATAATAATCCCACTTACAGAGAATTTCTAATGAAAACAGTAGGAAAGTAAGTTTCAGAAGTCACATTATTTAAAGCTGAAGAGAAACAGAACTCCTTATGTTTTAAATTCTGCAAATCTCTCAACAGAAAAACTATTTCTGAAGAATCTAATTGAGGAACTGAAAGCGGAAGCGGCTTCTTTTCACTAAACCAAGGTGATATTTCTTTAGAAAAAATGAAAATGTAGACAGTTACAACCAAGACTCTGATCAAGATCTATGTAGGGAAGTAAAAGAGGGCATAATTTAGAATTATATACTTTGAGCAGTTTGAACAAGTTCTCTTGGGAAGAGCTGGTGAATTGGCAGATGAAATGTACTCATTGATGCACAGCGTGGAGCAGAAAAGCTGAGTAGACCCTTTCCTCTGATAGGCAGTTTGCCCCTTCTGAAGGATTTTTTTACAACCAGAACAGGAGACCTGAACAGCTGTGGTTGAAACTGAAGGAAGCATTTTATTCATGCCAGATGACGTAAGAGAAAGCTGAATGCCTGCAGTCAACTGTGGAGCTATAAACACAAACAGGAAGAAAGAAAATTAGTATTTACATAAAATTAAGTATGCATTCCTTCATTTTCTTTTAGAGGTTACTTCTACTGGACTTGAAACCCAAAACAAACAATGCACTTTTCAAAGACATTTTTTTTTTAATTTTTATTTATTTATGATAGTCACAGAGAGAGAGAGAGAGAGAGGCAGAGACATAGGCAGAGGGAGAAGCAGGCTCCATGCACCGAGAGCCCGACGTGGGATTCGATCCCGGGTCTCCAGGATCGCGCCCTGGGCCAAAGGCAGGCGCTAAACCTCTGCGCCACCCAGGGATCCCTTCAAAGACATTCTAAAAAAGTAGAATAAACTGGCTAATACGTTGGTTAGGATAAATATGATTAATTTAAGTAATTCTATTACCACTCTCTGAAAAGGTAGTGTTTATTTTCAGTTCATTCTCCTGAGTTTTGGGCTGCTGGGCTTGACAGTACTCCTAAAACAAGAAATGAAAATAATGAATACAATGTGTATAAAACAGCTAGTTATTCAATAGAAAATAATAAATTATGTTTAAGTCTTTGCAGTGAATTGTGTAACTGAACTGAACCATAGGTGAACACTTCGTTTCTGGTGACCTTTGGCTGACAACACTAATCAATTACTACATTATATTCTATCATACCTGGACGTGACTTCAGTAATCTTTGTTCACACAGTCCTTCGGTAGCTACCACACAAAGAGCAGACACACTCAATGACATCTATTTTCCCTCCTTGTTTTAATTAGTACTAGTTAATTGTCTTTGTAAAGACCTTAAACACAAAAGTTGTTGGATTGAGCTAAGAGTCTTACGGAGGATTCTTCAGAGCAGTAGGCAATCTATCTAAACATGATCTATGTTTGGATGTCCACAACATCCACAATGTGTGAATGTCCACAGACTGAAGAAGCAACAAACACTTCCTAGATGGACAATATTCCCCAGAATCACCAACTCAGTGGGAGTCATATCCCTACTTAACACTGATTTACTTTAGGCTATTTCTAAACAGAATACTAGAAATAAATTAAAACTGAATTCACTTTTTGTTTCATTAGAAATTTCAGCTGGCTCATATATAAACAGTCTAAAGAAATTTGGCACTACTCACAGAACATTCACGGCTTGAGTCAGTTTATTATTTATAGATTTTTTAGGACATAATATGTGTGAAAAAGTTTAAGAAAAAACATGAAATTAATTTGGGTAAAATAATTACAAAGAAAAAATTCTAATAATTACATACAATTAGTTAGCCATACTGTTTTAAGTTAAGAAAAATGAAAACAAAAATGTGTTAACCTTAGCTAGACCCATAATTTCCTAAGCAATCCTTTTATCAATCCAAAACCAAATGCCGGGAGGCCTGGGTGGAGGCCTGGGTGGCTCAGCAGTTGAGCGCCTGCCTTTAGCTCAGGGCGTGATCCTAGATTCCTGGGTTCAAGTCCCACGTCGGGCTCCTTGCATGGGGTCTGCTTCTTCCTCTGCCTGTGTCTCTGCCTCTCTCTCTGTGTCTCTCATGAATAAATATATAAAAAAAAAAAACAAAAACAAAAAACCCCAAAACAAAAAACAACAAAACCCCATGCCAAACATCCATTCTTGGGCAGCCCTGGGTGGCTCAGCGGTTTAGCGCTGCCTCCAGCC
Organism: Canis lupus baileyi; assembly: GCF_048164855.1. Taxonomy (NCBI): domain Eukaryota; kingdom Metazoa; phylum Chordata; class Mammalia; order Carnivora; family Canidae; genus Canis; species Canis lupus. The sequence goes on from NC_132850.1 coordinate 8,215,418, forward strand.
CGGAGTATGATCCTGGAGTCCCGGAATCGAGTCCCATATTGGGCTCCCTGCATGGAGCCTGCTTCTCCCTCTGCCGCCCCCTCTCTCTCTCTGTGTCTCATGAATAAATAAACAAAATAAAAAAAAAAAACAAACAAACAAAAAACAAACAAACATCCATTCTTTTCTCAAATCATTTTCTTATATAGAGTTGGGATGGCATTTCACACCATATGCCTTATATTATGTGACCAACTACTTCGGGGAAGATAAAGATTTAAGGTTTTCAACCAGTAAACTAGCATCTTGCATAACTGAAATGTACAATTAAATGCTGTTCTAGAAAAAAGAAAATAGAATATTTACCTGAGCACTGTCAGGTTCAGTCTTAATTTCATCTACCCGCCCCATTTGTGGTGCCATTGCTTTGTCACATTCACCATCTATTGGCGATTCTTTCATCTTAGTATCTGATGCAAAGGAATCCTCCAGTTCCAAACTAATGAAATTCTTCTTTGGGGAATAGTGTCCAGGTTCCTAAAATAAAATAAGAATTGAGAGTCTGATTTTAACATTAGTTCTTTTAAATATGGTAATTTTCTGGAAGCACAACGGGTCTTCAGACAGCTTAGACTCAAGGTTCCTTCACAGTACCAACACTGGCTTTCTTCCCTTCATCACTATTCCCTAACATAGTTTCGCTTTGTAATTCTCTGGTGGACATATTTCTCGCTTTCTTCTGGGACTAATCTTCTTCACTTTTATTCCCCCAGGCCTGCCTATAGCATAAACTCATTAACCCACACGTTTACTTTTAAATTATTAGTCTTAGAAAACATAAAGTCTTCTATCTAAGGTTAATCCAAATAGCTGTAGTCACTACCTCTCCCCTGCCAATGCCCTCCTATAGAGCCAGTTATTATCTTCATCTCCCTCAACTCCTCTTTCCATCCTTACTGGTTCTTCACATATAAACATTCAAATACACTCAAGGGTCCAACTTTTAAAGCTAGTGGCCTCTCTCTGACCACTCCTGTTCCTCATCCTTGAAACTCTCCACTTCCTTGAATCCTATGACTCCAAAACATATTCCTTCCTCCTCCTACCTCTTTGCCAGTTTTCTTCTCAAACATTTATTTCACCTGCTTCTAAATTATTTGTGTTCCAGGGATGCCTGGGTGGGTCAGTCAGTTAGGGGTCTGCTTTCAGCTCAGGTCATGATCCTGGGATTAAGACCCAAGTCAAGCTCCCTGCTTAGCGAGGAGTCTGCCTCTCCCTCTCCCCACCCCTCACTCATGCTCTCTTTTGTGCATGTTCTCAAATAAATAAAGTCTTAAAACAATTTTTTTTTTGTTCCTTCAATTCCACAGGACTCTTTCTCATTTGCTCTGTGGGCACAACCTTGGATTCAATTATCATTTTTAGGCTGATTTCGCCTTACATTTCTGAGCTCCAGCCCATATATCTAATGGCCTACTAAATATCTCCACTTAGATGCTCCACAGGTCCCTCAAATTCAAGAGATTTTTTCTTTTTTTTAATTCAAGAGATTTAAAACTATATTCTTATAGTATTCCTGTAAACCTGCTTTACACATGTTCCCTTTTTTGATAAAATGGCTCTATACCCAATTTCCCATGCCAGAAATCTAGGGGTAGTCCTAAATTCCTCTTCTCCCAAAGTCCCCACATTTAATCACCAAAGTGGATCAAATATACCTTCTAAATAGATTTTGAATCTATTTTCCTTTTTTTTTTTTTTAAAGATTTATTTATTCATTCAGAGAGAGCGAAGAGAGAGGCAGAGACACAGGCAGAGGGAGAAGCAGGTTCCATGCAGGAAGCCCGATGTGGGACTTGATCCCAGGTCTCCAGGATCACACCCAGGGCTGCAGGTGGTGCTAAACCGCTGTGCCACTGGGGCTGCCCTGAATCTATTTTCCAATTACACCTCATGCCTGTCTCCTACTCTCTACCCCCATGAATGGATTCCTTTTTGGGAACTATATAAGATAGTTAAAGTCCCAAATCAAAATATAAAAGATTGTTGCACATTCAGGCTTAAAATATAATCCCATTTTATGTCTTTTGAGGAATCACAAGTGCCTTTTGATTGCTCAGCCTCAAGGTCTCTTTTTCCAGGACAAACTGGTTCCTTCTATCTTCTTTTCTCTCATCTTTGGTCTTTCCCCCACTTTTCTGGTAGCTTTAATTCAAAGTCCCTATCCCAGAGCAGAAAATTAAATGAATAAGACCTGACTGTGAAGTGCAGTAAAAGCTCAGACGGCTTCTGTGCAGCCTACTTAAGCACTCCAAATAACCAGAGCAAAGCAAAACTCACGGAAAATTGACTACTAGACTGTCATTCACTCAAAAGAAAATATGCAAGTCTAAAAATCAATTAAAAACAACACATTTTAAAGAAAAAAAAACAAAAAAAAACAAAAACCCACAACGCATCTATGAGCTTTTGCATCTTGGAATCCCTTCAAATGTCAGTCATCACACAAATAGGCAAATAATGGAAAGCACCCTCAAAGTGTAATTAATTAATCTAAATTAGGTCTCTGAAGCAAGGAAGAACAGTATGTAACATTTCTTCAGCTATTAGAAAAAGCAAAAGAGCAAAAAACATATATGAATAACAAATCTAGTACTTTCTTTTCCAACAAGATGCACATTAAAAACCCTAAAAGATTTTATTTTTGGGGTACCTGGCTTGCTCAGAGGAATAAGAGACTCTTGATCTCCAGGTGGTGAGTTTTGAATTCCACACTGGGTGTAGAGATTACTTAAATGAATAAACTTAAAAAAATTTTTTTTAAAAAGATTTTTGTAAAAATCTACACCCAATGTGGGGCTTGAACTAATGACCCTGAGATCAAGAGTTGCATGCTCCTCTGACTGAGCCACCAAGACACAATGAAACCTCTTTTTTAATATAGTCTTTCACCTATCTTTCCCAACTAGGGCTAACCCATGTATGTTGGAGTATTAATGTGGCACAGGTTCCTACTGGTTAATACTACTAGGTAATAACCAATTAAAATATTTTAATTTAAACCAAAGAGGGATAACATGGAGCAGAGAATAAAATTCACATTAATTAAAAAAATTTTTATTTATTTACTTGACAGTGAAAGAGAGAAAGAGAGAGAGAGAGAGCGCACGCGCACAGAGACAGAGGGAGAAGCAGACTCCCTACTGAGCTGGGAGCCCAACTCAGGCTTGATCCCAGGATCCTGATACCACCACCTGAGCCAAAGGCAGTCGCTTAACTGACTAAGCCACCAAGGCGCCCCTCAAAATTCACAATTTTTAAAGTAAAACTGGAGACTGCAAAGAAATTACAAGCTATCAGGAATTATTTCCAGACACACAAACAGATCTCCAGAGAGAATGTATGTAGCTTTCCTCCTGGAAAATTACTACAATATTGATGCTTCAAGTTGCTTCGCCCTTAATCTTTTAATTCTTCCCCACTATAACTGTGCTTATACTGCTCTACCTGTAAAGTCATTTTTGCTTATTCAAACCCTATTCAGCTTCTAAACCAACTCTGTTCCAAATTTTATCCGATTGGCAAGAATTAAAAATAAGACTGACAAATCTAGGGGTGCCTTACTCGCTCGGTTGGCACAAAACTCTTGATCTTAAGGGTCATGAATTCAAGCCTCATGTTGGGTGTAGAGAATGTTTAAAAAAACGAGACTGATAAATCTAGGCATAACAGATAAAAATAACAGGCTTTAATTTTATCTGTCCTGAGGACACTTTCCAGAACAGAGTAGAGGAAAACAGCAGCACATTGAGCTAAGGAGATGGGAGTTTTGGGTTGCCAAAGCAGGTGGAGCTCCTGAGGCACAAAGGAGATGTGGGAACCAAGGAGAAATAAGCCTCCCAATTTGCACACAAATACCTCCTTCTCCACTTTTTAGCTGATCTCCAAATGTACATCTATGGATTATGACATCAAAAAATCTAGCAGAAAATAGCAGATTGAGTCTAAAGAGCTGAAGAGAGATTACAGTAGCTTTGCAGAGCTAAGAACAAAGCTGAGATTTAAGCCCAGCAAAGGTAGAGGGGGCTTGGTAAAGATCTGGACTTTCAGTTGGCCATGTGGTAGGAGTAAGGATCATATCCCAGGAGAAAAGACCAGTCCCTGGAAAAAAGGGCAACCCAAAATAAATCAGCCCTAAAAAGTCCCAACAAGTCCTAATGCTAACCCTCAACAGGATCAATGTAATCTGTTAGAACTATCTGCCTGCTTATAAGGAACTTAGCCCTCTCTGGAGGAAGTGCACCTAGAGTCTTTAAATTTTGTCATCCACAATACAATAAAAATGTATGGGTATACCCTCAAAAAAAAAAAGCCCCAAATAAGACTGACTGAAAACCAATAAAAAAAAAAAAGACAACAGAACAGATCTATAGGTAATTCATATTGGTATTATCAGGCTAGGACTTTGATGCATTTGAGAGGATAAGAGAAAAAAGGTGAAGAAGTTTAGCAGACCCCTGGAATAAGAAGTCATAGAAATAGGAGAATTGGAAAATAGAGAAATTAAGAATAGATACATTTTATATCAATAGTAGAAAATAGTTCAGACTGATGATGCATAATAAAATAAAAATACAAATAATGTAAGCAATATGTGGAAACTGGCAAAAAGGTTAACACAGATGTAAACAGAGTTCCAGAAAGAGAAAACAGACAAGGCTACAGAAGCAGTATTTGAAAAACTACTGGCCAATTTCCTCCAAATGAAGAAAAACATCAAACCACACAATTCAAGAAGATCTATGAGTAATAAATACAGTAAATATAAAAGGAAAAAACCAAACCTATGCATATCAGAGTCATACTGGTGAAAACTAAAGATAAAAAACTCTTAAAAATAGCTTAAAAAAAAAAAAAAGACATACAGGAAAACAGAAATAAGAATAAAAGAAAAAAAAAAAAAAGAATAAAGGCTGTTTTCTTGTCAGAAACAATGAAGGCCAGAAGCCAATGGAGGGTCTTTAAGGTAATGGGAAAAAACAACCCCCCCCCCCCAAAAAAAACTACTTAAAGTATTCTCTAGTCAGTAAAAATATCCTTCAAAAATAAAGGTAAGCGATGCCTGGATGGCTCAGCGATTGAGCATCTGCCTTTGGCCCTGGGCCCAGGATTGAGTCCCACATTGGGCTCCCCACAGGGAGCCTGCTTCTCCCTGTGCCTGTGTCTCTAAGTAAAATCTTTAAAATAAGAAAAAAAAAATAAAGGTGCAATATTTCCTTCAGATACATGAAAATGAGAATTTATCACAAACAAATCTATACTGCAGAAATGCTAAAGAAAATTCCTTAAGTTAAAGTGAAATATTTAACGGAAATTTGGTGTAAAGATTGGAAAGGGAGAAAGCAAACATACTGCTTTAAATAAAAAAAAAAAAAAAAGAGGGATCCCTGGGTGGCACAGCGGTTTAGTGCCTGCCTTTGGCCCAGGGCGCGATCCTGGAGACCCGGGATTGAATCCCACATTGGGCTCCAGGTGCATGGAGCCTGCTTCTCCCTCTGCCTATGTCTCTGCCTCTCTCTGTGTGTGTGACTATCATAAATAAATAAAAATTAAAAAAAAAAAAAAAAGAAAAAAAGAAAATCCAAAAGGATCTCCAGGTAATTACTGCCAATTATTAAGTAAATTTAGGAAGGCCAATATTCAAAAATCATTTTTTACTTGAACAATCAAAAAAATTTTAAAACAACCATTTTCTAAAGCATCACAAAACATCAAATGCATGAATATATCTAATGAAATAGGTCAAGATCTCTACACTGAAAAACCAAACAATGCTGAGAGAAATTAAGGAAGATATAAATAAATGGAGAAATATAGCACGCTCATTGACTGACTTAATACTGTTAAGTCAGTTTTCCCCAAATTGAGCTACAGATCAAAATCCCAGTTTTTGTGGAACTTGCAAGAGGATTTAATGCATAGGGAATGTGTATAAACATAGAAAGCTAAAACAATCTCAAAAAAGAAAAAAGTAAAAAAAAAATATATATATATAAAAAGAAAAAAGTTGGAGGACTTAACTATAAAGCTACGGTAATTAATATGTGGTACCGTCACAAGCAAAAATAAAGTGACTCAGTCTAGAAGCAGGTATACTCTAACCTTTTACTTCTTTGCATTACAGCTACTTCTTTATACATTACGCTTTTTTTTTTTAAAAGATTTTATTTATTCATGAGAGACAGAGAGAGAGGCAGAGACACAGGTGGAGGGAGATGCAGGCTCCCTGCGGGGAGCCTGACAAAATCAGTAGCTTTTGAGGTTCAGCAAACATTTCACTCATATATATATATATTTTAAACCTACTTTTAAAAATAAAAAAGAAGGACGCCTGGGTGGTTCAGCAGTTGAGCATCTGCTTTTGGCCCAGGGTGTAATCCTGGAGTCCTGGGATCAAGCCTCGCATCTGGCTCCCTGCAGGGAGCCTGCTTCTCCCTGCCTGTGTCTGTCTCTCTCGCTGTGTCTCTCATGGATAAATAAATAAAATCTTAAAAAAAAATTAAAAATTAAAACAAAAATCATTAGATACAGTTAACCGTGTAATATACCAAGCGTCACCTATTTTTGGAGACTTCTGAAGCATCCAAAAAATAGCCCTTCCTGCCATCTAGGGGAGTACACTTCACACACACACACACCCCCTCCCTGCAGCGGTGACACTAAGGAGGACGCTCACAGCTTCTCACCTGCTCTTTTTGGATTCCAACCTGTGTATATGCTCCAGCACAGAAAATCCCGGGTTGGGGGACAAAAATCACTATTTCAAGCAAAGGGCAACTACTCCCCTAAACGCTCTTGCCTCATCCTACGAGCTAAACGGCAAACTGCTGGGTCCTGAGGCTGCTGGGGCTGAATGTAATATAGATCTTGCTATAGGGATCCCTGGGTGGCGCAGCGGTTTGGCGCCTGCCTTTGGCCCAGGGCGCGATCCTGAAGATTCAGGATCGAATCCCACGTCGGGCTCCCGGTGCATGGAGCCTGCTTCTCCCTCTGCCTGTGTCTCTGCCTCTCTCTCTCACTGTGTGCCTATCATAAGTAAATAAAAAGTAAAAAAAAAAAAAAAAAAGATCTTACTATAAAATTTAAATTTCTCATTATATATAATAAATATATTATATATTGCATATATAATAAATATAACATAATAAATTATTAAAAATAAAAATATAAGAGCATATAAAAATAAAAATAAAATTTTATTTTTTATAAAAAACAAAAATATATCATATATAATAAATATATAATGAAATAACTAAGAATAAAAATATAATAAATAAAAATGTATAATAGAAATATTTCGGGATCCCTGGGTGGCGCAGCGGTTTGGCGCCTGCCTTTGGCCCGGGGCGCGATCCTAGAGACCCGGGATCGAATCCCACGTCGGGCTCCCTGCATGGAGCCTGCTCCTCCCTCTGCCTGTGTTTCTGCCTCTCTGTCTCTCTCTGTGTGACTATCATGAATAAATAAAAAAAAAAAAAAAAAAAAAAGAAATATTTCTATAAAATATAATAAAAATATAAATAAGCATAGCACATAAGATAAGCTATTAAAAATAAAAATATAAATAATATAAAAAATAAAAATATAATATATATAAAAATTAAAAAATGTAATAAAAGTATATAAATAAAAATAAATTTTATTTTTATAAACAAATAAAATATATCATATATAATAATGAAGTAATCATTAAAAATAAAAATATAAGAAACAAAAATATTTCATGATAAAATAATTATATATAATAAATATATAATAAAAATATATTATATATAATATAATATAACAAATATAAACATAATGTAATAAAACAAACTATTAAAAATAAAATATAATAAAAATAAAATAAATTATTTTGTAAAAATAAAAATATAATATACATAATATAAAACATAAATATAAGTATAATATAAATATAATTCAATAAAAATAATGTAATAAGCATAATTAAAAATTAAAATGTAATAAATATAAACAAAAATAATTTTTATAAAAATAAAAAATATAAGAAACATAATATATGCTATATATAATAAACACAAATAAAGAAATATATATTTAGACATCCTATTTATTTATTCCTGAGACCCAGGCGGAGGGAGAAGCAGGCTCCCCGCGGAGAGCCCGACGCGGGCCCCCGCGACCCCCGGCCCCCGAGGCGGCCGCGCAAGCCCGAGCACGGCGCGAGGCTCACGGCGGCCGCCGGGCGTCCCCCGGAGCTGCAGCTCCCGCCCACAGAGCTGGGCGCCGGGCCGGCCGCGCACCTTCCCCGCGGCCCGGCTTCGAGCCACACTCCTGCACGGGTCAGTCCCCTTCTGCGGACGCTCCGTGCGCAGCACCTCGTTGCAAGAGCACTTCCGTGATTCTTTTTTTTTTTTTTTTTTTTTTTACGGCGTCTCGGGGCCGCCCGGGGGCCCAGGGGTTAGCGTGACCCTGGAGACCCAGGTTCGAGTACCGCGTCGGGGTCCCCAAGAGGAGCGTGCGTGCCGCTCCGCCTGCGTCTCCCGCAAAAGCACTACAGTAGGGGCCGCGAGCTGGGCGTGCGCGGGCGTGCGCGGGCGTGCGTGGGTGTGCGCGGGCGGCCCCTCCGGGAGGCCCGCGGCGGCCGCGGGGCGGGGAGCGCAGGCCGGCGAGGGGCACGCGGGCGCGCTGCGGCCGCGGGAAGGGGCCCGGCCGCACATGGCGGACCCGCTCGCAGGGACCCGTGTCCGGGAGCCCGGCCCGGCCCGACCCGACCCGACCGGACGCCTCATCCTCCCGCCGACCGGCCACGCTCTCTGCCCCTTCGCGGGAGGCGCGCGGGGAGGCACCGACGCCGCGGCGGCCGGAGGACGCTTACTAATTTTTCTCAGGGACGCTCGCCGCGCGAGGAGGCTCGGAGGGACTTCGACGCGGAACGGTCACGCAGGCCCCGCCCCTTCCCGGCGTGCTCTGCGGCTGAGCCTGCGCGGCGCAGCCGGGGGGCGGGGCCTCCGGGCCCCTCGCTGGAGGGGGCGGGGCTGACCCCGACGGTTGAGCCTCGCGGGCTGGGCTCGGGGGCAGGTGGGCCTGTTAGCGACCTCTGTCAGCGACCTCTGTAAATCCCGATTTCTGCGTCCTCGAAATGGGAGTTATTTCATTTTTTAAAATATTTTTATTTATTTATTTATGATAGAGAGACAGGCAGAGACAGGCAGAGGGAGAAGCAGGCCCCATGCAGGGAGCCCGACGCGGGACTCGATCCTGGGTCTCCAGGGTCACGCCCTGCGCTGAAGGCGGCGCTAAGCCGCTGAACCCCTGGGCTGCTCGTATGGTATATTTTAAAGGCTACTTAATATTTTCAACACTCAGAAAAGTATAGGATCAAATAATTATTCTATTCCTAAAATCATTAACAGGATAATAGAAGATTTATAGAGTTGAGTGATGAATGTATTGCAGTCTCGTCTTTGACTATATAATACTTCCTGTGCTACACCAATAAAAAATAAATTTATTAAAAAAATACTTCCTGTGCTATTATCAAAAGTCTATGTCCAGGGCAAAACGCCCTCCTGACCCCTGCTGCCAGGGTCCCTAAATGTCCTCTACGGTTAACCTTACATTCAGACCTTTGGGTGATTCTGAATACTACATTGGTAACAACTGAATTTCTCCAACAGTCATTCTTACCTTCCTAATATAATCTATAGTAATTAGCTATATCATTTTATTGTTTGATCTTTGTTCCCTTTCCTTGCTTTCTTTTGGCTAATTAGAACACTTTCTAGTATCTCATTTAACTATTGTATTAATGATCGTATCTTTTGGTATGATTTGTTTAGTAGTTGCTCTAGTGATTGCAATAAACATAACTAACTTTTCATAATCCCCTTGGAATCATATTTTACTACTTCAAGTGGAATGTAGAACTATTACCCCAAATAAATCCCTTTATCCTCTCCCTACTGTCTTGTTATGGTTGTTTTTATGTATTAGAATCACAAACCCATCAGGCAGTGTTAATAATTTTCACTGTCGACTAGTAAATATTTTTAAAAGAACTCAAGGGGAGGGATCCCTGGGTGGCGCAGCGGTTTGGCGCCTGCCTTTGGCCCAGGGCGCGATCCTGGAGACCCGGGATCGAATCCCACATCAGGCTCCCGGTGCATGGAGCCTGCTTCTCCCTCTGCCTGTGTCTCTGCCTCTCTCTCTCTCTCTGTGACTATCATAAATAAATAAAAATTAAAAAAAAAAAAAAAAAAAAAAAAAGAACTCAAGGGGAGAACAGTCTATTATGTTTACTCATATACTTACCATTTCTGTTCTTTCATTCTTGATGTTCCCCGATTTTTTTCAGGTATCATTTCCCTTCTATCTGAAGAACTTCCTTTAGCAATTCTTTTAGAACAGGACTGTTAGCAACAAGTTATTTTGGTTTTCTTCTCTAGTAACGTCTTTATTTTACCTCCACTTTTGAAGGATATTTTCACTAGATATAGAAGTGTATTTCTTGGGACGCCTAGGTGGCTCAGTGGTTGAGTGTCTGCCTTTGGCTCAGGTTGTGATCCCGGGGTCCTGGGATTGAGTCCCGCATCAGGCTCCCCAACGTGGAACTTACTCCTCCATTTGCCTATGTCTCTGCCTCTCTCTGTGTGTCTCTCATGAGAAAATAAATAAAAATCTTTAAAAAAATGTATTTCTTGGGCAGCCCGGGTGGCTCAGCAGTTTAGCGTCGCCTTCAGCCCACGGTGTGATCCTGCAGAACCGGGATCCAGTCCCTGCATGGAGCCTGCTTCTTCCTCTGCCTGTGTCTCTGGCCTCTCTCTCTCTCTCTGTCTGTCTCTCAGAATGAATAAATAAAATCTTTAAAAAAATGTATTTCTTGATAGGGTGGAAGAAAAATCCTCGTGAGGTGCTATCAAGTGACCACCACTGACTTTGTCATAATATCTGGAAGATGGAGTACTCTGATTCCAGTCTAGAACATATAATAATTTTGACACCTTCCTTCCCTGATTGATCCATTTGTGATGTCCAACTCTTGGAACTTCCATATTATGTAAGCCGGTAGATTCTCTCTTTTTTTAAGTTTTATTTATTTGTTTTAGAGAGAGAGAGAGAGAGTACTAGTGGGGCAGTAGGGGTGGGGAGGAAAAGAAGGAGAGAGAAAATCTTCAAGCAGACTACCCTGTGAGTGCAGAGCTCAAGTGGGGCTTGATTCTGGGACCCTGAGATCATGGCCTGAGCTGAAATCTAGTTGGCCATTTAACTCACTGAGCGACCCAGGCGCCCCAACCAATAGATTCCCTATGTATTTAACCTTCTTTGATTTGGTTTTCTGTCACTAGCAGCCCAAAGTCTTGTCTAGTAAATGTGTATCCATGAGCAATTGCTGACAACAAATGCATTTTCTTTTCTTTTTTTTTTTGCATTATATTTTCTAAGTTGATGTAACTTTGTCCAAGCAAAATAAAGCAGTTAAATCTTCAAGATATGTAGATTCTTGTTTCTTTTTTTATGATTTTTTATTTATTTATGATAGTCACACACAGAGAGAGAGAGAGAGAGAGAGGCAGAGACATAGGCAGAGGGAGAAGCAGGCTCCATGCACCGGGAGCCCGACGTGGGATTCGATCCCGGGTGTCCAGGATCGCGCCCTGGGCCAAAGGCAGGCACTAAACTGCTGCGCCACCCAGGGATCCCCTAGATTCTTGTTTCTAATAAATGAATGACTTATACAAATAAAATATATGTGTGAAAGATAAGCCCTAGCTTTTGTGTAACAACTTCAGGAAACTGGAGCACAGTGTACATCCCATATCAGAGCGTTTCTGATTATTATCAGACCAAGGGAGCCAAGGGAGAAAAAGCAACACTATAAAAAAGATTGAATCCTAGTTCCAGGTGAGGACTACCATTGAGTGTGCAAACTGTTCATGGGGAAGTTATCTAATTTTTGAGACATTAATTTGTATTATATACCTTTCCTCCCTTGCATCTTTGACAGAGGGGTTTTGGTAGGACCCAAAGCTGTTAGAAGTCAAGAGCAGCCTTATGTTTTGTAAAAATTCAACCTGACTTGAAAAGATTATGAAAATATCCAGGGAGAGAGAGAGAGAGAGAGAGAGAGAGAGGGAAGACAGGAAAGTGCCTTAAAGAAAAGGAAGAAAAGATTTCAGAAGGCTAGGAAGGGGGTGAAGATCTACAGTTGTGTGATTTCAGGGAAGCTGCACCGTGTTCTTTGACAGCACTGAGGGGAGAGGGCTGGACCTTGAGCATAAGGATTTTTATTCTCGATGAAGATCCTCATGCCTCAAAGCCATGGGTCCTGGTGCAGATTGGGGCAATAGCCATCTCTGTGGTAACCAGTCTGGACTATTGAACCAATCGCTGCAGAGCCTCCCTGATGCTTTAATGGTGGGCGACCCACCCTGGCACCTATACATACCTCTGGTGGATTTCTTCTTGGGAATGCCAATGATGACCGAGATTGAATTTTCTGCCAGTGTAATAGTGTGAGGAGGCTTCAGATTTGGGTTTAAGTTCAATTATGAGAAAAATGGTATTTTCTTCATACCTGAATATGCCCTAAAATTCATCCCTGTTACTTCTGGATGAAGCATCAGACCCCAACTTAGTTCCTTGACTTACTACTTTTGATTAAGTATCTGAAGAGACAGGCCCAATAGTCGAATCATAGTCCTATAATTCCCCAGGAGCTCATCCAAAATCAATGCCTTTATACCGTTAGGACAACACCTAAACATTAAGAGTGTCCTACTTTGGGTCCAAGAGTAAGAGTTCAGAAAGAATGAGAATTAATCCCACAACTGTGTTCTTTGTATTTTAAATCCCCCCAAAAGACTTCTCATATATTTCCCCTCAAACTATAACCTGTATCACTTTTATAATGGAAAAAAAAAGCCCCATAACTTTATTGAAAAAAAATCAAGAGTTGGGATCCCTGGGTGGCGCAGTGGTTTGGCGCCTGCCTTTGGCCCAGGACGTGATCCTGAAGACCCGGGATCGAATCCCACGTCGGGCTCCCGGTGCATGGAGCCTGCTTCTCCCTCTGCCTGTGTCTCTGCCTCTCTCTCTCTCTCTCTCTCTCTGTGACTATTATAAATAAATAAAAATTAAAAAAAAAATCAAGAGTTAAAGAATGATCTGAAATAATAGTTTGAGATTTCCCAAGGTCATTAGTACACAGCTAATTGCCAATAACTATCTGCAGGTGGAGAGAATAAGAATGAGTCATAATTCTGTTTGTCTCCTTGTTGAGCCCTTTTCCCTCTTCAAGTTTCTTTATGCTAAAGGAAAATTTCATTTTATTATTTTTAAAAAAGATTTTATTAGAACGCCTGGATGGCTCAGTGGTTGGGCTCTGCTTTCGGCTCAGGGCAAAATCCTGGATTTCAGGGATCGAGTCCCACATTGGGCTCCATGGGGGGAGCCTGCTTCTCTCTCTCTGTCTCTGTCTCTGCCTCTCTCTCTGAGTCTCTCATGAATAAATAAATAAAATATTTAAAAAATAAATAAATAAGATTTCATTTATTTATTCGAGAGAGGGAGCACGAGGGAGAGAGAAAACACAAGCACGAGGGAGAGGGAGAAGCAGGCTTCCCTGCTGAGCAGAGAGCTGGACAGACCTGGGTTCCATCCTAGGACCCTGAGATCATAACCTGGGCCGAAATCAGACACTTAACCAATGGAGCCACCCAGGTACCCTACTAAAGAAAATTTTTAAAAGGCACCCGAATAATGTGTCATGTCTTAGGACAACTATTTGAAATATATATATATATATATATACCCACACACACACACATATATATACACTTGTATATATATATATAAAGTATATACTTAATATATACTTATATATATTTATATACTTTTTTCTGGTTATCAAACATGCAAGTTGAAATGAAACTTTCTGTGTAGGTCTTTCTCTGCATCTCTGCCTGACATGCGCTTTCTCTGTTTCTGGAACTGTAGGTCTTTGTCTCTCACAGCTCATCTCCTTAGTACTTAACACAATACTGGGCAAGGAGTCCTCCTCCATAAATGTTTGTTTAGTGAAGGGATGTGTGAATGTCTCCTTTATGCTTCAGAATATCTTTGTTTCTATTTCTCATTGTCACATCCTGGTGGATGGGGGTATTATTCTAAGAGGGAACACAGGAAAGAGGGAGGTGAGCTGTTGAAGGAGTGGGGCACTGGGGCAAATAATGGGTTCAATTTTAGATATGTTGAGTCTGAGATGCTGTGGGCTACCCAAAGGGAAATATATGTATATTTTTTAAAGATTTCATTTATTTATTTGACAGAGGGAAAGAGAGAGAGAGAGAGAGAGAGGCTGGGAGGAGCACAGGGAGAGGGAGAACCTAATATCAAGCAGATTGCCTGATAAGTGCGGAGCCCAACCTGCGGCTCAATCCCACGACCCCCACCCGAGATCATGACCTGAACTGAAATCAAGAGTTAGATGCTTTGGAATGCCTGAGTGGCTTAGCATCTGAGCATCTGCCATTGGCCCAGGGCGTGATCCTGGGGTCCTGGGATTGAGTCCCACATTGGGCTCCCCGCAGGGAGTCTGCCTCTGTCTCCGCCTCTGTCTCTGTCTCTCTCTCTGTGTGTGTGTCTCTCATGAATAAATAAATAAAATCTTAAAAAAAAAAGTCAGATGCTTTAACCAACGGAGCCACCCAGGAACCCCAAAATCATATTTCTAACAAACGAAATGTTGGAATCATTTTTCTTGATCGTTAAATATATAATATACATTTGACTAATTTAATTCCCTTAAACAATTTAAGCTGGAATCACAAATATAATATGGCTGGTAGTTTTGAATATCTCATATACCTTAAACAATCAGCAAAGTATGCACAAATACAAAAATTACAAAATCAACTATGCTTGTAATCTAATTCAATGCCATGGGTTGAATATGAGTGCATTATTTTTGCACTGCTTTTATACTTCTTAAGATTTTTTATTTATTTATGATAGTCACACACAGAGAGAGAGAGAGAGAGGCAGAGACACAGGCAGAGGGAGAAGCAGGCTTCATGCACCGGGAGCCCTGACGTGGGATTCGATCCCTGGTGTCCAGGATCGCGCCCTGGGCCAAAGGCAGGCGCTAAACCGTTGCGCCACCCAGTGATCCTTTAAGATGTTTTTAAAAAGATTTCATTTATTTATTCGTGAGAGACAGAAAGAGAGAGAGGCAGAGACATAGAGGGACAAGCAGGCTCCATGCAGGGAGCCCGACGTGGGACTCGATTTCGTGTCTCCAGGATCATGCCCTGGGCTGAAAGTAGCGCTAAACCCCTGAGCCACCCACTTCTTAAGATTATACTTGTGTTTATTTCAATATCTTCTTAGGGTTTCAGTAGTAGCATTTTTTAAAAAGATTTTATTTATTTGAGAGAGACAGAGAGAGAGAAGCACAAGCAGAGAGGAGAGGCAGAGGAAGTGGAAGCCCACGTGGGGCTTGATCCCAAGTCCCCGGGATCATGACCTGAGTTGAAGGCACACACTTAACTGACTGAGCTACCCGGGTGCCCCTGTAATAGTAATAGTTTTTAAATACCACAGGATTTGTAATTCTGTCTTCCTTATGGTTTCTAATTTCTGAAACTTAGTGTGTCTTGGTAATGATTTAAGCTCTAAGTTTTGCAAGACCAACAGTTCTTGATCAATCATCTTGCCATTATATAGCATTGATCTGCTTAAAAACTTATGGACTTATCACTAGTATTTTACAGTAATTAGGAGGGCCATTTCATTTTTTTATCTCCTGAGAGATGGAAGATTGATTCACCCTTCTCATTCTTAGAATAGCTTTTCAAATCTATTCTTACTTGCTTATTGTAAATCTGGTGCTGAATAATTGACAGACTCCCCTTCTATCTGGTTGTGATAATTTTACAAAATTACTAGTATTGATGGATCCTTCCTCCTACCTTTTGGTTCCTTTTTATCTGCTTGTTCATATATGAAACATAAATATAGGTAAATTATATATGTGAGTATACTTAAGTCAACACACCCTTTACAGTAGGAAAAAATACACATGCACTCACACCTGTGCACTCAAAGACACACATATAACTCATTATTTCTTTTTTTTTAAAATATTTTATTTATTTATTCATGTGAGACCAGAGAGAGAGAGAGGCAGAGACACAGGCAGAGGGAGAAGCAGGCTAGTCACTGGGAGTCCAGTGTAGGACTCGATCCCAGGATCCTGGGATCACGCCCTGAGCCAAAGGCAGACGCTCAACCACTGAGCCACCCAGGCACCCTCATATAACTTATTATTAAAAAACATATATTGTGTTTGTCCATCTATTGTATTAATTTTTTTTGTTTGCTTAAAGTTATATTTTTTGTTTACTTCTCTCATTTGAGTCTTAGTGTGAATGCATAGCCTTTGTAGATTTGACTTATTCCAATTCATTCTAATTATGACATTTTAAAATTAAATTATTACAACTTCACCTGTAGGTACATCTCTAGGCTTTGTCCTTTTAGCTCTGTCCCTGACATCCTTGAAACATCCCTTCTTTCTTGCTATATATAACAGAATGTTCTTTAAAGTCATACTATTTTTTCCCCCTGCCCCATATAATCAGCTACTCTGCAATGAATTCCAGATACTTTTAGTGGATAAAACTACTAAAAATCAAATTTAGGTGTTAGGGATATATGAGAGTAAAATGTGGGACCAAAATATTAGGCCTCTTTCAGTAGTGACAGACATGGGGAAAAAAATTCAAGGTCATGATCTTGCAGTGCTATTTTCCATTTTATTTATTTATTATTATTTTTAAAGATTTTATTTATTTATTCATGAGAAACACAGAGAGAGAGGCAGAGGGAGAAGCAGGCTCCATGCAAGGAGCCCAATGTGGGACTCGATCCCCAGACTCCAGGATCACGCCCTGAGCTGAAGGCAGATGCTTAACCGCTGAGCCACCCAGGCATCCCTATTTTCCATTTTAACATGTTATGTTACTGAATCATACTTTTCTTAGACTATAGATTCCATTGGGCACTAATGCTGTCCCATGCATTGACGAATTGTTCTATGAATTATTTGCTCTTCTGAGAGTCAGGAATGCCCTCAGGACTTGGAGGACTATTGCTCTTAACAGAAATCTTTGGATAGCTATACATTTTTTTAGTTCTTGCATCTGAATTATAAACTATTAAAGCTGAAAAAGCCTTTAGAGACTTTCTTGTGTAATCCATGCAGATTGCAAATACAATAGGCATTTGTCATTTTTGGCTACCTAGCATCCAATTCTCCCTTTCTTTTGAAGGACCCTGATCTCCCTTTTAGAGAAATTCTCCATTGTAACTGAAGACAATTTCTCTATTTGCTTCCTCTCATAGAAGAATAGAGAGAGGGAGAGAGAGAGAGAGAGAGAGAGATTCTTTCCTTATTTCCTCCCTGATATGCCCAGTAGCTTAGCGTGTAACCTGAACTTGGCCAATCAGATGATCATTCTCAGAACTTTGAATCTTGTTCAAATGATGTTGTGACAGTGACTTTCCAATGTTCCTCAAACCTCATCTTCTTTACCCTCCTGGGCATACAGGTGTCCTACATTTTCCTTGCAGTTAGGTGCAGCCATGTGACTCGAGTTCTGGACAGTGGAACATAGAAATGATGCCCAACGTGTAGAACTGACCTGGATAAACTTGGATAAACCTCCCACGTGTGATCTTTGCCCTCTTTTTCCACAACCACTGGCTGAGTGGAGAAAACTCCTATAGAAGAGGACAGAGACACACAGGGAAGGATCATGGGTCCCTGAGGCAATGCCTGGAGGAGAGCGGCCCAGAAAAGCCCCTAGACCGGGAGCGCGCACGTTGGACTATTGTGTGAGACAGAATGTGTGAGACAGAAATAAACTCTCACAACGTAGAACCTCTGTTATTTGGGAGGTTGTCTTAGCATTTAGCTTGCCCAGATTCAAAGACAGAATGCTTGGCATCAAGTTTATTTTAACGACATCAGTGACATGGATTAAGCTATTCTTGCTGACAGATCTTGGGAGGTCCCTCCTTTTGTCCATTGCCTAAACCTTTTCCTAGAGCTTCTTTTTTCTTTTTTAAGATTAAATTTATTTATTTGAGAAAGAAGAGAGACACAGAGACAGAGATAGTGAGAGAGAGCACAGGCAGGGAGGAGAAAGAGAAGCAGACTCCCCACTGAGCAGGGAGCCTGATGTGGGGCTGGGTCCCAGGACCCCTGGATCATGGCCTGAGTGGAAGGCAACTGCTTAACCTGCTGAGCCAGCGAGGCACCCCTTCTCATCATTCTGCAAGCAATCATATTTCCCCTTTTTGCCTTAAAACAACCAGACCCGGGGTCCCTGACTGGCTTAGTTGTTAGTGCATGTGACTATTGATCTCAGGGTCATGAGTTCGAGGCCCGTATTGGGCATGGAGCCTACTCAAGAAAGAAGGGGAGGGGGAGGAGAAAGAGAAGGAGGAAGGGGAGGGTCCACTTATCTTGATGAGCACGGAATAATATATATTATATATTATATAATAATATATGGAACTGCTGAATCACTATGGTGTACACCTGAAAATAACACTGTACATTAACTACACTGGAATTAAAATTAAAAACAAAGATAAAACAACCAGACCTGGTTCCTGTTGCTTATAATCAAGAATGTAGACTCTTTCATCTTAATTGAGATCTTAAGTGGTAAGTGATTTGCCCTAGGGCACAACTCATAAATGGCAGACCTAGGATTTTACTGACTTGACTTTATATCTCCTGATTCAGGGTTCTTTCCACTGTACTAGTGGGAGTTTGAAGGAGGCCCAGTAATTAGCATTCCTCCTCCCCACTAACTTCTAAACCAATTGAGAAATGAGACTCGGGAAATGGCAAATAAAGGTATCTATCACCTTCATTACTGGAAAAGGCTAGGTTGGAGGGTAGAGACTCCCTACCTGGCAGGCCTGCCCCTGTGAGACTTAGAGCAGAAGAGAGCCAAGGAAAACTAGATCCCTGTTGACAACTTGCTTTCACGTAGAGAGAAAAGCAGAAGGGGCTAAACTGCACAGTTTCTCCGACTAAACCGTCCATTTAGAGAAGTCCCTGCCTCAACTGAGGAAGAATGAGAGGGTGAATAGAAGTCAGTACTTAAATGTTAATGACTGACCCTTTACATTAAAAAAACAAAAAAGCGGGGGGAGACATAAGATATATCTATGTATCAAAACACAGATATTTTGGCAGCTAGAAATATTGTATTTCTGATAATACATTATTGTATAAGACTGAAACAAAATCTTCTAATAGTTTACACATCCCAGGTGAGTGTTAACAGTCTGAAGTGTATCCTTTCCTACGATCATGCCAAAATTGAAATTTTGTGGTATCGAAGGATTGATCTGCGTAAAGCATCGTGTGTAGTGCCTGGTACAGAAGGGATTCGTTTGCTTCCTTCCTTCTTCCTTAGTGCCCCGGAGCCTTCTCTAGTCTAAGAATCTATGACTAGAGTTGAGCTGGGCTGAGGTAACCAGAGTCTAAGGTGCGCCCTAGTTCCCAGGATGCTGGCACATGTATGCGGGAGAGCAGTAGTTAGGAGTCCAAGCCCATAGCAGGGGCCCTGGGGGCAAGAGCTGCTCAGCCAGGCCAGGCCCATGGCCTTTCCTACTCTCTGGGGCAGGGGTCTAGACCCTCACGAGAGCCAGGGCTTCAGGCTGCCTCCTGGGTAGCCACTGTCCTGTAAGGTTCTCTTACAGCCACTGTCCTGTGAGGTTCTCTCTGTGAGCAGGGGGGCCCATCGCCTCCTCTGAGCCTCCTCTGAGCCTCTGCCAGAGGGGAATCCCATGCAGGGCTGGACCCCATGGAGCAGTCGATGGGCGGCTGCGTTCACGGGGCGGCACCTCCCACCCTTGCCTGTGACTCTGTGCCATGCTGACCTGGCCTCAGGGATGTCCAGGCCGGTTTTCTCCTCTCTGCATTTCCGGGACACGCAGGAGGTGGGATTGAGGAGCTGGGACACAGCTGGAGGGTGTGTGGGTGGAGGAGGCAGCGCTGACTTCAGGGGTCCTAGGCCTGACTGTCCCCACTCAGCTCAGGTGTCTTCTCCTGCAGGGAGTCTCTCCTGAAAGCCACTTCTCTTCCTCCCCAGCCCCATTACTCACTGGCTTCTAATTCTTGTTAATGGTTTTTCCATGTCTGTCTCCCCTCTAGCACATGAACTTTAAAAGCTAAAATTCATCTCTATGTCTCCAGTGCTTAGCACCGGCTCTGGCTCAATAGTGCTTGATAACTTTTGGTACCGTGATTGAGCAAAAGAAGGGTGGTACCCCAGGGTGAATTATGTAAGTGGGGGCAAGGACAGAAGAGGGAGAAGGGGACTCCCTTCCTAGGGCCCAGCCAGGGTTTACGATCAAAACCTTCCTGAAGGCAGAGCTGTCCACTGTGAAAGGAGCTGTGAAGGAGGAGTTAACTCCTTATCTCAAAAGGTGTGCAGAGATTGAAGAGCCCCTTTGCAGTGCGCAACACGGATTCTTTTTTTTTTTTAATTGATTTTTTAAAAAAAGATTTTATTTTTTTTTATTCATGAGACACAGAGAGAAGCAGAGACACAGACAGAGGGAGAAGCAGGCTCCACGCGGGGAGACCGATGTGGGACTGATCCCAGGACCTCATCCCAGGACCCTGGGGTCACGCCCTGGGCCAAAGGCAGATGCTCAATGCTCAGCCACCCAGGGATCCCTCATTGGCCCAAATTTATACACACTTCCTCCACTGTCTCCAGGCCGAGGTAAGCTATGGGGCTTCCTCTTCCCAGGAGCGGCCCAGGCAGTCCTGAGAAGGGCGGAGGTGGAGAAGGCCTGGTCTGCTGATGACTGATAGATTTATTCATTAAAGAAAAGACTGAAATGCACTAGAAAGTTAGCAATCCACACCACATCTTGCACAGTATTTCCAGAAATGTCATTATTTGGCCCTGGCAAATGTCTCGGCCATGTAGAACATTCTTGGATTTTAGTTTCTGTCATAGTATTGCAGATGAGAAGTCCAAAGCTGGTCTAATTCTCTTTCCTTTGTAAGTAAGTGTTCTTTTTCATGTTTCATTTAGGATTTTCTGCACTTACTACTCATCCGTCTGCACTGTGCTTGTGAGCTGGAAAGCTGCCTATCACTTCCCAGCAACTTTGGTTTTGATTTGGCAACACCTCATGACCAATTATGTCATTTTTACTGTGGGATTATAATTATAGCCTGGAACGTGATGCTATTCTCTCCTCATTGCACCCTCCCCTGGCTTCATTTTTGTCATGTGGACAAAAATCTCTAATAATGTGTACTCGGAGTCTTATGCGTCATTTCCGAGCCCAGCAACCTAAGACCCATGTGTGCCTCCTTCATACTCTCTGGAAAATGTGCCTGCGACCAGTTTCAATGATGGGAGAAACAAGATGGGAGAATCTTGTCTTCATAAATGATGATGTAGAAGCACAACAGCTGATGACCTAGAACACGTGCCTCAAACAGTGATATGAAAGAAAGATAAACTTCAGTTTTTTTAATTTTTTAAGATTTTATTTATTTGAGAGAGAGAGAGGGAGAGAGCACACAAGCAAGGGAGGAGGGTAGAGGGAGAAGCAGACTCCCTGCTGAGCGCAGGGCTTGATCCCAGGACCTTCAGATGGTGACCTGAGCTGAAGGCAGAAGCTTAAACAACTAAACCACCCAAGCACCCCTAAACCTCAGTTTATTTGAGGTATTGCATTTTGGGGTTTCTTTGTTACAAAAATAGTCTTCAACACATAGGGATTCAAAAAATATATATCATCCATAACTTCATCTGAGGAAAATAATTAAGATACTCTACTTTTCAAGGTAGAGAAAAGGGAAAGGAAAAGAAAGAGCGGTAAACAATAAATCTGTACTCTAAACAGGTCACAATATTGCAACCGGGAATCTGAAATAGAAGTATACAGTAAGGATTCTTGAAACAAGACATACTTTCTGCAAAGGAGTTCCTAATAGCATGTAATAAAAAAATAAAAAACATAAAAAAATAAAAAATAAATAAAATAAATAAAAAAATATAAAACATGTAAACTATTTTAGTGTGTTAGTTATCTATTGTTATGTAGCAAACCACTCCAAAACACTGTGGCCTAAAGCAATGATTTGTTATTTCTCATGATTCTGTGTTTGGTTGGGTTCAGCTGGGGAGTTATTCTGCACGTTGACGTTTTCATCTAGGAATCCGGCTGGAATGCCCAAGAGAACTTCACCCACATCCCTGAGACTTTGGCAGGGAAGCTCAGGGACTTCCCTCCTCCTCTTGGTGTGGTCTCTCCAGTTGGCTGGCCACACCTGTTCACATGATGGTGGCTTCGAGAGAACTAAGGCAGAAGCTGCCAGTTCTCTTAAAGCCTACACCTGTAACTGTCACACTGTCACTCCCCTGCAATTTATTGATCCAAATAAGTGGGCAGGCCAGCCCCGATTCAAGCAGCAGGGAAACTGACTCCACTTCTTGATAGTAGAAGCCTCAGACACATACGGAGAGAGGAGGAGTTGTTGGTGACCAACTTTGGAAACAATCTCTTATAGTCTGCCTTCTGGACAAAACAATTCATGTCCTTTCCGAATCAAAATACACTCACGTCCTCAACCAAAAGCCTCAAATCATTAGGCATTGGGTCAAAGTCCAGGCTCTCACCCTCTGAATCGGGCCTATGAAGAAGCAGCTCCTCTGGTGTAGTTCATTTGGTGCATCTGCTCAGCTACAACTTTTTCAATCCAAAGACCTGTGGACTAAAAAGTCAAGTCATCTGGTCCCCTTGCTCCCTGTTCCCCATACACCCAAAACACCTGATACAGAGACATAATGACTCCAATGAAGGCTCTTGTTCAAAAAGAGGAAGAACAGAAAGCATGTAACAGTTACTGATCCATAGTAATTCACTACCTGGGCACCTGTGGTCAGATTCTCCTACTCCAATGACAAGGGATGTTCTTTGATTGTTTTGTTCCCTGGGAATGGTTTCATAATCCATTTTCTTCAGAGGCTTTTGCTTCTTCCCTCTGGGCTCATGGCTTCCTCCCCTGAGGAACTTTTATTTTCCATAAGAAATGGTCCATATTTGCATCTCATACCTTTCTCAGCTTCTGTAAGGATCTCTTTCCTTTCAAGCTGTCCGTGATCCTTTTGGTCTAAGGTTTTGGTTTGGCAAATGCTTTGTGGGTCTTACTGAAGAGATATAGATTCACTCTGTGGCTCCCAAACCACATCCTTTCTTCTTTGTGGGACAAAACTCTCTCTCCTCTGGGTATGTGTCAGATTGCTATGGCACAAGGCCCTTGTGTTTCTTAGAAGCCCTTCAGTCTAGATAAGAGGGTCTATGAGGCACTGTTTAACTCCTTTTGATGTCTTACAGCTGCACTCTTGAGTTGTTGACCTTGAGGCCACATTTTACCTTAATGTCCTATACGTGACTTTTCTTCCGAGATTTGTTTATTTTGCTGATATTTAGCTAGCTGGAGAGACTGTCCTGGGCCCTTCACGTTTTGTCTAATTTCTGCTTGAAAACACAAGTTCCTTCTTCAGCTTGTTTATCTTTTGCAAAATCTTATCATAGGTGACTAAAATAAATAAGCATTTTTATTTTTTTATTTTTATTTATTTATTTAAAATAAGCACTTTTAATATTCAGCCTGGAAATCTCCTAAACTGGATCCACAAGTTCACTAATTACATTTTTTAATTTTCCACGTTATTATCAGCAGCAGGGCTGCAGAACATTTTGCCACTGCATGACACTAGCTGGTCTTTCTCCAACCTCCAATAACAATTTCCTCACTGCTCTTTCAGCCTCCACTAACAGACTCCTGCTGTCTTTCCAAACTCTGCTGGCTGCCTGGTCCCAAAGTTGATGTCACGTGTTTTAGATTTTAGTTCTGGCGGTCTCCATTTCTAGATATCTCTTCTGCAACAGTTCTCTCCTGCTAAATAACCCTTCATTCATTTATGATGCTATAATTTGGGCTTAGCTAGGTAATTCTTTTGCTTATCTTGCCTGGGCCCGCTCATGAGACTGCCGTCATCTATCAACCTGAAGGATCCAAAATGATTCCATTCATATGTATGTGGCCCTGGTGCTGACTGCTCTACACCTGATCTTCCATCATTCAGTGTTTAGCCCATCTGATCTTGACATGATGGTGAGAATGTTCCCAAGAAAGTCAAAGCAGAAGCAGCAAAGACTATTGAGACCCACTCTTGGGAATTTATAGGATATCACTTCTGTCACATTCTGTCAGTCAAAATAACTCACGAAGCCAACCAAGAAACAAGGGATAAGGAAATAGACTCCCTTTCTTGATGAAAGAAGTTGCAAAGAATTTGCCGTAATTAATCCCCCACAGGTAGCTGCAAAAATTCTAAACCAAATTTAATATTTAATGATCTTATATTGAAAACAACATAGCAGGAAGAAGATACTGATGCCCGATACCACTATTTTTATTAAGGCAACAGAATAAGATGAAAATTCTATGTTTAGAAAGGAAAATATAAGTTTGTCTTTATTCTCTAGATAGTTGAAACTGTAGAAAATAGCTACAAATTGGAAAAACTATTAGAATTAATGAATGAATTTAGCAAGGGTACTGTCTTCAAAACCAACATACAAAAGTCATATTTCTATATTTATAATGGAAACAAACAACTAGAAAATGAAATTTTACCATTTAAAATGCCATAAAAGAAGGGGCACCTGAATACCCACGAATGGGCATCTGACTTTTGGTTTCAGCCCAGGTCATAGTCTCATGGGTTGTAGGATTAAGCCCCGTGTTGTGCTCCATGCTTAGCAGAGTATCTGCCTAGAGATTCTCTTCCTCTGCCCCCCACCAGTCCTCTTGTGCTCTCTCTTTTAAATAAGTGGGTAGGGATCCCTGGGTGGCGCAGCGGTTTAGCGCCTGCCTTTGGCCCAGGGCGCGATCCTGGAGATCCGGGATCGAATCCCACGTCGGGCTCCCGGTGCATGGAGCCTGCTTCTCCCTCTGCCTGTGTCTCTGCCTCTCTCTCTCTCTCTCTCTCTCTCGCTCTCTCTCTCTGTGACTATCATAAATAAATAAAAATTAAAAAAAATTAAAAAAAAATAAATAAGTGGGTAAATCTTTTTTAAAAAACTATTAAATATCAAAGATCTAGGATAAATCTAAAAAAGATGTGCCATCTCTATACTTAAAAACTATAGGGGATCCCTGGATGGCTTAGCAGTTTAGCACCTGCCTGCGGTCCAGGGTGTGATCCTGGAGTCCCGGGATTGAGTCCCACATCAGGGTCCCTGCAGGAGCCTGCTTCTCCCTCTGCCTGTATCTCTGTCTCTCTCTGTGTGTCTCTCATGAATAAATAAATAAAATCTTAAAAAAAAAAAAAACTACAAACCATCATCAAGAGAAATTACAGAAATAAATGGAGAGATATACTATTTTCATGGATTGGAAGATTCAATCATATTAGTTTCCTAGGCCTGCTGTAAGAAAGTGCTACAAACAGAAATTTATTGTCTTACAGTTCTGTAGGCTTGATGTCTAAAATTATGGTATCAGCAGAGCCTTCTTCTCTCTGAAATCCAGATGGGAGACTCCTTCCTTGTCTCTTCTAGCTTTTGTTTGTTTACCATTAATCCTTGCCATTCCTTGGTTTGCAGCTGTAAGTACTGCACTTTCTGCCTCAATTATCTTCTGGTGTTCTTTCCCCAAGTGTCAGTCTCTATGTCTCCTCTTCTTATAAGGACATGAGTTATATTGGATTATTAAGGGTCAATCCTACTTTAATATGACCAGCTACTCTAATTATTAAGGGTCAATCCTACTCTAATTACATCTACAACAATGCTATTTTCACATAAAGTCATATTCTGAGGTCACCATATCTTTTTGGGGGACTCAATTCAACACAATGAATAACAAATGCCAATTCTCCAAAACAAGTCTATAGCTTCAGTGCTATACTAACCAAAATTCTGGGTGAGTTTAAAACATATATGGAAAATTTGGTCACATTTGGCACCCAGTGCAATACTAACCAAAATTCTGGGGGAGTTTAAAACATATATGGAAAATTTGGTCACATTTGGCAAGCAGATTCTAAAATTTATATGGGGGTGCCTGGCTGGCTCAGTCAGAGGACTCTTTGATCTTGGAGTTCTGAGTTTGAGCCTCACATTGGGTGTAGAGATTATTTAAAAATAAAATCCTTAAAAAATAACATTTATATGGATATACAAAGGACCAAGAAAAGCCAAAACAATTTTGAAGATCATAATGGGAAGGAAGACTTTTTTTCTACCAGACATCAAGATTTCCTGTAAAGCTGTTACAGAAATTAAGACAATGTGACATTTCCACAAAGAGAGACAAAATGAATAGATTGCATAGTCCTGAAACAAATCCACACATTTATAGATAACTTGTTTATGCAAGGGTGACAGTGCAGAGCAATAGGGGAAAGGACAAACTTTCAAAAATAGTTCTTAGTCGGGCAGCCCGGGTGGCTCAGCGGTTTAGCGCCACCTTCAGCCCAGGGCGTGACCCTGGGGTCCTGGGATGGAGTCCCACGTTGGGCTCCTGCATGGAGCCTGCTTCTCCTTCTGCCCGTGTCTCTGCCTCTCTCTCTCATGATTAAATAAATAAGATCTTTAAAAAAATAGTTCTTAGTCAATTTAACATTTACGTGTAAAAAATGAAACCTGACTTACCTCACACCATACACAAAACTCAACTTCAAGTGGATTGCAGAGCTAGATGAGGACAAAGTAATAACAATCCTAACAATTAATCAGCACTGTTGGTAGGAAAATATTTCTTAACAGGACACAAGAAGCACCACCCATAAAGGTCTTTTATGTTCGTTAAAGACGCCAACCAGTAATCAAGTGGAAATGCTGGCTGCTGAGTGGGAGAAGATCTTTACATGGCATACATTATCTCAACAAAGGACTCATATCTAGAATACATAATAAAATGTCCATAATAAAATGTCCATAATAAAATGACAGACAACCCCATAATAAAATGACAGACAATGTCCATAATAAAATGACAGACAACCCCATACAAAAGTGGATGAGACTCTTAAATAGGCACTTTATAAAAGAGAATGTCCAGGTATCGAGAAACATAAAAAAAATGGCTCAACCCTATTAGACATCTGGGAAATCCACATTAAAACCACAATGAGGGGCACCTGGTTGGCTCGGCTATTGAAGAGAGAGACTCTTGACACCCAGGTGCTGATTTTGGGCCCCATGTTGGTGGCGGAGATTAATTAAAAATAAAATCTTAAAAAAAACCCAAAAGCCAAAAAACAAATCACCCCAAATCCAAAGAAACAAACTCCACAATGAGATACCACTATCCCTCGCCCCCCCCCCCCCCCGAAAGGTTAAACTTGAAAAGATGTACAGTGGTGCTTACAGGTGAGGATGGGGCAGCTGGGTCTCTCACCGATGGCTGGTGGGGGCGCGGAATTGCTTGGCATCATCCCCTTAAGTCTCATACGTACGTAACAAGCAAGGCCTACACCCAGCATCTGTGCAACAAGGGGCAGGAAAGGTCACAGCAGCATAATTGCTAGTCAACTGCAACCTGGAAACAACTCCAAAAAAAAAAAAAAAAAGAAAGAAACAACTCCAAGGTACATCAACGGCAGACTAATTGTCGCATATTCATAACGCAGAATATTATGCAGCAGTCACCAATCAAAAATAATAATTCTGAATACAAAAAAAAAGCAACAAATCTTGACTTGGACCAAGTTAATCTGTTTACATTTATATGTGAGATAAAAATTTGTACCTCTTGGGGCTGCAGTGAGGACTAAGTGGATTGATGGAGGTCAAGGAGTCATGAGCCCTTGGCTTAACAAATAGCCATTATTTATTCTTACGCTCTCTTAGGAGGCCATCTTTGTGCAAAACTGTGCAGAGTATTTGCAGTGCCCCCAACTTTGTTTTGTCCCCCCTCCCCTCCCCCACAAAGCCTATTTGCTACCTTTTCATCCTCGGGTCTTGGTCTCTTTAAGAAGTCAGCCATCACTGAGGAGAGAGGAATCCTGGGAAGATCTCCTCGGCTCAGGCCCAGAGCATGACGGGAAAAGGAGGGGCGGAGACAGGGCTGCGCATGCGCGGTTGGCCCCGCGTTGCGTTGCGATGGCCCAGGCGGAACAAGTGCAGTAGGAGAGCATCATCCCCGTGCCCGGCGCGCGGAGCTGTGGGTTCGGGCCCCGGCTCCCCACCCCACCCCGCGACCCAGCCGGGGCTCCGCGGGAGCAGGGAGGCGACCCGAAGGTGAGCGCGGCGGCGGCGCGGCGGGGCGGGGCGGCGGGCGCGCCACGTGACGAGGCGGCCCCGGGCGGGGGCGGCGCCGGGAGCGCGGCGGGGACGCGGTGACAGGGGCTTGCGGGGCGCCCGCCCTGCCCGCCCTGCCCGCTCTGCCTGCGGCGGCGGCGGGCGCGGGGCTGGTCGGCGCGGGCGACACTTGCGGAGCGAAGCGGCCCCGGGAGCAGGGATGAGCGCCCGGGGTCGTCGTGACCGTGGCGAGCGGCCCGAAGTCGTCCTCCCGTTCCCCGCAGGTTCCCCCGCCTGGTGCCCATTTGCACGTCCGGCCCGGCGGTAAAGACGAGGGTAAAGACGGCTCTGGGGGCGCCCTGCGGCTCGGGCTGGACGGCCGGGGACCCTGGAGACCCCCGAGACCCCCGAGACCCGGGAGACCCCGGGACCCCCGACACCCTCGAGACCCCGAGACCCCCGAGACCTCGGAGACTCCCGAGACCTTGGGAGACCTCGGGGCCCCGGAGACCTCGGGAGACCCCGGAGACCTCGGGAGACCCCCGAGACCTTGGGAGACCCCGAGACCCCGGAGACCTCGGGAGACCCCCGAGACCCCGGAGATCCCCGAGACCTCGGAGACCCCGACTTCCGAGACCCCGGAGACCCCCGAGACCCCGGAGACCCCTGAGACCCCGAGACTCCGGAGACCCCGAGACTCCCGAAACCTCGGGAGACCCCGAGACCTCGGGACCCTGGAGACCTCGGGAGACCCCCGAGACCCCGGAGACCCTGGGAGACTTACGGGACCCCGGAAACCCCGGGACCCCGGAGACCCCCGAGACCCCGGGACCCTGGAGACCCCCGAGACCCCGGGAGACCCCTGAGACCCCGAACACCCCGCCCGGGAACCCGGGAGACCCCCGAGACCCCGGGACCCCCGATACCCTAGAGATCCCCGAGACCCCGGAGACCCCGGGAAACCGCCCTCCCCCCCAGACCCGGAGACCTCGGAGACCCTGAGACCCTGGAGCCCCCTGGACCCCTGAGATCCCAGGGCCCCGGAGACCCTCGAGACCCCAGAAGGGGCAGGACCGCTTTAGACAGGGGCCTCTCTGGCGTTCACCTGCGAGCCGCATCTGGAGCTAGGCCGTCGTTGGGGCCTGACACGGGGCCCTTGGGGAGGCCCCCAGGAAAGGCCGAGCTCGGGGTGGCGGTGGGGAGCGTGCTGGGCGCCCCGCTGGGAGAAGTAGAAGCTGATCAGTCAGAAACTGTGCTTCTGAGTCCTCTCCTCCAAGTGCTTGATGACTTCTTCCCTCGTCCTGGACAGCCAGCCGGTCTCACCCCCCACCCCCACGGAACTGCAACATTTGATAGAGTGTTTGTAAAGTTACTGGGGACGCGGGGACTACTTCCAGAAGACTTTCCTTGTTTTATTTTACCTTCTATTTTTATTTTATTTTATTTTATTTTATTTTATTTTATTTTATTTTATTTTATTTTATTTTACTTTATTTTACTTTATTATTTTATTTTATTTATTTTATTTTATTTATTTCATTTGATTTTATTTCATTTGATTTCGTTTTGTTTTGTTTTATTTATTTCATTTTATTTTATTTTTCATTTTATTTTATTTTTTATTTCATTTCATTTCATTTCATTTCATTTCATTTCATTTCATTTCTTTATTTTACAGAGGGAGTGGGAGGCGCGGGTGGAGGGAGAGGGACTCTTGATCTTAAGCAGGCTCTGCACCCAGCACCCAGCCCGTGGAGTCTGAGCAGGAGGCTCCATCCCAGGATCCTGAGTTCATTGACCTGAACCAAAAGTCAAGAGTTGGGTGCTTAACTGATCGAGCTGCCTGGGTGTCCCCCACCACACCCCCAGAAGACTTTTCTCATGTGAAGATAACTTATTAAAAGAGCAGAAGGCAGGAATGGGGGAGGACAGAATTAGTCCTGGCCCCAGAAGCGTTGTTTTTCAAAGGCTCAACTTTGAAGCCTTGTGCTCAACACAAAGCTTTTAATATAGATAAATGTGAAGGAGAAAAAAAAAAAAAAAAGAATAAACTCGAGTGCCAATGCTTTATGTTGTATTTTAGGAGTCCATCTGCCCTTTACCAAGAAGAAGTCTATTAGTTTAAGGCTGGGGAATTCCTTTACATAAAAAATTAGAATGAAAGAGCCATTGGATGGTGAATGTGGCAAAGCAATGGCACCGCAGCAGGAGCTTCTGGACAAAATTAAAGAAGAACCTGACAATGCTCAAGTAAGCATTTCATTTAAAAAAAAATTTTTTTTTTATTCTTTTCTACCTGGTGAATTCAGATTTTTAGTTAGGCAATTTCTGACTTGTATGTTGAAACAAACAACCCAAACTTTTTTCCCCCCATTAGATGAGTAAATCAGATTTCTCTTTAAGTGAGAAAAGATCTCAGAAACTGTGTATTTCTTTTTGTAAAAAGTACTACGTATTACCATTTTTCTATACTTGGTACATTTTTTTTTTTTT
The DNA here is from genome assembly GCF_048164855.1 of Canis lupus baileyi. Classification (NCBI taxonomy): domain Eukaryota; kingdom Metazoa; phylum Chordata; class Mammalia; order Carnivora; family Canidae; genus Canis; species Canis lupus. The sequence goes on from NC_132850.1 coordinate 8,246,282, forward strand.
AATTTCTCTTGTATCTGACAGTAGTTTCCTTTTATTCTGTATCTGTGGTCCGTTCTATTCCAGGAGACTGAGGAGTCAGTTTAATCCCTCTCCTCGTTGAGCTTATAGGTTAGTAAGGGTGATAGACATTATACAAGTAATTGATCAAATGATATATATAATTACAAACTATGACAAGTGCTCTGCAAGAAAAGCCTAAAATGGGGACTCTGACCTAGTTTTGGTTGGGGGCAGAGGTTGGCTAGGGAAGGCTTCCATGAGGGAAGGATGCGAAAGCCGAATTATGAAGAATGAATTGACTAGGCAAAGGCATGGAGAGTGTTTCAGACAGAGCAATCTGTATATAGGGATGCCCTACGTTGCACGGTTCTTTTGAAGAACTGCAAGACCAGTGAGCCTTGGAACAGAAAACATATGCAAATGGTGATGACGGTAATGTTGATCATAACAACAACACTAATAGGTAGTATTTATGTATCAACTTGTATATATTCTATCATAAAGACATATATTATAAATATTAACTTACTGATATTTATATGTGCTTAGACTATGCCAGGCACCATTCTCACAACTGCATTATCCCCATGTTACAGATGAGGCAACCAAAGTGCAAAGAAGTCAAGCAGTTTACCAGGGATCACAGCTCATAAGTGGCAGAGTAGATTCAGATCCAGGTAGTTAGACTTCAAAGCCTGTTATCTTGCTTCTAGAATGAGGCTCTGTAGGTTGTTTGAGGCCAGATCATGCAGGACTTTAGGACCTTTTTATGAATTTTGGTCTCTCTGGGAAGACCCCGTGGGAAGAGAGCAATGGGAAGAGATTGCAGGATTTTAAGTGGGAGAGTAAGATAAACATACTCAGAAAGATCATCTAGGTACCCTTAGGGACCCAGCTTGGAAATCTGTGGAGATCAGTATGAAGACATTGGTTATTTGTTTTGGTGAAGAATGATTTTTTTTTTTTTGTTTTTTGTTTTTGCACAGTTCTTTTGCTTGATACTCTTCAGTTACAGCATAAGCAAATCAATGATATTAAAAATATGAATTATAATAACAATAATAAATAATAATGCTAATATTTTATTTCTCATCCCATCTCAAAGGCAATGTTATTCCAGAACAGGGATGCCAAACAGATTTTGTCTCCCTAGAGTGCTGTGCTGAGAAGGCATCTGAGACACTGTGTATAGAATGTGGGGTGGGGATGAGGCGTGGCATCCATGACATTTATTTTCCCCCTAGATACTAAATTCTTACTCTTCTTCCAGAAGTAACCATTTGTGTGCCAAGTTTTTTGGATTCTACCTTTGAAGTATTTTTTTTTTTTTTTACTGTCTCTGCCTTTTCGTTCCTATGTCATTTTTTCTCATTTTAACTTTTATAACAACTTCCTACTCATCCCTTTACCTTCAGTCACTATCCCCAGCAAAACCCTGTGTAATGATGCTATTGTACCTCCACAGATCTGATGCCATCACTACCTTTAAAGACCCAGCCTCCTCATGCATGATGAAGCATGAACTTTGTAGTGTAACCTCCAAACTATCTATGTTTCCAGCCTTTGTTTCTGTCTTCAGTATCATTGGTCATCCTTCTCACCTTTTTGAATCTGTTTACCTGCAAACTATCTGCATTTTATTCGAAGTCATATTCTGTTGAGTTTTGTTTCCTCACCTTTGCACATGCCATTTCTTCTGCCTGTGGTATTCTGAACTAGGCAGTGTGGCAAAAATTTGTCTCCTCTTTAAGACATAGCATACTGGTCACTCTGGTAGAATTAATCTTTTTTTTTTTTTTTTTTTTTTTTGTATAAAAAAAAAATCACTGCTTTCACTTTTGCTGTGGCATCTCCAGGTCAATGAATTTTGTTTTCATACAGAGTCTGGAAGCCTCGATTCCTAGTGCAATGACTGGCACAAGGTACATGCTTGATAACTGGAATAAAAGAGCCTTTATTTCATGATGAAGAAACTGGGCCTGAAGAAAGAAGGGGCTTCACTAAGGTCCCAAGGCAAAGTTGGGATACAAAACCAGTTTTTAAAAATTCCAGATCCAAGTTTTCTTTCATTATGCCTTGTCTGTAGTATATAAATTTAACAAATATTGTGCTATGAGTTGAATGTTCTTTCTGAATGCCAAAATTGTGATAATGAAAATCTGCCTAACAGCTTACTTTTTTCTTTTTTTTTTTTAAAGATTTTATTTATCTTAGAGAAAGAGAGAGCAGGGGGCAGAGCAGGGGGAGAGGGACAGGCAGACTCCCTGCTGAATGCAGAGCCCAAGACCCTGAGATCATAACCTGAGCCAAAATCAAGTTGGGTGCTTAACTGGCTGAGCCACTCAGGTACCCCAACAGCTTACATTTTAATTTTTTTTTTTTTTTTTTACATTTTAAATTTAAGTAGATAGGGACCAACTCAGTTCTCTTTGTAATACTTAATATTTTTTGATATGCAGCCTTCTCCTGCTGCCCCACCACTACTGAAAGTAATGTTCCTAGGAGAATTTTGTAGGCTGCAATGGTGTTAAAATGAAATGATTGGGGATCCCTGGGTGGTTCAGCGGTTTAGCGCCTGCCTTTCGCCCAGGGCACGATCCTGGAGTCCCGGGATCAAGTCCTGTGTCGGGCTCCCGGCATGGAGCCTGCTTCTCCCTCTGCCTGTGTCTCTGTCTCTCTGTCTATCAGGAATAAAGAAATAAATCTTAAAAAAAAAAAAAAAGAAATGATTACCACTAATTTATTATGGAAAAAGTTTTGAGCATTCCTAGATTAGGCTTTTGTGATGCCTTAGGACCTATCTTACTGACATGCACAAAATAAATCTAGATAAAGCTTTGATGCTCACATAGTTCAGAGCTATAGCAGCTGAGGTGGTTGATGCTGAGGTACTGAATGTGCTTCCTGGGAAAGGAGCTTGGTGGTGCTGCTCTCACTTCTTCCTTCTCAGGATTCAGGCTGCCTCTATAACTGCATGCTACAAAACAAAGCTGAAGGCTATTTTCGCTTTTTGCCTTTTCTCATAAAAGCAAAAATCTTCAGTTTTTTTTTTTGGTTAGCGAAAACAGGTGCTAATAATATGTAAATCTTTTGTAAAAGTGAAGTGGCATTACGCAAGCTTTTGAAAAGTGGGGAATACCTCTATTAAGAGTCTTCTGGATTTATTTTTTTTTTTTTTTTTTTTTTTTTTAATTTTTATTTATTTATGATAGTCACAGAGAGAGAGAGAGAGAGAGAGAGGCAGAGACACAGGCAGAGGGAGAAGCAGGCTCCATGCACCGGGAGCCCGACGTGGGATTCGATCCCGGGTCTCCAGGATCGCGCCCTGGGCCAAAGGCAGGCGCCAAACCGCTGCGCCACCCAGGGATCCCGTCTTCTGGATTTAAAATTATATTTGAGCTGTCATTTATTCAGTGAGTTTTTATTGCTGCTTATCATAAATTTCATAGCTCTTGTTCAACATTGTTTTAAGTAGTTTAGCTATATTAATCCATTTGATGCACATGACCCTAGGAGTTAAATACTGTTACTCTTCTTGCTTTACACATGAAGATGCTGAGCCACAGATAGTCATTTGTTAAAAGTCACACAACTCATTCAGTGGTTGAGTGAGGGTTTGAATGCAGGCAGTCTGGTTCAAGATCCCAAACCCTTAACCCAGATACTGCGTCTAAGTTGTGTTGGTTATTTTGTTCTCAGAAGAGCTACAAAGATGGAAAGACAGGACCTCTGCTCTCAAGGGAATTGATAGTGTAAGAGATATAGGAAGAAGAGATAATTAGTTATTGAGTGCATCTCATCAAAAGCTATGCTAAGCATGTTTTATGCATTCTCATTTAAATTCTACAACCATATGAGGCAAGTATCTTTACCCCATTATAGAAATGAGGGAACTGAAAAAAAAAAAAAAAAAACAACAAATGAGAGAAATGAGGAAAGGAGAGGTTGGTAATTTACCAAATTCAAAGGCAGTAACAGCTGGAATAGGCACTGGGGTCAAACTTGTATTCTTTCTGTTGCTTTGTGCCATCTCTGTACAGATACAAAGTCACAGTATTATGTAGTTACTGTAACAGGAAATGTATAGGGTGCATTGGGAGCATAGGAAAAGGAATCCTTAAGTCTAGAGAGGAAGGGAAGTCTTCGTGGGGCAGGTGGCACTTGAGTTGTGTGCCAAGTCATGGAGAGGTGAGAGATTGTGGTAGGTTTAGTGGTTGAGTATTTCAACACAAAAGAGAAGAGAATAGTTTTTTTTTTTTTTAAGATTTTATTTATTTATTTATGAGAAACACAGAGAGAGAGAGGCACAGACACAGGCAGAGGGAGAAGCAGGCTCCACACAGGGAACCTGACATGGGACTCGATCCTGGGACTCTAGGATCACGCCCTGGGCCGAAGGCAGGTGCCAAACCGCTGAGCCACCGAGGGATCCCCTGGATATAGTATTTAGATACGAAAGTTAATCTATCTGTAGGTTTAGTGTTAGATAAAATATAGAATGCCCAGGAAATTTGACTATCAAGTTAAGTGATTTTTTTTTTTGAAGATTTATTTATTTAGTTGAGAGAGCAAGAGAAAATGTGAGTATGGGGGAGGGGCAGAAGGAAAGGGAGACAGTCCCAAGCTGACTCCACACTGAACACAGAGCCCAACTCAGGGCTCGATCTCATGACCCAAGATCACAATCTGACCAGAAACCAAGAGTTTCTAACCAACTGCACCACCCAGACGCCCTTTAGCAGTAATTTTTTTTTTTTTTTTTATTTATGGTAGTCAGAGAGAGAGAGAGAGAGAGAGGCAGAGACACAGGCAGAGAGAGAAGCAGGCTCCATGCACCGGGAGCCCGACGTGGGATTCGATCCCGGGTCTCCAGAATCGCGCCCTGGGCCAAAGGCAGGCGCTAAACCGCTGCGCCACCCAGGGATCCCAGTAATTTTTTTTTAAAATATGAGTAGGTTACATGCAATACTTAGGACATACTTACACTAAGAAAGTGTTGTTTATCTGAAATTCAAATTTTGCTAAGCTTTTATATTTTTATTTGCTAAATCTGGTAATCCTATATAGGTGATAGTTGAAGTTATGAATGTGGATGAGATCATTCAGGAAACAAAAGTAGAGAGAAGAGCTCAAGGTAGAAAGCTGGGAAATGGATTAATTTAGGGCTTCACAGTGGCTTCAGGGGATGGCTGGGTGGCTCAGGAGGTTGAGTTTCTGCCTTTGGCTCAGGGCATGATTCTGGGGTCCTGTGAGGAGCCTGCTTCTCTCTCTGCCGGTGTCTCTGCTTCTCTCTCTGTCTCTAACGAATAAAGAAATAAAATCTTAAAAAAAAAAAAAAGAAAGAAAAAGTGTGGGATCCCTGGGTGGCTCAGCTGTTTAGCACCTGCCATTGGCTCAGGGTGTGATCTTGGAGTTCTGGGATCTAGTCCCGCGTCGGGCTCCCTGCATGGAGCCTGCTTCTCCCTCTGCCTGTGTCTTTGCCTCTCTCTCTGTCTCTCATGAATAAAGAAATAAATAAAATCTTTAAAAATAGAAAGTGGCTTCAAGGTGGTCCCCCCAATCAGCAGCCTCAGCATTACCTGAAAATTTGTTAGAAATTTATATTCTTGGACCCTGCTCCATACCTACTGAGTTAGAAACTCTGGGGTTGAAGCCCAACAATTTATGTCTTAACCGGACCTTTAAAGGGCTTCAGATGCCCTTGAATTTTGGAACCATTGACTTTAGGGCTGAATATAAAAGATCAATGAAGGATATGAAGACATAAGTAATGAAATGAAGTATAAGAACCAGAAGACAATGAAATGGAATCATTGACAGTGTCAGATATATCTGAGAAGCCTTGTAAGATAAAACCTAAAAATGTTTATTGCGTTAAGTAGCTGCAAGGTGATTGACTAATTTTACAACAGTTTCAGTTGGGGGAGTGACTGGCTCAGTTGGAAGAGCATGTGAGTCTTGATCTTAGGGTTGTGAGTTCGAGCTCCATATTGGAGATAGAGATTACTTAATTATATAAATAAAATAAAATAAAATAAAATAACCCATTTCAGTTGAAGCAGTAGCCTGACAGCATTGGGCTAGGGAGGGAATCGAAGGAAGTAGAAAAATAATCAGGAGCTTTTTCTCTGGCTGGTTGGAAAGAGAAGAGGGTAGCAGTTCCTTAGGAAATAGGTTCCTTATAAGCAGAGAGGAGAAAAAACTGACATGGAGGTGGTGAGAAGCTGGAGATAACACACCAACGGTATGGCTTGCTGAAAGAAGGGAGAGGGTCCCCAAATGCAAGCACTTTTAGTCATGGTTAAGAAGGTTGCTTTTTCTTATAAGAGGACAGTTTGCTGATCAATTTATAGGCATGGTGAAGGTGGAATCAGAGATTGAGGGATTTCTAGTTTCTTTTTTTCTTGGTGAAATTGAAATATCAGGGAGCAGGAAATTTGCAGGGTTGACTTACTAGTGGTGAAGGGTTGGAACAATTACTTTGTGAATCAAAAGGAACTGATGGGAGATTTAGCCAATATTAGAAAAACATCAGAGATTGAATTAATGATAAGGTAAAGTAGTTTTATATTCTTAGGTGTTCTTTTTGGTAAGTTGAAGGAGGGTGTATATAGATACTTTTAAATTCCTCTTCTTTTTGTAAGTGCCAATAGATAAACATTGTTATTTGAGTATAATGTTTAAGAACTTCCATGAGGAATCATTCACTCAACGAATATTTATTAAGTGCCATAATTATAAAAATAATATTAAAAGCTAGGATTTTTTTGTTGTAAATCATGCTTAACTTTTGATTTATCTGTAAGGTACCATGCTACAGACTGCATTTATTTATTTTTTTTTTTTATTTTTTTTTTTTATTTTATTTTTTTTTCAGACTGCATTTATATTAAATCATTTATCCCCTCATAATGGGCTTGTGGGTTAGATAATATATTTTATAGACAAGGAAGTTGAAATTAGAAGAGATTAAATATCTTGTTTGAGCCAAGATAACGTTTGTTTCTGACTGCTGTCAGAACCCATAGCCTCCTTTGTTAGGTTATGTTGACTGTGCCAGGTGTTGAGTGTCCAGACGTGGGAAAACAGATATGGTCCCTGTCCTTATTGGGCATGGTCCTTTCAGTCTTGTGTGCATGAGGAAAAGAAGAAAGGTGTTAGACATAACAAATGATCACCCAAATAGGAAATGGCGTGTTGTGACAGGTGCTATGAGTGAAAGGAAATGGGAGACTACAGCTGGGGAACTTCTTTTCCAGGGAGGGCCATGGTTTGAATTCATTATAGTAATTTTTTAAAACAATTATTTATGAGAGAGAAAAAGAGAGCACGTGCACATGAGGGGCGGGGAGGAGGGAGAGGGGCAGACAGGAGTAGAGAGCACCCTAAGCCAACTGCCTGCTGAGTGCGAGCTCGATGCAGGACTTGATCTCATGACCCTGAGCTGAAACCAAGAGTCCAATGCTTAGCTGATTGTGCCACGCAAATGCTCCTGTAGAATTTTTTAAACATTATATTTATACATCTATGAGGGAGATAGCATGGGTTTTGGAATAGACCTGGGTTTGATTCCCCTCTGTATACTTCATGTCTCTGTGACCTTGGCCAGATTACTGAACCATCAATCTTTAAATCACTTCGCTTGTCAATAAAGAAGGGATCATAGTTCCTGCCTGACTGGCCGCAGCAGCTCGTTTGGTGCTATATAGTACACCGTGAGAAGTGGTAAATTAATGGAGTGGTTCCTAGTCTTTGGCATGTAATAGTCCAAAGAAATTTCAAAAGTAACTTTGGGAGCTGACCTATCAGTCATTTATTTTGCTAAGTATAGGGATGTTAAAAATACAACTATTATTTATTATCACCATTATTTCAGAAAAGACTTTTTTTAAACTTTATTTTGAAATATGTATTTTAACACCAAAAAAAAAAAAGGGATGGTTGTCATCTCAGAATAAAGAACAGTCTTTTTCTTTTTTTTTAAATTTTTTATTTATTTATGATAGTCACACAGAGAGAGAGGCAGAGACACAGGCAGAGGGAGAAGCAGGCTCCATGCCGGGAGCCCGACGTGGGATTCGATCCCGGGTCTCCAGGATCGCGCCCTGGTCCAAAGGCAGGCGCTAAACCGCTGCGCCACCCAGGGATCCCGAACAGTCATTTTCAAAATAGATATATGTATTTTTAAAATTTTGTTTTATGATTATATTTTATCTTAAAGCATTTTAAAGAATGTAATTAGGATAAATCTGATTTAGGCTCTGATGATTTTATGTATAATGAACAGATTGCATTGAAAATCTTGTCTTTTCTGCCATTAATAGATATGACAGTTTGTGAATCTGTTGGTTAAAATTACTAATTGGATCCAGTCTCTAAGTCATTCAGATTTAATTTTATTTATTGCTTCCTTATAAACACAGCCTAAAAAAAGGGTAGCGCTCAACATTGAAATAGCTGTGTGTGGCTCCTATATATGAGATTACATTTGAAAAGTGGTTACAAGGGGATCCCTGGGTGGCTCAGTGGTTGAGCGTCTGCCTTCAGCCCAGGTTGTGATCCTGGAGACCCAGGATCAAGTCCCACATCGGGCTCCCGGCATGGAGCCTGCTTCTCCCTCTGCCTGTGTCTCTGCCTCTCTCTCTCTCTCTCTCTGTCTTATGAATAAAATCTTAAAAAAAAAAAAAGTAGTTAAAATTGTCATGAAAGATCTTCCAGTTCTGAAAGGTTCTTTTTGTAAGGATTAAGTCTAGTATAACAACTTGTAAGTTTTGACTTTTGAAGTATTTGTGAAGGTGATTATGATTAGAATGTAGAAGAGATATGACAGGATTATTTTTTTGCTTGAATTTCTGGCTTATTTAGATACTAACACTGTATTTATTTCTTTTTTTCCTTAAGGAGTATGGACATGACCCAAAGCTGAAAACTCAAGAAAGTGAACTGAAAATAAGTGCCGTGTTTTCAGTTGGTGATAGTCCACTTGGTAAGAAATATAACTGTATAAGTTAATTATGATTAGTATTGTTATATTTTGGCTAGTAGAATTGAGGGAAAGTGCCTCCTCGTATATCGTTTATTCCTTAAGATAAAGCAGTGCTTTTTAAACTGGGTAGCTGGTCTTGATTGACACTTTAAAAAGTGGAATAGAGGGTCACCTAGCTGCTCAGTTGGTGGAGCGTGTGACTCTTGATCTCGGGGTTGAGTTTGAGTCCACAATGGATGTAGAGATTATCTACACAAAATTTTAAAATATATATGTTATATGTATATAAAGAAACAAAAGGTGGAAGTAGAATAAGATTATATTAGAGTGTCATGCATGTAGTAAGAAAACATTATTTCATGAAACTACTGTTTGAATGATTAAATTTTACACACATAAACATACACACAAATGTATGTTTCTCCTGGGTTATAATGTGAAATATAGTTCTAACCTTGAGTTATTGTTAAAAAAGTTTGAAACCCTCTGTTTTATTTTTTTGTTCTTTTAAAAAATTTTATTTAAATTCCATTTGCCAATATACAGTATAACATCCAGTGTGAAACCCCGTGTTTTTGAGTGCTTGTTACTTCATGGATATTGGATTTTAAGACTGAGAATTTGCCCTAAAAAATGGAGAATGTATATGTGTTTGTATTGATACTAAAACTGTTTTTCCCCCCTTATTTTGTATTTATAGCCCAACAATTGACCCCAGGCTTTCAGTTTTCTCTTGCATCATCTGGCCCAAACATTTTGCTTCCTTCGGTTCCAGCCGTAGCTATTCAGGTTTTTTGTTCTGGTTGTAAAAAAATGCTTTATAAAGGGCAAACTGCATATCATAAGACCGGATCTACTCAGCTCTTTTGCTCCACGCGGTGCATCACTGGATATTCTTCACGGGTCTGCATACCACCTCCTCCCAAGAAAACCTGCACAAACTGTTCAAAGTATAAAATTCTTAATTACATCCCTTTTTACTTTACTTTTTTAATGTGTATGTAGTTTAGTTCAAATATGCTGTTGTTAAAAAAACAAAACAAAAACCAAAGATGCTGTTGCTACTTTAAATCTCTTCAGCATGTTTCTATGGAAATAGCTTTTTAGCTAATTGAGAAATTTGCAAAATCTCAAGCTTTGTAACATGAAATAAGACTTGGTGTTAAAAGTGTCATCTAAACCAGTTTTCTATCTCTTTAAGTTTAAATTTTACTGTGGAAAGAAATAACAAACCATTTGTGGGAATTGTAGGACCACTCATATATCCTGTAATTGTAGACAACCATTCACAATTATTTATTATCTTGAAAGTCACTGAAGTAGAATAAAATAGTATATAAGTTATTTAATTCTTTAGGAGATAAAACACTAAGTGGTTACAAAAATAATGTGTTTATTTCTGAAACATCTTTGTGAGTTTTTGTGGGAGGTTATTGTTGCTTACTGTCACATGTAGGTGCAGAGAAAGGAAGAAATAGCAACAAAGCCATATCATAAACTTCTTTCTCTACCTTAGTATGTGTGAAAAATTTGGCATGTTTTGCCTATTCCTGTGTTAGTATAGTTCTAGGAATGCATTGTGTTGTCAGTCAGTAGTCATTAATGTAAAATGATAAAAGTTAAGAGCTTGGTTTAGATCATGACTCTATCCCTTAGATTAATGGTCCTTGACATTGGGTCTATATTTAACTTTTCTAGGCCTCAGTTTCTTCATTGGTCAATAGTATCTACTTAGATTTTAATGAAACAGTGTTATTAGCCCAGGGCTTAGGACATAGCAAATGCTTGATAAGTAGGATCCTATTACTTTTAATAATAAAATTGGTATCATTATGTATGTTAACATAGAATTTATAGGCCCCTCTTTTGTCTTTGGAGATATATGACAGTTTTTTTTTTTTTTATCTGCTTGGGTGTTGGCCTTACATATCTAAAAGTGATCCTGTTAAAATGGAAATCTCCAACTAAAAAAAGAAAAATTTAAAAATATTTTACATAAATATTTTCAAATTTAGTTTTGTTCTAAAATGTTCTCCTAATATCTTACTTAAACTCTTCTATACATTCTCATGAAACTGATCTGGAAGGGTAAAATTAGTTTTCTGTTTTTAGATACTCTGTTTCAAGATATCAAATATCAAAATAAAATGAATTAAAATTTAAAGAATGTAGCACAACTTATACATCCAAATGCATATTATTCTCTTAAAAATAGTCACTCTCATCAGGGACGTTTTACCACAGTGCTGCTCTTACTCAAAAAATTTTTTTTATCTTTTGATTTGGCATTGCATTCAGAGCCTATGAACCATTCCTGTAGACCGATTTAGGTGACAAATCTGTTTATACCATGGGTTTGGTTCTTGCAAATTGCCAAAAGTTGCTTGATGCCTTTATCAGTTGACTATCATAGACAGTTCAACTGAGTCATACACTTAAATGTGATATTTGACTCTCACATTGAAAAGTTGTTCCTAGAATTCTTGTAAATAAAAGAGAAATTAGGGGATCCCTGGGTGGCTCAGCGGTTTAGCGTCTGCCTTTGGCCCAGGGCGCGATCCTGGAGTCCCGGGATCGAGTCCCACGTCAGGCTCCCGGCATGGGCCTGCTTCTCCGTTCTCCTGTGTCTTTGCCTCTCTCTCTCTCTCTCTATGTCTATCATAAATAAATAAATCTTAAAAAAAAAATAAAAGAGAAATTAGAAGAAAGTTGGAGCCATGGATTTTGGACATGTGTGTGTTTTTTAAGATAACTGTTAAGGTGTAAGTTTCATTTGGATGTATAAGGTTTTAGAATGCATTTATATTTATGTGCACAGATTTCCATTAAAAAGTCATTCTCATTGGTTTATGTATGTGTATATTATACCACTGGCAGATTCACATTATTAAATAACATTCTTTATTGCTTTGTTTTTAGTAGAAAAATCACTTTTCAAAATTAATAACTTCATCCGTGTGTAAGCATATCCACTTGGTTTCCAAGATTCACTGTCCTATTTTTAAGGTTAGGTGAGTTTTAGAAAATTAAAGTACTTCGTTGTTATTGTTATTCTTTCATAGTTTACTGTGGAACAGCTCTGTATAATAAAGGCACAGGATGGGAGGCAGGATAGTGGATTAAGTCCATGGACTGTGGAATTAGACTGCCTAGAGTTTATATTCTGGCTTCACTGCTTACCAGCTGTGTAACCTTGACAAACTCTTTAACCTTTCTGATTTGATCTCCTCATCTGTAAAAGGGCAATTATAATAATACTTACCTTGCAGAATTTTTGTGAAAAGTTGGTTAATTTGAATAAAGAGAACAAGGTGTGGTACGTAGTAATTACTCAATACGTACAACTGTATATAATATTATTGCCATTATATTCTTTGTGGCCTGTACTAGTGCTTCTAATTGATGGCCATTTCCTATAGTTTTTTTATACTGGTCAGAAAAATGGCAATACTTAATCTTTGTTTTTACTGTCAGTGCTTTTTATAGTCATGAACTCTTACAGAATAACTTGAAGAGTCTTAGAGAATGACTCGATTATTTGTATTCTCTCTGTTTTATTCTTAAGTCCATCTGTCCTCTGCTACCAAACCTTTATAGCTCTTTGGTTATGTTTCTTTGCTCTCTTCAGTTACAGTTAAGTTTTATATATCATGATAATTTTAAAAATATTAATCTTTGGTAGTTCATCTGTTTCCCAAATCTTGCTTCTCAATTAAAAGAACCCAAAACATGTCATTCCTTGTCTCAATCATGTTTCTATCTTAGCAGCTGCTGGCTAGTAATAGGACAAGTGCTTTGTGGTCTGGAGTTGTGGGATGGCCACTTGCTCCATTGGCTCTGGTGGATGAAACTTGGTTGGGGCTGGAAGCCTCCCTATTTTTCTCACGGACATCATGAACATCTGGCTGGATATATTTTAAATATAATTTTCCCTTAATACATCTGTAAATTAGGTATCATAAGCCCATGTTATACATGAGAAATTGAGAGAGTAATTACCTCACTCATTGTCACTCAGCTAAGTAACAGAACTAATCACCAAACTTAGGTTTCCATATGCCTTATCCCGAGCCAGCTGTTTTCTCCTAAGCAGTAGCTGCCCTTAGTAAATGTAGTTATTTTAGCTCAGAGAGAGGAAGAAATTACAGTGATGAAGAACACATTTCATTTTGCCTTTGTTATTTATTTTTAGAGACATTTTAAATCCAAAGGATGTGATCACAACCCGACTTGAAAATTCTTCTCCTAGCAAAGATTTCTGCAGCCAATCATGTCTGTCTTCTTATGAGCTAAAGAAAAAACCTGTTGTCACCATATATACCAATAGCATTTCAACCAAGTGCAGTATGTGTCAAAAGAATGCTGATGTAAGTCACATTGTACGTTTATTGGGCTTCTGCTCAAAGATCCGAGATTTTTAATTGGCTTTACTGATTTTGGATGTATATGTGTTTTTATTTCCTAGATTCGATTTGAAGTTAAATATCAAAATGTGGTGCATGGTCTTTGTAGTGATGCCTGTTTTTCAAAATTTCACTCCACCAACAATCTCACCATGAACTGTTGCGAGAACTGTGGTAGCTACTGCTATAGTAGCTCTGGCCCATGCCAGTCCCAGAAGGTTTTTAGTTCCACAAGTGTCACAGCGTATAAGCAGGTATGAAGATCCATCTGTCACATATAGTTAGGCTCGCTCCTTCCAGGGTGGCCCTGCAGGGATGAAACACAGAATAAACAAGTAAACTCTTCCCGTCAGTTGATCTTGGTGTATGAGTTCCCCTGTAGAAAAGTGGGATAGATTCTGGTGGTGTAAGTGTGGATTGTGGCAGTGAGATGATACAGGTGAACCAGATCGTGTTTTAAGGTTTCCTTCGTGATCAGGAATTCGCAGATGGAATTTCATGTTTTGCTAGGAGTTGGAAATATTTTATGATATACTGAGAAGTGAAGAAAGCCTCATGTTATTGTAAATAAACTATGACCAAACAGTTATAGGTGATAAAATCAGTGAATTTTTTTCCTTTTAGAAAAAAGTATATTTTAATGTGTTTTATTTTTTTTAAATTTTTATTATTTTTTTAATGTGTTTTAGAATGAATTTGGCAACATGCCTTATTAGACTACGTTAGCTAATTTTTATTTTTTATAATGAACAGATTCATTTGGTTACTAAATAGATCAATTTGGGTTAATTATTGCAGAATGATTTGAAATCTTTAAGAAGTTACTTTTCTAAAAAAAGGTATAAATGATAATTTTTTTTTTCAGTTTAGCAAGTTTATTTTTAATTCCTCTGAGCACTTGTTAGTGGACATTTATCTTTGAAAAGTTTCCCTTTTCTAGGAATTACTACTTTTGGCAGTTAGGTTACTGTTTTCATGAGAAATAAAATCCATGTTATTTTTATATGCATGATCCAAAAATCAGGTCTATTCCTTATTTTGTTGCTGGTATTATACTCTGTCAACTGCATAAATGATGTTCCTCTTTTACCAGGAAGATTATTTAGTGAAACTTCACAATTTGTATTTTCCTACTACTTAATTCTCCATATAACCTCTTTTTTAAAATTAAATTCAATTAACATGGTGTAGTATTAGTTTCAATCATAGAGCTCAGTGATTCATCAGTCTTATATAACACCCACTGCTCATTACATCACATGCCCTCCTTCATGCCTGTCACCCCATTACCCCGTCCCCCCCACCCCCTCCAGCCACCCTCAGTTTGTTTCCTGTGATTAAGAGTCTCTTAAGGTTTGTCTCCCTCTTCTTCTGTCTTGTTTTATTTTTCCCTCCCTTTCTCTATGATCCTCTGTGTTGTTTCTTAAATTCCACATATGAGTGAGATCATATGATAATTCTCTTTCTCTGACTTACCATAATACCTTCTAGTTCCATCCACATCTTTGCAAATGGCAAGATTTAATTTTTTTGATGGCTGAGTACTATTCCATTGTATATATACCCCATATCTTTATCCATTCATCTGTCAATGAACACCTAGCCTCTTTCCATAGTTTGGCTGTTGTGAACCTTGCTGCTAATAAACATTAGGTGTAGGTGCCCCTTTGGATCACTATGTTTGTATCTTTGGGGTAAATACCTACCCTATATAACTTCTTATCAAAAGACTTTTTGTTGTGTCCATGGCAAAATAGTGTAATGGTTAGCCTGGAACTTTGGAGTGAGATGAAATGTTTAATCTCCCGCTTTTCTGTTTATTTGTTAATTGAATTAAAATTAATTTAAACTTTTGGTTAATATAATTTTTAAAAGTATCTCACTATGTTGTTGAAAGGATTCTATGATTATATATAAGTTATTTAGTGTAGGACCTAGCTCGTGGTGAGCACTGAATAAATAATAATATTGGTAATTTATATAAATGGTAGCCATCATTATTATAGTTTTTAAAAACATGAGTAAAGTTACAGGCAGATTCTGTTGTGAACTCAGCTTGAAAAACAGGTAGTTCTGTAAGATCTCCTAATATACATTGAACATCATTTCTATTTCCTCTTGCTAAAGAGTCTTACTGGTTAAGTAACCTTAAAGGTGATAGATGATCTAGATTGATGTCAAGGATCTACTGAGAATGGTCTGTTGGTTCATGTATCATCTGGTCATCTTTATTTGTAATGAGAAAAGTGCATTACGAATGCACTTAAAAACCCATTACGGGATCCCTGGGTGGCGCAGCGGTTTGGCGCCTGCCTTTGGCCCAGGGCACGATCCTGGAGACCCGGGATCGAATCCCACGTCGGGCTCCCGGTGCATGGAGCCTGCTTCTCCCTCTGCCTGTGTCTCTGCCTCTCTCTCCCTCTCTCTGTGTGACTATCATAAATAAATAAAAATTTATAAAAAAAAATAAACTTGAATGTTAAAAAAAAAAACCCATTACTTTTAATGTGTTTTGTTGTTGTTAATAATATATGAATAGTTACTAATTTTCTTCAATTTACACTTTGTTATTGTCTGAAAGAACTTATTTTTCCCACATTCCAACTTCCAGAAAAATCTATACTTAGAATGGCCTTATAGTCATGTTCAAATATTTCAACTAAAGGCAGTCTTTGTAGGTAGCTTTTCTTTTTTCTTTAACAACTTGTATGTTTGTGCTAGATATCTAAATGTTATTTTATTTTCTTGATAGAATTCAGCCCAAACTCCTCCATATGCCTTGGGGAAATCATTGAGGCCCTCAGCTGAAATGATTGAGACTACCAATGACTCAGGAAAAACCGAGCTTTTCTGCTCTATTAATTGCTTATCTGCTTACAGAGTTAAGACAGTTATTTCTTCAGGTAATATTTAAATTTGATAAATTTATAGATTTAGTAACTATTGAAGAACAACATAGCTGGTTTTCTTTCTTTTTGTTATAAACTGAATTTATGCAGTTCAATTGAGACCCAAGGTTTACTTTCAAAGAACTCATTTTTAAGTGAAAATAGTTTTTCACGGATTTTTCTTGGCTGAGGTATTTATTTTGTAGTTTTTGTGTGAAAAGAAAGACAAAAAAAAAAAAAAGGAAAAAACTTGTAAATTCCAATTTTTTGTATTAAGTAGGACTTCACTGTGATTAGTTGAAGTCAGCACAGATTAAAGTTCCTTGATTCTGGTTTTGTATATTACTGAGTATTTTTTAATCCTTCTAATACACTTTTGGGTTATTTGTTCATCTATGTAGCTTATTCATTGGTTTTTATTTTTTGTTACCAAGGTGTCCAGGTTTCATGTCATAGTTGTAAAACCTCAGCAATCCCTCAGTATCACCTAGCCATGTCCAATGGAACTATATATAGCTTCTGCAGCTCCAGTTGTGTGGTGGCTTTCCAGGTATGATCTAAGGGAGTATTTAACCCCTGAGGTTCTCTTAGGCATTGGTCTATGGCAGTGTATTGAGTGCTGAAGGTCCATATTTACAAAAGATTATATTTAACTTAGAAAAAAACCTCTTCAACTCTGGTCCCAGAAGTCATTTCTGCAAAACGTCCCAGCCGGGCATTGAACTTCAGTACTATCTTCCTTGTCGAGGGTCCTTAGCTAAACTACCCTCCCTCCCACTCTTGCCCTTGGTTCTCTGCCTTTCAAAAGGATAGAAACTAAGATAGGGTTCAGATAGGTGCTCATGTGTCCCTTCCTCTCATCCTGGGCCAAATACATGACTCCTGGCATGGAGGAGGCCTCCATTTACTTGTCCCATTTGTTCCTCATTCTCTGAAATAGAGTTTAGTGACCCTCTGGGGTGACAAGATGCCTGATACAGTGTTCCTGGCTCCGGGGTGAAAAAGACTCCTGGTGGCCTCTGTGCTCTTCCTGGCCATCAAAGGCTGGTTGGTGATGGAAGTGCCAATGGAGAGGTATTTTGGGGGAAAGAAGAGGTCTGCTCTAATTTATCAGAACCCTGTATTAGAGGTGTTTGGGAAGCCCAAATTCCAATCCTTAATCTTTTAATGTGTTTCTTAGTCCCTCTATTCTGCAAGTTTGCCATTTAAACTCTTTCTTTGAACTACTTTATAAAGCGTTTAGGAAATATTTGTGGGGACATTAATTTATTAAAACGAGAAAATGAAAATTACCCAAGTCACATTACTTCTCAGTCGCTAAAACTTTTGTCTTATTTGTGTTCTTCCAGAATGTATTTAATAAGCCAAAAGGAACAAACTCTTCAGCGGGGGCCCCATCTCAGGGTCAAGTGGTTGTAAACCCACCGTCTGGGTCAGCAGTGTCAGCTGCAGGAGGTAACACCTCTGTTGGTTCTGGTTCTGGTTCTGCTTCTGGTCCTGCTTCCGGTCCCCCTGGCTCCATCAGCAGCTCTGCCTCTGCCACAGCCAGTTTCCGGCCTCTTGCTGCCCCATCTCAGCAAGTTGTGGTAGCCCGGACACTTGTTAAACTCAAGTGTCAGCACTGTTGCCATCTGTTTGCCACAAAACCAGAACTCCTTTTCTACAAGGTAAAGAGAAATCTTGAAAGGGATGGAATATAGATGTATCCATCAGAAACATTTGTCTTTTCCTCTTTGACAGTCAATTTGCTTTGAAATGAGGAGAATGATTTCATAAAGATAAGCAACTGTTTAATTCTATCTCACTGACTGATTGGTTTTTTGTTTTTTCTTTTTTTCTCTGCAGGGTAAAATGTTTCTGTTTTGTGGCAAGAATTGCTCTGATGAATACAAAAAGAAAAATAAAGTTATGGCAATGTGTGACTACTGCAAACTGCAGAAAATTATAAAGGAGACCGTCCGATTCTCAGGGGTTGATAAGCCATTTTGTAGTGAAGGTAAAGAAAGCAAGCAATTCAGTTTATCCACAGAGCATGCAGGTTTTTTTATTTGTTTTTTTTTTTTTTTTTTTTTTTAGCATGCAGGTTTTATAAAGTAATTCGTGCTGAGTTGGGCTATTAATCTATAATTAATTTTCAAGTAATTTTATTTTATGTGTAATTTGAGGCTTTTTTCTTGAGTTGATGCTTAATTCACTTTTTTTTTTACTTTTTACTTATTTTTATACATAAGTCACTTTAAAGTCTATACTTCTAAATATTATAATAATCTCAATAAAGGAAAACTTGAAAAAAAGTTTTAATATTGTTAAAAAAGTTTTAATTTAAATATTAAAAAAACTTTTAATAAAGTTGAAAAGTTTTAATTTAAATATTAAAAAAAGTTTTAATAAAGTTAAAAAGTTTTAATTTAAATATTAAAAAAGTTTTAATAATATTTTAAAGATTTATTTATTTTAGAGAGAGAGAACACGTGAGGAGGGGTGAGCGAGTGAGCGAGTCTTAAGCAGACTGCATTCAGGGCACGGAGCCTGACGTGGGGCTTGATCTTACGACCCTGAGATCATAGCCTGAGCCGAAACCAAGAGTTGGATTCTCTCTCTCTCCCCTCCCTTTTTTTTTTTTTTTTTTTAAGAGTTGGATTCTCAACTGACTGGGCCACGTGCCCTGAAAAAAAATGTTAAATATTGTAATATATTTGTGATCATGATTGGCTTGTGGTGATTTTTTTAAATTACAGTAATTTTAAAGAAATTGCTTTAAAATTCAAAGACTTTTGAAAGATAATTAGGTCAATGGTATTAGTATAGAGTTAAAAAAACCTCTTCAGGGCAGCTCAGGTGGCTCAGTGGTTTATTTTATTTTATTTTTTTAAAGATTTTTATTTTTATTTTTTTTTTAATTTTTATTTATTTATTTATGATAGTCACAGAGAGAGAGAGAGAGGCAGAGACACAGGCAGAGGGAGAAGCAGGCTCCATGCACCGGGAGCCCGATGTGGGATTCGATCCCAGGTCTCCAGGATCGCGCCCCCGGCCAAAGGCAGGCGCCAAACCGCTGCACCACCCAGGGATCCCAAGATATTATTTTTAAAAAATTTTTTATTTACTTATGATAGGCACACAGTGAGAGAGAGAGAGGCAGAGACACAGGCAGTGGGAGAATCAGGCTCCATGCACCAGGAGCCCGACGTGGGATTCGATCCCGGGTCTCCAGGATCGCACCCTGGGCCAAAGGCAGGCGCTAAACCGCTGCGCTACCCAGGGATCCCTGGCTCAGTGGTTTAGCGCCTGCCTTCAGCCCAGGGCGTGATCCTGGAGACCCAGGATCAAGGCCCACGTCGGGCTCCTTGCGTGGGGCCTGCTTCTCCCTTTGCCTGTGTCTCTGCCTCTCTCTGTCTCTCTCTGTCTCTCTCTGTGTCTCTCATGAATAAATGAATAAAATCTTAAAAAAAAAAAAAAACAAACCAACCTCTTCATAAGTTTAGCAATGACTTGAGAGATCTTTCTGTTCTTGTACCCCCTTGTAAAGAGGGTGCTTAAGCAATTACTGCTTCTTGGCTTAAGAAACTTTTAGATCGCTGATGTTTCTGAAAATAGATGGCCTAATATTTAAAGTGTATTTAAAAGGTGCTACAATTTTGTTTTGTGAATATAGAGACTATCCTTGCTCCTATTCTAGAAGCAAATAATTATGTCAAGTATTTAGAAATTAGCTAAGTTGGTACCTGAGACTGTGGAAACTCACTTTACCTCCTTCAGGTTAATGTAAGTTTGATGTTTCTTCCTTTCATCCATTTTGGTTCTCAGTTTGCAAATTCCTCTCTGCCCGTGACTTTGGAGAACGATGGGGAAATTACTGTAAGATGTGCAGTTACTGCTCACAGACATCCCCTAATTTGGTCGAAAATCGATTGGAGGGCAAGTTAGAAGAGTTTTGTTGTGAAGATTGCATGTCCAAATTTACAGTTTTATTTTATCAGGTAAATGTAATCTACCTCTTTGGCTTTCTGAAGTTAGTACAAATTATTTTCTTAAAATATGTTTTGGATCATGTGAAGTAAAATTTAGTGTTTGGAACTGGGTAAAATAAATTATGGGCTCCTAAAGCAAAATTCAGTTGAATATAAATATGAAACTTTGGGGGTAAAGAGTATAGGATTTCTGGAGATTTTGCTGTTGTTTGAGCATATGTTCGTTTTATTTTTATATTTGGCTTTCTCTTGAGGCATATTGACCTTATTTATAACTGAGTTCTTTCAACTTAGAACCTTACATAGTTATGTTGCCTTAAGTGGCTCTCTCATTCAGAAGGTTACTCTGATGAATTAAAAGTCAGACCTTGTTCTCACTTCATAGATCAGATGACTCTGACCTCCTTACCCACTCATTGTAAAAGAAATTACTTTTTTGAAAGACTGTGAAAGCTACAATTAATTGAAGCATTAACACACATCCAGTGCTTCATAAGTGTTATTTTATTTAATCCTTACTACGATCCTTAGAGGTATTACTACCAGTTTATAAATAAGGAAAAAGAGCAAGATCCAGGGAGGAGAAATAATGCACCTGGTGGGTGATAGCTAGACAGCACCTGTAACACTCCAGTGAAATCATGTTTATTTTTCTACCTACCCCCTAAAGCGTAATCATTTTGGTGGAGAAATATGTCTTTATCATAATTATATGACCAGGAAACTATCTCAATACTCAAGACAAAGGATACCTAATTAGATATTTCTTGAATAAATCAATAAATCAATGTCTTTATAACTCCAAACTGCATATTCTTTCTACTACATTGTGCTGCTTTTTAACCTCTTAAAAGTAGAACCTATCTTTAGATTCCTTCATCAGTAATTTTGAAAATGGGAGATCAATTTTTATATTCTATAGATTGAGGGCATCTATGTGCAACAAATAATTAAGTATATCTAATTTTAACCACATTATTTTAATCCTTATGTTTTGTGATTTCATCTGACTTATGCATCCTGTTTTGATAGTGCCTTCTAGTTTTATGATTAATGTTTTCTTTGCATTATTTTGTGGTCTTAAGTCTATCCTGTCTTACATTTCTTTCTCAGATGGCCAAGTGCGATGGCTGTAAACGACAGGGTAAGCTAAGTGAGTCCATCAAATGGCGAGGAAACATCAAACATTTTTGTAACTTATTTTGCGTCTTGGAGTTCTGTCATTGGCAAATTATGAATGATCCTCTTTCACAAAATAAAGGTAAAATTAAACTTGACTAACAGGATCTTTATGTCAGTGCTAGGATATACAATTGGCACACATAGTTGTAAATAATACAATAAAAACAAAATTTTACTGGATCCAGATAGCCTGGATTTTCTTAAATTTTCCTATAAGAACACCAATAAAAAATTAAAAAAAAAATTTTCCTATAAGATTTCTTTTTTTTTCCTATAAGAATTCTTAAAGATTGCCCTTTAGTCAATCCTGATGCTTTTTTGCTGTCATAATCAAACATACCATGGATAAGCACTAATTTTATAGGAAAATTAGATTTGATTGCTTTTACTTGAATATATCTATACATAAATAACTTCCACTAAGGGATATGTGTAATTAAACTTAATTAGTTTAAGTTAATAAACTAGAAAATCAGGGCAAACAAAGGGAGAGGATAGAAGTATAATATAGTTGCTGTGACTGGCATCAGATTTGATCCGGAGCTTGCTTGTAGCCAAGGAATAAAAAACCAACACATTAATTATATCAGAAAAATAAAGTAGACCAGTTCTTCATAGGTAGCAAAGTTTTTTTTTGGCTAAGAATAAAATAATTTTGCAAGTAGGACAGCTAATATGGTCAAAATATCCAGATGAATAGATATATATGTGGCATGTTCTTAAAGTAGCTCCTTGAAGTAGTATTCTCTGAGTTAGGTTCAAAACATTTGGTATTATGCTCTCTGATCAAAGCCTGGAGTGCTGTTGAATTCACAGAATCCATGTGCTTTGTCCTTGCAGTCTGGCCCTTGTCCGCCTTTGCAATCCTGTTGATCACCACCTTAATCACATATGCCACGTGCCAGGCTTTTATGTCTTCATCCATTCCCTAAGACCAGTCAGGAAGAATTTTCATTTTATAAAATGGGTTGACAGAAAACTAGCAGATGAACAGGTGCCTCACCAACTTATTTATAAAAATTGTCATGTTAAATTTTTATTTGAAGCAAGCTTAGGTAGAGGAGTTTTAATATTCACTAATAGAAAAGGCCAGTTGATTCTGAAGCTAATGCCTATATTTTTACCTGTTAAATAGCATTTGAATTTTATAATTTTAGAGAACCAGCCTGTCTCTAAGTCCTAATGAATGTTAATCTGACCAGAATCACTCTTTATATAGAAAGATATATTCTGTAACATTATATAGAGTTAGATATTTGCACTGCTCCTTGAAAACTTTAGTTGTTAAACAGGGTTTTTTTGTGTGTAACCCTTTTGTTTATACTAGGTCTTACCTTTTTATTTTAATCAGTAAATATATATAAGGCGCAAAGTGCTTCAGTGGAGCTCCCTTCTGCAAGGAAAAATACAACACCAGTTATAACCAGTGTGGTGTCATTGGCAAAAATATCTCCTACCCAGCCCACAGGGAACACTAACAGTGTATTAAAAGGTATGACTTGATATAAAGGCATTTGGTTGGACTGCTGTCTAGTCTAAGCAGCTCTTGTTGCTAATATTTACATTTATATTCATATAAGGAAACATGCTCCTTTTTTCTCAGAGGAGAAGTGAGTAGCAAGTAGGTTGGCCTGGATAGAGAAGGAAGTGGCATGTATAGTTTATTTTTTTTAAGAACCTAAGTGATTTTAACAGAATTGCCTTTATCACTGGAGATTCTAATACAGCTGGATGAGATTGGGGCCCAAGATTCTTTACCTTTTCCCAGCATCCCAGGTGATACTGATGTCCAGTTTCCTCGGACCATTTTTTGTGAAATTCTGGACTAGACTCCAACCCACCTTATTAGTAAGGGGAAAATAATTTCATGGTCTCAGTGTTTACATCTGTATATTCTGGGGATAGTAATGTATATTTTAATTTATAACAGGTGCAGCAGTTACTAAAGAGGCAGCAAAGATCATCGAAGATGTAAGTTTTACTGTTTATTGTTAATATTTTTCCTCATAATGCCACTTGTTTATTTTCGTTTTGAATGTAGTATTCTAAGACATACCTGAATATATTTTATGTGGAGCTTAGTCTTTAAAAAGAGTAATCTATCATGTTGTTTTTTTTTTTTAAAGAAAGTCTCTTTTTCTTTCTTTTTTAAATTTTATTTATTTATTCCTGAGAGACCCAGAGAGAGAGAGGCAGAGACACAGGCAGGGGGAGAAGCAGGCTCCATGCAGGGAGCCGACAAGGGACTCGATCCCAGGATCCCAGGATCATACCCTGAGCGGAAGGCAGGCGCTTAAACCGCTGAGCCACCCAGGCTGCCCTATCATGTTATTAGTTTTGTTTGGGATTGGGGAGCCTGAGTGGCTCAGTGGTTGAATGTTTGCCTTTGGCTCAGGTCGTGATCCTAGGGTCCTGGGATCGAGTCCTGCATCGGACTCCCCATGGGGAGCCTGCTTCTCCCTCTGCCTATGGCTCTGCCGCTCTCATCTCTCATGAATATATAAATAAAATCTTAAAAAAATTTTTTTTTGTTTTGGGACCTTAAGGTTACAACATTAATAAGAATATGTTTTTGACTTATTGCATTCTGGCTTCTTAATTTCTTTAAATACTTACTAATTCCATCTGATTGCTTATTTTTCTCTTTTACTACATTCAAGTATTTTTCTTGAAAAGTAGAAAGTCTCTTGAGGGGTGCCTGGGTGGCTCAGTTAGTTAAGGTGTCTGACTTTTGGTTTCAGCTCAAGTCTTGATCTCAGGGGTTGTGAGTTCAAGCCTCACATTGGGCTCCATACTGGGTGTGGAGCCTATTTAAAAAAAGGAAGTCTTTTGAAAAAGTTCAGTGTAGTGTTTTAAGCATCTTCAAATTATGTGAGGCTGAAAATAGTGCAAAGTAAAAATACATTTAAATTCCCACTTTATGTCTCAAATTTGAAATATTGTGAAACTTTCCAAAATTAAAAAAAATATTTTGAAGAAATGCATAATTTCAAATCTGGCAGGCTGAAAGGATTGCAAACTATGTCATTGTTGTCTGTGTCTTGTGTTAGCAGGAAACAATTCCCATCATCCTCTATCAATATCATATGAACCTGATGTATCAGATCTTGGGTTAATGTTTTTGGGTGACTATTTTTGGCTGTTCTCTTAACATTTGCTTTTAGTGCAATTAAAAATGTTTTTGTATATCGTATAACATTCTCATTTAAATTCATTAAGTAGTAATAGTGCTAGTGCTAAAAAGTGTGTGCCCCAAATTCAGTATCTTTGGAACAGAAGTTGGATGTGATAAAACTCTGTGATGAAGGCTCAACTGTGAACCTCCATGCTGTTCATTTAGGAGAGTGCAACCTGCAGAATATTAGAGAGAATGCTCAAAAAACCAAAAGCAGCATTAAAGAAGGTACATTATTTAGTTCACATAAAAATATCTTAGAACCAGGCCAGAATAATGGAATAAATGGAAAAAATCCTGGCAACACAGCTGCAAGATCATTGCTGCCATAATGTGCCCCTAAGGCCAAGCCGTCGCCTGTGCTAAGGCATGAAGTATTTTTGATGATTTGAAAGGAATTGAAAGTGAGACAAAAAGGTTTATTACAAGTCATGGCTGGCTTTCCAATTTTAAAGCCTACTGAGGTTTTAAGAATATAAAAATGAGCAGGCAAGCTATATCTGCTAACCGAAGCTATCAAAAACATTTCAGCTTTACCATAACCTAAAGAGGCTTTAACCTGGAAGACAGCCTCACACCTAATAAAGAGTCTGTGAAAGATGATGAATTTGTGCAAGGTTGGTGAAGGAGATGTTGACATTTTCCTTGGGTGGTTCTCCATGGATTAATAAAGGAAGGCTTGCTAGAATTAGGAAAACAAAGGTAGCTGGAGGAGGGCCCCAGGAGTTAGCCTGGGCCTTCAGCACAGCAGCCAACAGTGAAGTACCTGGCATATGATTTTGAACATACTCCAGCAACAATTGCTATTATTAAAGAAAATGATCCAAATGTGGATTGCTATTTCATGGTGGCAAGGTGAAAAATGGACAGTGTGCCTGCATATCAAGAAATTTTCAGTGGGAAAAAAAATCTTCAGTGGGAAAATAAAAAGGAGAGAAAAGAACCAGCCACATTAGATTCATTTGTTAGCAGAAGTCTTCCAGGGACTCAGACTAGCCTTCCCCATGATGTGGAGAGAGAGCTTCTCCTGATTTGATACCTTTTATCCTTCTCCTTAACTTGTGTTGTTGGAAGATGATAACTTCTTAGTATTTTCAGGCTGGAAACTATATTAGTTAATGAAATACCATTAAGTTAACTTTGTACTTAGTATATTATGTATTATACATTTAATTGTATTTTAAAGTTACTTGATTAATAAATTACTGTGTTACAGAATTAATAATTCTGTTAACCACATAACTATATAATTAAGGTATTAATTTACTACATATTATACTATACTAATATATTACACTTAATATGTTATTAGTGTATATTATAAAAGTGTTCTATATTAGTTGCAGATGTTTTCTGAGAATGCATCCCTCTGTGTGTGTGGGATGGTTAGTTTTGAATTATTCAGGGTTTTCAGGAATATATCCCTTATATTAAATATGATTATGCTGTGTATTTTTTTCTCCCTACATGGAGTACCTCTGTAATTCACCAGTCATTTAAACTGTGTTATAGGGGCATCTGGGTGGTGCAGTCAGTTAAGCTTCTGCTTTCGGCCCAGGTCATAAACACAAGGGTCCTGGGGTTGAACCCCATGTGGAGTCTGCTTCTCTCTCCCTCTCGGTGTGCTTTCTCTCTCAAATAAATAAAATCTTAAATAAACTGTTACAGAATCGCTCTGATTAATATTTTCAGTTTAGTCTATAGCAAGTATAGTAATAAATATGTAGTACTATTACAATGTTTAAAAATCTAATAGTTTTAGAATCTTTTCTTTGTTTCTATGAGATTTTAGTGTGAATTTCTGTCAAGTTATTTAAATAGTCTTAAATTTCAGGGAAAGGTGAGATACAGGAAAGCTTGAAGAAGAAAACCTGCAAAAGTCAGTAAACTTTCAATAAAGATCTATGTAGTAAGTATTTTAGATTTTGCAGGCCATACAGACTCTGTTGCAACTCCTCATCTCAGCTGTTATAGTGCAGAAGTAGCCATAGGCAATCCATCATGAGTGAGTGGCTGTTTTCCAATAAAATTATATTTACGGAAACAGGTGGTGGGCTGGACTTGGTCCACTCCATACTTTGCCAATTTCTGCTGTACTGTATTCCCACCATTAAAAATTAAACATTGTTAGATTGGGCTTATTTGCTTATTTTCTCCTATCTCTTTTTCATTTTCTTTTAAAATTTATGTTTTTTTTTTAAAGGTTTATTTTAGAGAGAAAGAGTGAGAGTTCACAGGGGAGGGGGAAGAGGGAGGGGTTGAGAGGGAATCTCAAGCAGACTCCCCGCTGAGCTCTGAGCCCAACGCGGGCTTGATTCCATGACCCTGAGATCATGACCTGAGCCGAAATCAAGAATTGGAAGCTCACCCGAGCCACCCAGGTGACCTTGTTTTTTTTTTTTTTTTTATTTTTATTTATTTATGATAGTCACAGAGAGAGAGAGAGAGAGAGGCAGAGACACAGGCAGAGGGAGAAGCAGGCTCCATGCACCGGGAGCCCGACGTGGGACTCGATCCTGGGTCTCCAGGATCGTGCCCTGGGCCAAAGGCAGGCGCTAAACCGCTGCGCCACCCAGGGATCCATCCTTGTTTTTTTTCTAATTGAAGTATAATTGAGGTACAATATCCTTTTGTATAATTGCCATACAGTATCCTATCCTAGAGAGTACCTCAGTACATCATAGTGATTTGATATTTTTATACATTACAAAATGTTTCCTACAATAAGTCTAGTTGCCATCTGTCACCAAAGTTATTACAGTATTATTTTTTTCTCTATGCTGTACATTACATCCCCATGGCTTATTTATTTTATAACTGGAACTTTGTACCTCTTAATCCCCTTCACCTGTTTTGCCTGCCCCCCTAACCTTTCCCTCTGTCTGTTAACCAACAGTTTTCTTTATCTATGGGTCTGTTTCTGTTTTGTTTGTTTTGTTTTTTTAGATTCCACATACAATTGAAATCCTATGGTATTTGTCTTTCTCTGTTTGACTTGTTTCACTTTGCATAATAACTTGCCAGGTCCATTTATGTTGTTGCAAATGGCAAGATTTCATTCTTTGTTGTGGCTGAGTTATATTCTTCTGTGTGTGTATCACATCTTTATCCATCCATCAGTGGACACTTAGGTTGCTTCTGTATCTTAGCTATTGCAAATAATGCTGCAGTGAATGTATTTCTTCCTTTGGTGTTTTGGTTTTCTTTGGATAAATTCCCAGAAGTGGAATTGCTGGATCATATGGTAGTTCTATATTTAATTTTTTTGAGGAAACTCTATACTATTTTCCACAGTGGCTGCACCAGTATACATTCTCACCAACAGTGCATGAGGGTTTTTTCCTACATCCTTGCCAACACTTGTTATTATTTTTTAAATAATATCTGAGTTGACAGGTTTGAGGTAATAAATCATTGTAGTTTTGATTTGTATTTCCCTGATGATAAATGATGTTGATCATCTTTTCATGTGTCTGTTGACCATCTGTATGTTTTCTTTAGAAAATGCCTTTTCAGGTCCTCTGCCTATTCTTTAATTGGGCTATTTAGTTTTTTGATATTAAATTATGTAAGTTCTTCATATATTTTGGATATTAATCCCTTATCAGATGAATGATTTGCAAATATCTATGTATTCTATGTGTCTGTTTTTATGCCAGTACCATACTGTTTTGGTTACTGTAGCTTGTAGTATAGTTTGAAATCACGGAGTGTGATACCTTCAGCTTTGTTTTTCTTTCTCAAGATTGCTTTGGCTAGTCAGGGTTTTTGTGGTTTCATAGGGTTTCAGGGTTCATGTGGTTTCAAATTTTAGTATTCTTCTAGTTCTGTGAGAAATGTTGATGTTTTGATGGGAATTGCATTGAATCTGTAGATACCTTTCGGTAGTATGGGTGTTTTAAGAGTATTAATTCTTCCAATCCATGAGCATGGTATATGGCTTTCTATTCATTTTTATCTTCTTCAGTTTCTTTCATCAGTGTCTTATAGTTTTCAGGGTACAGATCTTTTATCTCTTTGATTAAACTTATTCCTAGGTATTTTATTCTTTTTGATGTAATTATAAGCGGGATTGTTTTTCAATTTTCTCTTTCTAATAGCTCATTATTAGTGTATAGAAATGCAACTGATTTCCATATGTTAGTTTTGTATTCTCTGACTCTACTGAATTAATTTATTAGTTTATTGACTACTATATAGTAGTATGTGGAAGTAACACATTTTGTTTATCCATTGCCCTGTTGATGAACATTAGATTGCTTCCAGTTTTTGACTATTAAAAATCTCTGGTACATTGAACATCCTTATATACATCTCTGTGTGCACATGTGCAGGTGTTTGTCAAGTGTAGATATAAAATAGAATTTCAGAGTCAAAGAACATTAGCATTTTTAGTTTTTAAAATGGCTGTTTCAGTTTTTGTTCCCCAGAAGTTTATGATTTTACTTATTTCCACAGCCTCACTATAATTTGATGTTGTCAGATTTAAACTTCTTTTTTGGGATCCCTGGGTGGCGCAGCGGTTTAGCGCCTGCCTTTGGCCCAGGGCGCGATCCTGGAGACCCAGAATCGAATCCCACGTCGGGCTCCCGGTGCATGGAGCCTGCTTCTCCCTCTGCCTATGTCTCTGCCTCTCTCTCTCTCTCTGTGTGTGACTATCATAAATAAAAAAAAAATAAAAATAAAATAAAAATAAAAATAAACTTCTTTTTTTGTCAATCTGTTTAGTAATATCTTCTTGTTTTATTTTGCAGATCACTAATTACATGTTTGCTTATATTTCTATGTTTTTGTTTTGTTTTGTTTTTTAAGATTTTATTTATTTACTAGAGACAGAGAGAGAGAGAGAGAGAGAGAGAGACAGGGAGAGGGAAAAGCAGGCTTCATGCAGGGAGCCTGATGTGGGACTCAATCCTGGGTCTCCAGGATCAGGCCCTGGGCTGAACACGGTGCTAAACTGCTAAGCCACCGGGGCTGCCCATATTTCTATGTTTTTGAACATTTGAAATTTCTTTGAATTTCCTATTTTTTATTTTTCCCCATTTTTGTGTTGAATTTTTTCCTTATTGATTTATAGAATTTCTTTATGTACTCTGGATTTGCCCCCACCTCTTTTTCCTCATGTTCACTGATACAAAAACATGCAGTAATACTTAATATCTATTTAAAAAGATATTTTAGGGCAGCCCCGGTGGCTCAGCGGTGCCGCCTGCGGCCTTGGGTGTGATCCTGGAGATCCGGAATCAAGTCCTGCATTGGGCTCACTCCATGGAGCCTGCTTCTCCCTCTTCCTGTGTCTCTGCCTCTCTCTCTCTCTCTGTGTCTCTATGAATAAATAAATAAAAATCTTTAACATGTATATATATTAATAGCATAGTCCTTCAGCTATTGTCCTATTTCTCTACTCTCCATATTAGAAAATCTCCTTTAAGGGTGGCCTCTACTTCCTGCCTCAATTCTCCTTTCTGTTATCTTTCCTTACTTAGCTCACTTAAGTCTGGCTTTGTCTGCACCATTCCACTAAAACTGCTCTTGTCAAGGTCACCATCAGTCTTTATTTTGCAAATCCAGTGGTCAATTTGCAGTTCTCATTTTACTCATCCTTTAGCATTTGATAAAATTAATCTCCCCTTCCTTCTTGAAATCTGTTCTTCAACTTCCAGGTCAGCATACTTGCCCTTATTCTCAATCTACCTTATTTCCCAGGGACTCAATATCTCCTGTGTTTTTTCTGTTTTTTTTTTTTTTTTTTTTTTTTTAAGATTTTATTTATTTATTCATGAGAGACACACAGAGAGAGAGAGAGAGAGAGAGAGGCAGAGACATAGGCAGAGAGAGAAGCAGGCTCCATGCAGGAAGCCCAATGTGGAACTCAATCCCGGAACTCCAGGATCACCTGAGCTGAAGGCAGACGCTCAACTGCTGAGCCACCCAGGCATCCCACTTCTTGTGATTTTAAACACCACCTGTATGGTGGCTTATTCCCAGATTTATTTCTCTTGCTGTGACCTCTGAGCTCCAGATTCCT
Organism: Canis lupus baileyi; assembly: GCF_048164855.1. NCBI lineage: Eukaryota > Metazoa > Chordata > Mammalia > Carnivora > Canidae > Canis > Canis lupus. The sequence goes on from NC_132850.1 coordinate 8,276,915, forward strand.
GTATCCAACTGCCTACTTTATGCCTCAACTTAGATGATTAATAGCCATCTCAAATAATATGTCTAAATAAGAACACTTTTATTTTCCTCAGACTTCCTCTCTATTGTTCCTTACTTCTTATCACTCCTATTGCTACATCTTTTGTCTGAGGCACCATCATCTTTTCTCTGGTTCATTGCAGTGACTACCCACTTGTCTTCCTGCTTCCATTCTTATCCTTTGCATTTTTTTCCCCTCTATATTGTTAGCAAAATGATCTTAAAACAAATCAGATTGTGTCACTTTACTGCTTAAAAACCTTCAATGAAATTCTGAAAAAGAAGAATGAAGAAGGGGGAAGAGCTAGCTTCCGAAATTATAGTAAAACTCTGAATTTTACAAAGCGAGGTAGTTAAAAATAACTGATACTGAAGCCTTGAATAGACAGACAACTCAATAAAACGTCCAGAAGTAGACCTAAATATATATACAAATTTAGAAATAATAAAGATGGCATTCAAATAGATCAGTGGGAGATTTAGATTATTCAATAAATAGTGTTATGACAATTGAGTATACATGTGGAAGAAAATGCAGTTGGATTTCTACCTTATAGGTTACACCAAAGTGAAGTTTAGATGGAGAAGAGATTTAAATATAAAAAAATAATAAAGTAGTTGGAAAAAATACAGGAAAGAATTTTAATGCAGAAGTGGGGAAAGTCTTTCTAAATATGTCGCATAACCCAAAAGCCATAAAAGATTTGTTAGGGAAATTCAACTACATTTCAAAGTCAAAGGATATGAAAAAAAAATAAAAAGATTGCAATTCATGTCATAAAAGGCTAGTTTTTTTCTATATGTAAAGAGCTTCTGTGAATCAATAAAAGGACCCCGCACCCATTAGGAAAATGGGCAAAACTATGATCCTTCAGTTTACAGAGTAGGAAGTAAAAATTGTTCTTAAACATATGCAAAGATATTCAGCTTCAAAATTAGAGAAATGCCAGTTAAAGCTACAGTTTTATGAGATTGGCAAAGATAAAAATGATGGATAACACTGTTAAGGCATTTTTACATATTGTCAATAGCAGTTGCTAAAACTGCTACAGAGAGCAATTTAGTAAAACTTGTTAAAATTTAAAATGTAAATACCATATTACCAAGGAACTCCATTTTTAGGAATTTATCCTTCAGATACATTTCACACATTTATAAAATGAAGTATATACAGGGATGATTGCTACATTGTTTGTAGCAGCAGAGGCTTGAAAACAACCAAATTGTTTCATCAGTAGTCAGAGCCACTGTGAGTTCATCCTAAGTTACTGTCTGAACTAGAAAAAAATAGGCCTACATGAGTAGGGCCTGAAATATACCCCTCTCCTATATCCTATCTGGTAAGTGGAGTTCCTTTCACAAGCATATGCAGCAACTCTTTGGGGACTGTAGTTAAAATAAATTTGCTATATCCATACAGTAGAATACTATGCACTTAAAAAGAATGTGGTAGCTATATATGTACAGACATAGACCAGTCTCGTATATAATAAATGAAAAAGACAAAATAGTATATAGCCTACTGCCATTTGTATTTTAAACACATACGCACACACAAACCACATGCTTGTACATATGTATAGAAAGCACTGGAAGGCAGCCAGAAAGTAGATAATAGTGGTTGCCTCTGAGGAAAACTGAATGACTGAGGCAGAATTTTAAGAGGGGGAATTACTACTTTTTCATTGTTTAATGTTTAAATCTTTGAATTTTATGTCACGTATTACATTGCTCATTCAAAAAATACGCATAGAAGTTTTTTTAAAAGTAAAGGAAAACACAAGATGATAGGAGTAGATAGTTCACAGAAGATGCACTAACCCCACTAATGTTAGGTAATTTTTAATTTATTGAGAAATAGCAAAAAAGTTTCATAGTTCTGTGTTAACTAGAGTATGGGGAAACAGGCTCACATACATTGCTGAAGGTCGTATACTTCGATATAATACGCTTCTGTGGAAAGCAATTTGGCTGCACCATCATAATAAAAATCTTCTGACCCACCCAACTGCACTTATAATACCTTACTCTATAAATATACTAACACATGTAGAATTAATTCACATGTAGGGGTATTTATTATGGCATGTTTATAAAAGCAAATATTTTTGACATTTCCTGTTGAGCAGCAGACTCTTCAGATTTACCTATGGTACACTGAGTGTGTAAAGCTGCCCTGGGAGCAGTTACATAAATATACCTCTAAGATAGCTTGCTGTATGTACAGTGCAAGGTGCTGGAACCTAACTAATAATATGCTACCAATTTGTAGTCAGAAGCAACTTAAGTACAGGGGCCATCTCTACAAGGGTGTCTGAGAAACTGGGGACCATGGTTGTGTTCAAGGATGAGTCTGGATAGAGGGCAGACAGAGGTGGAAAACTTAATTTTCATGTATATACTTCTTTTTTTTTTTTTTTAAGATTTATTTATCTTAGTGCACATGGAGGGGAGGGGGCAGACGGAGAGGGAGTCTAAAGCAGACTCTGTGCTGAGCAGAGCCCGAAGCAGGACTCCATCTCATGACCCTGAGATCACTACCTGAGCTAAAACCAAGAGTCAGATGCTCAACCGACTGTGCCACCGAGGCACCCCTTCATGCATATAGTTTTATACCTTTTGTATTATTACATAATTTAAAATTATTACATCTGTTGCCTATTTAAAAAGTAAGTGTAAATAAAATCTGCAGTGGTTTCCCATCACTTTTAAAATACAGTCCTAACTTCTTGTTGTTTTTGAAACTAAGACCTTCCTGATCCTATGAAATTTGGCTTCTGCCTACCTTTTCAGACATTTCATTCTAGCCTCTGCTTACTTTATTTCAGCCTTATTCTCGTCTCTGTTCCTAAAGCAGGCCAAACTCTTTCTCACTTGAGGACTTTTGCATCTATAATCCCAGTGCCTGGAGTCCTCTGACTTCAGGCCTTTGCATGGTTTGCTCTTTTGAGTATTTATAAGATCAATGTTCAGATGTTTACTCCAAAAATACCCCTCCTCTGCACATCACTCTCCATTCCCTTACTCTGCTTGCTTCTTGCTTGCTTTTCTTTTTCTCTTTCTTTCTTTTCTCTTTTCTTTTTTTTTAAAGATTTTATTTATTTATTTATTCATAGACACAGAGAGAAAGAGGCAGAGACACAGGCAGTGGGAGAAGCAGGCTCCATGCAGGGAGCCCAATGTGGGACTCGATCCTGGGACCCCAGGATCACACCCCAGGCTGTAGGCGGCACCAAACTGCTGCGCCACCAGGGCTGCCCACTTTCTTTTCTTTCATAGCACTTCTCACTACCTGGAATTATACATTATATATTTGCTTTACTTGTTTATCTTCTGTCTCTTCCTGTAGAATGTAAAGCCAATAAAAGCAGGACTTTCTTTGTCTTGATTTTTGCTATATCCCCAGGGCTTAAAAACAGTGCCTGGTTTATAGTAAACATTCGGTAAATATTTATTGAATGGAAAACATGTTTTTGGTACATTCTCCTACTCTGTTGATTATTCTTCAGCTTTGTCTTATAAAAACTTGTTATTTGCAAAAAAATTCAAGGTAGCCAAATGTATTAGTCTTTTCTGTTTTGTTTTTAACTCTTTTGTATTTTGAATACCTAAGGTTCTCCTTAGGGTACCTGGCTGGCTGGTCAGTAGAGCTTGCAACTCTTGATGTCAGGGTTGCAGGTTCAAGCTTCATGTTGGGTGTAGAGATATCTTTAAAAAAAAAAAAAAAAAAAAAAACCTTCTCCTTGTTCTGGCTATTTGAAAGTTCTCCGTTGATTTTATTTTATTTTTATTGATTTTTAAGATTAAAAAATTTTTTTAAGTGATCTCTCCTCCCAACATGGGGCTTGAACTCACAACCCAAGATTAAGAATCACATGCTCTGCTGGCTGACCCAGCCAGGTACCCCTTTCCAGATTTTAAAGTTTTATTTTTTTAATGTTGAGGTCTTTAATCAATATGGAATATATTTTTGCATGTGGTTTGAGATTGGACCAGATTTTTCTGAATAGCCAGTTGTCCTAATCAGCAAAGATTGTCTTTACTGTTTTGATGGTCCTTACTATAGGTAGAGTATTTTTTTTTTAGAGTATTTTTTTAATTGATAAATGGAACAGATACTGATTGGAAGAATCAGGAATTAGTGTATATTTTCCAAAGTAACTTACTTATTGCAACTGCTCTTTCAGAAGAATTGTTATTATTACTATTTTTTTGCTATGTGCCACCTTTCAATTGATAGCAATTATGGTCAGTGATAAGGTACTGAAAAACATCACTTTTTGGTTTCTGAATTTGTTTTTAACTAGGGAAGCACACAGACAGATGCCACGAAACTTCTATCTTCCCAGTCTTCCAGGCTTTTAAAAAACAAAGCAGTGTTGTGCAAGCCTGTCACACAGACCAAGGCCACCGCTTGCAAACCACATACACAACACAAGGAATGTCAGACAGGTATGTGTCCCTGAGCTCTCCAAATGTAGAAAGTTACTCTGTTTTGTTTGTTTTTGTTTTTTTTAAGAAAAGTAAAGAAAATCATTTACAGTTTCATAAATGTGAACACATTCATTCTTGGATCACATACTTTGAACATCTGATTGCTTCCTTTTATAATTATTGTCAACAATGATAACTACTAAACTGCATCCATCTGCACACACAGCATTATGTGTAGAGTGGACAAACAGCTCTGCATGTGCACTGCTGTTTTTCAAATGTACAAACTGTTATGACTACTAAGATATAAATTTATTTAAAAGCATTAATGATATAAAAAAGGCAGCAGTGATTTAGCCTTAGTTCTTTTTTAAAAAAACACCATGAATTGATTTGTTATTTACTGAAAGTAGAACTATGTATCTGAGGTGTTGGCGATCGGGAAAATTATTTTCATTCATACTTGGAAAGGTTATAAACTATTGCCCCCAAGCCATGTTAACTGCCACTACCCTTATATTTTCAGTGACTTGTGTTGCCTACTCTGCCCAAAGCATTTTTTTAATTTTTGTTTTTAATGATAATTTTACTACCCAGAATATACTGTATTTATTTATTTTTTTTGAATATACTGTATTTAAAAGCATAGTCTGAAAAAAAAAAAAAGCATAGTTTGTCAGTAAGTAATCATGAGTTTTTATGTAGGGTACCTTTCTTTTTGGTAGGAGTCAAGGAGAATCCTGCATAGTGCTGCTGAAGCGAGCACTATACATCGAGATTCTTAATGGATGCATTGATTATAATGTATATAACCTATTCGTCCCCCTATGATTGAACCGTGAGATTGCTTTTAGTTATGTAATATTATAAACAGTGTTAAGTTGTGTAAATGGATTTTTGTTCACTTGTCTAATTAGGATAAATTCTAAGTAGTAGAATTCTAGATTCAAAAGGTATCACAGATTTTTAAGGCTTTTGATAGGTATTACAAAATTGAAAAATTACATCAGTGTTTAGGAATATCCATTTCTCTTTACTCTCATTGACACTGGGTATTCTAATAATTTTTTTCCTCCACTTTGGGAAAATTTCAGAATTCAGAAAGATTGAAAATATGGCACAATGAACTTTAATATATCCTTCATCTTAATTCACTAAGTGTTAACTTTTTGAAACTTTTGTTTTCTGAAAAACTTAGAAATAGAATAATTTGTTCTTAATTTGATGTATCCTGTGGACCTCAGCCCTAATGCCAGTAATCTACTGAATACATTGCATTGCTAGTTCATGTACCACAGCCTGCCATTTTGTTTTAGTCAGTGGCCAAGTTTGGAGCAAGGAGAAATTCAGTTTTTAATGGTACCATGGAAATATCATCGTTTGCATTTCAACTTTAATGTATTCTTTTGACAAATATAAATAGTAATAAAATATAAATTTTAAATGTGTGGGGGAAAACAAAGAATATAGCTTATGTCTTCTTGAAAATAACAGTGATTCAAATATTTCATTCAGATTTCCCTATGCCTAATGAGAAAAAGGAAGCAGAACTTGAGTCTCCACCTGCAAAGAAGAAAAGAATAGGTTTTTTCCAGACTTATGATGCAGAATATTTAAAAGTTGGTTTTATTATCTGTCCAGGATCAAAAGAAAGTTCACCAAGGCCACAGTGTGTGATTTGTGGAGAAATCTTATCCACTGAAAACATGAAGCCAGCAAATCTTTCTCATCATTTGAAGACAAAACATTCAGAATTAGAAAACAAACCAGTAGATTTTTTTGAACAAAAATCTCTTGAAATGGAATGTCAAAATAGTTCTTTAAAAAAGTGTTTACTAGTTGAAAAGTCACTTGTGAAAGCTTCTTATTTAATTGCTTTCCAAATTGCTGCCAGCAAGAAACCATTCTCCATTGCTGAAGAATTAATTAAACCATATTTAGTAGAAATGTGTTCAGAAGTTTTGGGTTCAAGTGCTGGAGACCAAATGAAAACCATTCCTCTTTCTAATAATACAATTGGACACAGGATCGATGAATTGTCTGCAGACATTGAAGATCAGCTGATTCAGAAAGTCACAAAGTCAAAGTGGTTTGCCCTTCAGGTAGATGAATCATCTGAAATCTCAAATATCACCCTTCTTTTGTGCTATATTCGTTTCATTGATTATGATTGCAGTGATATAAAAGAAGAATTATTATGTTGCATTGAAATGCCTTCTCAAATGACTGGTTTTGAGATATTTGAACTAATAAATAAATACATTGATAGTAAATCGTTGAATTGGAAACATTGTGTTGGTTTCTGTACAGATGGGGCTGCAAGCATGACTGGCAGGTGTTCTGGTTTAAGGGCAAAAATTCAAGAAATTGCTGCGAATACAGTGGCATTTACATACTGTTTTATTCACCGTGAACATTTAGCAGCAGAAAAGTTGTCTCCATGCTTACATGAAATTCTTTTGCAGTCAGCACAAATTTTAAGCTTTATAAAGAGCAATGCATTGAATTCGCGAATGTTAACAATTTTATGTGAAGAAATGGGGTCTGAGCATGTGAATTTACCACTCCAGGCTGAAGTACGTTGGATATCAAGAGGGAGAATTTTAACAAGATTATTTGAATTACGACATGAAGTTGAAATTTTTTTAAACCAAAAGCATTCAGACTTGGCCAAGTATTTTCTTGATGAGGAATGGGTTGCAAAGCTGGCCTATTTATCAGATATTTTTTCACTTATAAATGAACTCAATTCAGGTCTCCAAGGAACTATGACTACTCTCTTCAATTTGTATAATAAAATGGATATATTTAAGGAAAAGTTAAAAATGTGGTTGAAGCGCACACAAGAGAATGATTATGACATGTTCCCTTCATTTTCTGAATTCTTACACTCATCAGACTTAAATATGAGAGGCATTGCAAGCATTATTTTTGAGCACCTGGAAGGTCTTTCTCAAATGTTCCATGACTGTTACCCACCAGAAGAAGACTTGCGCTCAGGAAATTTGTGGATAATTAATCCTTTTATGAATCACCGAAATAGTAACCTCACGGACTTCGAAGAAGAAAAACTAGTACAGTTATCTTCAGATTTGGAATTACAATCAGTATTTAAATCAATGTCTGTAACTCAGTTTTGGATAAATGCAAAGACAAGTTACCCAGAACTCCATGAAAAGGCAATGAAGTTTTTATTGCCTTTTTCTACTATTTATTTATGTGATGCTACATTTTCTGCCTTGACAGAGTCAAAACAAAGAAATCTGTTGGTTTCTGGTCCTGCCCTAAGACTTGCAGTCACATCTTTAATTCCAAGGATAGAAAAATTAGTAAAGGAGAAAGAATAGAAACATGGCAATTGCTTATTATCAAAGTCTATAATTTTGTGTGAAGTTTTGTATAAGTACTCTAAAATATAATTTCTTAATGTGGATATGTGTTTTCAGTGATTAAATAAGTCTTTTAATTAATAATTTTTCTTTATGTTGAAGAATTTAGTAATTATGCATTTATACCTAGTTATGTATAATTTTATTAGTCCAAGGTAGAGAATTTAACTATTTTATCGTTTCATTAGATAATCTAGATTAGGGACAAAAATGAGGGTAACAGGGATCCCTGGGTGGCACAGCGGTTTAGTGCCTGCCTTTGGCCCAGGGCACGATCCTGGAGACCCGGGATCGAATCCCACATCGGGCTCCCGGTGCATGGAGCCTGTTTCTCCCTCTGCCTGTGTCTCTGCCTCTCTCTCTCTGTGTGACTATCATAAATAAATAAAAATTAAAAAAAAAAAAATGAGGGTAACAAAACCGCTTATAATGTACCAGCACAGCTGGATGTAGAAATAGAAACCGCTGGGCCTTTAGGAATACAAGGGACATTGCCGTGTTCAGCCAGACAGCCTGCAGTCCAGCAGGCTAAGGGTAGGTACAGCACATATCTGAGTGGCTTGGCTAACCAGAAATGGAAACAGCAGGAGAGTTTGAGAACCCTTGTAGGGGTCTCTCTGGCCCTCTACTAGGGCTTGGCAGACTTTTTCCATAAAAGGCCAGATAGTGAATATTTTAGGTTTTGTAGGCCATATGGCAGCAGCTCCTTAGTTCTGTGGTTGCAGCACAAAAGCAGCTGAAGGCAATACACAAACGAGCGTGGCCGTGTTTCAATACAACTTTTTATTTATGAATATCGAAATAATACAGTTTGGTTTTTCTTTTAAGAGTTTTATCTATTTGAGGGGATCCCTGGGTGGCCCAGCGGTTTAGCGCCTGCCTTTGGCCCAGGGCGTGATCCTGGAGTCCGGGATCGAATCCCACATCAGGCTCCCTGCGTGGAGCCTGCTTCTCCCTCTGCCAGTGTCTCTGCCTCTCTCTCTCTCTGTCTCTCATGAATAAATAAATAAAGTCTTAAAAAAAAAAGATTTTATCTATTTGACAGAGAGAGAGCAAGCAGGGGGAGCCAGGGAGGGTGCAGCAGGCTCCCCACTGAGTAGGGAGCCTGATGTGGGCTCCATTCCAGGACCCTGGGATCATGACCTGAGCCGAAGGTGGATGCTTAACCGACTGAGCCCCCCCAGGTGCCCCCAAATAATACGGTTTTCATGTGTCATGAGAGCTGCCTTTATAATTCTTTTTATCATTAAAAAATGTAAAGAAACATTGTTAGCTGGGGAGGAGGAAGGAATGAAAAAAACCAGACAGCTGGCTTAATTTGGCCCACTGTTGGTCCATCCAGGTCTCGGCAGATCTCCAGGTCATACCGACAGGCCAAGAGTGGCTGGTAAGGTTTTGTTCAGTTGGAAGTCTCTCTTCCCACAGCTGCAAGTGTCCGAATTTTCTTTCTTTCTTTCTTCTTTTTTTAAAAATTAATTAATTTATTTATTCATGATAGAGAGAGAGAGAGAGGCAGAGACACAGGCAGGGGGAGAAGCAGGCTCCACGCAGGGAGCCCAACGCGGGACTCGATCCTGGGTCTCCAGGATCGTGCCCTGGGCCAAGACAGGCGCCAAACCGCTGAGCCACCCAGGATCCCCAAGTGTCCGAATTTTCAAATGCTTTTCACATTTTAATTTCAGCTGAGAGAAATTCGAGGGAAAATGTGTTTTGCACGAAGAAAACAATGTATAGATACTTGTTACTGGTTTATTACTAATAATGTCATAACTTACTAATTTACAGATGACTTTGGAGCTCTGCCCTGTGCCAGGCATTGTGCTAGAACTAACAGGCCCGTGGGAGGCTAGGGGGCCGCTGGGGGGGCGGAGCTGGCTCAGGCAGGAAGGAAACCCCATCTTTGGGGAGGAGGCGCGTGTAGATACTCCTGGATGGTCTCTACTGGTTGGGAGACCAGAGACTTCTGAATTTAGAGGGGCTCACTTGGTCATTTGAGCCGGTGGTCTCAGTGCCCTGGTCTGTGAGATGGGGCTGCCCCGCCAGGGAGGAAGGTGGCAACAGCCTGGGGGGTGAGGATCTGGAGACTCAGGAGGCCAGGCCTCCCCTCCCCGCCCCTCCTTCTCCTCCTGCTCCCCCCACCCCAGGGCCTGTGGAGTTGCTGTGGGCTCCCTCGAGGGAGCCAGTGGGGGGGTGGAGGACCGATGGGTGGGGTCCAGTTGCCTTCTGTTCCACCAGTGACAGACGCAGCCTTCCCTGTCCCTGCCCCTCCTTTCTGGGGTCGCGTCCCTGAGGTTCCCTGAGGTTCGTGAGGAGCGGGTTTATTCCCCGCTGGGTGGTAGGCAAGCCGCCCAAGGGTGTGGTGCATCCGCTCAAGTTGCACCGACAGCTTAGAGTTTCTTCTTGCAGCCCAGTAGGGAGGGCAGAGCTGGGGGGGGGGAAGGGCGAGGTGGTCTCGTGGCCCAGATGGAGCCCGACTCAGCAAAGTGAGCCCCCGAGTCTCCTGAACTACTGGGGAGTCTGCTGCAAGGGATCCAGGCCCCGCAGACCGTGTTCAGAGCGGGACTGTTAAGCGACGACAGTCTGCCCGTCCAGCCTCTCCCCCACCTCCCACCATTTCCGGCGGGGTCCTGGCCTCCAGGAAACCAGGCCCGGCAGCCAGACAGAAGCTGGGCATGCCTGGCTTCCTGGTCTTGCAATCTGGGGCTGGGCTGTCCTCTAGGGAGAGCTGTGGAGGGAGTCAGCGCCCCTGCACCCCCCCCCCCCAACCCCAGCCCTTCTGGAGAGTAAAGCCTGCTTCCTGATGGCAAAGCTCACTCCCCGGGGCCCTCTCCTCTCCAGACGACCTCAGGCCTGGACCTGCCCTGGAGCAGGAGCTCACTGCTGAGGGTGCAGGCGCAGGGTACCCCCAGGAGGGCCCAGGCCGTGGACCCCGGGGGGGCGGCTGACGGGGATTCCCTGCCACCCCTAGAAAGCCCCCGCGCGTGCAGCCTGCCGAGGGCTCCCGTTGAAGGTGTCGGGCTGCCAGCCAGACCCCAGGAGCCACCAAGAGGCATTGAGTGGGCTGCCTGGCCATGCTGGCCCTGGGCCCGGGGGTGCTGCAGGAGGTGCGGAGCTTGCTTTTGGCCCTGCTCACGATGGGTTAGGGGGTGCAAGTGAGCTGGGAAGTGGGGACTTCTGGCAGAGGGCAACAGAATGCCTGGTTGTTCCCGTCCCTGCTGCCTCCTTTCCTTTTCTTTCTGGAACTCGCTGCTCTATTGTCGTTTCCAGACCAGAACAGGTGCTTTTTATTTTATTTTTAAAGATTTTATTAATGAGAGGTAGAGAGAGAGAGGCAGAGACACAGGCAGAGGGAGAAGCAGGCCCCCGACATGGGACTCGATCCCAGGACCCTGGGGTCATGCCCTGGACTGAAGGCGGAGCTAAACCACTGGGCCACCGGGCTGCCCAACTGGTGCTTTTTAAACCTCACGTAGCATAACAGGATTCTAGGTCAGATGTAGTTCCTGCCTCGTGGATTCAGTGGGTGCAGGGTACCCCCTTGTAAGGATGTGTTCTACCCTATGAGCCCCCGCTCCCCTCACCCCTACCCTTGAGACGAGGGGCCGGAGTAGCAGCTGCCAGTGGACCTATGTGTCCGCCGGGTGGGGAGCGGGCGCAGCAGCCGGGCCCCCTGACTAGGAGGGCACAGGATGCCCCGGGGACAGGCGGGCCTCGAGGAAGCCCTCAGTGGTTCTGCCCGTGGGAACCGCTGACGTACAGACAGTGGCCGCTTCGAAGGCCAGACGTCTTCAGGCTCCTCGTGTCCCTGGCCCTGTGTCACCCCGACTGCGGCCACTGCCACCCCTGCCCCAGGGTTTCTTTCCATCCCTGGAGCTTCCCTCATTTTCAGATCTTTCCCGTCCCTCCTCCACCAAGCCCCGGGCCGCCGCCTCTCCAGGAGGACTAAGAAGGACGAAGGACCAGAGGTTGTTCCCAAATGCCCGCCCCCCGGGCTGGATGGTCCAGTTTCCTCCTCCCCAAGGACGGGGTCTGCGTTAGTTCAGGAGGCTTCCAGTCTGGGTTCTAGCCTCTCCTGAAGGCCCGAGGGGTGGGTGCAGCTCGCTTAGGCCGCGTGTGTGCATGTGTGTGCAGATGTGTGCAGTGGGGTCTGCGGTGGCTCCGGGAGCCTCGGGGACCCCACTGTCCACGCCGGGGCTCTTCACCTGCCTGCCCCCCTCTGCCCGGGGCTCCTGCTGCTGCTGCTGGGGGTCCGCGGCTCATCGTCCAGACGAAGGAGGTGGCCGGAGCCCTGGGAAGGAGACTTGCCCGCGCGTTCAGGGACCCCGGGAGAGAGGGCCTCCGGCCCCTTCGCGCCGCGGCAGGAACTGGAACTGGGGGGAGCACGCGCAGTGGGCGCCCTGTTGCCAGTACATCCCTGGTTGGCCGCTGTTGAAGCGCACGCCTCCTGGTCCTGCTTCCTCCCGTGGACGTTTCCTGCTCTCTTTTGAGGGGTACGTGTTCTACTGTGAAAATAGGACATAGAAAAGCAATTTAAATCACCCTAAATTGAGAAACCTGGGGGGCTCCGTGATTGAGCATCTGCCTTTGGCTCAAGTCATGATCCTGGCGTCCCGGGATCGAGTCCTGCATCGGGCTCCCCGCAGGGAGCCTGCTTCTCCCGCTGCCTGTGTCTCTGCCTCTCTCTCTCTATGTGTCTCTCATGAATAAATAAATAAAATTCTTTAAATAAACAAAATAAATAATCACTCTAAATTTTAATGCTTCAAAATAACTACCACTGATTCCTTTTAATAACTGGACTGCTCAACTTTTTTCAGTGCCCTCATAGCTATTTTTTAATGAAAATGAGACAATATAAATTACTTTTTAAAACTCTGGTACTGTAACACCATTCCAGGTCTATTTTAGCTCAGTGATTTTTTTTTTAAAGATTTTATTTATTTATTTATTTATTTATTTATTTATTTTACTTTTAAAGATTTTATTTATTTTTTCACGAGAGACACAGAGACACAAGCAGAGGGAGAAGCAGGCTCCCCGTGATCTCCAGGATCACGCCCTGGGCCAAAGGCAGGCACTAAACCGCTGAGACCCCCAGAGGTCCCCATAGTGATGTTAATGACTGTACGGTATTCCCTGTAAGGATGTCCTGTAATGCATTTATTCAAGCCCCCGCGGAGGAACACTCAGACTGTCCCCAGTTTTTGCTATTGTAAACTTCACTGTACATCACCTTTGCAGATTTAGTGTTTTTCCCTAGAAGTGAGGAGAGAGGGTGGGGAGGGGGAGAGAGGAAGAGAGAGACTCTTAAGCAGGCTCCATCCCCAGCACTTCGGGAGCTGAGCCCATGACCTTGAGATCATTACCTGAGCTGAGATCAAGAGTTGGACGCTCAATGGATTGAGCCACCCACCCAAGCACCCCTGGGTTGTCTCCTTTTTTTGTTGCTATTGTAAACTTCACAGTACATCACCTTTGCATCCTTATATCTTTCCCCAGAAGGGAGGGTGCTGCTCCAAAAGGCACGTTAAAAAATTTTTTTAAACACTTTTTTTTTTAAGATTTTATGTATTTATTCATGAGAGACACACAGAGAGAGAGAGAGAGACAGAGAGACAGAGAGACAGAGACACAGGCAGAGGGATGAATCCCGGAGGTGCTGGGGAATCAGGAGGGCGTGCGCGTGCGCGGGAGAATTACTGAAGGAAAGTGACCAGGTCAGAGCCCCCACTATCACATCACCGACCATCTCCACCTCAGTGGGGGCCTTTTGGAAAGCATGCGTCCCCCCATAACAGAAGATAGGAAAAGAGCTCATTTATTTATGCAAGTGCTCTAGCCTCCAGCCTATGGACCACTGTGGGGGCAGGGACCTTGGCTTTTGGGAGCCCACGGGGGAGGAGAAGTCTGTGCACCTGAGACCATTTCATCCGCCCTGCAGAACAGCAAGCTCTGCTCTGACGTGGACATCCTGGGAACCTCGGGCAAGCTGGCACCCTTGGGTCCCTTCTTCTTTTGTCTGAAAGCACAGCGATGCAGTCTAGAGGACGCGTGCACGTATGCGTCTGTATGCACGTGCTGGTGCATCTGTAATAGCACGGAAAGATGGTCGTCTGTGTAAGGCACATGTACAACACACACTGGTGCACGTTCATTACGCAGGTGTCCTAACAGTCAGGAAGCCGTTTCTTCAGAGGTCCAGCGATAGCATCCCTTCAGTTTCCAGGTTGGGTAATTTGGCTGCTTTGCAGTGACATCAAAGACTGACGTTCTCTCAACTTTCTGCCTTTTTTTTTTTTTTTTTTGACAGTGCGCACGAGTGCACAATCATGGGGAGCAGCAGGGGGAGAGGGTGAAGCAAACTCCCCACTGAGCAGAGAGCCCGATGTGGGGTCCATCCCAGGACCCCAGGATCATGACCTGAGCCAAAGGCAAAGGCTCAACCTACTGAGCCACGGCCCTGCTGCTTTTATCTGCTCCTGCCCTCGGTGTTGCAAAATAGTTGCAGCATCTCCAGACAGCACGTTTGCACATAACATCCAAAGGTGAAAAGAGAGAGGAAAGCTCTCTTAGGAGACCCCCAGATTTCTCCTCACATCCCCACTGGCTGGAATTATGTCCCATTTCTGTCCCTAGACCCACCATTGGCAAGGAAAATGGAATTCCCATGATGGACTCAAACTGGTTAAGCTTTATGCACTCTGCTCGGCAAAAAAGAGAGGGGGTATATAATGGTCCCTGCCACTTGCTAGCTTATTTCCAAAATATGGCTCATAATGGTAAGTGCTTCATAGAGTTGCTGGGAGGATTTAGTGAGCTAAAGTGTTTACAGTCGTGCCTGGCACATAATATGTGCTCAGTAAATGCTATTATTAAATAGCATTTGTTATTAAATAGCAGTTTGTTCTACAGATGAGAAATTGCGTTCAGAAAGCTTCAGCGCCTACCTGTCATATCTGAGACTGGAATTAAAGCCTGATTGACTCCAGACCCCCACTTTCCACTGCACCAGCTGCCAAAGTCAAAAGTGGGCAGGCAGGGCACCCCTGCTTTCTTCAACAGGGGAGATGGGATGATCTGTCCAATGTGATTAACTGTGCCTTACTTTCCAGAATCGCCCCTCTGCATGAACATTCTGAAGCCCGTGAAAGTAGAGGCTAGAGCCCCTGGGGTCCTGGCCTCTTACCATCTCCACCCCTTCCAGGATGTGCCAGCCAGCCAGTCTCCAGCCAGGACTTTGAGTAAAACCTCTCACAGCTGGCATTAGATCCAATTTGGCCCCTGAGCTGATTAGCAGTTACAGCCCCCGCCCCCCTTCCCCACCACCAGCGTGACTGTTGGCCGCCCAGCAGCTGCAGAAAAGGCAGGGTGCTGGGGAAGTGGGTTGGCCAGCGGGTGTGGAGCAGAGCAGCTCTGGAGCTCCAGCAGTGCCTCTGCAGCCCAAGGAGAAGCCAGGCCTCAGGAAATGTGCCCCCCCCACCAACCACACCCTGGACCTTCCTCAGGTCAGCACTAGTACATTCAGCTTGCAAGGCCTTTCCTCCTCCCTGTGCCCGCTGGCCCTCCAAGATGCTCCCTCCCCTTGGGGCCCTGGCTGTACCCCACAGAGCCAGCTCAGAGCTGCCACGGTGGGGGGGGGTGGGCCAGCTCCTCCAGCTGTTGGGCCCCATTCTTCACGTGGTGTCCCGGAATTAGTCGTGGATGGGAGGGTCTGAGATGTGTGGGCAGGAGTGCAGTGCGCTGGCTCTAGCTCCTTAAAGCCAGGGGCCCGGGGCCCTGGGGCTTGCGACGTGAACCAGAGCAGTAGGAGGTAAGAGAGGACTACGACGACATAGTGGGATGGCAGGGAGAGGTTGGGGTGGGCCAGTTGGGGGCTAGAGGCGTAGTGGACAGAGCTGAGGGTTGGGGGGTGGGAAGAGAATACATTCGGGGTCCCGGAAGGATGGCAGCCTGAGAGGTTCCAAGACAGCAGTGCGAATTTTGGTATTGGGAGAACTGAGTTGTGGGACCCCTAGGAGGGTGACTGTGCCAGACAAAGGAACAGGACATTGGCTTGTGCACCCGACCCCCACCCCGGGGGAAAGAAGAGGAACATGCCCCAGATGTCTGTGTTGTTCTGTGAGCTCCGGGTGCCTGTGTGGGTGGTGTGCACATTCATCTGTGTGCTGCCTGCAGGGGAAGGGAGCTAATGGTTATGGGGTGTCTCCCCGGTGTCATCCGCCGCGCTCCGAGTTTTACTTATGTTTCCTCATAATCCTCCCAACAAGGCTGTGAGGTAGGTATTTTAATCTCTGTTTTACAGCAGACAAGCCCGGCTCCGAAGCGGAGTAATTTGCCCAAGGTCACATGGCAAATAAATGTGTGTCTCCAGGATCTGCCCCATTCCTGGCCCCGTGCTCTTCTTTTGCTTGGCTGTGCAAAGTTTAGAACCAGACCCAGAACTTCTTTGGGGTCAGACCCAGGTCCAGGGGAGGCTGGAAATAGGCTGGAGAGCCGGAGAGTCGTAAGGGCCTGTCCTCATGGGCCTGTGCCTGCCTCCGTGCGTGGTTTGCGGAGGAGGGAGGATGGGGCTTTTTCTGGGAAGGACTCTAGATTCGGGTCTGGTCTCTCCAGAACTCCCCGTTGGCTCAGCTTTGCTTGGGCTCACATGTGCCTCCAGTATCTGAGCCATGCTCCATCCGCACGAGGTGCTTCCACTCGCTCCCTCACCAGGGCTGGAAATTTCCAAGCTATCTGGGGCTCCTGCCTCTTCCTCCTTTCCCCGCAGCTTGTCAGAAGCCCATCCCGCTTCAGATGACTCTGGAGTTCGTCCCCTGCTCCATCCCCAAGGGGCGCCGGCTCAGCTCCGTCCTCCTCCTCTCCCACATGGACATCCTGCTTCGTGAGTGGCCTCCCAGCTGGGCCTGGGGACCAGGAGCCTGGGTGGAGGGCTGCTTCGGAGGCCAGCCCCGCGGTGACTCTCTTCCTCTCCCTGGTCCAGGCTCTGAGGTGAACGGCCCTGTGTGTGGGGACCCGGGGGGCCGTTGCTGTGGCCCCTGCGATGACCCTGCTCTCTTGGTGGTGGTGCCCGCGGCCTATGCCTTGGCTCTGGGCCTGGGGCTGCCAGCCTACGTGGGCGCCCTGGTGGGGTCTCCCCACGTGGGTGCCTGGGGGAGAACTCGAGACCCCAGCTGCTCCCCACCCCAGCCGAGGTGCTGTCCACGCTCACGCGACCCCTCTGGTCCCCACTACCTGGGCACCCCCACACCCCATATTCCCGGGACACTGCCTTGGTCTGGATACAGGTGGTGGGCCGCAGTCTGGCCCCGTGCCCCTCGCCCCGGGTTCAGTCACCTTCCCAGTCTCCCTTCCAAGCCTCCGCGCCCGTCCTGCGGGGACTGATGTCGCCCCCGACCCTCACCGAGTTGAGCCCTTTGCATCCTCAGGCCTAAGGCCCTGCCTGGCCCGCAGCTCCCTGTGAGCCCCTCACTCCTCCACGGCTGGCTTTCCGACTGCAGCAAGCGATTCATTGGGTAATTCACGTTTCCCTTCTATCTGCCAGAATGTATTTCTGGTGATCCGTAAGAAGGTGCCATTTAGTTTTATTTTTTGGGTAGCTCCAGAAAGGTCGAATATTGGCAGTTGTATTTTCACCCAAGCCAACTCCATGAAGTCCCCGTTGGCCTTCCTCGGTGCTGCATCCCCTGGGCTGGTGGCTGTGTCCTGTACACAGTGGGACCTCCGTCTATCAGGGGAATGAGTGAAACCTGGATTATTAGCTCAAAACGCACGAGGACTCACTCAGACGTTCCCCACAGGTAGACTGTCCTCAGGTTTTCCTGGGACTCTCCAAGCTCCTACTCCCTGTGTTCATTCTGGACTCGGCCTTGACGATCGCTTCCTTTTTCTGTTGCATCCAGCACTGATACCTGGGATTCAGCCATCAGCTCCCGGTGCCGAGACTTGGTGGTAACCCAGCTGGGGCAGGATCGGCCCGACTTGCTGCCTTCTGCTTCCGTTCAGCTGGGACTCCCCCTGGGTGCACATCCCCGCCAGTGTCAACGGCCACCAGTGCTTTCCCTCCACTTGCCTTCCTGACACAGACACAGCAGTTGGCTCCAGTTGGGGAAGGGAGCCACCCCTCTCCTCCGCCCTCTTGCTGGAGGCCCCACAGCAGGACTACTTGCCTCTCCAGGACCCAGAACTTACGACAGAGAGCAGCAGCTTCGTGTTGCCAAGTTGGCTGGGTCAGCAAGGGCCCCCCAATGAGCCACCGGGTCTTATTTCTGAATTTGCCTTCGATTGGTAACAAGTGACAAATTGCTTCTTTTCTTTTTGATAGGTTATCTTTCGTTGGTCCCTAATTCCTCCTTTAAATTTTTCTCATTTACATTTTAAAAGTAATACAGGTTTGAAAATGAATTCAAAGGGATCCCTGGGTGACTCAGTGGTTTAGTGCATGCCTTCAGCCCAGGGCGTGATCCTGGAGTCCCAGGATCGAATGCCATATTGGACTCCTTGCATGGAGCCTGCTTCTCCCTCTGCCTGTGTCTCTGTTTCTCTCACTCCCTCTGTGTCTCTCGTGAATAAATAAATAAAAACCTTTAAAAAAATTAAGAAAAGAAGAAAATGAATTCAAAGCACAGAGGAAAATGTGAAATGGAGAGTAAAGTTCCTCTAGTAGGAGCCACTGTTTGTTTTCTCTTGTGTAGATCTTTCTAGATGTTTTCTATTCCAGTACACATGCAAGTATACTTAATAGTCTTCAAAAACCCACAAGTAGGACAGGATTACAAGGCTCTTCTGCGATTTTCTTTTCTTGTTTAAGAATCTTGTACAAAAAAAAAAGACTCTTGTACATCTCTTTATAACTTTTAATAATAATTTTATCTTGTACATCTACTTCATTCTTGTCGATAGATGCAGAGTATTTATTTTACCCAATTGGGTAAACCAATAGTGAATTGGTTCACTATTGAAGGGGATTCGTTTTTACTATCTTCTGCCATAAATGATGCAAGGAGTGTCCTTGTCCACAAATCCTTGCATACTTGTAAATCTGTAGAATAAATTCCTGGCAGTGAAATTGCTGCATCAAGGAGTATGCATGTGCACTTAAATTATTTAATCGCATCATCTAATTACCACCGAAAATGATGCACCAACTACACACCCATCAATAGTATGTCATGGTCCCTGTTTTACCACACCCTCACTAGGACTGGGTATTGTCATCTGCCCTCTCTGGAATCTGGACTCCTGTCTGCATTACAACTATGAGAATGGCAACCAGAAAAAACAACAACAACAACAACAACAAAAAACAAAAACAAAACAAAACAAACCCTATGAGAATGGCTAATTTTCTCTCTTTTTCCTAGAAGGCTGCTCAGTCTCCTCCATATTTATTTGAAACCTGGACAGGGTGGGAGTGGGAAGGATCGGATGTCACCTAATACCTCACATGAGCCAAATCTTACCCATCTCCTGCTTTTTGGAGGAATGAAACAGAAGCACGAATGAGATCCCAAACGCACACTGGTAAGTCAGAGCTAATTGTCAAATATCTCTCCTTCTTTGGGGGTTAGACTGGTTCATCCCATGCAGCAGGGGTCAGCATCTCGGGCCTAGGCCAGGAGGCAGCCTTGGCCCACATCATGAACTTACTTCTCTGGTGGGATGAATTGCTCAGCCTCAGGGGCCATGCAAGGCTGGGTGTCTGAGAAATGATCCGGTGTCCACCTTAGGGCCAGCTGAGTCTCCTAAGGCTGAATTTGATTCTGTCCAAATAAAAAATGATTCCCTATGGCCTCATCCATCCCTGTGGTCTTGTACTACCTTGCTTTTAATGTGACTTTTCCCGTCGCAGTCAGTTTCCTTTGGGAAATGTCTGACTTAGTCTTCTGTGTCTGACCTGGGGAAAAATAGCTTGAGATTTGATTGCCTCTGGGGGGTTAGGCCTGGTGGAAAGAAAGCCTCAGTCTAGAGTTACAGTGTGTGGGAATCCTCTTCTTTCCTTCCCATCGACTCAGGCGAGTGGAGCCTGGGCTGAGGACCCAGAGGCACAGAGCTTGGGGGAGAGAGGGAGAACAGCCTGCTCTATACTGTCAGTCCTTTTGGATTCTTGAACCCTGTACTTAATCCAAACCTTCAAGAATTTGACCCAAGACCCTCCTTCAACCCAAGATGGAGAAGAAGGTAACCCAGGTTGACTGGTCCTTGATTAGATGTGGGACATCCCCTTCTCCAGGGTCCAGGGAAAACTCCTACGCCAACAGTTTTCAACAGCTATCAAATAGGATGCTCAAGACTCCCCCGTCCCTCTTGCAGGGCTAGGAACGCCCAATCCCTGGCCCTACCCACCCAGACCCTTTGGCTGTAAGGATCTAAATGTGGTGCTGAGAAGCTGCTCCTGACACAGAAGGAACCAATCTCCCCTTCTCTACTGGACCCCACTCCCTCCCTCAGCTTAACAACAGTCCAGATCGCTGAACCCAGCCCAACCCCACTCCTGTCCTTGGCCAGGGCTGGTCCAGGTTCTTGGCTCTGCACACATCTGCCTGGGCCGGGTGACCAGCTCTGCAGCCTCTGTTCCTGCTGGAGGCTTCACCTCTAGCCCAGGTACCATCTGCTCCTTTCGCCTCTGTAGGGAAGCCTGTTAGATTTTACCTTAATTTATCTCTCTGTCTTCAGGCCTCAAGGTGCTGTCTCTGAAGCTGTTCCCTGACATCTATTTCCCTTTCCTCTAGCCCTAGGAGGATAGTGTCCCCCCGCCCCCTTCCTGTGGCTGTAGCTGTCCTTCACTGATCCTGAAACCACCTCCTTCCCAGAATAGTCACATGTGGAGCTCTCCCAGGCCTGCTTTTCCAGCTGTTGCTGTGGCACCTGCCCACCACCGAGGCCTAATAGAGACACATCGACATAAGATCATGCTTCCTTACCCCGGATTCTCAGTGAGCACTAGTCTGGTTCTGAAATGGCCTGTGGTTGGGGTGTTGGGTCCACATTGGTCCCTGGCCAGGTAAAAGTATAAATAGAAGCTCATGTGCTATATGTCTAAATATTTATTTATTTATTTATTTTTATGTCTAAATATTTAAAAGTTATAAATTAAGTAATCTCTACACCCAACGTGAGGCTCGAATTTACAACCTCGAGATCAAGAGTCACATGCTCTTCTGTGAGCCAGCCACAGCTAATGCATCGTTAAATAAAATGTGTTCTATCCTCCTATTTTGACAAATATACCTTCATAATGATGGGATAGAAAAATATGTGTAAATGTGTTTTTGAGGACTGAAAGTCAGCAAATTATCAGAAACAATTGAATTAAATTTGATATGTTATGTTTAAACATTGTGTTTGAATTATTGTCATAGACAATATAATTTTTTTGAAAGATTTTTATTTATTTGTTCATGAGAGAGACACACAGAGAGAGACAGAGACACAGGCAGAGGGAGAAGCAGGTTCCCTGCAGGGGGCCCCATGTGGGACGCTGTGATCCCAGGACCCCGGGGTCATGACCTGAGCCAAAGGCAGACGCTCAACCACTGAGCCATCAAGGCGTCCCTGTCACAGAAAATCTAAAATATTTTAATTTAATTTCCTGCTTGGAGTTCTTTCAGCTTTTTGGATCAATGATTTTATACTGTTCTTCATATTGAGGCAAGTTTTAGTCATTGTTTCTTAAAATAATTATGTGTCTTTTTTCTTTTTTTCTGGGATTCCAATACAGGTATACTGAATCACTTGAAATTGTGCCATTGAGTCTGTTCATTTTCCCCCATCTCTTTTCTCCCTCTTTGTTCTTTGTTTTGAATAGTTTTTATTGTGTGTCTTCGAGTTCACTGATCTTTTTTCTCCAGTGTTTAACTTGCTACTAATCCCATCCAGTGACTTTTTCACATTGTGTTTTTCATGTCTAGAAATTCCATTTAAGGGGCAGCAGGGTGACTCAGGTCATGATCTCCAGGTCCTGGGATTAAGCCCCACATCAGGCCTCCTGCTCAGTGTGGAGTCTGCTTGTACCTCTCCCTCTGCCCCTCCCCCTGCTTATGTGTGCATGCACTCTCTCTCACTCTCTCAAACGAATAAATAAAATAGTTTTAAAAAATTCCATTTAGTTATTTTTAAATCTTTTAATTCTTTTTTCATTATGTCCATATTTTCCTCCTAACTACTGAGTATATTTAACATAAGTATGATAGCTATTTAAAGTCCTTGCTTGCTAATCCTATCATCTTTCTTATTTCTGACCTTTGTTTCTATTTACTAATTTTTTTCTTTTGATTATAGGTCACATTTTTCTGCATCTTGGTATTTCTGTTATTTTTGGATTGGATGTTGGGGATTGTGATAGTTCTGCTATTGAGTTTTGGTGTCCTCCTCTAAAAACTTTGGATTTGGTTTTATAAGGCAGTCAAGTTACTTTCAGTTTATATTGATCCTTTTGAGTCAAATATTGAAGTTTTATCTGGGCTAGTTTGGAAGCCTTTATTCTAGAGATAATTTAGCCATACTACCAATGCATGATCCGCTTGAGCTCTTAATAATAATATGAGTGTTCAATGAGGACTCTCCATTCTGGTTTGTCAGAGCTCAAATATTCTCTCATTCTTGTGGAGCTCTGATGATATTTCAACTTGCAATTATATGTTTTTTGTGTTCTGTCTTCTGATGTTCACCTTTGTATGCATGGTTGGGTGTCAGCATAAACTGAAGGAGATGCTTGAGCAGATTTCTAGAGCTCTTTTCCTGCAGATTTCCTCTTATTTGTAACTTTGCTCTGCTACTTGCAGTTTTACCTCAAGCTCCATGAATCCCAGTTTCTGTTTTCCTCAACTAAACAGTACTTGCACACTCTACTTGGGATCTTCTACTCTGCTCTATGGTCTGGGGTGTATCTCTAGGCAGATAGCTGATGAATTTGTAGGGCTCACTATGCTTGTTTTCCTCCTTTCAGATTCACAGTTCTGCACAATTTGCTAATGTATGAAAACAATTGTTTTGTGTGTATCGTCATGTTTCTTAGTTATTTTGGTAGAAAGGTAAGCATAGTCCCTATTACTCCATCATTTCCAGAAGCATAAGTCAAGACAGACACTGCTTTGAGACAGTATGTAATTGGTCCAAGAACAGACCAATAGTTTGGTGGGATAGGATAGAGTGGAAGAAACATGTCCAGACATACACAGTTCCTGATTAATACCTAAAATGCTACTGCGATTCAGTAGAGGTAAAGGGAGATCTTCTAAATAGATGATATAGGAGAAAATTAATGTTGAGTCCTACCTCACATCATACCTAAAAATTAATTGGAGACGAAGCACAGATCTATATATGAAAGGCACAATGATAAAGCTTCTAAAAGAAATAGGGTGAGAATATCTTCCTAGTCTTCAGGTAGGCAAAGATTTCTTAAATAAGGTATAATAATAACTATAAAAGAAAGACTGTTAATTCATTTTTTAAAAGATTTATTTATTTCAGGGAGAGGGAGAGTATGAGTGGGCAGAGGGGCAGCAGGAGAGGGAGAGAATCTCAAGGAGACTCCCCAATGAGCATGGAGCCCTATGTGGGACTCAGTCCTAGGACTCTGAGATCATGATCTGAGCCAAAGCCAAGAGTACCATGCTCAGCTGACTGAGCCACACAGGGATCTCAGTAATTTGTGTGTGTGTGTGTTTTATTTTTATTTGAGTTGACATACAACATCACATTAGTTTCAGGTGTACAACATAGTGATTCAACAAGTCTATATGTTATACTCTGCTCACAACAAGTGTCTACCATCTGTTACTGTAGAACCCTATTATAGCATCATTGACTATATTCCCTATGCTGTGCCTCTTTTTCCCATGACCTATCTATTCCAAAACAGGAAGCTTGTATCTTCCTCTCCCCTTCACCCACTTTTCTCATCCCCCAACCCCCTTACCTCTGGTAACCATCAGTTTGTTCTCTGTATTTGTAGGTATGATTGTGCTTTTTATTTGTTTATTCATTTTTTTTAGAACCCACATATGTGTGAAATCATATGGTATTTGTCTTTCTCACTCTGACTTATTTCACTTAGCATAATACCCCAAGGTTCACCCATGTTGTTGCAAATGGCATGATCTCATCCTTTTTCATGGCTGCATGAAAGGATGGTAATTTGACTTCATTATAATTACAAACTTCTCTTCAACAAATGACAAAATTAAGAAAGTGTGAAGACAAACCACAGACTTGTAGAGAATATTTGCAATACATCATTTGGAAAAAGCACTCTTAAAGAACATATAATGAATCCCTTCAAATCAATAATTAAAAAAAAAGACTGACAACTCAAGTTTTAAAAAGACAAAAATCTTGAACAGACTGTTCACAAAAGAGGATATCCAAATGGCTAATAAATATTTGTAAAAGTGTTTGACATCATTTTATTTCAGGTGAAGTCAAATTAAGACTACAATGAGATACCATCTCATACTTGCACAATTTTAGAATGGCTAAAATTTTTTAAAAACTGACAAGTTCAAGTTTTTGAAGATATAGAGAAACTAGAAGTCTTGTACATTGCTCATTGGGAATATAACTTTATATAAACATTTAGAAAACTGGCAGCGTAGACTAAAGCTAAACAAACATGTGCTGCATGACTGTACAACTCAGCTCTAGGTATATGCTGGAGAGAAATGAATGCGTATGTCCACTAAGATATACATGTAGCGTATTCACAGCAGCATCTTCCATTATAGCCCTAAATTGGAAGCAAACCAAGTGTTAATCAACAATAGAATAAATTATGATCTATTCATATCTGGGGTATTAAATAGCAATGAAAAAGATTGAACTACATGCAATAACATGGATGACTCTTAGTTATAAAGTTGAGCAAGGGATCCCTGGGTGGCGCAGCGGTTTAGCGCCTGCCTTTGGCCCAGGGCGCGATCCTGGAGACCCGGGATCGAATCCCATGTCGGGCTCCCGGTGCATGGAGCCTGCTTCTCCCTCTGCCTATGTCTGTGTGTGTGTGTGTGTGTGTGTGTGTGTGTGTGACTATCATAAATAAATAAAAATTTAAAAAAATTACAAAACAATAAAGTTGAGCAAAAGAGTCAGACACAAAAAATTACACTCCGTATGATTCTATTTTTATATAAAGTACAGGAAAAACTACTCCATGGTGATAGAATTTCAAAGCAGTGGTTATCCCTTGGAATATATTAAGTGGCATAGTGCATAAGAGAGTCTTTCTGGGGTGTTAGAAATGTCTGTATCTTCATCTGAATGGGAAGTACATATGGAACAATTCACGGATATGTACACTTAAGATTTGTGCAATTTATTGCATATAAAATATATATCCCAATAAAAAGGGAGAAAAATCTTACACTTCTAAGAAAGGTATAGAACTAATGATGTGATAATTATTTAAATTTTTAAAAAGTTTTATTAAAAACTAAAGTTTTTCACTTTAAACATATTTTTAAAAAATTTTAATTTCAGCGTATTTAACATACAGTGTTATATTAGTTTCAGGTGTATAATATAGTGATTCAACAATTCTGTACATTATTCAGTGCTCGTCATGATAAGTATACTCTTAAGTCCTTCACCTATTTCACCCATCCCCTCAACTATTTCCCTTGTGGTAACCATCACTTTGTTTTCTATTTCTGAGAGTCTGTTTTTTGTTTGCTTCTTTTTTCTTTGTTCACTTGTTTCGTTTCTTAAATTCCACATGTATGTAAAATCATATCCTACTTATCTTTCTCTGACTTGCTTATTACACTTAGCATTATACCCTCTAGATCCATTCATGTTGTTGCAAATGACAGGATTTCATTTTTTGTGTGGCTAAGTAATATTCCATTGTGTGTGTGTGTGTGTGTGTATACACACACACACACACACACACACACACACACACCACATTTCC
Source organism: Canis lupus baileyi (assembly GCF_048164855.1). Classification (NCBI taxonomy): domain Eukaryota; kingdom Metazoa; phylum Chordata; class Mammalia; order Carnivora; family Canidae; genus Canis; species Canis lupus. The sequence goes on from NC_132850.1 coordinate 8,302,684, forward strand.
TGTATCCGTTTATCTAACACTTGGGTTGCTTCCAAAACTAGGTATTGTAAATAATGCTACAATAAACATAAGGGTTAATATAGATTTTCAAATTAGGGTTTTCATATTCTTTGGGTAAAGTCTTAGTAGTGGAATTACTGGATCATATCATACCCTTACTGGGTAACAACCCAGTAGTGGAAGCACTGGATCATAGTGGAATTACTGGATCATTACTGGATCAATTTTATTTTTTTGAGAAACCTCCACACTGTTTTCCACAGTGGCTGGCCTGATTTGCATTCCCACCAACAGAGTATAAGGGTTCCTTTTTCCCCACATCCATGCCAACACTTGGTGTTTTTAGTGTTTCTGATTTTAGCCATTCTGACAAATGTGAGGTGATACCTCATTGTGGTTTTGATTCGCTTTTCCCTGATGATGAGGGATGTTGAGCATCCTTCCATGTGTCTGTTGACCATCTGGATGTCTTCTTTGAAAAAGTGTCTATTCATGTCCTCTGCCTATTTTTAAAGAGATTATTTGGGTTTTTTTGGTGTTGAGTTGTGTAAGTTCTTTGTATATTTTGGATACTAACCCCTTATCAGATATGTCATTTGCAAATACCTACTCCCGTTCAGTAGGTTGTCTTTCTGGTTTGTTGATTGTTTCCTTTGTTGTGCAGTAGCTTTTTATTTTGTGATAATTATTTTTGACTTCTATCTTCTGGTAGTTGCAATATATATAATACAAGCTTGAGGATTCTGAGAAGATGGCAGAGGAAGAATCACCAGGAATCTGTCTCCCCTCTGGGAGGACAGTTGCATTGGCGGAATCAGTGTGATGTAACTGTTTTGGAAGTCTGGAGTCTATTGAAGGCTTGCAATTTTCAGGGAAAACTTAGGATGGTAAATTATGGTTAATTTTGGTCACTTTCAGCTCTTAGTATGATAGCACCATCCCCAGCCCTCAGCTGTAGGGCAGACAGCTGTGCACATGTTCCTGGAGCAACCTGCATGCAGTACATGGGAGATAGGGTGGGCAACAATGATCCAGTCACCCAAGTATGTGGGATCCATGCTTTGATCACTAATCGTTGCTTCTGATCAAAGAGGTGCAGACAAAGAGATGGACAGCTATTGTTGTTGCACCTCCCCACCCCTTTTGCCCTACACTTGTTGGAACACATCTCCTCTGCTGAAGTGTGATCTGCAGGGGGATTTAAAAGGCCAGAGTCCCTTTTTACTCCTTCATTTTTTGCTTTTCTCCTTTTAGGAGCCAGACATTAAAGATAAGCGCATTCAAAAGTAACTGCATGTACAGAGAAAATTAGAAAGTGACCACACTTTCCCAGAGAAAGGCTCAGAAAAAAACCCTAAGAAGACATTAAGCTTGCACCTCATTCTGATCCTCAGCACAGAGACAGCCTAAAACAAACAAACACAACCCACAGTATACAAAAATAATAATAAAACCCAGAAAACCCTGGGGAAGATGGAGAATCTGGTTTCCTGAATTACTACAATATTAGATTCAAATTTCCTGTGTTCAACAAAAAGTCCCAAAGCATACAAGGAAACAGCAAAGTGTAGCCCATTCAAAGGAAGAAAAATAAGCCACCACAAATTGTCCCTGAAAAAGACCTAATGGCAGATCTACTAGACAAAGACTTTAAAACAACTGTCTTAAAGATGCTCAAAGAACTAAAGAAATACGTGGAGAAAGTAAATGATGTGTGAACAAATGAAATCTCAATAAAGAGATAGAAGACCTAAAAGAAGCCCAAAAGATAGATATTCTGGAGATGAAAAGTACACTAGCTGAAATGAAAAATTCACTAGAGAAATTCAAAGGAAGATCTGAGTAGGCAGAAAAAAGAATTTAAAAACTTGAAGATAGGACAATGGAAATGATTGAGGCTAAGAACGAGAAAAAAGAGATGAAAGAAAAATGAACAGAATTTCAGGGATCTGTGAGATATAATCATGTGGACCAACATATGCATCTTGGGAGTCCCAGAAGTAGAGAGAGGAAGGGGCAGAGAGAGTATTTGGAGAAATAAGGGCTGAAAAATCCCCAAATTTCCTGAAAGACATGAACCTAAACATCCAGGAAGCTTAATGAATCCAAGTAAGATGAATCCATGTAAAATGACTTCAGGGAGACCCACACCAGCCACCCCCACCAAGGCACATTATAATCAAAATTTGAAAGAGAATCTTGAAAGCAGCAAGAGAGATGTGCACTATTATATACAAAGAATTGTCAATAAGATTATCAGCAGATTTTGCAGAAAATTTGGAGGCTGGAGAGAATAGTCAATATATTCAAAGGGCTAAAAGAAAAACCCTGTCAAGAATCCTATCTTGGCAAAGCTGTCCTTCAATAGTGAGGAAGAAATTAAGAGATTCTCAGATAAACAAAAGCTGAGGCTGTTGGTGGCCGCCAGACCTGTCTTGCATGACAGGTAGGGTCCTGCAAGGTGAAATGAAAAGACACAGCAGACAATAATTTATTTAAAGTTGTATGAAGAAATAAAAATCCCAGTAAATGTAGATACATAGGCAATTATAAGCTCTAGTATTATTATTACAATGGTTTGTAGTTGTACGTTTTATTAGTTTTCCACATGGTTTAAAACACTAATATGTTATTTTTTAAAAGCATTTTTATTTATTTGAGAGAGAGAGGGAGAGAGAGAGCAGAGGGAGGGGCAGAGGGAGAGAGAGAATCTCAAACAGACTCCATCCCGGTGGAGCCCTATGTGGGGCTCAATCCCAAGTCCTTGAGATCATGACCTGAGCCAAAAACGAGAGTCAGATGCTCAACTGACTGAGCCACCTGGGTGCCCCCAAACACTAATACATTTAAAGAAAAGAATTTTTAATGTAAATCTTGTATTACTGTAACTTTAGTTTGTGGTTCCAAACCTTGTTTTTACATAATTTAGGGTACTAATGCATTTATTAGTTTATGTTTTGGGGACATATAATGTATAAAAATGTAATTTTGTGACATCAGCAACCAAGAGGGGTGGGGACAGAGCTGTAAAGGAGCAGTTTTTGTATGTTATTGAAATTAAGCTGGTATAAACACAAATTAGAGTGTTATAACTTTAGGATGTTAAATGTAATCCCCATGGTAACTACAAAGAAAATAGCTCTAGAATATACACAAAAGGAAATGAAAAAGAAATCTAAATGTTTTACTAAAAAAAATCATCTAACGCAAAAGAACATAGCAATGCAGGAAATGAGGGACCAAAAAGCTAAAGGCATGTAGAAAACAAATAGCACAATGACATAAGTAAGTCTCATTAGCTGTCATTACTTTAAATGTAAAGAGATGAGACTCTCCAATCAAAAGACAGAGCTTGGTAGAATGGATAAAAACACATGACTCAATGATACGATGTCTACAAGAGACTCAGTTGAGATCCAAAGGCACAAGCAGTTTGAAAGTGAAAGGATGAGGCATGCCTGAGTGGCTCAGTGGTTGAGTGTTGCCTTTGGCTCAGTTTGTGATCTTGGGGTCCTGGGATCAAGTCCTGTACCTCTCATGAATAAATAAAATCTTTTTAAAAAAGTGAAAGGATGGGAAACAATTCTATGCAATGACAACCAAAATAGAGCAGGAGTGGCTATACTAATATCAGATAACATAGTACTTAAATAAAATAAGTTTGTAGGAGGCAAAGAAGGACGTTATATGTTAGCAAATGATTTAATATGGTAAGAAGATAAAATGATTACATTTTAGTGCACTTTGCTTAATTGTACTTCACAGATACTGTGTTTTTAGAGATTGAAGACTTATGATAACCCTGCATTGAGCAAGTCTATCAGTGATATATTTTTCCAAGGCCAGATGATAGCAGTTTTTTAGTAATAAAGTATTTTTAAAAAGATTTATTTATTTATTTTAGAGAGAGAGTGAGTGAGCATGAGCAGGAGGGAGAGAGGGAGAAGGAGAGGGAGAGAATATTAAGCAGATTCCACAGTGAGCACAGAGCCTGATATGGGGCTCAATCTCTTGACCCTGAGATCATGATCTTAGCAGAAATCAAGAGCCCAACACTTAACTGACTGAATCACCCAAATGCCCCTAAATATAACTTTTATATGCGCTGAGAAACCAAAAAATTCATTTGACTCACTTTATTGTGATGTTTGCTGTATTGTGGTGGTCTGGATATCTCTGAGGTGTGCCTGTTAAAACTTTCCACACATAGTGACAGATGATCAAAATATATGAACCAAAAGTGGACAGAATTAAAGGGAGAAATAGTTCTATAATGATAAGTGGAGACTTCAGAATCCCACTCTGAATAATGGATAGAACAACCAGACAGGAGATAAATAAGGAAATAGTCTAAACAGCACAACACAGATCCATCAGATGTATACAGAACATTCTACCCATCAACAGCATACATATTCTTCTCAAGTGCATGTGGAACATTTTCCAAGTAGACCATATGTTAGGAGACACATTGAATCTCAATAGACTTTTTTTTTATTTGAGAGAGAGAGTGAGTGAGAGTGAGAAAGCACAAGTGGGGAGAGGAGCTGGGGGAGAGGGAGAAACAGACTCCCCGCTGAGCAGGGAGCCCGATGCAGGACTTGGTACCAGGACTGTGGGATCATGACTTGAACTAAAGGCAGACACTTAACAGACAGAGCCAAGCAGGCACCCTAGACTTTATTTTTTTTTTTTAATTTTTATTTACTTATGATAGGCACACAGTGAGAGAGAGAGGCAGAGACACAGGCAGAGGGAGAAGCAGGCTCCATGCACTGGGAGCCCGACGTGGGATTCGATCCTGAATCTTCAGGATCGCGCCCTGGGCCAAAGGCAGGCGCCAAACCGCTGCGCCACCCAGGGATCCCCACCCTAGACTTTAAAAGATAGATATCAACAGTCTCTCTTTGACCACCATGAGATAAGGTGAAAATTAAGAAAAAATGAAAACAAAAATTCTCAATATTATGAAAATTAAACAATACATTTTCCAAACAACCAATGACTTGAAGAAATCATAGGGGAAATTAGAAAATACTCAAAGTTGAGTGAAAATAAAAATACAACATATTGAACCTTATGAATCATAGCAAAAGCTGTACTAAGGGGAAATTTATATAATTATAAATGCTTATATTAAAAACAAGAAGGATGGGGCAGCTGGCCCCTCTCTGCCACTTCCCCTGCTTGTGCTCCCTCACTCCCACTCTCTCTCAAATAAATAAATAAATAAAAATTTTTACAAGTTAAAAAACCCAGGAAGGATCTTGGGGTGTCTGAAAGGCTCAGTTGGTTAAGTGTCTGACTCTTGGTTTCAGCTCAGGTCATGATCTCATGGGTTGTGGCATTGAGCCTTGGGTCAGGCTCCTCATTCAGTGAGGAGTCTGTTTGAAAGAGTCTCTCCCCCTGCCCCTCTCCGTGCTCACGCTCTCTTTCTCTCTAAAAATAAATTTTAAAAATCCTTTTAAAAAGATTAAAAAAACCAGGAAGGATCGCAAATCAATAACATAACTTTACAACTTAAGGAACTAGAAAATGAAGAGTGCACTAAATGCAAAGCAAGCAGAAGTAAAGAAAACCATAAAGATTAAAGCAGAGATAAATGAAATAGAGAATAGAAAACAATAGAGAATATCAGTGAAACCAAAAGTTGGTTCTTTGGAAAGATCAACAAAAATCTTTAGCTATATGAACTAAGGAAACAAGAGAAAAACTCAGATTACTTAAATCAGAAATAAAGTGGGGACACCACTACCGATTCTACGGAGATAAAAAAAGATTATAGGAAAGTACTATGAACAATTGCATGTCAAAAAATTGGGTAGCCTAGATGAAATGGACAAATTCCTAAAAACTCAAAACCTACCAAGACTACATCATGAAGAAATAGAAAAATCTGGAGGTATCTATTATAGTAAGGAGATTGAATCAATAATCAAAAATCTTGGGATCTCTGGGTTGCTCAGTGGTTTGGCACTTGCCTTGGGCCCAGGTCATGATCCTGGAGTCCCAGGATCGAGTCCCACATTGGGTTCCTTGCATGGAGCCTGCTTCTCCCTCTGCCTGTGTCTCTGCCTCTCTCTGTGTCTCTCATGAATAAATAAATAAAATCTTAAAAAAAAATTTCCCAATGAAGAAAAGTCCTGGACCTGGTGGGTTCATTGAGGAATTCCACCAGGAATTACAGAATCAACATTATTCCTGCTCACACCCTTCAAAAAATGTAAGAGAGAACACTTCTTGACTCATTTTATGAGGCTAGAGTAACCCTGATACCAACCCAAAGACACTACAAGACAAGAAAACTACAGATCAATATCTCTACTGCAAAAATTTTCTTTTTTTTATTTTTTTAAGATTTATTTTTTATTGGTGTTCAATTTACCAACATACAGAATGACCCCCAGTGCCCGTCACCCATTCACTCCCACCCCCCGCCCTCCTCCCCTTCCACCACCCCTAGTTCGTTTCCCAGAGTTAGGAGTCTTTACGTTCTGTCTCCCTTTCTGATATTTCCCACACATTTCTTCTCCCTTCCCTTTTATTCCCTTTCACTATTATTTATATTCCCCAAATGAATGAGAACATATAATGTTTGTCCTTCTCCGACTGACTTACTTCACTCAGCTACTGCAAAAATTTTCAACAAAATACTAGCAAACAGAATTCAGCACCATATTAAAAGATTATACACCATGACCAAGTGGGATTTATCCCTGAATTGCAAGGATGGTTCAACATGTGAAAATTGATCAATGCAATACTCAACATCAACACAGTGAAGGGAAAAATCCATATAATTATCTCAATTGATGCATTTGACAAAATGCAACACCTTTTCATGATAAAAACACTCACTACACTAGGAATAGAAGGGAACAACTCCAATGTAATAAAAGCCATGTATGAAAAAAAGCCACAGCAAACATCATGCTCAATGATGGAATACTAAAAGCTTTTCCTCTAAGACCAGGAATGAGGCAAGGATGCCTACTTTCACCAGGTCTATTCAATATAGTACTGGAAATCTTAGAGCAATTAGGCAAGAAAAAGATATAAAAAGACAACTCACAGAATGGAAGAAGATATTTGCAAATCATATATCTATTGGATATATTGGATCATATATCTAAGGAATTAATATTCAGAATATAAATAGAACTCCTAAAACACAACAACCACAAAAAACAAGCTGATTCAAAAGTTAGGGAAGGGAGGGTGCCTGGCTGTTTCAGTTGGAAGAGCGTGCGACTCTTGATCTCATGATCGAGAGTTCAAGCCCCATGTTGGGTGTAGAGATTATTTCAATAAATAAGTCAAAATTTTCAAAAAAGTTAGGAAAGGCCTTGAATAAACATTTTCCCAGAGAACATATATGAACGCCTAGTAAGGACATGAAAAGATGCTCCATATCACTAATTACTAGAGAAATGCAAATCAAAACGACAATGAGATGCCACCTCACACCCAGTAGGATGGCTAGTGTCAAAAAACAATAACAGCAACAAGAAATAAGTGTTGTCAAGGATGTGGTGAAATAGGAACCCTTGTACATTGTTGATGGGGATATAAGATGATACAGCTGTGAAAGACGGCATGGAGGTTCTCAAAAAATTAAAAGTAGATTACCATATGATCCAGCTGTTCTACTCCTGGGTATATACTCAAAAGAACTGAAAGCAGGGTTTTGAAGAGATAGTTGTACACTCATGTTCATGGCATCATTATTCATAATAGCTAAAATGTGGGAGTGACCCATGTGTCCATCAGCAGATGAAAGGATAAGAAAATGTGATATATACGCATATTATCCATATATAATAATGAAGTATCATGCAACCTTGAAAAGTAAGGAAGTTCTGCAATATGCCGTAACATGAATAAAACTTGAGAATATTATACTAAGTGAAAGAAACCCGTCACAAGAAGGTGACGAGAGAGATTCTACTTCCATGAGGTACAAAGAGGAGTCAAAATCCTAGAGACAGAAAGTGTAATGGTGGTTTCCAGGGGCCTTCCAGAAAGGAGAAGAAGGACTTACTGTTTAATGGGTATAGAGTTTCAATTTTATAAGATGAGAAGAGTTATGGGGATGGATAGTGGTGAAGGCTGCCCAGCAGGGTCGGTGTACTTAATATCCCTGAAATGTACTCTAAAAAATGGTTAAGATTTTAGAATTTATATTATGTGTATTTTCCTGTAAAAAAGGAAAAAAAGTTTGTTGTTCAATTGACTCTTGTAGTTGAACGAAGTAGTATTTACTTTTTGAAATTTTATATGTAATTTCTTCTCTCATGATATTGGCTGTTACATTATTAATCTCACTTTGAACTCTATCTCAGAAGTGATTATTGACTTTGTTCATCACTTTTGTTTATCCATCATACATATTTGTCCATTCTATAATCAAATTTCCAAATCATCTTTACTATACCCAGAAAATATCTATTAACTTCAGCAACTATTGTGCTTTTGTTAGTAGTATATCAAGATGTCATATTATTCTTTTAAGAATACTATGCCAACATTCTTTATCAAAGTTCTTATTTGCTTTTTTAAAATGGTTTTATTTATTTATTTGAGAGACTGAGTGAGAGAGAGAGAGAGAGAGAAGGAGCAAGGGGAGGGGGAGAGGGAGAAGCAGACTCCCCACTGAGCAGGGATCCCGATGCAAGCCTCCATCCCAGGACCCTGGGATCGCGACCTGGGCTGAAGGCAGAACCTTAACCAACTGGGCCACCCAGTTACCCCAAAGTTCATATTTGTTTAGTGCTATCAATTGTTCCTTTTTTTAGCTTTTTCCCTAGACATTTTGTTAGATGTAATTTCAACAGTACTAGGGGCATCCATGTGTTCTTTAATAAATTGTGGTGTGTGTGTGTGTGTGTGTGTGTGTGTGAGATGTGCCTGACTCTCCAAAACACAGGGACCAGAGATGGACCTCTTCCTTCAATTTAAGGAGGATACTGTCTGGACCCATCTGTTTCTTTCCTAACATTTGATCTGTAGTAGGAAATTTTAAGTGTCCCAATGTTCAGAACACTCTTCTTTTCAAATATTTAGACCTATTGTCCCCATAAATGGGGATAGCCAACATTTACTGAGGGTTTCCTACATCTCAGGCACTGTTCCACCCATTTTATACTTATTTTCTAATGAAATTAGTAAAGTCAAGTCTTTCCTCACAGGAGCTCTATAAAGTAGATACCACTATTATCCCTATTTTATAGATGAGGAAACTAAGGCTAGAGAGGCTAAGCAGATTGCCTAAAACATGAAGATATCCCAGAATGTCAATATTTTGGTATCAAAATTTTCTCTCTTGAATCTTGGAGGAGCACAAAAATTCATAGCATGGTTCCCATTTCTTGTTTCAGAAAATAAATCAGAAGGCGCCTGGGTGGCTCAGTGGCTGAGCATCTGCCTTCGGCTTAGGGCGTGATCCCGTGTTTCTGGGGTTGGGTCCCCCATCGGGCTCCCTGCATGGAGCCTGCTTTTCCCTCTGCCTGGGTCTCTGCCTCTCTCTCTGTGTCTCTCATGAATAAATAAATAAAATCTTAAAAAAGAAAAAAGAAAGAAAAAATCAAATATATCTAATCTACCTATCTCCTACCTTTTCCTGGAGTTCTCATGCCGTAGGTCCACCTGAGTACTAGAGATAGTCTCCTGGGAGTCCCACGGGCATTTCCAACTCAGTATGTTTAAAATCATATGAATATCTTTCTCTTCCAGTCCTGCTTTTCCTCCTGTGATTTCTATTTCAGTGAATGGGCACTGCTCAGTCATTGAGCCAGACCCTGGCATGATCTCAGGCTCTTCCTTTCTTTTCCTACCAAGTCCTCCTTATTTGGACATATGCTTTCGTGCTGATAATGTGCTGTTTCTTGATTAGGACTGGCTATAGGAATGTTTACTCTGTGACATATTCATCAAGTGATACCCTTATAATTTATGCAGTATATATGTATGTGTGCATATTATATACAATCCAGTTGCGATCAATAGAATCATTTTATAGATTTAAAAATGTAATCTATTTAACATTTTAATTGATTTTTAAAAAGAAAATTTTACTTCATCTCTTTTTTTTTTAGAGAGGGAGGGGCAGAGGGAGAGGGAGAAAGAGAGGATCCTAAACAGGTTCCATGCCAAGTGTGGAGCCAGACACAGGTCTCGCCCCCACAACCTTGAGATCATGATCTGAGCTGAAACCAAGAGTCAGGTGCCTAACCGACTGAATCACCCAGATGCCCCAAGAAAAATTTACTTTTAAAAAGTATTTTTATTTTTCAGAAGATTTTATTTATTTGACAGAGAGAGTGTAAGAGCACAAGCAAGGGGAGCAGCAGGCAGAGGCAGAGGGAGGAGCAGCTCCCCCCCGCCCCCCCCCCGAGCAGGGAGCCTGATATAGAATCATGACCTGAGCTTGAAGACCAACGCTTAACTGACTGAGCCACTTGGCCACCCCTCAAAAGTATTTTAAAAACTTTTAAAATGATATAAATGTCACAGAATGTCATGGTTGGGTGTGACCTGGGGCTCAGGTGTTTCTGAGGAATGTTGGGCAAATCCTCCTCTCTTTGTACCCATTCACATCAAGTGATTTGCACAAGGCCCGAGGAAGCCCCGGAGAGAGACCCTGAACTCTTCAGAATAGACAGATATGGCTGATGGACGGGTGACCCTACCAGAAGCCAGGTATAGGGAAGGAGACTGGAAGTCACCGAGGGAAAACCGCCTCGATAAATGGGAAGAGTTGTCGAGTGCCTCAACCAGCTCTCATGCTAGGTCACAAGTAAGGGAGAAGAGCGGTTCCAGTCCAACTGCTCTAGTGGCAGGTGTGCATCCTGGGAGACGTGGATTAAGACTTTGAATCGGAAGAGTTAGGTCATCGATCTCGAAGACACCACGGGGCTCCATCTGCCTTGCTGGGCTCCTCTCCTTTTCCCCTGAGCGTTTCTCAGCAGAGTCTCTTGCTTGCTTCCAAGGAGCAAAGACATGGGCTTTCTGCCTCGACTGCAGTGCAGTGTCTCAGTTTCACGGCCTTCAGGCCATAGCTGCATTCTAGCTCTGCCAGCACGTGGCCCAGCTGAGCGAGTTGGGGCTTCGCGGGCTCCCAGGGCTGGTGGTGGGGGTAAGGTCCGTAGGAATGGACTGTTAACAGGCGTGTGACTCTTGTGCGGAGACATTAGGTCCTTTGGAAGTTATATACTCTCTTTCTGTTCTTTTATTGATTACTCCACCAATTTTAACATATTTATTTATCAGAATCTGAAGTTAATCTCCTTATCCTCCTTCCCCCAAATACAAGGGCCTTAGACACTTACTTGAACTCTACTTTTTCCTTCCCAAAGATACAGGCTTCTGTCACCTGTTTTAATTCTACCTTTGAGGGCAGCCTGGGTGGCTCAGCGGTTGAGTGTCTGCCTCTGGCCCGGGGCCTGATCCTGGAGACCTGGGATTGAGTCCCGCATCAGGCTCCCTGCATGGAGCCTGCTTCTCCCTCTGCCTGTGTCTCTGCCTCTCTCTGTGTGTCTCTCATGAATAAATAAATAGATAAAAATCTTTTAAAAAAATAATTCTACCTTTGAAAAACTCACCAGAGCTTATTATTACTATTTTATACAGTCATGGTTTATTTATATGTATTCACATGTTCACCATTTTCTTTGTTCTTTATTACTTCTTGCATCCTAGACCTTCCATCTGAGATCACTTCTTACACGAGATCATATTTTGTCTGAAGAACTTCCTTTATAATTTTCTTTAGTGAGGGCGGGCTAATGGCAGGCAGTCTTTCGATTTCTTTCTTTTCCGCAAGGTCTTTATTTCACCATGATTCCCAAGAAGTCTTTTTAACTGTGCGTAAATCTCTAGGTTGACTGTTTTGTTCCCTCAGCACATTGGACAGACCATTCCACTGTCCTCAGGGTGTCTGTGGCTGCTTTGTGAAGTCACTTGTCAGCTTATCTATTGTTTGTTTGAAAGCAAACTTTCTTTTCTCTGGCTGCTTTTAAATTCTTCTTTGTATCCTTGATTTTGCAGTTTTTAAAAAAGATTTTATTTATTTGAGAGAGAGAGAGAGAAAGCACTAGTGGGGTGACGGGCAGAGGGAGAGGAAGAAGCAGACTCCCGGCTGAGCAGGGAGCCCGATGTGGGACTCGACCCCAGGACCCTGGGATCATGACCTGAACCAAAGGTAGAAGCTTGCCCGACTGAGCCACCCAGGTGCCCCTTGATTTTGCAGTTTTAACATGATGTTGTAGATTTATTTCGATTTATTCTATTTGAAATTTGTTGGGCATCTGTAATTTGATATCTTTATCAGTTCTGGAAAATCATCACCCACTCTCTCTCCACGTATTGCCTCTGTCCCATTGTGTCCCTCTTTTTGGGGGGGCTTCTGATTCCGTGTGTGCTTGGTCATCTCACATTACCCTTCATATTTCGTGACCTCTCTCTCAGAGCTTTCTCTCTCTATGATGCCTTCCACATATATTCAGCTCTTTCTGTTCACTGATTCTATTAGGACCTGCATCTAGTTGGCTGTTAAACCCATTTATTGAGTCTCTAATTATAGTTATTATATTTTTCATTTCTGGAAGTTATATATAGTTTCTTTTCTTATCTACTTGATCATTCTTTAAAATTCCAGTTCTTTGCTCATATTTCAAAATTGTCTTTTATTTTTTAATGAATCTGAGACACACAGAATTAGATAAATCTTAATCCTTGGTTCATGGTCACTCACTGTCATCATTGGACATAGACATCTTATTTTAAAAAAAAATTTTTTTAGACATTTTATTTTGTATATGAATGTATGCATGTATGTGTGTGTGTGTATTTATAAAAGACTATAATGAATACCTGTAATCCCACCATCCAACCCAAGAGCTAGAAAAGCTATCTATTTGCTTCTTGGCATCCTATAATTCTGCTTCCCCCTCCTAAAGTTTGTGATTATCAGACACTTTTTTTTCTTTTTATAGTTAGACCAAATATATTTGTGACCTAAGTATATTCAGTTTGAATAGTTTCTGAAATTTTTAAAAAAATTTTTAAATTTATTTATGATAGTCACAGAGAGAGAGAGAGAGAGAGGCAGAGACACAGGCAGAGGGAGAAGCAGGCTCCATGCACTGGGAGCCCGACGTGGGATTCGATCCCGGGTCTCCAGGATCGCGCCCTGGGCCAAAGGCAGGCGCCAAACCGCTGCGCCACCCAGGGATCCCTAGTTTCTGAATTTTAAGAAAAGAGTATTATGGCATACATAATCTTCTGGGACTTTATTTATTTTTAAAATAGTTTATTTATTCATGAGAGACACACAGAGAGAGAGACAGAGAAGCAGACACACAGGCAGAGGGAGAAGCAGGCTCCCGGGGGGAGTCTGATGTGGGACTCGATCCCAGGATCCCGGGATCACAACCTGAGCCAAAGGTAGACGCTCAACCACTGAGCCACCCAGGGGCCCCTCTTCTAGGACATTAAAAAATATCTACATTATATTAACTAAGACTTTTCCATATTTTTGCACATTCTATATAATTTCCATTGTGTGACTATTCCATGATTATTTCATCCATTCTTCTGTTAATGAACATTTTCTATTGTTTCTATTTTTTGTTACTATTTTTTGCTACTACCAAGAGTCATGCTGTGAATATTCCTGTATCTGTTTCTTGATAAACACGAGACATTTCTACTGGCACATAACTAGACGTGGAATGCTAGGTGGTAGTGTACATAAGGTAAGTAGCCGGTACACACCAGTAGAGCTACTGGCTAGCATCCAATCTGATGGGCCAGGCATCTGTTCTGATTGGTCAGGATCCATGTGGTATTGGTTATTAATACTCTGAATATTATCCTTAAGGGTCAATGAATGGCAAACATAATCTAATGCCAAATTATTTTAAACGATTGGTCTAATTTATGCTTCTACTAGAAATCTATGAGATCCCATTGATCCATATTGTTTCCAACATTTGGAATCATCAGGCATCTTAATTGTTGCCAGTCAGTTGGGTATGAATTGGTATCTCATTTTGGTCTTGACTTGCATTTCCTGTTCAAGCATCTCTTCAAATGTATTGGCCATATGCATTTCCTCTGAGAATTCCCTGCTCATATATCTTGTTCATGTACCATGTGCTTTTATATTTGATTGTCTTTTTCTTATTTATTTGAAGGAGTTTATTTAAAGACATTTAAAAATACTTGATGCCAGTTCTTGGTCAGTTATGTGTTATGGATATCTCTGCCCCGTTTGTACCTTTTCACTTTCATTGTAAGATGATTATGAAATAAAAAAATAATCAAAAAATGAACAAAAGATTATGTATGAATAGAAGTTCTTCACTTTAATATAGTCAAATGTATCAATTTTTTCTTTCCTAGATAGTGCTTTCTGCATGCCTTGTTTAAGAAAGTCTTCCTACAGGTGCTGGGTGACTCAGTTGGTTAGGCAACCAACTCTTGATTACAGCTCAGATAATGATCTCAGGGTTGTGAGATTGAGCCTGCATTGGGCTCCACACTGAGCATGAAGCCTGCTTGGGATTCTCTCTCTCTCTCTCTTCCCCCCCACCTCCCCCCACCTTGTGCATGCTTGCACGCACAGGCACACACTCTTTCTCTCTCTCTCTCTCAAAAAAAGAAAATCTGAGTGGCTCAGTGGTCTGCCTTCAGCCCAGGGCGTGATCCTGGAGTCCCAGGGTGTGATCCTGGAGTCCCAGGATCGAGTCCCGCATCAGGCTCCCTGCATGGGGCCTGCTTCTCCCTCTGCCTGTGTCTCTGCCTCTCAATCTGTGTCTCTCATGAATAAATAAATAAAATCTTAAAAAAAAAAGACAATCTTCTTAATCCATGTTCAGAAAGATATTTACCTATACTTCTGTGAGGTGTCACATTAATTTTATTTGTCAACATGATTGGGTCATGTGGTACTCAGATATTTGGTTAAATATTAGTTCTGAATGTGTCTGCGAAGATGTTTCTGGATGAGATTAACATTTCAGTAAAGCAGATTGCCTTTCTCCAAGTGAGTGGGCCTCATCCAATACATTGCAGCCTGAACAGAATTAAAAGGCTGAGTAAGAAAGATTTGTCTGTGTCTGCTTGTCTTCAAGCTAGGACATGAGTCTTTTGCCTTCGAACTTGGACTCCAATTGGAACTTATGCCATCTGCTCTCTTGGTTTTCAAGCCTTTGAACTTGGACTAGAACTATACCATTAGTTCTCTTGGGTCTCCAGTTTGTCTACAGCAGATCTTGGGACCTCTCAGCCTCAATAATTGCATGAGCCCATGCCTTATAATAAATATATATGTATATGTTTAATAAATATGTAAATCATGTAATTATATATCCATACCCATATATTTCTATAACTCATAAACAATATATTTATATAAATATATAATATTGAAATATATTTTAACATAGTAAATATGTACTTAAATATTTATTTATTTATTAAAGATTTTATTTATTCATTCATGAGACACAGAGACAGACAGAGAGGCAGAGACATAGGCAGAGGGAGAAGCAGGCTCCATGCAGGGAGCCCGATGTGGGACTCGATCCCAAGTCTCCAGGATCAGGCCCTGGGCTGAAGGTGGTGCTAAACCGCTGGGCCACCCGGGCTGCCCAATATATATTTATTTAGATTTTTTATTTTTAAGTAATCTCTACATCCAGTGTGGGGCTTGAACTCACAACCCCGAGATCAAAGTCTCATGCTCTACTAACTATGCCAGCCAAGTGCCCCATATACTTATATATCTTTAATAAATTGAGTAAATGTATATTTACGTGTATGTATATATATTTATCTCCTATTGGTTTTGTTTCTTTTTTTATATAGATTTATTTTTATTGGTGTTCAATTTGCCAACATATAGAATAACACCCAGTGCTCATCCCATCAAGTGCCCCCCTCAGTGCCCGTCACCCAGTCACCCCCACCCCCGCCCACCTCCCTTCCACCACCCCTAGTTCGTTTCCCAGAGTTAGGAGTCTCTCATGTTCTGTGGCTTTGTTTCATTGGAGAACCCTGACTAATACAGTTTCTATTACGGCATTTGAATTAATTTGACATTTAAGTCTTTAACCCAACTGGAGTTGACTTTTGTATGTTATATAAAATAGGGATCCAATTAATTAGTTTTCTCAATAGATCATCAGTTCCCCTCATTTTTCCACTTACCTGCTATGCCACCTCTGTTATACATCTAAGTTCCGTATATAAATCTGTTTTAAACAACTTAGTCTATCGTACTGATTATTTTGTCTCTCTGAGCCAGTACCACTTGGTCTTGATTTTATACCTTCTTAATAAGTCTTGGTATCTATAGAGCAAATCACATCTCTTTATTCTCTTCTGTAGAAGTGTTTAAAGTAATTAATTAGATCTCTTAGTACCCAGTTTGGAGCTTTTAATATGATTTAATTTAAAAATGACCCTGGATTCTTGGAAAAAATGACTATTTTTCATATTTGGACAGAAAATGTACAAAATGAGTTGAAACAGTTTCTAATATTAAAAAATGAGGAGATTACAAATATTTCTGGGATTACAAATGACTCAGTAGCCAACCTGAATCCTGTTAAAGATGAGAAAAATAAAACATAAATAGAATAATTTCAATGGATTAAAATATATAAAATACATTTAAATCTATGAGTTTGTAATGATCCTAAAAAACCTTCACTGGTTACCTTTGGAATATGCTAGTGAACCATTACTTTTATTTGATCATCTTAATTTTGTATTGGGTTAAAAAAGACACAGTAAAACGCATCTTAAATATATAGATCTTAATATGTACAACCTAAATGTACAACCTTAAATGTGTAAATTGATGAAATTTTACATTTATATATGTCTATGTAACTATCACTTGAAAGAAGGTATAAAGTTCTCAAGTCACTTTTTAAAAGATTTTATTTATTTATTCATGAGAGAAAGAAAGAGAGAGAGAGAGAGAGGCAGAGACACAGGCAGAGGGAGAAGCAGGCTCCATGCTGGGAGCCTGATGTGGGACTCGATTCCCGGACTCCAGGATCATGACCTGAGCCAAAGGCAGACGCTCAACCGCAGAGCCACACAGATGTCCCAAGTTCTCAACTCTTAATGTGCATATGCATCAACTGGTGGTTTTCAAGTTCTGATTCAGTAGAACTGTTGTGAGCCCTCAGGTCCTGCATTTTTAAAAAATTTTATTTTTGTTTATTCATGAGAGACACAGAGACAGAGGCAGAGGAAGAAGCAGGCCCCTGTGGGGAGCCCCATGCGGGACTCGATCCTAGGACCGCAGGATCACAACCTGGGCCGAAGGCAGGTGCTCAACCACTGAGCCACCTGGGCGTTCCAGGTGATGCATTTTTAGCAAGCACCTGGGTGATGCTGCTCCTGCTCGTCTCTGGACCACACTTGAGAAGCAAGGCTATGAATTCTCCTATGTTGTAGTTTATAGTAATAGTTTGTTTGGTGCTGAATGATTTTCATCTGTTAAAGGAATGAATATTCGTACCCATATGGATGACGGACATTTGTGTTTCCAGTTTTAGGCCCTTATGGATTAGATAGCTGTGAACATCCTCGTACATGGCTAGGTGCACTCGGTTGGTGGGGAGGATAGACCTAGGAGTAGAATTGCTGGGTTATAAGGTCTCCATATAGCTATCTCTAGTAGATAGATGCTGTCAAACGGTTTTCCAAAATGGTTGTAACATTTCACTCTTACCAGTAAGGCATCAGGTTCCGGTTGGCCAACATTTCACCAACACTTGGTCTCGTTCTTGTTAAAATATAGCCATCCTGTTGAGTGTACGGCGGTATCCAGTTGAAGTTTTTGGCTAGTGAAAGATCCTCTTTGCAGAAATGCCCACTCGAGTCCCCCCCCCCCCATTAAAATTTGGGCTTGTTGTTTTTTGTTGTTTCCTTTTGTATTTATTTTTTGTTTGTTTGTTTGTTTTTTGTTTCCTATTGATTTGTAGAGATTCTCCATATATTCCGTATTTGAGTTTTTTTTAATTAGATTACAAATATCTTACAAATATCTTTCCCCAGTCTGGTTTAATGATCTTTTAATGAACATAAAGTTAATTTTAACAAAATTCAATTTGTATTTTTTTCTTCAATGTTTGAAAGTTGTGGTAAAATACACATCACGTCAAATGTGCCATCTACACCATTTTTAAGGTCACAGTCAGTGGCATTAAGTACATTCATACTGTGGTGCAACCATCACTACCATCCGTTTCCAGGACTCTTTCCCCTTGCAAAACTGAGATCTCATACCCATTAAACAACTACTCCCCATTCTTTTCTCCCCTCAGTCACTGGTGATCACCTTTCTACTTTCTGTCTCTCTGATTTTGACTCCTGTTAGTACTTCATGTAAGTGGAATCAGACACTGACACTTAGGGGACAATAACAGTATTTATCTTCCTATGACGGGCTTATTCACTTAGCATAATATCTTTCTTTGTCTCTTGTAATGTTTTTTGATTTAATGTTTTTGATATTAGCATGGCCCCTCCTGCTCTTACACCGACTGTCCTCTCTTGTGTTTAGTTGCTTTTTGTAGTGAAATGCTTGCCATTCTTTTCTCATTTCCTGTTGTGTATATTTTAGAGCTCTTTTCTTTGCGGTTATTATGGGGATTTCATTTACAAATTTAAAGGGACAGCACTCTAATTTGAATTTATACCAACTTAACTTTAATGATATACAAAAAGCTCTGTCACCGCTGATTTAGGTTGTTGATATCACAGAATTATATCTTTACATACGGTGTATCCCCAAACAGGAACTAATAATTATTTTAAATGCATTAGTCTCCTAAATTACATGGAAAACAAGATTTGAAGTCACAAACTAAAGTTCTAGTAATACTAGCTTTTACACTAATACTTTTTTCTTTAAATGTATTGGTTTCTGAAATCATGTAGAAACAAACAAAAAATGCAGTTACAAACCGTTGTTACAATAATACCAGCTTTGAGTTCCTTTCATTTCAACCTGCAGGACTCCCTTGAGCATGTTTTTTTGTTTGTTTGTTTGTTTGTTTTTTCAGAGAAGGTCTAATGGTGACAAACTTCCTCAGCTTTTGTTTATCTGGGACTGTTGTAATTTCCTCTTCACTTTTATTTTATTTATTTTTTAAAAAAATCTTTTATTTATTTGAGAGAGAGAGAGAGAGGGAGAAAGAGAAAGAGTGAGCACAGGCTGAGGGCCAGGGACAAGCAGAGTCTGTGCTTGAGCGCAGAGCCTGAAGTGGGGCTTAATCTCATGACCCTGAGATCATGACCTGAGCCCAAACCAAGAGTCGGATGCTTAACCAGCTGAGCCACCCGGATGCCCTCACCTCCTCACTTTTTTTTTTTTTAAAGATTTTATTTATTCATGATAGACATAGAGAGAGAGAGAGGCAGAGAAACAGGTAGAGGGAGAAGCAGGCTCCATGCAGGGAGCCCGATGTGGGACTCGATCCTGGGTCTCTAGGATCAGGCCCTGGGCTGAAGGTGGTGCTAAACCACTGAGCCACCAGGGCTGCCCCTCCTCACTTTTTAAAGATAGTTTTGCCAAATATAAGATTTTTTTATTGACAGGTTTTTTTTTTTTTTTTTTTCTTTTAACACTTCTGATATATTGACCACTCTATTCTGGTCTCTAGAGTTTCTGATAAGAAATTTGCTTAGGGGACGCATGGGTGGCTCAACAGTTGAGCACCTGCCTTCGGCTCAGGGCATGATCCCGGGGTCCTGGGATCGAGTCCCGTGTCAGGCTCCCTGCATGGAGCCTGCTTCTCCCTCTGCCTGTGTCTCTGCCTCTCTGTGTCTCTCATGAATAAATAAATAAGACTTTTTTTTTTTAAAGAAGAAATTTGCTTAGGAGTATATTGAGGACCCCTTGTAATGTGACAGGTCACCTCTCTCTTGTGCCTTCACAATTCTTAGTCTTTATCTACGGGCAGTGTGACTATAACGTGTCTCAGTATGGGCCTCTTTGAGCTCATTGTAGATTGGTTGAACCTCTCAGATATTTATATGCGTGTCTTTTACCAGATTTGGGGAGTTTTCAGCCAATATTTATTCCAATATTTTCAATATTTCAAACGACTTTCTCTTCTTTCTCTCCTTCTGGACTCCCCCCGCCCCAATATATATGTTGGTTCCTTTGATAGCATCCCACGGGTCCCTCAGGCTCTGTTCGTTTTTCTTCCATCTTTTCCCTTAGCCTCAATCCCTTCCATGTCTTACTTCCAAGCTCACTCTTATTTCTTCTGCTTGCTCAAATTTGTATTTGATTGACTCTAGTGAAATTTTCATTTCAGTTAGTGTATTTTTTATCTCCAGATTATCTTTTTAGGTTTTCTCTCTATTGACATTTCCATTTTGTTCATATATCATTTTCTTCACTTTCTCCACATCTCTCTTTAGTTTTTTGAGCATCTTTAAAACCGTTGTTTTAAAGTCTTTGTTTAGGGGATCCCTGGGTGGCTCAGCAGTTTGGTGCCTGCCTTTGGCACAGGGCGCGATCCTGGAGTCCTGGGATCGAGTCCTGCATCGGGCTCCCGGCATGGAGCCTGCTTCTCTCTCCTCCTGTGTCTCTGCCTCTCTCTCTCTCTCTATGTCTATCATAAATAAATAAATAAATCTTTAAAAGAAAATAAAGTCTTTGTTTAGGGGCGCCCGGGGAGCTCAGGGGGTAAGCATCTGTCTTCAGGCCAGGGCGTGCCCCCGGGGTCCTGGGATCGAGTCCCACATCAGGCTCCCTGCATGGAGCCTGCTTCTCCCTCTGCCTGTGACTCTGCCTCTCTCTCTCTCTCTCTCTCCATGTCTCTCATGAATAAATAAATAAAATCTTTAAAAAAAGTCTTTGTCCGGTAGATCTACCATTAGATCTTATTCAGGGAGTTTCTGTTGACTTATAATTTTTTTTTACTTATAATTTTTCTTTGAATGGATCATATTTTTCTGTTTCTTTGTATGCTTTGTGATATATTGCTGAAAACTTGACATTTGTGTCTAATAATGTGGTAACTCTGGAAATCAGAGTTTTCCCCTAACCCTAGAGTTTGCTCCTTCCTTCCTTCCTTCCTTTCTTTCTTTCTTTCTTTCTTTCTTTCATTCATTCATTCTTCCTCCTTTCCTTTCCCCTTTCCTTTCCCCTTTCCTTTCCCCTTTCCTTTCCCCTTTCCTTTCCTTTCCTTTCCTTTCCTTTCCTTTCCTTTCCTTTCCTTTCCTTTCCTTTCCTTCCTTCCTTTCCTTTCTTCTCCTTCCTCTCTCTCTTCCTTCCTTTTTTTCTTTCGAGAGTGCAAATGGGGAGGGGGAGGGGGTGAAGGGGAGAGGAACAGGGAGAGAATCTTAAGCGGACTCCATGCTGAGCACAGACCCCAGCAGAGCTCAGTCTCACTGCCCTGAGATCATGACCTGAGCCAAAATCAAGTCAGATGCCCAACAGACTGAACCACCCAGGCACACGCTCCCCCCTTTATTAAAAAATAAATCCTTATAAGCTGTTTCTGTATCAAGGATCGACCTGAGAAGTAAACTTAAGGTCTTCTCAGCCATTTTCTGAGCCTGTGTCTTTTTTGGAACATGCACAGTGACTATCTAGTTTCTCCTGTATATGTAGTTGCTTTTGAACATCTTAGACTTTAATGTCTGGTTCCCAAAGAGGGAAAAGAGGAAAATGAAGGGGAGAAAGGCCCCTTAAAATCCCTAGAAGTCACTTTCACCAGGGTATGGGGGTACGTGTCTTGCAACAATGGGGGGAGGTCCGACAACAACGGCTACCTCCCCTTTGTCTACATCCTGTTATTAGAAGGAACTTTCAGTGGTCAGAGCACAGATTGCTGATATTTGGAGGAAAGGGTCCTTTTGGCACCCTGGCGCCTTCAGGCTGCTTTAAGAACATATGCACTGCTGCCCATCAGGTCGCTGGAGATAGGAGATAGGCACATGCCACTGGGCTAAAATTGCTGAAATTGATAGCAATTTACTGTCTACATTTTTCCTGGAAGTTGCAAGCCTTTCAATAAACTGCAGAATTCCAAAAATTGTTAAATCAGACAGATTCACCAATGCAATTGTTGCCTGGTTGAGGAGATAGGTTTTTGGTGCTTACTATTCTGTCATCTTCCCAGAATCCTTCTGTCAATATTTTATTATATGGTTATTATCTTTTGCATTCTGCTTAAGAAAGATTTGCCCACTTCAAAGTCATAAAGATATTCACCTATATCTTCACCCAGAAGCTTTAATATTTTACCATTCATATTTAGGTCTGCAATCCCTTTTGAATTTTTTTTTTTGTAGTCAGGTTTTTTGTTTTTTTCTTTTTCATATTTTTTTAAGGTCAAGGTTCATTTTTAACCAACTCATTGTTTTTCTTTCTTTTTTTTTTAAATTTATTTATGATAGTCACAGAGAGAGAGAGAGGGAGGCAGAGACACAGGCAGAGGGAGAAGCAGGCTCCATGCACCGGGAGCCTGACGTGGGATTCTAGTGATCTAGGGTCTCCAGGATCACGCCCTGGGCCAAAGGCAGGCGCCAAACCGCTGCGCCACCCAGGGATCCCTCATTGTTTTTCGACCTTAAAACTAAAGGAAACAAATCAAGCGTTTTCTTGCTTTTCCTATATGAACTATACATTAGAGTAATAAAATAATTGAGAAGTTTCTCTTCATAGAAGTGTTCAAGCTAATAATTGAGGAGGGAATTAAATAATTGGCATGCCACCATTTTGCAACCTTTAATGCATAAGAGAGCCATCATGAAAGGAAAGATTACCAGACACAATATATCTGCTGATGGAAACAGACAACACTATATAATTTGCCCTCAAATTGAAGTTGCATCTGATCAGACCTCTAGATCTACTTGCCAATTAATAAAAAAAAAGGAGGGATAGAGAAATGTGATAAATAATTTTGTAAGCAGAACCCACAAACTATAGGAAATTCTCAAGACAAACTTCTTTCTGCCACAAATACATTTGCTGAAAAAAAAAAGTGGAGAGAGGGAATCTATATATTAAAAAGACTTAAGTGACATCACTCAATTACAATATATGAGAAAAATCAGAAATTTGACCGCATATTTTAATAGATTTTTGATGATATTTGATGATATCGAGGGATTATTGTTAAATTTTTAGATGTGATTATCACATTGTAATTATATTTAACAAAAATGCTTGTATTTTAGAGATACATACTAAAATGTTTATTAACAAGATATGTCTGGGACTTGCTTCAAAATAATACAAAGAGAGAGGGGAGTGAAAGATATGTATTAAACAAGATTGGCTTGGAATTTCTAATAATTGAATTATTATAAATAATAATTATATTATATTATTCTCTCTTCTACATTTTTGGTGTGTGTATGTGTGTGTGTTTGAAATTTATCATGGTAAAAAGTTTAAAAACTATGCCTTAATCATTCTTGATTGTTTACTTTTCCATATTGATTTTAGAACCAGCTTATCAAATTACATGGTTTTTTAATTGAAATTGCATTGAATCTGAGGATCAATATGAAAAGAATCAATATCATTATAAAGTTATAATTTTTTCATGAATGTGAATTATCTTTCCATTGATTAGGTCTTTTAAAATGACTTTCAGTAACTATCTATACTTTTCTGTATCTTAGATTTATTTCTAAATATATAACATCATTGTAGATATTGTAAATGATGTACATTTGCAAATGACATATTTTGCTAATGTGATAATGTAAAAACATGCAAATAACTTTCGTATATTGATCTTCTATTCAGGCACCTTGCTAAATATAGTTTCTTTTTTTAAAAAATTTTTATTTATTTATTCATGAGAGACAGAGAGAGAGAGAGACAGACAGACAGACAGACAGAGAGGGGCAGAGACACAAGCAGAGGGAGAAGCAGGCTCCATGCAGGGAGCCTGATGTGGGACTCAATCCCGGGTCTCCAGGATCATGCCCTGGGCCGAAGGCAGCGCTAAACCGCTGAGCCACCTGGGCTGCCCTAAATACAATTTCATCTAACAATTTTTTAGATTCTTTTGTATTTTCCAAGTAAACAATATGTCATCTGAAAATAATGTTGGTTTTATTTTCCCTCTTTAATCCTAACATGCATGTGCCTGATGAAGTGTCTTAAAATACTTAAAGAAAATTTTATTGGGCTACAATAGATATGAAAAAAAACAAATCCACCACCATAGTGGGAGATTGCAATACTTTTCCTTAAATCACTGATAAGTCAAGCAGATAAAAATCCACAAATGATGTTGAAGATGTGAACAACAAAATTGAACAGCAGAGACTTGACGTATACATAATTCTGCTTCCTACAATTAGAGAGTACAAAACATTCTCCAGAACTGTCTTAATTATCTATTGTTGCATGAACTCAGTAGTGTTAAAAAAAAAAAAGGCATTTAAAAAACATCTCAATGTCTGTGGGTGAGGAATTCAGGAGAGATTGACTGGATGGTTTTAGGTCAATATTTCTCATGAGATTCACAGAGATGTTGTTAGTGATTACAGTTATCTGATGGCTTGACTGAAGCAAGAATATCTGCTTTCAAACTGATTTATCCACATAATTAGTAAGTTGTTGCTAGTGGTTGGAAAGAAGCCTCAGTTCCTCCTCATGTAGGTCTTTTCACAGGTCTACTGGAATATCTTCATGACATGGCAGCTGGTTTCCCTTAGGGTGAGCAACTTCAGACAGCAAAGTGGAAGCTGCAAGGTGTTTTATGGCTTAGCCTCAGAAGCCACATGCTATCATTTCTGCAACATCCTATTGCTTGTCCATATCAGCCTTATTATTCAATGTGGGAGGGGACTACCCAAGACCATTAATGCCTCGAGATGAGAATAATTGAGGCCACCTTAAACACTGATAACCACAAGCACATGTGTTATATTTACAAACACTGATTATATACTAGTCACAGAGCAAGTTTCAATAAATTTCAAAGAATAATGATCATACAGGCAAGGTTCTTTGATCACAGTGCAATTAAATTAGAAGTTAGTAACAAAAATATACACTAAATACTATTTGTAAGTGAAAAACACTTTCAAATAACTCATGTGTCAAAGAAGAAATCATAATGGATATTTTAAAGTACTCAGAACTGAATGATAGTAAAACATGTGAGATACAGTGAAGATAGTTCTTCAAGGGTAATTTATAGCATTACATATTTACATTAAAAAAGAAGAAAAGCTGAAAATTAAGAATCTAAGTTTCCAATTTAAGTGGTAAGTTGAAGAATGAGTAAACCCAAAGAAAGTAAAAGAAAGTAGGTGATAAAAATAAGAGCAGAAATTAAGCAATTAGAAAAGCTATAGTAGAGAAGATCAGCAAAACTAACAAACTGACTCTTTACAACTATTAAAATATGGATGAATCTCTGTCAGTGGGAATCACAAATATAGAGAATACACATAAATATTACAAGGTGGGCACGATTACAGGGGAAGCAGAGATTCAGATGATAATGAGAGAATTTTGTCAACAACTTTATGGAAACACATTTGAAAACTTAGACAAAACAGACATAGTATTAGAGAACTATAACTTATTAGAACTGACTCACAAAGAAATAGAACACCTGAAATAGTCCTTTAAATAGTCCTGTTAAAGAAACAAGCAATAGTGAAACAAAACAAAAAAACTTCTGTAAACATCAGTTCCAGATGGTTTTACCAATGTGTTTCACCAAACTTAGAAATATCAGATCCTTCCAACCTTAAATAAACATTTTTTCAGAGGAAAAAAAAATAAGATAGTACTCTCCCAACTCATTCTATAAAAGTAGAATCATTTAAATATCAAATTCTAATAACAAAAAATGAAAACATCAGGCTTGTTTTATTCATTAATATAGATGCAACAATCTATATGATATGTGTACAATAAATCATAAAGTTCCTTGATTAAGTTGATTTTACTTCAAGAAAGCAAATTTAAATATCAGGAAAATCTCTAAATGTAATTGATCACAACAGATTACAGGAGAAAAATCATATATATGGTCCCTTAAAAGATGCAGAAAAAGCTCTTGATAAAATTCAATGTACATTTAGTTAAAATTTTAGTAAATTGGAACCAAAATTGAACTTCCTTTACTTGATCAAGAGAGGTTTCCAAAAACTAGAATAAATACCATCCTAGAGAAGAAATGTCAGAGCATTAAAATTACAAATAAGACAAACATACTCACCATCACCCCCTTCTTTCTAACGTTGTCCTTTAGGACCTGGCCAGAGCAATAAGAAAAGGAAAATATGCCAAAGGCAACAGTTTTATTTTATTTCTCTAAATATATTAAACATAATTATTTTATATTCTGTGTCTCACAGTTTTGAGTTATTTGCAGATGTCTTTCTGCTATTTGTTGTTTTAGCTGGTTCTTGTTCTTGATGCCATGTTTCCTTGTGTGTTTGGTGATATTTGATTGTGTTAGCTCATTTCCTTTGGAACTTTATCTGTGGAATTTACTTGAAGCCTGGGATTTATATTGGCTTCTGCAAGGCACTGAGGGCACTAGCAGTTTGGGGCCATTTTATACTAAATTCTTGGTTTGAGGTTTTCTGGATCTCCTAGATCTGATCACCTATGGTGTGAAGTCTAAGTTGTAGGTTTGGAATCTTAGGAGGTGATCCTTCTTTCCTACATTCATCACTATTGCTATGGTTTAAAACAGTAGTTTTCTGGGGCACCTGGGTGGTTCAGTGGCTTAAATGTAGGACTCTTTATTTCGTCTAAGGTCATGATTTCAGGGTCATGAGATAGAGCCCTGCATCAAGCTCCCTGCTGTGGGGAGTCTGCTTAAGATTCTCTCTCTCCCTCTGCCCCTTCCCCTGCTCTCTCTCATAAATAAATGAACAAACAAACAAATAAATAAAATCTTTAAAAAAAAACCCCAACAAAACCCAATAGTAATTTTCTTGCAATTTCCTGGGTGTAGGTTGGGGCAAGTTTTTTCTAGTTCACCTGTACCTTAGAGTAGAAGGAGCTCTTTGGGAGCGTGCTCTTTGGGATTCTAAGTAAATGCAGGGGAGTGTTTGCCCAACTTGGGCAGACCCTTTGCTTCATCTTCTTTCCCATATGCCCTGAGAGATCATGAGAACTGAAGTTCAATTTCATCTGTTAACAAGTACCCTTATATCAGTTATTTATTGCCACAATATTATGGTATAACATAGCATTAAAAGATTCAGTGGCTTAAATTAATAATGCAAGAGCCATCAAATCCATGGAACGGTTCTTCTTATTCAGCTGATCTCACTTAGATGTCAGTCAGGTATCTACCCCTCTTGCTCCTGGCTGGGCCCTCTTGTGTTTGGGGGTCAGCTGGCTATACCTGACCATGAGATGATTGCTCCGATGGTCTTGGCTTGGAAAGCCTGGCTCTCTTGCACCTTGTCTCTTGTCTCCAGCAGATTATTCTAGGCTTATACTCCTAGCGGAAGCAAGAATTAAAGAGAAAGAGTAGAAGTATGCAAACGCTGAAGCTTAGGCTTAGAACTGGTCCACTAGGATTTCCTCCCTGTTCTGTCGGTCATAGCAAGTCACAAGTCAGACAGGTTGAAGGTGTGGGAAAACAGACTATCTCTTGGTGCAGGGAGTTCCAAAGTCTTATGGCAAAGGACCTGGATTCAGGGAGGGGTGAACTGGTGCCATTTTTACAATCAATGGATCTCAGGCCCCAAGACTAAGGTCGGCTTCAGTGTTCTGCATACTTCTCTGATTATGCCTTCGCTTAGATTTTGGCTGGGGTGTTTATTTTCTTGCCAGCTCATTGATGCATTTAAGAAAATTAAAACAATTTTTTATCTATCATTGTTTAACACTTACCACGTTTTCGGTGGAAGGATCAATAAGCACCAGCCCGTCATATTGCTAGAATGACCGTTTGAGGAGTTCTGGTCCCTGCATGTGTGGGGTTCTCGGCCCTAATTCTCTCTCCGGGCTTGGAAGTCTCCAGTGCCTCCTTTATGTTTCCTTACTTCTCTGCCTGCCCCTCTTCACTGAGGCAGGGCTCACTGTTGCCTCTAGACTCAGAGTATCTTGTGCCCATCTCTGTGGAGGCGTGGAATTCCTAACATAGCAATCATAATTTGTGAAGTGCAGGGCCCCTTGTTAAGAAATCATTAAGAATTTCGAGACGGTGACAGGAGAGCATTAAACCAAGAGTGGGGCCTTTTTAAGTGTGGGGCTCTGTGTGACTGCACAGCTCACACTCGTTCGAAGCTGGCCCTGGAAGTAATTATTGGTTTACATCTCTGTCTCCCTTACACATCACCGGACGGCTGTGAAAGCACACTGCCCAGGGTAAACCTGTCTGATTAATCTTAATCAGTAAATGGTTGTTGAATTAACAGATGAAAACTACATCATGTTCTCAATTCTAAAACACGTCAACCCTTGGATAACAGCCTTCAGAGAAAAGCAGAAAACCGTATTGAAGGTCCCTATCGGTTGCAGGATGCGTTCCAATTTCAGAATAGCTAACAAAACGTTCATCTTAGGACTCGGAAACCACGGTGGTGCCCTGGGTGTCCTAGTGATGGCTGGTCTTATCCTCCACGGAAAGCAAAGTGGTTCTTTCAGTTCTAAGGTGGGTTCCTGGGACCAACTTTCCACTTTCTTTTCTGTTGTATCTGGTTTTGCCTGGTCCCTGGGCTGGAAATGAGCTGCAACCTTAGCTTAGATTGAAAATTCCTGATGGAAACGCTCTCGTGGGCCGCAGCGCAGGGCAAGGTAACCGTCCTGCCCGGCCCCCATCCCAGAGTCTAGATTTCCTTGGGCAAGGGCTTTCCACACTCCTTCTTTTTTTAATTTTTATTTATTTATGATAGTCACAGAGAGGGGGGGGGGGGCAGAGACACAGGCAGAGGGAGAAGCAGGCTCCATGCACCGGGAGCCCGACGTGGGATTCAATCCCGGGTCTCCAGGATCGCGCCCTGGGCCAAAGGCAGGCGCCAAACCGCTGCGCCACCCAGGGATCCCTCCACACTCCTTTTTGTCATTTATGTCATGTGGGATCTTTAAGCAGTTCTCTGCAGGAAGGGGAAAGGGCTTACTCCCAGTTTTAACTTTTCTGGAGCCTGTGACTCCTACTTTCCCCGCCTCGGTTTCTCCCTTTATACAAGGAAGAGAGCCGGCAACCCCAGAGGGGAACCGGGCAAAGGGGGTAGTTGGGTGAACGTGGAGTCACAATAACTTGAATGTGTGTCCCTGGAGAGGAGGACAGCTAGGACAGCTGGTCTCCGAGGCTCCCGAGCCCTGGCTGGGGACCAGAACCGGCGGAGGCAGGCAGGGCGGAGGGGGGCTCCAAGCAGCACAGGCTCCCCCTTCCCGGCGCCCGCCGCACCCCGCGGAATCCGAACCCAGGACCAGCTCCTCCCCCGCCTTCCAGCCCCTCCCCCTGCGGCTTCCCCAGGCCCCCCTCTCCCCGCCTCGCCCAGCGTCTCCCGGGCGCTGGGACCGACTCCAGCCGGGAAGTGCTGCAGTCAGCTCTCCGCCTCCGGGCTGGACTGTCCCCTGCCCTCCCCGCAGCGCCCCGCACGGCCCAGGGCCCCGAGGTGGGCGGGCACAGGGGCTGGGGGGCCGCCGGCCGGCAGGTGGCCTGGGCCGCGCCGGTGTCAGGCTGGGGGGCCCCCGGGCACAGCGCCCCTCCCCGGCCGCGGCTGGGGGGCGGCCCGCGGGGACCCCAAGAGCCTCCCGAGGGGATGCGGGGGGGGGATACGGGGGACCCAAAGAGCCGCCCGAGGGGATGGGGGGGATGCGGGGGGACCCGAGGAGGCTCCCGAGAGGATGGGGGAGATGCAGGGGGGGATGCAGGGGGCGGACCTGAGGAGCCTCCCGAGGGGATGGGGGGACCCGAAGAGCCTCCCGAGGGGATTGGGGGGGGATACGGGGGGGCCAGAGGAGCCGCCCGAGGGGATGCGGGGGGGGATACGGGGGGGCCCGAGGAGCCTCCCGAGGGGATGCGGGGGGGCTCCCGGGTGACACCCAGGCTGTGACCTGCCTCGGGGGGCGCGAGCCCTGTGCCCGGGGCTGCCCGACCGTGTCCCCGGCTGCGCGTGGTGGCGACGCGGTGGCTGCCCGGGCCCGCGGCGCGGGTGGTCCCGGGGGAGGGGCTGGCGGGGAGCCCGGGCCGCTGCGGGGGCAGGAGCGCGGCCGCCTCGGGCCGGGCAGGCGCGCGGGGGCGGGGGCGGGGGCGGGGGCGGGGGCGGAGCGCGCGGGCGGGATCCCCCCGCCTCCCCGTCCCGGTCCCCGGGAAATCCAGCCTCCGTGGCTTGGCCGCCTCCCGCTCCCGCGCCCGCAGCCGCCCGGCGCTCGCTCGGGGCTCCGCAGCCGGCGCGGCCCCTCCGCCGGGGGCTCCGCAGTGCCGCCCCCCCGCCGCCCGCACCATGGCCCCCGGCCGGAGCCCCAGCCGGGCCAGGTAAGCGCGGGGGGCCGGGGCCGCGCCCTCGGCAGCGCCCCCCAGCCTCGGCCTGGCTGCGGCCCCGGCGCCGCCCACGCCCCGGGCGCCCGCGGCCTCGGCTCCGGGCCCGGGGAGGGGGGAGGGGGCGGGGGGAGGGGAGAGGGGGGAGGGACGGGGTTGGGGTGGAGGGGAGGGGTGGAGGGAAGGAGGGAGCCCTGGGCCGCCCCCCCCGCCCCCGCCCCTGCAGGCGGCCGCGGCCTGACCCCGAGCAGGGGGGCGGCGGGAGGGCCGCGCGGGGCCGAGGGGGCTGCGGGCCGGCGCGGGGGGCTCGGGGGGCCCGGGCCGCGGGGGGGGCAGCCCGCCGGCCGCGGGGGCAGCGGTGGTGTCGGGGAGACCCGGAGAGAAGTTTCCCCTGCAGGTGCGCGAGTGTGCGTGCGTGTCACGGTGCCCGCGGTGAGTGTGCGAGTGTCCCCGCGTGGGTCTGCGGGCGGCCGTGTGCGCGGCGCGAGCGTGTCCGCGGGTGTGTGCGGTGTGAGCGTGGAGTGTGTCGCTGTGTGTGTCTGTAGACATGTGTGTGAATGAGCGTGTGCGCGGCCGCCACGCGTGCCTGTGTATGTCCCTGCGAACAGGATGTGTGTGTGCCCGTGTGCCTGTGTCTCCGTGAGTGGTCCGGGCATCCGTGGCCTGTGTGTGTGTGTGTGTGTGTGTGTGTGTGTGTGTGTCAGGCTGTATGTGAGCGGGGCTCACTCTGAATCACAGCACCCGGGCTTTGTCCCTCCTTCCCCGGGGACGGGGACGGGGACGGGGACGGGGACGGGGACACCGCGGGTGCTGGGAGGCCTGGCGCTGGGAGATGAGACTTGGCCCAGGTCGGGTCATCCCTCCGCGCCTGCGACTCCTGCCCCTGACTCAGGCAAGGGCTGCGCTGCGTTCCCCACCTTGAGGTTCACCTTCACCTCCCCAGGGGCCACCCCCCACGATGCCACGGCTGGGTCCTTGCTGCCTGTGGGGCCCCGGTGGTCGGGGGCCGGGGGGCGCGGGAGTGTGTGTGCTGCTAAGAATCTTGGGGCCTAGGAACTTGTGTCACCCCCGTGACGCTCACCAAGGGCCCCTTAGTGCCAGGAGCTGAGGAGGCCAGGTGGAAGCTGCTGTCCTGTTGTTAGTCATCAGAGCAGGTGGCTGTCTCCCAGACTTCCAAGTCCTAAATTTCCAAGTTCTGGGTCATTTGTTCAGGCCCTTGGCTCCAGGTGGGTCTGTGCTAAAGCTTTTGAAGTAAGAATAGTAAGAAAACAGTGCCTTTGTATCAGTGCAGGGCTTTTGAAAAACTAACCCCCCCTCACCTCCTTCCTCTTATCCCCCCAACAGCCTCAGGAAGCAGGCAGGCCCGGTTAAGGCTCTGAAAGGGCCAGGATTCAGCTGTTTTTGTTTTTTGCCTACAAGAGCAGCAATTTCACGTAGTTTGGCTTAGTATGATGCCGGTTGACAGATGAGGGTGTTGAGGCTTCAGAGGTGAATGGCGGTTCTCCGGATTGCCCCCTGCTAACCAGCGGGGCAGAAGGACTCCAACCCAGGTCTTGGGGTGACTCGCAGAGTTGGGCTGGGCCAAGGCGAAAGAGTGGCGCTTCCCGGCGTCTTCTCTCAGACCCTGGGCCGCCGTGTCTCCCCCCACCCAGCGTTCCCTGAGTGCCGGGGCTACTTCTGCACCCAGCTGCCAAGGCCTAAAAGAGAGATTGGGGGAGAAGAGAGGAGGGAGGGAAGGGAGAGGCTTCGTGAGTTGGCAGTGAATCAGGGTCTAAAAAGGGAGCTGGGAGGGCTAGGGTGGCAGGTGTTTCTAAAAGGAACATGAGCATAGGATGAACAGCCTCAGACGCAAGCCCTGCAGCCCCCACCCTCAATGCCCCCACTGATCCTGCACGTGGTGCCCACTGCATTTTATGCCAGGGGGCTCCTGTCCAAGGGGTGCGCTTGCATGGAGCTGTGGAACGGCGGCCGGGAGAGGAACCTTGGGACTGACTTGCTCTAACCTCTTGATTCTAAAGTGAGGGCACCGAAGCCCAGAGAAGGGCGCGGACTTGCCCAAGGTCACACAGCAAACTTGCGTGTTCCTGGCGAGTCTCAGCCCGGAAACTTTCCAACCCTGCGCGTTGCTTTCCATTCCTGGACCCCCTGCCCGCCCCAGTCTATGCCCGTCAGAGCCGAGCAGAGGGGGTTTCAAAGACCCAATAAGCCCGAGGCTGTAGATCCTTTAGCCTGGGACCCTTTATAAAAGAGAGGGCCAGGGGTTGGGGGTGGCTTCGCGGCCATGCCCACCGCGGAGTAGGCCACGGGCTTGTCCGGATTCCTGCGTGTGAGGGGCCGGATCTGCTGAAGACCAGACTCCTAGACTCTCCGTGGCGGTGCCTGCTTTCAGCTGCCGCCTGGCACCTCACATCATCTCTCTCCAGCTGATGTTGGGGCTCGAGCTGGCCGGGCTCCATCTTCCTTCATCCCACCCAGTTTCTGATGCATTCCGCCTCTAGCTGGCCTGACAGTCCTTATCTCATGGGTTCCTGTTGGGTAGAGAAACTTCTGGGGCTTTTCTGGTTTGGGGAGGGTCTGTAGTTACCCTTAAACCCTTTCGAATCACACTTTCCAGAAACCTAGGGTAAACGCTAAGATAATTGTCCCCATTTGCCAGATGGGAAGACTGGAATTCAGAGAGGGGCCTTCTATTTGGTGTTTTTTTTTTTTTTTTTTAATTTTTTCTCTTAATCTGCTAAGATCAGTGGAAGAGTTTCTTGGAGTGAGGGGACGAGGCGGCAAATGACAGCCGAATCTTTTGCCTAGAGGGGCTCCTACAGACCCCTTC
The DNA here is from genome assembly GCF_048164855.1 of Canis lupus baileyi. Classification (NCBI taxonomy): domain Eukaryota; kingdom Metazoa; phylum Chordata; class Mammalia; order Carnivora; family Canidae; genus Canis; species Canis lupus. The sequence continues at coordinate 8,335,987 of NC_132850.1, forward strand.
CAGGGTCTTGCCGTCTCCGCCGTCAGGAAGCCTTCCCAGAGTCTGATTTGATTCCCACTTGGTGGAGTCAACTGTTGTCTCAGTGGGAGTTGGAGGACCAGCTGCGTGCCCTCCGCTGTACAAGCATCGTGTCTTGCTGCCTTCTTTGCCCGCCTGCCCCCCCACCCCAGCCCCAGTCTGAAGACTGCTGGCTCAGCGGGCCTCCTGCCGCCTGGGGAGTCTGGGTTTGAGCTGGGGCGAGGCAGCGGCACCATCGTTATGGTAACGAGCTGCTAGCTCATTGTTGCTAATAACTCGTCAAGTCCCTGGGCTCCGAGGCAGCCTGCCTCCCCACCAGCCCTTGTCCCCAAGTCACAGAAAGGAAAAGTGAGGCTGCGAGGGAAGGGCCGATGAGTAAGGGTGTCTGGGGGGAGAGGATGGCCTTGCCCTTGGGTCACTTGGGGGCCGATTTACGCGTGGGATTACATAAGTTTGTGTAGGATCGCCTGGGCTGTGACATGGGAATCCACCCAGAACATACTTGCACCGACCTGCACATGCTAGCTGATGTGTTCATGTGCTTGCCCAGCAGCCCACATGCAAAACATGCTTCCGAGCATCAGAACATGCTTGCGCCTGAATACTTGCTTCTACCATCTGCACATAAGGCACCCAAGAAATCTGGGTTTGTGGGGGTGTCCAGGTATGTGGGTGGGGATCTGATCCTTTTTTCTGATGCGGCTTCAAAGTGTCTTGTTAACAAAGGGCCAGAATGGTCCCGGGGTCCCTTCTTCCTCCCAGCCAAGAGCTCAGAATGGGAGCGGGCCAGGAAGGAGGCGGGGGGCTCAAGCTCCCAGCTCCTGCAGGCTCCTGCCTCTGTGTCCTTTGAGCTCAGGTACCCCCTGCCCCCCTCACTCTCTGTTCTTTCCCATCCTCTCCTCTTCCTATGTGTAAATATTAAAGAGCTGAGCCTGCAGGGCTGATGTAGACATGGAGAGAGAATGAAATTAAAAAGGATTCCCTTGCCCCCATCCCGACACCCCCACCCTGCAGTCCCCCGCTCCTGCCTCCTCCCCTTTTTCTTCTCCCCTCCCCTCAATCAGTGCTTCCACATGTCTCTCCTCCCCCCAGTCCAGATGGGAGCTGGCTCCTTCAGAAAGGGGGCTCCGATCGGGGTGTGGGGAGCTACCTCTCTCGGCCTCCCCCCACCACATCTGCCTACAGGGCTGGGAGCCCCCACGTGAGTATTTCTCTTATCTTCGGGGTGGTGGTTAAGAAGGAAAAAGTGGTTTTTAGAGCCAGCTGTGAGTGGCGTTGAGAGGCTCTGGGCTGAAAAGGAGGTGGGTGGGGTCCTCTCCCTGGGCTCCCTCAGGGAAGCCTCGTGGCTGGGTTTCCTTTCTCTCTTTGGACACAGAGGCGAGGGAGCGACAGCAGGTGCTCCCGGTGGCCAGGAGCCGAGCGTGGGGTGGGCAGGGGCTCGGGGGCTCGGCGGGCGCGGTGGGGGTGTCAGGCGGGCGCCCCGGGGCGCAGGCTCTCTGGGAGCTGTCCCGAGTGCTGAACGGGCTCGGTGGGGACTGGCTCCTTCCTGGCCTCGGCCTCAGGGCTGAGCCGCGCTGCGCTGGGGCCCGTGTCGGGAAGGGGACCGAAGGGGACCCGGCCGCGCTCGGGGCTCACTAGCAGAATTCTCCCGGATGACCCACTTTCCAAGGACGGAGCCTGTGCATGGGGAGATAGATTTTGGGGTCCTCCCTGGGGCTTTAGGCCTCAGGGTTAGTTATTAGCCGTATTTTGGGGGGGAGGCCTCCTCTCTTCCTGTTCCAGTCCCCTCACCCCTCTCCCAGACCACTTTTCCGTGAGTGTGGGGGTGGCCATGGAGGGGGGTACCGTGGCGGCGAGCTCACTCTTCTTCTGCATAGTTTTTAGTGCCATGAGCTTGGGGGTACGGACACTGGCTTTTTCTCCTCCCGGGCCCCCGAAGTTCAGGCTCAAGGCAGCTCTGGACTGGGAGAGCTTAGGTTTTGCAAGTTAGGCCTGGGGGTACACAGAGCCCAGGAGTTCGGGACAATTTGCTCCCTGCGTGGCACCCCTCTGCCCAGCATACTTGGAATCGAGACAGGGGACAGCGAAATATTCTGCAAGCCTGCCTCCTGTTCTCTGCCCACCCTAACCACAGCTCGGAGCAGCATTTGGGAGAGACTTTTGTTGGGGAGGAAGATTTCCAAGCAGAGGATTCAAGGAGTGGGTGGGGTTGTTCAGTGCCATGGAGCAGAGGAGGAGGCTACTGGAGACAGGGCAATGGGGAAAGAGGAAGATCTAGAGGAAGAAAAACCCCTTCAAATTAGGGGGTAGGGTCCAGGTTTCGATCCTCAGCTTCCTTGGAAATCTTTTCCCCACTAACCTAGCGTCTCAATTTTCTTGTGCTTTGTCTTTGTAACTCTGAAGGGAATAGAGCAAGGAGTTATTTCTCCAGGTCCCTTCCCTTGTCATCCCAGGGGGATGAGAGCCAAATGTCAGGACATGCAGATGAGACTGTGGGGAACAACAGGCAGGAAGGGTTGATGGCAGCTTCACCTCCCAGCCCCAAGAGCACAATCAAATATTCAAATGGGATCCTTCTTGAGGGGAGAGCAGAGAAGGTTTCCAGATGATGCTGGGCAGAAACTGGGTGTGGCAGGGAGTTCAAGGAAAGGGGGGACGTATCCAGGGACCCCAAACCAAGCCAGTTTGTTCTTTCCCAGATGTGACTTGTAGTTAATAAGGAGCCCATCACCCATCATGTTTTTGATGTAACTCATCAGGATGATTCTTCCCTTCTCGCTGCTTGGGAGGAGCCGAGTTTTCCTATGCTGTGGGTGCTGGGAGGTGGTGGGTGTGGGTGTGGGTGCCTGTTTGGGGAGGGGAGGTGTTTGTGCTCCACTCAGCTCCCTCCGTTACATAACAGCTTTGATAAGACTTTACTTTGGAGCTGCTGCTACTGCCTGAAGCAGTCACCCCTCCACCCCCACATGCAATGCTGGATGTCCACCCCCCTCTCCCTGGCCCCTTGGAGAGTCCTGCTATCCATGATCTAATGTTCCAGCAGCCACTTTCCTGCTAGGAGGTGTCTTCAGTTCCCCTCCCTGCTCCCTACCCAGCTCATGGTTTGTTTTATTTTTGTTTTTTGTTTTTGTTTTTTGTTTTTCTAAATACTTGCTTCTTTTGTTATCTTGAGCCAAGGTCACCATCTTTACATTTTTAAGCCTTAAGGTCTGGCCTCTTTTTGGCAGGGTCCTTGGGCTGGGATGGAAGGGGTTCGCTGGACATCATGAAGTTGCCCTCTAGGGAGGAAGAGAGGGATCCCAGGAGGTTTTAGAGCCCAGAGATAATTTTCTGACTGTTCCTTCCTGCGCCCCAATAACTGTTTTGGAGTCTGGGAGTGGTGGGCCATACCCAGAGGTATGGGGAGGAAAAACTCGGGTCTCGATATTTTCTTCTTATGTCCCCCTTTTGCATTAAAGAGTTGTATGTGTATATGGGGGCGGGGTGGGGGTGGCCTCTTAGGTGGAGGAAAAAGTGCACCTTGGGATGGGTGCACCTGCTTCGTTGGTACCGATTCCCCAGGTTGTCTGAGGAAATATTGGTTACTACAGGCATGGGACAAGGGGATAACAGCCCATTTTTAGAATGACTTTTTTTTTTGTTTTGTTTTTCCTGAGCGTGGGTGGGAATGGGGTGTGTCCAGGAGTGGGGCATATCCTATTGATAGTAGGAACAACTTTCCAAATGGAGAAGTGGGAGACTGGCAAGAAAGAGAGCAAGTGCAAACTTGTGATGTCCCTTGGAGAGGATATGGACTCCTGGCTTTGTGCGTGGGATAGAAGCCAGGGGAGGGGCTGGATAGCTCTGCTGTTCCGGCGCACGTGCCTGTGAGGGGGTATGTGACTGTGCATAGGTACACACATACGTGTGAGCATGCCGTATAAATGTGTACAAACACTTATGATTTCGTGTAGAAGCGTGGACACGTGTATACGTAGGTGTATGTGTGCACAACTCTAGCGTGCATCCTTATATATATGTGACTTTGAAGGCAATGACTTAATTAAACCTGCACATGAGAGAGTGTGTGTGTGTGCTGGGGTGCTCACCCAACAATGCATATATGGGAGTGGAAGTTTGCATGTGGGCATACATGTGGGGACACACATGTGCATACGTGAATTAGTAGCACGTGAATTATGTACGTAAGCTGGGTCATGTGAATAAATGTGACACAGAGAGAGAGGGAGGGAGGGAGAGAGAGAGGCTCTGAACACTGGAGCTGCCCAGAAGCTGTTTTCCCACATGCTTAAATTTGATCCACCCTGATGCCTGTGGCTCTTCTCCAGAAAGCAGCCTCCTTGAGGTATCTCCAATTCTCAGGTCACAGGGACCCAACTGTTCCTCACTACCATCCACATGGTGGGGGTTTGCAGAGGAGAAGCCTACACAGGCCTTGGACACAGCTGAGTGGGGGAGCCCAACCCAAGGCTATCGGAGGCTGGGGTGCTCAGAAGCGTGTGTGGGGAAAGAGTATGGGAGCTTAAACCTCGACATGACTCGAGACATTTTGAGAATCGAGGGGAACGAGTGGGGCTTGGTGGGTGAAGGGGGCAAGGATAATAGAGAGGCCCAAGCGTGTGCATGAGCCTCACACTCGCGGGGCAGGTGGCGGTATGTGTGTACGTGTGCATGTGCATACCACCTGTCCGAGCTTTCATACGCCGCTCTTGGCATAATTGCACTAAGGTGTACGCGCATGAACGGATTGGCAGGAATGTGTGCACCAACACGGGGATTTGTCCGCACGTACCCGCCTGCTAACACACGTACACATGACCAGAGCGTGCAGAAGTATGTGGGCATGTGCTAACAGAGGCCTGATTGCAACCCGTGAGCGCATCCGTGTGCACCTACCTCACTCACCCACTCGCACACTAGCAGCGGCCTGCACGTGGTTTCCCTGCCACCCCCCCGGTGCCCCCCACAGTACCTCCATTCATTCAGCCAACGTTTATTCCATGCCCATGATCTGCCATGTTCTGTGCTGAACACCGGGGAGGGTCCTCGACCTCAGGGAACTTATAATCTAGAGAAGGTAAGAGACCCGCACCAAGTAAGGAGAGCGTTAGGGAAGGTTGTGTGACGCAAGTGTTCACGGGGGTGGTGGGGGCGTGGAGACCTAGACAGGGCTCGGTCAGTCATGGGGCGGGGACAGGAGGGGTTGGTGAAGCGTCCACAGGAGAGGAGGCCTCCGAGCTGCTGCGCCACGTGAGAACGGGTGGTCCCCAGGTGGGCAACGGTAGGAAAAGGGGTTGCAGTAAATGTCCCGACTGGTCTCCCTACTTCCACCGTTGCCAGCCCCTCCTCCGCAGATCCTCCCCTGCAAAAGCAGTGAGATGAGGTCATGCCTCTCCCATGGCTTCTCGGCTCGGGGTGAGGTCCATATGCTCAGTGGGGCCTGGGTGGCATGACTGCCGTATGTAAAATAGCTCCAGTCACCTCCCCGATCCGAGGTGCCACCCCAGCCAGGGCTTCCTTTCGGTGCCACCAAGACGGTAAGCACAGTCCCACCTCAAGGCCGTCGTGCTAATTTTTCCCTCAGCTTGAGCTTTCTTCCCCCAGATATCCATGTGATTTGCTCTCAAGTCTGCTCAAAAGTCACTTTTTTTGGAGAGGCCTCACCCACCGTTTACCTTAGACGTCCGCTTGCCTTTCTGTCCCCTCCCCGCACTCTGTTATCCAATCTATTTCTTATCATCTCTCTCTCTCTGAGGCAGGGAGCCGAGGCCAGGGCCCGTGCGACGCTGGGGGGCTTGGGCGCCCCGAGGGGACAGGCATCCTCTCCATCTTAATACGCGTCCTGTACCAGAAAGCGAACTTCCTGACAGTGGGAGCTTCCTGAGTCGTGTTCGCGGCCGCCCCTGCGGCGTCCAGAGGAGCATGTGGCCCTGTAGGTCCCCGGCCCGCGGGTCCCCGGCCCGCAGTTGGCAGATCACGCAGGCGGCCAGTGAGGGGAACGGCTGGGGTCGGGCCAGGCTGTGGGGCAGGGGCCCAGCTGGGAGCCCCTGCAGTGGCTTCCGAGAGAACCCAGGGCGAGGGCCGCCCCGATGCCCAACCCTGGTGGTGGAAGTGGAGGAAAGGAGATGGGACGCGTGCGCCCCCGTGCACAGGCGAGCACACGCGAGCACACACGGGCACACGGAGGTATTTTGGGCAGCCCGGTCATTGCCTTGGCCGGAGGAGCCTAAGGGGGGTGAAGAGGTCTGTGCGTCCGCAGAGTGTGGGTCGGGGACAGCCCGCTGCCAGCTGGACCCCCTCCGGTTGACCTTGGCTTACCCTTCTCCCTTCCTCTGGGATCCCGTCACCACCGCACCATGCACCCACCCCTGTGGCCGGTGCGCGGGGGGCTCAGTGATACGGGGCTCCCGCCTTGGGGAGCAGCATGGGCAACCTCATGGGAGAGCCTCAGGGAGTCAGAGCCACGGACGCTTGGACACCCAGGGACCCAGGGCCCACTCTGGAGCGGACCGGAGCCCTGAGAACCTTCAGCTCAGGCCCGGCCCAGGGGCCCAGGCCTGGGTGGGCGGGCCCGGTGTGCCCAGTGGGGCCGTCCTGGGTCCTCCCTGCCCCATCCTGGGTCCTGGGCCCACACCCCTGGTCGCACTGGGCCATGTGTGAGCTCAGGAGCACTGGGCCCCCCCAGGCTGTGACGTGAATTCAGTCGTGTGGGGACACCCTGGGGAAAGGGACGGCGCTCCAGAGGACCAGCCGGGGCTAGGGGGCAGGGAGGGGGCTCTGGGGCGGCTCCACTTTGGGCCATCCGGCCTCTCCCCAGAGGCCTGGGGTTGCGCTGGGGTCGCTCGGGAAGGACGGGCTTGGATGTCAGCCGGGAGGGGACCGCGGTGGTGGGAGGACTGGCCCCACAGCCGCAGCCCGTGCCCGCCGGGTGCCCGCCGGGTGCCCACTGGGTGCCCTAGGCCCGGGCGCAGGGCCTTCGGCCAGGCTCGCTGCATCCGGCTGGGGCGGGGGCGCCGCTCCCCCCACCTGGGCTCGGGGCTGGGGGCTGGGCTCAAGCTGCCGCCAGAGCCGCCCACCTGCCCGCGGTGTCATGGCAACGACTCTGCCCACGTGGACGCAGAGGAAGGGAGAAGAGAGGAGGTATCACGACAGCCGGGAGGATGGGAGGAGGCTCCCGGCCTGGGCGCTCACCCGCCGGGCAGGGGGCAGGAGCCGCTGCGGAGCACAGTCCTGGGGCCTGGGGGCTGCTGACGGCCTCGGCCTGTGGGGGGGGGGAGTGTGCCCTGGGGGAGCCGGGCTGTGGTTGTGCAGGTGTCGCCTCTCCTGCCCTGCAAGTCCTCCCCGCCCTGCAAGTCAGGCCGGCGCCTGGGGCTGAGGGGATGAGAGCCCGACCTACTTCTCCATTTTCTCACTATTTTTCAAAAGGAAAATGACCCACTTTTCAGCCAATGGGACTGGGGCCTGCTCCCAGGCCGATCCCGAGCCCCCCTGCCCAGGCCTCTGCCCCGGCCTCAGCCTGCCGGCCACGTGCTGGACCCGCCCCCAGAGGGAAGCAGGTGCATCTGTGCGGAGGGTCCTTCCCTGCTGACCCCACCTCGGCTCCACCTGGGCGGACCCCAGGGGCAGCCGCAGCCCCAGGCAGCCTGAGCGTCCTGCCTGCCACCCCCAGACCCGCGCGGGACGCATCCGTGGTGGGACAGGAAGGCCCTGGGGAGCTGGGGGAGGCCCGCCCTGTATGAGTGGGTGGTGCTGTGCTTCTTCTTAAGTGTGGAAAGGGACAGCCTGTGGCCCTTGAGGACTGTGTCTGTCTGTCTGTCTGCCTGCCTGCTGGAGCTCCTCCCAGAGAAACTCCTAGAGGGTTCTGTTCTATGCCTCCCCTCCCAAGCCCTTCCCTCTCTCTACGATATTGGTCTGGGCCTCAGAGCCCCCTCCCTCCCTCGGCTATATTGGCCTGGGCCGGCTTGGGGGGTGATTAGGGATTTAATTATTTAGTTTCTCCAGCTCAATAGATTAATTCCATCCATCACAGGCAGGCTGAGCCTTCTTCCCCTTTCAGGGCCTCCTGGCCAACCCCAGAGGGATGGAGCATCATTGCTCACCTGGGCCTAGTACAGGGTCTGGGAACAATGGACACAGTCTTGTTGGGGAGGATCTGGTGCATGACATTGAGCAGATGTGGGTGCCTGCGTGATGTGGGGCGCACAGGTGTATTTGTTGTGTGGGGTAAGCACGTGAGTGAGCGGGTATGTGAGGTCTGTACCTGTGCAGCCTCCGTGTGGACAAGCATCACTGTCCGTTGGGTAAAAGTGCAGAAGTATGTGACCCCTTGTGGGAACAAGTTAGCGTGTATCTGTGCACATTATGTGCTGGTGACTATGTACACGACGAGTGCCATGCGAGTCGTGCTGGGTGATCTGCATGGCTTTGTAATCTGACTTTGGATGAGCACATATGTTAAGCTGTGAATAAGCGGCCTCGGCAACATGTGCCTGTGTTCGAGGGAGGGATGGCGGGGATGGAGGCTTTCTCAGGCCGAGTGATGAGTCAGGGCACACTGGGGGTCCCCCTGGGGGCCTCGTCAAACCGCTTCGGTCAGAGAGCCGGGCTCCTTGGGGCCTGCTTGGCCTTGGTCTCTCAGTGGTGGAGAATGTTGGGTGCGGACTCAGACCAGATGCCAGTCCCTCTTCCGCCACGTCTGTGACCTTGGCCGCTTTTCGTCATGTTTCTAAGCCTCACTTCCCCATCTGTAAAACGGAAGTAAAAATGCTAGCTTCCGCAGAGGCCAGTTCGCGAGGGCTGCGTGGAGAAGTGCGTCCGAAGCGCCGGACACGATGACTTTTTAGTTGCGGGCATTCCGAGCGCCGGACCATGGACTCCAGAGTTGCAGGGCACCAGAGGTGGTGTGTGTGACACGTGTCAAGCGCTTGAATCCACTCTATAGCGTCTCCCAGAGCAGCCCTGCAACCTCCGCCTCCGTGCCTCGCCGGGTCCTCAGGGAACCCCCCACCCTGGAGCAGCTGCGGCTGCTGGGCCCTTCTGGCACAGCCACCGGCAGGCATTTCCCTCCTGCCTTCTTCTTGTCTCCTCTACAACCTGTGCCCCAGCTGAGGGGTACGAGCTCTCGATGGCTCAGTCACTGATCCTGAGCGTATTGAGCACCTACTGTATGCCGGGTCTGTCCATACTGAGACAGATCAGATGCATCTGGTTTTCCTGGAGCTTACAGCCTGCAAGCAAACGTTCGCTCTACTGTGCTGAAGTGTGGGACCTAAGAGGAGGTCGCAATGGCTGGGGCTGATGGGGAGGGCGCTCATGGGGAAGTTTTCTTGGGAGGACGGAGGCCTGCACTGCATCAGAGGTGAAGCTGGGAGGACAGGCCTTCCCTCTGGAAGGATCTCCTCTCCCCATGCTGTCTGCCCCTGTGGCCGTGGCTCCTGCTAAGCCCAGAAATCCAGAGAGGAGAGCAGAGGCTGAGGTAACCCAGAGGCTGGGAAGGGTGGGAGGTGTTACCCCCTAAACCTGGCACCCTGCCTACCAGCCAGGCTCCATGGGGCCCCGTGGACTAGCCCTGTGCATGACCTCCCTGCAGGAGAGGCCCAGAGGAGGAGACGGGCCCCAATGTGGACAGCTCCCGTCTACAAGTTCACACAGGTTGCTTACAGGACAAGGTGCTAACCCGGGGGGCCGACCTAAATTCTGGACTCCATCGGACATCTGGGCCACAGGGCCTGGGCTGGCTGAGAAGCTGCTGCCCAGTGGACCCTCGCCACGGGCTTGGGATCCTCCCTGTTGTTCTCTCATGTCTCTAGCAGGATGAAGTCTGGAGGCCAGAGCCCCAGCGGCCCAAATGTCATCAAACACATACAAGTGAAGGGCGCTGAAGTCAGGAGAAGCCAGTGTATGCAGGGAGACCTGTGTGTCAGTTGCCTTGGATAGATCAACTTCTTTTGTCGTTGCGATGGCCTTAGGAGGTTTATTCTCCCCATTTTACAGATGAGCAAATTGAGAATCAGACAGATGGAGCAGTTTTCCAGGGTCATCGGGTGGGCTGTGATATAATAGTTGGAAGCAGATGCCTGTCTTCTCAATACCCAGCAGTAAGGTCCCCGGGCCTTCCCTTCCAGATCCCGACCGAAGAGAGGCACCATCCCTGGCTGGAGGGACTGGTGGGGCCTGCAAATCAAGGCCTCTGGTTGTCTCAGATGCCACCATCTTTGGCCACCAGGGCTGCTCTGCTAGTTTTAGCAGCTCGAGGTGCAGGAGGCCTCCAGAAGCAGCTCGGGCACACCAAGTCCTGGGTGAAACGTGAAACAAATGAATTTTCAGAGCACCTGTTTCTGATCCCAGTCCAAATGAGGCATGGCTCAGCCTCTGCCCAAGGCCCTTGGAGAGACCCTCTTGGAGGCCCTGCTTCCAGGCCTCACACATTCTAGTGGTCCCTCCACCCATTCTCAGTGGCATTGATGGACCTTTTCCCTGCTTAATTCTTAATCCTTATGACGTCATGATGAGAAAGGAACTATTCTTGAGAAAGGAACTATTTGGAAGTTGAGGAAACTGAACTCAAGAGAGACTACGAAGGGCCTTCCTTCGGCCCCGTGTCCAGTAAATGGTGGGCCTGGGACGTGAACCCAAATAGTTTAACTCCAGACCCACAGTCTCTCTTATCAGCGCCCTTGACCAGGGTCCCTGAGAGTCTGGTCTTGGGAATCCTGCCCCGTGGCGAGTGGGCAGGGATGGCTTCCCCATGAGGCTTCTGTGAGGCCTTCGGGAGGGGGGACACGTCGAGGCAGGAGAGCCTGAGAATGGGTTCGCTCGGCAGGCCGGGAAGAGCAGGCCGAAGCCGGCGGCGGCCGCAGTTAAGAGGCGCGGGGGGCGGGGGGTGATGGCTGAGCTGAGCCTCACGGGGCCTTCGGCAGCCCTGGAGGAGGAGGAGGAGGCCTGACTTCTGCTCCCGGGGCCTCTCGGCTGATGGTGCCAGCCGGGGAGAGGAGCTGGGCCCAGGGAGCAGGAGTGAAGAGACCTGCGTGGGGCTGGTGGCAGACTCCGAACCCTGAGAGTCCCTCCTCAGAGCCTCAGTCCTCCCTGCAATGTGGGGAGGCCATCTCCCCGCTCTTTCTTCTTCTGTCCCCTGAACGCCTTCCTCGAACCGTGCCAAGGGGGCGCATCTGGAGGGACCCACATGCCTCTGGCAAAGAGCCGTCCAGACCTGCCCAGTTGAGACGGGCTAGAGGAGTATGAGAGCAGGGCTGGGCTTGGAGGCTGGATGTCTAATACCAAATCCTTCAAGGGCTCGCTAAAGCCTGTAGAGGGAAAGGACTAGAGGTCCCTTCTATGCCCTGCTGGGCACAAGAGAAGAGTGGGTGAAGGTGGCAAGTGAGGACTTTCATTCTTATAAATAGATACATATTTTTAAAGATTTATTTACATATTTACTTTAAAGAGGGGGGCATGCATAGGGGGGCAGAGGCAGAGGCAGAGGGAGAACATCCCCCAAGCAGACTCCCCACTGAGTGCAGAGCCTGACATGGGCCTCGAGCCCATGACCCTAAGATCATGACCTGAGCTGAAATTGAGAGTCGCCCACTTAACTGGCCGAGCCCCCCAGGGGCCCCCAGATGGGTATCGTTTTGAGCGCCTGTAATACCAGGCGTTGTTTGCGACACTCAGAATCCCGCAGCACCTGAGACAGACACGGTCCGCGTCCTGCTGGGGCTTATGTCCTCCTATGGGGAGACATACTATAAACATGTAATAGAGAAAGAAAATAATTTCAAAGGGCAATAAGTGCGGGGAAGACAATGAAGCAGGGTGATGGAGAGCATGCCTGGGGGGTGGGGCTCAACTCCAGCTGGTGAGTGGTCAGGGAAGGCCTCTCTGAGCCGAGACCTGCAAGATGAGGCAGAGGAAGCCATGGGAATATCTGGGGCAGAGCGTTCCAGCAGAGAGAACATCAAGTGCAAAGCCCCCTGAGGTGGGATTTTCAAAGAGATTATAGGTAGTGTGTTATTCACAGACTGAGCACTGTCCAACGGGTCAGGAGATGGATTTAGACTTGGCTCTGTCTAAATGTCTCGAGTATTTTGGAGCAGTAAGCCCATTTTCTGTAAAATTCCTACCCTAACCGTCCCCCCCACCCCCAAGAAGAGCTGATTAAATTAAGTAATAAAGGCTAACGAGAAAGACCCCGCGCCTCCCTCCTTCTATTCTGTTTTCTTGGGGCAGTGAGGGTAGGAGGAGGTTTTTCTCTGGGGTCCTGAGGGGCCGGGGCTGGGCACGAGGCACACGGAGTCGTCCGCGACAGGGCTGGTGGTGAGGTAGAGAGAAGCAAGGGACAAGGACGCCAGCCCAGCCCCTAGGATCCTACAAAGGCAGCATGGCCAAGCCAGTGGGATGGGCCCGGGGCCCGGGTAGCCCTGGATGCGGGGTCCCTGGGTGCAGGGTCAGGCCGGGGAAGAGCGCCCATCCCTGAGCAGAGCAATGTGGGCTGCAGGCCGTGGGCCCCGGGAAGGCACCCTGCGCTGACCCGTTTACACGAGTGGACACACCCCCGCCCCCGTGCACAGGCTGCTGTCAGGATGGGGGGCGTGGAGGCCAGGGCGAGACCCCGAGGCAGGGTCTTGGCTCCTCTGGTGGTCCTGGGGAAACAGGCAGGCTGGGTGGGCAACGCCCGAGCTCTGGGGGCCCGGGAGCAGGCCCGGCTCACCCGCAGGACGAGATCCAGGCCTCACTCGCGGCAAGTTGCGCCGTGTTGGACCTGGCGTGGGGGCGATCTCAGAGGTTCCAGGGTGTGGGGCGAGATGGGGCTGATCCCCGGCAAGGGGGCAACCGTACCCCTGGGCTGCCACCTGGACCACTGTGGCCAGCCCGCCGCTCTCCCAGCCGGCTTCATGAGGAAGGCATGACTCGGTTTGTATTTGCTTTTTGAAATCTCTGTCTTTGCTTTGCCCAGGGTCGCTCTGCGCCAACCTCTGACATGGAGGCCTTTGCTGTCAAGCGCACCTGGCCCCCTGGTGCCCGGGTGTGGACGGTCTAGACGAAGGCCTGCTTTTGTCCGCAGCAGAATAGCTTCTGTCCGCAGCAGAATAGCTTCTGTCCATGGGCTCGGAGAGATTAAGGGACCCAGCCGAGGTCGCCCTGTAAACCATTGGAGGAAGTCAAGAGAAGAGAAAGGAAGAGCGTGCAGATGACGAGGGCTACTTTAAGTGCTCCCAAGTGCCGGCTGTGCCACCGAGGGCTTTGTGGCCTGCACCTTGCGGGCGGCACACGTCGATCCCTTTCTGGCGACCCCGATAGCTCTGCCGTCTCGCAGGCGGGAGCGTGGGCGCGGAGGGCGAGGCAGGGCCCGGGCCACAGCCTGGGCGCGGGCAGGCCCCGGGAGAGCCAAGGAGGCGCGGCTCTGGCCTCCGCAGCCCTGCCCCCTGCCTCCACGGTCCATCCTTTTTCTGGAAGGTAATTGCTTGGGGCAGGGACAGCCTCCCGGCAGAGCGCACAGCTGCACTCCCAGTGAGCTTTGTAGCGACAACCCCGCCAGGCTGGCGGCCCCCGGCAAGTTCCGGTTTAAGGGACTAATTGCCGGATTGTGTAGTTGGTGCTAAATCGGGTAATTTCTTGGTGACGGCATGCGTGCCAGTTCCTCCATCCCCAGGTGGGCTGGAGCCGCATCGGGGGACCTGTCACTGCGGCGCCCCTGGGCCCTCCAGCCCCACGCGTGGGCCAGCACAGGCCGCTGCGAGGGCGGCCACTCTCGGGGCCCTGGGGGCAGACGGGTGACGGGGGTGGTGGTGGGGCGGTGATGGGGTGCAGTGGGCGGGCGGTGGCACCGGTGCCTGGGGTTGCCGCGGGGCTTCCCGGAGCTTCCTCTCTTCTGCACTCCTGTGACCTTGGACCTGGGCGACCGGGGCGCTTGCTGCTGGGAAGGCGCAGCCTCTTGGCTCTGGCGATGGGTGGCTGTGAGCAGGCTGCTGTCTGTCTGTCTTTTCCTCTTTGGCCCACTGCACTTTCATCCCTGTGTTGGCCTCCGCACGGCGTGGGGGGAAAGGCGGCCTCTGTGGGCTGGCGGCGGGGGCCGCAGGGAAGCCAAGGCTGCGGGCTTGACAAGGTCCGGCTTGGCCGCCCGATCTGTGACCTGGCGTGGGTCAATTGGCCTCTCTCAGCCTCAGTTTCTCTTTCTGTGAAATGGAAGCGGGGGCCCACGTCTGTCCCTTGGGATCGTTGAGGGAGGTACGTAAGGTGTAAGCGGAAGGCTCCCGTTCACCCCACGAACGCCTGCTGAGCACCGGGCGTTGACCTGGGGCTGCGAAGGTGACCTAGGGCCATGGGAAGGTGACCTGGGGCCGTGGGAAGGCGACCTGGGGCCGCGGGAAGGCGACCTGGGGCTGCGGGAAGGCGACCTGGGGCTGCAGGAAGGTGACCTGGGGCTGCGGGAAGGCGACCTGGGGCTGCAGGAAGGCACCCCCAAGGTGCACGAAACCCCTGCACCTGCCCGGAGCCCAGGTCCCAGTGGGGCTGCGGCCTGTCTCCTGCTCACAACCTGAAAACGGCAGCGGCTGAGGGCGGTGCAGGTCCTGGCGCCTCGAGAGCAAACAGCAGGGAGATCTGACCTAGTCGGGAGGCCGGGGAAGGCCGCCGAGGAAGCAGCAGCGAGGCTGAGATCTGAAGGGTGTGTGGGAGTTGACAAGGCAGAGGAGGACGAGGGAAGGCTTTCTGGACGACCAGGGGGATCGGCCCCGACGGGAGGGATCCCGGGGCTGCGGGAGGACTGGCCTGGTCGGAGCCGAGGGAGTGCGGAGGAGCGTGCATGAGGGGTCGCTTGGAAATGTTGGCGGGCTGGGCCCTGCAGGCCGTGGGGGACATGGGGGCCGCGGGGCCATGGGGGCCGCGGGAGACGTGGGGACGGTCATGGCGTTTCATCTGAACAACGGCAGTAAAACCAGTGAGGAGTTTTAAGCAGAGAGGTGACCCGATCCGATGTCCGTCTCCACTTGACCATTTGGATTGGAAGGGAAGGGGCAGGAGAGGAAGCCGGGGGACTAGTTAGGAGCTGGCAGGACAGGGGTGCTGAGTTAGTTGGACTAGTTCGCAGTGCTCTCTGCCTGCAAATCCGGCCAATCTGGCTGACCATGGTTTCAAGGCAGAGATGTTGATTCCTTACCAACAGTTAGGCCTGGAGGAAGGCAGCCGCTCCTGTTGGTTCCTTGGATTCCAGGACTTGAGTTTCTGGGATTCTCTAGGCCTTTCTGTCATGCTAACAAGACCCCGGCCTTCGCTCCGGGCATCATGACTGCGTTCAGGCCCAGAAGAAAGGGGGGGAAGGATGGTACCAGCAGGCCCCACCCCTTTTATCACAAAGGCAAAGGATTTCCCAGAAACTATCGGATGTTTGGGTATCATTAGCCAGGAGTGAATCGTGTGGCCTCCGGTTGCAGGGGCTGCTGGGACAGGGAAAGGACACGGAGGCCGAGGCTGAGCTGGTCAGCCGGCAATGATTTGGTGGCTGTGGAAGTAAGCGGGCAGGTCTATGCCGAGGAAGCAAAATCCACAGGACCTGGTGATGGATGGAGTTATGAGTCCCCTCCCTGCTTGTGTTGCCTCCCTGTTGATTAGTGATGGGGCAATGGCGGGAGACCGTGATGGTAAAACACACCGTACGGGGGGGGGGGGGGGGGAGCCTGGATGATCCAATCTACATCAAGGAAGTCTTTTCTTTAGGAAACCCGTAAACTGCGTTGTTGCCTCCCCTCCGTGCTCTGTATTTTAGTTTCACCGTGGTTTAGTATTTGGACGTCGGGGATTTTGGAAATCCAAAATAAGGCTTCATATGAGGGGATTATATTGTGTGATCTTGGAGAGTCTGTGAAATGGCTCCATATGCGTTTTATCATTTGATATTCAGATCCTGGGAGATGGAGGAGCAGCAGGCATCAGGTCACTTGCCTGGTGTCACACACCTTCTGGTCTCAGAAGCTGTGCTTTTCCCACTAGACGATGCTGCCCCATAGGACGCGGGCAAGGGAGGCGAGGATAGCTTGTCTGGAGAGCATCAGTCACAGAGGCCTGGCTCCCCTGAGACTGGCTCTGGGAGAACATGGATTGATGCTAAAGAGACTGAATTTGGAGGATTCCCCGGGTGGCTCAGCGGTTGAGCATCTGCCTTCAGCTCAGGGCGTGACCCCCGGGTCCCAGGATCGAGTCCCAGGTCGGGCTCCCTGCATGGAGCCTGCTTCTCCCTCTGCCTGGGTCTCTGCCTCTCTCTCTCTCTGTGTCTCTCATGAATAAATAAGTAAAATCTTAAAAGAGACAGAGATTGAAGTTTGATAAGATCTCGATGGAGGCTCAGAGGCTTGGCAGCAGCCCCCGGTGTCAGGCAGGGCTGAGGGTGGGGGGAGCTGGGGAATGAATATCCACCCTTGGGAAGCTCGGCGTGATGGGACCACAAACAAAGCCAATGAGACGGGCTGGGCTTCTGCCGAAGTGGACTGTTGTGCTGCGAGTCCTGATCATGGTCCTGCCTGGGGCGAGGAGACGAGGACTGTGATGAGGATGAAGGCCCGGGCTATCAAAAGTTCTCTCCAGAGCAGTGAGGTGCTTCCAAGAGCTTTTCCAGCAACTGCTTGTGAGGCCATGTGGGTCTGAAGTACCCCCTGGTGCCCCAGAGAAGGGCAGTGGAGGAGAAGACTTGTTGCCCAAAGCCAAGCAGTTGAGATCCATGAGGTCACCCCAGGCTCCCTTCAGGCAAGATAAGCAGCCGCGTCTTCCGTCCGGGCCACCAGGTGGGCCGGGGGCTGGACATGTCTCCGTC
Source organism: Canis lupus baileyi (assembly GCF_048164855.1). Taxonomy (NCBI): domain Eukaryota; kingdom Metazoa; phylum Chordata; class Mammalia; order Carnivora; family Canidae; genus Canis; species Canis lupus. The sequence goes on from NC_132850.1 coordinate 8,352,806, forward strand.
TCCTCTATGGAAGGTTTCCAGGAGACTCCACAGCTCTCTTCATCGTCTCGCGTAGCTCAGGGCCAGGAAGTTCTTCCTGAGGTCTGACCGTGTCTCTTGCGCCGCTATCAATCATGCTGGCCAAGCTGGCTCTTCTCTGGACGTCGCTGTGTCCAATAATGGCTTCATCAGTCTCCCAGTCACGGCTGCTGCAAACTTCAGAGTCGTCTTCCTTCCTGACTCTCTCTCCCCCACCTCGTCCCAGAATCGGCCAAGCCCTGCGTGTCTGCCGGAACTTTCACAGCCCCCCTCCCGCCCCCCCGAATTCCTTCCTTGCCCACCTCTTGTGCCTTTATGTTTCCCGTTTCCTGCCCTCTGGGAATTTGGTCTCCCCACCACCTCGTCTCGGGACACGCAGCCCTCGTTCTCTGTCCCCAGCACAGTCTTCCCCGGGAAGTCCTCCTCAGCTCCCTCTATTGGATCCGGTCTGGTCTTCATCCGAACCAGCGTGGCATTGAGTCCAGTCATTTATTCATCTACCTGGTGAAACTTGAAGGAGGACCTGCTCGGCACAAAGCCCCGAGTTAGGTGTTGGGAGATCCAGGGACACGTAGGATACGGTTCCTTCTTGCGCTGTAGCTGGGGAGACACGGACTGAACCTATTTCAGTGCCGCATTATGGTTTCTTTCACCGGGGAACCAAGGCTGCGGGGAAACCCCGATAGGGAGGCATAACCCGGAATAAGAGTCCGGAAAGTCACGGAGGGAAGGTGAGGCTCCATGAGAGTAAGTGGTGGTCGAGGGAAAGAGCTGAGGGCAGTGGATGGAAGGAGATTCTAGGAGGAGGTACAACTTGTGCAAAAATACAGGGACCTGAAATGACCCTGCCACGTAGGATTGTCCCCTTGTTGGACTGGAAGCCTCTCGACGACAGAGGCCATACTCGGATCACTTCTATACACGTCTTGCTCAGTCTGGCTTATGGTAGCTGCTCAACAAATTCTGTGGAGTGGATTCGTATTTGAGGGCGATGGGGCGGGGGAACCCAAACGCGATGGGAGGGGAAAAAACCCAAACACGCAGTGGCTCAGCACCATGGACAGATCACAGAGACACCTGCGCTTGGAGGTAGTCCAACCCGTCAGCTCATTTGCATGTATTTGCATAATGAAGCCAACTTCATTTCCCTGGGCGTCCAAAGGCTGCGCATCATGGGGGACCCAATCAGTCCTGGCGCGGGGGTCGACTGGGAAGGGAAGCTGTCCAGGCCTGAGGCTGGGCCTCCGAGGACTCAGACCACTGCTCACCACGCTTTTCTCTTCCATGTAGGAGCCAGTGATCCTGAGCCTTCTGGAGCTTCCGTTCTGTCTGGTGGTGGGGATCCTGACACCAAGGATGGGAAACCCTGGATGGTGAGTGGTAGGAGTCTGGGACATGGGGCGCGGCTCGAGGTTCTGAAACATCAGCCTGGACGCGGCGTGAAGCAGTGGGTATGGAGAGGTGGTGCTGGGGAGCGAGGGAGGACAGGTGTCCGAGGTGCTGCTGTCTGGAGTCTTCGAGGCTGTCATCCCCTCCTGGTCAGCAGATGGCTCCAGAGCCTGGTCTGGGATGAGGGAGGGCGCCGTCTGCCAGTTCCTCAGTCCCTGTCCCCCCTGCTGACACCCCCTCCTGCTGTAGCTCCTGTCCTGGCAGCTCTGCAGTCCTGATCGGAGGCAGTTCTTGCTGAGAGCTGACCTCTCTGTCCTGTAGCCTTGGCAAGCCTGGGATGGGGGCCAGGGACACCGGTTCCAGCGCTCGCTCTCCATTACCTCCCTGCCCAGCCCGCCCTCTGTCCCTGGGAGGAGGAACTCCTGCATTCCCATCTCAGTTTAGGATTTAGACGCTGCCTTTTGCAGCCAGCGTCCCTCCTCTGCATGGTTTCTCCTCCCTGTGTGACTCCTCAACAGTGGGATGAGGGTGCGGTGGGGATAAAAGGCAAAAGGGGAACACTTGGAAGCCAGAAGAGGAAGTGGCAGTCATCTCGGGTTATTCCTTCCTGTCTCAGCCCTGGAGTGGGTGGGCGGGGGGGGGGGGGGGGGGGGGGGGGGGATGGTGGGCGGGAGGAGAGTGAGCCTGCTGCCAGATGGAAGGAACTGGGTGCGGAAAGCAGGGGAGGGGGCGGCTATGTCCGTGTGGGTCCAGCGCTCTGTTTGGTTACCGCTCCCGGAGGCCGTGACCCTGAGGCCTGCCCCACACAGCGGTGGATGTGGGTAGGACCGGGGCACAGGTGTGGCCTTGGGTCAGTGCGCCTAAAGCCAGCTTGTTAAAAGGTAGTTCACCGAATGACCGGTTTCTCTGAATATCTATTTTTGTGTCTGCTCGGGTATCCTTTTATTTTCGGTGACCTAAGGATTCTTCCAAATCCGCTCGGCTGAGGGCATTTAGTCTCGTGAACAAGTGTTTATGAAAACGTGCAGCATTTGACGGGCGATGGCATTATCTTGCACCCTTGTGAGTGCCGTCACCTAGTATGACCGTTGTAAGGGATTTCAAGCTCATTCGGGGGAAAGATAGTACAATCAATCACAATAAGTCGATGTGCGTCACCTGCAGGGACACGAGAATGCCTGATAATTGAGAGTTTTGGGTGAAGTGGCCTGTTCCACCTGAATCCTTTTTTCTCCTTCTTTTCCCAGGAGGTTCCTGGGGCCTGGCCCCCAGCACCATGAAGTACCCTTGCTGAGGCCATGAGGGGTTACCATGGCGACCGCGGTAGCCATCCCCGCCCAGCCCGCTTTGCCGACCAGCAGCATATGGACGTGGGCCCAGCTGCCAGGGCCCCGTACCTGCTGGGCTCTGGGGAGGCCTTCTCCACCGAGCCCCGCTTCTGTGCCCCAAGAGCTGGCCTGGGACACCTTTCTCCTGAAGGGCCCCTGAGCCTGAGTGAGGGGCCATCAGTAGGCCCCGAGGGAGGGCCAGGGGGGGCCGGGGTTGGGGGAGGCAGCAGCACCTTCCCCAGGATGTACCCTGGCCAGGGCCCCTTCGACACCTGTGAAGACTGTGTGGGCCACCCCCAGGGCAAGGGTGCCCCCCGCCTGCCGTCCACACTCCTGGACCAGTTCGAAAAGCAGTTGCCGGTTCAACAGGATGGCTTCCACACGCTTCCATACCAGCGAGGTCCGGCGGGGGCCGGGCCAGGGTCAGGGCCCGCGTCTGGCGCCACCCCGGAGGCCCGCAGCGAGAGCCCCAGCCGCATCCGGCACCTGGTTCACTCCGTGCAGAAGCTCTTCGCCAAGTCCCACTCTTTGGAGGCCCCAGGGAAGCGGGACTACAACGGGCCCAAGGCCGAGGGAAGAGGTGGCTCCGCGGGAGACAGCTACCCTGGCCTGGGCTCCGGAGGCCCGCACGCCTCCCACCACCACCATCACCACCACCACCACCACCACCACCAGTCCAGGCACGGCAAGAGGAGCAAGAGCAAGGACCGCAAGGGGGACGGGCGGCACCAGTCCAAGGCCGCTGGCTGGTGGAGCTCCGATGACAACTTGGACAGCGATAGTGGCTTCCTGGCGGGTGGGCGGCCCCCTGGGGAGCCTGGTGGTCCCTTCTGCCTGGAGGCTCCAGACGGGTCCTACCGGGACTTGAGCTTCAAGGGGCGCTCGGGCGGGTCAGAAGGCCGCTGCCTTGCCTGCACTGGCATGTCCATGTCACTGGATGGACAATCGGTCAAGCGAAGTGCCTGGCACACCATGATGGTCAGCCAGGGCCGGGACGGATACCCCGGGGCCGGGCCGGGCAAGGGGCTCCTGGGTCCGGAGGCCAAGGCCAAAGCCAGGACTTATCACTATCTGCAGGTGAGGCTTTGGTGGGCCCGGGGAGCGGGGTCCTTGACCCTCATCGGTGCTGTCGCCCAGGGAGCTCTCAGAAGGGCTGGCTGGGAGTCACTTGTCCCTGCAATGGAGACCTGGAGGCAGGGAGGTCGTGCCCTGCCTCCCTGCCTCCCTGCGAGCCCCTTCGGGGATCTCAGTTTCCCCATTTCTGACATTGGTGTCAGTGCGGAGAAGACTTCCCTTCGACCTGTTTGGACAAGCTGTGCTGAGCCTCTGTCTTAGGGGCTTGGAGGCAGAATGAGGTCGAGGGTGGGCCGCGGGCAGGACGGCGCGGCCCTCGGGATTGGAGGTCACAGTCGGAAAGCAGTTCTCTCGCCCCCAGGCCTTCTCCAGGCCTCTTTTCTGCTCAGATCTGGGTGGTCCAGATACTGAGTAGAAGGTCAGTTATTTCCAGAATGTGCCTCTGCTGGGTCTGTCGTCCCGGGGTGCCTGCGGCAGAGGACTCCACGAGGCCGAGGCCGTGGGAGAGCCCGGGGAGCCTGTCCTGGGGGTTTTCCTGGGTTGGGGACACGCTGACGTCTGAGCCCCAGATACGACCCAAGGGCAGGGTGTCTTGGGAGCGGATGGTGCAGGTGACGGCTGGCATGATGTCCCCGTCCTGTCTCGCCACTTGCATGGTCTCTGCAGCTGAGGCGAAGGGCTCTGATCCATTCTGCTTGTGGGGTCCTTATCCATCCCGCACCGTCCCCTCTCTGTCTTCCTCCCGAGGTGAGGTCAGGGCTCTTCCCATTGTCAACCTTCCTCTTCTCTGTTCAGGCCCCTCTCCTGTACTCCTTGGCTGGCTTCATTTTTTTTTCTTTTTTAAGTTTTATTTATTTAGGTCATGTCTACACCCAATATGGGCTCCAACTCATGACCCTGAGACCAAGAGTCTCACGCTCTTCTGACTGAGCCAGCCAGTTGCCCCCACCACGACCCCCCACCCCATCCCGCTTGCTCTCTTAAGGCCTCGCATAGGTTTAGGAGGAAAAGTCAATACAAGTTCTGGAAGTCCAGCAGACTTGGAGTTTCCCCCCAAACCCACATTCCACATATTTCATCCGCGGTCGTTCACTGGGGGCACATTTCCGGGGGGAGCCCCGGATACAAAGGTAGAGACACAGGTGCGGCTTGCGAAGCGATTAGACTGGGAAGCAAGTAGGATAGAGCGGCGAGGCCGGGCTGGAGAAGGCCAGGCACCTCGGGAGCATGGAAGAGGCACGTCACCCCCTGGGGTGGTGGCTGGGGGCTGCTCAGGGCCAGGCTCAGGGCCGGGGACTCCTGAGCTGAATTCCCTCCCACGGAGCTGGAGTCGGTCGCGTGCAGCAGCCGATTAAGGGTCCCCCAGGAAGAGGCCGCAGCCGTTCGGGGTACAGAGCATTGACCTTGAGCCGTTCGGGGTACAGAGCGTGGTTTGAGGGTCCCTGGCCTTGCCGGTAAGTTCTTCACGCAGCGGGGCTCTCCTGGGTGGAGAACTTGCGAGAGCCCAAGGGAGAAAAAAATCGGGCCGCGTGAGAGCTGGAAGGGGTGGCCGGGGGGCTAGGGAAGGTTGGAGACTCTGGGCTGGCCTCGGGTGTGCCCCCTTGCTGGGGAGGCAGAGGTTCTCGGCGCCGGGAGCTGAGGGTCCCGCAGGAAGGGCCGAGGGGGGATGGCGGACCCCGCTGGGGCCTGGCTGTCCCTGGGGCCTCGCTGCCAGCCGCTGCTCCAGGCCGCCCTGACCTCTCTGGGGGCTCCCTTTTTAACATGCGCCTCACAGTGTCCTGCAGAGGAGCGAGGAGCCGCAGTGGCTGTGGAGGGGGAGCCCTGCAGTGGCGGAGCCGCCTGGCTGTCCCTGTCCCATGTGCGCTCTGCGCCTGGGGCTCCTCTCCTCGGGCGGCGGCAAGGGAGGGAGGATCCCTTGGGGCCTGGGGCTCCGGGTGTCCTAGGACGGCGGAGTGGGAGCCCATGGGGGCAGGGACCAGCACACCGCAGGGACCTTGCACGAACACAGAGGCAGCCGGCCCCTTCAGACCAGGTGCCTCCGTGGGCTCCTTAACCCTTTTGCTGGACCCCAGTGCTCCCTCCACCCTCTTCTGAACCCCTCCTGTCCGCTGGAGTCCTTGTTCCTTTGCAGACTCTAGTCCGTCCCCGTGTTTCCATCCTGTGGCTGAGCTCCGGCTCCCTCCCTGAGCCCTGCCCCTCCCTGCGGGTTCCTTCCGTCCTGGGACCCCATCCCATGCCTGGGACTTTGTTAGGATCCTGACATCCGTCCCCTCTGCTAGCCTCACCCCCAGAGTCCGTGTCCCTCCCTGAACCCTGTGCTCCCCCCGAGTCCCGACCCCTGTCACCGCCGCACCCCATTCCACGTGTTCCTTACGACGGCTGTTTGCAGTCTTCCCTGCCGCCCCGGCCCTCTCCCCCATGCCTCCGTTTATACCTCATGCCTCCTAGTGGAGTCAGCGGCTCCCTCGCCTTCCTGTCAGCCCACCCACAGACTCCTCTGGGTCTCCCCCCCCCCCAACCCCCGGGCCCTCCCTTCTTGGCTCAGAGGAAAGGCCGAGGCCACTCATCCCGGGCTGACTCCTGCAGCAGGGCTTGAGCCAACCTCCCCAGGGCCCCCTCCACCCCGGGACTGACTGTCCCCCATCACCGCCCCCTCCCCATTTAAACACTATCTTTGTCTACTGGCTCTTTCTCTTACCCTGGAAACCTGCCCGGATCTCTCATCCTGAGAAATCCTTCTTTAACTCTACACCCCCTGCCATCCCCTGTCTTCCCTTCACACCCAGGGTCTTCGAGCACCACCTCTGCGTCCTCACCTCCTTTCCCTGCACTATAGGCTGCCTTGACGGACGCCCTCCAGTGCTTATGCCCGGCCCAGCCAACAGTCCGGAGGCCTTGCTTGGGCCCCGCACGCTGTGTCCGCCTGTTTATCCTTCGCCCCCCACCCCTCCCCGGGATGTGGGCCTCCTCGTCCCCACCAGTCCCAGACGAGGAACTGGACAGAGTCGTGGGTTCCACTCAGGTCCTCCTGTAGCCAAGTGATGGGGCGAGAACTTAACACGGATCCGCGTCCCGCGCCCGAATCACTAACCTCGGAGCGCACTGTGGCATTTGACATTATCAACTCCTTTTATTCTGGAAATGTCTCCTGTTTCCATGACACGGCATTCTCCTGACTTCCCTCCCACCCCCTCGGCCCACTCCTTCTCAGGTGACTTCATAGGCTTTTCTTCCTTTCTTTGCAGTCCCCTTTTTAAATGTCACTGGATCCCTCCCCAGCTCTCCTTCTCCCCCCTGGGCTGTTTCGCTCACCCCTGGGGATTCAGCTGCCGCCCATGACTCCCACGTGTCTGCCTGGAGCCCGGATCCCTCCGCCGAACTCTAGCACCCAGCACCCAGCACCCAGCACCCAACCACCTGCTCGGCATTTCCCTGCCAAACTTAAGATACTCAACCCTAACCTATCACCTCTCCCCCAAACCCGTTCCTCTGGGATTCTGCGGCTCTGAGCGACAGCACCCTCCCCCGGGGCCTCAGCCAGCAGCCTCCCAGGCATCTGCGGCTCCTCCCCGCCCCTCGCCCCCTCGCCCCCTACGTCTAATCAGGCTCACTGGTGCTCTTTAACACCTCATTTCCATCTCCCGTCCCCCTCATTGTCACGGTCTTAATTTAGGCTCATCATCTCTTGCCTGGCTAACAGCACCAGCCTCCTAATTGGTCTCCCTCCTGCCCCTCGAGCCCCTGCCCCCTCCCAGCCCCACCCGGTGCATCCCCCACTTTGGACTGTGGGGCGCGCTTTTGGAACCCAATGCTTGGAGTCCTCTGCTCCAAGGCTCCTCAGAGAGGGAAGGATGGGAGGCTTGGAGGGTTTGGGGTGTCAGCAGGTTGAGAGGGGGAAGGAGAAGGAGGGGTGATAGGTGGGGATGGGTGGTACTCCAGTGCAGGGGGTGGGTCATCACAGGTCGCAGGTCACTGGCCTCTGATCCTCATCCTCTTGGCTCCTGACCAGTCACCTCAATTGAGCAGCGACAGGTCCACGGAGGATGATGAAGCCCCCCCCCGCCCCCCCCCCCCCCCCGCGTAATGGGGGGACAGCCTGAACGCTTCCCTCGGGCTCTGCCTCTGGTGTCTCCACCCTGGCGGTGGGGACAGGAGCCCTGACTCCCAGGTTTAGCAGGCCTGTGTCCGAGAGACAGAAGCTGCTGTCCCCGCAGGTGCCGCAAGATGACTGGGGGGGTTACCCCACTGGGGGCAAGGACGGGGAGATTCCCTGCCGCAGGATGCGGAGCGGCAGCTACATCAAAGCCATGGGGGATGAGGAGAGCGGAGACTCAGACGGCAGCCCCAAGACGTCTCCCAAAGCCGTGGCCCGGCGCTTCACCTCCCGCCGCTCCTCCAGTGTGGACCAGGCCCGGATCAAGTAAGGACGGGAGGGCTGGGGCTGGGGTGGGAGCTGATTTGGGGTCCCTGCAGGAGACACCTGCGGGCGCGTCGGGGCCGGGGCCTGCTTTGGGTTCAGCTGGGCGTCTTGTCCCACCCCACCTGGAGAAGGGGCCCCTGCTGGTAACTCCCATCTGGGTGCCTCTGGGATCCCTGCGCCCAGGAGCGACCTGTCGGGGGGCTTCTGAGGGGCACCACCTGCCCGGGAGCCCCAGCGCTGGGAGTCCCGCCTTCTTCAGACCCCCACTCTGAATGTGGCCCTTTGACCCTTACCAGCTGCTGTGTCCCGCCCCGGATCCATCCCCGGAGCTCCATCCCTGGCTACAGCCGTTCCCTCACCACCGGACAGGTAGGGGCAGCAGGTGCCTGTAGGGGGGGAGGGGGGCACTTCCAGGCCCCCCGCGCCTCAGCAGGTCCGGGCCCGGGGGGGGGGTGGGCAGCTGGAGCGCACCTGGGCGCAGTCTCAGCCCGCCCTTCAGACCTCCAAGGGTCCCCAGGTGCTGACTTTGCAGGGGGACTTCAGTTCTCTGGGGTCCCCCGGCCACCGGGCCTGGTCGCAGCCGGCCCCGAGCAAGGGCGGCAGCACTGTGGCCGAGAAGGGGCTCTCCCCAACCCCGTGGGCCGTTCCACATCCTGGCAGTAGGTGCCTGGGGCTCTGGGGGCGCCCGGTGGGGGGCTCAGTGGGAGAACCTGGGTGCCTGCCCTGACCTGGGGCCAAGAGCGTCTGCTGAGCGGGGGCAGGTGCAATGCCGGCTCAGCGACTTGGGCAACTTACGCGACTTTTTTGAGCCCCACTTTATTTCAAAACTAGGCATCATAGTAGTGTTCTTGGCACAGCAGCTGCGCTCGGGAAAGGTTAGCTATCGTTAGTTTGCTGGGGGTGGGGGGGAGCAACGCAGAAGATGGTCTGATTGGCCCCGACTGTTTGTGGCTGGGGTCTTTGGGATGGTCCCCAAACCAGGGAACGTCCCATGCCGTGTGGCTGAACCCCATGGAGGGTGCTCAGGCCTCGGTTCACCTGCCCCCTCAGCGCCAGCTAACAGGGCCGGCTCTCCCCTTCTGGAAGCCCCGTGCTTGGTTGGCCCTGGAGACCCGCACCTTGCAGCTCTGCTGGATTCCGGCCCTGGCTGCCCGGCTTGCTCGCCCTGCGGAGCGTCTCCAGCTCTCTAGGACCCAGCACTGGGTTTTTCCAGGGCTGTAGTTGCCGGACTTCTCTCCACACTCACTCCTTGGGCCCGTGGCTCGGAGTAGCAGGGACGGCCCGATGGCCCCTATGTGTGTCTCCAGCTCCGATCTTCCCGTAGTTGCCAATGCATGCGTGTCTCACGAGGTATCAGAATCTCCCTTGGATGTTGAGGAGACTCAAACTTAAGAGGTCCACAGTGAGGCTGCTGCACTCTCATCCCCTTCTCCTTCCCCCACAAAACACCCTGCTCCATCCACTGTCCTCTCCGGCTCAGGTAAGGGCAGCTTCTAGGAGCTCGGATCCCAAAGCCTGAAGTCTGCCTCGACTCCTTTCTCTTTGTCTCACTTGCCCACATCCAACCCTTCAGCAAATCCTGTGGGTCCCCCTTGCAGGCATGCCCGGGGTCCAGGCGCTTCCCCCCACGCCCACTGCACTACTCCCATCTGCATCAGCATGGCTTCCCCCCCCCCCAACATTTAGGGAAATTTATTTTATTATTATTTTTATTGGAGTTGGATTTGCCAACATATCGCATATCACCCAGTGCTCATCCCATCAAGTGCCCCCCTCAGTGCCAGTCACCCGGCCACCCCAATCCCCCGCCCACTTCCCTTTCCACTACCCCTTGTTCGTTTCTCAGAGTCAGGAGGCTCTCATGTTCTGTCTTCCTCTCTGATATTTCCCACTCATTTTCTCTCCTTTCCTCTTTATTCCCTTTCACTATTCTTTATATTCCCCGTATGAGTGAAACCATATAATATTTGTCTTTCTCCAATGGACTTACTTCACTCAGTATCATACCCTCCAGTTCCATCCACGTCGAAGCAAATGGTGGGTATTTGTCATTTCTGATGGCTGAGCCATACTCCATTGTACACATAGACCACATCTTCTCTCTCCATCATCTGTCGGTGGACACCGAGGCCCCTTCCACAGGTTGGCTGCTGTGGACATGGCTGCTATGAACATCGGGGTGCAGGTGTCCCTTAGTTTCACTGCATCTGCATCTTTGGTGGGAATGTGAACTGGGACAGCCACTCTGGAAAACTGTGTGGAGGTTCCTCAAAGCATGGCTTTTGTCTGCCCTATCTCATTGCCCCCAAAGGGGTCTCCTGCAGCCCCCCTCCCATTCATTCTCTCTCCGCGTGGCCCCGGGGGGATGGTTTCAAAATAGAATTGGATTCATTCCAAACCCTTGCCTTACTCAGAGGACGTTACTGTGACTTCTAAGGCTCTGCTGCATCTGGCCCTTGTGCGTCCGGTAAGTCCTTCTAACGCTGTCCCCTGCCATCCCCCACCCCAGCCACGCTGGTCCCCTGGCTCCTCCGACACCACGGGCGTGCTCCAGCTTTTTGTCTCCTTACGTGTTACGTGTGTCTTTTGTAAACAGTTTGAGGAGTTTATTTCACATCTATTCTGACAACTGCTTGAGGGTTAGTACATTTATATTTGTTGTGGTTACTGATAGGCCTGGGCGTGTTTTGTGGTTTTATTTTGTGCCCTTATTTCTCACGCCTTTTGAGGGATGCTTTTCTACTCCTTTGCTACCTTCTTTTGGATTAGTTTTCTTCATTTTTCTTTTTTAAAGATTTTATTTATTTGCGAGCGAGAGAGAGCATGAATCGGAGTTGGGGGGGGGGGACAGAGGGAGAAGCAGACTCCCCGCTGAGCAGGGAGCCTGATGTGGGGCTTGATCCCAGGACCCTGGGATCATGACCTGAGCTGAAGGCAGACAGATGCTTGACTGACTGAGCCACCCCAGCGCCCCTGGCTTAGTTTTCTTCATTTTTCTTCCCACCAAATCCCACTCTGGTTTGGCAGTTCTATATTCTTTTATTTTATTTTATTTTATTTATTTATTTATTTATTATGATAGTCACAGAGAGAGAGAGAGAGAGGCAGAGACACAGGCAGAGGGAGAAGCAGGCTCCATGCACCGGGAGCCTGATGTGGGATTCGATCCCGGGTCTCCAGGATCACGCCCTGGGCCAAAGGCAGGCACCAAACCGCTGCGCCACCCAGGGATCCCGGCAGTTCTATATTCTATTTTCATTCTTGTGCTTACTCTTAGGATTTTCATGTGTATATTTGACTTTGCAAAGTCTAAATTCGACAATTTCTTCTAGCCTTAGGACACTTACGTTGTGATCACCTCTTCCCTTCTTACCTGTGCATGTTGCCTGGTATTTTAGTCCCACCTTGTTTTTACCTCTCTGAATGAGTCTTTATTATTGTTGTTACATTTTATGCTTTAGTACTTGATTATATAGACTCACATCTTTACCTCCCCGCCCCCGTACGTCCTTATATTTCGTTTCTTCCTTTTAAATATTCTTTAGTAACTTTCTCAGTCAATGTCTGTTAGTAGCAAACTTTGCCTTTAACGAAAAATGTAGCCTACCCTCATTATTTACCATAAATCAGCTTATTATAGAATTTTAGGTCAGCGTTTGTTTTCTCTCAGTGTTTTGAAGATATTCTTTTGTCATCTGTCTTCTGTTGTTGCCGTTGGGAAGTCTGCAATCAATCTAATCGTCTTTGTGGATGGCGTTCATTTCCTTCTGATTGCTGTTGAGATCTTGTCTGTGATTTTGGTGTTCTGCAGTTTCACTCCATGTGTGTTCTCTCTGAATCCGAAGATTAGTGCTATTCATCAAATCTGGAAATTTCCCTCACGGTTACTGTTTGCTGGCACATCTTTTTTCATCCTTTTTACTTCCAACCTACTTATGGTTTTATTTATTTTTTATTTTTTAAGGATTTTATTTATTTATTCATGAGAGACACAGAGAGAGAGGCAGAGACACAGGCAGAGGGAGAAGCAGGCTCCATGCAGGGAGCCGACGTGGGACTTGATCCCGGGACTCCAAGATCGTGCCCTGGGCCAAAGGCAGGTGCTCAACCACTGAGCCACCCAGGGATCCCCCTACTTATGCTTTATTTTTTTATTTTTTAAAGATTTTATTTATTCATGAGAGATGCACAGAGAGAGAGAGAGAGCAAGAGAGGCAGAGACACAGGCAGAGGGAGAAGCAGCTCCATGCAGGGAGCCCGACATGGGACTCGATCCGGGGACTCCAGGATCACGCCCTGGGCTGAAGGTGGTGCTAAACCTCTGAGCCACCTGGGCTGCCCTACTTATGCTTTATAAAAAAAACTCCAGTCTAACAATTTCTGCCTTTCGAACGAGGCTTTCTCATTCATTCATGGTTAATGTGATTATTGATATGGTTGGATTGTATCGTGTCATTGTCGTTCCTCTGTTCTTTCTTTACTGTCTTCTTTTGTATCAGAAATGTTTTGGTGTAAAATATCGTGCCTTTTAAAGAAGTTTTTTTTTATTTTTTTTTTTATTTTTTTTATTTATGATAGTCATACAGAGAGAGAGAGAGAGAGAGAGAGGCAGAGACACAGGCAGAGGGAGAAGCAGGCTCCATGCACCGGGAGCCCGATGTGGGATTCGATCCTGGGTCTCCAGGATCGCGCCCTGGGCCAAAGGCAGGCGCCAAACCGCTGCGCCACCCAGGGTTCCCCCTTTTAAAGAAGTTGAGAGAAAAAAATCAGGCAACTGTATCTATAGAGTCTTTTATATTTGTCGTTTCTGCTCCCTTTCCTCTTTTCTGGTGGATTTGAGTTACTGTTAAGTGTCACTTCCCTTTAGCCTGAAGAACTACCATTAACGTTTCTTGGGTCTGCGACAAATTCTTCAGTTTATATGTATTTGGAAACATCATTAGTTTTACTTCATTTTTGAAGAATAGTTTTGCTGAATGTGGAATTCCTGGTTGACAGTTTTTTCTTTCAGCATTTCAAATCTACCATTCCCATGCTTATTGCTGTGATGAAAAGCCAGTTGTTAATCATATTGTTGTTTTCTTGTGTGTCGTGAATTGTTTTCCCCTTGCTGCTATTAAGATTTTCTCTTTGTCGAAATGGCTTCCAACATTTTGGCCCTAACATATCTGGCTATGGATCTCTTTGTATTTAACCTGCTTTGCATTTATTGAGTTTCTTTAATCTGTAGATTAATGTTTCATCACATTTGGAAAGTTTTGAACTGTTATTTTTTCAAGTATCTTTTTCTTTCCCTTTCTCTCTTCTTTTGGGATTCCCATTACATGTATACTGCTTTGTTTATTATTGTCCCATAGGTCAGAGACCTATGGGACAATAATGGGTTTCTGTTTATTTTTATTCTTTTTTTTAATCTCTATTCTTCAGATTGCATAATTTATACTGATCTAGTTTACTGATCATTTCTAATGCTGAGCCCTTCTAGTGAATTTTTCACTTCCGTTACTGTATTTTTCAGCTCCAGAATTTCCTTTTGGCTCTTAAAAAAATTCTTTTTTTTAATTCATGAAAGTCATTGCTATGTTTTCTTTTCAGTCTTTAAACATGATTTACTTTAGATATTTTAACATATTTGTAATAGCTGCTTTGCCGCTTTTGTCTGATAAATGAAACATTTGGGGACATTCACATTTTCTTGTTTATTTGCATGTCTCATTTTTTTTTTCTTGTATACTGAACATTTTAAGAAATATATTGTAGCAACTCTGGATTCTTACTTGACCTTTAAAATTTTTTAAAAATTTACATTCTAGTTAGTTAACATACAGTGCAATATTGGTTTCAGGAGTAGAATTCAGCAATTCATCGCTTATATACAACACCTAGTGCTCATCACAAGAGCCCTCCTTAATACCCATCTAGCCCATCTGCCACCCATGTCCTTCCATCAATCCTCAGTTTGTTCTCTATCGTTAAGAGTCTCTAATTTTTTTCCTTCTCTCTCTCTCTTTTTTTCCCTTTCCCCCCTTTCCCATATGTTCACTTGTTTTGTTTCTTAAATTCCACATATGAGTGAAATCATATGGTATTTGTCTTTCTCTGACTGAATTATTTCACTTAGCATAATGCACTCTAGCTCCATCCTCATTGTTGCAAATCGCAAGATTTCATTCTTTTTGATGGCTGAGTAATATTCCATTATATATATATATATATCACCTTCTTTATCCATTTTCATCAGTCATTGGACATTTGGGCTCTCTCCATAGTCTGGCTATTGCTGAGAATGCTGTTATAAACATCAGGGTGCATGTACCCCTTCAAATCTGTATTTTTTAATCATTTGAGTAAATCCCTAGTAATGCAATTGTTGGATTATACAGTAGCTCTATTTTTAACTTTTTGAGGAACCTCCATACTGTTCTTCAGAATGGCTGTACCAGTTTGCATTCCCACCAGCAGTGTAAGAGGGGCTCCCCTTTCTCTGCATCCTTGCCAACACTTAATGTTTCTTGTGTCATTAATTTTAGCCATTCTCACAGGTGTCAGGTGGTGTTTCATCATAGTTTTGATGTGCATTTCCCTGATGATGAGTGATGTTGAGCATCTTTTCATGTGTCTATTAGCCATCTGGATGTCTTGTTTGGAAAAATATCAATTCATGTCTTCTGCCCATTTCTTAACTGGATTGTTTGATTTTTGAGTGTTGAGTTTGATAAGTTCTTTATAGATTTTGGATTTTAACCCTTTATCAGATATGTCATTTGCAAATATCTTTTCCCATTCTGTACACTGCCTTTCAGTTTTGTTGATTGTTTCCTTTGCTGTGCAGAAGCTTTTTATCTTGATGAAGTCCCAATAGTTCATTTTTGGTTTTGTTTCCCTTGCCTCCAGTGACGTGACTGGTAAGAAGTTGCTATGGCCAATGTCAAAGAGGTTGCTGTCTGTGTTCTCCTCTAGGATTTTGATGGTTTCCTGTCTCACATTTAGGTTTTTCATCCATTTTGAATTTATTTTTGTGCATGGTGTAAGAAAGTGGTTCAGTTTCATTCTTCTGCATGTAGCTGTCCAGTTTTCCCAACACCATTTGTTGAAGAGACTGTCTTTTTTCCATTGGATATTCTTTCCTGCTCTATTAAAGATTAGTTAACCATATAGTTGTGGGTTCTTACTTTACCTCTTGAAGATTGTTATTGCTTTGTTTATGTGTTTGTGGATCCCTGGATTAAATCTGTGAAACCTGTCTTCCCTGCTAAATATGGTCTCTGATGTAGTCACTATTTTTTTCCTTGTTTTTATTTTTAAGCCTGGTTTCCTAGGGGTTGTCCTTGCATCTGCATAACTTAGTGTTCAGCCAGAGATTGGTCAGAGATTGTGCCCAAGAACCTTGAGCCAGAAAGGCTTTTCTCGGCTTATGGTTCTATGTGTGGACTAGGGACTGCAGGCTGTTTTTTTTTTTTTTTTTTTAATTGGAGTTCAATTTGCCAACATATAGCATAACACCCAGTGCTCATCCCATCAAGTGCCCCCCTCAGTGCCCATCACCCAGTCACCCCCACCCCCCGCCCACCTCCCCTTCTACCACCCCTTGTTCGTTTACCAGAGTTAGGTGTCTCTCGTGTTCTGTCTCCCTCTCCAATATTTCCCACTCATTTTCTCTCCTTTCCCCTTTATTCCCTTTCACTATTTTTTTATATTCCCCAAATGAATGAGACCATATAATGTTTGTCCTTCTCTGATTGACTTATTTCACTCAGCATAATACCCTCCAGTTCCATCCACGTCGAAGCAAATGGTGGGTATTTGTTGTTTCTTTTTTTTTTTTTTTTTAAGTATTTGTTGTTTCTAATGGCTGAGGAATATTCCATCGTATACAGAGACCACATCTTCTTTATCCATCATCTGTTGATAAACACTGAGGCTCCTTCCACAGTGTGGCTATTGTGGACATTGCTGCTGTGAACATTGGGGTGCAGGTGCTGCAGGCTGTTTTTAAGCCTACCTTGGATTTTACTTTTTGCCAGCCTCTCTTATGTTACCATTACAGGTGTGCTCCATTGGCCAGAGAGGTGTGGGTGGCTCGAGGCCTCTCTGGTCGCTGTTGTGCATGCACTCCCCTCTAGTTAACCCAGGATATGTGGAGAGCTCATCAGACCTTCTCTGGCTATCTCATCCCCTGGAACTCCTCTGTTAAATCCTTGCCTAGTGTGCCAGTCCATTGCATGCTTCCAAAAGTGCTGAAATCTCAGCTCAGCAGTACTGCTGGTTATCCTTGTTCCCCCCCTCCCCACCCCAGCTCTCCCCCCAGCCCCATTCTTGATATTATAGGACAATGTTCCAAATTCAGTGAGCCCCTTTTGGCAGTGGCAGTGAAGCAGCTGGTTTTCACAGCCTGCCTCACCCTGGTTGAACTATTGCAACTGATAGAGCCGGGAACTTGAGTAACAGGAGCAGCCCCAGGCAAGGACACCACAGACTCACGCTGTTCAGTAATTTTCACATATATGTTTCTTTGTTGTATACCTTTGATTGATTTTCAGAGTGATGAAGTGGTTGTTTTCGACAGTTTTGTCTAGCTTTATAGCTGTCTTGCCTGTCACCCTGTCATGCATAAAGCCAGAAGTCTGTAAAAATCTCCATCAGTCTAATTAACTCTTCAAATATTGCTGCTTCTACATTTTATTTAGTATGTCACCTGGAGCTCCTATTAGTGGTCTGTGGGACCTTCTTATTCTTCTCTCTGTGCATCTTGACCTCTTGTTCATATTTTCCATCTCTTCCTCTCTATGCTGTCTTCTGGGTGAATTCCTCAGATCTCTCTTCTGATTCACTAACTTTCTCTGCAGGCGTGTCCATCTACTATTGGATTCATTAATCGTGTTATTAATTTGACTTTTTTCTTTCAGTTCTGGAAACCAGGTTTGGTTCCTTTATATCTTTCTCGTCTTTTATTTGAAGCTTATGTCTCCTATGTCTTCAGTTTTTTCTTATAAGGTTTATAAGTTTGAAACACAGTTTAAAAGCTAATCTGAAAAAAAAAGCTAATCTGTTTTAGGTAAGGTAACACCAGCAGCTGTGACAGATCAAGCTTGCCTTCTCAATGGCTTAACTTAACAAAAGCTTAGGTTTTGTCTATATCACAGTTTGCATTATTATTATCTATTGCTGCGTAACCTATTACCCTCAAACACAGTGTCTTAAAACAAGTACTTATTATCTCACCATCTCTGTGGGTCTGGAATCTGAGTGCAGCGTAGGTGCTCTCTGGATCAGGTGACTCATGTGGCTTCAGTTAAGGTGTTGGCCGGGGCTGTAGTCATCTCAAGGCTTGATTGGAGCAATATCTGCTTCCTCACTCACTCACGTGGCTCTTGGCAGGCCTCAGATCCTCACTGGCTATCGGCCAGAGTCATCAGTTTTTTGACATGTGGGACTCACCACAGGGCTACTCCTAACATAATAGCTTGCTTCTCCCAGAACAAAGATCTGAGAGAAAGAGAGTGTCCAAGATGGAAGCCTAGTCTTTTTGCAATCTAATCTCAGAAGTGCCATCCCGTTGTATCTACCGTGTTCTGTTCATTACGATAAGTCCAGTCCACACTCGAGAGGAGGGGACTGCACAGGGCATTAATGCCAGCAGGTACAGATCATCAGGGCCTGTGTCCGAGGTAGGGCACCACATGGTCTGGTGCGACCTCATCTTCAGTGGGGCTTTATCTGTGAGGATCCTGAACAGCCTGGGTTAGGAGCGGGTCCCTCAGAAAATATTTTGCAGTTGCTTCTGTTAGACTGTTCTTGGCTTGTGATCATTTTATGTCAACTTTTAATTTTCAGGGAGGTGTCTGGGCCACACAGGCCCACAGGCCCACAGAACCCAGTGTCTGTATGAGGACCAGCTTGTGGGTACAAAAATTTTATGAGATTAGCCCACTTTTCCCTCTCTTCAGTGCCTAGACTACAGACAAGGTCCCTGTCATCAGCCTGTGCTGATAATTGATTTCTTTTTTCTTTTTTTTTTTTAGTTTACCTTTCATGACAGGTATTTTCCACTTTCCTACCTTTATGGAGGTTCTCATTTCTGATGCTGTGTTTCATGTGGACCCAACGCCTTACTCCTGCGTCCAAGTGGGTGTTGATACCTAAGCCCTTTGGTCCTTCAGGCCAGCAGCCCATGCCCCCACCTCCCACCACCACTGGGCTGTTTGCAGCCCTGACTCACACAGTTAATATTCTGATTTCCCCATCTCTTCTCTGCTTTTGTCCCCTGGGGACATATCTTGCTTTCTTGTGAGCTCAGCTATGCATATAAAACATTTCTTATATTTTATCCAATGTTTTAGAGTGTTTTGAAATGGGAGCATTTTCCAAGGTTAGCTAAACTAAATGACACAGGTAAAGGATACAGGATGTTGCCCAGCCCCCAGATGAACCCAGTGACTCTAGCGCAGACAATTTGCAATTAGACCCAAGCAAAGTATGTTCTTCGAAACATCCCACACCCTTGGAGATGTTTACTGATCCTGAGCCTGGTGTGGACAGAGGCTAACGTTCCATTTTCTTTTTTTGTTTTTAAGGTTATTTATTTAATTATTCATGATAGTCACAGAGAGAGGAGAGAGAGGCAGAGACACAGGCAGAGGGAGAAGCAGGCTCCATGCCGGGAGCCCGACGCAGGACTCGATCCCGGGATCCCGGGATGGCGCCCTGGGCCAAAGGCAGGCGCCAAACTGCTGAGCCACCCAGGGATCCCCAGGTTCCCATTTTCTAAGAGGATTCTTTGACTTTGACTCTACAGAAAGCGGGTGTGGGGGCAGCAGGCTGGAAGGCAGTTCAGCACAGCACGATGTTACAGTTTTATAATCACGATACAGTAAAGATCAGCACAGGTGCAAAATTCCTTTGGGAGTCTCTACAAGTCTGTATTTCCCTTGGGACCTGGTACCCTGTGGGAACTTCCAAAGCTCCTCTTGGCCAGTAGAGACGGAAGGCGTGTGGCCCCAGGGAGTTTCTCACCTTCCCTCTGTCTGCCTTGGGTGGAGTTGGGCACAGGAATTGCATATGGTTGGGACTTCAAGAGCTTCAGAGACCCTGGGAAGGAGCGGCCCCTGAAAGGTATCGTCGCTGTGATTTATGAATCTCTTACTACTAAGAGTAGTCTACTATGTCTACTGGGCACCCGCTATATGCCAGATATTATGGGTAATACTTTACACACAGAAGAGGCTTGGAGATACTGAGATAGCCGCAGAATGAGATTCCTTCCATCTGTGGTATCCAAAGTTGAGACCAGAATGCTCTCTACTGGGGTTAGATCAACTGTCCTGTGCCCCAGGAGGGATCCTCTGAGATGGATTGGTTCTACTTGGGGACTGTCTTGATCCTGGCCTAGAAATAGCAGGAGTTCGATCAACTTCGGAGCTGTGGGAAATACTCTGGCACTGCTGGTCCTTTGTACCCCAGACGTCCCGAGATAGGAAACCGGAAGGTGGGCTTGCAGAGGGTCGTGACGAAAGCCACAGCTGCCACAGGAGTATGGCTTGTGCCAAACATGACACAATTTAACTTCTACAGGATCTCAAATTGATTTTTCCGTGACCTATGATTTCCGTACACTTGTAATGAAGTTCCCATAGTACAAGCTGCAGAAAGAAGTCCAGACACTCCTTTTTGATTTCCTGGGCCCACACTCGAACCACAGAATCTGAGTTTCCAGCCAATTTTGTCCCTGAGCTTCAAAACAGCCAAAGCAAAGAGAAACATATAATTAGAGAGCCCTGGGTTCAGAGCCTGGGGGTGGAGCTTGAGTTAATGTAGTTTTAAAAGGTCCCCAGGAGAGTCTGATCGAGCCTGGCAAAAGAGCCAGGACACCTGGTAGTTAACTTTGGTAAGTCGCTCACAGGCTGGGCGTTGCTGGTCAAGTCATCTGCTCTCTCTGAGCCTTAGTTTGCCCATCAGTAGAACGGGATGGAAACTTCTGTTCAATTTGAGGTAGAATTTAGTGATACCATGTTATGCTTTGGAGGCGGGGTTATGGAAACATTGAGCTGCATGTTACACACGTGGTCAAGCCACCTCTTTATCTGTTGATTGCACATCAATATGATGCTGTGAATCTTCCCTGGGAGGTGTCATAAGATGCGGCCAGGGGACATTTGCTATGACATTTATCCATGATCCGTGACATCCTCCAATGGCCTCTCCATAATCATTCATGGGGGGATTTCTCTTAGGATCAGTAACAGGAATAGCTGTGGTTCTTTTGAGTGGTGGCCTATTTCCAGGTAGGGCCTGAGACCTTCACCTGCCACACTGACCGAGGGCTTGGTATGTACCAGTACCTGCATCAAGTGCCTCCCATGTTTTCCTTTGAGTCCCCTAAATAGCCCCATGAAGATGGTACCCTTATCATTCCCATTGGGCAGGTGATTCAACTGGGGCCCCAAAGTTTTAAGTAGCTTCCCCAGGCCACACTACTAGGAGGTGGCAGGGCCAGCTCTTGAGTCTAGGTGGGTCTCCCCCTGCTAGCCTGTGCAGGCAACCTGCAGGCTGTACTCCTATGATGCTTTGGCTGCTCGGAAGCTCGGGGTCAAATGTGCACCTATCCTGTGCTCTGGGTGAAGAGCTTATCCCTGGGACCACCCACCTTTTTTTTTTCCTTCGTGCAAATTTGCTCAGATAATATGAATAGAAGCTCAATCTCTGTAGTATATTTAGTCTCAGTGCAGTGCAATGGGACACGGTTCCATGAACAGAATTTTTGTTTTGCATTTTTCTTAGTTGCTTTGATTTTTTTTTTTTAAACACCATGGGTTCTGTACCGCAAAATATAGGAACAAAAACAAGAACCTCCGTCAGCAATGGCTGAACTTGCCTTAGAGGATGAAGGCAGGGGAAGCAGCAGGCCAAATCAGAACCCGAGGGAGTGGGCAGAAGGTGGGAGAAGGTTTACAACACTCGAAGGTTAATAATTTTTCCTTGATCACTTACCCATTGATTTCTTCCCAGCCTCACGGTATGGATCTCTATAGGTTGCTGTCAATCCATTTTGTGATGTGATGGGTCATACATAATAAAATGAGAGGTGGCCTTCCCTGCAGTTCCCCACGTCCATGCTGGGCTGGAGGGTGGGTGTCCCTGACACCTTCAGGGGGAGGTGAAAGAAATGGGAGGGGTTGGGGCTTGGTGCAGAGGGAGATAGGGTGGTCCTGGAAGCCTGGGAAGGCAGACACGGGGGGAGGTAACACTAGACCCCGAGGCAGGCCTTGGGGAGCAGCACAGGGCAGAGGCGCCTCCACCTTCCTGCGCCCCGACGGAGGGTCTCTTCCTCCGAAAGCAGGCGGCACACAGCCCGCGCACATCTGGTATGTCGGAGGCACCGCTTTCCTCCCAGAGCCCCAGTAACACCCCCCCCCCCGTCCCCCCGCAGCTCAGTGAGGAGCTGAACCAGCAGCTGGAGGCCGTGTGCGGGTCCGTGTTTGGGGAGCTGGAGTCGCAGGCGGTGGACGCCCTGGACCTGCCCGGCTGTTTCCGTATGCGGAGCCACAGCTACCTCCGGGCCATCCAGGCCGGCTGCTCTCAAGACGACGACTGCCTGCCCCTCCTCGCCGCCCCCGCCTCTGTCTCAGGGAGGCCCGGCTCCTGTGAGTGCGCCCTCCTGGGGCCCGGCCCGGCCAGGGCTGCGTGACCTGGGCGGCCGCTCGCCTCTCTGGGCCGGATGAGGCGGAGCTCGAGCCTTGGCGCGGGGTGCGCGGGCGGCCTGGGTCCTCTGGCGCCCCAAGGGTGTGGGTGGGGGCGGCTGACGCCCGCTGGGACACCCCCGGACACCTGCTGGGACACCCACTGGGATGCCCCCTGGGACAACCCCAGACACCCCCTGGGACACCTGCTGGGACACCCCTCCAGACACCCGCTGGGACGTCCCTGGGAAACCCCCGGGACACCTGCTGGGACACCCACTGGGCCACCTCCTGAGACACTCACTGGGCCACCCCCTGAGACACCCCCCGGGACACCCACTGGGACACCCCTTGAGACACCCCAGGGACACCCACTGGGACACCCCCTGGGCCACCCCCCGGGCCACCCACTGGGACATCTGCTGGGCCACCCCCTGGGCCAGCCTCTGGGCCACCTGCTGGGCCACCTCCTGAGACACCCCCCGGGACACCCACTGGGACACCCCTTGAGACACCCCTAGGGACACTCCCCGGGCCACCCACTGGGACACCCACTGGGCCACCCCCGGGACACCCTCTGGGTCACCCCCTGGGCCACCCACTGGGCCACCCCCTGAGACACCCACTGGGATGCCCCTTGAGACACCCCTAGGGCCACCCCCCGGGCCACCCCTCTGGGCCACCTGCTGGGCCACCCTCTGGGACACCCTCTGGGCCACCCACTGGGCCACCCCCTGAGACACCCCCCAGGACACCCACTGGGACACCCCCTGGACACCCCCCAGGCCACCCCTGGGACACCCCCTGAGCCATCCCCTGGGACACCCCCCGGACGCCCCCGGGACACCCGGGACACCCGGCTCACCCGCCGCCTTCCCGCCGCAGCCTTCAACTTCCGGAAGGCCCCGTCCCCCATCCCGCCGGGCAGCCAGGCCCCGCCGCGCATCTCCATCACCGCCCAGAGCAGCACCGACTCTGCCCACGAGAGCTTCTCGGCCGCCGAGGGCCCTGCGCGGCGCTGCAGCTCTGCCGACGGGCTGGACGGGCCCGCCCTGGGCGCGCGCACCCTGGACCTGGCGCCCGTGCCCCCCCGGGCCGGGCCCAAGCCCCCCACACTCATCATCAAGACCATCCCAGGCAGGGAGGAGCTGCGGAGCCTGGCGCGCCAGCGCAAGTGGCGGCCGTCCATAGGGGTGCAGGTAGGGGAGGGGGGCTGAGAGGGTGGGGGCGGCCTCCCCGGTGCTCAGGGCTTTCCTCCTGCTTCCCGAGCTGCTGAGGGGGTGGGGGCAGGACCGCCAACCCCAGGGCCAGCCCGTGCCCTCGGCACCCTTCCTTTCCGTGAACACCACCTCACCAGGGGTGTGGAGTGGGGGGGCCCTCTTGACCTCCTGGGTCCCTGTACTTGCTTGGGCCCCCTGGCTGGGGGCCTGGCCTCCACTCACACTGCCCCCCCCCCGGGTGCCTGCGTCCCTGGTCTAGCCCTGGCCCTGACTCCCCTGATCCTGCCCCAGGTGGAGACTATCTCAGACTCGGACACTGAGAACCGGAGTCGAAGAGAGTTCCACTCCATCGGTGTCCAGGTGGAGGATGACAAGAGGTAGGTCTGGGTGCGGCCTTCTCAGGTTTGGGGCGGGAGAAGCGGCTGCCCAGCCCTCCCCGCTCGCTCGGCCTGCTCCCCCTCCTTCGGGTCGCCAGGGCAGTCATCAGACCTAAAGGGAGTTCTCTTCCCACCCCTGCCTGCCTCGGGCTCCAGAGGGATGGGAGTGTTGGGGGAAGGGGACGCTGGGGAGAGGTGACTGCTAGGTGCCAAGCAGGGCCTCCTACAATTGTCCTTCCGGGGGATAGCAGCATTTTTCCCGTCCCCTGTTGCTCCCTGTGGTGTCCGAGTATGTGGACTGAGAAATGCGTCAGCCTGAACACTGCCTCCCGGGGTCCCTGGGCCAATGTAATGCTGCTCACCCAGCGTGCAACCCGTCAGGGCCCCTGTTACATGCATGCGCGAGTCTGTGACATACCGAGATGGTCAGATTACAGCAGCCACGGGTGTGGCCTTCGGTGGCCCCAGAAACCCGGTTTCCTTAATTTCCAGCTGCAGACTCAGCACGTGGGGTGCTGGGAGGAGTCCCCCAGTCTTTGGCTTCCTGTGCGAAGACGCTTTCTTTAGCGACCAGGTGGCAGTGCCGCAGTGGCCCGTCTGCCCCCTGGGCTGCAGGGCCCCCAGGCCAGCGGCCTTGAGTGGGGCGGCCATCAGAGTTTCATGTAATCCGTGTTGCCCGGGAGGGATACGACCAGGGTCCTAGTAGCAGCCCCTCATAGCTCTGTTCCCAGTTGCCATCACTGGGCCCTTCCCCTAAGTCCCCCTGTGTGCGTGTGTGTGCACGGTCACATGTGCATGGTCACGTCTCCTTGGGGTTCCTGTGGGCTCCAGCTGTGTTCTCCGTGCATCCTCCAGCCCCCCGCAGGCCCTTATGCTCTTCAGGCTGTAAATGCCTCCATCAAGGGTGACAGCTGTCTTATTGCCCCCATCATTCCTGAAAGCTACTGTCCTACAAACTCTTTTTTTTTTTTTTTAAGATTTATGTATTAGGGTGCCTTGGTGGTTTCGTCGGTTAAGTGTCCAACTCTTGGTTTTGGCTCAGGTCGTGATCTCAGGGTCATGAGATTGCACCCTGCGTGAGGCTCTGTGCTCAGTGGGGAGTTGTCTGTGTGGCACTCCCTCTCTGCTCTTAGGCCTGTCCCCCCTCAAATAAATAAATAAATAAATGAAGATTTTATTTATTTATTTGAGAGACAGAGGAGAGAGCATGTGAGTGAGCGGAGGGGGGCAGAGGGTGAGAGAATTCTTAGCCAGGAGCCTTATGTGGGGCTCCATCCTCTGACCCCTTAGATCACAACCTGAGCCAAAACCACGAGAGCTCAGCCGACTGGGCCACCCAGGCGTCCCTCCTTCCAACTCTTAATATTCCCCAAAGATCCCAGAGAACCAGAACTTTATGGCCAGCCCAGTTTGCAGGTCGATGGCCTGAGTTCTTGAGGGGTGGGTGGCAGATGTGGAGGGATGCAGCTGTGCGTGGAGCACACTTCCCCCAACTCTATTGCTGCCCCCGGCGCCCGAAACCAAGCCCGTTACCCCCACTCACACGCTACGGGATAGTCTGTAATGGGATATTGTCATATATTATGGGGAGGATATGAAAGAAGAAAGCTAAGAGAGAAGGGATCCCGTGTGGGGTGAGCAGATGACATTTAAGCTGGGACTCCAGGATTGAGTAGGACGCTCAGCTGATGACTGGGGGTGGAAGCGTCGCAGGAGGAGGGAGCAGCACACGACAAGGCGCTGGGGCAGGGCAGCGTTTACACACAGCAAGAACCGAAAGAAGGTTCCGGGGCTGGCGTGGGGTGGGACGGGGCAGTGGTGAGGGAGTGGATCGGAGAAGAGGCGGGCGCCGGGTCACGCAGAGCATGGGCGTGATAAGGAACTGGAATTTAATTATAACTGATGAGTAGCCATTAAAGGGTGAAAGGAGCATGACAGGGTCTAATTTATGTTTACAGAAGATCACTAGCTGCTAAGTGGAGAATGAATTCGAGGGAAATAATAGCGAGGACGCGGAGGCGAGTAAGCAGGAGTGTGTCCTGATGCGCAAGAAAGGGGACGGTCTTTTGCCTTGTGGAGGATCTAGGATCTTTTCTCCTATTGTCGTTGGTGACCGGGCACCACCCGCATGGGGAGGATGCAAAGCTTTATACGCTGATCTCTGTGTTTTGCTTCTGTGTCTTACTGGGACGCATAATCTATCTGAAAATCATGATGGGTTTTAGTCAGGCATGTTTTTTGTAAATGAGGATTTTTCTTTCTTCTTTTGAGAGAGAGAGTGAGACAGAGCATGTGTGCAAGTGAGGGGGAGAGAGAATTTTAAGGGGGGCCCCGAGCTGGGCGTGACACGAGGCTCGATCTCGCCACCCTGAGATCACGACCTGAGCCAAATCACGAGTTAGATGCTCCACTGCCTAGCCGTACAGGTGCCCTGTAGGTTTTACTTCTCTTTCTTTTTCAACAGAAAATGAGACCGGAATTTTATCGGATGCTCTTTCAGAATCTACTTAGATGACCATAGATTTTCTCCATTCGTCTATAATGTGATTTATGTTAATAGATTTTCCATGTTGGTCCATTATTTCATTCCTGGGATGAACCCTGCTTGATGCTATTATCAGTTTGGATTAAGTTTGGCTGTAACAGGACCTCAGTAGCATCTTAAGTGTGTGTGTCTCTCTCACTTAGAAAAAGAAGCAGCAGGGCTCCTGGGGCGCTCAGTGGTGGAGCGTCTGCCTTCGGCTCAGGTTGTCATCCTGGGGTCCCGGGATCGAGTCCTGCATCGAGCTCCCTGCATGGAGCCTGCTTCTCCCTTTGCCTCTCTCTCTTTCTCTCTCTCTGGGTCTCTCGTGAATAAACAAATAACATCTTTATTTTTTTTAAAGGTTAAGTTGTAAGTTTTTTTAAGATTTATTTATTTATTTGTTCATGATAGACATAGAGAGAGAGAGGCAGAGACACAGGAGGAGGGAGAAGCAGGCTCCATGCAGGGAGCCTGACGTGGGACTCGATCCCGGGTCTCCGGGGTCACGCCCTGGGCCGAAGGCAGGGGCTAAACTGCTGAGCCACCTGGGCTGCCCTGATGAGACATTTTTAATACAACTCTCTCAGAACTGGCAAATCAAGCATTTGAGATATATAATGTAGAAGTCCGATCATCTATGTAAGAATTGCATATATATGACTGAGGAAGCCTCAACAAATTCTAAGGAATAAAAACATCGTACAGAATGCATAGTGTTACCACATGCAGCAAATTTAGAAATCGGTAGTGCAAAAGGTACCTCCCCAACCCTTCCCCCTGCCAAAATTTGGAAACTAAAAAAAAAAAAAAAAAAAAAAAATCTTCAAAATAATTCATCAATGAGAAAGGAAATTGTGTTAATGGCTACAAGCTATTCAAAACGGAACATTGGAAATACTGCACCTCAAAACTTATGAGGTGCAGCCCTAGTAGGATAGTTAAAGGGAAATTTATAGCCTTAAAAACACATGTTAAAAAATGAGTTTTCTCATTTTCTCATTTTCATTTTCAGAGGCTGTAAAAAAGACAAAGATGGTAGGAGGGAGAAAATAAAGATAAAAGACAAAGAAACAATAGAGATGCTAACTGATGCCAAAAGCTAGTTTTTTAAAAGACTGATAAAATACAACTTTAAAAATATATTAAGAGGTGACTGGGTGGCTCAGTTGGTTCAGTACGTGACTCTTGATTTCGGCTCAGGTCATGATCTCAAGGTCATGAGATCGAGCCCCATGACGGCTCTGTGCCAGGTAAGGAGCATGCTTAAAATTCTCTCTCTCCGTCTCCCTCTGCCCTGCCCTGCCCACTTGTGCACACACTCTCTCCCTATCTCTCTCTAAAAAAAATAAAATAAAATGAAACGAAGTCATTTTTCATTAATTAATAAATAAGAATATGTTAAAATGAGAAGATATACAAACCCCGGACAACACTGATCGAGAAATAGAGGTAAAACATACATATATGGAATTTAGGAATGAAAAGAGGGGACATAAGCCATAGATACAATAAAAACTTATAAAATCATAACACTAAAAAAAAAAACCATAACACTATGACAAAGAATATCTGTGCCAAAAATGTTTGAAAACTGTCAAAATTTGTAAAATGGCCCATTTTCCTGAAAAATATAAAAGACCAAAATTGACTCAAGAAGAAAAAGAAAATCAGATAGGGGGCAGCCTGGGTGGCTCAGCGGTTTAGCGCCTGCTTTCGGCCCAGGGCGTGATCCTGAAGACCCAGGATCGAGTCCCGCGTCCGGCTCCCTGCATGGAGCCTGCTTCTCCCTCTGCCTGCGTCTCTGCCTCTCTCTCTCTCTCTGTCTCTCACGAGTAAATAAATAAAATATTTTTTAAAAAAAGAAAATAGGATAAGTCAATAGCCACAAAAGAAACTAAAGCTGTGTGATTCCCCGTGTTTCTCCTATTCCCAAAAGGCATCGGGCCTAGACAGTTTTATGGGCAACCTCTACCAAACCTTTAAGGAATAGATCATTCTTACCTGACACAAATTGTTCCAAAGAACAGAAACGCAGAGCATGCTACCAAACTCATTTTAGGAGTCCAGCCTAACCTAAATACCCGAACTGAATAACTGCAATAGAGCAAAATCGTCAGCTAATATTACTTATGAACAGAGACTATAAAAATCTTAAAGGAGGGCCACCTGGGTGGCTCAGTCGGGTAAGCGTCTGCCTTTGGCTCAGGTCATGATCCCAGGTCCTGGGATTGAGTCCTGCCTTGGGCTCTCCCTGCTCCGGGGGAAACTGCTTCTCCCTCTGCCTCTGCCTGCCACTTCCCCTGCGTGTGCTCATTCACTCACTCCCTCTCTTTCTCTCTCTGTCAAATAAATAGATATTTTTTTAGAACTCTTAAAGCAATAGCTATTCAAAAATTCAGTAAAATCTATAAAAAATAATACATCAAGATTATACAAAAACTGCTGGAGTTCCATATGTCCATGTTTCTTTGTCTTTAGCCACAAGAACCCTGTATTGAGCTCTGTGCTCTGCTGACTGTGTTGCTCCCCAACTACGACCATAGACCACTGCCTCTCTTGCAGCTAGATGCCGCCCCTCGATGAGGTTTCAGCCAACGCGATGTGGGAGTGCTGTGTGTAACTTTCAAGGCATCTTTTTTTTTATTTTAAGGATTTTATTTATTTATTCATGAAAGACATACAGAGAGAGAGAGGGGCGGAGGCACAGATAGAGGGAGAAGCAGGCTCCATGCAGGGAGCCCAATGTGGGACTCGATCCCAGGACCCGGGGTCACACCCTGAGCCAGAGGGAGATGCTCAACTGCTGAGCCACCCAGTGTCCCCAAAGCATCCAACTCTTGATTCCAGCTCAGGTCATGATCTCAGGGTTGTGGCACCCTCGGACGGGCTCTGCGCTGGGCATGATGGGGTCTGCTTAAGATTCTCTCTCTCTTTGTGCCCCCCCACCCCTTGCCATACTCACTCTCTCTTAAAAAAAAAAAAGTCTCACCATGATTTTGGATGTGTCATTTCCCCTGGTAATTTTATTAATTTTTTTCTTTATTTTTTATTTTATTCTATTTTATTTTATTTTTTTCTTTAGTTTGAGAGTTCTGTTCAGATGTATTCAGGCTTACGATTGTTATAGCTTTTTCATGGGTTGGTTCTTTTGTCATAAATAGGCTGCTTTTCATCCTTCCTATTGGGTTTTTTTTTTAAGATTTTATTTATTTATTCCCGAGAGACACACGGAGAGAGGCAGAGACACAGGCAGAAGGAGAAGCAGGCTCCATGCAGGGAGCCCGATATGGTACTCGATCCCAGGACCCCAGGATCACACCCTGGGCTGAAGGCAGGTGCTAAACCACTGAGCCACCCAGGGATTCCCCCTTCCTACTGGTTTTTGCCTCAAAGTCTGTTTTGCTTGATTTTGCTATTATGGCTACTTTCTTTTGGTAACTTCCCAAAATATCTTTTATCATCCTTTGATTTTCATCCTCCCTTTATCCTTATGTTTCAGATCTGTTACTTGTGCTGAAATTTACTAAATGTATTTAATCAATTTATCTATATCTTTCATTACTGATTTATTTGGACTTATTTTTATTATCTCTTTAAAAATCTTTTATTTGATATGCTCTTTCTTCATTGTTTATTTTCCCCCCCGCAAATAAGCTCTAGGCCCAACACGGGGCTTGAACTCACACCCCCGAGGTCAGGAGCTGCGTGCTCCGCCGACAGCCAGCCGAGTCCTCTATCATGCTTTTTCTTTGCTCTCCTCCTCTTCCTCCTCTACTTTTCTGCCTTCTATTGAACTGATCACATTTACTTTATTTCTCTTTATCCTTCTACTGGACATTTACATTTTGGTAGTGATTTTTCCTCAAATTTTTAGAAAATATGCCTAATTTAATATTTTTCTGATAAAGTCTAAAAATAGTATTTCCATCCTTCGTAGGCAAACACCAAGAACCTTGGAACACTTTAATTTCCTTCTTAGCTCCCTCCTCCCATCTCCCGTGTTGTATTTGTCTAGTATTCTGATTATAGCTCTTAAAAAAAAATTCTGCCAAATCACTTCGGTTTTTTTTTTTTAAATCTTTTATGGTTTAGTAGTTCAGATTTACAACCACGTTTTAACAATTTATGCATGCACCATCACCTGCCACCGCCCACTCCTTCCTCATGGTTCAGTGTTTTTCA
The DNA here is from genome assembly GCF_048164855.1 of Canis lupus baileyi. NCBI lineage: Eukaryota > Metazoa > Chordata > Mammalia > Carnivora > Canidae > Canis > Canis lupus. The sequence continues at coordinate 8,383,014 of NC_132850.1, forward strand.
TGCCGAAATACGGCCCGAGCTTAGGACCAGTTTTAGAGTTCATGTCTCAGCTTGAAGTTTCTGTGTTTCAGTGGCGGTGCTCGTTGGAACCCACACCCACACACCAAAGCAGCCTCAATGCTCTTATTCTCAGCATCCTACTTCCCGGCCACGTTCCCGAAGCGTGACCTGAGTTTTCCAGTCCACGTTTGTAAGTGAAATGGACCCTTTTCTGGCTGCTGGCTTCCTGCACGGGGTCCCCGTCCAGCTCCCCGGGGTGCACAGGTGTGAGGGCTCCCCTCTCGCCCTCCCTGGGCATCACCATCTAGCCTCTAGCATATGTCTGGCCCAATATCCCCGTTGGCTCACTTGGCTTAGAGTCCCTTTCACTTCGGATTTAGGTTTGTCTTTCCTTTTTGGGAATTTCCCAAAGAGGTTTCGAATTTCCTCTTTGTTTCTAGCACCCGAAGCCTTCTCTCTTCCTATTTTCAAGCGTGGCGCACACTATAGCGGGGACCCCTTTGGACCTTATTTTATCCAGCATCTCCACGTGTTTGGGGGTGGGCGGGTGTGTGAGCGGGAGCTTCTCGAGTCCGTTGCGTCTACCGTACTGCCCAGTTGTCCGGATTAGGTTGATGGCAACAGACACAGAGAGAAGTGGACCGATTGGAGGAGCCCTTTGAAGTGAAGTTGCAGGAGGGCAGGGACAGGCAGAGAGTGGGGTCTCCCTTGCTCCCGTGTAGGTGTTCGTGAGGTCCTGTTGAGGGGAGCTGGGGAGGGGGAGATGGTGTTGGATAAGCGTCTGAAGGACTGGATTGCCCGGGACAGGTGATCACACTGGGAACCCACGGGGGTGACAGGTGGGAAGAGAAGAAATCTGGCGCATCTCTCTGGCCAGGCTCCCTTGCTGGTCCGATGCAGGCGTCCCTAGTTATCCACCTGCACTGTCCTTTCTGTCCCTTATGTCCCTGGCATTTTAAGTCTGACGTACCCCACGCCATGCCCCACATGGTACACAAAAGCGAGCCACGACTACCAGCAGCCTTTCTGGGCAAACATCCAGGAGCCCCCACCTGCTGCCGTCCCATTTCCTTGGACTCCCTTGTCCTTGCTCCCGTCTCACTGTCTCTCTCTGCACGCCGGGCGTACAAACTGCCAGGGAGCAAGGGCGTCTCCTTTTCCATCTTTCAGTGTGTCCCCCGTCAACCCGTTGGATGAAGAACTCCGCTTTATTGCCCCTTGTGCCTGTTGCCAGTGGGCTTGTCCCGGTGCCCATCGTCAGTGGCGACCTGGCTTAGGAATAAATAAATAGGGACGGGTGTTGGTGCGTCTTTACCTCTATTTGCACCTAACCCCCACCCAAGATTCATTTGTCCACGGGTATTTATTGGATCCCTATTATTTGTCCAGTACTTTGTCAGGCACTGAAGATACCGAGGTAAGTGGGGCCAGGCCTCCCTTGCCCCGTGGAGCAGGCTGCCGTGTTAATCCAAGACGCTCCTAAATGACGCAGATGTGTAGCCGTGGTGGTGCCATAGAGGAGAGGTCTGTGCCCGGTGAGAGGGGCGTTGGCCTAGTCGGAGGGATTTGGCAGGGCTTCCCCGAGGAAGTGACATTTGGGCAGAGGTCCCAGTGAACGATTAACACAATTTAACCAAGTGAACAAAAATTAACAAGGTGCAAGTGGGAGAGAAGAGTGTTCCAGGCAGAAGGAACAGCATGCGCTAAGGCCTTGTGGTGGGAGGGAGCACGCCAGCACTGTCGCAGGGCATCCCACTGCACCTGTCTACCCAGCCTCTGCATACTCCGGGCCAGGGTAAAGGAAGGCGTCAAACAAATGTCCTTGCCAAGTATTCGAAGACTCTTCCTGGGCCCTTTAACAACATAGAGACTGTAGGATTTTTTTTCCTCAAACTCTAACTGTGGGGAATCCCCTTGTACCTTTTAACCTCTGGATCTTCCCTACCAAGACCTTATCTCAAGTTCCAGGTTTAGCAAAAAAAGAACAAACAAAAGCCACCAGAAGTTTCGGTTAAATTTGGTTGTCAGATAAACCGTGAAAGCATTTCCAGTACGAGTAGTCCCCATATATTGCACGAGACGCACTGAAAAATCTGTTCTTTATTGGAAATTCAAATTTCACGGCGAGTCCTGTATTTTACCTAACAATCCTATTTATAACCAGCTGAGCCCAAATGGGGCCCCCTGGAGAATTCCATGTAGGAAAGCCGCCCCCTCCCCACTGCCCTTCCTTCGCCTCACGGCCGTGTCTGGGGCCTTGGGAATGGCAGGTTCCGAAAGAGTAGAGCCCCTTGGGCCCCGGCGGGGGGAGCATCCGTCGACATGAGCTCCTAGTCCCAGGACAGTCCTGGGAAAGCAGGTGCGCCGCTGGCAGACCTCAAGCCCTGATGTGGGCGCCGCCCTCAGCTCCGGGGCTTCTTTTTTTAAAAAAATATTTTATTTATTTATTCACAAGAGACAGAGAGAGAGGCAGAGACCCAGGCAGAGGGAGAAGCAGGCTCCCTGAGGGGAGCCCGACACGGGACTCGATTCCAGGACCCCGGGGTCACACCCTGAGCTGAAGACAGATGCTCAGTTCAACCACTGAGCCCCCCGCGCCCCCCCCCCCCATTATGTTTAAGCCTCTGCTGCTTCCCGAGAGAGGCAGCCATTGGCTGTGCTTTTGCTGGGCGGTCGCTGTCCCCCCCCGCCCAAGTATTCCCAGCGAAACCTCGTGGCAGCTGCTGGCTGTTCCCCGATCCTTGGACTCGTGTCTCTGGGGACCAGCCGGTTCCTTCCCAGAGCACCCTGTGCCATCCCTCGGAGAATCCCAGTAGAGACGTCTCCGTCAAGTCACCACGCCACAACTTCCAGAATCATCGGGAATGTGGCCACTGTCACCCCACCGTCACGAGGAGTGGTGAGGCCTCCTCGACCTTGTTCAAAAGCTTGGGGAGAAAATACCGTGACGGGCACGGTTACGGGTGAGCGATGATTCGCAGCCGCGGCGGCTTCTATCCTGCGGTTACGGCCGTGGCGAGGATGCCAGCGGACACTGCCAGGTCCAGAACGAAATTAGGGACGTAGGCCCCGGACTGCGGCACCCCAAAGCCTCATCTGTTGTCCTTAGGATTAGGTTTGGCTGTGAGTTACGGAGAACCCCCGGTAGGACAGATGTCTACGTCCCTCTGGCCTGGAAGAGGTGCAGAGTCTGGTGGGTGGGAGCCGGTGGGTGCTGGGCGGCGGCGGGACCCAGGCCCCTCCCGTCTTCTCACTGCTCCCTGGTGCTCGGCTGCCACCTCGTGTTCCCGGACGGCTGCTGGAGTCCAGCTGTCGCGTCTGCATTCCGGCCAGCGGGGAGGACATGCTCATGTCCCACGAGCTAGGACTTGGCCGTGTGGGCTACACCCGGGAGGCGGGTGAAAGAATCATTACTCGGCATGGCCGTGTGTGCAACTTAAACCTGTGGGATCCTGTTACCGAGGAGGGACGGATGGGTCCTGGGGGCTGAGCGGTGGTCCCTGCATCCCGCCTTCCAGCCGAGCCACCCCTGCCACCACCCCCCACCCAACCGCTCAGCCAGCACTTGTGTGGGGAACGGCTCTATTTATAGGGGAGACCAATGCAGATTGCCACCCAGAACGCAGTGTGCTGGGGAGGATGAAAGGGGTGTCGATCCAGGTGCCGGGTGACAGCAGGTGCAAGTGATCAGCGGCCATCACAGCCACGCATCACCACGGTGCCCTCGCGGGCTCTCCAGGCGCGTTCCTGCCGTCGTGCTTGTCCAGCTCCCTGTCTTTTCTGGCGAGAGCTCCCCGCCTCCCCACAGGGCCAGTGACAGTCACACAGGGCGGCCGGGCGCCACTCTCAGTCCTTGACGTCCGTTATCTCCTGCCAGTCCTGTGCACTGCTCTCACTGGTGGCTGGGGAAACTGAGGCACAAGCCCCACCCCCCAAGCTGCTCATTCTCGCTTCCTCCCTGACCCCCCACCCCTGCCCCCAAATGTCCATCCACATCTCGGAAGGATTGGGGTCGCCTGGTGGGGACCCCCCCCCCCGTTCCCATGTCCAGACCGAGCCCTAACTTCCCCGCCTCCTTTCCCTCACCTCTGCCACCGGTCCTGCCTGAGGCTGAGGCGGTGTCTCCCCAGGTAGGGCCGCCCCCCCACCCCCGGTCCTGGAACGGGCTGCAGGGGTGTAGACGCCGGCCCCCACCACCGCGCTGGACCACGCTTGGAACCGCCTGGCCCGGGAGGGGGACTGAGTACGGTTTGACTGGAACCCTCGGGCTAGCGCGACTGCCTGCATGGACGGGGTGGTGATGCAGCCCCGGAGGGCCGGTCCTCGGACCCCGGCCTCTTTCTCCGCGACCTCGGACCGGTTTCCCTTTACAGGTTGGTGGTTTCCCCTCGAGGCTGTGGGGCCGCCACAGCCCCCCAGCGTGGAACAACACGTGCTTACTGTCCCAGATCCCCAGGGCTCGGGCGCCTGAGTGTGCCTCACAGGGCTAACGCCACTCTGTAGGCAGCGCCGGCGCCCTCGGCACCCCCAGGAGCAATCCTCCCTCCGTCACCTTCCCCTGTGTCCGAGGTTACGCACTGTCCCTGGCTCGTGGGCTGCCTTCGCCTTTGGGGCCGCGGTGGCAGGGTGAGTCCCCACATCCCAGCCTGGGTCCCCCTCTTTCCTTATGGGGACCTTTGTGATTCGGCTGGACGCACCTGGGTAGTGCAGGCTCTTCCCATCGTCTCGGGACCCTTAGCGTCGTCGTATCTGCAAAGGCCCTTTTGTCGTGGAAGGCGACCTGTTCGGAGCTGCCAGGAACTAGGCTGTGGACCTCTTGGAGTGTGACTCTGCGGTCCCCGCAGCTTCCATCCTCTTGAGCAAGGCGCGGGGGAACCATCCTAAATCAAGCATCCCTCTCCTCCCCCTTGGAACAATCCCCCCCCCCCCCCAGATGGAGAGCTCACTGACAGATAACCTTCCTGGAAGGTACACTGTCTCCCCTTTTCCTCTTTTCTCAGCTAAGCTCTTTGAATTGTCTTGCTCAGTTGTCCCTCCTGACGACCTTCTGTCCCCTGCGTCCGCCCTCGGACTCTGCCAGACTGACTCCTGCCCTGGCTGCCGGTGGCTTCCATTTGGCCAAATCAGTGGACATCTTCCGTGGGCTATGTTTCCCATGTTGACAGCTCACACCCTTCTTGAGACCCTTGTCCCCTCCCTGCTGGCCTTTAGCTGACTTTGTCCTGGTTTCCATCCTCTTCTCCTTTGGCTTAGACGCCGCTGGGGCTACATCATCTCCACCTGCCCCTGAAATGTCCACGTTCCCCAGGGCTCTGCATCTTTGTTTCATGGCTCTTTTCTTGGGCGATCATGTCCCATGCTGCTGGTTTGATTACTTATTTTTATCTTTAGTTTTTTTTTTTTAAAGATTTTGTCATTCAAGTCATCTCTACACCCAGCGTGGGGCTGGAACCTATGACCCTGACATCAAGAGCTGCACGCTCCACTGACTGAGCCAGCCAGCTGCTTCTCACGGCTGGTTTTGTTATTAATTTACATTTTTTTTAAATTTTATTTTTCTTTCAAGTTTTTATTTAGGTTCAAGTTAGTTGATGTACAGTGTAGTATTGGTCTCAGAGCTATCAGCTCTCAGGTCTCAGAGCTTAGGGATTCATCTTTTACATGTAACGCCTCGCGCCTGTTACATCGGGTGCTCTCCCTGATGCCTGTTACCCCCACCTGCCGCCCCTCCAGAAACCCTCAGTTTGTTCTCTATGGTTAAGAGTCTCTTAATGGGTGATTTTCAAAAGCACTTGCCCAAGCTTGACTGGCTCCTGCTGGACCTGTGCCGATCTCTGGCCCCCGGCTAGGAGTCCTGGTGAAGACTGCGCTCCTCATAATCCCGAGCTTCTCAACTTGTTTTGATCTTCCACGAGATGGACATGGTGAAGGGGCCTCCTTGAGGTAGAGGCTTGAGGACCATGGAGCCTGGGGCGCGTATGCTGCTTCTGTTCTGGACCCCGTGGCCTGCTTCCATCCAGACAGAATGTGATCCCCTCAGGACCCTGGGAGGATGGGTGAAAGGCTGCAAAGGCAGGGGGCTGAAGGACAGGGGCAGTCAGCAGGCTCACAGAGGAAGAGAGGACGGGAGCCGGGAATGGACGGGGAGGGAGGAAGGCCATTTGAGAATGGGGAATAGCACAGGTGAAGGCTTAGAGTCCAGCCCACTAGAATCTACTTGGGGAACAAGGAGGATGCAGGCGGGATGGGGCTGGGGAGGACGACTGCTTCCAGTGTAGATGCTGGTGTTGGGTGAATGCCAGCAGAGGAAGCTTGAACTTTATCTTGTTGGCAGTGGGAGGCTCACGAGAGGGTTTCAGGCAGGGGAGTGAGGTGGGCAGGGGGGTCCGCTTTGGGACGACGGCCCCAGATCTGAGTGGACTGGTGAGTCCCTGATGGGACAATATGCAAGCTGTGATTTTTGAGAGAGGAGGTACCTTGGCGAGTACCGGTCCATTCCCATCGTTTTAGTAGTATACATGTGCGCACGTGTATTTATACCTAATCGTATGTACCGTACGGTATATTTTACAAACGCACGTAGACAGGGTGAGGGACTTCCCAGAGGCATGTAGCAACAAAAGCAGCATCAGAACTCCGATCTGACTCCCCATCTAGTGCTCTTCCTTGGTGCTGAGTGGAGACGGAGGTATGTCGAAAGGAGCCTGATCCCATAGAGGGCAGAGGCTGGTTCCAGTCCTGACCAGGGCAGGACAGGGCGGATGCTGGGGTGAAGACCGGGGTGAAGTCCGTGTGGGAGGCAATGTGGCTATGTTCTCGTGCTCTCTCCCTCCCCGGGTGGGGGTGGAGACACAGGGCTTGTTGGAGGCTGCACATGAGTGCATCTCTCTTTCCTGGGTCCTGCAGCATCCTTCTGGGCCTGGTTTCTATGGCAACAGGCTCCCAGCAGGCAGCCCGCCAGCTGGAGGGAAGCAGGCAGGCAAGGCAGGCGGCCTGGAGAGGAGGCCTGGGCAGCCAGCGCAAGGCTGAAATTGTGGCAGTTGGAGACTCTGGGGAGGCTGGAAGTTGCCCCCCCCCCCGAAGAGCTGCCCCCTTCCCCGAGTCCTGCTCTCTTTAGGCCATAACGGGGTGCAAGTGGCTTAAGACACATGGGTGCTTTATTTTATGGTCCTGACATTTCCAGACATCAAACTTGCGTCGACCCCTCCCCACCGCCCTCCCGTCTGCTGCCTCCCACTTCTTCAAGGACTGTCTGACCGCAGCCCCGCGCTTCAGGGGCAGCAGGCTCTGCAGAGGCAAGAACGCTGAACTGAGTTGGTTGGGGGTGGGGGGCGGGATGACAAAGAACAAGGCCAGTTGACTTTCTGTGTTGCAGAGGATTTGCATATTAACTCATAGACAAGAAATTTCCAGGCCTCCTGTCATTCCTGCCAACAACTTAATTCAGCAACACTGGCGCTGGCTGACTGTGTCTGGCCAGGCTGGGCTGAGCCACAGGGTCCCCAGGGGGACGTCCTTTCAGCTGCAGGCTCCTCCCTGCTCCGGGGCTCCCCTCCGAGGCCAGGCAGCTCTTCCTGGCGTTGGAGCAGCAAGGGTGTGGGAAGTGCTGGGCTGTGGCGGTGGCAGCCCTGAGTCCAGCTCCTGGCTCAGCTACTTGGTAGCCGGGTGACCACAGGGCCTCCCTGCTGGAGACAGAGCCATGCAGGTGGTGTAAGCTAGCGACACATGCTGTCAGCAAACTCTGCTCTTTTGTTAAAATGCTGAAATACTTTTGTGCTGTGGGTGGAGAGCCGCCTCCCCGGCCCCGTGGCCCTTCGGCTGTGCCCCACTGTCCGGCTTCGGCCCGGCCGTCGCGCTCCCGGGCTCTGGCTGCGTCCAGTCGGGCCGCCGTGTGCAGCATCCTTTCTGCCCGCGGAGGACAGGCTGTTGACTGGAACGTCAGCCCTGTCCAGAGGCGGCACAGCAGGCGTCTGTGCCCACCTGCGAGGACGGCCAGAGCGAGCGGCCGGGGTTAGTGTCCTCACGTTGGAGGTGGCTTTTCCCTTTTCCCATTCCTGCAGGGCCTGGGCTGGGAGGGGAGGGCAGGGCTGGCCAGGCAGGGGTGGAGATGACGGCCCCCTCTGTCACCAGGCGGGCAAGGTTCAAGCGCTCCAACAGCGTGACGGCAGGTGTGCAGGCGGACCTGGAGCTGGAGGGCCTGGCCGGCCTGGCCACGGTGGCCACAGAAGACAAGGCCCTGCAGTTTGGACGCTCCTTCCAGAGGCACGCTTCTGAGCCCCAGCCCGGGCCCCGGGCCCCCACCTACTCAGTCTTCCGCACGGTCCACACGCAGGGCCAGTGGGCCTACCGCGAGGGCTACCCACTGCCGTATGAGCCGCCGGCCACCGATGGGTCGCCCGGCCCTGCCCCCGCCCCCACCCCTGGCCCCGGGGCCAGCCGCCGAGACTCCTGGATGGAGCGCGGCTCACGTAGCCTCCCCGACTCAGGCCGCACGTCCCCTTGCCCACGGGACGGCGAGTGGTTCATCAAGATGCTGCGGGCGGAGGTGGAGAAGCTGGAGCACTGGTGCCAGCAGATGGAGCGCGAGGCGGAGGACTACGAGCTGCCCGAGGAGAGTGAGTGGGGGGCTCCATGGGCTGCGTGGCGAGTGGGGGGCCGGCTGCCCTCCGGGTGGGCTTCACTGGGCCTCCCGTGGCTCGGTTCTTCAGCCTGCATCTCCATGGGTGCCCCTGGCAGCAGGGCGAGCTGGGAGCCCCTGGAAGGAGGCGGGGAGCGGCTGCGGCAGCCAAGGCGGGTCTGGGAAGGGGGCCCAGGAGAAAGGGCCGGGCCTCTTAGGAGATGCTGGACGTCCCGGTCACCCAGGCCACGGGGGTCAGGGGCGCTGCTCCCACTTGGCCCGTGTGGAGTCCAGGGCTGATCCAGGGAGCGGGACACACTGCAGAGTAGGGGGCCAGGCAGGGCACAACGTCACGTCACTGTGCGAGGCCTAGGGGAAGGAGGGTCATTCCCCAGGACACGGCCACGGCCCTTCCCTGCAGGTCCATCCAGGGGCACACAGCCCTGAGCTGATGAGGTAGTGACTAGGAAGACGCATGACATTTTCGGGACTCCTCGATGAGTGACAAGGGTCTGCCCCTGGGTGGTCATTGAGTAGTGCCTGGGCGAGCCTGACGGGCAAGGCTGGGGCTGGTTTCCATGTCATGGGAGGAGAGAAGGACATGGGAGGATGAGTGCTTAAGAGATGGAGCTCGTATGAGGAAACAGTGGCGTCTGAGGATACAGGCTTCTTGATGAGGTGGGGTTTGAGCTGCTTGTGGGGACCCGGAGGATGCGGGGAGGTGCCCGAGGACACAGACGGTGCCAGATAAGGCAAGGTTGAGTCATTCAGGGCAGGCTTCCTGGAGGCTGGGAAAGGCGAGGCATCGGTCCCTCCCCTGAATCCCCTCCCGCTCTCCAGTCCTGGAGAAGATCCGCAGCGCCGTGGGCAGCACACAGCTTCTCCTGTCCCAGAAGGTTCAGCAGTTCTTCCGGCTGTGTCAGCAAAGCATGGTGAGTGCCCGTGGGCCGGAGCTCACCGCAGGTGTGTGCCTGGAGGTGCGGCCGGTGCTTGTGCCCAGGATGCAGAGGCTGGGCTCGCTCTTGCCTCCCTGCCCCCCCCACCCCGCCCGCCCCTTCCCAGGGATAGGGCTTTCTGTGTCCTGGCTGGGGTGCAGATCTTCCTGACCGGCTGTCTTTCCTGTCTCCCCCCACGGAAGGACCCCACTGCGTTCCCTGTGCCCACCTTCCAGGACCTGGCGGGTTTTTGGGACCTCCTGCAGCTCTCTATCGAGGATGTGACCCTCAAGTTCCTGGAGCTACAGCAACTCAAGGCCAACAGCTGGAAACTCCTGGAGCCTAAGGTAGGGGGAGAGCGCCTTCAGGAGAGAGGCCAGACCGGCCTGGGGGGGCGGGGGGAGCAGAGGGCACTCAGGGCAGCAGAGGCAGTCCTGGAGCCGTGATGGTGACTGCACCGCTGCCGTGTGCTGGGGCCTGTGCTCGTCACTGCCTGAGCCCCCAGAACCCGGGGGGGGGGGTGCTGCTGCCCCCTGGCGCGGGCTGTGGTCGGAGGGCGCATCCCTAGAGCTGCAGGAGAGCGGGCTTGGACCCAGGCGCGGAGGGCACCCCGAGGCCTGGGAGCGAGCCCGCTGCCCGCTGCCCTGCCTGAGTCGGGCCGCACCCCCCTCCCCGCCGCGGCCCTGGAGCCAGCCCTTGGGGGACACCGTCGGCGCCGGGGGGCGCCCTGGTTCGTCCTTTGTAGCGAAAAGCCGCTTTGGCCTGGTTCGCGATCCCAGGCTCGGGCGTCGGAGGCGCGCGGTGGGGGCCGGGGCGGGGCCGGGGTGGAGGGGGCGGGGCCCGGGGGCGGCGGGGCGGGGCCGGGGCAATAGGGGCGGGCCCGGGGTGGGGATAGGGCCGGGGCGGGGTGGGGGTGGGGGGGGTGACCCGCGGTCTCCACTGAGCCTGCCCTACCGCAGGAGGAGAATAAGGTCCCTTCGCGGATACCAAAGAAGCCCTCGCGGGGCTGGCGGTGGGGGGGCCCTGTGGATGGGGGAGCGGCAGGGCCAGGGCTGGCGGGGCCGGGGCCGGGGCCGGGGCGGTGGGGGCGGGGCCGGGGCTGGCGGGGCCGGGGCCGGGGCGGTGGGGGCGGGGCCGGGGCTGGCGGGGGCGGGGCCGGGGCGGTGGGGGCGGTGCCGGGGCTGGCGGGGGCGGGGCCGGGGCCGGGCTGGAGAGAGCGGGGCTAGGGCGGTGGGGGCGGGGCGGGGCCCGAGCTGGCGGGGGCGGGGCCGGGGCCGGCGGGGCCGGGCCGGGGGTGACCCGCGGCCTCCCCTGACCCCCCGCCCTCCCCCGCAGGAGGAGAAGAAGGTCCCTCCGCCGATACCAAAGAAGCCCCCGCGGGGCCGGGGCGTGCCGGTGAAGGAGCGCTCCCTGGACTCGGTGGACCGGCAGCGGCAGGAAGCGCGCAAGCGGCTCCTGGCGGCCAAGCGCGCCGCGTCCTTCCGCCACAGCTCGGCCACCGAGAGCGCCGACAGCATCGAGATCTACATCCCCGAGGCCCAGACCAGGCTGTGACCGGGCCGCCCGCCGGGCCCGCGGTTTTCGCCCGTACTGTACACCCAGCGTCGAGGTCACTGTGAACGCGGCCGCCCGAGCGCCCGCCCGCCGGCTCCGCGCGCCCCGCCCGCCCGCCCGCCCGCGCTCGTGGGTTTTTTACCTTCCCGACCCCCGCGGAGGCGCCCGGGCCGGGCTGGGGCCGTGCCTCTCCGCCCTGCGCCCCCACCGGACCCCTCCCTCCTGGTCCGACGCTTCGCCCCCCCGCCCCCCCGCCCCCCCGCCCCGCACCATCTCTGCCATCACGTCCCTCCCCCTCCACGGGCCGGGCCGGGCCGGGTCCCCCATCTGGGCTCTGCGTCCCCCACCCCCCCACCCCGCGGGGCTGGGCTTCGTGGGGATCAAGCTTCGTGGCTTTTTATGAAGAATCCCGAACCCCACCCCGGAGCCTGCCGCCCCCCCGGGGCTGCGCCCTCCGCCCCCAGCCCGCCGGGCCCAGGGACCGCAGTGGCTGGACCAACCCAGGACCAGGGCGCCTGGGCCTCTCCCGTTCCCCGCTGCTGGGGGGGAGATGGGGCTTCCCCCCACCACACCTGTGGCTGTTCCCACATCCCCTTGAGTATCCCAGGAAAAATAAAACGGCAGAACTGCACCCGAGCCGGCTGCTCTCTCCGGAAGGAGCCACCTCTGACCCGCCTGGGAGCCCCGGGGTGGAGGGCGGCGGGGGGAGGGGGGAGGGGAAGGGGCCCCTCGCTGGGTTTGGGGAGAGCGCTGGGCCAGGGGCCCAGGGCGGGAGGACGGAGATGGGTACTGGGTTCCCTCTGCTGCCCTCATTCCTGATCAGCTGCAGAAACGAGGTTCAATGTAGTGGTGGCACATTTTCTGATGCCTCCCCCCACGTGGGCACTTTGGGGCAAGGCGGCGGGAGAACAGGACTCTCCTGGGAAGCCAGGTAGCAGCCCAGAGCTAGTATGATGGCTAATGCTTATGGGATGCTTGCCCTGGGGCATGCAAGGGGACTGGTGCTTTACCTGAATGTAGCTCCTGCGTATGACAGGTGAGAAAGCTAAGCTCAGCGGAGGTTCCGCGGCCTGTCCAGAGTCACAGTCAGGGCTCAGTGGCGGGCCCGGGTCTGTCTAATGCCAAACTGTGAGCTTTTAGCTCTACGGCTCTTCTGAGCCCTGAAGGGATTTGATGGCAGCCCCCCCCCCCCCCGCCTTGTGGTTTGGCAACCCCATGCAGAACTTGGGGTTGATGCATCACCTGGGGGGCAGGAACAAGAGCCCTCCAAGGCTTTGGCTGCCCTTCTGGGCCACACGGGACTGGCCAGGTCACATTCTTTCATTCAGCAGGCGTCTATCAAGAACCTCTATTGGCACTGGCCGGCACCTGGAGATAGCCTTGGACAAGTGTAGTTTCTGCTCTTATGGCACTTACTGTCTTATGGGAAAGGCAGACAAGTAAACAAGCAGTTGCAGAATAAGAGCAAGTGCTGGAAAGAGCCACTGGAGGCCGGCCAGGGCTGGGAAGAATGTTCCAAGATCAGACACCAGCCGTGCAAAGGCCAGGAGGAGAAAGAGCATCAGGAGTGCAGAGGCATGGCCGTGTTGGGCTTTGGGGTGGACGTGAGGAGGGTGGGTCTGGGTTGTGAGAGCCGTGGGGAGCCATGGAAGGCTTTTGAACGGGAGGGTGGCATGAACAGCTCTTTTATGGGCCAGTGTGGGCGACAGCCTGAAAAGCAAGAGGTCGTATGTACACACTTCTATGGGCCCGCTGGAAGGCAGAGAGGAGCCCCATGTGATCCAAATTCCCGAAAGTGAGTCAGCTTGGAGCTGATCCCAACCAGATTCCTGGGCCTGGTCCAAGACTGTGAATAGGCTCTCTGCCCCCAAATGAGTTTGTAACAATTGTGCCAGGCGGTTCTGATGGGCAGCCAGGTTGGAGAATGCTTAGGTTGGATGACCGTCCAAAAGTTTCCACTGGAAATGCCCATCTGTCTGTTTCCCCTAGACTTGCCAAGTCAGTCTTTGGCTGGGTCACTTTTCCTGAGATTGAGTTTTCTCATCTCTAAAACCGGGCCGCGGGCAAGGTTTGATGTAGAAGATCCTCGGAGCCACCCTTGAAGCAGATACTGTTGTTACCATCGTTTACGGGTGAGGAAACAGGCTTGGAGAGTTTAAAAACTTGCCCTAAATCACGAAGCCGAGAAGTGGCTGAGTCTAACTTCCACACTCTACAGCTCTTTAGGGGTCCGTGTCTCTTCCCAGAAACTGGATTAGGTTTCCGAGAACCATGAGGTGTATGGGATGGGCAGAGGGATGCAGGGGCATTCCTGGATGAGTCAAGTGGGCATCTGGCCGCAGATGTCTGAATCTCCCCATGTGGAGCTGGTGTGGTGGGGAGTTTCTGGATGTTAGGGCTGGGGAGTCATGCTGGGCTCCACGGACAAGAGAAGGATTGCATCCAGTCCCTGCGCTTGAGTTGCTCCCAGCTGGCCAGGCGCATAAACAGAATGATACCCGCAAAGGGAGGCCTCTCCCAGAGGGGCTGAGATGCCCAGAGGACGAGGCCTCTGGCAGTCAGTTGAGTGTGGAAAGCTTTCTGCAGGAGGGGCCTTTTGAACTGGGTCTTGCAGGATGAGTTAGAGTTTCGCAGCAGAGGAAGAGAGAGGAAGATCATTTCGGGCAAAGGGACCGTGTGTGTGTGTGTGTGTGTGTGTGTGTGTGTGTGTGTGATCATGGGAAGAACAGGGACTACGGGGAGGTGGCAGGTGCAGATGGGGGTGTAGAGGGCACAGAGGAGATGTGGCCAGAAGGGACCCGAGGGAAGAGAGGAGGTGTAAGCTGGAGATTTCATGTTTTATTCCAGGCTTTGAAAGACCCTTTGGCTAAGAATGGAAATGGACGGTAGGGAGTAATGGGAGGTGGATAGACCATTGAGACAGTAGTTCAGGTGGTCCAGGTAAGAGATGATGATGATGATGATGGTGATGATGATGATGAGTTTGAGAGGCATTCAGGAGGTACAGGTGGTGCTGTAAGCTGGGTTTCGGGGATAATGCAGAGATGGAGAGATTTGGAAGATGTCAGGCTTTTGGCTTAGTGAATAAGTAAAACCATAAGTGGACATAGGACGTTACGGAAGGAGGACTCACTCAGGGGGGACACTAAACATGCCAGCAACCATTTACTGAGCACTTAGGAGGTGCCAAGTACTGTGGCCAAGTATTTTATCCACGTTAGGTGATGGAGGACTCAGAACCACCCTAGGGGATGGGTACTCTTATTGCCTTTGTGTAAACAAAGAGTGTAAACAGCTTTTCTGAGATTGGCCGGCAGCAGGGCCAGGATTTGGACGCACTTTTGATTCCTACGTCTGTGCTCTCAAGCCCCGCTCAGTTCTGTCTGATGGAGCTACTGGCCATCACTTGAGGCCCAGCTCAAGGGGGGGCTCCCCTGCTGAGCCCTTCCTGATTCTTCCTGGGTCCTCCTCTGTGTTTTGATGCATGCTTCTGTTGTCCCATTTCTCACACCCCTTCGACAGTTGGTAGAGTCCTCCGCTTCCCCAGCAGTTGGGCCCCGGACTCCTGAAGGCGGGGGGTGGTCCTGGTCATTTTTGCCTCCCCGGTATCCAGCACATGTCAGATGCTGACTGAACGCGAAGCGTTCTGGGAAATTCTGTTCCCTTCTCCTCTCTACACGTTCACTTAGGAGACACGTTCTGCAAATAATGGTGTCGACATATTTCTCTAAACCGTTCCTTTCCATCTTCGCTGCCAGAGCTTCGCACTGACCCCTTTGAGGTCACAGAGGAGGGGCACGTGAAGGCCTCCTCTGGAGGTGTCCCTTAAGCTCTTAACATGAGCCAGGGCTACTTTGGTAAAGACAGATGGGGAGGGCACTGCAGGTGGACGAAAGCACAGAGATGTGAGGGAGTTCGGTCTGCACGGCGGGGGAATAGGAAGGGTCTAGCCTGTGCCATTAAAGATAAGTAAACAGGCTGGGCCGAGGCCCGTGGAGCAAAGGGGCCAAGGCAAGGCTGGTGGGGCCACGACACAGCTCGAGTTTGGTGTTTCATCTCTAGACAGTTGACCCCCGAGCAGTGACGGCCCAGTGCCCCCCTTCACGGTGGAAAATCCACGCATAACTGACTCCTCCCAAACCCAACTACCGAGAGTCTACGGTTGACTGGAAGCCTTACTGGTAATGTGAACAGTTCTATGTGACACGCACGTGTGTGCTCTATGCCTACGCTAGAATAAGCTGGAGAAAAGAAAATGTTAAGCAAATCCCAAGGGAGAGGAAATGCATTGCCAGTTCCAGGATGCATTTTTTGAAAAAAATAAAATAAAATAAAATCCGTGTGTAAGCGGGCCCACCTAGTTTCAGAGCCCGGTTGTTCGGAGCTCAGCTGTCGGTGATCCAGTAGGTGTGTGCCCAGGGCTCAGCGGGGTCACGGGGGGAGCGAGCTGCCCCCCACATGAGGGGTCACGCAGAGCTCGGGCCTCGCTCTCCTTTAGCGCTTTGTACACCGACAGCAGTACCACGTGTTCTCTGCTGCTGCCTGGCACAGCCCTTAACACGCACCGTGTCATCTAGGCTTTGCAACAGCCTGGGAAGCAGGTGCCATCACCTGTGTGCTTAAGAGGTCGCGGAGGGGGCTCGGCCGGGCCAGGATGTTGCCCAGCTCACCCGGCCAGAGCCGGCCCACGTCCGAAGAGCTCTCGGGTTCTACACCATGGCCCGCTAAGGACATCTCCTCCAAGGCAGGGAGCACTGTCATTCATGTCTGTGGGTGTTGGGGACCAGTGATGATGACCTTGCACCGACGGTCTCCGCGCACGTCGCTGGGAAGCCTCCAGGCCGCCAGGGGGCGCGCGGCCCCCGTTCCGCGCGGCGGACCCGCTGCCGACGCTCAGCTTCCTTGGCCGGGGCTCAGCCAATCGGCGCGCTCCGAGGGCGCAGGCGCAGGCGCCGGGGGCGGGGCCCGGGGGTGCCCCGCGGGCTGCTGGGAGCGGCGGCGGCGGCCGGACCGGGAGCGCGGCTGCGGCTGCGGCTGCGGCGCGGGTGAGCCTCGGGTCCGGCGGCCGCCCGTCGTCAGGGAGACGGCTCCGGCCGCGACCTCGGAGGGGCGGGGGCCGCTGCGGGCCCGGCCTGGCCGCTGGCTTCCCGGGGCTCGGAGGCCGAGTCGGGCGCGTGGGTGAGAGCGGCCGCTGCGGGGGGGGGGGGGGTGCGAACGGTCCCGCTGGTTCCGCGGCTCGCGGGGGGCCGAGCTGCGACCGGGCCTCGGGTCCCGCTGGCCTCCGGGCGGCCCGCTGGACGTCGCCGGGCGGGAAGGCGTGAGGGCGCCCCGGGGCGACCTGCAGCCCTCCGAGGCCCGCCCTGCAGCCCGCTGCGCCCCTGCGGCCCGCTCTGGAGCCCGCGGCACCCCTGCAACCCGCCCTGGAGCCCGCCCTGCAGCCCGCTGCGCCTCTGCAACCCGCCCTGCAGCCCTCTGCACCCCCGCAACCTGCCCTGCAGCCCTCCGAGGCCCGCCCTGCAACCCTGTAGCCCTCCCTACAGCCCTCCGAGGCCCGCCCTGCAGCCCTCTGCACCCCTGCAGCCCGCTGTGCCCCTGCAACCCGCCCTGCAGCCCTGCCGGCCGCCCTGCAACCTGCCTTGCACTCCAGTAGCCCGCCCTGTAGCCCACTGCGCCCGTGCAACCCGCCCTGCAGCCCTCTGCACCCCTGCAACCTGCCCTGCATCCCTCTGAGGCCCGCCCTGCACCCCTGCAGGCTGCCCCGCAACCCACCCTACAGCCCGCGCTGCACCCCTACAGCCAGCTGCGCCCCTGCAACCCACCCTGCAGCCCGCCACGCCCCTGCAATCTGCCCTGGAGCCCACCCTGGAGCCCGCCCTGCAGCCCTTTGCGCCTCTGCCACCCTCCCTGTAGCCCACCCTGCCGCACTCCTGCAACCTGCCCTGCAGCTCACTGCAGCCTGTTTCACCCCTGTGGCCTGCCCTGCAACCCACCCTGCAGCCCGCCCTGCAGCGGCTGCACCTGCTGTGCCACCCTCCGAGGCCCACAGCACTGATGATGCCCATGCGCCGTTTGACCGTCCTGCATTCAGGCGGCGAGCTTGCGGTGGGCCCTCGATGGCGGGCAGGGCGCCCTCGGCCTCTTGGAGCTTCAGGGCTGGGCGGAATGCAGCCAAGAGGGGTGGGCCGTGGCACCAGGCCCGGCCCGGAGCAGGTGGTCCTAGGTGTTGGACGAGGGGATGAGTGTGGTTATCTGGGGACCACTAGAAGGGGGTCGGGACAACAGAGATCTTTGCTGAGCGTGGGAGATGTTGTGAGTTGTGGCCTTGTGCTTGGGATGTTTCACAACAAACGAGGGATCCACGTGGAGAATTGCTGTTTAGGGTGCAGGTTAAGGTACAGAGAACCTCCATGAAGGTAGGAGAGGAAGTGGTGTATTAGGTTTGAGGTTCTTCAGGGTGTTCCTTTTATTTTTTATTTTATTTTATTTTATTTTTAAAGATTTTATTTACTTATTCATGTGACACGCAGGCAGAGGGAGAAGCAGGCTCCGTGCAGGGAGCCTGACATGGGACTCGATCCCGGGACTCCAGGATCATGCCCTGGGCTGAAGGCAGGCGCTCAACTGCTGAGCCACCCGGGTGCCCCAGGGCGTTCTTTTTATTGACTTCTGCTGTTTTATAATTTGGCAAATCTCTGCGTAATCTCAGAGTTTGCCTACAGGGAAGCTCTTGCAGATGGTGATGTGCCAAGTTGATGGAAAAACAAACAAACCAAACAACAGTTGCAGGAGGTGCTCCCCAAGTCCAGGATTTGGACAGACACGGCGCACCTGTCTGCAGCGTGTTCTTGCTGCCAGAGCGAGCACAAGCTCTCTGCCGTTTGGAGAGGCCTGGATTCAAAAGCACGTCTGGTGATTCCGGGCAAGTTCACATCAGGTCCCTGAGCCTCTGTGGCCTTAGGCACAAACCTGGGCTGACAGTTCCGACCTCATAGAGGTGCTGTGACAATCAGCTGATGACTGGCGAGTGACCCGGGCGGCGCTGGGCCCGGTGCTAAGACAAGGGACCCAGAGGGGACCCTTGGAGCTGCTGTGGGTTTCCCCCTGATGATGGTCCGTTACAGTCTTGGGTCCACAGAATGCTGGGATTCCTCCAAAGAGAATCGGAACCAAGTTGAGAGAGAGAGAGAAGATCATTTTCTCGTTGGTGAGGTTTCATTTGTACGTGTTGGACTGGAGAAAACTAAGTCGCAGAAATACCTACAGAGGTGCAAATGGAATGAATGATGTTCTAGTGGAGACTTTGGGGCAAACCGTGTAGCCCTCTGATGATGACGTCGGCCTCACAGTGGACATGAGGGCGAAAGGACGTACAGTGTATAAAGTGGCCCGAGCACGTATGTGCTCCGTCAACGGTAGCTACCGTTATTATGATAACGTGGATAATCGTTTTTCTTTAGACACTTTATTTATTTGAGAGAGGGGGAGAGGGGGGGAGGAGAAGAGGGAAGAGAACAAGCAGACTCTGCTGAGGGAGGAGCCTGACTTGGGGCTCGATCCCACGACCTCAGGGTCATGACCTGAGCTAGAACCAAGAATCAGTGCTTCACTGACTGAGCCTGCCGGGTGCCCTGTGAATAGTAACTGGTAATTATTAATGGGGACCGTCATGAGACTAAATGGCCATTAGAGTGAACCAATCCGTATGTTTCTGTATTTTTTTTTTTTTTTTTGATGTTGTCCTAATTCATTTCAGGAAGCTCTGGGACCATTCTACCTTTTTTTTTTTCTTTCTCGGCGACAGGCTTATACAGTGTGTTTTTTTTTTTTTTAATTTTTATTTATTTATGATAGTCACAGAGAGAGAGAGAGAGGCAGAGACATAGGCAGAGGGAGAAGCAGGCTCCATGCACCGGGAGCCTGATGTGGGATTCGATCCTGGGTCTCCAGGATCGCGCCCTGGGCCAAAGGCAGGCGCCAAACCGCTGCGCCACCCAGGGATCCCTATACAGTGTGTTTTTTACAGAAAAAATTCGCTCCCTGTCGTGTTCAGAGTCTGTATAACGTGTTGGTGACACTTTTAGGAGTTTTTTATGCAAATATGAAGGGTTTGGTTGAAGAGAATGTGTTTTATTTTTTATTTTTATTTTTTTAAATTTATTTATGATAGTCACACAGAGAGAGAGAGAGGCAGAGACACAGGCAGAGGGAGAAGCAGGCTCCATGCACCGGGAGCCCGATGTGGGATTCGATCCCGGGTCTCCAGGATCGCGCCCTGGGCCAAAGGCAGGCGCCAAACCGCTGCGCCACCCAGGGATCCCGAGAATGTGTTTTAAAAGAGGTGTGGCCAGCCCCCGTTTTGTAAAGTCCAGGTATGTCTCACTGTTACCAAGATCAAGTTCAGATTGGGGGGAAAAATCATTTCTCTAACATCCAGAATGGTTGAGTAACGAGTTAGGGTTTGGGCCACTTAAAGACGCTTCTTATTCTTTTTTGTGGCAGAGGAACTACTTATGGTGGAGCCAGGAGAGTGGCCGTGGGACCTCACCTGGTGGGAAGAGGGTGGCAGGCTGTGTTCACGGAGAAACTGCGTGGAGCAGAGGGAGGCTCTTTTCTGTTTCTGAAATGTTGGTTTAAAGTGTGGAGGGAGGGCCTGGGGCCAGTAACAGGCTTGAATCTTCGTCGGGAGAGCTCAGAGGCTCCCTCGAGGGGAGCACGGCCACATGTGGTTGCGTAACGGTCAAACAGGATAGTACGGAACCTAGAGATTCTTCCCCTTTCCCTAACGGTTACGTCTTTCAAAATTTTCTAGACTGTTTCAGGGCCCTGACCGCTGCCTGAGCAGGGCACTCTCTTGCCTTACTCTGCGTGGGGTGGATGCTCAGGCTGCCTGGTGACGGGAGCGCCCCGGAGGGTCGTCTGTATTCATGGGACAGGGGCTGCTGGTTCCTCCCTAACGCTGCCTTGTGCTCTTCTGCAGATGTCATGTGGCCTGTGCTTTGGACCGTGGTGCGTACCTATGCTCCCTATGTCACGTTTCCTGTGGCCTTTGTGGTCGGGGCTGTGGGTTACCACTTGGAATGGTTCATCCGGGGAAAGGATCCCCAGCCTGCGGAGGAGGAGAAGAGCATCTCTGAGCGCCGGGAGGACCGCAAGCTGGATGAACTGCTAGGCAAGGACCACACCCAGGTGGTGAGCCTTAAGGACAAGCTGGAATTTGCCCCTAAAGCCGTCCTGAACAGAAACCGCCCGGAAAAGAATTAACGAAAGACACAGAGCCCTGTGGGCCCTTGTGGGCCACCACCGGCCCTGCCACCATGTCTGCGCCGCTCCAGAACCCACATCTGATTTGCTTTATGGCTTATTCTGGCCCCTCGCGTACCACCCGGCCAGGCAGACGTGTGAGCAGCGGAGGGGCCGGTGAAGAGGAAGGCCCTTGAGGGTGCTGCTGGCCTGAAGGCTCATCTGTCAGGCTTCTGCTCGTCGGGCGCACGGCTGGGAGGACTGTCATGAAATGAATGACGGCTGTCTGTTTCTTTGGGGAGGCCCCCCTGGCCTCACGTGGGAGCGGCTGGGGTTGGGGTGCTGCCTTAGGAGGTACACCTGCGTGCCCAGTTCCAGTGCACACTGGGAAGAATGCAACCAGCTGCCTGCCTCCCGTTGCTGGCTTGCCCACCCCCCTCTCACGCTTCCTGAAATCCTGTCCTGTCAGCTCAGGAGTGAGACTCCCTGGGGAGGAAAGCCTTTTACTGTTCTTGGAAGCCCAGGCTGCGTACCTTGGGGCAGGGGGATATGCTTGAAAACAGTCTCATTCTTCGCACACACCCACCCCCCCATCACTGTATGGTACAAAACCTGATTAAAGTGGCATCTGAGAACTGTCTTGATGTGCTCCTATCTTCCAGATGGTGTTGGGGTCTCCTTAGGAGTCAGGCAAGTGTAGGCATTGCGGGGTCGGAAATCACTGACCTCTAACCAAGAGCTCCGAGGCCCAGGCAGGTCCCCGGGAGCCTTTTTATCATGATGAGAAGAGAGTTCGAGGACTTACCAAATATGAATCCAGCGTAGACCAGGTTGCTTAGTAGTTGCTGTCAAATCTTTCAGTCATACGCAGACATACATTCTCCCCTACAAAAGTAATATGCGTGCACCCCAGGACACTTGGTAGAGATTGGGAAGGGTCGCCCCGCTGCCAGGGCTCCGGTACAGCCAGCAGGGTAGCATCTCGTTACCTTTCATCCACTCTTGGCATAACTGTTTAAGATTCCTATCACCTGTGTCCATTTAACTTTATCTTCTTTTTTTTTTTTTTTTACCTAGTGTTTCACGTCGTCATTTTTCTGTCTTATCTCATGGTCTTCATAATCCTAGTTGTTCTTAGCAGCCGCATCACTGCCCATCAAGTGGGAAGGAAACGGACTTTGTTTTTTTGACAGTTTCCCCGTGGCTGGACGCTTGGGTCATTTCTGGTGGTTCCCCAGTGTGGGTGTGGCAGGGACTGTCTCTCGCAGGGCTCCTTCCTGCATTTTGGAGTAAATGGTGTTCTGGGTGAAGGAGGATGAGCAGTTTCAGGCGTCTGGATGCACGATGCCAAATGTCTTTCCTAAGTGGCTGCAGGCGTTTGTACTAGTGCTGCCGTTTGAGATGTTACAGGTGCTGTTGGAAGGGCAGCGAGAGCAGAGGGCAGGAAGGGGCCTGAGAGCCGGGGTCCGCTGGAGTCCGCTGACCTTTGACCCAAGTGAGCAGAAGGAAATGAGGAGCGCGTGATGGGGGACGCGCCGTCCTTTAACGCCGGGGAGGGTGTTTGTCCTCTTGGGAACCAAGGCTCGACAGCGATAACAGGTGAAGTTGGGACCCGAACAGATGGAGATGCCGGCTGTGACGTGGGAGGAGCTGGGGAGCTGGGGAAGGTGGTGGCCGGAGGGCAGGAGGCAGTGAGTCACTGGCGTCTCGTCTCCTCTGCCGTCCCTGAGGCTCCAGGGTGTGCTGAAAGGAGGTGCTGTTGCCATTAGGGACACCGGCGGATTCCTGGATTCCTGGTTCCCGGAGGACGTGCCAGGCTCTGCCAGCTGAGCCGGGGCGGGCGGGCCTCCGTGGCAGCTTGGTGCTGCCGCCCCGCGGCCGTCCTGGGCAGGCAGGCCGGGAACCAGGAGGAGGGTGGGCTGCCCTCGTGGGCGGGCGGCTGTGGCTGCTTCCAGTGTATGCTGCTTCCTCAGTGATGCCCACATTTTTAGGTTTTTTTTTTTTTTTTTCCCTAAAAGATGGTAGGAATTTAGGTATTTGTGTATGGTTCTTTTTTTTTCATTTTGAGACTTGATATTTAAATGTTGGCATTTTTTTAAAAAAAGATTATTTATTAAAAAAAAGATCATTTATTAGAGCGCGCACATACGAGCAGGAGCAAGGGAGGGGGAGATGGAGAAGCAGACCCCACGCTGCAGACCTGGGAGCCTGATGCAGGACTCGATCCCAGGACCCTGAGATCGTGACCCGAGCCCAAGGCAGGGGCGTAACTGACGAGGCCACCCAGGCACCTGGCATTTTATCTTCTAAAAAGAAATTCTAAGCGTGCTTTTGTGCTCGTGGGGTTGATTTGGCCTCCCAGACTACCGCTGTTCTCCCAGTAAGGTCTGAGACGTATACTATCCACCCCCCAACCTGAGCAGTCTAACAACGTGGGGTAAACCTTAGGGCCCCGGAGCGGCGTCTCCGGAAACACTTCTGCGTGTCCTGCACATGTGTCGTTTTATTATCTGTCTAAGCAGAACTCGGGGGGATGGAAAAGCCACGGAAACAATAGCAGCAGAGTTTTCCCACAGCCTGAGATGTTTTGGGACTTGCAGCTAGGTCAGGAAGCCTGTCCCAGCTGCTGCACCCCTCCCAGGGCCCGGCTGCGGGGGCCCCATCTTTGGAGTCCCAAGGTGCTCCCCTCCAGCCCCACCCCCGT
Organism: Canis lupus baileyi; assembly: GCF_048164855.1. Classification (NCBI taxonomy): domain Eukaryota; kingdom Metazoa; phylum Chordata; class Mammalia; order Carnivora; family Canidae; genus Canis; species Canis lupus. The sequence goes on from NC_132850.1 coordinate 8,406,064, forward strand.
TGCCCCCTTTTAAGTGATTCCGTGCCCTTGGGCCTGCCCTCCCTGAATCTCTGTGTGGGGCAAGTGTGTTAGGACGCGCAGCCGGGTCAGTGTCCCTCGGCCGCCACCGTGGGGCGTAGACCTAGAGCGGGCCTTCCTGCCTCTGCTTGGGAGCCTTCTGCAAAGGCGGGGGGTGGGGGGCAGCGGGGATGCGCGGGGCGCTGGTTGCCTTCCGTCCTCGCTGATTCACCTTGCACGCACGTGTCCGTGTTTCGGGGCCGGCAGTCCTGATTCACTGAGACGTGTCAGGGCAGAGGCGCTCGGGGGGGTCGTGCTCGGGCCCCCACCCCGCGGGGCCTTGCGGGGCCAGTGATGGCCGTGGCTTCCGAGCCGGCTGCCCCTGCCCTCCCCTCCGCCGCCCGGCGTCTGGTGCTTTTCCACTCTCGCTGGAGCCTTTCCTGTGCCCGTGGCCGTGTTCTTCGAGTCAGCTGGGCGGCCGCCAGGATAAGCCAGCCCGGGAGCCCTTTGACTCCTGTGGGCCTCTCGGGGCTCGGGGGTGGGGGGCTGCTGGCGAGCGGGCCACTGTGGGGTTGGCTTCCCGGAGCTCCCTGGGAGCAGCTCGAGGGGAAGCGCCCCCGTCTGGCCTCCGTCTTCCTTTCCCACGTTGGCGTGGGCGTCTCCGCGGTGCTGGGGTGGCCGGGCAGCCTGGCCCACTCGAGGTGACCCTTGCCTCAAGCGCTGGCTGCGTGGCCAATGGCGAGTCCCCTAGGCTCTCTGGGTCTCCTGTCCTCAGCTGTCATGGGGCTGGGCATGCCCGTGTGTGCCGGGCTGGAGCAAGGCTGAGGTGACGCGCAGAGCGAGTCCAGGCGAGTCCAGGGCGTCCGGGGACACTAGCTGCACTCATCTGCCCCTACCTGGAGCCCCTGCTTCCTGCGCTAGTCGCTCATACCCTCGTGACCCTGGTGAGGGGTGCCCTGGAGGCGGGAGCAGCCTTGGCTGGGGGAGTGATGACGGGGCGGTTGGGGTCTTCTTAGGGATCCGTCACAGGGCGGACCCGCTTGCCCAGGAACCACGCCGGCCAGACCTGGGTCGCTAAGCGGTAGTTCCCCGAGTGCCGTCCGCAGGGTCAGAGGCGGAGAGTGGGGAGCAGGGGAACAGGGGCTTGCGGGATGCCCTGGAGAGGCAAGGAGAGCAGGGCCTGGGGTGTGACCTTGCCCTCCTCCTGGCCTTGGCTTCTCTGCCTGCAAACTGGGGGTTTGAGTGTGTTCCCCGCGGATGGAGCAGAAGGAGGGAGAGAGCAGCCCCCGGAGTCCACGGAACCGTGGTGGCCTAGAGCCCCGTGGAGCCTCCCTGTTGCCGCGTCAGGCGGCAGCCAGGCTGGATCACGGAATCGCAATAAATAAATGCTCTTTTATGCCTTCCCTGTCCAACGTCTCTCCCAGTGTTTGCTGAAAAGCAGTGTTTGGATTTGAGTTTTTAAAGAAGAGCAGCACACGTGGGTTTCCCTCCCAGGCTATCCCTGGGTTTGCAGGCGGCCCCCGTAGTCCAGGGTGTGACTGGGAAGTCCCTTTGCTTGTCCAGGCGTCCTCCGCGGGTGGGGACGGGCCTGCCTCCCTCCCGAGCTGCGAGGTGCAGGGGATGTTTGTAAAAGTCCCGGCTGGCTCTCCGTTTGGCGTGGAGCCCTTCCCCCGCCCTGTTCCTCGTGGTGTCAGGGCCCCCCTGCCCCGTCCCCTCCCCAGCCCGCGGCCACCGTCCTCTACATCTGCAGTTCGTCCTCTGTTCATCTCTCACGTCCCCCATTAGGGCCTCCTCCTCTTACCTGAACTTTCAGTCTCTTCGTGGAAACCCCTCCAGGTTCTGCCAGTATTTTGTCCGACGAGGTCCCTGCCTGCCCTCCGCGACCTCTGTGGCTCCTTCCCCCGTTGCCCCAGGCTCCCTCCTGTCATCCCCCTGGGCCGGGAGCTAAGGTCTGCTGCCTCCCGAGCACACGATGCTTGTTTGGACCCTGACGCCTCTGTGTGCGCCGTGCACCCGTGCACCGTGCGTCCTTGGCTCCGGGCCGGCTCCTGTTACTCCTGTTACGCCGCGGGCTTTGGCAGCTCTAGGCCCAAGCCCACTCCCCTAAGCAGGGCCTTCCCTTCCTCCTCCAGCCCCGTGGTCACTGTACCGTGGCACTGATTCCGGGGCGCTGTAACGGGTGCGCCGCCCCCCCCCCCCCCGCCCCAGGACGGTGGGTTCCTTGAGGCCTGGGGCCACGTCCTGCTCACCTCTCTGCCCCTTGCAGACGGCCTGGCACACAGTCATTTTCAATAAATGTTGAGTGAATGAAGAGGCCCCTGAGTGATTCGGGGTGGAGCAGGGGCTGGGGCCGGCATCTCTGGAGGACGGCGGGGCCGCTGGGGTACCTGGAGGGGCCTGGCGGCCGAGTTTGGCGACAACTTTGCCTTCCCCGAGGCTGGTATAAGTGAACCCAGAAGAAACCACTGGCTTAGGTTTCCCAGGGGGAGAGGGGCTTGGGCGGAGGGCTGTGCTTCCCCACTGGGTGGGACCTGGACCAGCAGGGCCCATGATGAATTTGACCCCGTGACTCTGTAGTGGGGAACAATGTCCTCAGGAAGGCATTCAGGAAACCCTTCGCGTCGTAGTGATGAGCGCTGTGCAGCCGCCCGGCAGGGCGGATGGGGTCGCCCCAAGGAAGCCGCCAAGGCCCTGGGCCCAGGCCCGGGGATCCCTGGACGCCCTGACCAGGGGCCTCTCCCTCAGCCTCAGCGCCACCGTGGGGATCCCCGGGGCGGGGCCTGGGCGGGCCTGGGGGGCGTCTGTCTCTCTGGGGGGCCGAAGGGCCGGGCCTGGGTTCCGTCCTTTGCCCTGAAGCTGATGCACACCTCCCGTATCCATGCAAAGCCCTTTCATTTGTGCCTCCTCCCCGAGAGCTCAGGCGGGAGGGCGACGGCCCTGCTTGTCCTGCTAGCAAAGGGGAGCCGAGTCCTGGGTGGAGTGGGTCCCCCTTCCCGCCCTGTGACCGCAGCCCGTGCCCCTCCGCCTCCCAGCCCACTGCCGCCACCACTGTCCCTGCTCCGCAGACCGCTCTCCGCCAGGGCAGCACCCTTCGAGGGCCTGCTGGCCCCGCGCCGAGTCAGGCTGTGGCCAGGGCCCCCATGGCGGTGGTGCGGGCGGCTCCGGGACCCGCCTCGCGCTGCTGCCCCCTTGTCCTGTCCCCTCCTGCTCCCACGGCCCCGGGGCGCAGACCAAAGATGAAGCTTTCGGGGTAGCTGTGCCTCTGGTGCTCCCCGGACAGTTTGCCCCGCGTGCGGGGGCAGGTCGGGGTTACTCCCACAGGTGGAGCCCTGTGTGGGGGCAGCTCAGTCAGTTGGTGCCCGGGCGGGTCGTTTACCCGCTGTGGCCCCCAGAGTCCTGTCCTGGCCGGTGTTCACCGGCTGTGAAGCTAGGCCGCGGCGGGCGGGGTCCTGGGCACCCCCCTTCCCGTCGGGGAGCTCAGCCCTGCGGTTAGGGTGCTGGGGTCAAAGCCCGCGCCGCAGTACGGCTCTGTGGGGTCCCATGTGGGGCTCAGCTGTGGGGGTGGGGAGGACATGGGGGCTCCTGGGGCGGGGGCTTGTGCTGAGGCCCGCTGTGTGGACCCTTGCATCGGGACCATGTTCTGAGTCTGGGCTCCAAGAGGGCGTGTGGGGCAACGGGCCCCCTCCTGCACTGCTGCGCCAGAGACAGGAGCTGGAAGTTGCGGGGCGCCCTGACCCCTGCCCCGAGGCCCTGACCCTTGCCCTGAGGCCCTGACCCTCGGGGTGCCATGCAGCAAGGCAGGGTTTCCGCGACAAAGGGCCACAGGCCAGGGCACATCGACAGCAGATGTAGATCCTCCCTTTGCTGTGGGGTGCCTGCAGGGTTGGCGCGCCCTGCGGCCTCTCTCTGGACCCGGGGGTGGCTGCCCCTTGCTGCATGCCCGCGACAAGGCCCCGGGGTCCTGTGCGCACACCTCCTTACAAGGACACAGCCTGGGTCGGGGCCAGTAAAGGCCTCGTCTCCAAATATGGGCACACCATGGGGTCCCCGGAGGTCGCAGCTTTAACATACAAGTTTTGAGGGGACACAGTCGAGCTGTAACAGGAGGGTGGGCAGGGGGAGAGCCTTGGGCATGGGTACCCAGCCCCCTGAGGCCGAGGCCTTAGGGTGGGAGCTGAACGCCTGAGGCCGGAAGACTGTGAGCTGATTATCCTCGGGGTCCCTGGGGTGAGGGAACAGTCAGGGGGCCCCAGGCACGGTCCCTGCTTCCCGGGCCTTATCAGAGCCTGGACGCCCTTCCGCCTCGAGGCAGCGGCAGCTGCTGAAGGCCTGGCCACTGGGCTCCCCGCGGGGGAGGTGGGGGGGTGGAGGGAGGAGGGCACCGAGAATCCAGGATCGCTTCTGTTGTTTTTCCAGATTTACCTGCCCCACTGGGTAGGTTCACGCTGATACCCTCATACGGACGTTCCCCCCTGCCCTCGTGTGTGTTTTTGATAAAAGCTGAGCAGAGTGGGAAGGCGTCTCCGATGTCTGCTGGGGTCCAGATAACAAGCCGGCCCTGCTCTGGCCCGGCCCCCCCCGACCCCCGTGTCTGCTGCCAGCCCCCTCCTGCCCAGCCAGCCCGACAGTCCCAGGGGAAGAGCGAGCGCGCAGCCCCTCCCCGTGTCCCCGGGGACCTCGTTCTCCCCGGCACCCGAGGCAGACGGATCCCCGTGGAGACAAGGGAGCTGGCTTACCCGCTGAGCCCCACCTGGGCCGGGTGCCCACCATCGCCTTCGTCCTGCAGGGCAGGGTTGTGTCCGGGTCAGGGGGTGGAATGGGGGTCCGAGGCTGGGCTGCCCTCCTCGTCGCAGGTGCACGCAGTTCCTTTCCTCCCTGGGCAGCTGGCTGACCCCGGGGCCGGGGGAAGGGGACGGTGGGAAATTGCTGAGGGTTTTCTCCCCTCCTCTCCATCTGCAGAGGCCCGGTTCTCCCCGGGCCCCGGGGTGGGAGTGAATGGGTTGTCACCCCTTGACCTGTGCTGCCTCCCCACTGCTGCCCCCCCACCCCCGCCCCTGCCACCACAATGCCCCGAGGCTGATTCAGTGCCTCCTTTATCAGAAGTGGAAAACAATACAGAGCGGCCTGCTGGCAGGGTGGGTGCACCCCTGCCCTCCCTCGGGTTGCTTCACCACTGCCAGGAAGCCGGGAAGGACTTCCCATGGGGGGATGGGACGTGGGAGGGAAGTCCTGAGAGGCCAAGCGAGAGGAGGGGTACACGGCAGCCCCCATCCCCTCTCACTAGCTGGGGGCCCCTGGGCTGACTGCTGACGCCCGTGTACCCTTGTCCTGAGCACGAGGCTCCACCACCGGTGTCACCGGGTGGGCGCGGGCAGAGCCGTCTGCCCAGTGCCTGAGCCCCCAGAACAGGCTCCGGGTTGCCTGCCCTGGTTGCCCTGAGCCGCCTCGGTGGGGAGTCGGGGTGTGGGGTGGGGGGCGCGGCCCGGGGAAGGCCTTTCTGGGGTCCAGCTGGAGCCCGGACGGACAGGAGGCCTCCCGCCCTGTTTCCGTGACACGCAGGAAGGCCAAGGAGTCGTGGCCATCCACTCTGGGGAGACGAGGTCCAAGGGGTGACCGGAGCAGCTCCGGGGAGCCCCCAAGGCCGCGGCCCCGAGTGTGCTGCGGAGGGAGCCGAATGCGGGGAAGCCTTTCCCAGCAAGAGCCCGGGATCCTGGGGGCGGGGGGCGGGCGTCACTGAGGAAGGCCGCGCCGGGCGTGGGTTGGCCCGGAGTGCGTGGGTTGGCCGGGAGTCACCCCGGAATCAGAACCGGGCAGGGGGCTTGCGGGGAGGCCCAGCCGCCGCCCCCGCCCCCGCCCCCCGCCTGGCAGGGCTGTATTTTCGGAGACAGCGCAGGAAGTGGGCCTTCACAATGTCAGGATGCAGGAAGCGATCGGACTATTGAAGGCCACTTCCTGTGAGCTGGTCATTCACAGACATTTGTCACCGGCTATCAGGCCCTTAGGGTCCTGCCATTGTGTGGAGGGGCTGCAAGAGCCCGGGGGCTGCCGGCCGAGGCTCCTGGACACAGAATGCACTATTGTGCTCACCGGGCAGCACCCCGTGGGGTGGGGAGGAAGGCGGTGGGTAAGAAGGGGACGCCTGCCTCTCATTGTCCCCCTGCACAATGGGGGTGGGGGCTGGGGTCTGCTCCACGGCCCCAGGGGGCTTTGGGCCGGATCTCAGCCAGGAGGCAGGGTGATGTCCAGCGGTCCTCCAGGCCATGACCACCTGGATGGCTCCGGGCGCATCCGTGGCTCCTGGGAGCTGCAGGCCTGCTCCAACCTGCTGGAGTGCGTCCCGGCGTGGGAGGTCGGCACACGGAGCGGCTCTGCTCAGGCTCCTGGCTGGGTGCTGCAGGTCCCTCGGTTCCGCCTGCGCCCTCCTGTCTTCCCTTCCTGCCCCCTGGCGACCCCACCCTCTGTCGGGTCCAGGCACGTGTGCAGGGGGACGGGCCGGGGGGTGACGCAAGGGCACACCAGCCACAAGGCTCAGCGCCCCTTCCCTAGTATCCGCGCTTAGGGTCGGCCCAGGGCCCAGCATCTGTCCGTGGCCGCGCCTCTGGCCTGCTGGGTGAGCCTGGGTGAGCCTGCGTCCCCCGGGGTCACCTGGGGCTGCGTCATGGAGTCCTGACGGGCAGACGAGGCTCGGGAACACATGGTTAGAGACCCACGGGCAGCCCCCGGCCTCGCCCTGCTGGGCTGTGACCCCGCTGTGACCCCCGTGACCCGCAGGGCCAGGTAGGGGCCCTCGTGTGGCTCCGCTGTGTGACCAGGTGGACGAGCAGGGACGTGAGGTCGGTCACACACATGGGGTCTGAACCTCGCCTCTGGCTGTGACTCACTGTGTGGCCCCAGGAGGGTTACGGCTTCCGCCCCTTCCCGACCCCCAGCATGGAGCTGCTTCTCCGCTCAGGGCACAGGACGTGCAGATACTTTGGGATCTCAGGGGGTCGTGCTGCCCCCACCATGTGGAAGGGCCAAGGCCGCGCACTGCCCGCTGTCCTGCCCACTGTCCTGCCCGACACCCTGCCCGCCGTCCTGCCTGCCGTCCTGCCCGCCGTCGTGCCCGCCGTCCTGACCTCTGGCCACGTGCAACTATCAGGTAAAAAGTAATGAACTAGAACCAGAGCTTCAGCTCCTCAGCAGCCGCACTGGACGGAGGAGCCGGAACCGTCCAGCGTCGTGCCGTGCCCTCCTGGATGGCCCTGAAAACGCATCCGAGAAGCACAAGGAAATACATGAGTTGGGAGGAGAGACGGTCTGAGGTGAATACTGGCTCTGCTGGTCCTGGTCGCGTCTGCGGGGTTCAGCGTGTCCGTGTGGCGCTGCTCTTCCTTGGGGGACGTAATCAGGGCACGTGTGGGCCGGGCCCCCAATGCCAGGGGCCGTGGGGCCGGGCTGCAAAAGCTGCCTGACGTGCCCTGTGCCCTGGAGTGGGGTCACCCACCTCCAGGCCGTGTGGACACACACAGTTTGCCCCGTGAGCCTCGGCTGCCATGTGGGTGTGAGTTGTGGCCCCTGTGGCTCCGGGGAGCACAGCTGGACTCCCTTCACAGCCTTGGTGTAGAAAGCTGGCCCGTGTCCTGCCTCGTGGTGACACAGGCCGCCTGGGACGCTCCATCCTTTCTCACCTTGTGCTTCTCTGCTCAGGTCTTGGCTTCCTGTCCTCTCCCTCCACCTGGCCACCAGCAGAGTCCCAGCGTGCCAGGCACCGGAGGCCAGTGGTGTCGGCCCCGTGGGCTTGCCTACCCCGGGCAGGTGCCCCTGGGTAGGTGCCCCAGGCAAGTGCCCCTGGGTAGGTGCCCCTGGGTAGGTACCCCCCAGCAGGTAACCTGGGCAGGTGCTTCTGGATAGGTACCCCGGGTAGGTGCCCCCGGGCAGCTGCCCCCAGCAGGTGCCCCGGGCAGGTACACAGAGTCACAGCAATGAGAGTTGGGGGAGCTTGGCGAGTGCTGAGGTCCCGAGTGGGTCCTGTGGGAGGCCAGGTTGGGAGGGGTCGGGGTTCTCTAGCTCACCATCTATTCCACTCCCATTGCCTATGCCCGGGTGCGGGGGCCCTGAGGGAGGGGGAGAGAACCCACTGCCACGGCCACCCGGAGGCCAGAGTGAGGGCCAAGCGGCCATCGTGGCTTCTGTTGAGAGGCCTCCTGGCCCCTTTCTCCACCCAGGCCTGGGGTCGCTCCCGCCCTCCTGTCCCATTGGACCCCTCCTCCTCTTTCCCTCGCTGTCCTGGTGACGTCGTTGCCGTCAGAGCGGTGATCCCCCGGCGTCCACTTCGAAGGCGCTGGAACTGCCTCTAGCAGCCATCCCATCCGGGCAGGTCCCAGAAGGAACACGGTGCTGCCCGTGCTGGTGTTGGGAGCGCCCAGGGGATCGCCTGGCTGGTGCCCCTCCCACCCGGTGCTGCTGGACGGGGAAGGCCACGCGGGGCTGACGGAGCCTCAGGCGAGGGACCGAAGTCCACCTTAAGGCTTTTCAGGCAAAAAAGGAGACATCCGTTCACCAGGACTGTCCCTGGGCCTCTCGCCTCCGTGTCTCTCTGTGGCTGTGCCACCTGTGCCCACGCACCTGTTTCTTCCACGAGGAGGAACACGGCGGCCAAGAGCTTCCGAGTCTGATCCACGGCAGGTTCTGGCACAGGACTCACTCTGATCCTTGGTCTCCAAACCCGGGAACCCGTCCCTTGACTGGTAGGCAGTGGCCAGGAGAGGGCGGGTGTTAGGTGAGATGCGGCTGAGGCTGCTGCGGCCTGGGGCGCGGGCCGGAGTTCCGGAGACTCGCCAGGTAGTGGCTGAGGGGGCGCGATGGGGGGGGGGGCGATGTGACGGCGCCTCTGGGGCAGGACAGGAGTTGGCTGGGTGGCCCCGGCCTCTGTGCTGCCCTGCTGGCTCTGCTCAGGTGTACTAGTCTTGGGAAGGGCCGTGGGGTGGGACGGTGACTGGGGATTTCTGGGACCTTGGCATTGGAGCAGGCACCGGGGTCGCCAGGTGGACGAGTGTCCTGGAAGGGTCACGGCTGTGGAGCCGCATGCAAGTGACTTGGCCTCTGTGACCTCCACTGACACCCTAAAAGCCCATGCGACGTGGCTTCCCGTCCTTAGCCCCCCCAGGCGTCTGTCTCCCTCCAGAGTCCGGGATATTCACGTGCGCTCCTCGTCTGCTGTTTCCCAAGTGGCCCTGCAGGGGCTGGAGGACCCTGAACCCCAAGCCCAGGCCGCCCCCATCCCCTCAGACCTACACACAGGGTGCCAGGTGACATCACGTGTCCTTGCTCACTTGGAGCCGCGTGGAGCTGCGTGCAGAAGTGGGGAGAAGGGTCCTGTCGCCAAGTCCAGCCCCCAACCATGCGGCATGGGGGACTTCTCTCGCCTGCCCCCCCGCCAAGCTGCCGACCCGGTCCCGGGAGCCGGGCCCCGTTTCTCCAGGAGCCGGGCTCCTCCATACTCCCTGGCGCGGACCTTCCTCTCGCGGGGGCACCGCTAGCAGAGGGCATGGGCATTTCCCAGGCGTGGGACACAACCCGACTCTGAATCCCGACCCAGCCTCCTGTGCAGATCTCTTCTTCGCCAGAACAGGGCTTCCCCGATAGAAGGGGTGCTGTGCGTGGGTGCTCGCCCACCGTGGGTGCCCCGCCCTCAGGCCCTAAGTCTCCTTCTGGGGAGGTGGGGAGGACGGGGTCCCTCATGTGCCTGGGGAACCTGCTGGCCTGGAGACGGAGCTGGTGTGCGTGCAGCCTAGTGGCTCTTCTCTGGTTTTGGGGACGAGCCTCCTGGGCCCTGCACGTGGTGGGTCGAGGTCCTGGCTGTGTGAGCCCCGGGCCCGCAAGGTCGGGGGAGGCAGGAGAGCCCGGGCGGCTCCCCGCGGCCTCCCCCTGCAGTGGGAGTAGCTGCCCCCGCTGCAGGCCCAAGCCCCGCGTCCATCCAGGCAGGAGTGTCCCCTGCGGCCCCCAACGGCTGCTCCTGCTCGAGCCCCCGGGGTGGGGGGCGGAGGGCTCCACGGGGCCGGGTCTGTGCATCCCACCTCCACCCTGCATGCGGGGCCCTGGGACCGGGCTCAGCCCTGCGCATGTGCCGCCCACCCAGCCGGGCACCTGCTCTTGGGGGCTCGGGGGCTTGGGGGCTCGGGCACGACCGCCAACCCTTCCCACCCCCCCGGCTCTCGTCCTGTACGGTTGATCCAGGCCCAGGACCTCCTGTCCCCTCCTCCCCACCCCCCCGCCAGCCCCACCCCTGAGAAAGTCCAGCTCAGGGGTCCCCAGGGCTGCACAGGAAATGCTTTGCACACCACGGGTCAGCCAGGCTATTTTCTGTCCCAGAACCGGAGGGAGGCTGGGCTGCGAGCCGCCAGTCACGACAGGCCGCCCTTCTCGGCCTCGCTCCCGCGGCCTTCTCTCGGTCTCTACGAGTTTTCTAAAAAAGATTTTATTTATTTATTCCTGAGAGACACAGAGACAGAGAGAGGCAGAGACACAGGCAGAGGGAGAAGCAGGCTCCATGCAGGGAGCCCAGTGGGGGACTCCATCCCGGGACCCAGGGACCCCACCCTGCGCCCAAGGCAGGCGCTCATCTGCGGGGCCCCCGGGCGCCCCGCTGCCTCTCCCATCTCTACCTTGTCTCTGTCTTTCCTGCCCTGGAGGCTTTTAGACCCTCTGTCCTTTGCCTCCTCGTGCTTGACGGCCACCTGCACACCCTTCAAAGCTCAGCTCAGCGCCACCTCCTGCAGAAAGCCTCCCTGAGCCCCAGCCTCAGTCCCCGAGCCCCGAGCCCCAGCCCCGTGGGGATGAGCAGCGCTTATGCCCCGGGGCCAACCCCCCCCCCCTCCGGGGCTCAGGCTGCAGGGCGCCAGCCCGTGTCAAGGCTCCAGCCTTCCTAACAGCGGCCACTGAGCACCATCCGTGGGGTGGGGTGAGCCGCACCGGGTGGGATCAGGGCCCAATCCCTTGGGACCGTTGCCCCGCTATAAGGGGCGTGGGCTGCCCGAGGTCGTGGCGGGTCCCCCAACGACCTGCCACCAGGCCAGCAGGCCTAAAGCAACACGGTTTCGCTTTCACAGGCCTGGGGGTCGGTGTGTGAAATGCGCCCCCACCCCGGGTCCAAGGCCGCGTCTCTGCAGCCTCTGGAGGAGAACCCGTGTCCCCGCTTGTTTTCGCCCCCAGAGGCCACCTGGCCCCCTGGCCCGTGGCCCCCGTCCCTTTTCCCCATCGTTACAGCTCCTTGCAGTCCCCATATCCCGTTGCTCCAACGTCCGCCTTCCTCTCCCACTTCTCATGGCCCCATCGGTGATCTAGAACCGTCTCCCCGGCTGCTGTCAGCTGACCGATGACGCTGTGTCCCTCTGCGACCCCAACCCGCCTTTAATCCTCCGTGGAACCTAACACGCTCCGCAGGGGCCGAAGACCGGGATGTGGACATCGGGATGGGGGCCGGCCAGCTCGGTCCGCCAGCATGCTGGGAAGGGGACTGGGAGCACGTCCGGAGGCCTTGGGGGGCCGACCTCGTGAGGGGTGTGCAGGTCCTCTGTGCTCCTTACCCAGCCTCCAGCCCTCGGACGTGGGTACACATGTCGCCACGAGGAAAGACCCGGGGCTTCCCACAACGGGAGGAGCCGGGGACTGGGTCATGAGTCCCTTCCCTCCACCTGGTGCGCCAGGTGCGATCACGTGGGGTGGGGGGGTTGAGGCGTGAGGATCTCCCCCTATGGGGCTCAGAGGGGCCTCTGCTTCGTCTGTGGGGAGAAGAGGCCGGGGAGACCCAAGGAGGTTGCATCTCGTCCTCATCTGAGTTTTGAAGGCTGAATAGGAGTTCACTGGGTGAAGGGGGGAAAGCGTATGACTAGACTGGAGGCACCTCCTTTGGCCGAAGTCCCCCCGGAGTCGCCACAGCCCACCCGGGATGTCTTTGTCAGGGTCTCTCATCAGGGCAAAGAGGGGAGTTGATTTCACACCCGGTCTCTAACCTGAGACGGACTCTTCGTGTGCGAAGGCGTCACACTTGCCTACATCACCTGTAACGTCTCAACTGATTTTTGTGTTTTTTTTTTTTTCTTCCCAGCTAAAGAAACCAAGGCTCAGCGAAGGCATGAACCTTTCCCCCCGCCCCACGATCACGGCCCCACGGCAGGACCTCCACCCTCCTGCTTCCATGCCAGGCCCCGGGCTGCCGCTGACTGTGGGGTCCCCTCCCAGGTGCCAAGGCAGCTGGGACCCAGGCCTGGGCTGCCCAGTGTTCTTCCCCAAAGGGCTTTCCTTTTTTTTTTTTAATTTTTAAAATGTTTTTTTAATTTTTATTGGAGTTCAATTTGCCAACATATAGCATAACAACCAGTGCTCATCCCATCAAGTGCCAAAGGGCTTTCCTGAGGGTGGAAGTGGGTCCCGAGGCCCTGGCGGGTGTGCATTGTTCAGCTGCACCTGGAGAGTGAGCTCATGTCAGCAGACAGCAGGGAAGGCACTGCGGGCGGGGACAGGGGGGACGGGACGGGGGACGGGACGGGAGGCCTGAGCAGCCTGGGGCCTGGCCCTGCCTCCACCTCTGTCTCCTCTTCCCGGGAGCAGGTCCTTTCCCCGAGTCCTGGGCTGACCATCAGGACACCAGGGGACCTGGTGATGCCAGGAAAGTCCCTCCGTTTCCCTGTCTAAAAATGAGGGTTGAGTTAGATCGGGGTTTCCCTGTCTGCTGAAAACCAGTCCTACGGAATATTCTCCAAGAAAAGGGTTGCACAGTCAAACGAGGGAAAAGCCGGAGAGCCCTTCTGCTCCGGGACCTTCACAGTGCACATGACGTATTAAAGGCTCTGAGAAGTCCTGAAACGAGGAAACCCACGTTGGCGAGGGTCTGTCCTCCCCGCCTTTCTGGCAGCTTGGGCGGGGACACGTGATGTAGGCTCAGGACTGGGTCCCCGAACGTGAGGGACGGCAGTGGCTCCGCCGAGAGAGGCTGGGCCTGCAGGCAGGAGGCATGGGCGCCTGGAGCAGGACCCCGTGTGGGTCACCGCAGCTGGAGTGCCCGCCGTTGAGCTTGCCTGGGTTCACGGTGTTCTCTGAGCCGCGTTTTTCAGTCTTCCTGTTACTACCGCGTCTTCCTCCAAGAACATTTCCCACCCATGTGAGCCCACATGGTTACTATCGTGGACGCACCCGGCATCTTGACTGGGCACATGGCAGGTGCTCAATAAATGTTGGCCGAATGAACCTGTATAACCGTTTCCTTTTAGTTTTCTCTTTTTTAAAAAAGATTTTTGTTTTTATTTATTCATGAGAGACACACACAGAGAGAGAGGCAGAGACACAGGCAGAGGGAGAAGCAGGCCCCATGCAGGGAGCCCGATGTGGGACTCGATCCCAGGACCCCAGGTCACGCCCTGGGCTGAAGGCAGCACTAAACCGCTGAGCCATCCAGGGATCCCTACAACCTGTTTCTGACCCCTGATTGAGCCCACTTTCCTATTTTCAGCAATCCAATCCGACTTGATCCAGCTGCACGGCTCCTGAGGACGGACCTTCCGTGGGATGATGCCGCGGAGGGTCCTGTCCCCTGGGACCCCCAAGTCCGCTGCGGGAGATGGACCTGTGCCAGCGCAGAGGACCCGACAGTGTCTTCAGGGACACGGAGCGTCTTGCTAGCTGAGACCTTCCAGGTTGGTGCTCCCGACCCGGGTCTTGAGGAACGGAGAGGTCTGGTCGCACAGGAGAACATTCCAGGCTGAGGAAACAGCACAAGCCTGGGGCGGCAGCCTGGGACAGGCAGGCCTGGTCTGAGCACAGCGACAGGCAAGGCCCAGGGTGCAGGCCACAGAGACCGGCTTTCACTGAGGGTGAGAGTCGCAGAAGGGTGGAGCGGGGCGGGCCGTGGGGTCGGCCTCAAGGGCAGTGTGGTGCCCCCAGGAAGAGCGTGGGTTCTGGGGACCCACAGCCAGGTGTTGACGCTTAGGAGCTATGGCTTGGGCAGGTCGCTTGGACTTCCTGAGCCTCCGTTTCCTCCTCTGTAGGAAGGGACGTGATGACACTTGGTAGCATCACTGCAAAGGTTTGAGACATTTGAGGTTCACGGTACTTAGTGTATCGCAGGCGCCCACCAGGAGATCACGGGCCATCATCAGACCCCCGTGCGAGGAACGTGAGCTCCTTCACTACATGGGCTCCTGGATGGTAGGGCTCGGGCCTCCTATCCTGTCATCCTTCGCACGGCATCTGGCACAGGACAGGTGCGAGGCGACGTTGTTGGATGAGGATAGATGGGCGGAGAGTGGCACTGGCGTGGAGTAGGGGTGGGGGCGGCCTCTCGGTCCCCCCACGGGGGACGGACGTGTGCCGCGTGACCCTGCCACTTTCACTGCAGGGGCTGGGGAAGAGCAAGGCTTCAGAGACCCGAGAGGGTCTTGCCCTGTGCAACACAGAGAAATGAGAAGCTTTGGGTTTGGGACGTGCTGACTTGGGAGCGCCTGATGGGTCCAGGAGAGAGAGAGAGAGAGACCAGGCTGCTCTTGGGTGCTTCTAGGAGTTTGGCAGGGGAGGAGATGCAGGGGAGCAGGTGCAAACACGCAGGGGGGAGCAGATGCAAACACTCCAGGCTGGTACCTGGGCCGTCCTGTGGCATTTTGTTGGTCATAGCAGGCCAGGAGGCTGGCCCAGGGTCAAGGGGAAGGGAAGCAGCCTGCATCTCTTTAGTAAGAAAAGCTACAAAGGCACAGACAAAGGCGGTGGGGCCAGGGAGGGGTGAAGCTGTAGAGTCCCAGTGAGATGCAAAATGGGTGGGAATTAGCCCATTGTTTTAAAATCCGAATTCCCTGTCAACTAAAGGTTTTGAACGTTTTCCCCAGGGATCCTTGTAAGGCTTAGGGGAGGGTGACAGGGTGGAGGTTTTCTCTGGGCTGCTGTAAAAGGCCTCTTACCCTCGTATTAACGGTGTATTAGTCACTTGGCGATAAACACTGGTGAGGACTCTGCACATCTGGTGTGCGTTGGCTCCCGAGTGAATTCCCGTGAGAACCCTGGAGACGGGCATTCTCACTTTCCCCGCCTGGTTGGGGGAAAAGACAGCGGACCTTACAGAGCGTGAACTCATCCTGTCCGATTTCAGGGGGAGAGCCCAGCAGGGCCGGTGCGGAGAGGATGGGGTAGCGGGAGAGCGTGAGGGTCACTGCGGGTGAAGGAGGCTCAGAGGGTGACATCCCGCAGGCAGAGCCGTGCTGAGGCTGCCCTGGGTGTGTCTGGGCCTCAGGGGCCCGGGTGGGGGCCAAGGAGAGCATCTACTCCCTCCCCCTGCTAGAGGCTGGGTGCCTCTCCTATTCCAGGCCCTGCCCTGCGTGCTGGGCACACAGAAGGGAAGAGGGTGGACCAGGTTGCTGCCTTTTGGGAATTGATTCCCAAGGGGAGGGAGACACCAAAGCTGTAAGCAAACCCATCACGGAACTCCAGGTTGTGGGGAGTGCTGGGGCCAGGTCTCCGTGAGGGGCCTTCCCCCCAACCCCCCGAGGGCTCACGACCATGCACAGGTGAGAAGTCACCATCCAGAGTCCCCTCTGGGCCTGTGCCATGTGACTCTTGGGGGAGATCACGGCCCAGAGGTAGACAGGCTGGAGGCCAAGCGTTTGTGGATCCAATTCTAAGGCCAGGGCCCTAGGTGTCCTGGGGTCAGGAAGCAGGTGTGGAGCTGGACAGGAGCAGAGCAAAAATAGAGCCCCGAGGACAGTCAGGGAAGCTCCCTGAGGATTGTGACATCAGAGGGGTAGGCATGGGGTGATGCAGGCCAGGCCCCACCCTCACTTCTTGACCAGGGCTGGGTTGGTTGCTTAGAGCTGTGGGTAGAGGATGGGGTTGGAGGCAGCACCCCCTTCAGTGGAAAAGAGCCCTGATTGAGTCAACGAGCTTGTTGTGGATACAGGGGTGGGGGTGGGGTGGGGGGAGGAGTAGCAGAGCACAGTGGGGTGGGGGGTGGGAGCCTCTACCTGGGCGGGGGGGGGGGGGGTGCTATTTTGTTACTAATATTCTTGAGAGTTACCAGTGCTTGGTGATAATGGAAAGCACTCCGAGTTCTAGTCAGTTTTATAATTATTCCCTTTAATTTAGTACAGACGATGCACCCCTTTAGTACCCACATCTGGGGCGGACCATTCCCCCCACACACAACCCCTGGCCCCCCCCGGAATCCCTCTGCTCATATGCAAATGGTAGGACGAAAGGAGGAGGCCGCCCCTTTCTAGCATCTGTTATAAGGTCTCCAGCTACTGGATGCACATGCCCCCTTTCCCTGAGATAAGGAATCGGAAGGTAACCTGCTAGAGGGGGCACCTGGTGCCTCAGTTGGTTAAGTGTCCAGCTCCTAGTCCCGCCCCAGGGCTCGATCTAAGGGTCATGGGTTCAGTCCCTGCATTAAGGTCCATACTGGGTGTGAGCCTAGGAAGGAGAAGGAGAAAAAGAGGGGGAGTGGGAGGAGGAGGGGGGGAGGAGGAGGAGGAGGAGGAGGAGGAGGAGGAGGAGGAGGAGGAGGAGGAGAAAAGGAAGGGGAGGGGAGAAGGTGGCTTGCTGTGTTGAAGTTGGACAGATCACTTGAATTTCGAGCTTTTCCTCATCTGTGCGGGGAAGCGCCTGGTGCGGTGTCATTTGTACACCTGCTGCCCTGGGTGCTTGTCACCAAGTGACTAGGCCTCCCGGGGTAGTTTGCACAGAGCTGTGGGCGTAGTGAGGGGGATGGTGAAGGGTATTTTGGGGACTGATTGCTCCTGGACCTTCTCCCCAGGGGCACCTGAGTGGCTCAGACAGTTAAGTGTCTGACTCTTGATCTTTTTTTTTTTTTTTAAAGATTGTATTTATTTATTCATGAGAGACACACAGAGAGAGGCAGAGACACAGGCAGAGGGAGAAGCAGGCTCCCTGCAGGGAGCCCGATGGGGAACTCGATCCCGGGACCCCAGGGTCACGCCCTTGGCTGAAGGTGGACACTCAACCACTGAGCCACCAGGTGCCCTCAGCTCAGGCCGTGATCTCAGGGTTGTGGGTTCAAGCCCCACATCGGGCTCCACACTGGGGATGGAGCCTACTTAAAAAAAAACAAAAACCAAGGGCACCTTCTCCCCCAATAGGAGGCAGTAAATCCTGCCTCTGCCTTTTGGAGGGGGAGGTCGTGCATGGGGTTGGAAGACAGAGGTGGAAGGGAGAGGAATCCAGGGACGGGGTCAGAACGGGTGCGGATGGGGAGGCTCGCGGTGTCTGGGTGGGGTCCCCCGTGGGCCGTGCTGAGAGGTCGGGCGCTGACTTGGGGCTGAGGATGGGCCCAGGGCATCTGAGTCCCCGTGGGCAGGGCATGTGGGGTGGTGTCCTGTGCATCTCCTCTTCCACCTGGGGACGTCCTCGGGTTATGGGGACACGCCCAGCCCCCCACGGCACCGTCTCGGGGGCTCCAGGACTAGGCCTCAAGCTTGCCTGCCCGTCTGGGCGACAGTCCTGCTGTGTGCTGTGCCCCAGGGTCCCCGGTGTGACCGAGTGCTGTCTGCCCACGAGAGGTTCCTGGGGCTCACCGGCGATACAGTGCCTTGCACCATGGCCCACGGATGCGCGTGGGGCTGAGGCGGGAAGCCAGCAGGTGTGCCCGGAGCCTCCAGGTCGGGAACCGGGGGCCTTGGGAGGCGCTCGAGGCCTGCGGGAAGGGAAGGGCCGCAGGCTCCCGGGCGGCCTCGGCCGGGTCCCCGCGCGTCTCCAGCCCGTCGCCTCGGTCCCTCTGCAGCGTGGCTGGCAGTGATGCAGGGACAGGGGAGCGTCTGGACACGGGCCGAGAAGCAGGAGCCCCGCGGCTGTGGTGTTTGTGCTCTCCCTGCCAGTGTCCCCCCCCCAGCGCCTCCCGCGGCCCGAACTCCCTGTCCCCCCCCCCCCCCCCGTGACCGCGCCTGGGGCCTGGGGCCGCCCGTGGCCGCTTATCAGCACCCGTGTTTGCTCAGGAGGGCACCGGCCGCCTCCTCCCGCCCCGAAAACAAGCAAACATGTTTTGCCCCGGCGTCGGCGTCGGCGGAGCGCTGCCCCCTGGCTCCAGGCCCGGGGCCGCGGCGGGCGGCAGCTGCTGGTGGTGGCCGCGGCCTGCTTCCTCCAGCTGTCCAAGCACGGCCGCCCCGCCGGAGGAAGCCCGCTCGGCCCCGGCCTCTGTCACAACAAGGGACAATGGCCCGGGCGGGCGGCCGCGGGCCTGCTCCCGGGCGAGGGGCGCGGGTGTGGGGACGCGGGCTCCGGCTCCGGCTCCTGCCCGGCCCACCTTGTTTTCCAGCTTGCGGCCGGCGTGTCCCATCCCGGGGCCAAGGCAAACAGCGGTGGCAGGAAGCGGCCCTGGCCTGGTGCTGGGGCTGTGTGGCCCGGGAGGCCGCGGGGGCGGGGGTGGGGGGGCTCACCCAGCCTCTGTCCTGCCCAGTCTGTGTCCCCCAAGCGCCCCGAGCACCGTGTCCCCGCGTCTCCTGTCCAGTGCTCGGCCTGGCGCGGGGTGGAAACGGTTTCCTGCCTGAATCCCTCAAAGACTGAACATGTGAATAGGTTCGGTTTGTAGCTCTGCTCCGCGGCTGTGGGGCTTCCAGCAGGTCGCTCAGCGCCTCTGAACCCTGCTGACCTTGCCTGCAGAATAAGTACTTCACAGAATTGTTGTAAACATGAAATAGGCTTATGGATTTTTTTATTATTATTATTATTTATTAGAGGGAGAGAGAGAGAGAGAGAGAGAGAGCATGAGTGCAGGGGGAGCGGAGGGACAGCAACAAGCCGACTCCACGCCAAGCAGAGTCCAGCATGGGGCCCGATCCCACGGCCCTGAGGTCACACCCTGAGCCCAAGCCGAGAGGCAGAAGCTCAATGGACTGAGCCCCCCGCCCCACCCCGGGGAACCCCAGTGCTGAGCTTCGGCAGGTGCAGGCAAGGCAGTCAGCTCGGGCGGCCGCCCACAGCACTGACGCCTGCCTCGTCGGAGTCATTGGATCTGAACTTGTACAGCAGCGTGTGCGTCAGGGGGCTCGGGCGGTCTGCGAGCTTCCTGAAACGGCCCGAGCGGAGAAACCCGGCCCCATCCTCTTTGACGAGATTGATGCCACTGGAGGGGCTTGATCTGAGAATGGAGCTGGAGGGGCCATCAGTGCGCAGACTGATGTCGTCGCCGATCAATCAGGGGGACAGCTTTGATCCTCGAGGTGACAGTCAAGAGCTGATGGCCCCTCACGGATCGGACACTTGGGCTCCAGCCCCGGGAGGCCGGGGAGATAGGATGGGAAGCTTGGATTTCGCTCACCTGAGCCACAGAGGGCTGGACTCGCCTTTTTAAGAGTCACACTGGTTCGATGAGCGTTGAAGGAGGCATCAGATTTGAACTGTTAGTGTGACTGTGTCTAAACAGTCTGCCCTCAGAGCCGGGTAAAAAACTGCTACTGAGAAGGATTTCTTGGAGGCTGTAAATAAGGTCATTAAGTCTTTTTTTTTTTTTTTTTTGAGATTTATTTATTTATTTATTTATTTATTTATTTATTTATTTATTTATTTATGATAGACACAGAGAGAGAGGCAGAGACACAGGCAGAGGGAGGAGCAGGGACTCGATCCCAGGACCCCAGGGTCACGACCTGGGCCGAAGGTAGACGCTTACCTGCTGAGCCCCCCGGGCAGGGGTTGGGGGCCCCAGGTCACTAAGTCTTATACCAGATCCAGTACTACCCACCCCCCTTGCTCTATGACTTACAGCTGAGCCCTGAAGACTTCCACGAAAACACTTCTTTCAATGGGGACCTAACCTTATTACAGATGCGGGAATAACCATTGCATAGAGAGAAATCAAAGAATCGCGAAATTGAGTGCTTTCAGATGTCTTTTTCTCGGTAGTGCAATAAGAGAGATATCTAATGTCTCATATCTCGGGGCAGAAAAGCCGATTACAGTGCACACTGGCTGTTTTTCGATCCGCCGTCGTTTACGAGTCCCGTGTCCTAACGTGCTGGCTTCGAACACGCGTGTTCTAGGCACATGCTGGCTGCGGCCTGGTCGTATCCCTGCTGCCTGCCCAGTGAGGCGGACCCAACGCACATGCACAATCTCTCCCACCCAATTCACTCGCAGCAGAGCCGGGATTCAAGTCCGAGTGTGTCCGCTCTGTCGCCTGTGCTCCTCACCCTCCTACTCTCTGGCCTCCCGTCAAAAGAGCCCATCTGGGCACAGGGCCACCTGCGTTTCAACGTTTCGTTTTATTTTGCGTTCCTTCCACATCAAGTACGAAAGCCTCGGTGACTTGTTTTGTTTTGTTTTTTAAAGTGGAAGAAGCATCTGGTCACATTAAGTTTCGCTTTGGTGTTTGAGTTCAAGTTATCAAGAAGAACTAGCGATTGTCACGATGAGCGATGTAGTGAAGCAGACAGAAAACTGTACACGCATAATAATCTAATTTGGGAAATGCAGAGTTAGTTTCATACAGAGGAGTAGTTACTTTCGTCTTATAAGTTAATGGTTTACAATTTGGTGAGGGTCCTACTTCTGGCCCACAGTGAGGCATTTCTAAAAATAAGGTTGTCTTAAGATCCTAAAAAAAGAAAAAAAAAAGATACTGTGCTAAGGTCTCTATAGAGGTCGTCTCCTCGATCCTTGCAACAACTCTGGTTGGTTGGTGCGGAAGGAGCTGGCTTTGCCCTTCACAGTTGAGGAAACCAGCAACCGTTGATCTGCTTTCTCTCACTGAAGTTTTATCTTTTCCAGAATTTCAGAGAAATGGAATCATATAGTCTATCATCTTTTGTGTCTGTTTTTTTTTCCAGTTAGCGTGTTTCTGAGATTCATCGTGTGGTTGGTATGATCAGTTTTTTGGTTGTTGTTTTAGCCATCCTGGTGGGTTTCGTAGGGGCATTTCATTATGGTTTCCATTCATATTTCCTTAATTTCCAAAATGTCATTGAATACCTTTGCACGTACTTCAGTTATTGCTTCTGCTCAAGTCCCGTTTATCACTTTTTTCTTCTGTGATTTGTGCTTTTTACATTCTAGGAAATGTTTACTTAATCCACGAATTTCTCTTCTTCTTACTTGTAGAATTTTTATAATACGAGCGCTCATGGTTAGGCTTTATGACATACTTGCAGTTAATTTTGGTGTATGGTGTGAGCTAAGGGCTCGTGTTCCTTTTTCCCTCTCCCTAGCCAGTTGTCCCAGCATGGGTCGATGAGAAAACTATCCTTTACCCACTTACTTACCTTGGCATCTTTGCAAAAACTCAATGGACCACGTAGGTATGGATCTATTTCTGGACTTTCTGTTCTACTTATTATCTGTATGTCTATCTTTATACCAATACCACACGGGTTGATTATCATACTTTCATAGTAAGGCTTGAAAACAGGTGGTGTATGTATGTCTTCCAACCTAGTTCTTTTTCTAGGTATATTGCGTTTTTGTATACGTTTCGCATGAGCTTGTCAGTTTCTATCCAAAAAGCCGGCTGCAATTTTGATTGAGATTGTATTTAATCTATATTATATTTAACTTATGTTGTATTTAATTTAGAAACCAGTTTTTCAGGAGAATTGCCATCTTAAAAGCAACGAGTCTTGTTATTTGTGAACATGGTACATCTCTCACTTATTGAGACCTTCTTTAACTTCTCTCCACAGTGGGTTGTAGTTTTCAGTTCTTGTACATTTTGTTAAATTAACCCCTAGGTTTCCATATTTTTGATGCTGTTGCTAATAGCACTTTAAAAATCCCAGTTACAGGATCCCTGGGTGGCGCAGCGGTTTGGCGCCTGCCTTTGGCCCATGGCGCGATCCTGGAGACCCTGGATCGAATCCCACATCGGGCTCCCGGTGCATGGAGCCTGCTTCTCCCTCTGCCTGTGTCTCTGCCTCTCTCTCTCTCTCTGTGTGACTATCATAAATAAATAAAAATTAAAAAAAAATCCCAGTTCCAGTTATTTTTTGAGTATATAAAAATGAGGTTGAGTTTTTCATGTTGACCTTATAAGTTGGGATCTTACTAAACTAGGTCTAGTATCTCTTCTTTTATAGATTCCTCAGGATTTTCTAAATAATCATGGCTCCAGAGAATAAAGACAATTTGACTTTTTTCTTTACAAAGCCGCATGCCTTTTATTAATATTTTTTCTTGTCATTGCTTTGATCAGTATAACATGGACTAAAAGTGGCAAAATCAGACATTTTTGCCTGGTTCACCATTAAGTATGATGTCAACTGTAGGTTTTTTGTAGACACTCTATCAGATTGAGGAAATTCTCTTTTATTCCTAGATAATTGAAAGTTTTAAATCAAAAATACATGCTTAATTTTATTAAATGTTTTCCCCCACCCTCATCTATTGAAATGATCATGTGGTTTTGATTTTCTAATATTATATCCAACTTGCATTTCTGGAATAAAGCTCACCTGTAAAGTGACTTCTCTCTTTTCTATATATTCCTAAACTTTTGTTAAGGGCTTGTGTTGTCTATGTTCATGAGGGATATTGGTCCTTCCTTCCTTCCTTTTCCTTCCTTCCTTCCTTCCTTCCTTCCTTCCTTCCTTCCTTCCTTCCTTCCTTCCTTCTTTCCTTCCTCCTTCCTTTTTTTTTTTCTTGGAATGTCTTTATCTGTTGCTTTTATTAGAGTAATGCTTGCTTCATAAACTGAGCTGGGATATATTCCTTCCTTTTCTATTTTCTGAAAAAGTTTGTGTGAATTGTTAATATTTTTTCCTTATACATGTTTGGTAGAATTTGCCAATGATGTCATCTAGGTCTGGAGGTTTTTTTTTTTTTGTTTGTTTGTTTTTGTTTTGTTTTGTTTTGTTTTTGGCAGGAAGATTTTAAACTACAAATTCTATTTCTTTAGTAGGTATAGGGTTGTTCCTATTATTTGTTTCTTCTCCTCCTCCTCCTTTTCCTTCTTCTTCTATTTTACTTAGTAAATAATTTCTTATTTAAATGAAAAAAAATTAAAGACCCAACAAAACAGCTAAATGATAAGTTCAAGTTATGTTATTTAGTGAATTGAGGGCCTGTCCAAAAAGATTTTCTGGGAAGAACAAGTAATTAATACAAATGTGAGTGCAAATTTGCTTCTTTTTTGAACTTCACAGCATATTGTTCAGAGTCTTAGCTTGTGTGCATGATATAAATTCTACACATTGTTTTCTCAATGACAATAAAAAGCACGGCTTATAAAAAACTCAAGTCAAAATCAAAATAACTCTTTAAAACCTCAATCATGGTTGTGTCATTGGTATAGGGAGGTGGTTCCAGGGGCCCATCCAAAGCTGCTCATCCTCTGAGTGCGTGTGGTCACTTTGGAATTCCAAAGTCTCCTTGATGTTCTTACTGTCAACCACGACTCCTGTTCACCTGGGCTTGTCCGCCTGTGCCTCAGTGGCTTCCCTGCTGTACCGTCAGTCCCCGCAGGGCAAGGGGCAAGTGTAACCAAAGTTGGTCTCATGTTCATCTTCTCAGTAGAAAATGGGCCCTTCGATTATGTGTTCATGTGTCACTGTCAACTTGTTGAGTTGCTCAAAGGGTCTCCCCAGTCAGACGGAGGAAGTAGCTTTCAAGGTATCCCTGAGGCAGGCGCAGTGGGTTCTCACTACGGAAACATTCTGTGCAGTGTATACATTGCCGTTGATGTTACTTGTGTGTTTGGGTGGTAAAGACAGCTTCTCTGACATTCCAGAGCACCGTGTTCTCCAGTGAAGCTAGTTTCATGATCATGACCGACATCACCTCGACCACTCTATCTCGCCTGCTGCCGAAATAAAGAATGATGAGTCACTGTTAAAGGAATTACGGGGGCAAAGATGACAGTGAAATTCAAGACCTTGGATAAAAAGCTATCAAAGGTGAGGAATTCAAAAGACCTAGAGAGAAGCAACTCTTCACTAACATCACATTTTTCCTGCCAACTGTCCACTGGTTTTAGTGCTTAACTTCTCAACAAAGTATCGCTCAGTTAAGGAGCAGACATTTCAGGAAACACTTGTATATTTGTTTCTTCTTGAGTGTTCTTTGGCTGTTTGTTTCTTTCCGGGAACTTACCCATTTTATCTAAATTGTTGAATTTGTTGGCACGAAGTTGTTCATAATATTTCCTTATGCTTTTAATGTCTGTAGGATCTAGAGTAGTGGCCACTCTTTCATATTTGATATTTGTGATTTCTGTCTCTCTTTGTTCAATCTGGCTCATGATTTATCAATTGTATATTTTTAAAGAACAGCTTGGTTTCATTGACTTTCTCCATTATTCACCTTTTTTTCTTTTCTACTTCATGGACATCTGATCTTATCTTTGTTATTATTATCATTATTTTTTAAAAATTTAGATTCACTTTGATCTTCTTTCTAGCTTCCTAAAGCTTATTGTTTTTAGAACTTTTTCTTTTCTAATAGAAACATTTACATCTATCCATTTCCATGTAAGCACCGTTGAGCTGCATCACAAAATTTTACGTTGTGTTTTCATTTTCATTCAGTCTAACATGTTTTCTAATTTTCCTTGTGACTTCTTTTATTCCTGGCTTATTTATAAGTGTATTTTCCAAATGTTTTTTTCCTCCATCTTTCTATTGTTCATTTCAACTTTAATTCCATTGTGGTCAAAGAACATATTTTGAATGATTTCAATTCTTTAAAATTAATTCAGACCAGTGTTATAGCCCCAAATGTGATCTATCTTAGTGATGTTTCATGTGAACTCAAAAAAGTGTGTATTCTATTCTTGTTAGGCGGAGAGTTGTATAAATGTCAATTGGGTCAAACTGGTAAATAGTATTCTTTAAAAAGAATTTATTTGTTTATTTGAGGGGGGGAGCACATGAGTGGGAAGAGGGGCAGAGGGAGAGGGAGAAGCAGATTCCCTGCTGAGCAGGGAGCCCAATGTGGAGCTTGACCCCAGGACCCTGAGATCATGACCTGAGCTGAAGTCAGATGCTTAACTGACTGAGTCACGCAGGCGCCCCAGTTGATAGGATTGTTAAAGGCTTTTATATACTTATAAGATTTTTGGTCTATTTTTCTATCAGATTTACTGAAAGAAGGGAATTGAAACCTTTAGCTATAATTACAGATATATCTGTTTCTCCCTTCAGTTGTATCAGTTTTGCTTCATGTATTTGAGACTATTACTAGGTGCATGCATACCCCTTTAAGATTGGTACATTTTTTTTTTTTTTTTTTGTAAAGATTTTATTCACTTACTCATGAGAGACACACAGAGGCAGAAACAGGCAGAGGGAGAAGCAGGCCCCCTGGATCTGGGAACCCTGGGATCACGTCCTGAGCGCTCAAGGCAGATGCTCAACCACTGAGCCACCCAGGCATCCCTAATTGGTACATCTTCTTGAATTGGTGCCTCTACATGATAAGATGCCCTCTTATCCCTGGTTATATTCCTTGTTCCAAAGTCTATTGTGTCTGACATTAGTATAGCTACTTAACTATCGGTTAGTATTTGCATGGTATATTTTTTCCATCCTTTTTAACTTACAAAAAAATATTTTTTTAATTATTCATCTTTGTTATTCAGGACTATTCATCCCCTCCTCCTCCCTAATTCCTGGAAACCACTGTTGTTTTTACTATCTTCATAGTTTTACCTTTTCCGGAGTGTCACACAGTTGAAATCATATAGTATGTAGTCTTGTCAGATTGGCTTATTTTACTAAATAGTATGCATTTAAGGTTCCTTCATCTCTTTCCGTGGCTTAAAACTTGTTTCTTTTTAGTGGTGAATGATATATTCTATAATCTGCATGTACCTCAGTTTATTTATTTACCTACTGAAGGACCTCTTAGTTGTCTCCAAGTTTTGGCAATTATAAATAAAGCTATAACCACCTATGTAGAGGTTTTTGTGTAGACATGAAATTTCAAAATGGGTAGATACCAAGGAGCACAATTTCAGGATCATATGGTAAGAGTATATTTAGTTTTATAAGAGACCACCAAAGTGTCTTCCAGAGTGGCTGTACTAGTTTGCATTTCCACTAGCGATGAATGGGAGTCCTTGTTGCTCCATATTCTTTTTTTTTTTTTTTTTAATTTTTTTTATTTATTTATGATAGTCACAGAGAGAGGGAGAGAAAGAGAGACAGGCAGAGGGAGAAGCAGGCTCCATGCACCGGGAGCCCGATGTGGGATTCGATCCCGGGTCTCCAGGATCGCGCCCTGGGCCAAAGGCAGGCGCCAAACCGCTGCGCCACCCAGGGATCCCTTGTTGCTCCATATTCTTATTAATAATTGGTGTTCTGGACTTTGGGGGATTCTAATAGGTGTGTAGTGGTATCTTGTTTTAATTTCCCTCAGATAGCTGATGTATATCTTGTCATATGCTTATTTGCCATCTGTATATCTTCTTTGGTGAGATGTCTGGTAAGGTCTTTGGCCAATTTTTTAATTGGGCTGTTGATTTCTTATTGAGTTTTAAGAGTTCTTTGTATATTTTGGATTGACAGTTCTTTATCAGATGTCTTTGCAAATAATTTCTCTCAGTCTGGGGCTCGTCTTTTCATTTTCTTCACAGAGGAGAAATTTTAATAATTAAAAATTTTTAATTTTAATAAAGCGTAGCTTTTCAATTACGTCTTTTATGGATTGTGCCCTTGATGTTTATTTAAAAACTCATTGCCAAACCCAATGGCATTTAGAATTTCTCCTATGTTATCTTCTAGGAGTTTAATAGTTTTGCATCTTATGTTTAGGTCTATGATCCATTTTGAGCTAAATTTTTTTTAAAGATTTTATTTTTATTTATTTATTTATTTATTTATTTATTTATTTATTTATTTATTTATAGAATGTGAGCACAAGCAGGGGAAGTGGTAGAGGGAGAGGCAGAGGGAGAAAGAAAGGGAGAAGCAGACTCTCCACTGAGCAGGGATCCCAATGTGGAGCTCAATCTCAGGCCTCTGGGATCATGACCCAAGCCAAAGGCAGAGGCTTAACTGACTGAACCACCTAGGCTCTCCTTTTTTGAGCTAATTCTTATGGAAAGTTTAATATCTGTGTCTAGATTCTTTTTTTTTTTGCATGTGGATGTCCAGTTGTTTCATCATTTGTTGAAAAGACTACGCTTTATCCACTGTATTGCCTCTGTTCCCTTTTCAAAGATTGACCATATTTATATGGGTCTATTTCTGGGATCCCCATTCTGTTTCCCTGTCTATGTTTCTATTCTTTCATCAATACTGCATTGTCTTGATTCCTACAGCTTTATAGTAAAGAAGTTGGGTAGTGTCAATCTTCCAACTTTGTTCTTCTCTTTCAATGTCATGTTGACTATTATGGGTATTTTGCCTCTACCTATAAACTTTATGGCTGGCGTGTTGATATCCACAAAATAACTTGTTAGTTATTCCTTGTTAGGAATTTGATTTGGATTGCCTTTAATCTATAATCTATAGACGGAGTCTTCCAATCCATGAAACATGGAATATCTCTCCATTTATTGAATTCTTTGATTTCTTTCACCAGAGTTTTGTAGTTTTCCTTACATAGATCTTATACATATTTGTTAGATTTATACCTAAATATATAATTTGAGTGAGTGTTAATGTAAATGGTATTATGTTAATTTCAAATTCCAGTTGTTCATTGCTGGTATATACTAAAGTGATTGATTTTTGTGTATTAAACTTGCATTTTGGCAACCTTGCTACATTGCTTGTTAGGTCTGGGAGTTTCTTTGGTTGATTATTTTGGATTTTCTTTTTTTTTTTTTTTAAAGATTATTTTTTATTTGTAAGAGACACAGAGAGAGAGAGAGAGAGAGAAGCAGAGACACAGGCAGAGGGAGAAGCAGGCTCCATGCAGGGAGCCCAATGTGGGACTCGATCCCAGGACCCTGGGATCACACCTTGAGCTGATGGCAGATGCTCAACCATTGCACCATGCAGGTGCCCCTAAATTTCAATAACTTCTAAAAATTGCTCTATAAGTTTGATTTAGTTCTCTAAAATGCATGGTCCTTAATTTCTTAACAATATCTTTTTTGCTCACTTTTAAATTTCTTTTTCTTGATCATTTTAAACATACTTATTTGTATAATTTACCTAGTTACATAATAATATTGTGTAAGTTACCACCCCAAAACTTAGTGGCCTAAAACAAAAGTCACTTATTCTTATGCATCTCTTGATTGGCTGGAGCAACTCTGCAGAGCGAGACTAGGCTTAACTGGGAGCCTCTGCTTAACACAGCAGCTGGCATGGCTCCACTTTTCACTACAGATCTGTGGTCAGCTGGGGCAGCTCTGCTTCTAGAGTGTTTATTCAGGGCCCTGGCTGAAAGGGCAATAGACACCGAGGGAAGGATCTTCTCATGATGATTGAAGAGGCACAAAAGAACAAACAGAATAAGTGAGGCTTCTGAAGACTTATTCTGGGAACTGATCCATGGTTACTTCCTCCACATGCCACTGGTCAAAAGGAAGGCATCTACTTAAGCTCTAAGTTAAGGGGTCTAAAGGGTGTAAGTTAAGAGTGTAAAAGTACACTCTGCCTTTGATGAGGCCATTTGCCAGGGTGTAGACGCAAGGAGGGACAAAGTATTAGGGCCAGTAACTCAGTCTGTCACAATTCAATCTACTGAACCTATCCAGTGTTTCAGTGATTTGAAGCTTTGGGGGGGGATCAAATTCTTTATGTTGTTTTGCTTGAATTCATAGCACATTATTTTCTTGTGTGTTTTGTAATTTCGGATTGTGTTATCATATATGGTTGGACTCTTTCTATGGGATTTCCATGTGACTTTGCTTGAGGAAACAACCCTCAAGAGTGACTTTCTTTCAGTTTCTTCCAGGGGCCCTAAGGCTCATATTAGCCAAAGACTACTTATTATGTTAATTTCTGAGATTGGGCTATCTGGCTGTTACAAAGAGCAGAAATTGAACTCTATACTTGTGTGAGAATAGGTTTGTGGTTACTAAATCTCAAGGGAGGCACTTTCCCTCCTACTAGCACCAGGGCTGAGAGAGAAAGACACACACACACACTATTGGTTTTATCAGGAGTCTCAGTTCCAACTCTGCCATAAGTGGGCCCAAAGTCTTGTTTCCTGTTCCCATATCATTATTAAAGTGTAGACTGGCACTCTGACCTCTGTCTTCCTGGCCTCCAGAACTGTGAGAAATAAACTGTTGTTGTTTAAGCCACCTAGTTTATGGTATTTTTGTTATAGCAGCCCAAACTGACTAAGACTATCATACCACTGGGCTCATCTCAACCCGTCTTGTGTCTAGGCAGCACTTCCAGGAGGGTCCTAGGCAGAAACATCTGAGTGCCTGAACTTAAATCATGGTCCCTGGTAGCTGTGTTCCAGGGGAAAGATGTTTTCACTTCAGTTTCCATGCTGGGAGGTAGACCCATTTTGTTCTAGAACTCCCTCCCCACTGGGAAGGGTTTGGATACCTGTTCAGAGGCAGCTGAACTTCTCTTACGTGCCTGGGTCTCCGTTTGCCCCATTTCCCCCTACCTTTGCCACATGCTCCAGGGATGTAGCTTTCTTTCCTTTCCTTTTGTGACACTTACCTGCCTTCATGCAATCTCTTGGATTTCTCTCCTAAATTGGTTGCAAATCTCTTGCTTTCCACTTCTTCATATTGTGCAGATAAACTCATAGGCTTTACTCTTTTGAAAATGTTCCTGCTGTGCCCTGTTGGAATCTCTGAGTTCAGTTCAATTAAATTCTATAAACCTTAATGAATCCATTTTTTCTGGTTTAGAAAATGGTTATTTTTTTGTGGGAGTTTCCTGATTGTGGGTTTTGTGGATGCATATTCCAGGCCCTGGGGGATTTCCTGGTCCTGTGGAGGAGACCTAGAAACTCAGATTATTAAAATCGTTAGTCCAGGGGCACCTAGGTGGCTCAGTGGTTGAGTGTCTTGCCTTTGGCTCTGGTCCTGGGATCGGATCCTGCATCAGACTCCCCACAGGGAGCCTGCTTCTCCCTCTGCCTGTGTCTCTGCCTCTCTCTCTCTCTCATGCATAAATAGGTAAAATTAAAAAAAAAAAATCCTGAGTCCAGGTTTCTCTTTTCAAAGCCTGTCAGGTATTGAAAAGCCTGGACTAATTTTACTTCTTAAGGCTCTTGCTATATTAGATAGTAAATAATTGTGTATTAAAATTGTGGTATGTTTTAAAGATATAAATTTTGAATGCTTTTGACAGACTTGCTAAAGCACAATTGTATGTATAACCTCACTTGGAAATAGTGTCAAAACTTCCACTGATGTTACTGCTGGGTTGGTGTTCTCAGTCTTGGCTTGTCCCCTCATTGTCTCTACTCTGGTACGTCTGGCTCAGATACACCCTGCTGTTATCGCTCAGTTCCTAGGGAGGCCTCTCTCAAGCCAAACTCAGGAAGCTAACTGGGATCCCTGCCATACTGTGTTCTGTTCTCCGTAGGGACTGACTACTCTAAGGCTGAGAATGTTTCTTCCTATGGCTAAAGCTTGGCTTGGGCACCTGTAGTCCTAACCTAAGGCCTGGGCATCTGATCTTGAGAAGCTTTATGGGACCTGTGCTGAACTTGACTTTCCAAGTCTGTCTCTCATTCCCCTTGTAAGAATCGATCATCCCCCTACCCTTGAGTTTCGGTTTTTGCTTTCAGAGATCCTTTGGGTCACAGCCAACCTGGGCTGATTGAGATTCTCCAAGTGCAGGGCATGGCCTAGGTAATCAGGTCCCCCACGCCCTCAGGTTCTCTGTGATACATGCTGCCTCCCCTCCTGTGGAGTGGGCTGGAGCAAGGGGTATATAGGCTTTTAGGAATAGTATTTGCACTTGATAAACATACAGACCCAGGAATAAATGTAGACTCCATCAGGGAAAGCCCCTTAATTGTATTAAAGTCTCTGACTTACCAGATGAAGGATAAATCCGATTTATCAAAGCTAAGAGTGGCTAATACTCTGGATGAGAGTCCAGATTTAAGAGGATAGTTCTTGTCAGTTGGCATAATGGGCTGAAGTGGCCATGATGGCATTTTGCTGTTGGAGATGTCAGATGTGTAACTTTTATTGTCTAAATTCCCAATTACATAAGCTCATGCTTAGTAATAGCTTAGTGGCAGCCTACCAAACTAGTATAACTCTGACACAAAATGTCTCCACAGGGCACACAATGAAGCCAAGGAGCAATTTTATTTAGGGTGCCTAGAAGTGTAAGCAAAGCGAGAATAGGTGGTGTGATTACCTAAGGCTGCCCAAGTGCTGAATTTAAAATAGTATTTTGTCTATTAATCGTGGGAAAATATAAAGTTCTAAGATCCATGAAGAAGGAAATCTGAATAGGCAAATAGTTGCTGGAGACAGTAAAAAAAAAACTTTAAAGAACGACATAAAAAAAGACATTGAGAGAAGAGTTACCTATTCTTCTCAAACTATTCCAAAAAATAGAAGAGGAAGGAAAACTTCCAAGTTCCTTTTATGAGGCCACTATCACCATGATACCAAAATGAAATAAAGACATCACACACACACAAAATAACTACAGGCCAATATCTCTGATGAACATAGATCCAAAAATCCTCAACAAAATATTAGCAAACTGAATCCCATAATACATTGTTCTTTTTTTTTTTTTTTTTATGATAGTCACATAGAGGAGAGAGAGAGAGAGAGAGAGGCAAAGACATAGGCAGAGGGAGAAGCAGGCTCCATGCACCGGGAGCCTGACGTGGGATTCGATCCCGGGTCTCCAGGATCGCGCCCTGGGCCAAAGGCAGGCGCCAAACCGCTGCGCCACCCAGGGATCCCAATCCCATAATACATTGAAAAAAAATCATTCACCATGACCAAGTGGGATTTATTCCTGGGTCTCAAGGGTGGGTCAATATTTGCAAATCAATCAATGTGATATATCACATCCATAGGAGAAAGGATAAAAATCATATGGTCATTTCAATAGATGCAAAAAAAGCATTTGACAATGTCTAACATCTGTTCATGATAAAATTCCCCAACAAAGTAAGTTTAGAGTAAGTTTATGTTGCCTCAACATAATAAAGGCCATATGTGAAAAACCCACAGCGAGCTTCATACTCACTGGGGGAAAATTGAGAGCTTTTCCTCTAAGGACAGGAACAAGACATGGATATCCACCCTCACCACTTTTATTCAGCATAGTACTGGAAGTCCTAGACACAGCAATCAGACAAGAAAAAAAAAAAAAGGCATTCAAACTGATAAGAAGTAAAACTTTCACTATTTGCGGATGACATGACTATAAATAGAAAACCTGAAAGACCACCAGAAATCTCTTAGAACTGATAAATGAATTCAGTAAAGTCACAGATACAAAACCAATGTTTAGAAATGTATTGCATTTCTATACATTAATAATGAAGCAGCAGGAAATTAAAACACTCCCATTTACAATTGCACCAAAAATAAGATACCTAGGAATAAAGCTAACCAAAGAAATGAAAGACCTGTACTCTGAAAACTATAAAGCAATGATAAGAGAAATTGAAGATGACACAAAGAAATGGAAAGAAATTCCATGCTCATGGATTGGAAGAGCAAATATTGTTAAAGTGTTTATACTACCTGAAGCAATCTACAGATTTAATGCAATCTCTATCAAAATACCAACAGTATTTTCACAGACCTTGAACAATCAAAATTTGTATGGAAAAAAAAAAGACCCCAAATAAGCTGAAGTTATCTTGAAAAAAAAAAAAAAAGCAAAGCTGGAGATATCACAATTCCAGACTTCAAGTAATATAATCAAAACAGTTTTGTACTGGCACAAAAATAGACACATAAATCAATGGAACAGAATAGAAAACCCAGAAATAAACCCACAATTATATATCAATTAATCTTTGACAAAGAAGGGAAGGATATCCAATGGGAAAAAGACATTCTCTTCAACAAATGGTGCTGGGAAAACTGGACAGCTACATGCAAACGAATGAAACCGGACCACTTTTTTATACCAGATGCAAAAATAAATGCAAAATCAGTTAAAGACCTAGATGTGAGATCTGAGACCATCAAAATCCTAGAAGAGAGCACAAGCAGTAATTTCTTTGACATTGGCTCTAGTAGCATTTTTCTGGATTTGTCTTCTGAGGCAAGGGAAATGAAAACAAAAACTGTTGGGACTACATCAAAATGAAAAGCTTCTGCGTAGTGAAAGAAACAGTCAACGATACTAAAAGGCAACCTACTGAATAGGAGAAGCTATTTGCAAATAACATATCTGATAAAGGGTTAGTATCCAAAATACATAAAGAACTTCTACAACTAAGCACCAAAAAAACAAATAATCCAATTAAAAAGTGAGCAGAAGATATGAATGGATGAGTGACAACATCCAGATGGCCAACAGGCACATGAAAAGATGCTCAGCATCACTCAGCATCAGGGACATGCAAATAAGAACTATGAGATACCACCTCACATCTGTCAGAATGAAATTTTGCCATTTGCAATGACATAGATGGATTTAGAAAGCATAATGCTAAGCGAAATATGTCAGTCAGAGAAAGAAAAATACCATATGATCTCACTGATATGTGGAATTTTAGAAAACAGATGAGAGAAAGTGAAAAACAAAAGGAAAGAGAAAAGAGGAGGAGAAACAAATCAAGAAACAAGACTCAACTATCACCAGAGGGGAGGCGGTTTGAGGGGATGAGGATGAAGGAGGAGGAGGGCACTTGTGATGAGCACCAGGTGACCAGAGAAGTGTCGAGTCACTATAGTGTGCACCTGTATGTTAACTGTACTGGAACTAAAATTTAAAAAATATGGGGGTCCCTGGGTGGTTCAGCGGTTAAGCACCTCCCTTCGGCTCAGGGCGTGATCCTGGAGACCCGGGATCGAGTCCCACGTTGGGGGGTCCCTTCATGGAGCCTGCTTCTCCCTCTGCCTGTGCCTCTGCCTCTCTCTCTCTCTCTGAGTCTCTCATGAATAAATAACAAAATAAAATAAAATATTTTAAAAAACGTAAGTGAAGGCAAAAAAAAAAAAAGACATCATGTCCAACTGGCTTTTTTTTTTTTTTAATTTATGATAGTCATACAGAGAGAGAGA
The DNA here is from genome assembly GCF_048164855.1 of Canis lupus baileyi. Classification (NCBI taxonomy): domain Eukaryota; kingdom Metazoa; phylum Chordata; class Mammalia; order Carnivora; family Canidae; genus Canis; species Canis lupus. The sequence continues at coordinate 8,440,112 of NC_132850.1, forward strand.
GGGAGAGGCAGAGACACAGGCAGAGGGAGAAGCAGGCTCCATGCACCGGGAGCCCAACGTTGGATTCGATCCCGGGTCTCCAGGATCGCGCCCTGGGCCAAAGGCAGGCGCCAAACCGCTGCGCCACCCAGGGATCCCCCAACTGGCTTTAAAGGCACATTTGTTCAAACCTTAGAGGAGTCATGCTATTGAAACCATTGCAGAGCGTATAGCCTACCTGCACCCGCCATTGGCCTGGATATAGAATTCCAGGTTGAAAGTCGTTTTCCTCAGAATTTGGAAGGCATTGATCCATTGTCCGGTAGCTTCCAGTATTGTTCCAAAGCGTGCTGGTGTTCTGATTCTTGAGACCGCGTGCGGAACTCTGTTATCTCTCTGCACACTTGTAGGCTCATCACTTGGTCTCCTGCATCCTGAAAATTTTCAGCAGTGTGGACCTATAATGTCCACTGGGCTGGGCACTCCGTGGCTTGTTTCAGACTCTTTCGTATGAGGTGCTTTCCTCAAATGTCTGGCGTTCTGGGTTGGGTGCTCATATTAAGGAAGGGTCACCAAAAAAAAAAAAAAAAAAAAAAAAAAAAGGCTGGGAAGCTCAGAGTGAATGGGTGGGGTCTCATGACTGGTCATCACTGCATGGCCACCAAGTGGTCTGTGACCTCCAGTGACCCTTAGGGCCCACATCTTCAGGGCTTTCCTGATGGACCCATCAGATTCCACTGAGAAGGTCTTCCAGACACCTGCCTAGGGACTATATACATGGCTTTCAGGATTCTGAAAAGAAGTAAAAAAATAGGAGAATATACCCTGCCAGATTTTAGAGTGTGTTCCCAAGCTACACTGGTGCAAGGGGCATTAGTACCATATGCATTAATAAATCAATGGAATGGCATTTTAGATAGTCCAGAAATGGATTATTTTTTTTAATTTTTATTTATTTATGATAGTCACACACAGAGGGAGATTGAGGCAGAGACATAGGCAGAGGGAGAAGCAGGCTCCATGCACCGGGAGCCCGACGTGGGATTCGACCCTGGGTCTCCAGGATCGTGCCCTGGGCTGGATTGTTTAATGTATAAAAATGTAGTGTGTGGTCAAGCCCATATCACAAATTAGTGTAGGAAGGCTCATGCAGTAAGCGCAGCTGGAATCGTTAGTCGGGGGCGGAGGGGGTGGGAAACGTCAGCATCTCACCTTATATGCTAAACTCAATGTATTTGTTCATTATTTTATTCAACAATTATTTATTTGTCTCCTATTATGTCCTAGACGAGTCAAACATTAGAAGCTGAAAAATAATTCTAGAGAGGCAGAAACGATCTGAACATGAGATTATTGTACAGAAAGGAATCCATAAACTTGACCACATAGCGGTGAGGAAGGACAAAATAACACACTAAGGAAATTTTTTATTTTATTTATTTATTTTTTTAAAGATTTATTTATTTATTCAGAGAGAGAGAAAGGAGGCAGAGACACAGGCAGAGGGAGAAGCAGGCTCCATGCAGGGAGCCCGACCGATGTGGGACTCGATCCCAGGCCTCCAGGATCACACCCCGGGCTGCAGGCAGCGTTAAACCGCTGTGCCACCGGAGCTGCCCAGGAAATTTTTTAATAACACGTATGCCCGATAAAGAGTTTTATCTTTAAAACTCAGGGCTGCTGAGAGACAGATACCCTCTGTCTATAAAGAGCTTAAGCAAATTGATTGGAAAACACCAAAACCCAAGAGAAGAATGGGCAAGGAAAATCCACAGAAGAAACATGAAGTGCCGAAGAAGTAGTTTTAAAATGTCCAGCCCCGGCAGTAATCAGGGCATATGTGTTAGAGGGTGATATCATATATATATATTTTTTCCTGACCAGTAATTAACAGAAGAATTGAAAAAAAATTTAATAATGTCACTGTGGGTGCCTTGAAACAGGCAATTTCATACAATGCTATTGAACGCATGAATAATTTTTTTTTTAGTCTCGGCTCCGTCCTCTCGTGAGCACAAGCTTGTGTCCCTGTAAGGGGGCGGGAGGAGGGATCCTTCCTGCCTCGTGCCTTAGGGCCCCTCTCCCCTCTTCCGCTGCACCTCGTCCCCCATGCGCAGAGGTGTCTGGTGCCTTCCCTTCTTAGAATTTGCTGGTGCGTGTCTGCATCTCTGAATCATCCACAGCGAATTACTTCCATAATCGGAAAAAAAAAGCCCCTAACTTTTTAGAATGAAAAATGCCCTACTTTTGACCCAGTAATTTCGCTTCTTGGAATGGCTGTCTTTTAAGGAAATAGGCAGTTTGGAAAACATTCGTGCACAGGCGCCTGCATCACAGCACAATTTATAAGAGAGGATAATTAATTGCAAACAACCTAAAAATCCAGTATCAGGGTCATGGTTAAGGAGATAACGATAAGGCCGTTAAGTCGCGTTTCCCTCTTGATGACGTGGGGAGAAGGCTTATGACTTATGTAAAGTGAAAAAAGAACACAAAACTGTAGGTACACCTTCACACCTTCATTCAGATTTTATTTAAAAATATGCATGGAGGAGCCTGAAAGCAATTATTTCCGAATATTCACAGTGATTATGGCTGGATGTTGGGATCTCATTGTCTACGATGATCTGAGCCTGACCTTTATAGTCTGAAAAAAAAAATGTCTATATATGGAGAAGAGAATAGAAAAGTTCATCTAATCCCACGTCGCACATAGAGGTGGACATTTTGAGTCCATAGAGGTGATAACCTGGATTCTGGCCACCTCGACTATCATGCCCAGTGCCCAGCGGAGTGAGGCTCGTGTTGAGCGGAAAGTAGACAAACATGCCGACTGGCCAGAGACTTCTGGAAATCCGAGGCGGCCGGAAGAATAGAAGGGCAGACTCAGCATCAGCCAGCGGCAGGTGCGTGTGACTCCGGGGCCTGCAGGGGAAGGACAGAGGGTTGAGCCTTGGTGGCTTTGGGGTCAGAGCCAGTGTTGGTGGGGGACGTCGTAAGGGGAGAAAGTACATTCTAAGGATCCCCGATGAGCCTTCGCCCGACAAACGTTGGTGGTCACGCTGAGGTCAGAGCCAGAAGGAAACGAAGGATCATGGGTGGAGGCGCGGGGGGCCGGGGGTGCAGTGGTGAGGTCGGCGCCCCAGCGGCCAGCGATGGGGAACAGGTCTGACATCACCAGCCCACCCGCCCACTCTGGTTACGCGCTGCCTGTGACGTTCACAGGCTCCCGTGGGTTGTAGATAAGGTGACCTTGGGTCACGCAGAATTCCCAGAGCACGCCACATAACCCCGACCCTTTCGTTCCTACTCAGGAAGGCAAGTGAGCTCAAGTGACTGGAACTGATCTTATTATAGGAACAAACCGGAATCTGTGCTGATTGTTGAAAACAGCACGTCACTCAGGAGCTGTAGGCTAGGGATGAGTGACAGGTCACTCCCCGCAACGCTCCTTGTATCTTATTGCTGCATACCTGTTTCTCGTTCAACCCTTTCGTTTCACGGTGGAGAAGCTGAGGCCCAGTGAGGCCAAAGGACCAGAGTCAAGGGAGTGTGAGGAGCTGGAGGCAGGAGTCAAGGCTCTTAGGGCTCTTGCCGTGACTGGGAATTGCCTGTCACCATCTTCGATGGTGGGGGTGGTGGTGAGGAATAGGCGGGTGGGAGGAAGAAGTGGAAGGTGGAAGGTGCCGGGTTCCCTCCAGGCCCACGTCACCAAAGAGACACCCGAGTCCCACACACACTTAACATTCTTCTTGGCCTCACCCCAGTGCTCACCAGTGCTTAGAGGTGAGGTAGGGCTGGTGCGGTGGCAGTGTGGGTGGTGTCCTCCCCCAAAGAGGTCGCCCGAGTCCTAGCCGCCAGGACCTCAGAACGTGACCTTATTTGGAAACAGGGTCTTTGCAGAGGTCATCAAGTTAAAGCCATTAGAATGGCCTTAAAAATCCAATATGGCTGTGGTGTCCTCATGACAAAATGTGGACGCAGAGGACAGATGCACACAGAGGGAGAATGTCACGTGAACATGAAGGCGGAGTTGGGGGTGATGCTTCCATCAGCCAAGACACGTGACAGCTGGCCAGCAACCACCAGAAGCTGGGAGGGAGGCCTGGAGCACACGCTCCTTCACAGCCCCCGAAGGAACCGACCCTACAGACACCTTGATCTAGGACTTCGAGCCTCCAGGGCCGTGAGAGTTTAGGTTTCTGTTGTTGAAGCCACCCCAGTCTGTTGCGCTTTGTTCCGAAAGCCCTAGGAAGGGAGTACTGGTGAGTCGGAGCTTATAGCTCCGTCTCTTCATTCGTAAGTCTTCACCCTCCTGCACGGTTCCCACCGCTTTGCGTGGCCCCGATCTCGCTACAGTGTTCTCATCCCTAGACTGCTGTCCCCACCGCTCTGCATGGCCCTGATCCCGCTACGGTGTTCTCATCCTTAGACCGCTGTCCCCACCACTCTGCGTGGCCCTGATCCCGCTACGGTTCTCATCCCTAGACCACTGCCCATTTGCCTCTGTGTTCGTGTGGCCACCTAGCCTGGTCTTGCCCAAGACCCAAGTCCCTGGTCTAACCTCAGACCCAAGACCCAGCTCACAACGGATGAACGGGCTGGCAGGCACGCTTGGGTAGCAGGGCGGCCAGGGTGTTGGATGGCCACGGGGGCAGGTTGGGGACTGGCATGGCTTTGGCTGCTGTGGGGGCCCAGGTGGTGAGGACGGGAAGGAGGACCGTGAGGGAGGCATTTCAAAAGATAAGTGTTTAAGACGCAGGGCTGCTGAGAGGCAGGATGTAGGGGTGTGAGGGTTCAAGGTGCTGGGTGGAGTTGGGGTCGCCGAGGCCGAAGACAGGTCACACAGGCGGGCCAAGAGGTGGGAGATGGGAGATGGGCGAAGGGCGAAGCAGCTGCCCCCCCCGCCCCTCGGAGGACACCACGACGGCATCAGTACACACCTAGCTTGTGATCAAGTCTTGTTTATTTTAGAAGCATAAACAGTGGAACTAGGGAGGATTGAGGAGAATGAGAACCAGTCCCTGTGGCAGAGCCGGATCCAGCACAGGCTCCGCGTGTGTGTGTGTGTGTGTGTGTGTGTGTGTGTGTGACCAAGGCCGACCCCGCGGCCTCCATCAGCCTCCTGGGGGGACAATGTGGGTGGAGGTGGAGCTGCCGTGAGGCTGGGGTAAAACTGGCTCCAGGTTTGCTCTGAACCAGGTGAAAAAGTCTGGAGGTGCCGCAACACCCTTGGCCCAGAGCACCCCAGGCTGGCTCTGTCCATGCCCAAGGCAAGGTCGTGCCCTGGAGGGGAGACCTTGGTGCCTCCTGCTCACCAGGAAGGCCCCAGGTGTCCAAGAACAAGCTGCAACGAGGCCCCTGGCCAGTGAGCACCTGCTCCCCTCCCCACGTCTTCCCTGCAGTCTTCAAGGACAGGGCATCCCAGGCCGCCAGACTTCTCCGGGCCCCTCGGTCGGGTGACCGAAGCCCCGGGCCCTACACATACTGCTTCTTGGAAGCAGAGCTGCTGGGGCGACTGGGGGATTTCTGGCCACTCTCGGGGGGTGGGTCCAGGAAGAGGGGGGCCCTGGAGGAAGCCAGCCTCTCCTCCGTAGTCAGGTTGGCCCAGTTCTGCTCGCTGGAGGAGAGCCCGTTGTAGGTGGGGCACGGCGGGGACGAGGGTCCCTCTCCCATGGGCAGGTAGAAGAAGACCTGGTCGGCATAGGGCTCCGAGGAGGCGCCCCGGGGTGGGGGGGCATCCTGGCCCCGCTGGGCCTTCATCCCCCGGCTGAGGCAGCGGCACAGCAGGTGAGCCAGCTCCAGTAGGTTGAGCACCAGGGAGATGAGTCCAACCACCAGCATGAAGATGATGAAGATAGTCTTCTCCGTGGGGCGCGAGACGAAGCAGTCCACGAGGTAGGGGCAGGGCGCGCGCTGGCACACAAACACGGGCTCCATGGTCCAGCCGTAGAGACGCCACTGGCCGTAGAGGAAGCCGGCCTCCAGCACGCTCTTACAGAGCACGCTGGCCACGTAGGTGCCCATCAGCGCCCCGCGGATCCGCAGGCGGCCGTCCTCCGCCACTGAGATCTTGGCCATCTGACGCTCGACGGCTGCCAGTGCCCGCTCCACGCGCGGGTCCTTGGCCGGCAGGGCCCGCAGCTCCCCCTCCTTCTGCCGCAGCCGCTCCTCGCGCCGAGACAGGTAGATGACGTGGCCCAGGTAGACCAGGGTGGGCGTGCTGACGAAGAGGAACTGCAGCACCCAGTAGCGGATGTGGGAGATGGGGAAGGCCTGGTCATAGCAGACGTTGGTGCAGCCCGGCTGGGCCGTGTTGCACTCGAAATCGGACTGCTCGTCGCCCCACACCGACTCGCCAGCCAGGCCCAGGATGAGGATGCGGAAGATGAAAAGCACCGTCAGCCAGATCTTGCCCACGACAGTCGAGTGCTCCTGGACCTGATCCAGCAGCTTCTCGAGGAAGCCCCAGTCGCCCATGGCTCGCTGGCCTCCGTCTGCGGGAGACAGGACCTGTCAGCACGGCCTCCTCCTTTGTGGTCCCGGCAACCAGCCCCAGGGAGGCGGGCCACGCCCATTTTGCCTACAGGGACACTGAGGCTCAAGGAGGGGGGCGCTGGCCGGGGGGGCTCCCACCCAGCAGGGTGGGCAGGACTAAAAGCCAGTCCTTGGATGATGGCGACTAAGCTCTGGCAGATAGACAGCCAGGGTCCTAGTCCTGTCACCTATCTGTGTCCCTCCTGTTCCCAGCCCGAGTCCCAGGCTGACACAGCCCAAGATCTGGGTCAAGTTGAGGCTCCTGAGCTCATAGGAACAGAGAATTTGAGGAACTTACTTGAGGCCACACAGCTATGCTTCGCCCCTCCTTCCTCCTGCCCCCGACACGCTGTCTGGGGTGCGGGTGGTGGTGGTGCTATCTTCACCTTCTCAGGGGCCCCAAAGCCTCAGGTCCCCACTCTTCTGCCCAGTGTAGCTCACCCAGCTGCCCTCACTCTAACCTTTCAGCTGGTGGTGGGGAGGGGGGCGGAGGGAGGGGCGTTAGGCGCTAAAGGTCATGGTCCCACCTGTCAGCAATAGCGACCACCTGCTGCTGAAGCGTGGCCGCTGCTCCAATCTCCTTCCTCCTTGCGCCCCCCGCCCCCCAAGCTGTTGCTACCAAGTTCTCAACTCTTGAAAGAATTGTCCTAGCGGGATGGCTGCCCCGGGGTTGGGGGTGGGGGCTGCAAAGTTCCCAGAACATCAGAGAGCGGAGGGAAGGGTGCAGGGAGGTGCCTCTTCTTGGAGCCACGCTGTTTAGAGCCAGGCGCTGGTCCTCCCTCCCCCTCGCCGACTCCCCCTGGGTGAGCAGCGACCTCTGCACCTGAGTGTCCTCTCCCCATAAAAGGGACGCAATACTCTTACCTCCTAGGGCTATAGGAACACAGGGACAGGCTGACGGGAAGCCTGGTCACGGGCCGGCTGGGTGAGCGCGGCCGTTGGGGCTCCCCACGACCCCGAGCAACCCCGGCCCCGGCGGTGGCGGACGTGTCCCCTGCTGCCTGGCAGGTGGCGCCCGGGTCCCCCAGCCCCTCTCTCCGCCCCACTCACCGCCTGCCTCCTGCCTGCTGGGCGGCGGGGAAGCTGGACGGCGCCGGGCGGCGGGGCCTTAAATAGCGCCGAGGGGCGGGGTGGGGGCAGGAAGCGGCGCTGTGGGGCGGGGACGGGCCGGGGAGGTGCAGGCGCCCCAGGCAGGCCGAGGATGGGCCTGGGGGGCCTGGGGGTGGGGGGGTCTGCGGCCCCTGCTTTGCCCTTTGCGCCGTGTTCCAGCCCGACCCTCCTGGTTCTGGAACCCGAGCGCCTTAGGACGGCTGGGCGTGAAGGGATCGCTGAGAACTTTCTGGTCCTGCAGCTGACCTGAGGGCTCGAGGGATGGGCAGATGGGGGTAAGGGTGTGGGCGCCTCCCCGGAAGGGCCTTTCTTTAACCCTAGGGGCCTCTTGCCCTTGGTAGAGGAAAGGAGCCAGAAGGCCGCTGATTTGTGGGTGGGCCAGCGGCCCGGGCTGTGCAGGACTCGGCGGCCCCTGGGGACCGGGAAAGCACCCTGGGAGAGGGGTTCTCTGCACCCCCAGAGTGTGGGGGAGCTGGCTCTCCACCCGGCCTGAAGCCTCCCCGGCTTCTCAAACATCCCCACTCGGGGCGGCCGATCAGAGGTCACTGAGCACCCCCCGAGGCCCTGGACGCTGAAGGGGAGGGCCCCCCACCTTGAGTTTGGATCCCACTCTCAGCAATAAGAGGTGGGCGGCACCCGCCTCCTTAACGGGGAGGATGAACCTCCAGGAGGGGTCGCCCTGGTCCGCGGGGTGGGGCTTGGCGGGAAACCTGCCAGGTGTGCCTGCCCCTCCCCCACCGACCCCTCCAGGGGGCAGGAACTGAGCATCCCAACCCTGGGGTAAGCCTGAGGTTGTAAATATGGAAAGTTTTCTTGCCGACTACAGGGTGAGTAAGGGGAGACTTGGTTAGTGAGGCTTTCGAGGAATTAGCCAGTTGAGGGGGCCTCAGAGACCTTGGCCGCTGCCCCTTGGGGGCTGAGATGTTGCTGGGCAGACGCAGAAGGGCCTAGAAGCTGCGACTCTGCTGTTGACCCCGGTGCCTCAGTTTCTTCCTCTGTAGAATGGGGATAGTAGTGGCTGGTAATGAGCAGGGGGCGGGGGGTGGCGGAGGGGATAGGAGATCCAGGCAGCCCACGGCTCGGCCCTGGAACTCAGAAACAAAGCAGTTGCCTTAAAAAGCTCCAGTCCTTGGACTCCCGGTGACCCAGGGATGGGTCCCTGAGAGCCACAGGACTTGTGGGCGGTGAGGGGGGTGGGCTTGGCCCAGACCTTGGCTCAGGCCTCCCTCCCAGGCCCGTCCCTTGGGGCCAGGCCGGGCCCAGCCTCCTGGATTTCCACCGCGGACAACTGCGCCCACTTAGCCCTGACCCCTGAGGGCATGAGAACGGAGGTCCCTGGAGGCCCCCCCCCAGGCCTCTGCTCCCAGAGTTCCTCTCCTGGGCCTGACGTCATCTGCTGGCAGGAGGGGGAGCAGGTGGGGACGGCAAGGCCCTTCACCGTGTCCTCAGCCCTTCCTCGGCGCCCTGGGGTCGCGCTTTCCAAGGAAGCAGGGTGGGGTCAGCCCCCGGGGTGGCCGCTCCGCCTGGGGGTCATCCCGGAGCCCCACCCTCCCTCTGTTCCCACTGCCTCAGTGGCCTCCCAGCCGGTCTCCTGGCCTCCCCCGCCAGGGTCTGGTGCACGCGGCCCCGCTGTGGCTCCCGTTGCCCTCCCGGCCTCATCCCCCTGCCCGCCTTCACTGCGGGGGGCCCCGGGCCTGTGTCCCTGCGTCCCCCCTGCAGCAGCGCCCTCACGTCATTCAGGATTCTGCTGTGTGCCACCCCCCCCCACCCCCGCCCCGTCCCCCAGAAGTCCCTGTGCTGGCCCCGGCCTGCGCCAGGTTGGCTAGGTGAGCCCTGGCGCTGCTGGGGGCTCAGATACCGCCCACGTTGTTTTATCTGCGGACCTGTTGTTGTTTTTAAAATTTTTATCTTTGTTGTTGAAAGACACACAACATAAAATTGACCGTTCTAACCATTTAGAAATGTGCCATTTAGAAATGTGCGTCCTAAGTACGTCCGCGGGGTCGAGGACCAAGCCCCTGAACTTTCTCATCTTGCAAATCTGAAGTTCTGTTCTGGCTAAACACCTGCTGCTTCAGTCCTCCCACCCTAGGGGCATCACGTACTGTCTCCGCCCCCTTGGCCTGGGGCTCCGGAGGGCAGGGGCTGGGTCGCATTTATACCCCCCCCAAGCCCCCCATCGTAGCAGGGTCCATGTAGGCATTTACTAATTCCACAGAGTTTTACTGAGCACCCCGGGTGCTGAGACACTGTCCTAGACACTGGAGATCAAGCCGGGGCCGACCTCAGAGTCCCTGCCCTGGTGGATTTTACGCTGTGGCTGTGGGGACCTGCGAGGTGGTGACAAATGCTTCGTGGGAAGCAGGGGCGGGAGGGTGCAGGGGGCGCAGTTTCCCTGTTGAAGGGAATTGCAACCTGAAGGGAGGGAGGGAGGGAGGGAGGGAGGGAGGGAGCCCTGTGGCTCTGGGGGGTGGGGGACAGCGCCTTCCAGGTGGAAGGAACCAAGAGAGAGTGCAAAGGCCCTGAGGCCCAGGGGCCGCTGATGGGGCTGCCCTCGCTCCTGCGCCAGGACCCAGTGCCACACACCGGGGGCTCAGATGGCGGAAATGTGCTTCTCGCAGTTCTGGGGGCCGGAGGCCCGGGATCGGGGTGGGGGGGGTCCAGCGTGGCTGGGCTCCTGGGGACGACCCCTTCCCGCTTTACCCGGGGCTGTCCTCCCAGGGTGAGGAGGCAAAGGTCATCCCTCCCGTGTCTCTTCTTTGAGTGGCACCAATCCCATTCCTGAGGCTCCATCTCGGAAGGCCCCCGTTCCACACGCCGTCACGCGGAGGGTAGGATTTCAACGTATGAATCTTGGGGGGACGCGAATATTCAGTCTGTAATAGCTTTGGACCAGGGTGACGGGTCCGAGACAGTCTCCCGTTCACCCTGGCGGCGTGGTGGCCGTGCTCCTTCCTGCAGGCGGCGTGGCCGCGGGGCTGCGGGTCTGACCCCAACCCAGCCTTTCTGCAATCCCAAGTGCGTCCTCCCGCCACGGGGACTGAGAGCAGACCGGGGGACACGAGAGCCACCTTGTGGCGACAGCCTGGTGCGGGGACTCGGACGGTGAACATGTGCTGCTGGGGACGCGGAGTGGTCCTGCTCAGGCCCAAGGTGGGCGCGGGGCGGGGACATTCCTTCCACCGCGTTCCAACCGCAATCTGCAGAAGCCCAGCTGGGGCTGGAGGAGCAGTCATGCCGGGATGGCGGGGGCGGGGGGGGGGGTGGCAGGTGGGTGAGCTCGGAGACCCCCAGGGCAGGGACGGCCAAGGGCATCCCGAGTGGGTGAGCTCGGGGCCTCTGGGGCAGGGACGGCCGAGGGGACCCTTGGGTGGGTGAGGTTGGGGACCCCTGGGCAGGGACGGCCAAGGGCATCCCCGGTGGCTGAGCTCGAGGTCCCCCGGGGCAGGGACGGCTGAGGGCATCCCGGGTGGGTGAGCTTGGGGTGCCTGGGGCAGGGACACCGGTGACTATGGGAGAAGGGAGACACAGAGCATCCCCAGCAGGCGCCACACCTGGCCTGGAGCCCGATGCTGGGCCGGGTCTCACGCCTCTGGGATCGTGACTTGAGCTGAAATCAGGAGTCAGACGCCTCATCCAGGGACCGGGTGCCCCAGTCGTGCCCATAACTTTTAAAGCAGCCCCTCAAAGAAGCCCTTCTAAGTGCCTGTCTCTGCTTGGGACCCTGACTGATGCACGTCCCCGGCACTGGTGACGGGTCTGAGGTCCTGAAGGTCTGCGCCAGGTGCAGCGCGGTGGCTCAGCTGTGATCCAGACCCGGGGGTGGGGGGGGTGTGTTCGCCCACCCCCGGCGCCCTCGAAGTCGGCTGGCATACCCAGCCTGCCGATGAAGGGGCACAGGTGAGCCACAGCCCGTCCCGTGGGCGCAGAGCCCTGCCCTCTCCTGCCTGCGTGGGCTCCTGGCTCGCGGCCCCTACGTCTCTGGCCACTGGCTCTGGCTGTCACGGTCGCTAAATGTCTTCCTGGATTTCGTCGAGCGCCGCACCCCCTTTGCTCTCCACTCTGGCCTGGCCTGGATGCCGGTGTCCTCTACGTGGCCGGTCCCCACCCCCTCTCCGGGGCGAGCGCATTCCTGTGTCCCCCAGGCCCTGGGCTGGTGAGCTCGGCTCCTCCTCCCGCCGCGGGCTCAGCCTCCAGCCAGGGCCCGGGGTGCTGACGCCGCTTGGGGAGAGGATGGAGCTGAATGACGCTGGAGTGGGGCTGGGAGTTTGGAGACCGGTGGCCTGCTGCGAGCACACGTAGGGAGCGAGAGCGTGAGTCACGGGGATGCTGTGCACGCAGGTGGGGATGCGGTTCCTGGGGAGCCCGGGCTGTCAAGGCGGAGGGGGGTGACTCGTCCACAGAGAGGACGCTGGTTTTGCGCGTGCGCTCCGGCGGCTCTGGAAAGGCCACCAGTGCTGTTGCGGAGGGAGCGCAGTGCCCTCCTGTGACCGCACCTGTAATCACAACGCGGCCGGTCGGTTCCCGGCCCAGCCCCTAACTTCTGCTCCAGCCTTGGCTCGGCCCCACCCTTGCTTCACCCCAACCCCGGGGTGCCATCCCTGCCCTCAGGCTCTTGGGGGGGGAGCGCAGGACACAGGATGGGGCCACTCTATAAAACACAGGCTTTATTGATTTCTAGGAGCATCGGCCTCAGGTCTCAGAGGCGGGTCAGCACATCTGGGGGGCAGATGGGAGCAAAGCTGCCTGAACCTGGGGGCGCAGCAGAGAATGGGATTGCGCAGGCTTCCCCTGAGGGCCGTGGGGTCGGAGAAGGTCACGGCGTCCCTCGGGCAGGAGCCAGTGTCCCCGGAGCCGCCTCCCGCTCCTCTTCACGCGCTCACTGTCCGGCCTCCAGATGTCCCACTGCTGGGACGACTTCCTCCCCAGCCCAGAAAGCTGGGCGCTCGTCCGGAGGGAGTGGGGACTCCCTTGGATCCGGTGGGTCCCACCAGGACAGGCATCTCCCTCCTCGTGGCCTCCGAGGCTCTGCACCTGCTGTTCTCTCTGCCAGAGAGCACCACTGCCTCGGGGAAGCCTCGCCCGGCCGGCCGCCGCCTCCCGTGGGCCCCCCCAGGTGTCCCCTTGCAGGCGGCAGGTGACTGGCTTGTTTCAGGGGCTGCGTCCCCCAGGGGCCGGCCGCTCATCCTGGGCTCCGATTTACCCCCAGGCAGACGGCGCAGTGCCCCGTGCTCAAAAAGTCTGCCCCTAAAATGAAACTGGATAGATGAGTGAGTTCAGAGTGGGGGCAGCCAGCACCTGTAGGACCCCCCGCCCCCGTACCTGGCCCCGGGGGTAGCTCCAGGGTCGCTGCCCCGCCGGGGAGGTCATATGGGGGTCATGTGGGGCGCTGATGCGTGCCCCTCGTCGTCACCGCCGTCGCAGCCCAGCTCTCCAGCGTCCACCAGCTTGTGGTGGCAGCGGCAGGTGGAGGCCCGGCTGGTGGAGGATGGGGGGCCGCGGCTCTTGGGGGACCTGTTCCTGGTTACGCGGCGCAGGAGCCTGTGGAAGATGAGATAGCAGATCTCGCAGATGGTGAGCACGATGCAGACGGCGGAGGCGCCCACCATGAAGTAGGTGAAGACCTTCTTCTCGGTGGGCCGCGCGATGTAGCAGTCCACCACGTTGGGGCAGGGGGCCACGTTGGCGCACTGCACCAGGCGCGGCATGGCAAAGCCGCGCCACAGCGTGTGCAGCACGTACAGAAAGAGGAGCTCGATGGCGAGCTTGAAGACGAGGCTGAGCAGGTAGGTCCACCACAGGCCGCCGTGCTTCTTGCCCGCGTCGGCGTACAGCCGGGCGCACTGGTCCCCGTGCTTGAGCCGGTGGCGGCGCTCGCGCTCCTCGCGGTAGGCCACATGCAGCATGACTAGCAGCGACGGGCAGGTGACGAAGATGAGCTGCAGCGCCCAGAGCCGGATGTTGGAGATGGGGAAGAAGTCGTCGTAGCAGACGTTGGTGCAGCCGGGCTGCTTGGTGTTGCAGTCGAAGTCCTTCTGCTCGTCACCCCACACGCGCTCGGCGGCCACCACGTACACCAGGACCCGGAAGACGAACACCACCGACAGCCAGATGCGCCCGAAGGCCGTGGAGTACTTGTTCACGCCGCTCAGCAGGGCCTGCAGCGTCTTCCAGTCCATGGCGTCCGGCCGGGCAGCCGGGGCCCGAGCCCACCTGCCGGAGTCAGAGGGAAAAGGCCGCGTCAGTGACTCAGGGACGCTGGTGGGGTGTGTGCGTCCGGGGTTCCCCTGGAGGGATCCGCTGGATCAGCCAATGACTTGGGGTCAGGGCTGCTCCTGTCCCCAGGCTCTGCGTCAGGTGGGGCAGGTGTAGGGAGGTCACATGACCATCCCAGCCTCAGGGCCTGAGCGTGGGGAGGAAGGGAACGTGTGCTTGCTGATCCACGGAGCTGGAGCTCCACAATGACCCTCCCCCACCATGAATAATTGGAAACAAACTACCTCTGAAGCTAATGATGTACACGTTGGCAAATTGAGTTTAAATTAAAAAAAAGTGAGCACACCAGGAAGATACTATTACGCTCCTCCTGTGCGGATGGAGGTAACAGCTGTAAAGCACTTAGCTCCGAGTAAGGGCTCAGTACCGCGGGCCACTCGCTGAAATCTAGATGCCACGTCACGCATTTAAAACTAGGGTTGGGGGGCACCTGGGCGGCTCAGGTGTGAAGCATCTGCCTGCAGCCCAGGGCATGATCCTGGAGACCTGGGATCGAGTCCCGCATCACCTCCCTGCATGGAGCCTGCTTCTCCCTTTGTCTTTGTCTCTGCCTCTCTGTCTCTGTCTTTCATGAATAAATACATGAATTCTTTAAAAAACAAAATAAAAGAAAAAATCTACAGTTGGGCTCAAGGCTGTGCTCTGCACCACCTCCCCTCCCCTTCTCTGTCCAATGCTGCCCCAGGCCAGGTTCTGGCCGATTTCACTGAGGCCCTGTGAGGGTGGGGCTGTGGGCCCCGAGGGGCAGAGGGTGGGCCACCCTGGAATAGGTCACTTGGCCATGAAGATCGCTTTGGGTTAAAAACAATCAAAACGGGGCCCCTGGGAAGGCTTGGAGGTTGAGCATCTGCCTTGGGTACAGGGCGTGACGGGGGGAGGGGGGCGGGAAGTGAGTCTCATGAATAAATAAATAAAATCTTAAAAAAAAAAATCAAAACCCATCAGATTCAGAAAAAGCTCTTCACCTGTCCTCCAGCTGCCTAAAGGAATTCAGATAGAGGACCTGCTCCGGGAAGAGAGGTGTCAGCACAGATAACTAGGGAGGAAACTGGCAAGGCCTGTTTGACCAAAGTCCTCTACGTCCCACTGTCTCTGAGTGGCCAAGAAGACATTTATTTCCTAAATGTGTCTACTTTCCTAAATATTTCCTAAATATCCCTTACCTCTGAAGTCCCTGACTCCCTATTCCCTTCTCTTTACTTCAGGATGACACGTCTACCTCATTTTACCTGTATTTGGAGTCTCATACCTGTGTGGGTTCCCCATATATACTCGATTAAACTAGATTTCCTCCTGTTAATTATTCTGAGTCCAGCTAGAAGGACTTTTTTAAAAAAATTTTTAAAGATTGTATTTATTTTTTCATGAGAGACCCACAGAGAGAGGCGGAGACACAGGCAGAGGAAGAAGCAGGCTCCATGCGGGAAGCCCGATGCGGGACTCGATCCCGGGACCCCGGGGTCATGCCCTGGGCCGAAGGCAGGAGCTCCAGCACTGAGCCCCCCGGGCGCCCCCAGCTAGAAGGACCCTGAAGGGCGGAGGAAACTCTCCCTCCCCAGCAACCCCCGTGCTAGAGAGGAAATTCCCGTGGAGAGGAGAAATAACCTCCCCAAGGTCTCACAGTCAGCAGGTGGTGAAGTTGGAAGACCATTCAGGTTGGGGGTGACTGGGGGATGTGATAACGGTCTGGCTCCCGGCGCCCCAGGCCCAGGGGAACTCTAGAGACTGCGTTCCCGCCTCTCGGTGCCAGAGCCTGGGGGGAGCCCCAGCCGGATGCCAGGCCTTTGTGGGAGGGAGCCATACTTTGTTCAGGCCCTTGAATCACACATTTTCTTCCCAGCGCTGGAGTGACTCAGAGGGTGTGGACGGGCGGGTCGGCCGGAGAACTTCTGGGTGCCGGCCTGGGTGTGGGAACACGTGTCTCCCCGTGTGCCTGTGTGGGCCTGTGCACACACGCGGGCGCTCTTGGAGCTGGGTGTGTGAGCGTGCAAGAGGCGTGCAGGTGCAGACCCTGCAAGATCGCCCTCCCCACCCCCCAGCCCCGTGGCGCCTGCGGGTGTCACACACGGTCTCCTCGCTGGCCTTTCAGCTTCCCGTCCTGGGTCCCTAGAGTCCGTTAGACTGGATCGCGTCACTGTTGTTTGAAACTTTCTACTGGCTTCACGTAACGCTCCGAATTATTCCCAGTTCTTGCCCTCCTCTCCTGTAGCCTCGCCCTGATCCTCTCGGCTCTGGCCACACTGGGGGTTTTTGGGGTTTTGCAAATGTCCCTGCGGCCTAGACGGCTCTGTCCCCAGAACCCTGTGTGGCCGGGTCCTTCTCATCACTGAGGGCTCTGCTCACACATCGCCTTGGTGGCCTCCACACATTACTCTGGATCAAGGAGCCCCTGCCCTCCCGTCCCCTTCATTTTCTTCCTTGAGTTTAACCACCACCTGAAGCCAAAACGCTGTTTTGTTTCTGCTTATCACCGTCGCCCTCACTGGGGCGCAGCGCCTCTTGCCTGCTGCTTTATGCCCAGCGCCCGCCCGGGCTGGCACATAGTAGGCCCCGGGATGCTGGGCGGGTAAACTAACCCCCACCCGCGGACTCCCCGGGTGAGGTGCAGGCGCTGCTCCCGAGGAACAGTCTGGACCCGGCAGCCCAGGGGAAGGGCTCCCCCACTCCGGACAGGAGGAGGCACGGTTGCCTCTGGACACCTGGGTCCCCGGGTGCCTGTTCTCTGGGGATGCGTGGCGGGATGGGGGTTCTGAACGAGACCTTCCCCCAGGAGACCATCCTCTTCTCCCGCACCTGCTCCTCCCACACCTGGCCTTGGGGGGCCGCAGCGGAATGGGCGCTGAGCCCTGCGTCCTACCTGGATCCTGGCCTCCGCTCGGCCACTGACTAGCCAGGTGACTTCCAAGAACCCCTTGATATTTTTGGCATCCACTCCTTATCTCTCCAGGGAAGGAATTCCTACTTTGTGGAGCTGCGGGGAGGCTCTTGGGCGCATTCCCTCCCCAGCCGGCCACTCACCTGGTGGGAGCTCCAAACCCCCGGAGTGGTGGTTGCAGCCCTGGCTGCCAGCCCTCCGGGAGGGGACCGTGCCTCGGACACCCACCTGGGTGCAGCCCCCTCCTGCGTGCACCTTCCGGCCCTGTCTGTCCAGCCCCACCTGACACAGCCCGGGGACTCGACTCACCTGCAAAGAATTTCCCTCCGAGCCCAGATCGGGGACTGGTGGAGCCGGTTCTGATTACCCCGGGCTGGCCCCCAACACCACCCGCTTTTTCCTACCCCGGGGTCGAGCCTTGCCCCGCGAGGCCAGGCCCCCCAGTGCCACCGCGGGGACCACCGACCCCCCACATACCGCTCACCCGCCGCCCCCGCCGCCCCCGCCTCTCTCTGTCCCCGGCAGCAGCTCGCGACTCTGCAGACGTGGGGGGGAGAGGGGTCCGCGGAACCGTCCACCCTGGGGCGCGCACCCCGCCCAGGATGCAGGGGCGAGAAGGCGGTGGGTGCCCGGGAGGCCCCTCGGCCCCCGCCCCGCCCGCGCCTCGCCGGGCCCCGGGGTCGCGGGGGGCACTCACCGGGGGGCGGGGGGCAGCCCGGGGCCCCCCCGGCCGGGCGGCCTTCCGCGGGGCGCGGCGCTGCTCCGAGCCTCGGTTTCTCCGTGCGGGAAATGGGGGCATCGGCGGCCGCGGGCAGGGCCGCGGCGAGGGCTCCACTGAGCTCCGGGGCGGGCGGCGCTGGGAAGCCGCGGCCGGGACAGCCCGGGACAGCCCGCAGCCTGCTCGCCCACGCCGCGCCGCGCCCTGCAGCCCGGGGCCGCCCGCGACCGAGGGGAGGGGCTGGGGGCTGGGGGCTGGGGGCCTCCCCCTGGCAGTGGGGCGGGGCTGGGGGCTCCCGGGGCCTCCCCCCGACGGTGGGGCGGGGCTGGGGGGCTCCGGGGCCTCCCCCAGACAGTGGGGCGGGGCTGGGGGGCTCCCGGGCCTCCCCCTGACAGTGGGGCGGGGCTGGGGGGCTCCGGGGCCTCCCCCCAGCAGGGGGGCGGGGCTCTGGGGGCTCCGGGGCCTCCCCCTGACAGTGGGGCGGGGCTGGGGGGCTCCGGGGCCTCCCCCAGACAGTGGGACGGGGCTCTGGGGGCTGGGGGCCTCCCCCTGGCAGTGGGGCGGGGCTGGGGGCTCCCGGGGGCTCCCCCCGACGGTGGGGCGGGGCTGGGGGGCTCCGGGGCCTCCCCCCGGGGTGGGGCGGGGCTGGGGGCTCCCGGGGCCTCCCCCCGACGGTGGGGCGGGGCTGGGGGGCTCCCGGGCCTCCCCCTGACAGTGGGGCGGGGCTGGGGGGCTCCCGGGCCTCCCCCTGACAGTGGGGCGGGGCTGGGGGGCTCCGGGGCCTCCCCCCAGCAGGGGGGCGGGGCTGGGGGGCTCCGGGGCCTCCCCCTGACAGTGGGGCGGGGCTCTGGGGGGCTCCGGGGCCTCCCCCTGACAGTGGGACGGGGCTCTGGGGGGCTCCGGGGCCTCCCCCAGACAGTGGGACTGGGCTCTGGGGGCTCCGGGGCCTCCCCCTGACAGTGGGGCGGGGCTGGGGGGCTCCGGGGCCTCCCCCCAGCAGTGGGGCGGGGCTCTGGAGGCTCCGGGGCCTCCCCCTGACGGTGGGGCGGGGCTGGGGGCTCCGGGGCCTCCCCCCAGGGTGGGCGCAGGACTCTGGGGGCTCCGGGGCCTCCCCCCAACAGTGGGGCGGGCTGGGGGGCTCCGGGGTCTTCCCCCACGGTGTCTGCCCCCCCAGGAGGCACCCTCTGCAGAGCCAGGTGCGGAGCAGACTGCGTCCACACTAATCGGGTGCCTGGGAAGGAGCCTGGGTGGGGGCCCGTGGTGGTTGCCAGTAATTATGAGGAGGGGCAGGCCCTGGGTGGGGGTGCTGGGGCTGGAGCGCCTGCCCCCGGGGTCTGCGGGAGGAGGCGGGCTGCCCGGGTCACAAGGGGCGGTGGGAGTCCTGGGAGCTTAGTCACCTCACTGTCTCCATGGAGATGGTGATGCTGACACCAGGGTTGCAGACAGCATTTTCCCAGGACTGCTTGGGTTGGCGCCTGTGGCCTGGGGTGAGGAACATCACCCCCTGACTCTCAGAAGTGCCCCCACACCTGGGAGATCACTTACGGGGTCACCCTACTTACTTACTCGTGGTTTGGACGGGGCGCCCACCCCGCACAGGGTGTTGGGAACCGTCTTTGCGGCAGGCACGGCCTGGAGACTTTGTCCCCCAGGGCGCCCCACGTGGGGGGCGCGGCTCTTCCCGCTTTTCAGAGTGAGGAGCCCGAGGCCCTGTAAGGCTGGGTGACACCCGGGGTCGCGCAGACAGGAAGCAGCAGAGCCGGCTCAGGGGGTGTCGGCCCGTGGCCGGAGAGCAAAACCAGGGGCAGACACCACCGTTACTCACTGGGCTGTGGCCCCCGACAAGCACTGAGACCCCGTGGTGGTGGCCCGGGTGCTCCTGTGTGTGTGTCGGGGGGCGGGGGGGCGGTGAGTTTGCAGTGTCCTGCGAGGACCCACCTGTTGCTCCCCGGCATTTCGGGGCAAAGCTGCCCCCACTGCCTTCCTAGTCCCTCTTGTACCCATTTGCACAGCGTCCTATCCACGGCGCGGATGGTCACCGCCGGTCACCACGGCGGCCGTGTCAAGGTCACTGCAACAGTCACAGCCGTCCTCACCACTGGGCCTACGGAAGCCCGTGGCACAGCGACCCAGTTCCTCCTCGGGACACTTCCTGCCTCTGGCATCCCAGGCTCCACCGTCTGAGCTTCCGGGTGCCTGGGAGGCTTCACGTGCTGGTGTCCCGCGTGGGCACGTCCCAGGGCTTGGCCTCTGTTCTCCTGGTGAAGGCCTGGGGCCCGGGGGCTCTGCTCCTGATGCCTCCCTGAACCCCAGCTCCCTGGGCGGGCTGCCCACCCCATCACCAGGTTCCACGTGCTTGCTTTTCCTTTCTGTCCCGATGGATGGACAACCCTCCATCTTTGACTGCGTAGATGCTCCTCCTTCGGCATTACCCAAGGGAGGCCAGCCGCGGTTCTGTGCTTTGCTGTATTTTTTTTTTTAAGATTTTATTTATCTATTTATTTGAGACGGGGGCCAGGGAGAGAGAGAGCATGGAGCTCTATGCGGGGCCCGATCCCGTGACCGCAAGATCACAACCAGCTCTGAAACCAAGAGCTGGACACTTAACTGACGGAGCCCCCAGGTGCCCCCTTTGCTGTTTTCATTTGACCAAGCGCAGGACGGTTTCCTCTGTGGGTACAACGATGTCCCACCCCCAGGACAGCGGCCCCCCTCCCGCCGGTGCCGGAGGCCCGTGTCTCTAGAGGGGACCGCACAGCCGGGTGGCGCATCTCCTGTGATACATTTAGCAGCCCCACGTTGATGGAGGGTCACGCCACGCGTGATCACCTGCTTCCCTCTTTCCACTATCAACGCCCCTGCGCCTCCTTGGACAAACTTCACTTAACACATTTTAAAATTCAGTCCGTAGGATTCCTTCTCCCAAGTACAGGTTTGGGGTTGCAGGTGCGCTTATTTGTAATTTTGACGGATAAGGCCAGACCTTCTCTGCGGACCCACGGCTCCGTCCTCCCCATCCTGGCCGATGGAGACCGTCACCCCGCGCGACCTTCGCCAGCGGCCTGTCCTTAGCTTCCGTTGTGTGTGATTTCTCTTATCACAGGGGAGGATGAGGGGCTTTGGGAAGCCTCCTCGTCCGTTTTGTTTTCCCGTGAACCATCCTTTGCCTTTACCGTGTCCTCCCCTGGACTCTTACATAATCGATTTTTCTTTCTTTCATTCCTTTTCTTTCTTTCTTTCTTTCTTTCCTTTCTTTCTCTCTCTCTCTCTTTCTTCTTCCTTCCTTCCTTCCTCCCTCCCTCTCCCTCCCTCCCTCCCTTCCTCCCTTCCTCCCTTCCTTTTTTTCCCCATAATGGAATTGTTAGGAGCCCTTGATAAATTCAACAAAGCAGCCCTCTGCCTACGAGCCCCACCCCCCCGTTGCACACTCAGGGTGTTCTGACATCATATAAGCAGTTCCTGCCACGCAGGATCAGAGCATTTTTCGTGCAGTCACACGTATTAAAATCTGATCTTTCACGACCTGTGGTTTAGTCGCGGTGAGGAGCGCCCCTCCCAGGATGCGGGCTGAGCAGCCTTTCTCCCACCATCCTCCTGGGAGGACTCCTGCAGCCCCAGGTGGGCCCAGGTCGCTGCCCCGTGGGTCGGGCACGCACCTGCCAAAGCCCGCTCTCCCCGCGGCACCCCCAAGTGCCGCCCGAGCCCCGCTTTGCCCTCTGGCCACACATGGTCCCGGGGTCCCTTTTGTCCCTTCGCAGCGGCTCCCACTCTCGGCTGCCATCAGGCCCTGCAGCGCCTCTGGTTTCCAGGACATGCCCAAGAGCCCTAAGGCCACAGGGAGCCCAGACGCTCCCTTACTGTTTGAAGCTGCGTCCAGTGGGGCGCACGGTCGTGCGTGGGACTGTGGCTGTGTGTTGGCGGGGCGGGGGTGCAGGGGCTCTGTGTGTGTGCGCGGTGCACGGTGGTGTGTGGGAACGTGGCCGTGTGTTGACGGGGAGGGGGCGGGGGGGGCTGTGCGAGTGCGTGGCCTGTGGTCGTGCGTGCGTCGGGTTTCACAGGTGGATCGCCAGGGTTCCGTGGCTCGTGCACCTGCGCGGCCCAGGTCTTGGGCTCCGGCGCCCTGGTGACTTCCTGGCGAGGGTGCTGCCGCGGGCCGGGCTTCCCTGGGGGACCCCACGCGGGGAGAGGCTGGAGGCTGCTGCCCCACTTCCCCGCTCTGCTCCGAGCCAGGAGTGTGTGGGAGGCCATGTAGGCCATAGCTGGCCTCGGGCTGGGGCTGGGGCTGCGGCTTAGAGGTGCCCGGCCGCCCACACCCGCCTCGGGGCCTACACCTGCTCTCGGGTGGGAGGCCCGAGTCCTGGCCCCGCGCTCCTCCCGCCCAGGTCTCGGCACCCGCTGGCCGTACTCTCGGGAGGCCCCTGGGGCTGGAACTGTGCCCAGGTGTCAGGCGGGCGCTTTCCTCTGGGGCTGGGGTATCCCGGGTCCACGGGCTGGGGTGTCCTCGGTCCACGGCGGCCAGGCCTGGGTGCCAGGCCCTCTCCTCTCTGGGGCAGCGACCCGCCGGCAGAAGGATGAGGGCTCTGGGCTGTGGGAGGGCCAGAGGGGCTGTCCCGGGATGCGCCTTCCCCCCGGGACACCAAGGCCCCCCCCCCCCCCCGGGCGTCTGTACCCACGTCGAGGGGCACAGGGCTGTTCTCAGTGCCGCCAGGCCTCTAGCACCCCACGTGCACCCAAGTCCCACCCTGGCCCAGTCCTCGTCTTTTCCCCCCGCCTTCCCCGTCTGCTCTGTTCTGGGTCTTTCCCTGATTCATGTGCTGCTGCTTCCCTGGCTGCAAAGCCACACAGTCCCCCTCACCCCAATTCTCCTTCGTAGTCAGACTCCTCAGAAGCAGCGCTGGTGCCCTGGGCCCTTGCTCGGCCCCTTCCAACCGAGCCCTCTGTCTCACGCTCCTCACTTCTCTTCCCTCCCGGTTGGTCTTCCTCCACCTCCTGCGTCTCCCCGACTGCCCTGGGGCTCGCCTCCCGGCTCCTTCTCTCCTCTGGACTCAGGGACTCACTCTTCGCCAGCTCATCCAGCTCATCCGGCCTCAGGGTTTAAGAGACCGGCGGGCGTCGGCTGACAAGGCCTGAGTGCTTCCCCTGAGCGGGGCCTGACCCCGACCCCTGGGCTCAGGTGTGCACCTGCCGCTCTCCCTCTCCTGTGGGGGGGCTGTGACCTGTCGCAGGCTTACCGGGTCCCGGACTAAACTCGTTCCTTAGTCGGACTGTCGGATTTAAACTAAAGCAAGCAAACAAAACGCCCCCAAATGGAACAAAACCCCAAAGCACATGCTCAGTGAAATTCAAATTTCAGATACTACGTGGTGGGACTCACTTATGCTAAAAAAAAAAAAAAAAAAAAAAAAAAAGTACCTAGTCATTATTTGAAATTAAAATCGAACTAGGAGTCTTGATTTTAGCTGACCCCTACCCCCTGGAAGCCTCCACATCCTTCTCCATCCTTGACTCGCCCAGATGACTCAACGGGGATTTGACTCATCTCCTTGGTAAGGGCCCAGGCTGGAGAGTCACTGTTGACTCTTCTCGTGTGTGGCCCACATTCACTGCCACTGAGTCATCTTGGTGCCCCTTTCACAGATGTGTATGTGTTCAAAGTCTGGGGTTGAGCGTCTGCCTTCGGTGCGGGTCACGATCCTGGGGTCCCGGGATGGAGCCCCACATCGGGCTCGCTGCTTCTCCCTCTGCCCGTCCCTCTGCCTGCCACTTCCCCTGCTTGTGCCCTCTTGCTCTCTCTCTGTCATGTAAACACGTAAATTATCTATAAAATAATCTGGCCGCGGCCCAGTGCCCCTGCGTGAGCACAGCCACCGAGAGGCCCCCCCCCCCCCAGGAGCCCTCCTGCTTTCCGCTGGCTCGGACCGACAGCCACAGGCATGGGGGTGGCCCATGGGACCCCGTGTGAGCCGGTCCTTCCCGGGCCTCGTCCGAGCACTGGCCTCTCGGCTCCCCTGTTGCTTGGCCTCGCTGGCGTCTACGCAGTCGCCGGCGTGTGCGGCTCTTCCCCAGTGCTCGCCTTTCCCTCCTGGCACACTTCCCAGCATCCCCGCGCAGCCCACCGCTTCGCCCTCCCTGGCCCCATCCAGCATCGCGGTTTCCCTCCCCCTCCGTCCTGCTTAGCCCTTCTCCTTAGCCGCCAAGACCGCTAAGCCATTTGGCATTTTGCTGTTTCTTCTTGCGCGTCGTCCTTCCCGTCGCCAGGACCTGTGAGGACGGTGGCCGCGTGTCCGGTCTGTGGTGTCCCCTGCTGTCTTCTCAGCCCCCAAACTGGCTGCTGCATTGTGGATGACTGAGTACTTGCCGAGTGAGTGGATAAAGCCGTCATGCACCATAAGCCCCGTCCCTGGCTGACCCGGAGCGGCTGTGGGATCAGTTCCTTGCATTTTTTTTTTTTTTTTTAAAGATTTTATTCATGAGAGACACAGAGAGAGGCAGAGACACAGGCCAAGGGAGAAGCAGGCTCCATGCAGGGAGCCCGAGGCGGAACTCGATGCCGGGACCCGTGTAGGAGCCCTGAGCTGAAGGCAGGTGCCAAACCGCTGAGCCCACCCCCGCCCCCCGCCCCGGGATCCCCGGGACCAGTTCCTTCTAGCTTAGCATCCCACCCGCCTGCCCCTCCAGGAAGCCTCCCTGACCCCCTGCCTCCTCCAAGAAGCCTTCGCTGACTGAGCCTCACTCGTCCCTTCCCACCGTCTCCACCTCCTGCCTACAGGCCCAAATCCCTGGTCTGGTGCTTAGGGGGAAGGTGGTTTGTGTGGCTGAGCCTGTGCACGTTCACGCAGCCCCGACCCCCTGGGTGGGAAGAGGCTCCTTGCCTGAGCTGTCCCTCGGGCTGCCAGGGTGTGGGCATCAGGCAGCGGGGGAGGCCAGCCTGGGGTGAGGCGTGTGCCGGATCCTTGAGCCCAGCCTGCCGCTCGCACCGTGGGAGCTTCCGGCGCCTTGATTCTGGGTCATCGAAGACGTGCTGGGCACTGGGCGTCAGCGGGGAGAGGCCGGGCCGGGTCTGGGCTGCAGGGCCCCGGCCCCGGGACTCGCTGCCCCTGCACACTGGGAGGCCCCGACGCGGGCACCTGGGCAGGTGCCATGGCTGAGCTGGGAGGCAGAGGGGAGGAAGCAGACACAAGCCGTAGGGTCATTATGTCGGGCGACGGCTAAGGCGTATGTGCGCTCGCAGACGATATTCCGGTTCTGGCAAGGCCGCCAGGACAGTCTTTTTTTTTTTTTTTTAAGATTTTACTTATTTATTCATGAGAGACACACAGAGAGAGGCAGAGGCACAGGCAGAGGGAGAAGCAGGCTCCCTGAGGGGACCCCGATGTGGGACTCGATCATCTTCCTCCTCTGTGACATCGTATCCCCTTGGCTTCTAGGATCCCCATCTGCCCTGCGGTCGGTCCCCTTTACTGGCCGCCCCCGTCCAGTCCCGTTTGACCCTTGAGCCTCCTTCCTGGGGCATCTTCTCACCCCTCCCCCACAGCCTCTGTGGTGGTCGCCACCTGCCGCGGGAGCCCAGGTATAACACGACCCCGAAGAGTGACCCCCTGTGTTCCCAGTGAGGAGACCCTCCAAGAGGTTTGGGGGCTGATTTGAACATATAAACTTTCAGCGTGGTTGAAATAATAATTTACTTTATTAACGTTACTTTGCTCCCGACATTTTTTTTCTTTGTAAGTTTTTATTTAAATCCCAATTAATAGTGTAAATTTAGTTTCAGGTGTAGATTTTAGTGATTCAACATTTAAAATACCTAGTTCTCCTCACAGCAAGTGCCCTCCTTAATCCCCATCACCTATTTTATTGATTGACTGACTGATTGATTGATTCCCTATCTGCCCCATCCCCACCCCCTCCCCTCTGGTAACTGTCAGGTTCTTTCTTTCTTTCTTTCTTTCTTTCTTTCTTTCTTTCTTTCTTTCTTTCTTTCTTTCTTTCTTTCTCTCTCTCTCTCTCTCTTTCTTTCTTCTTTCCTTTCCCTTTCTCTTCCTCTTTCTTTCTTTCTTCTTTCCTTCCTTCCTTCCTTCCTTTCCTTTCCTTTCCTTTTCTTTCTTACTTCTTTTCCTTTTCTTTCTTCCTTTCCTTTTTCTTTCTCTCTTTTTCTTTCTTTCCTTTTCTTTCTTCCTTTCCCTTTCTCTTTCTTTTTCTTCCTTTTTTTCTTTCTCTTCCTCTTTCTTTCTTTCTTTCTTTCTTTCTTTCTTTCTTTCTTTCTTTCTTTCTTTCTTTCTTTCCTTCTTTCTCTTCCTTCCTTCCTTCCTTCCTTCCTTCCTTCCTTCCTTCCTTCTTCCTTCCTTCCTTCCTTCCTTCCTTCCTTCTTTTCTCTTTTCTCCCTCCCTCCCTTTCTTCCTTCCTTCTTTTTCTTTTTTAGATTCTTTTTTTTTTTTGAGAGAAGAGCAAGAGTGAGAGAGCACAGGCAGGGGGAGCAGCAGAGCCACTAGCTGGGCTCCATCCCAGGACCCCGGGATCATGACCTGAACTGAAGGCAGACAACGACCGAGCCACCCAAGCGCCCCGGGTCACTTTGTTTTCCATAGTTAAGAGTCTGTTTCTTGGTTTTTCTCTCTCTCTCTCTCTCTCTCTCTCTCTCTCTCTCTCTCTCTCTCCACCCATGTTCGTTTGTTTTGTTTCTCATATCCTATTTATGCGTGAAATCATACGGTGTTTGTCTTTCTTTGCCTGACTTCTTTCACTTAGCATAATATTCTCTAGAGTTTGCTACCTATTTTAAGATCACATATTGCCTAGAACAACGTAGTAAACCTATTATTTTTTTCCTCCCCTGAGTAGTTTATGAAGCGATTTTATTTATTTATTTATTTTTATTTTTTTGCGATTTTGTTTAAACTTTGAACATTTTTCCCTAACACCTGGGTTAAGCTCATTAGAGTTTTGTTTGTTATCATTAACCTTTTACAGAATGTGCAGACTTTATTTTTTTGCCCAACTTATTTGTGACATAGTCCTTTTTAAATCCGT
The DNA here is from genome assembly GCF_048164855.1 of Canis lupus baileyi. Lineage (NCBI taxonomy): Eukaryota > Metazoa > Chordata > Mammalia > Carnivora > Canidae > Canis > Canis lupus. The sequence continues at coordinate 8,466,634 of NC_132850.1, forward strand.
GAATGATACTGGGAACTTTATTTTCTGCCATAAAAGCCTGGTTGCATAATACTAGGTTGCATCACTTAAAAAAAAATCATCTGGTAGGTGTGTATTTGTCATCTTCATGACATAACCACTTCCTTTATTGTTCTTAAATTTTTTTTTAAAAAGATTTGCCTACAAAGACAATACTTGCTATTGTAAGGTCACAGCACCAGGAGTAATGGTTGAATCCGTGAGAAATGTCTTTCTCTCCATTTTTTTCTGATTCTACCCAGTGACCTCCACAAATATCCAAGACTTCATTGACTGGAGTTATTTCAGGCTAATGAGTTTCCCCTAAAGAGCATTCGGTTGTTCAAAATGCAGTAATTGAGAGCATGCCCCACAACGTGGGAGACTGTGAGGACTTGGATGTAAGACAGATCATTCTGACCCGAGGGATAATTTTGGAGCAAAGTCTTATCCCATGTTGAGGCACTTTGCTGACAATTCCCAAGTCAGCATTTCCTGACCAGTCCTTTCCTCCCCGCCATCCCATAGCCTACTAGACATCTCCACCTAGGTGCATTTTTATTGAGTGCCTACTACGTGTCAAGCGCTCTTCTCGGTGCTGGTGGATAAAGGAGTGTACACGACAGGGTCCCTGTTCTCAGGAGCGCATCCTAGTGAGAAGACACTGAGAACAGACAAATGTTAAACAACATTTCATTACTAGTAGATGCTACAAGGAAGATAAAATGGGGTCACGTGGCAGAGAGTGACTGTCTGTGGCATATGGGCATCACTGGGGAGGGCGGGTCAGAGATGGCCTCCTGGAGGAGATGTGGATGACAAGGAGACAAGTCATGGGAAGCTCTGCGGGGGAGGAATATTGCCAACAGGAGCCAGTGCAAAGCCTCTGAGATGGGACAAGACCAGCGTAGGGTGTGCGGAAAGGGGAGAGCCAAGGAAGAGGAGTTTGGGGAGGCAGCCAGGGCCTAACCGTGCAGGTCACGGCAATGGATTTGGCCTATTTTCATTTCTTATGACCATTGTGGGAAGCCACCGGGAGGGTTTTAAGCAAGGGAGTGGCTTGACTGATCTTGGCAGAAGATGTTGCAGGCTGCCGTGGGCAGGAGGGACCACAGGGGAGCAAGACAGGAGGCAGGGAGCCAGCTTCTGCAGCTACGCAGGTGTTCAGTGAGGTGGCTTGGCTGGCCGGGGTGGTGGTGGGGGAAGCACTCGGAGATGGTTGGGAGGGAATGGACTTTGAACTTGGAGTTATACCCAATGTGACTTATACTAATGGAGTGGATGTGGGGAATGAGGAAAGAGACGCCGAGGTTTTTGAACTGAGCAGCCGGGTGGATGGGGACATCACCATCCAAGGCAAGAAGACTGGGAGAGAGCATGTATCTGTTCTGTGTTGGGGGGATTAGGAGTTCTGCTTGGGATGGCCCACAGGAAGTTGGATGCATGAGGCCAACACTCGTGGGGGCGGTTAGGTCTGAAGGTATAAATGTGGGAGCCATCAGTTTTATAGATGGTTTTATAGCTGCTACTGGAGAAGATCACAGAGGGGAAAAGAGGGTAGAGAACTGGGCCCTAGGGCACCCCGCATTTGGAGATCAGTGAGAGGAAGAGGAGGGATCGGTGGAGACCAAGGAGGACCCCTTGCAAGGTGGCAGGGAAGCCAGGAGGGGCTGCTGCCCGGAAGCCCGGGGAAGCCGATGTGCCAGGAGGGAGCCCTCGACAGCCAAACGTCACTGAGGGCGTAGGATGAGGATGAAGAGCCGAGCCCTGGACTTGGCAGCTTGTTGGCCATTGGTGACCTTGGCAAGAACGGTCCTACCTAAGATGGGTAATGCGATAAGGGAGTGGAGACGGCAAGTGTAGACAGCGTTTAGGGGGTCGTGGTTTTTTGTAAAGAGGGTGGTAGCTGGAGGACAACGTGGTGTCAAATGGGAAGTTAAAAAAAGGAGAAAGGGCATTAAAGAGTATTTACGGGCTTGTGGGGCAAGACCTGTGGAGCCCCGTCCAGAGGAGGCAAGAGGCGAGGCTCCAGTGTCCAAGTGAAGGGGGTACGAGGAGCAAGGATGCGCATCCGCGTCCCAGGGGGGAGGCGGAGTAGATGGGAGGCCAATGCTGGCCTCCGTGCTGAGGAGGTTTCTGGGAGTCGAGGCTGGAGCTTTGGGGCAAGAGAAGGTATGATACGGTCATCTTGGAGACGATGGCTACAGTTTTAAGAAATGTAGAATTTGCTGGAGGGCCTGGGTGCCCGCCTGAGGTTCGCGGTCCGAAATCTCCCCCGAAACCCGCCGGTCCCGGTCGCTTTATTGTCCAGGACAATACTGGGGGACGGGGTGTGAGCACGCCCATGGGAGGCTGCGCAGGGCAACGAGGACGGGTGCAAACACGGGAGTCGAAGCCCGGGGAGGTGGGTGTGAGGTGCCAGGTCCCCAGGAATGGTAGGTGGTGTAGCATCGGAGGGAGAGACCCCGGGGACCCGGGGTGGGCGGGAGGGAGGAGATGACCGGGTGCCTTATTTATCTCCCTGATGCCACGTGTCTGCGCTGTGTCATCCGCGTGTCCCGCAAACCTGCTGCTCGGCCTTGTCACCAGGCTTGCTCTCCCTCTGCCTCGCACCCCCTCCTGCTCTGCTTGGCAAAATCCTCTTCTTTCCCCAGGTGTCAGCTTCAGGAGTCTCAGGGAAGGGGCGCCTGGGGGCTCAGTCGGTGAAGCGTCTGCCTGAGGCTCGGGTCTCGGTCCCGGGGGCCTGGGATCGAGCCCCGCGTCGGGCTCCCTGCTCAGCGGAGCGTCTGCGTCTCCGTCTCCTGCACCTGCTTCCCTCACCTGCCCCTGAGTCTGTGCACACATTCTCTCAAATGAGTAAATAAAATCTTTAAAAAAGTAAAGAAGCCCCCGAGCCGCCTGTCCTGCGCCCCGGATGTTGGATCCACCTTCCCCCGCCCCAGCGCCCTGTGCTCCCCAGCGGCCCAGGAACTGTCCTCTGGAGACCAGAGATTGTATCTAACGCCTCCCAGATGAACCCTCGGCGCCCAGCGTGGGGCTTGTCACGTAAACGTGAACAATAAATATTTGTTGACTGGAATCCACTGGGAGATTCTAGGGGTGGAGCAGTTTGGGTGAAGACAAGGCCCAGGTGTGGTCCTGTGAGTGGGCAGCTAAATGGGGCAGAGGAGGAGGCCACGGGAGACGCCGAGCATGGAATGAAGAGGACAGAGTGACCCCCGGGCGGCCCCGCAGCCCTGGGCTGTGAGGGGATCCCCAAGACCCTGACTCGGGTCCTCACATCTTCAGGAAGCGAGAAGCCATGAGGGGCGGCGATGCGGGTGGGGCGGTGGTGGGGGGACGGATGGCAGGGGCCGGGCGTGAGGGTGGGGCTGGGGGTGGGGGCGACCTGAGAGCATGGGGGGCGGTTACTGGGGATGGAAGCGCCAGAGCCCAACTCCTGGGGGAATCCTCGGGGTCCCCTGCGGCCTCCAGCTGCCCGGATGGTGCTCGGGATCAGGACCTGGGCCTCTGGGAACAGCACCCACAAAGAGGGCTCCTCGGATGGTCGGGTTCTGGGCTCCCCCCCACCCCGCCCCGTGGAGCGCTGGGGACCGGAGTGGGGACTCTGGACTCTTGGCTGGCCTGAGTCATGTGGGGCCCTCAGGGTCCGAACTGGTTCTGGGGCTGGGCGGTCACGGCTCTGGTCTGCATTGGAGGGGGCCTCCCTTATTTACTGTGGTCAGTGGATCCCCTTTAAATGGACATGCCTTCCCCAGCTGCTGTGAATATAGGGTGCTCCTGGCTTGAGGCTGCCCTCCCCCCAAGACTGACCCCGGTTGACTAGGAGTCACCAACCTGCCCCCGGGGCGGCCGGGAGCCAACGACGGGCTGGTACGGGAGCTCGTTCCGAAGCCTGATGCCCCCTCTTCCTCCAGCGGGGACAGCTCAGTGCTGGGATGGGTGGTCCCACGGCCCGGCAGCCCGCCGGGGTCAAGGCGAGGTTCCCTGAGCCGTACCCAGCTCAGCTCGGCCCCTCCCTCACGCTCCCCTCGCCCTCTGCTCCTCACACACCCTGATTCCCGCCCCCGGCTCTGCTTCCAGGGAGTCTGACCTAAGACCAGGTGGGTCCTGATGTCGTCCCACACCTGGGGTTGGGGAGGCTCAGGGGCTCCCTCCAGACCCCAGGAGACACGGCCCTGTGGACTCAGCCCACCAGGATGCACTTGGGCGGGGGCCTCCGTGCTCTGGGCCACTTCCTCAGCTATAAATGCAGCGTCAAGGCTACCCTCACTCAGAGCAACGGTGATGGGACTTGGGAACCAAGGAGGGGCCGCGCGGGGTGGGAAGGGTTCAGCTGAGCATGAGGACCCTTCCGCCGCGTGGCTTGTAGCTCGCTGACCCACGACCAAACAGTTTCTGAGGTGGATGGGGAGCGGGGTGGTCAGCGTCGTGCTGGGGACGGGCTCACAGATGGATGGCAAGCGGCCTCCGGGTCCTGCATGGGCGGCTGGGCGGCTGTAGGTGCCCCGGGGGCTGCTCCCTGGGGGGTCGGCGGGGGGCTCTAGGGCTCAGAGGCAGGGCCAGGCTGTGGGGGGGGTGGCTCTGGGGGCGCCAGGGGCTGGGGTGTGGCTGGGAGGGTGAGGGGATGTGTGCCTGGGGCGCAGGAGGGGGGTTCCTCCGACCTGGGGCTCTGCGCGGGTGTTCTTGGGAGGCCCCGCCTGTGGGCCAAACCCGCACCCTGGGCCCGGCCCCGCCCTGGAGGGGGGCTCGCCTCCCCGACTCCTGTGCTGCGGGAAGCAGAAGCCTCCTGCAGCCACGCGTGCCTGGAGGGTCTCCCCCTGAGAACCGGCCTGCATTGGGCCTGCGGTCCCCCAGCTCCCAGCCTCCTGCCAAGTCCAGGGACCCCTGGGGCAGCGTCTCGGCACTCCCCTGGCGTCCCGGGGCGCACCCTACATGCGTGTGAGCTGCGTGCTGCGGGGTGTGTGTGTGTTTATGACACGTGAGCTGGGCCCCGAGGTTCTGGGGTCAGGTGCCCACCGAGTGGTTGGGGCCTCCGTTCTGAGGTCCACTGTGAAGCCCCCGACCCTCAAAATACCAGGAAAATCATGTTTATTAATGGCTGTAACATACCCCATTGCCAGGTACAAAATTCCCACCAGCCGCCAACCTCCCTCCTCCGGGGCCCCGGACACCCGGCCGCGCCCCAGCCCTGGCCCCTGGCCGGGCTTCCTGAGCCCTGCCACCGTCTTCCTCACCTGTCCTGCCGCCAAAGAGATGCCACTGCCCGGCCGTGGCCTTAGGTCCTCGCTACCCACCTCCAGGCTATGGGAACCCACCTGCGTCCATCGAGGCTGACCCTGCCTTCATGAGGACAGAGTTCCCGTCCTGGGGGGGCTCTCCCTGGGAGAGGGCATAGGGGGGGCACGTATCGGGCAGGCGGTCCCGGTGGTGGGGCCGCCTGCGCCGCGGATGGAAGGTCTCCAGGCACCTCTTGCCCACCAGGTAGGTGACCTCGCTGAGGTTGAGCAGGATGCAGATGACGGCCGTGGCCACCATGAAGTAGGTGAAGACCTTCTTCTCGGTGGGCCGGGAGATGTAGCAGTCGACCGTGTGCGGGCACGGGGCCTCGGAGCAGGCCACCACGCGGGGCATGTCGTAGTCCTGGTACAGGCGGTGGAAGATGTACAGGAAGCCCGAGTCGACGGCCGCCTTGAAGATGAGGCTCAGCAGGTAGGTCCACCACAGGCCGCCACGCTTCTTGCTCGGGTTGTCGTACAGCGACGGCGCGCCGGGCCCGTGCTTCAGCCGGTGCTTGCGTTCGCGCTCCTGGCGGTAGGCCACGTGCATGACCACGAGCAGCGACGGGCAGGTGACCAGGATGAGCTGCAGCGCCCAGAGGCGCACGTGCGACACGGGGAAGAACTCGTCGTAGCAGACGTTGGGGCAGCCCGGCTGCCTGGTGTTGCACACGAAGTCCTTCTGCTCGTCGTCCCACACCTCCTCGGCCGCCACCACGTACACCAGCACGCGGAACAGGAACACCACCGACAGCCAGATGCGGCCCAGCGCCGTGGAGTACTTGTTCACGCCGCTCAGGAGCCCCTGCAGGGACGCCCAGTTCATGCCGGGGGAGTCCGTGGGCCCTCGGGGGGACCGTCGGCCGTCGGGAGCACCCACTCGGGGTGTGGAGCCTGCAGAGGGGGGCCCGGGGTCAAAGAAGGGGCCTGTGACCACGTCCTCATGGCGACGGTGTCGGGGGGTCGGGATGGCCATCCGCAGGAAGTGGCCGAGCTGCCCTTGACCCCCGTCTTCTAGCTCCAAAACTGGGGCCTTGTTTATGCTACAAAGTCATGGATACAGCTGCTCCCGCCCACTTCTTTGACCCCGACTCTTGGCCCTGCGGGTCACACGACCGCTGCTCCGGAACCGGGCAGAAGGTCTGGGTCGGATGACTGCCCCCCTTTGAGCTGCCAAGGGCAGCAGGGGTGGGAGTGGGGGGCTGTGTCAGCGGAGCCGGGCGTGCGGCACGCGTTCCCATTAGCCCCTCTCTCTGGCCAACCCAGATGACATGAGGACATCCCTCAACGTGAGCAGGCTGTTTGGAACCGTGGGGGGCTTGGCACCCCCCCACCCCTCCCTGCAGGGGTGCAGACTGTCCTGACCGCGTGGCTTCCTCTGGAATTCCAACCATTTGGGCTTTAGGGAGGGACTGGGGAGGGGACAGATGGGGCAGGCTCCGGCTGGCAGCTGGCTCCTGACCTTCCTCTGCCCTCCTTCTCTGTCTCCCCTTGTTCCGCTGGGCTCCATCCCCCACGCCCCCTTACCTGGAGCACCAGCAGGTCCAGCTCTGGCCCCGGCTCAGACCTCGGCCTCCACGGACCTGGTGATCCTGGGACGTTTCCTGAGTGCCCTCCTTTGTCCTTCCCAGCAGGACGGGGACAGGACTCTGTGGCCTGTGCACCTGGCTCGGGCTGTCAGCGCGGGGATTGTGGCTCTGCAGCCCACCCGGCGGCTCCCGGCCCCTGGCCTGCCCCGGGAGCACGATAGGCCTTGGCTGGACGGCAACTCCCCCTTCCTGGGGCCTCCTCTTTCTCGTCTCATCTCCGGTCCTCTGTCCTCCCTTTGGTCCCACAGGGCATCCCTTCCCTGCTCGTGGCTCCCTTGGGGTTTCTCCGGGGATCCTCCTCCCCGGACCCCAGCCTGCAGCCCGAGGTGCTGGGGATCCTCAGCCCGTCAGGTCCCTGCCCCCCAGCCCGATCCCCTGCAGGCTGCCCACATGGCTCCTCACCTTTCCTGGGTCTAGCAGCACCTCACCTCTCCGTCCCGGGCTTGTCTGTCTGCCTGAGGGCCTCCCGGGGGCAGCTTTTGTTCCTCGCTCCTGTGCAGGGTGGAGCTTTCTGGGCCAATGAGCCAAGGGAGAGTGAGCGGGTGGGCAGGCGGGCGGACTTCCCCGGGCACATGTTCAGAGCAAACACCTGGGGCCCTTCTCCCCCGGCCCACGCCCTCCCTGCAGCCCTATGGGCATGGCTGGTCTGCTGGGCTGGCAGGCTTGTGGGTGAGGGGGCAGGCTGTGCGCCGGTGGGGGCCGGGGGGGCAGCGCGGAGCCCAGAACCTGCTGCTCCGATGCCCGGGCCCAGGTCGGCCCAGCACCCCTGGGTGTGGCCCCCAGCCCTTGCCGTTGCCCTATTGCCCCCGGTCCCTCTGGCCCCAGGCCACTCCCTTGCCCTCTTCTCCAGAAGCACGGCTCCGAGGTCCTCTGCATCGATGGGACGGGGCCACCGGGATGTACTGGGGATCACGTCCCACCCCGCTGGGGATGTATCTGGGGTCAGAGCTTGGGCCGCTGGTGGGCTGCATAGGGGATGGGGGGGCCGGTTATGGTTCTTTCAGGGCAGGAGACCCATGGCCCCCCGGGGGGGGGGAAAGGGGGAGATGAAGAGTGTGGGGCGGCAGCCAGAAGCGCCCCAGTTGGCAGGACCTCGCCGCGGGGCCTGTTGGGCCGAGCCGTCCGGGAAGCCCTGTAGGGAAGTCGGGGTACTTCCCAGTGGGGGCGGCGTCCCGGCCGTGCTGGTGGCTGCGGCGTGGAGGTTAATGTGCAGCCAGGGAGGGGCTCCCCTGCTTCGTTTCCCACAAGCATTTATTGAGCACTTCCTAATACCAATGATTAACATTTATGTGGCCTTTTACAGCTGGCTTCCCCTGTCCACCCCGTGAGCTCATCCGGGGCCTCCCACCCCCGCCCCCAGGCTCTGTATTATTAACCCATTTTGGAGAGGAGCTGAAGTCCCTTTCCCAGCCTCCCCAGTGCAACCCGGGTGCGTGCGGATGCAAGTGTTCGGACTCAAAAGTTCATGAACTTTCCGTTGCAGCCCCCAGCTCCCCCCTACCCCACCCCGTGCAAAGCCCTGTCACGTTTGCAGGAAGCCCTCAGACCTCAGTTTGCAACCGCAGATGAAGGGTTGCCCTGAGCATGAGCAGGGGCAGGACCCCCACGAGGCCTGGGGGCCCTTTTCTGGGGGGGGAGGCCCCTCCTCTGGGTGGGTCAGGTGCAGCCTTTGCAGGGGCGGAGAGGTTGACCCAGTGACCTGAGAAGGGTCACAGGGGCCGAAGGACCGAAGGGCACCTTGAATCAGGTGGATGAGTCGACTTTTATTAAGCCTTGACTGTGTCCCCCCGTCCCTGCCGCCCCCCAGAGGTCCCGGCACATCCTCACGGCCACCTCCCTGTGATGCGGGCGTCGCTCCATCTTACACAGAAGGAAGCTGAGGTTCAGCAAGGAGGGGGTCACCTGCCGAGGCCCCACAGCTGCAGCAGGTGCAGGCCCCCCACCCGGGGCGGCCCCTGCGGGAGAGGTGGGCTCCACGGGCGGCTCTCACAGGATGGTCTTCTTCACGTGGTCCCGGGGGTGGTCGGGGGAGAGGGGAGGCTGAGGGTCGGAGCCCAGCAGGAGGAGGTCCCCCGAGAGGAGGTCGCGCCCCGCACGGGAGGAAGCGGTGCAGTCCGGGCAGCGGCACGCGCCCTCGGCCCGGGCTGTCCTCGGCGCCAAGCCCTCGCGGCACCTCTTGCCCACCAGGTAGGCCAGCTCGACGAGGTTGAGCAGGATGCAGACGACGGCCGTGGTCACCATGAAGAGCGTGAAGATGTTCTTCTCAGAGGGCTTGGAGATGAAGCAGTCCACCGTGTTGGGACACGGAGCAATGTGGCACTTGACCACGCGGGGGAGCGTGTACTTGGGGTAGAAGGAGTGGAACACGCACAGGAAGGCAGCGTCCACGCCCGCCTTGCACACCAGGCTGCAGACGTACGTCCACCAGAGCCCGCCCCGCTTCTTGCCGGGGTCCAGGTAGAGGCGGCCGCCGCCCTCCCCGGCCGCCTGGCGATGCTTCTTCTCCTGAGCCTCGCGGTAGGCCACGTGCATGAGCACGAGCAGCGACGGACAGGTGACCAGGATGAGCTGCAGCGCCCAGAGGCGCACGTGCGACACGGGGAAGAACTGGTCGAAGCAGACGTTGGTGCAGCCGGGCTGCCGGGTGTTGCAGTCGAAGTCCTTGTGGTCATCGCTCCACACGCGCTCGGCCGTCACCAGGTACACCAGCACGCGGAAGATGAAGACCAGGGACAGCCAGATGCGCCCGAAGGCCGTGGAGTACTTGTTCACGCCGCTCAGGAGCCCCTCGAACACCCCCCAGTTCATCGTGGCCCCGGGCGCGGGCCGCTCCTGCTGGGAGAGAATCACGGTTTCCCCGCGTGGGTAGCACTTGGGCCCTGAGCGCCTCGCGCGGGCGGGTCACCCGCGTTCCAGGCCCGCAGCGCAGCGGGGTGGCTTCTCTTACTGTTCCCGGGTTACAGGTGGAGGAGACGGCGGGCGGGGGGTGTCTACGGCTGCACAACGACCCGGGCTCACCCGGGCCACGTGGTGCACATCCCCTAACAGGGGCCCGGGGAGCCCCCCTTTCCTCCGGGGGCCCGGGGCTGGTCTCCCTCCGCTCCCCCGTGCTCAGGGGGGTTGGAGCCTCGGGAAGACTCCTCTCCTCCCGGCCCCTCCTCAGGGGAACCCGCTCCTGCCCTTTATTTGGCCGAGGGGACTGGGCTGCGGAAGCTGCTGGAACTTTGTCCCCGGACTCCCATGTGGTCTAACACTCAGGAGGCATCCAGGTGGCGTGACGGGAGCCCGGGGGCAATGCAGGGTAAGGGCAGGGCGGGCGGGGCGGCGGGGAGATGTTGTCCTCCTCCTACAGCCCTCCTGCCGGAGCCTGCTGTTCCGGGGACTCCCAAACTGCTGTTCCAGGGAACCCCGCCCCGTCGCTTGGCACCAGGAGCCGTGAGAGCGGGGAAAGGGCTCTGCGTCCCAGAGAGGGAGGTGCCCGCGGGTCCGCGACGCTCAGTACTCCCTGGACATGGCCGGGCTAAGGCGTCTACCCCAGGGAGCCCCCCAGGGGAACGTGTAGCAGAGCATGAACTTTGGGCACAGAACCCATTTTTTTAAAAAAAATCATTATGTGGAGCAGTCGTGTCAAAACAGCAAAGTGAAACCCACGGCTTCAGGGGGGGAGCCGGCCACGAAGGATTTACCTCCGTTTGCTCGGAGCCGGCCCCACGTGCTGTCTGGGGATGCTTTGGCCTGGTTCCCGGGTCGGAGGGGGCACAGGGGTGTCCCCGGAGGCCCCGGCGTGCCGGTCACACCCGCTGGGCTCCCCCCGGAGTCCCCGCCACCCCTCATGGGGTGGGTGTAACGGGCTCGTGGAGCCGTCCTGACTGCCAGCTCCAGCCGAGCAGCGAGGGGTTAGGGCCGACGTCCACGGGGGTGTGTGTGGCGCCCGGGCACCGTTCTGAGCACTTTGCGGGCACCCATGCAGCCCGTGCGTGACGGGGGTGATGTTTTCTGTCCCCAACTTACCGGGGAGCGACGTGAGCGCGGGGAGCAGCGGAGCGTCTGGGGTCCCCGAAGGGGCAGGAGGCCGCTTGCCCGGCTGCTCCCGGCCACCCCTCCCGAGTGTGGACGCCGGGCAAGGAGGCTGGGGGCGTCTCTGCTCCCACCCGGTCACCACCTACCACTTGGTCATGAGTCATCGGCTTGTCTGCTCCATCCCACCCAACGTGGGCGGGACCCCTGGCGGCCTGACAGGAGGCTCCAGCCCCTGGTCCCCGGAGGCTCTGGCACAGCCGCCCGGGTGTGGTGGGGCGAGGCCCGGCAAGCCCAGGCGGCGAGAGCTGCTGGAGTGCCGGCCTCCCGGCACCCCTGCGAGCCCCTCTCCCACTCGGTCTCTGGCTCCCGCACCTGCTCGGCCGGGTGGGGGGGGGGGCGGGGGGGTTGGGAGAGGCCGGGCAGGGGGCAGGACCTTCCGTCCCTCCAGCATCAGAGCCCGGGGGCTCGGCAGTGTCCAGGCCCCCCCGCCCTCCCCACTGGGGAAGTCCCCCCCTGCCATGTGCCCCGGGTCCTCGCACGCAGGGGACCTTACCGAGCGCGGCTCCTCAGGGCCCTCCACGCGGGCCGGCCCCGTCGGACCCAGCAGGGGCTGCGACTCACGGGAGCCGGAGGGACGGTGTGTCCCGCGGGCCGCCTGGGTGTGTCCGGCCTCGGAGGAGGAGCTGCCCCTGACACCGCCATTGGCTGGGCCGCGGCTCCCGCACTGCCTCCGAGGAGGCCCAGGAGCCTTGGGGTTTGAGGCTCGGTCTCCCCGGGGTGCGGAGTCCGGAGTCCGCACCCTGTGGGGGGAGAACCGCAGGGCCACTCGGAGCCCCTGCTCGTCCTCTCGTCCCCGGCCGTGTGCGGGGGCAGCGGGGGCCCGACCTGCCTTCTCCTTCCCTAGCCCCTGGGAGTCCAGGGGCTGCGCCCGGGCCTCCCACCCCTGTCTCCAGCACGTGCGGCGGCGGCATTCACGGCCCGTCCCGCGTGCCTTCCCCTCGCTGTTCTCATCACCTGCTACTCCTCCAAGAAGCCTTCCCTGACTGCCGCTCCAGGGGACTTAGGGGCCTCCCCTCTGGGCCCCGTGGCCTTGACCTCCCACATCGTCCTGGCTGTCCTGGAGCACTTGACCTCAGCGGAGCTCGTTCCAGGTAGGACCCACCTGTTGGATGAACAGGTCAACCCACAGGGATAGGGAGTGTGAGCAGGACGCAGAGGCCAGCCCGGACCCCCAGGAGCACACCCATGGCCTCCGGGGCCAGCTGAGAAGCCTAGACCAGCTGACAGGGCCTCACGGCCGCCGAGGGGCCTCGGGGACTCCCCGCCCCCGCCCCCCACGGCTGCTGGAACCCAGTCCAGGCTTCGTGCCCCTGCGGGGGGGAAGTGTGGGGTTGTGCAGAGAGCCTCCCCCCCCCAAACAGGCATGTGCACGGAACCCCCACCCCAGCACGCACAACGGCCCACAACGGCCTCTCCACCAACCGTGGTTTAAATTCAAGAATCGTTGCTGAGACCCTGCTGCGCGCCAGGTGCTGTGTTAGGTGTCTGGCTCCCACACAACGGCGGCATCCGAGAGCCCCGGCGGGCGTGCAGGGGGGCGGAGACACAGCAGGGTCCGAATGGGCTCAACGGGGAGCCTCAGTGGGACGAGACAGGCCCTGTCCAGAGCAGGTGCCTCCCTGTCCGATGGCGGAGGCATTTCAGGGAACTGCCTTAAGGCAGGGGACTCTTGCATTTGGGCCCTCACTCCTGCATCTGGACACTCACCCCTGCATCTGGGTCTCACACTCCTGCATCTGGACCCCATATATTCCTGCATCTGGACCCTCACCCCTGCATCTGGGGCCTCACCCCTGCATCTAGGCCCCGTACACCCCTGCAATCTGGACCCTTATCCCTGTATCTGGACCCTCACCCCTGCATCTGGGTCTCACACTCCTGCAATCTGGACCCTTACCCCTGTATCTGGACCCACACCCCTATATCTGACTCACACCCCTGCATCTGGACCCCATACACCCCTGTATGTAGACCCTCACCCCTCCATCTGGACCCTCCCTCCTGCACCTGAACCCACACCCCTGCATCTGAGCCCCATATACCCTGCATCTGGAAACTTACTTTTGCATCTGGACCCTCACCCCTGCATCTGGACCCTCACCCCTCATCTGGACCCTCACCCCTCATCTGGGCCATCACCCCTGCATTTGGGCCCTCACCCCTGCCTCTGGGTCTCACACTCCTGCATCTGGGTCTCATACTCCTGCATCTGGACCCCATATATTTCTGTATCTGGACAGATGTTGGTGTCATCCGCGTATCCCGCAAACCTGCTGCAGCCGGATGGATGGGGACATCACCATCCAACATCTGGGGCCTCACTCCTGCATCTAGTCCCCATACACCCCTGCATCTGGACCCTCACCCCTGCATCTGGGTATCACATCCCGGCAATCAGGACCCTTACCCCTGTATCTGGACCCTCACCCCTTCAACTGGGCCTTCACCCCTGCCTCTAGGCCCCATACACCCCTGCATCTGGACCCACACCCCTGCATCTGGACTCACATCCTTGCAAGTGGACCTTCACCCCTGCGTCTGGGCCCCATATACCCTTGCATCTGGACCCTTACTTCTGCGTCTGGACCCTCACTCCTGCATCTGGGCCCCATACACCCCTGTATCTGGACCCTCACCCCTGTATCTGGACCTTCACCCCTGCATCTGGGCCCTCACCCCTGCATCTGGAGACCCTCATCCCCGCGTCTGAACCTCACCTCTGGTGGCCTGCGTGGCCCCAATGCCACCTCTGTCTCTCCCTGTCCGTGTGACGCCCCAGTTTCTTACCCGCGTGGCAGGACAGTGACAGCACCGGCCTGGCAGGGCTGGGGTGCCGACAGGGCAGCTAGTGGAGGTACAGGGCTCGGACGGGGCCGGGCACAGGGAAGCCATCCCTAGGATGACCTGTGACGTCGGGGAGCGGCACTGCCCCGGTCACGGCCAGCACCTGGGGGGCCCCCCCAAGAAGTGGCTTCCTGCCCTTGTGCTTGCTCTGTGCCTCTGCGCCCGAGACATAGGGGAAGGGGGCCGGTGTGCCCACTGGCGGTCTCACGTGGATGAACGTTGACTTTGGGGCAGAAAGGCAAAGCCCAGGCCAGGCAGGGATTGCCAGCGAGGGGGGGTGGGGAGCACCCCAGACCTTGTCGTCAGTGCACAGACACAGCCTGTCATCCTACCGGCCGTCCCAGGTGCCCTTTATCAGCAGGCACCTTGTCCCTTTCTACGTCCTTCCCCCAACATGAGTCCCAAGTACAGGACAGAGGACACGCTGGGGAGGCTGCGGAGCAGCACCGGGAGGGGCCGGAGGGATGACGACAGGTCAGGCCTCTGAGGCAGAGGCATGGAGTGTGCAGAGCCGCTCGCACACAGCAGACGCGGGGTGCCTGGTCCGCTCCGCCCGCCAAGGGTCCGACTCCTAGCTTCGGCTCAGGTCACCATCTGGGGTCCTGGGACCGAGCCCCACGCCCGTGGCTCTGGGCTCAGCAGAGAGTCTGCTTGCAGATTCTCTCTCTCTCTCTCTGCCCCACCCCCCGCCAAAGAAATAGATAAATCTTAGAAAAAAAAAGCCCAGGGAAGAGCTTTAGGGAGAGGGCTGGGCGGGGGCACCACAAGGTGCCAGAAAGGTGGCGAGAACAGCCCGGATGGCCAAGGACCTAGGCCAGGGCGCTAAGGAGTGTGGGGGACCCCGAGGGCGGAGGGAGATGGGAGGGACGGAAGGGACTACGCGGTCGGGCGGGCACCCCGGGGTCCCCTCCCTTGCTCGTGGTCCAAAGGCTCCGCGAGGTCACCACGGACACCGAGGCCCAAGCGCTGGAACTTCGCCAGCGGGGGACACGCCCGGTTGGGGTCTGCGGGGTTTGGGGTGCAACACGTCCGGCAACCGGTCCGCAGGCGGCCTCGGGTTACGGGTGTTTCTGCGCAAACACAGCGTGTCTAAGGTATGGTGTGGAATCGCAGCCCACGGCCAGGAGTCTCCCCGGAACCGCCTCATCCAGCAGGTGCGTTTCCTCCCTGGGGTCACCGTCACCCCCGTGCTTAGGAGCCGGACGGCCCGTGCTGCTCCCGGGGGGCCCATTCAAGCGGCAAAATCGCCAACCGAAAGCCCCCAAAGGGGAACGCGCGGCGATCCGTCGCCCTCAAATGGCTTCGTTCAAGTCCCGGAGGCGAGATGGGGCCGCAGGGCGATCCTCGTGGGCCTCGGCTGGGGTCGTGCGTGTCGGGGGGCGGGCGGGGGCCCAGACTGGGTGCGGCGCTGTGCACCTGTGTGCGTCCCACCTGGGCTGCGGAGGCGAAGGTGCTGCGTGTATCCATTTGGGGGTGACACAAATACATTTTAGCGAGTGGATGGACTGCTGAATAGGGACTCCGTGGACGGTTCTAGGGAGCTCGCCCTGTCCGACAGAGGGGCCCATGAGATGCAAGGGAAGAGTTAGCCCCGTTGATTTGGGCGGAGGGGGGACGTAGTTGGTCAGTAGGGCCCGTGATGGGGCCTGAGTGGACCTGAGTGGACGCAGGGCCGGGCGTGAGGAAGGCCCCGCAGGTTCCCGGGTCGCTCGCTAGTTTGGGTGACTGGGCAGGTGGTGGGTCCAGGGCGCAGGTTAGGGGTCTAGAGGGAGAGCTCGCGGGTGTTTGGGGGAAGGGAGGGTGGGGCACGGGTTCCTTCCGGATGTTCGGGAGTGAGCGCAGCCCGCGGTGGGGGCGAGGGGGTGGGGGGCGAGGACGCTGGGGCTGGGACGTGCGGTGGGGGCGACGGAAGCCCCAGGATGTGGGGTGCGCGCCGGGTGGCGAGGGAACGGGGTCCAGGCAGAGGTCGGGGAGCACTGACGTTTCAGGAAGCGGGCCACGGAAAGGGACGAAGCAGGGCGGGCAGGGAGGGGTGGGGGCCCCCACAGAGGCCAGTTGGCCCCGGTGACTTTTGGCAGAAGAGCTCAGCAGAGCCGTGAGGCAGAGGTCAGAGGGCCGGGCTCCAGGACGCGCGGGGCACAGCTCCCCAGGAAGGCGGGGGCGTCGGGGGGCCGGAGGGTTAGGGTTTCCTCCTCTGCAGGGAGGTGGGAACACATGGAGGGGGAGGCCGGGGCCATGTGACCGCAGGCAGCTCAGGCCCGGCCCCTCTGCCCTCCGTGTTCTCTCCCGGGTTCCCCAGGCCCCTGTCCCTGTCCTGTGCCATCCCATCGCCGTTCCATCCCTGTCCCCAACTGGTCCCATTCCATTCCCGTCCCCACCCATCTCTGTCCCGTCCCCATCCCATTCCCATCCCATTGCCATCCCTGACCCCATACCATCCCTGTCCCCTCTCCGTCCCTGTCCTGTCCTGTCCCCATCCCCATCCCCGTCCTGGTCCTGTCCCATCCCTGTCCTGTCCTTATTCTTCCCCATCCCCAGTCCATCCTGTCCCTGTCCCTGTCCCTGTCCCCATCCCCACCCCCACCGTATCTCTGTCTCGTTCCCATCCCATTCCTATCCCATTCCCATCCCTGTTCTGTCCCTGTCCCCATCCCGTACCCATCCCGTCCCTGTCCCATCCCCGTCCTGTCCCCATCCCCATCCCATCCTGTCCTCATCCCATTCCCATCCGTTCCCATCCCTGTCCCATCCCTGTCCCTGTCCCATCCCGTCCCATCCCCGTCCTGTCCCCATCCCCACCCCGTCCTGTCCCCGTCCCATCCCTGTCCCATTCCCATCCTGTTCCCATCCCCGTCCTGTCCCCGTCCTGTTCCCATTCCCATTCTGTCCCATTCCCATCTCGTTCCCATCCCTGTCCCCGTCCTGTTCCCATCCCCATTCTGTCCCCGTTCCCATCCTGTCCCTGTCCTGTCCCCATCTGTCCCCGCCTGGGCATTCCTGCCTCTCCTTGTTGGCCCCACAAGCCCAGCTCGGGCCCCCCTCCCTCAGCCCTCACTTGGGGACACAGTCCTGGCCTCCTGTGGGGTCAGCGCTGCCATTTCCTGCCCGTCCTCCCCGGTCACAGGCGTCGGGTGGGTGGGGGTGCTGACTTCTGGAGACCAGCCCCCCGACCCCGGGCTCCTTTCTAGGTGCAGCCGGCAAAGGGCAGTGTGGGCACTGTGCCTGCGACCCCCCTGCTGACCAGTGACACCACGGTGTCCAGAGCACACTCAAGTTTTGGTCCGTGGGGCAAGAGATGTCGGCCCGTGGGGCCCGGGTGGTGCCTGTTCCCTCCCGCGGGAGAGGTGGAAAAGCGACCACGGCCCGTGAAGTCCTAGCACGCGGGCCTCTGCCCCCTGCGCTCTTGGCCCGCTCCCACCTGAGGTTCGTGTTCCAGCTGCACTGGCCTCTCCCTTCCCACAACATTGGGATCTCTTCCCCACCTCAGGGCCTTTGCACGTGCCATGACGCTCTTGCCTCACGTGCCCTGAGCTGGCATCAAGGCAGAGCCACACCTCATGGGAAGGCCCCTCCCGGAAGAGCCTCCCTGGACCTCCGACACCACCGGGTCCTCTGCCAGCCGGCCTTTCCGCACGCGGCTGCCCTCGGTGGCCGTATCCCAGCTGCACCTGTGGTTACGGGGTGCTCGGGTGTCCCGGAGGACGGGCCCAGGGGCTGGCCACGGGAGTCGTGCTCACTCATGTCTGCTCCACGTGGCACGGCACCTGGCCCGAGGTAGCTGCGTGGTGACTGAGGATAAACGAACGAATGAGTGAATGAATGATTCTATTTATCAAGAGGAGAGAGCCTGTATCGGGGGGAGCCTGTATCTGGGGAGCCCGTGTCCGGAGGGGCCCGTGTCCGGGGGGGCCCATGTTTGGGGAGCCCTAGGTCTGTCCCATTGGCCTGACAGCAACCCCGTTTCCTGGGGGAACGTACTCCCCCCCTCCGCCCAGCCGCCACCGCCTGACCCATGGGGCTTGCCTGGGGCTGGGACACCAGTCACCTCTCGCCCCACAGATCAGCTCACTGTGACAACAGAACCCCCACGGACCTCCTAGGGGTCCCTCCCGGGGATCTTGAACACGGGACGGGGGCAGCGTCCCCGGTATAACCCGGAGAGGTTGCGGCTGTGCTGGCAGGATGAGCCTCCGAGGACGCAGGGGGCGGCGGTGGCGGGAGGAGCCAGGGCACGCTCACAGCACCTGTACCCCGTCCAGGGGTCTGCAGAGCCTCAAGCTTTCCCTCCCCGCAGCACCGAGCCGCGAGCTTGTCCCCCTGCCGGAGCCCCGCTGGCCTGGGTTTCTGTCCCCTGCAGCCAAGGACACTCCGCGTGGCCCCGGGGTTGCCACTTAACGGAGCCCGGTGCACAGTACGTGTTTACCACGGTTTCGTCTGCTGCCTCACGCCCCTCGGGCCCCACTTCCCTCGTGTGTGTGTGTGACGAGGCGACGGTCCCTCCTCCGTGGGTCGCAGGTCGCCAATAACTGCGAACGCACCCTGCACCCCGATGAGCTGTTGGAAAGGGAAGTGGGAAAACCAAAGGGAGAGGATTTGCCAGCGGCGAGGTGTCCCCGGAGGAGGAGCCGGGGAGGGCGAGGCGCCTTGGGTGGGGGCGCTCGGGGCCCTGGGGGCATGTGGATGGACGGACAGACAGACGGCCGGGCCCGGGCTGCTGTCTCTGGAGCCGCATGAAGATGGTGAGGATGAGGGGAGCGCAGGAGGGGTGGCTTGGGGACACTTTGTTGTTTCGAGAACCAATAGAAGGGCAGAGAAGGGAATCTGTGTTTATCGCGGGTTAAGAGAGGGCCCGGGGGCGGGGGGGGGGCTGCTGCTGTCCAGGGGTCCAGGCTGGCGGCCCAGGGGGCGCCTTGTTCCGCCCTCTGCTGCGGAAGAAACGCTTCAGTTCACTGCCGGCATATACAGCTGTGGAGGTTCCATGTCGACACTGGCTGGGACACGGGAGGTTCCGGCAACAGGAGGCCCAGGGACCCTGACGGGGCACCTGCCCTCTCCCCTCAGGCGGGTCACCTGCTCGGCACCAGGGTCACCTGAGATCGTAAACTCTGGACTCCCGCCTGCAGCCCTGCAAGGCGGGCATCAGACCCACTTCCCAGGCGGTGACACTGAGGCCCAGAGGTCACGCCACCTCTCCGGGCCGCAGTCAGGGAATGATGGGTGCGGATCCCCGAGTCCATCCCCCTGCCCCGGCTTGGGTGCTGCGGGGATGCGTGTAGGGGGAGCGGGTGGAGAGGTTTGGGATCAGTGACTGGGGAGGCGGCGCCGTGGACAGAGGTGGGGAGGCTGGAGGTCGGACGTGGGGCCTCGTCAGTTGGATGTGGCTGCGGGCGGTCCAGGTGCAGAGGGGCCACCGCCCAGGTAGCTGAGGCGCGGAAGCGGTCCTGTGTCTCCATCTCTCACATCCCAGTCTGTCCTGGGGGGGCGGGGGCTCTGGGGAGCAGGCCGGGCCAGGCTAGGTTGGCCGTCGCACAAGGTGCCTGGTCCCTTTAGAAGTGGAGCAGGATGGCCGGTGGGGGCTGCCCTCTGCGGAGCTGGGTGCCCGCTCGTTTCCCCCCGTTTTGACCCCGGGCCGTGCAGGGCCGCCCAGCAGCAGCTGCCAGCATCTCAGGATGGTTCCTTAAGGGACAACCCCGAAGGCGAGTTCTGGGCCCAGCTGGGAGCTGGGCTGTGGGGCCCCCACGCGGCAGTGCCACCAGGCGCGGCCCATGAGGGCCCGTGGCACAGGGGGTAAGCGTATAGACTGTGCTCACCCAGGATTTTGTCCCCTGGGAGGACAGGGTGGGGGCACCCGGGCACCCCGGTGGCCTCTGCGACTGTGTCTGTCACATGCTGGCAGCCCCCCCCGCCCCGCCCCGCCGAATTCAGCATCCGTTTGAATCCTTACCAAGCGGCATTCGCAGAGTCGTCGGAGGCACAGAGAGGGTTGTAGGTCGCCCGAGGTTGAACAGTATGTTCCGGCCAGAGCTTCCTGACAGCGGGGCTGGGGCACTTGGTCAGAGCTGTGCCCCCCAGAGGGACCCGTGGCAGCAGCAGGGCCCCCAGATCTCTGGGGCGGGATCGGCCCGACGGTGGCCCAGAGCTGGGGAGCCAGCACCCTGACCTCGGCTCCAGGCCCCTGTTCTGGTGGCTTCTCGGGCGTTTCATCTTCGCGGTTCTGTACATCACTGCTGCGTCCTGTCTGACGTCCTGAAGGTCTGGGAGGCTGTGCTGTCCCTTTACTTTGTAGGGACGCTCTGTCTCCTTCGGCCTCCATGCCCGCTGCTCCCCGTTTGCGAAGGGAGTGGCCGATTGGCCCAGCTCCCCTTCTCCGGGCCGGGCCACCCTTGCATCCGGGCAGGCGAGGCCAGGTGGGGGTGGAGGGGGCGTGGGGGGATGCGCACAGGCCTGAATGGCTCCGTCTACACTGCTGCGGCGGCTGCGGCTGCTTGGCTCCAAGTCCCCACCTCTCCTGAGTGACCTCGGGCAAGTTACTTTACCTTCCTGGGCTGTCGGTTCATCCTCGGAGGTGCTAAGGGTATGCGCCTCGCCTCGCGTGGCTGCGGTGAACGTCTCAGGGGGGAGCCTGGTGCCCAGGAGGCACTGTCCTCCTCCTCCTCCTGATGGCCGTCATCATTATCACGACCCTTCTAGAAGGGAGCCGTGGGCCTGAGGAGTGGCGAGGGACCCATGGGCGACACCCAGCCCATCTGCAGACTAGTGACTCCGACGACACGCTCACTTGTAACCTGTTTGTGATTCCACGTGAAGGACTTGACCTAAGGACAGGGAGAGGCTTCAGGGGACAGGCGTGCGTGTGCGTGCACGCGCGTACACGTGTGTGCATGTAATTCTCAGGTCCCCACAGCGCGGCGGCAGCAGGGCTTCTCCCCGGCCCAGCACAGCGCAGGGGGTGGGCAGGCCGGGCGAGGGCTGCGCTGGAAGGAGGGGCTGTGTGTGGGAATCAGGGCGCTCCCAGGGCTCACGGGAGCCCAGGGAGGTGAGCACGGGGCTGGCAGGAAAAGAGGGCAGGAGTTCGGGGGAGAGGCTGCAAGACGGGAGCTCTCCTCATGCCACCTGTGGAGCTTCTCTCTGTCCCAGCTCAGTGCCTCTTCTGGAAGCCTCTCCGGACCCCCAGCTGCTGGACGCGTTGGTGGAGGTTGGGGGCGGAGGACCAGGGCGCCGGCAAGAGGCTCCGAACTCCAGGCTCCAGGTCCCGGCAGGACGCAGGAGGAGAAAGAGGCTGAGCAGCAAACTGAGCGCTTACCTCGTGGCACCTGCTGTGAATTAACCCCAGTAACAGCCCAGGTGAGGGGGGTGGTGATCATTATGCCTATTTTACAGATGAGAAAGCAGGTGTAAAGAGGTTGCGTAACTCCCCCCCCTCCCCCGCCCCGTTCACTCTGAATCTGCCAGGGTTACCTCTCCCCCAGGGCCTTTGCCTTGCCCTCCCCTGTCTGCAGCGCTCTGCCCTCAAGTCTTGGCAAGGCCAGCATCATTAGTGCTCTCTCGCCACGTGACGAGTCGCCCCAAAACTTAGTAGCTTAAAATAACAAATATGTACGATCTCAAAGTTTCTGTGAGTCAGGAATTCAAAGCAGCCTCAGGACCACATTAGGACTTTAATGGGCCTTCGGTACTTTTGCCCTTGCTGGCCCCTCCATTCTTAAAAGAGTATTAAAAACTATATTTTACGATTGTGCTACTGTAAAGATGGAGATAGTAATATATGGGAAAACACTGTCTTGGTTATAAAATTTCTTTTTTTTTATGGCAATACGCACAGCAAATTAAGTTTGGGAAAAGAGGTCCCTTTAATTTGATCGCAGGCTCCTACACCTTCCCTTTCTTTCTTTCTTTCTTTCTTTCTTTCTTTCTTTCTTTCTTTCTTTCTTTCTTTCTTTCTTTCTTTCTTTCTTTCTTTCTTTCTTTCTTTTCTTTCTTTCCTTTCTTTCCTTTCTTTCCTTTCTCTTTCTTTCTTTTCTTTTCCCCCAAATTAAAAGAAGTTCCACTCATTTCTCCGAGCCTCTGGCAACCACCAATCTGTTTTCTGTATCTATGAGCTTGTGGGTTTTTTTTTTTTTTTGTTGTTGTTGTTCTTTTTAAAAGATTTATTCATTTATTTTGGAGAGAGAAAGTGTGAGTGGGGGATGGGAGGGGGTGGGCAGAGGGAGAGGGAGAGAATCCCAAGCAGACTCCCTGCTGAGCACGGAGCTCGATGTCACGACCCTGAGATCCGGGGCCTGCCCGAGCGGAAATCAAGAGTCGGAGGCCTAACCGAGTCACCCAGGTGCCCCTGCTTTTCTGTTTTTGTTTTTATTTTATTTTAAAAAAATTCCATGTATAAGAGAGATCCACATATTTGTCTTTCTCTAATTTATTTCACTTAAGCATAATGCCTTTGAGGTGCATTTGTGTTGTGGCAAATGGCAAGATCTCACTCCTCTTTCAAGGCTAAATAATATTTCACTGCGTGTGTGTATATGTGCGTGCGCGCATGTTGGTCTAGCTCTGTCTCCCATTCTCTCTATTCGTTCACCCACCAGTGGGCACTTGCGTATCTTAGCTGCTGTAAGTAATGCTGTAGGGAATGTGGGGGTGCGTGTATCTTTTCAAGTTAGTGTTTCACTTTTCTTTGGAATAAACACTCAGAAATGGACCGGCTTGCTCCCATGCTGGTTCTATTTTTAATTTTTCGAGGAAGCTCAACACTGTTTCCCACCGTGGCTGCACTAATTTACATTCCCACCAACAGTGCACAAGGGTTCCTTTTCTCCACCTCCTGGCCAGCACTTGTTTATTTTATTTTATTTTATTTTATTTTATTTTATTTTATTTTATTTTATTTTATTTTATTTTATTTTATTTTATTTATTTTATTTTATTTCATTTCATTTTATTATTTTATTTTATTATTTTATTTTAGTCTTTTTGATAATGGTCATTTGAACAGGTGTGAGGTGATAGCTCACTGGTTTGGATTCACATTTCCCCGGTGGTTAATGGTGTTCAGCACTTTTCCATGTTTGTGTTGGCCATCTGTACGTCTTCTCTGGAAAAATGTCTATCCAGATCTTTTGTTCATTTTTAAACCAGATTATCTTTTTTTTTTACAGATGACTTGTATAAGTTCTTTTTTGTAAAAAAAAAATATTTTATTTATTTATTCATGAGAGACACAGAGAGAGTCAGAGACATAGGCAGAGGGAGAAGCAGGCTCCATGCAGGGAGCCCGATGTGGGACTCGATCCCTGGATGCCAGGGTCACCACCTGAGCCAAAGGCAGATGCTCAACTGCTGAGCCATCCAGGCATCCCAGTTCTTTATTTATTTTTTTATTAAGATTTTATGTATTTATTTGAGAGAGAGAAATAGAGGAAAAGAATGAGGAGAGGGGCAGAGGGAGAAGCAGACTCCCCTCAGAGGAGGGAGCCTGATATGGGACTCGACTCCTGGACCCTGGATCATGACCTGAGCCAAAGGCAGACACTCAACCGCCTAGAGCTACTGGGTGCCTCATAGGGGTTTTTAATATATTTTGAATATTAGCCCCTTATCAGATATGGACACACCTCATTTTATTGTGCTTCACTTTACTGCATGTTGCAGATACTGCATTTTTTCTTTACAAATTAATGGCTTGTGGCAACCTTCCATCGAGCACGTGTGTTGGCCTCCTTTTTCCAACGGCATTTGTCTACCTCCTGTCTCCACGTTACGTTTTGGTAATTCTCACAGTATCTCAGTTTTTCATTACTATTTTGTTTGTCGTGGCCGTCCACGACGGGCCGATCTTCGATGTTACTATCGGAGCTCGTAGAAGTGGCCGAATGGCTGCAATTTCACAATAAAACCCGAACGGATGAGGAGTTGCTTCCTCTGGGTGAGCAAGGCAAGTGCTTCCTTGAGATGGGATCTCCTAGTGAAGATGCTCTGAAGATGGTCGAAACAACAACACAGGCTTTAGACGAGTACATAAACTGACTTGATGAAGCGGTGGCAGGGTTTGAGAGGATTGACTCCAATCCTGAAAGAGGCTTTATTGTGGGTAAAATGCTGTCAAACATCACTGCATGCTGCAGGGAAGTCATTCCTGAAAGGAAGAGCCAAACGATGCAGCAACCTTCATTCTTTTTTTTTTAAATTAATTAATTAATTAATCAAAAAATTTTTAAAGAATAAATTTATTTTTTATTGGTGTTCAATTTGTCAACATACAGAATAACACCCAGTGCTCATGCAACCTTCATTCTTGTCTTATTTTAGGAAATTGCCCCAGCCGCCCCAGCCTTCAGCACGGACTGCCCCGACGAGTGAGCAAGACCCTCCACCAGCAAAAAGATTCCAACTCGCCGAAAGCTCGGATGACAGTTAGCATTTTTAAGCTAAGGTATGTGCATTTTTTTTAGACATATAATACCCTTAATAATAGACTACTTTATGGTATAAATATAACTTTTATATATACCTGGAAAACCAAAAAGTTCACTTGACTCACTTTATTGCAAACCTAGCTTTGAGGCCGTGGCCTGGGACTGAACCTGCCATATTTTCTCTCTCTTGGTAGGTTGCCTTTTCATTTGTTGATAGTCCCTTTGCTGTGCAGCAACTTTTTAGTTTGATGTACCCCCATCTGTTTGTTTGTACTTTTGTTGTTTGTGGTATCAGATTCAAAAAAATCATCACCAGGACCCAAGGAGCCTACCAACTCTGTTTTCTTCTAGGAGTTCCATGCGTCCAGGTCTTATGTTCAAGTCTTTCATTCATTTTGAGTTAATTTTTGTGTTTGGTGTAAGATAGCGGTCCAGTTTCATTCTTCTGCATGTGGCTGCCCAGCTTGCCCAACACCACTTGTGGAAGAGACTGTCCTTTCTTCATTGTATATCCTTGGCTCCTTTGTGATAAATTTACGGGACATACATGCATGGGTTTATTTCTGGGCTCTCTATTCTGTTTCCTTGATCCACGTGTCTGTTTTGATGCCAATAGCATACTGTTTTAATTACTATCACTTTGCAATATAGTTTGAAATCAGGGATCGTGATATCCTTCAGGTTTCCTCTTTTTTTTTCAAGATTATTTTGGATATTGAGGGTCTCCTGTGGTTCCATACAGATTTTAGGATTGTTTGTTCAAGTTCTATGAAAAATGCCATTGGAATTTAATAGGGATTGTGTTGACTATGGTTATCGTTTTGGGTAGTATGGACATTTTAATAACATTGATTCTTCTAATCCATGAGCATGGAATACCTTTCCATTCGTTTATGTCTTTCAATGTCTTTTTTTTAAGATTTTATTTATTTATTCATAGAGACACAGAAAGAGAGAGAGAGAGAGGCAGAGACACAGGCAGAGGGAGAAGCAGGCTTCATGCAGAGAGCCTGACGTGGGACTCGATCCCGGGTCTCCAGGATCACGCCCTGGGCTGCAGGCGGCACTAAACCACTGAGCCACCAGGGCTGCCCCTTTCAATGTCTTTTATTAAAGTCCTGAGTGGTTTTCAATATTGAGTCTTTTACCTCTTTAGTTAAATTTATTCTCAGATTTCTTTTTGGATGCAACTGTAAATAAAAATTTTTAAAAAGATTTTACTTATTATTCATGAGACACACACACACACACACACACACACACAGAGGCAGAGACAGAGGCAGAGGCAGAGGGAGAAGCAGGCTCCATCCAGGGAGCCTGATGTGGGACTCAATCCTGGGTCTCCAGGATCACGCCCTGGGCCGAAGGCAGGTGCTAAACCACTGAGCCACTCAGGGATCCCCTAACTAAACATTTTTAAATTTCTCTTTTTTACAGTTCATTATCACTATGTAGCAAAGCAACAGATTTTTGTGTGTTGCGTTTGTATCCTGAGAATTTATTAGTTAGTTTTAATGTTTTTTTTTTTTTGATAGAGCTTTTAGGATTTTTCATGTATAATATCATGTCGTCTGCAAATAGTGACAGTTTTACTTCTTTTTTTTTTTTTTTCAATTTGGATACCTTTAACTTTCTTTCTCTTGCCTGATTGCTTTGGCTAGTACTTTCAATACTATTTTGAATAAAAGTGGCACAAATGGGCATCCTCATCTTCTTCCTAATTTTAGAAGAAAAGCTTTCAGGTTTCCATTGAGTCTGACGTTAGCTGTAAACTTGTCCTATATGGCAATATAAGTTGCCATTATTATGTTGAGGTACGCTCTATACCGACACTGTTGAGAGTTTTTATCATAAACGGATGCTGAATTTTGTTAAGTGCTTTTCTACATCTGTTGAGATGGTCATAGGATTTTCATCCTTCATTTTGTTAACATGGTATATCACATTGACTAATTTGCCATTGAACCATCCTTGCATTCCTGAAATAAACCCCCACTTGATTATGGTGTGTGGTTCTTTTTTAATGCATTGTTGGATTTAGTTTGCTAATATTTTATGCGAGGATGTTACATCTCTGTTCATCAGGGATATTGGCCTGTAATGTTCTTGTGGTGTCCTTGTCTGGTTTTTACTTATCAGGGTAAGTAATTCTGGCTTCATTAGATGAGTTTGGAAGAGTTTCCTCCTCTTCTATTTTCTTGATAGAGTTCAAGAATTATTAGTGTTAATTCTTCTTTGAATGTTTGGTAGAATTCACCAGTGAAACTGTCTGGTCCTATTTGTTTGTTTGTTAGGAGGTTTTTGATGGATTCAATCTCCATACTAGTTATTGGTTTGTTCAGATTTTCTATTTTATCATGAATCAATCTTGGTGGGTTGTATGTTTCTAGGAATTTACCCATTTCTGCCAGATTGTCCAATTAGTTGGTGTGTAATTGTTCATAAGAGGCTCTTATGATCCTTTGTGGTTCTGTAGTACCAGTTGTAGTATCTCCTCTTATATTTCTGATTTTTTTAGAGGGAGGAGGGGCCAAAGGAGAGGGAGAGAGAGAATCTTAAAGAGGCTCCACACCCAGCATGGAGCCGAGAATAAGGCTCCATCTCACAACCCTGAGATCATGACCTGAGCTGAAAGCAAGAGTTAGAGCTGAATAGACTGAGCCACCCAGCCACCCCTCAATTCTGATTTTATTTGAGTCCTCTCTCTTTTTTTTCTTGGTGAATCTGCTAAAGGCTTGCCAGTTTTGTTTACCTTTTCAAAGAACTAACTCTTAGTTTCATTGGTATTCTCTATTGTCTTTTTAATTTCGATTTCATTTATTTCTGCTTTAGTCTTTGTTATTTTGTTCCTTCTACTAACATTAGGCTTTGCTTGTTCTTCTTTTTTTAGTTCTTTGTGGTATAAAGTCAAGTTGTTTATTTGAGACTTCCTGTTTCTTGGGACTCCTGGGTGGCTCAGCAGTTGAGCGTCTGCCTTTGGCTCAGGGCATGATCCTGAAGTCCCGGGATCGAGTCCCACATCGGGCTCCCTGCATGGAGCCTGCTTCTCCCTCTGCCTGTGTCTCTGCCTCTCTCTCTGTGTGTGTCTCTCATGAATAAATAAATAAAATCTAAAAAAAAAATAAAATAAAATAAATAAAATCTTAAAAAAAAGAGACTTCCTGTTTCTTAAGATGGTCATTTATCTCTATAAGCTTCCCTCTTAGAGCTGCTTTTGCTGCATGCCACAGATTTTGGTATATTATATTTCCCTTCTCATTTGTCTTTAGGTGTTTTTGATTTTTTTCTCTGTGACACATTGGTTATTCGGTAGTGTGTTGTTTAATCTGTATATATTTGTGATAAAATTCCTTTCTCTGAATTTTAATAGAAAATAAAGCATTTCTGTGGGTCCTCAAAGTATTGTGGGACCTGGGCAGTGTCCTTACTGCATCCAGTGAGGAAACAGCCCTGAGTGGCTTAGGCAGGGAGTTTTGGCTCATGGCCTCATGTGGCTGCAGTCAGGATGTTGGCACAGGCTGCAGACATTTAAAGGCTTGACTGAGACAGGATGATCCACTTCCAAGATGGTGCACTCACACAGCTTTTAGCAGGAGGCCTCAGTTCCCTACCATGTGGGCCTCTCCATGGGGCTACTTGAGCATCTTTGTGACATGGCAGCTGGTGTCCTCTAGACTGAGCGATCCAAGAGTGATGGAGCGTCAGGAGGCATCCACGGGGCCTTCTTTTTTTTTTTTAAAAGATTTTATGTATTTATTCATGAGAGACACACACACACACACAGAGGCAGAGACACAGGCAGAGGGAGAAGCAGGCTCCACACAGGGAGCCCGACGTGGGACTCGATCCCAGGTCTCTAGGGTCACGCCCTGGGCTGACGGCGGCACTAAACCGCTGAGTCACCGGGCTGCCTGGGGCCTTCTTCATCCTCTCTTGGAAGTCATATGTCGTCAACATGCCATTATTTATGCCACGTTCTTCTCGTTAGAAACGAATCACTTAGCACAGCCTGGGCTATGGGGCACTTACGGGGCTTATGCAGAGGGGAAGCAGATTCTACTTTTTGGAGGCACTGGACATACTTGAAAGCCTGGCTTCACGCCTGGCTTCAGAGAGGCCTTCCCTGACCGATTTCTTTCCCACTGCCCCCCTCCAGGTACGATTCAACGCATCGCTCCATGTATGGCTACCTGAAATTACCTTGTTCATTTATCAGATCATCTGCCCCTGCTAACATCAGCTGTGTGACGGGGGGATCTTGTCTCTCTGCTTGTTGAGCACAGGGCCAGGCCCGTTCGAGGCCCTCGGCGAGTATGTGCCAAAGGAACAAACGAGTGAGTGAACAGATGCATGTTGGGGTGAGAAGCAGGAGGCGCATGAGGCAAGTGGTGCAGAGGGCGTCCTGGGAGAGGCCGTGGCTGTGCTGGAGTCGGTGTCCTGGGATGGTTCCTCAGGGCCCAGGGGCTTGGGAAGAGGAGGGGAGAGTCGACAGGGGAGGAGGGCTGCTGAGGCTGGCTGCCCGGGGGACTAGGATGGCTCTGTGACCGGGGGCCCAGATCACAGGGTGTCGCTGGGGAGCCGGACAGAGGAACAGGGAAATCATGAAGCGTCATGACAGCTGCGTAATGGAGCCTGTTTGGGCCCCACGAGGCTGGATTCCAGTGCTGTCGCTGCCGGCTGAGGCCCCTGCATGGCCCTGGGAGGAGGTGGCTCCCTCGGGTGGCGCCGGGCCTGGGTGTCCTGCCCGCGCTGCTCCGCTCAGCCTCTGGGTGGCAGCAGAGGCCCAGGCTGCAGCGGTGGCCCAGCCCTGGTGAGGGTGGGGAGTCTTAGGGGCTCCCCGCTGTGCTGGGGGGGACGGGGCGCTGGGCCTAAGGCTTGGGCTCCCCCCCCCACATGTGCTTCTGGGTTCTTCCTCCCACTCCCCTTCCCAGGCTCTTCCTGTGTCCCTTCCTCCTCTTTCTGGAAGATGACAGCAGAGAGGGGGGCTGGGGGGCTGGGGGGGGTGCGGGCCGACCTCGTGCGGCCTCCGTGAAGGAGCTTGCACTTTACCCGAAGGCCACGGAAAGAAGGCCACGGAAAGTTCGGGAAATGATCGAAGCAGGGAAGCAATGGCAGCAAATCTGAGTCTTTAGAAAGGTCACTGGCTTCGGGAGGAGGGAGGCGGGAGGCTGCAGCCACGGGCACCGCTGTCGGGGCAGGACAGGCCGGGGCTGCCGGACCAGCGAGGCCTCTCTGCCGCGGGGGAGGCCTTCTGGCAACGGGCGCTGAGCGCGGTGGGGGCTGCTGGGCCCCAGGATGAGCAGGCAGCTGCCCCGGCGGCTGCCCGGGGGCGGAGGGCTCGGGACAAGGGCCCAGCCACACGGAGGCGCGTGTCCCACGCCTACAGAGGCTGCAGCTCCAGGGACCGGTCAGGGTTGCAGGTCGGGGCCAGTCGGGAAGCTCAATGTGCGGCGGCGATGTTGGCAGTAGGTGGCGTGGTGCTGGGCCCGGGGGTGCTGGCCCGAGACGCCCAGAGGTGCTGTTTCCACAGATCAGAGAGGGCCCAGAGGATTCCTTGGGGCTCGGCCGTGACCTGAGCTTGACCACAGTCCTACGCTGTCCTGCTCAGGGCTGCGTGTGGGTCCCAGCAGCCCTCACCGCCCCCTGGGGCCGGGTCCTACTTCAGGGCCGCTGTTGAGTTGGGCCCTGGTGCTGCGATCCTGGGTGCCCTTGTGCCCCGATGCTGCAGCTGGGCTGCCCCTTGGGGCTTGGGAAGTAGGGGGGGCAGCTGCTGTTCCTGCCTCTGGCCTGTGAGCTCAGCGACAGGTGACGAAGAACTCCTCTTGGAGCTCCTAGAAAACTTTGGGTTCGTCTCCTTTCCCCCTTCACCCGGGCTGTTACCTGTGTCTGGAACATTCTCCTACTGCTCCTTTTTACCTGACCAATTCCTATTCGTCTTTTACGTCTCGTAAAAGGAGGTTTAAACGTCACATCCTTGGAAACAATTTTAGTTCCCCCATTATTCCTGTTCGGTACATCCTTTGCTTTTTCTACAGGGCGCTTATTGTAAGTTATTGTATTTTTATGCGCGCGTGTGTGTGTGCGTGTGTGTGTTGCCGTCTTGATCCCCTGAACAGACAGGAAGCTCCCTGGAGGCGAGGAGCATCCCTCTGTTTCTCCTCAGCACACCCCATGCCCAGGATGCTGCAGGCCTTCCACAAGTATTTGTTGAATGAGTAAGGGAAAGAAAGAATGGACGCATCATGGGTGCCCCTGGGGACACCCTAGGTGGGTTGGGAATTCATCAGGCCACACAGTGAAGCTGGCATCTCCCTGGACCACCCATTTTACCTGCTAGTGAGGCCTGAGAAACATTATATTTACCCGTTAATTGAATATTTAATTTAATTTAATTTAATTTTATTATTTTTTTAATAGAATATTTTACACAACAAAAGTAATACATGCTCCGTGTCAAAATTCAACCAATAGGCATTATTTTTTTGAACTGAAACAAACCTTGACACATTATGGAGTAGCATGCAAAGTTCACCTGATGTGTGTGTGTGTGTGTGTGTTTTTAAGATTTTATGTATTTGTTTGAGAAAGCATGAGGTGGGGAGAGGGCAGAGGGAGCAGCTGACTCCACGCTCCCAGTGCAGGGCTTGATCCCAGGACCCGTGACCTGAGCTGAAGGCAGAGGCTTCACCGACTGAGCCGTCCAGGGGCCCCTCAGCTGGCTTTTGGAGAGAAGGCACAGTCTTCAAAGCAATTTTGGGCTTGGGAGGGGCCTGCAGCCTGGGCGTCTGCGGGTCTGGGGTCACTCCTGTGAGCTGGGGCACCTCCGCGGTCGGGCCTGGGGAGCTATCGTCAGGCGGCGGTACTGCTCTGGGTGCTGTGGTTGCAGAGCCCGGGACCCTGAGTCCTCCAATGAGGCTGTAGCTGTTGGGGCTGCAGGGACGGCACACGGTGGCCGTACAGCACGCAGAGCCCGGTGGCCTGTATGGTTCTGAGCTGCGCACAACCGGGGCCGTCAGAGCCGCAGGGAGCGGGTGTGGCCAGGACAGGAGGCACCCGGCCTCGGACCCCATCCGGCAGGGGCAGTGGTGTGGGTCCCCGGGGAATCCCAGCAGTCTTCCTGGGCTCTGGGGCCGGGCGGCCTCCTGGGACCGTCTGGGAGCAGCCTGTAGGGGCGGGGGCAGCGGGCCGTGCGCCCAGGAGCTCGGCTGCCTCCTGGCCTGTCCGATGGCCTTGGGGGCGACCGACGAGCAAAGGAGAGTGAGGCAGGGCCAGGCCCCGGGAGCGAGGGGCCCCCTTCCCACCCCCTATTGGAGCTGGAAGGCGAGGCTGCCTTGATGCTGCTGTTCGGCCTGCAGCCGGAGCCCCTGGCCCCCTGGAGGGCCTTCTAGAAACCCAGATTGCTGGGCCCCATTCCCAGACTTCCGGGCACAGCCTGTCTGGGTGTTAAGTGGCGCAGGTCGCGGTGTCGCAGGGAGCCTCTCCGGGAGCAGGAGGCTGCTGGCAGGTGTCACACCCCTGCGGGGGGTTCTGCGGTGACACTGAAGGCAGCCCGGGCAGGGGGGCCTCACGGCCGAGGAGCCATGGAGAAGCTGGGGGCACGGGGCTCTGGGACTCCTGTTGGGGGCAGAGGCCGGGGTGACCACGGCTGGGGGGTGGTGGGGACCCCTGATCACGTGGGGATGCACCAGCTGCTCTGCTTAGATGGACCGAGCGGGGTCCCCGGTTAACAGCGGCTGACGCCCAGGGGGCCCTGGGGACGCTGGGCTCTGGGAGTGGCTGGGAGAGCCGCCGGCTGCAAGAGCAGGCGAGACAGGTGGATGGATGGACAGACAGACGGAATGGGAGATCGAGAAGCCCAGGGGGCACCACCCCATTCACGCACATTCTCAGCCAGACGGAGACGTGGAGAGCCGGTCGGGCCCACGTAGGGGATGGATGGATGGGCCCAGGGAGGTGATGGACGGATGGACGGGCCTGGGGAGGTGACGGACAGACGGGCCCACAGAGATGACAGACAGATGATGGGCCCAGGGAGGTGACAGATGGAGGACAGGCCCAGGGAGGTGATGGACGGAGGGACGGGCCCAGGGAGGTGATGGGCAGACAGACAAGCCCAAGGATGTGACGGATGGACGGATGGGCCCACGGAGGGGACGGATGGATGGACGGGCCCAGGGAGGTGACGGACAGACAGACAGGCCCACAGGCGCGCTCTGGGACAGAGGTACCCAGGAGGCTGCGAGGCCCAGATGTGTGGAGGCAGAGCTGGGAGACAGAGGCCCTGCCCTGGGATGGCACCCCAGGTCAGAGGATGGCCAGAGACGGAGGGTGGAGGGGGGAGGAGGAGGGAGGGACGGGGCGCAGAGAAGGCAGGCGGACGGCAGCGTGAGCCGAGTGAAGCTCCTGCACAGCTTCCCAGGCTTCCCGGGGCCTCGGGCTGTGGCCCTTGTTTCGGGCGTGACGTGACTCGGGTTAAGTGCAACCACTGGCCGGCACCGCTGCGCGTCCCCAGGTGTGTAGTGGGGTGGGGGTGGGTCCCATGACCCCTGGGGCCCCTTTTCATGAAAACCGTCCATTGTGCTGCCTCGGCGCTACCCTTTCCTGCAGCATGTCCCCCCGCTCCCCCGTCCTGGGAAACGTCGTGCACAAGGGCCCCGGGGCACATCTATTTACGAGACACACACGTCGTAGGACATACATTAAATATACATCAAAGGACGAGATAAAAACACGACTGAGGAGTTGCAGTCCGTGTATTTTGCTGTCCCGGGGAGACCCGAGCCGCAGGCCCCGCTCCCGAGCGGCCGTCGACCGCCCCCACACAGGCCTTGCCGGGCCTCGGGGAGCCGCTCCGTGGTTCTTCCCAGGATCGTGTCCTGGGAGGTTTAGCGGCGCTCCCTCGTGGGAGGCAGGTGCCACGCGCAGCGCTTTCCGTGGGGTCCCTCCGTGGGGTCCCTCCGGGGGCCCCGTCACCGCCCCGCGAGGCGGCTACCACGGGCGTCTCTGCTTCTGAGGAGGGGAGACTGAGGCACAGCCTTCCTTGCCGCGGTGCGGCTGTGAACCCTGGTGGGGCCGCCTGGCTGAGCCGGGAAGCACTCGTGGAGCGCTCCCGGGGCTGCGGCCACCCTGGGGTGGGGGGGTGGCTGGCCAGCGGGGCCGAGGCGCCCTAACCGCGCTCCAGTTGCCCTAGAAACTAGACTCCAGCCAAGCGCCTGCGGGTAATTATAAACTCCGGAATATCCTGCAGCCGAGCAGGTGGCTGGGAAATCAGGAATCTATTTTGGAGGCACCTTCTGCTTTCCACAGAGGCCGACGCTCCGCTTGGGGCCGGCGAGCGCCCGTGGCTGTGGCGGAGTGCGCGTGTGCCCGCGTGTGCCCGCTCCCACGTGCTGGTGCCCGTGTGCCCTGTGTCCGTGTGCCCTGGGCCGTGTGCGCGTGTGCATGCATGTGTGTGCTGTGTGCTCATGTGCACGTGTGTGCCCGTCTGCCCGTGTCCACGTGTGGATGTTTGTCCATGTGTGTGTGTGTGCATGTGTGCCCGTGTGTGCACATGTACTATGTCCCTGCGAGGCCACCGTGGAGCAGCCTGGCCCGGGTTCCTTGTGGTGCTGAGGCAGCAGCGCCTCCTTCCAGTATCACCCTTCCTCCTGGTGTCACCCCTCCTACCATCCCGGTGTCAGTCTTCCCCCCGGTGTCAGTCCTCCTGGTGTCAGTCCCCCCCCCCAGTGTCAGTCCTCCTCCTGGTGTCAGTCCTCCTCCCGGTGTCAATCCTCCCTCCAGTGTCAGTCCTCCCCCCAGTGTCACCCCTCCTTCCCGTGTCAGTCTTCCTTCTGGTGTCACCCCTCCTACCATCCCGTTGTCAGTCCTCCTCCCGGTGTCACCCCTCCTCCCGGTGTCAGTCCTCCTCCTGGTGTCACCCCTCCTACCATCCCGGTGTCAGTCCTCCTCCTGGTGTCACCCCTCCTACCATCCCGGTGTCAGTCCTCCTCCTGGTGTCACCCCTCCTACCATCCCGGTGTCAGTCCTCCTCCTGGTGTCACCCTTCCCCCTGGTGTCACCCCTCCTCCTGGTGTCAGTCCTCCTCCCAGTGTCACCCCTCCTCCTGGTGTTACCCCTGAGAGCCGGGTTGCTAGGACACCAGAGCTGAGGAGATGCCAGCTGATTTGCCAAACAATTTTTCTTCCAATTAGGAATAATTAGACAAAGGGAGAAAGTGTGCGCTGCGATGGTGGCAAACAGGCTGGGAGCTCGGGGACCCGGAGGAGCCCTGAGGGCCTCGTGCCTGGAGGCAGCTGGGGCGGTTCAGGCCCCGAGGAGCGGCCGCTTTCTGGATGCAGAGCACCCGGCGAGGGGAGAGGTGGGGAGTCCCGTTCACTGTGTCCCACCCATCAGGCGTCCACCACCTGCCATCATGTCCACCACCTGCCAGACTCCACCCTCTTTCCTGCTCAGGACAAGCCAACCAGGGTGGAGGGGCATCTTTTTCTTTTTTTCTTTTTTTTAAAGATTTTATTTATTTATTCATGAGAGACACAGGGAGAGAGGCAGAGACCCAGGCAGAGGGAGAAGCAGGCTCCATGCAGGGGGCCTGATATGGGACTCGATCCCA
The DNA here is from genome assembly GCF_048164855.1 of Canis lupus baileyi. Lineage (NCBI taxonomy): Eukaryota > Metazoa > Chordata > Mammalia > Carnivora > Canidae > Canis > Canis lupus. The sequence goes on from NC_132850.1 coordinate 8,501,441, forward strand.
GGACCCTGGGGTCACGCCCTGAGCCCAAGGCAGATGCTCCACCGCCGAGCCCCCCGGGCGCCCCGAGTGGAGGGCGTCTTGGGCTGCGATCCGTCCCCTGAGCACCAGGCCTGCTGGGCCTCTGTGGTTCGCGGGCTCCCGGGGCCCGTGCCTCGCTCGTCCTCTGCCCGGTGCTCCTACCTGCCCCCCCCCCCAGCTGTGGCTCCCCCTTCCCCGCCAGTGGCCACTCTTACCCAAAGCAGGTGCCCTGGCCCTCCCGCGCCCAGCCCTCGCTGGCATCCTCCACGGCGCTCTCTGGCTCTGGGGAATATTTGTTCCCTTGTTTTGTCATCCGTCTTCCTGGCTTGGATGTCAGATGTGCGAGGATGAGGGGACAGCGGGTCTCACTCGCGCCACAGGTCCTGGTGTGTAGAAGCCCCGGTGATTATTTGTGAAATGAATGAATGAACAGACGACGATGTCGGTGTTCCTGAAGGGAAGCTGAGGGTAGTGCGGCCCGTCCCCGGGGTCTGTGGTCGGGACGTGGTAGCACCAGGCCTGTCACTGGTGGGTCTGACGTCCCCGCAGCACCACGCCGCCTTGGTCCGTGGCCCCCTCCCCAAGCGGCTGCCGCGACGCCCGTGCGTCCCCTTGCGAGGACGAGGGCTGCGGGGTGTCCCGCCATCCTGTGGTGTGAGGATTCCTGATGCTGGCTGTTGGATAGCGGCCCTGGGTTCCAGGTACAGCTCTGGGCCTCTGCGTCCCCACCCGTGACACGGCCACGGCAGCAGAACCTACTTCATAAGCCCCGCCTGAGGACACAGTGAGGTGATACACGTACAAAGTTTAGAGCAGGTGCCTGGCTCGCCGGTCGCGCCTCCTACAGCCTGATTCTAGAGGAACCGGGGTGACACACTGGCCCCCTTGTGCATCTGTGACACATCAGGGGCCACATCACACGGCCCTCGGGGGCCTCGTGTGGATCAGCCAGCCACGCAGCTGGGCCCCCAGTTCCTAACAGCTCTGGGACGGTGAGAGGGGACCGCAGGGGAAGGGGAGCCTAGCACCGTGTCCGGCACGTAGTAGGTGTTCAGTAAACGGCCGCGGAGCAGCTGAGAGCGATGGCCATGCTGAAGAGGCGGCGGGTGGCTCGGAACTCCGCCCAGGGGTGCCACAGGCCCCTCGGAACAGCGATTGAGCAGTCGTGTGCCTGCAAGGACTTATTTATCCACCTCGTCCCTCTGCGTGGGATCATAAGCCCCACGGAGGTGGGGTCTCCGTGGTCTGTCCCCCGTGCGGTGTCGGCCTTAGGCATAGGCTTGTTGGGTGACCTAATACCTCATTTAATCTTCCCGATAACTTTATAGGGTAGATGATATTATTCCCATTCGGTGGAAACTAAGCTTGAGAAAGGGAAGGGTATCCCCTCAAGGTCACGCTGCCCCCGTTACCCCCCAGAGGCAGCTCGTCTAAAATGGGCTCTTCTCCCATCTGCCCCCGTCACCGTCCAAGAAAATGGGAAGGTGGGTGGTGAAGGTGGGAGGGTGCCCCCTCCCAGTTCTCCACCCCTTGTTGGGCCCATTGCAACAACGGCTTCCCCCCTCAGCCCCTCTACTCAGCAGGAAAGGCCACAAGGGAAATGGATGAATAAACAAAACCCACAGCAACACAAAAGCCAACCGCAAACCAAACACAAATGGCAAAACCAGGAAATCAAGCAGCCTCTACCGGGTGATAAAATTCAAGCTCCTGAGGGTCAAGCCGCCCAGCGGCCGCCTGCATCCCACCCCCCGCCCCCCACCCCCACTCCCTGCCCTCATCCTCCACCCCTCTGCTGGCGCATGTCTCCTGGCCACACGGCTGTCCTTGAGGTCGCCCAGGTGAGCCCCGGGCTCCTGTGAGTCCAGCACCTCTGGTGGACATGGTGGTGGAGGGTGAGCCCGGCAGGTCGGTCCTTGCCCGACAGAGGGAGCCTGTCCCTCCTCCCCCTTGAGTCGGGGCGGCCCTGCGACGGCTTTGGCCAATGAGGTGGGCAGAGACAACGCTGCGCCAGTTCTGGTCCCTGGACCAGCAGCTTCTGCTTCCTTCCTTTTGGAACCTGAGTCCCATCCCGTGAGGAAGCCCCGGCAGCCAGGAGGAGGGGACTGTCACCCGGTGGGCTCCCTGCCAACAGCTGGGCCCCCAGGTGGGTGGACCGTATTGGAAGCAGAGCCTCCAGCTAGGGCCATTGCAGTGGACGCCGCACGATGCAGACGTGAGCTGTTTCCCATGAGCTGCACCCAAATGGAAAATCGGGAGCAAATACTTGTTGTCTTACACCGTTAGGTTTTGGGGTGATGGGTGGCAGAGTGAGGGTGAAGGTACTCACCCGGCCACCTCCTTGGGGACGTGTTCCTGGGCCTTTCCGTGGGGGGAGCCCCTCCCTGCCACAGGTCACCACCCGTCGCGGCCGCCTTTCTCGTTTTCCTCACGCTCTCCTGGCGACTGGCATGACGCCGCGTGTGCTCGCGGACCGTGCCCAGGCAGTGGCGGGCACGCAGGCCGGGCCTCCCACTCACCGTGGTTGAACCAATTAGTCCGCTACGGGGTCCGTGTGGGTTTCCTACCGTCGCTGTGACAAATCGCCGCGGACCTGGTGGCTTTGACACGACAGCAGGTGCGTGATCTTACAGGCTTAGAGGTCAGAGGGCGGGCTGCCTCCGCGGGCTGCTCTCCACCTGGGCGCTCTGCGGGGAGGCTGTTGCCGAACCTTGTCTGGCTTCCCCAGGCCTCTGGCTCTGGCTCTCCGTCACTCTGACCTCCGCTTCCGTCCTCAGACCCTCCCGATGTCTGACCCTGACCCCTGCCTCCCTCCTGCGAGGATCCTGCCGTTACATTGAGCCCACTGGGAAGTCCAAGAAGCTGTCCCCTCCTGCAGGTCCTTGGGAGGTGACGACAAATCCCAGGGATGAAAACATGCACATCTTGGGGGGGGGAGGGGTCCTCTGCTGCTTGAGGCCCACCTGCCTTTTTCCAGTGATTTATTCCCTCTCGACTCCCTCCTTCCTCCCTGCCTCCCCCCAGGCTTCATGGCCTTGTGGCGTCGAGGAGTGGCCTCAAACAACCCTTGACCATGGAGTCTGGGAGTAATAAAGGGATTCTAAGACTTCTAAAGATTTAATATTCTGGTGTTCTGGAAACCACCTTTTTGTTGTGCTTTTTTTTTAAATAAAGATTTTATTTTATTTTATATTTTTTAAGATTTTATTTATTAAAAAAAGATTTTATTTATTTACTTGACACAGAGAGAGAGAGAGAGAGAGAGAGAGAGAGCATGTGCACAAGCAGGGGGAGCAAGAGAGGGAGCCTGATGCAGGGCTCCATCCTGGGACCCCAAGGTCGACGCTTCTCTGACTGAGCCTCCCAGGGGCTCCTGAGGTTTTATTTTATTTATTTTTATTTTTATTTTTATTTTTTTAATTAAAATTTTATTTATTTTATTTCATTAAAAATTTTTTTGAAAAAATAAATGTTTGGTAGAATTCGCCAGTAAAAATAAAAAATTATCGAAGTTCAATTTGCCAACATATAGCATAACACCCAGTGAGGTTTTATTTTTAAGTAACCTCTGCACCCCAGCCTGGGGCTCGAACATACGACCCTGAGATCAAGAGTCGCATGCTCTACGGACGGAGCCGGCCGGGCGCCCCTGCGTTCTCGTTAGGTACTGACCTGCGGCCCGTTCGGGCCTGTGTGCCAGTGTTATTTCAGTATTCAAACAACCTGAGCCGTGGATTTGCAAAGTCCGCCCTGAGAATTACATGCTGCATTAAGGTTTCCGACTGAATAGAGGTGCACTCGTTCAGGGGGCGCTGTGAGCGGGCCTCGCCCTCCCTCTCTGGCGTCTCCGCGCAGTCTGCACTCCCCTCCCTGGGTGACGATGGGACGCATGGCTGAGCATCTGCCCCAGGTTTTGATCCCCTCTCTTTCCTTCAGGGCCGCTTTGGGACTAGAATCGGGGCAGGTGTGGGGTGACGGTTGGGTGTGGGGGACTTTAAAGAAGGAGGAGGTTTGGTAATGAGACTAGGGGAGGCGAGGGGGCAAAGGTCAGGGAGGCTCCCCAAATCTCAACCCTCCTCTCCTCTCTCCACCAACTTAACAGGCCCGGGGGTAGAGCTTACCTCAGCCACGTTCCATGTTAAGCACTTTCTTGCTTTTTAAAAAAGATTTATTTATTTTGAGCAAGTGAGGGAGGGAGGGGGGGAGGGAGTTGCTTGTGAGGGGGGGCAGGGGCAGAGGAGAGAGCGGATGCTCACGCAGGCTCCCCACCACGCGGAACCCTGGACCCTGAGGTCGCACCTGAGCAACATGGGGAGCTGGCCACCCGGTACCCCCGTGCCAAGCACTTTCTGAATAATAACTAACCTAGGGGATCCCTGGATGGTGCAGCGGTTTAGTGCCTGCCTTTGGCCCAGGGGCGATCCTGGAGACCCGGGATCGAATCCCACGTCAGGCTCCCGGTGCATGGAGCCTGCTTCTCCCTCTGCCTGTGTCTCTGCCTTTCTCTCTCTCTCTCTCTCTCTGTGTGACTATTGTAAATAAGTAAAAATTAAAAAAAAATAACCTACTCCCCCAAACACCCCATTGAAGACGGGGCTGTTGTCACCGTGCTCCACAGCCAGGGGTGTAGAGGGGACAGGTCGCTCGGTTCCCCGCGGTCACCGCTGCACGAGCTGTGTTCCGTCCCTGGCCGAATGCCCGCCCCCCGCAGCTCCCCGCTTCCCCATGGGGTGTGCTCCTCCCCGGTGCCGCCATTTATTTTGCCCAGGACCTTCCCTTTACCCAAACACCGGTGGGAACACCAGCCTTTAACTGTCACGCAAGCAGATCGAGGTGCGACTGTGGATTGTGTTGCTACAGAACAGTGCCCTGGGCCGGTCCAGCCTGGTTGCCCATCGGCGTCAGGGCCATGACCTGCACCTCATCGCCCGGTGGGCCGGCGGAGTGTGCATGGTCCTGGCTCCGCCGAGGTGGGCCGCACCTCCCCGGACACGGCGACACGCCCACGGCGGGCTCTCCCACTGCTCGGGCGGAAGGCATCTCAGTGCGGGTGGCATTTCCACGGCCGAGGGGCCTGGAAGGGAGAGCAGCGCGGGTGCGGGCGCGGGAGGCCACGATCGGAGGGCTCGCACAGCCCCGCGGGCGTGGGGAAGGAGTCTGCGCTTTATTCCAGGTGACAGAGGAGCCACCGGAAGGTCGCGTCTTTAGGCTGCCACATGGAGGATGGACTGGAGGCTGCGGGGGACACACGGGGCCTTGGAGGGGGACGGTGGCTTCAGAGGTGACGGAGGTGGCTGCCTTGACAAATGGCCTGGATGTGCACGGCCGGGAAGACCGTAGACTCCAGGCTGATGGGCCGTTTGCGTGGCTCGGTCGGTCGGGCGCCCGACTCCCGGTTTCTGCTCAGGCTGTGGCCTCCGGGTCGTAGGCCTGAGCCCTGGGTTGGGACTCTCCCTCTCCCTCTTCCTCTGCCCCCTGCCCTGCTCATGCTCTCTTTCTCTTGCAAAAATAAATAAGTCAATCTTAAAAAAAAAAAAAGATTCCAGGGTGCCATTCAGGCTTTTGGTTGAGCCACTGGGCAAACGGTGGCATTTTTCAGAGACGAGAAGCTTCAGACAATCCAGAGTCCAGGCTGTTGGATGGTCACCCAGATGGCTGTTGGAGTTGGTAGGAATGCGAAATGTTTATTTGATTATGCATCTCCGTGGGCTGCATATGTATACACACTCCCCGCGGGTGGGTGTGCATTCATGTTTGTGCACATCTTTGCTTTGGGTAAAGTAGATGCATACATTGGGTGTGGGATGAGTGTGTATGCGTATGAATGTCTATATTTTGGATGAGCGTATATGAATGTGCCCACACATCCATGTAGATGTGGGTGGAGTCAGTGTGTGAGTGTGTACATCTGTGTGCGTCTGTCTGTGCAGTGAGAATGTCTGTCTCCCATCCAGGGTGAGCCTGGGCCTGGGTTTATCTTTGAGAGGTGTGTATAACCGAGGAGGGGTGTGCATGTGTGTGCATGTGTGTGCACGCCTGTGGAGCGTGTGTGTGTGAATCTGTGTGCAGGTGTGCGTGCAGCAGGTGTGCCTGTCCATGTACAAGGGTAGGACTGAACGTAGTCACGCATCTCCTCCTGCATGAGGGGTGGGTGCGCGTCCCGGGCTCTTTTTTGTGGACGCCCGTTTGGGGGACTGTGTGCACAGCTGTGCGTGTGTGTATCTGTGGGGAGAGCGCATGCACACGCATGCGCAGATGTGGAGGGGTGTGTTCCAGGGATGGGTACGCAGGGATGCGTGTGCCCATCTCCGTGCGGCGAACGTGCCTGCTTGCGCCCTCTGGGGCCCCCGTGCCCGCTAGTCACAGAGGCAGCAGCTTGCGGAGCGTGTTATGACATGTTTATAGGTCTCTCAACCTTAATGCATTTTAGATTTCCAACCCAAGGCGATCCCGGTGGATTGCAGAGCCATTTGTTTCTTGCTCTGCTTTAAAAGGGAAGCTTCCAGAGTAAGATCTCTTCTGCCTCCAGCTTGGCAGCTCCGTCCGACTCTTTGGGGTCCCCCCCGATGGAAGGACGGCACAGGCCAGGGCTCCAGGACTTTGGGGGGTGGGCATTGAAAGTGAGCTGGGGAGAGGGGTTAAGTGTGGAGAAAGAGGGTGGTAAGGGGACAACGAGGTGGGGGCATCCTGAGCCCCCTCCTCAGTGGGGCAGGCCCGGGACACGATGGCGGTGCATCCTCGTTGCATCCCCACTTTCTCTCCTGCGCCATATGGAAGACTTGCACCAGGCCCTCTGCTCCTCGTGTTACACACTCTCCCTGAGGCAGCTTAATCCCTCCCTGCTCTGTGGCGGCTCCCACAGCACAGACCCCTTCCCAGGTGGTTTGGGCATCCTGAGGATGGCAACCCGGAGCATCCACCATCGTCCTCTGGTTCCCCGGGGAAGCCCAACGCGTCAGCTGCGTGCCCCGGGCTGAAGGGGCCAAACTCCGTGCCCCGGGGCACACTGAGGTCGCTGAGGGGTGGCTGCTGGCTCAGAGGGTGTAGGAGACAAGCAGCTCCTCAGGCTTCCACTAGTGGTGATGGGCACCACCCAGACCAGGTCTTGGGCACCAGGCCGTTGGGGTTGCTCTGGGGCCCTCACCCGGCAGGGCTGTGCTCAGAATCGTCTCCACCCTCATCTTCAGACCAAGCCCGGGGCCTCAATTCTCCCTTCCCTTGGGATGAGCTTTCCCTAGAGACCCCTTTCATCCTTCATGCCGCAGCTTCTGCTCGCGCTGCCTCGGCCTCCTGCGGGCAGGCCTGGGTCCAAGGCTGTGAAGAGCTCCACCGACTGGTGACCTCACTCTCTAGCCAGTGAAGACTCCTTTGAAGTAGATATCTATCATAATACGTTTTTCTGGCCTTGCAGGAGCTATGGGTTGGGTCTGCAGCCTCTAGGGGTCTCTTTCTTGATCTTTAGGCTCCCACAGACTCGAAGGACTCCGTGTTTCCACCCAAGAGGAGGAACCTCCCATTGGGTCTCCTTAACATCCCGTTTGCTCCACGGGGGCTTCCTGGGGCAAACCTGGTTATGACCCTTGGACCTCTCCCAATTCTGCTATATACTCAACTGGGTGGAAGGACAAGAGAATCCCTCCGTAAGGACCCATGGCTGCACCTTCTGGAAACATAAAGCTTCTCAAGGCCAATTTGATGACTTCAAAAAAGGGCTTTATTGTTTTGGTAAAAATGCTCTATCAAGTCACTGCAGAGTGGTAGGATAGCTCGATGGGTAAGAGCCCGGACCCTGGAGGCTGACCGCCTGGGTTTGGCTCCCATCTTCGCCATTTACTGGCTGTGTGATGGTGGGAAAACTGTTTGACCTCCATGTGCCTCAGTATTCCTGTCCCCTAAAATGGAGACAATAACAGTATCCACTTACCAGGGTGGTTGGGGGGCTAAAGCGGGTTAATGCATGAAAGAGATTTGCAACAATCCATAGCACACAGTAGGTGTAAGATAAGCCTCCTTCTCATTAGTAAATATTTTAACAAGATTCATACCAAATGCTACCACCGAGGGGCCCTTCTTCTAGACATCTCTCTTTGGGCTGAAGCACACAGAGAGTTTTATATAAATGTGATTTATGATAGGTACCTTTCCAATACTTCCCCCCCCCCCCACTTAACCATATGTTTTGAAGATTTTTCCGTATAAGCCTGTACAGATCTACATCTTTCTTTGAAGATTAGTATTAATGAACCACAATTTATCTGCCTAATCTATCACTAGCTTGTGGGTGGGAAGGTTGTTTGCAATTTTTCGCATTATGAACAACACTGTGCGTACCTGCTTACGCACGTGCCCTCTTGCATTTGGGCCACTATCTCCTTGGGCTAAATTCTAAGAAGGGGGAAATGCTGGGTCAAAGAGTATGCGCAGATTACATTTTGATACGTTTGGCCGAGCCGCCCTTTGATAAAGGTGTTACCGATTTACACTCTCTGTCCATGACATCGTGTTGAGCCTTCCTCACTTTGATTCTGAGTCTCCCGTTAGACTTAATCCTCTGCCCCAGGTGAGGCCACCTGAATGCAGAAGAAAGCTGGGTGAACACCGCGACCGTGAGCTGCTGGGAAGGCCCTGTCACCGAGGGCTCTTCTCGTGGGTGGGTGGCCATCGAGGTGTGTGCTACAGCTGCGGCGGCTCTTCTGGAAGCAGAAAGGGTGAACCATGAAGTATGAGAAAGCCTGTCGAAAAAGTGACTTTGATGGATGTTAAGCATTGTTCTCTGCAGGCTGCTCCTTGAAGCGGTCTGGTTGATCTGATCCGATTTTGCAGGTGAGCAGAGGGTTCGAGTGGCAGATTGCCCTTTTCAAAGATGGCCGCGACACGGCTCCCATTGCATGTGCTGTGTACAATGGGACCTTGTCATGCCCATCAACACACAGAGTCTAATTCCTTTCCTCTTGAACGTGGGTCAGCTTGGGACCAATGGAGTCTGGTGGAGGTGATGTCCTTCCCGAATTCCTGAGCCACAGATAGGGGAGCAAGAAAAGATGAAAGATGGCGGTTGCTTTATGTCATTAAGTTTTGGGGTAATTCGTTAGAGAGCAATGATAACTGAACACTCGGCCACCACTTTTCAGGGAAGACAGTCTAGTGGAGCGTGGCAGGTTTCAGGCTTGGGGTATCTGTGAGAATCAACTGGGGGTCTTGTTAACAATGCAGAACATCCCGAGGTTCTGATTCATTAGACTTGATGTGGGGTTGGGAATCTGCATTTTTAAGTTTTGGCATCAAAACCTCGGGTGAATTGTTTAAGAGCAGGAGCTGTGGAATCAGAAAGACTTGGGTTTGAACTCTGATTCTGTGGCTACCATCCACAGAAGGATGGGATCTCTGTGCCTTCATTCTTCATCTGTGGAGTTGGGGTCCTTCATGGAGGTTTTGAGGGTATTAAACGAGGTAATGCCTGTAGTGCTTAGGACAGCCCTGACACGTAATAAACGCAGAAGAAAGATGACCACCTACCGTCATAGCATCATGGGGCATGGTTCTTAAGCTGAGGTCTCTTCTCCCTGACCTTTGATATTAAATGAAAAATGTGTTTGGTGTATTTAACTAGGAACGGGGTCCATAGTTTTAATCAGATTTTCAAAAGGTCCTTTATCTAAAGGATGTCGGGAATGATCAAGAGAAAGTTTCTGCCCGTTTGACCTGGCTCCAGTCCCAGGAACCCTTTTTCTTTTCAGCTGGGGCCTGTTGGTCACACTCCATGGGTCCGCTTTATCCCACAGCACGGAAGGAAGACTTTAAAGTATCCCTGTTCCACTCTCAACGAGTAGGACTCAATGAAAGGACAAGGTGGATGGAACAGCCTGGACACAGATCTGGAGGTGAGAGTAAGCTGGAGTTCATGGGGGCAGTGAGCTGATACTAACAGAGAGAGTCAGTGTGGGGTCTCAACATGAACTGTTTAGAGTTCCAGCCTGAAGGGTTGGGACCGAGGGTATAGGAAGCCATGGTGAATTTCTGAGTGGAGAAATAGCAGGATCACTGCTGTGATTCAGCAAGACCTCTCCGTGATGGTGGTTAGGGAAGAAAGCAGCCTGGTGGTTCAGGAAAGTGAAAAAGTCTGGGTTTAGGAGCAGGCCTGATGCAAGGGTGAGGTGTGATATTCCTACCTGGGAATCTTTGCAGGGCTTGTCACAGCTGACTGTTTCTGCAGCCTTCTCTGCCCAGGTGAACAGGATGGTGGAAGAGTAGGGGGCTCCATCCTTTAGGCTGGAATGCAAAGGCCGGGCGGCGGTGTAGCAGAGGGAAAATGAAACTCCCGTGTGTCCTTGGGAAAGCCACTCCTTCTGCGTCAATCTCAGTTTTCCCATTAGTGACATGAGGGTTGGGTGACCTTGGTGGGTTTGTGACGGCTTTGACCTATTTCTTCCAGACCCGCTATCATCGGATGAGGATGGCAAGCATATTTCAGCTCTTGTGTCAGTGCTGCCCAGAGCGCTGCATTGAGTTGGATTCTGAGCTGCAGTCTAGGTTCAGTGACAAAGATCTATGGTAGGTTAGCAAGGTCTGGCCTGGTTGTGCCATGTGCAGTGACAGCACGCCCCATCACTTGGAAATCTTTCCTATGCCGTGACTTCAGTCATTCTCGTTAATGCTGTCACGGTTTTTTTGCTGTATCCATGGACTGTCTTGGTTATTAATTTAAAATGGATTAGTGTTTCTTAAAAATAATTTACTTAAAAATTGTATTATTTGCATGATTGCGAAGTGAGATTGTTTAAAAAATAAAAAGATAGGGACACCTGGGTGGCTCAGCGGTTTAGCACCTGCCTTCGGCTCAGGGCGTGATCCTGGAGACCCGGGATCGAGTCGCATGTTGGGCTCCCCGCATGGAGCCTGCTTCTCCTTCTGCCTGTGTCTCTGCCTCTCTCTCTGTGTCTCTCTTGAATAAATAAATAAAATCTTAAAAAAAAGATAGATGCAGAGAAGTCTAATTTTTATTCCCAGTCCCTCCTCCCTATTCTCACTCTTCCCCTTGAAGGGAATCTTTTAAATTTATTTTTGGTCTATCTTTCTGTTGTTTCTTTTCCAAAGTTATGCAATGCATTATTATGTTTCTAAACTGTCTTTGGGCCAACAAAACCACAAAATGCTATTTATTTTTTTTCATCCAAATTTCTTTTTCAAAATAGTCTTTGTTGAGGTATAGTGTAGGTGCAGAAAAGTATACAGATCTTGAGCGTAGAGCTCCATGAATTGAAAATGTAAGAGTGAATGGACCCATCTGATGACCTCTGAGAGAACATAGCCGGTTCTCTTCTGTCATATGTTTGTGAGGTAATTGGGCTTCTTCATACGTGAAGTGCCTGTTTAAGCCTTTGGCTCATTTTTCAATTGTGTGGTCTATCTTTTTGTGATTGGTTTGTAGAGCTTTATATATACCGGAAGCGAATGTTGCTGATTATAAGTATTGCAACCATCTTCTACTCTTTTTCTTTTTTAAACTATCCTTTCAGTGGTGTCCTTTGAAAACAGAAGTTCCTAATTTTATTTTATTTTATTTTTATTTTTATTTTTTGAAGTTCCTAATTTTAAAGTAATCTGGTTTTTCAATCAATCATTTTTTTTTTTTTAGATGATCAGTAATGTTTTGTTTTGCTTGAGAAATCTTTGCGCCTCAAAGTCATGAAGAGATCCCGCTGGGTTTGCCATCTAGAAGCTTTGCTGCTTTGTCTTTAATGCTTAGGATACCTGGAACCAATCCAGGTATCCAGTGAGTAGGGGTCTAAATGACATTTCCTGCCTATAGATATTCTGCAGACCCAGAACCATTTACTGAAAAGATAATCCCTTCCCCTGCACGGCAGGCATCCCATTTTAAGAAATTTGAATATCCATTGAATGGATTTGATGTGTTAACTTATTTTTCTCCTACCTTATCATCTAGGAGTTTTATAGTTTTGTATTTCATATGTAGGTCTGTGATCCATTTTCAGTTAATTTTGGAGAAGGACGTAGGTCTGCATCCAGATTTATTTATTTAGTACATCAATGTCCAGTTGTTTCAGCATCATTTGTTGAAAGTAATCTGTTTTTGTGATATATGCTAAGATCAACATCCTGATGAATATAAGAAATGCTTAATCTACATGAAGCCACCTAAAATCCCTTGCATTCCATGCTTTGGGAAACCCCACAGTGGCATGTTGAGATCACGGCAGTGGGCGACGGAGCGTTTTCTGTTGGAGTCCATTTTAGAAAAATTGTTAAGAATTTCTTGTAAGAGAAGTTCGCATTTGTTTAGAAACTATAGGAAATATGATAAATATGAAGAAGCAAATGAAAGGCATTTATCATCCTCTTACCCTGAGCAGTAGTGCCATTTTGGTGTATTCTTTTCCAGTCCTTTCCCCCCTTCGCACATATATATTGTATCTTATAAAAAGGAGGTGATGAGAGACTACTCTTTGTACACTTAGTTTTCACTTTATATGTTTTTAGTAGCTATTTAAGTCAACAAATCATATTTTTATAAAATTGTTTTAATGGATATTGATGGCTGGTATGTCTATTGGCCCCACTTCCTCCCCACTCCTAGATGCAGATGATCACCCTCTTTAAGCCTCTGTCTTCCACAATCCCCTTTTATTTTATTTTTTAAAAGATTTTATTTATTTATTCATGAGACACACACAGAGAGAGGCAGAGACACAGGCAGAGGGAGAAGCAGGCTCCCTGTAAGGAGCCTGATGTAGGACTCAATCCTGGGACCTGGGGATCATGATCTGAGACAAAGGCAGGTGCTCAACCGCTGAGCCACCCAGGCGTCCCCACAACCCCCTTTTAATAGTACTCATTACCAAAGCTTAAGAAATAAACCCCAAAAGCCCTGTGTTCCTTTTCCTGATTCCATTTCCTTTCCTGCCCTCTTCAATAACCTATATTCTAGCATTAATAGATCTCCATTACTATATCCAAACATACCCATTAACCATGCATAGTACTGCATTGCAGGCTTTAAAATTTTATGAATATATATATATATACGCACACACACATCCTTTAAAATTTTATGTATATATATGTATGTATATATATGATGATATCCTACTGTACACATCCCTTTGTTGGTTGCTTTCTTCACCCAAAATGATACTTCTACATTTTATCCAAATTGCTGTATGTAGCTTTCATTTATTCCTTTTTAACTGCTGTCTAGGATTCCATTATTTGAATATACCACCATTGACTCACCCATGTCCTGCTGGTAGTACAAATAAGGAATGATGCCGTCTTCATGCGTCATCTGCAAGAATGTCTTTAGAGGTCATACCCAGCACCGAATAGCAGGGCTGGAGGGTGTATGTATCTTTAGCTTTACTAGATAGTGCCTGCTGACTTGCTCTCAGACATGGTCATACAGTAATCTCCCTTCTCTACTGGGATGTGTTCCGAGACCCCCAGCGGATGCCTGAAACCACAGCTAGTACCAAAACCTACATGTACTATGTGTTCTCCTGCACATACATACCCATGAGAAACTTTAATTTATAAATTAGACATAGCAAGGGATGAACAATAACTAATATCAATAGAACAATTATGACAACCTACTGAAATAAAAGTTATGTGAATGTGGTATCTCTTGCTCTTTCTCAGAATATCATATTGTACTGTATTTACCCTTCTTCCCGTGTTGAGAGGAGACCATAAAATGCCTACATGATGAGATTAAGTGAGGGGAATGACGTAGGCATGCTGACACAGCGTTAGGATATATCTGCTTCCAGGCAGGTGCCAGTTGGCTGTGGGCAACTGAAGCCGTGGAAAGAGAAGCCAGGGATAAGGGGCAGACCACTGTATAAAGTTACAGCCCATCAGCAGTGTATACACATTCCTGTCCTTCATATCCTAAATAACCCTTGGTATTGTCACATTTATAAATTCATTTTCCATTTGACGGGGGGTGAAGTGGCACCTACATCAGTCAGGACCCAGTTAGGAAATCAGACACCACACAAAGTATTTCACCCGGAGGGAATTTAATAGAGGCGATTGGCTACGTACTCGTTGGGAAGCAGATAGAGCAAGAAGGGGACACAGAGGTAACTCAGAGATAATAACCGCAGGAAGCAGGTGTCCCCTGTAGGGCTAGAGGAATGGAGGAAAAGATGGGGGGAAATCAGAACCTGGGAGTCCAGGGCAGGGTCCTTGGTGCTCAGACCGCGGAGGAGGACACCATCAGATGTTGATGTCTTGGAGGAATCTGCGGAGCCTGGTCTGGGAGCACAGAAACAGCGGGACGCTGGAGCTAGCTGCGGTCGGGGTGAGGCTGGCAGGAACAGAAGGAACAGGAGCTCAGTCCCTTCTCCTCTTGCCCGGCTTTCCAGTCTTCTCAAGTGCCTCCCCCACCCTGGAACTTAATGGGAGGCCAGCCAGTGCGGGGCCTGGGAGGTGAAGTACGTGCACTCCCCAGACCAGCAACGGAACAGAACACGGAAGGGGGTTCGGCCCGAGAGACATTAGTAGCTCCCTTAGCATCTCCCTGTGTGTGTATCACATCTAGGTTCTTTCCATTTTTATGTGTAGCTATTTTAAACAGCTCTCCACAAACGCCCTTGCACATACGTCTTCCTTAGAATAAGTTTCTGGAAGTAGAATTACAGCGTCAAAGAAAATGTATATTTTTAAGGCTTTTTGATCCGGGTTGACAATCACCGGAGGAGTCAGTTTTGGAGGAAAGGGAGTCCCCCCCCCCCCCCCCATGGTGTATTCCTGGAAACTGCATCATAGAGCAGATGGCAACTGGGAAGACCGTCTTTTTACACCGGGGTGCTACGTTCCCAAGGGGTTGCTTTCTGCCCGGGGAGTGAATGCCAGGAGAGTGTAGCTCTAGCTATTGTGTGTCGGAAAAAGAGATAGGCCTTCAGCTTCTGTGTGTCATTTACACTAGTTATATTAGTCTCTGAATTCCATAAAAAAGATATAAATATCCATTACTCAATGACCACAGAAAAGCTACAGTGAATTATGAGTCGTACTTACACAATTAGAGCGTACAAAAATATGATTCCATAGTATCATTCATGCAGTGTACCTCCGAGTGATCTATCTCGATGCAAAGTGCTCAGTATTTAATGAACTGTGGAGTTGTGTGTGTGTGTGTGTGTGTCTTAATTGGGCTTACAGGGACCAGGGGGGTGCATGGGGAGTCTAGGGGGAGCAGGAGTAGAGAGGGAAATAAGAGTCTTAGTTTGGGATGGTGGAGGAAGTGGAGGCCCGTTGGCCCATTAGGGATGCTGGAAGAATACAGGGACCTGAATGTGCTGTGGGAGGGAGGACTGTGGGGGTGAACGTGGGGCAGCGCTGAGGTGGGGGGTCCCGCCTCGTCACACGGTAGTGGCCCTCCAGCGTCCTGCCCAGGTTGGTTGGCACGGCCTCTGCTCAGCTCACGGAGGGGGAATTGCTAGTCGGGTGGCTGGGGTCACGGGACCCCTCGGCCTCCAGTCATTAGGAGCCCGGCACCCTGCCTGTTGGGCCCACACGCCTCCAAGGGGGCCGCCTCTGCTGCACTTACCTTGCAAAGGACCCTGCCGGGCCTTGAAGGAGGCTCCAGTGACTTCTCCGGCTCTTGCTGCCACATGTCCGGGGCAGCTGGGAGGAGGACACAAGACCTCTTCAAGCCCTCACAGCTCTCCGGATTGGCCCCGGACGTCTCTAGCTGGAGGTCCCGTAGGCACCTCGGCGTCACCCTGTCGCCAGGCCATGCCTCCCACGCGGGCGGGAGCTGTGCGGCTCGAATTCTGACTCTGAAGGGGTGGGGTTCTGAGACAGAAGCTATCACTTTCCACTTGGGATGATTCCGCATCTGCACACCACCCGGTCGGTCACGGACGTCCCCAGTGTCGTCGTCACACCGATTGTCCGGCTTCTTCCCGCTGCAGCCAGTTGGTAGCGAGGCCTGGGCCGTGTCTCCCCGCAGTATCTCTTGAGCCGCTGGTAACAGTCCCCGCCCCTTACTAGGCACCTCCCTTGGCTGCACTGCATGCCTCCTCTCCAGTCCCCCGTGGCCCCGCATCACGGTGTTCAACAGGGTTCCATGCCAGCTGTGCGTCCTGCTGGCCCGAGCAAGTGGGGGGATGTGGCTCAGCGGGTAGAGGGAGTTACAACTGGGGAGGACACCAGACGTCACTCCGTGGCTGCTGGGCTCCTGGAGAAGGCGAGAGGGGGGGAAAAGGTGGGTGCAGGGGGATTCTCCCCACCCATTAGTGTCAAATTATTTCTCTCCTCAAGGAAGATGAGATAAAATTTGGAGGTTCGCCTGGTGTTGTGGTTCTGTCTCTACATAGGAAACACTTGAGTTGCTTTTTATTTTTATTAATTATTAATTTTTTATTTATTATTTTATCGATTTTATTTATTCATGAGAGACACACAGAGAGAGGCAGAGACCCAGGCAGAGGGAGAAGCAGGCTCCATGCAGGGAGTCACGGCCTGAGCCGAGGGCAGACGCTCCACCCCTGAGCCACCCTGGGGCCCCCACTTGAGTCGTGTTTTAAAGGTATCAGTGCAGGTTCTGATTCAGCCCACCTAGGACCCTGCATGTCTACCCAGCATCCTCGAGCGAGGGAAGGGCCCGCACCAGCATCCTGTTCCACAGCCCTCCTGCCTCTGGGGTGAGCGCTGTTATTTCCACTTTGCAGATGTAGGAGCCGAGCCGCGGAGAGACGATGACTGGCTCAAGGGCGTGCAGCTGGTAAGGGCCAGAGCCTGAACTTGAACCCAGATCTGCCGACCTGGCGCTAGGGCCACCATGGGGTTGGGGTGGGGGCCTGCGGTCCTTGGGCTTGTTGGTCGCTGGGGCAGCTCGGGAGGGGCTTGTGGTGCAGGGGGGGGCGTGCGGGGTTACAAACTTGGTGACAGGGCTGTTCTTGGACAGCAGGGGGGGTGGAGGACGCATGGGACTGAAGATGCATGGTAAGCCGTCCTGTGGGACGTCCGTCCGTCCAGGAGGGAATCGGGGTCGCCGCAGGCCCACGGGGCGGTGGGGCCTCACTGAAGGTCGAATGCGGTGGTCTGTCCTCGGCCGGGGGGCAGGGGAACCAGCCTGCCTCCGACACGGTTTGGGGGCCCGGGGCCCTGAGATAAACCAGGCCCAGGCTCCGATGCTGCTCAGCCGAGCAGAGCAGGCCCCTAGGTGTGCAAGGACGCAGCCCCGAGGAGACCCGCTGAGCGGCCCCTCCCCAGCCCGGCGGCTGCAGGTGCACTTCGCATGATCCCCGCCTCCTGGGTTCCAGCGGCCTCCCTGGAGAGGGGCCTAGGGGGAGCGTCCAGCACCCTGGGAAGATGGGCTGACCGCTGCCCCGACGGCCTTTCAAGTCTCCCCGCTTGGCTGCCGGGGGCTTAGGATGTCTCCCGTTCAAAGGCTGGTGGGCTGAGCCAGCCGCCGGGGGAGCTTCAGGCACCTTGGCGGGAAGCCTGTCAAGACGTGGCGGGTGTCTGGGTCTGGCTTGTGGGGAGACGGGAGAGGGATCACAGGGAGTCCTTTGGACCCCGTGGGCTGCGGGGTGTGGGAGTTGTTCCCCTGACGTCAGGCCCGCTGGTGGGTCCGACTTCCACGCGAGGTTCGGCCACGGGGCTCGGCCTGGAGGGAGGGAAGGGCAGTGGCCTGAGCTCTGGGAGCCAGGGGTGACTCTGTGAGGCCCCATTTCCAGGTCCAGATGGAGAAACAGGGCCCAGAGCGACCACGTGACCCGTCCAGGGCCTGGCAGCCGCTTCCCAGCAGGACCGGACTCCCAGCAGGGGCAGGGCCGAGGCTCAGGCTCTTGGGGCCACTGACTCATGTATTTGTTTTTCCCACAGAGATTTATTGAGCCTCTGAAATAGGTGCCAGGCACATTCTAGAAAAGGGGCTGCTGTCCTCGGAGACGTGTGCCAGGAACCGCTTAGCAGAACATCCCAGCTCTGCCCCAGCTTGGCCCCTGCCTTTGTTTCCAGGTCCCCTCCACGCGCTGTGGTCCAAGTCACGGAGCTGCCCTTTGTCCTTTGGATTCGCCGGCCGTTTAACCGGATGTTCCTTCTGCTGGAAATGCCCTCGCCTCCCGTCTTGGCCCCAACGAGCCCTCTCACCTGTCGGGTGCGGCGGTGTCCCCTGAGAGAGGAGCGCTCCTGCTTCCCCTCCAGCAAGGTTCCTGTTGTATCATCTGCGCGCGTGTCAGTGTCTGAGTCGCGGAGTCGCCAGCAGATCTCAGAGCCGCGCAGTGTTTTAGGGCCTCCCCCGAGGGCACACAGCTCCTTACGGTTTGAGTCGGGATCTGAACTTGGGGCCTTCTAACCCCCAAGCCAACAAAGCTGGGTAACCCCCGGAAGCCGTGGCGGCTACAGTAGGCGGTATCTTCTCTGCAGTGGGCACCTGGGCTCCCCGCGTTCACTCGCTGGGGAAGATTTCCCGGGGGGAGGGTGGTGGGCAGCGGGGGCGCCGTCGGGACTTCCAGCGAAGAACAGATGGATGGATCGTGTGGATGCGCGTGGGACGATCCCCAAGGCAGTGAGCGGGCCCAGGAGTGGGCTGCCCTCCCCATTCTCAGGGCAGCTTGTGCTGCTCCGCTTACTCCTCCTGTTTCACACCGGCGCCCACTGAAACCCGGACCCCCGGACACCCGACAGGACTCGCCTGAGCCCGAGTCCAAGACGCAGGGGTGGGACGCAGACTCGGGTCGGGTTTATGCCCGAGCTTGGTGTCTCCACTGCTGCGTGTCTCTGCTCGTCCCGCACCTGTTGCAGCAGAGCCCGGGGTGGTCCGGCCCCTTCCCTCTGGGAGCCCACAGCCATGGGGGGCCGGGGGGTGGGATGGAAACCCCCACAGGCATCGCTGGGGCCCGGAGGACAGAAGGAGTCGTGCCAGGCCCGGGAAAGATTGCGCAGGACAGGGGAGACCTGAACGGGGCTTTGAAGGTCAAATAAGAGTTTTCTAGGAGGCAGGGAGGTGGAGGGATGTGCTGAGCCCATATGGAGGCAGAGAGAGAGTCAGGGTGAAGGGAGACGCTGAGGTTCCGAAGCTCCGCCTGCCCGTCTCCTCCTCACGGCAGACTGTGCCAGAAGCTGCGGAGTCCCAGCTGCAGACAGCTGGCGGCACCCGCCCCCCCGGAATTCTCACGTCTTTTCTCACACCTGCCTGTTTGGAAAGGAGCAGCAGGTGGGCTGTGAAGCTCTGTGGGATTCTTCTCAGTGCTGGGTCTGGGGGAGGAACGAGGGGGGAGACATCCACCCCGGGCACCGAGTCCGACACCTGCTGCCCATCCCTCTCAGGTGTGCGGCTCGCAGCCCGAAGAGGGAGCAGGAAGCGTCCGTGAGCCTCGGAGCTGCGGCGGCAGGGCCCTGCAGGCAGCTTGTGGGGGAGGGCGAGTCATCTCGACCTGGTTCTGAGTGCGGAGCCCAACCTGAAGGGCCTGGTTCCCTCTCTGCCCCCCTGGATACAGAATCTGGGAGCCGGGGGGGGGGGGCCCTGGGCGCCTGGACTCCTGGGCTCCAGTTCTCCCCTCACTGCAGGGCCCTCAGCCCTGTGGCTGGTGCTCTGGTTTCACCTGTTCTTCTCTGAGATGAGGCCCTAATATCCAGCTTCACCTTTGGTAGTGAGGCCTTCCCTGGGTGGCGGGAAGCGGTTCCTGGTCCTGCAGTTCTCTCGGAAGTCGGGGACCCTGTTTTGCCCAGGAAGGCTCCCCCACACCTGGCTCCCCCTTGCCCCAACCCCAGTTTGCCACAGCTCCTTGGGGCCACCTGGAAACCTGGGCCAGCAGGGTCTAGCTCCTGGCCCGGCTTTCCCCTCCTCAGCCTCATGTGCATCCGACTACACGTGTCAGACACGGAGCACACGTACAGGCCGGCGGGACCTGTACGTGTCGGTGTGCACGTGTGCACCAAGGCCGCCTGGGCGGCTGTGCACGCACGGCAGCCTGACCCTGTGTTAGACGTGGACGTGAACACGCCGGTTCGGGGGTCAGATGCCCGACATCGAGGTGCAGGGCTGTGTGTCTCTGTACACGCGTGTAGCTCTCAAGATGCACGTGTGCCTACATGTGCGCGTGGGGCCGGGTGTGTGCGAGTGTTGGCCCGTGTTTCAGGACCATTCAGGAAGGAAAGGGGACAGGGGTTCGCTCTTGCTTTCTGTGGTCCTGCTGGGGGCTGGGCTGGCTTGTGACCAAGGGAGTAGAGGTGGGTGGACTCCGAAGCTCCTAGAGTCTCTGACCCTGTGGCACCACCCCAGCTGTCCCCTGGTCCTGTGGCCTTGGCTCTGAGTCCTTTATGATTATCTGGTGCCCTGGCCCAGGCTCTATCCCTTTCCTCCCAAAAGTCTGTGCCTACGAAAGGTGAATCAGCACCCCTAAAATCCACCTGGATGAGGGGGCCCGTCATTCTGGAGTCTCCCGTGGTGGCCCACGCATGCCCGGCTTCACCACTAATGTCCGGGCTGTTTCTCTGTGAGCCAGAGGGGTCCGAGGACAAGAGTCCTGGCCTGGGTGCATGCCTACGGCTCCCCCTTCCCGGCTAACCTTGAGAATCCCGGGATGGGCAGGGAGAGTGCTTGTGGGGAAATTACCAATTTAAATAGGGAACGCAAGTAATTTGGATGGAACCCCAGGACGGCAGTTTGAGAGCTCATTCTCCGCCTCGTGGGGGTTTGATTACAACCAACTTGGCTGATAACGTGCAGAGAGGGCCAGAGAAATGGTTTCCAAGGAAACTCAGATCTTTCCAAAGCCCTCGGGCTCAGGCGGGAGCCAGGGCTGGCGGGAAAATGAGAGGTCGAGCCCAGTGCCCGGATCTCTGCGCCCCTGCACGCCCTGCCCAGCCCGGCTGCTCCACTCCTCCGTGTCCAGAAGAGCCCTCTCCTCTTCTGTCTGTGCGCTCCCTCCGTCTCAGCCTTTGCACAGACTTTAAACACTGGGGAAAGTTGGCAAACGGGTAAAAAAAAAAAAGGCTACAAAAGGCTACTCTTCTCTTCTATAACATCGACTGTGTTCCAGAAAGGTCACAGGATTCACTTCTGTGGTTTCCATCTTCACAGCCACCCACCGAGAGATGGATCCCGTGTGTTCATCACATCCCCTTTCTTCCCCCCTTGGAACTACATTTCCCAGCATCCCTTGCTAACAGGTGAAGTCATGTGACTGAGTTCTGACCAATGGAATGTGAGTAGGAGAAATCGATGCCACCTGTGTGTCCCCTAAAAATATCATGCACAATCTGATGCAGGCATCTCCCTTAATCTTTTAAAAAATTAAAAAAAAAACATTTTATTTATTTATAGAGACACATATATAGAGAGAGATGCAGAGACACAGGCAGAGGGAGAAGCAGGCTGCATGCAGGGAGCCTGATGTGGGACTCGATCCCGGGTCTCCAGGGTCACAACCTGGGCTGAAGGTGGTGCTAAATCCACTGAGCCACCAGGGCTGCCCAATCATTTCTGTCTTTCTTTTTTTTTTCCTTGTGGTCTGCTGAGACCCGGTGGAGGACCCCAAGCCCTAGGGGACAGTAGGGCCCCTGGACCCCGTCCCTGTGTAATCTTCTAGGAGCCCCTAGCCTCCGCTCGTTCACTGGGCTGTAACGCTGGTTCCTAAGCCTCTGAAGTTTGCAGGTTGCTTATTAAGCAGGTGCCTTCCCTGATAATAGCAAGCCTGAGAGTGGGGCATTTGCGAGGAAAGGGACTCACAGGTGCTAAGTAGTTGGTGGAGGTCACACAGCAAACAAGGGGCCAGTCGGAGGCTGGAGCCCAGGTGGTATCTCAGTCGCTGCTGCAAGATGACCGCCCCCCACAGAGGTTACACCAGCCTCCGTCTGCCTTCCAAGGAGTCTCAGAACGAAAGACCCAGGGCAAGGCTAGGAGCTGATGAGGAAGGGCAGGCGCGTGGGGTGGCACATCACGGCAGCCGGGACAGGTAGCGCTTGGAGGACAGGATGGCCATTTGTGTCTAAGGAGACCCCGCTGGGTGGAGGAGGAAGAGGGCCAAGGAAAGAGCCATTACATTTAATGACAGAGGTAACCGTGTCAGCTGAGTGGTGGGGCAGCTGCCAGGTTGCAGGGGCTTTGGGAATAAGTTGGTGGGTGTAGTGGTGAAGGGAAGAGGGGCAGAAATGAAGGGTTTGCTTTAAGCAGCAGCCAGCCCAGGGGAAGGAGTTTCGAGGAGAGCGTCAGTGGCTAGGAGGAGATTAAAAGCAAAAAAGGGAATCATGACCTGTGTAGTGCAAAGCACCTGACCGGGCTGATTTCCCCTTTCTGCCTGGCTCTGCTGTGCATCCCCGAGCGAAGCTGACGGGCTGAGAGGCAGGGAGGGGAGGGTTTGGACACCGCCAGTGGGTCACGAAGCTTTAACCCGGCTGCAAGGCCATCTCCGGGGTGGGCAAAAGGAGGCGGCAGCTGAAATGTGCTTGGAGAACCTGGACTTCCTCAGGGTTTCCTAAGATTGTCCCTGTTCTTCTATGTGTGAAAGTTCTTAGATTTTTTTCCTTCTTGTCCCTTCCAAGTTCTCCCCCCCACCCCCAGCTTTGTTGACATATAATTGACAAAATGGTCAAATATTTGCAGTGTACCATGTGATGATTTGATACACATACACGTCGTGAAAGGGTTCCCACAGTCAAGTTCATTAACACATCCATCACAGAGTTGTATCCCCTCCCTCCCCACCCCCGCCTTTTTTTTTTTTTTTTTTTTTTTTTTGGTGAGAAGGTTTAAGATCTACTGTCGGCCAATTTCAGTCCTACAACACGGTGTCATCAGCTCTAGTGACCACGCTGTACATTGGCTCCTCGAGCCTTACTCGTAAGGCCTTACCGGTAAGATTGGGTTAAGGTACCGATGCAGATAAGCCGAGATGATAAGCTTGAGGAGTAGAGGGGGTCGTTGCCTAAACAGCACCTACCACAGCTTTCTAGAACCCAGTGCCAGAGCTTGCTAAGTGTCCCCACATGTCCATTGTCTCCCAACCTCCTTTGTGGTAGGGTGTGGCCATGGACTCCGTTCTTGCTGAAAGGATGTGTGCAGCTCCCTTCCAGACTGCGTCCCTATGTGGGAGCTGTTTGCATGGAGCATGGAAAGGGAAACCTTTGCTCATGGGCTGGAATTTGGAAAGTACCAGTGAGGAAGCATCTGTGGCTCTGTGGACAAAGGCAAGACGCCATGCATGGCCCAGTGACCAGTCAGAGGAACCTGGGCCCCTTGAGACTTGGTGGAGAAGAACTGATTACTGCTCGGGACTCTCTCTCCCTCTGGACTGTCATGTGGGGGAGAAAGGAGCTTCCATTTTATTTAAGCCACTGTGTTTATGAGTCTCGTTGTTACAGCAGCTTGGCCTGCCCCTCAATTAGAGTCCCCTTCTGTCCGTGTCTGTCTCTCTGTCCACACTGTTCTTCACCATTCAGTAGGTATCCCATCCCTCCCGTCCCACTTCTTTTTATTTTTCTCCTCTTCCCACTTCTGGGGTCATAGTCCTTCAGGCTCCTCCCCACATTGAGAACTTCTTCACTTCCTTCTACTCCTTTGTTTTCTTCAGAGCCGCCCCTCCTCATGCTAGCATTTCTTTATTTATTTTTATTTATTTAGCATTTCTTTATTTTTAAATTTTTTTTTTATTTTTTCAAGCATTTCTTTAGAGCCCCCCACCCAATGCTAGCATTTCCCAGGATTCCGCCCTTGACCCTGCTCTTCTCTCTCCATTCTATACGCTTTCCTTGGTCCATCTTGGCTACTTTCTCTCAGTTTACATCCCAGCTGATGACACCACAAACGTACCTTCAGCTTGACTCCTTCCCTGAGCATCAGATTGAAGCGCCATCTAGCCGCCTGATGGGCACCACTTCCTTTGTGTCCTACAGGTCACCCTGGGCATGCTGTGTTGCCCAACTCCAGGGGACTCCATGGACTGGGCTCCTGATTCAACATATCCACATCGGGTTGGAAGCTTGAGACTGTACGGGGCAGAAATCCCACCTCAGAGTAGCTAAAGCAATAAAGAAAAGTATTGGCTCACATAGGAGGATAGTTTGAGCTTTGGGGTGGCTCAATCCATTGGTTTAATGAATTATCCAGGGTCCAGGGTTTTCTCTCTCTCCATTATATTCTTCTCCCAGAATTACCTTATCCCAAGCGTCCTGAGCTGGAGTGCTGTCAGGAGCAATCAGGACTACTTGTTTTCTTATTCTCATCAGGAGGGAGCTCCTCTCCCGAGACTGTTGAAAAAAGATGCTTTCCTATGGTCCAAATGGGTCACTTTATGGCGTCTACACCAGTGAAGTCTCAAAGGAAAGGCTATGTGCTCGTTGGTTTATACCCATGCGCTGTACCAGTCATGGCATGGGCATTATTATGGGAATGGCTTATTGTGATTGGGTGAGTGAGGGTCCGTCCTGGATCGCAGTGAATTCCTCCTCAGACTGCACTTTTGTGATGGACGGCAGAGGGGCTGAAGGGATGCTGGACAGTCGATCTCAATGTCAACCCTGATATTGAAATCTGAACCCATCGTGTCTACTCATTCCCTTCAATCCAGATCTTCCTCCTGTATTTCCCGTTTTGGTTAGTGGCCTCACTACTTAAACCAGGAACCAGGATCATCCTCCACTTTCTCTGTGTTGCCCCCACCCAACGATTCCTCCATCACTGAGGCCCACTTCTTCCATCCACTATGGTTCACCCTCGTATCTACTGTCACCACTCAGAGAGGTTCCCATTGGTTTCCTTTCTCCAGCACCTAGCTCCTTCCAATCTACCCTCACTGCAGCCAGCAGAAGGAGCTTTCTAAAAACGACATCTGGTCTTTGTTGTCACCCCCTTTGCTTAAATCCTTCCCTGGCTTCGTATCATTTGCAGGATCGGATCCAACCTCTTCCCAGATGACTGGGAGCGAAGCAGGATATAGAAGCTTTATCTTGGCTATGGAGGGACCGCAGCGAACACCAACACAGTGAGGCGCCAATAAGCGTTGGCTCAACTAGAGAGAGTGCTGGGTGGTGTGTGTGCCTGTGGGGAAGGGCTGCACAGGAGGGAGCTGACCTAGCCCAGGTGTAAAGAAGTCAACATGAGGCCGCTGAAGTTTCGACTGGCATGGCGGGTGGTTCTGGTTTTAGTTGGAATCTAGTGTTTACGGAGCTTTGGTTTAGAAGTTAGACCCCCCCCCCCAAGGGCTGGGTTCGAATCCTGACATTGCTGTTCGCCCGCCACCTTGGGCAGGTCGTTGAACCCCCAGTCTCAGCACCTTCCTCTGCAAGTGAAGAGAAGGACCCGACCCACTTCAGAGATTTATTGTGAGGATTTGATGAGGACGTCCACGAAGCACATGCTCAAATCTGTGATAAGTGTTGGTCGTTCAGTTACCACTGAACCGAAATCTGATGTAAATCACTGATGTGTAAAACAGATTGAGATGTTTTATGGTACCAACTTCTTGTGTAAGAGGACGACTTAACATTGCCTCTCAGATACAAACATATTTTTCTGTTGATTGTCTTCAATGTGTTAAAATCTGGGGACGGGGCATCTATCTGTGTGGATTCTTAAATATTGCCAAGTCAAACAGTTTAAATCCACTAAAAATGAGAATAAGACTGAGCATTTTGGGAATCCCTGTAATACTCCTGTGGGGTGCTAGATTCCACGGAACATAATTTAAAAATCATGACTCCACTGCCCAGTACGGTAGCTACTAGCTACATGTGGCTGTTGAGCCCCTGAAATCAGCCCTTCCGACCTGAGATGGGCTGTAGTGTGTAAAATACACATGGGACTTCAAAGACTTAGTTCAAGAAATGGAAAGTCTCATTAACACGTTTTTTATATTGATTATATGTTGAAATAACATTTGAGATATACTGGATTAGACATGGTATCAATATTAATTTCACCTGTTCCTTTTTTTTTTAAAGATTTATTTATTTATGATAGACAGAGAGAGAGAGAGAGAGAGAGAGAGAGGCAGAGACACAGGAGGAGGGAGAAACAGGCTCCATGCAGGGAGCCCGACGTGGGACTCGATCCTGGGTGTCCAGGATCATGCCCTTGGCCAAAGGCAGGCGCCAAACCGCTGCGCCACCCAGGGATCCCCTTCCTTTTTCCTTTTTAAAGATTTTATTTATTCATGAGAGACACAGAGAGAAGAGAGAGAGGCAGAGACACAGGCAGAGGGAGAAGCAGGCTCCACGCAGGGAGCCCGACATGGGACTAGATCCCGGGACCCCAGGGTCACACCCTGGGCCGAAGGCGGCGCTAAACCACTGAGCTACCGGGGTGTCCCTTCCATTTTACTTTTCAAAATGTGGCCTAAAATTTGACATTAGTTATGTAGTTCACGTTGTATTTCTACTGACCAGGGCTGGCCTGGACTTTTTCTCGCATCGCCCCTTCTCCGTCCTGGAATTCACTGCCTCTCTCCGCTTTCAGGGGCCTCCAGCGCCCGCTCTGGGGCTGCGCCTCTCGCAGGTGACCTGCGGCCGGAGGGCTGCGGTCTGGTCCTGCCGTGGGGACCTGTGAATCCTCAATTAGAACTTCCCTGGCCGGGTCTACCGCCTCCCGTGGGTGGAGCCGAGCCTCCGGAGCACATCCTGTGTCCCTGGAGACTTCATTAGGGCCAGTCCCCGGGGGTAGAGCTCAGCAGAGCGGGGACAGCGGGTGCAGGGCGCAGCACGTTTCTGTGTCCCCGGGGGACGCTGCTCTCCGGAACACGGGCGCTGCAGTTTCTGCACCGTCGTGGTTCTCGGCGTAATGGAGCGAAATGCTGAGAACACGAGCTTCGGACTCAGAGGCCTCATCCAGTTCCACCTCGCCAGCCGTGTGACAGTGGGCTTGTTTCTTGACCTCTTTGTCCCTCAGTTTCCCATTCTGTGAAACGGGGGCGATCCCAGTCTCTGGGAATTAGGCCCTCCCTGGGTCTTAGTGTTTGTCCTGCGCCCTGGGCTCCGTGCTGGGTGGAGGGGGAGTCCTGGGAAGGGAAAAGGGGCGAGCCAGCAGACAGCAAGGGCTCGCAAGGGGAAGGCCGAGGGCACCAAGGGCAACTTCCCAGCGGCCTGTTTCTTGCCCAGGGTCCCGAGGGAGGAGCTCGGGCTGTGGCTGCCGGGGCTCTGGGGCAGTGACGAGCCCGAGCCCACTCCGCTGCTGTCACCATTGATTTTTCGTTCCAGGCAGCTTGCGAGCTGCCCCAGGAATCGATGTCGGAAGGTGAAAGCAAATTTCTAAAATTAGCCTGGAATCTACTGCGAGAAAAAGCGTTGTGCGACAAATCGTGATGGAGCAAAGGCCCGGGGAGGGTGTCCTCGTGGAGGAGGCAGGGAACAGCGGACAGGGAGCACCCCGGGCTTGCCCTCTCAGCGTCGGGGGCCGGCCGTCCCCACACGTGACGGTTCCACGGGCTGGGAATGGAGGCGATCCGTCAGCCCGCGTGCCAGCACCTCGTGGGGCCTGTTCTGTGGCCGCTGAACTAGCATGGGCGGGGGGGCCGAGCCAGGAGCTGACTTTGGGGTGCAGGGAGCGTGTGCACCTGCGCCCTGCTGCTGGTCCTGGGACCCGGCCTGAGCTGCTGGGGGCTCCCAGGGGCCGCGGGCTCTGCTGGGCAGCGTGGGCTGTGAGTGTGGGCACTGGGCTGGGAACCCTGGACGCGACCACGGCGAGTCCGAGGCCTACAGATCCCGTGTCCGACGGGAGCACCGTCATGGGAGGTGAGGTGCCTGCGTGTCGAGCTCTGGGGTCTGCTGCCTCCCGCCCACAGCCCGAAGAGGAAAGGGAGCAGAGTGAGTTTCAGGAGATCCATTTGGTCCTCGCAGGACCCGTCTCCAGGAGCTGTTCCGTGTTGGCGGAGCTTCAGGGGAGGCTGCATGAAGTGGGGGGACATCCACCCTGGCTTTGGTGACCCGGGGGTGACCTGGGGGTGACCGGGATACACTGAGGCACGGTCCTCTGGCTCTGACATCCTCAGCTGCCTGGGATGTTCCAGAACAACCAAGCGTCTGGGTGACACGTCTCTTGCTCGTCTCATGTCCTTGCTGGGGGACTGGGAGGTCTCTACAATGCAGAAGCTGCTGGAAGAACTCAGGCTTGATGCTCCGGGAAGGCCGGTCACCAACTGGGTTGAAAACATCCAACAATTCCCTTTTGCAAAGTGGAATCCCAGGAAATTACTGAGAAGGAAAACAGACAAGCATTTGTTTGCAGCCCGGTGCTCGGGGCGGCCTACGTCATCCGTGCGAGGCCCCGGAGGTCTGCGTGCAGCCCCTGGGCCTCGGCAGGTGGCCTTGCAGAGCCTCGGGGTGCGGGCCATGTGCACGGCCTGCAGGAGGGGCGGGGCAAGGTGCCCCCAGGTAAGTGAGGGCGCGGAGGCGGGAGGGATGAGTCAGGGCGACCATCGGGAGAACTTCACAGCACGGGTCCTAAATCCCACGGGGTCACAGGCTCAGAGTTCCAGAAGGGCCCTGGGTGGTAACTGCTCTGGCTCCTCCTCACGCTGTGTGTTCTTTCCTCAACTCAACAGGTCTGCTTTTTTTTTGAGCATCTGCCGTCATTCAGACCTGGGGACATAACGCTGAATATCCCAGAGTCCTGACCCTCATGACCTCCGAAGTCTAGGGCGCAGGTCCCTCCTACAGGTGTCCCTTCTGACCACCAGGGCCCGCCCAGCGCCCGCGGAGTCGAGGCTGCCGGCAGGTGCCTCTCTTGTGTCCGCACGTTAAGCGGGTCTCGCTGCACAGGCCCTTCCTCCTTCAGGCGAACCTGCGGGTTTTCAGGACGGGAGACCTAGCCCTGGTCCCAGCTGGCACGTCCCGGGAGGAAAGGTTGGCTCAGAGCTGCCCCCGCTCCCCCTTGCTCTGCTCCTTTCCTCTCGGGACCCACCTGCCACGGGTTTTCTTCCCTCAAAGGAAATTTTCCTGAGGGACGAGGGTCCCCTCCTTCGGCTGTCCTCTTAGGGGCGGGCACCCAAGGAGTTACAGACCTCGGTTCTTCAGTTCTTGGGAGAAGGCGCTGAGGCCGAGGCCCCAGGGCCAGGCTGGGCTGAGGGGGGAGGAGGTCACTGATTTTTTGACACGGTCCTGTGCTAACTTTCCTAGTTTTCTCCCCAACCTGATTTTCGTCTTTAATTTCTCCAAACCCAATGATTGGACTTTCTTCACCTTCCGTGAGACGGTGTCTTAACTAGAGTCCAGGGTTCCGACGTTCTGTCCCGGTGGCCCCGGCATCCGGCCTCCGTGCCACCTTCCCGGTGTTTCCCAGAACGATGGACCCTGAGTCGTCTGGAGCCCCTGGTGGCCGGTCCCCACACAAGGCCTGATGCTCGGAAGCACCTGCGGTGCTCGCAGGGCAGCGGGCCGTCCCGAGGCCGTTTCTGTTCCTAAATGCAAATCCTGGCTCTGCTGTTCGTTAGATGTCGGGCGCGGTCCTGGCCTCCCTGAGCCTTGCCCATGAGATGCGAGGAGCCCTGGTGACAAGAGCTCAGCCCACGTGCAGCTGCCCTGCCCGCGCCGAGCCCGCTGACCAACGTGTCCTGCGGTAAAGGGACGCGCCTGAGACTCTACCGCGACCCTGGGTTCGGCTGCACCCAAGGACGGCTGCACCTCGCTCTCCAGCTTAACCGACGCCAGGCTCCTACCTGTGGGCGGATTGCGTTCACGCCCTGAAAACTTCAAAAAACATTACACACTTAGTAAAAATCTAACCCGCCCCCCCCAGTGCCCAAACCACCCCAAATACCATCTAGTAATTTCTTTTTCAATGAAAAAAAAAAAAAAACGGGGGCTCAAACGGCACATATTGCTTCATAACCTTTTAACGTTTTTTCATTTCATGCTATTTTTTTTGTTTTGCTTTATTTTATTTATTTTTAACTTCTTATTTTTTTCACAGTATTTTTATAATAAGTCATTAAGGTATTCTCACGCCACGCATTTTGACGGGTACAGAGGTGTCAGCTGTGCCGATGAATCAGGAGCGTCAGACGCCGAGACCGTTCCCAGGGTCCCGCTGCTGTAAACCGCGCTGTGCCGAACACCCCGGATGGATGGTGGTCTTCGCCTGGCTGTGCTGTGTGGACGAGAGCTCAGCCTTCATTCAAGCCTGCTGCCGCTAAATCCCGGCCGCCTCGACCCTGTCCTTGAGCAGGGGTGGTTTGGAAGCCGCGTTCAGGACCTGACATTTATCCCTGGTTTATTTTATCTTCTTAGATGCAGCCCATCGGTCCAGCCTGTGTAGAGCCCCCTGGATCCCATCGATGTTTCTGCAATCTGCTCATTCTTTTTTAATTTAATTTAATTTTATTTTATTAATTTTTATTTTATTATATTTATTTTATTTTATTTATTTTATTTTTTAAAGATTTTATTTATTTATTCATGAGAGACACAGAGAGAGAGAAAGAGGCAGAGACACAGGCAGAGGGAGAAGCAGGCTCCATGCAGGGAGCCCGACATGGGACTTGATCTGGGGTCTCCAGGATGGCGCCCTGGGCCAAAGGCAGGTGCTAAACCACTGTGCCACCCGGGGATCCCCTCATTCTTTTTTTAATTGACTACAAATTTGGTAAACAGAACTTTTTTAAAAAAATGTTTTCGACGAAGTCATTAATAAAAATGTTGAGGTCAAAGCTGAGGCCAGACCCCCGTGGGTGGCCATGGTGCAGCACTCACGGGGCTCGGCAAGCTACCGAGTCCCCGAGTCGAGGCAACAATCTGCCTGCGTCCTCCTGTACAATGACGTTCCATCCCTGCCATAAAGTCCGTAAAACAAAGTTGGGCCAGATGGTGTCAACATCCAGACTCCGTCAAGGGGAACCATCCTCAGTAGCAGATGCTCGGGTTCTGGATGGAGAGTTGGACTCCCGCTGTTTCTGTTTCAACTGGGGTGCTTGGCCACCTGGTCTACTCGGTGTGGCCCCGGGCCGAGGGCTTTTTTTGGGATTGCCGTGTCCCCTCGTCCGCCAGGGATGGCCCTGGGGAAACGGCTGACAACCCCAGCCGAGCCCAGGCAGGAGTGAAATCTGACCCTGAAGGGACCCAGCAGGAGAGTGGACCTCTGGGAGCTGCACCAGAGCGTCAGCCCTCACCCCACGGGCGGCCCTGAGTGACAGACACCACGGCCAGGGGGACCCCCCGCCCCGGCTCTCACTGTCTGGGGAGACGCCTGGCGTGGTGAGTGCGGCTCACGGCCCAGCAGAAAGCACACACTCCAGTGTGGGTGCCATCAGCTGTGCGACCGTGGGCTGGGCCGCTCCCTGCGTGTCCGTGTCCTTATTTATCAGAGGGGGTGGATGGTGCTTGCTTGGCGGGGCCCAGCCCATGCGCGTGACGGGCTGCAGGGGAAGTGATGGGGCAGGCCGGTGACTAATGGGCTGGGCTTGGCCCGCCCACGTGTCTTGCTTGGCCTCATAGTTGTTTCCAAAAGTTTGGGTCAGTTTCCAAAAACTCGGGAGATGTTTCACTCAAAACTCTGGATCCTGTTTCTCTTGAAAAGTCAGAAAACCAGGCCAAGAGAGGAGGCCCCCGCTCCCAGCTTCCTGCACGTGGCAGCGAGGTGGTGGCTGTGTCCTGGACGGACCCCTTCCCCTCGCCCAGCCAGCGGGTAGTTGAAGTCCCCACCCTTGGGTCATAGGCTGGCCCCGAGGCCCAGGTGGCTGGCTCTCCTGTGACCTCTCGCTCCCCTCGCCCCTCTCGCACCCCGGGCAGCACTAGGGTCCATATGGAGGCCGCGTCTGTTGCACCTGTTGGTGGCCACCCCCAGGGCGCCCGCTGAGGGCCCACCAAGGAGCTGGGGTGGCAGGGGGAGCTCCCGAGTGCAGAGAAGCAGTCCGCCCAGCACCTGCCCCGTAGCTGCGTCTTCAGTCACGGGGGCACGGAAACCCCTCCGAGGGACGGGGTGCCCGCGGGCGGCGGTCACCCGACATGGTGCAGGTACTAAGAGAAGATGCCACCTGCCGCAGGGGTGACAGCCGGTCTCTGCACTCCTGGAGCCTCAACCTCCTCAGTCCACGTCTCTCCAAGGTCCCCGTGGATCGTGTCTCCCCGTCCCCGGTCTGTCTCCCCCTCTCTTCAGTGCATTAGGGGCTCTTGGAGACGAGTTTTTGGGAAACCAGGACCCCCCCACCCCGACCTTGGACGTGCCACGTGTCACTTCTGTCGTCCAGTGACTGGGAAGTGTCGGGCGGTGAGCAGCTGGCCGCTGCCTGTTGGCCCAGTCTCCGGCCTGCTGGGCCAGTTTGTAGGTGTCAGGGCCTCCCAGCCCTGTATTGGGGTCTCTCCCCGGGTGGGGGAGTGAGGGTGGGCCTTGGTGGATCCCAGCGAGCACAGCTACGGAACCCGCTGGAACCGGACCCCAGCCTGCTCTGCTAGCCTTCCCCACTTTTGTGAAGCCACTGACTCCCACGACCTGGTTCATTGTCTTTACCTCTCTTAGAGGGTGAAGACCGTCAGGCTGGACTCCCTGTCTCAACACGTCCCCGCGAATCTACCCAGGGCTTTCTTCCTCCCGCGGCAGAGTCCGGGAGCTCGCGTCAGCGCTCGGGGTGCACCTGTCCCGTGCTGCCCCGCCCCCCCGCCCCCCGCAGTGTATTCCCCAGGCTGCTTCGCCCAAGCACCAGCTGCACCCTGTACTCTGGATCAGCTGTTGGCAGACTTGGGCCCAGGGCCACGTCTCACCTGCCGTCTGTTTGTGTAAATAAAGTTTTATTGGAACACTGTAAACAGAACACACCGTGGAGCACACACGTGCGGTCTTTGCACCTCGGGGGCGTCTGGGAAGGTGCCACAGAGACCTTGTGGCCCGCAGAGCTGAAAATATTTACTCTCTGAACCTTTTGCAGGAAAAGTCTGCGGCCCCGGGTCTAGAGCCCATGGCCTCCCGCCTCTCCTCGCCCTCGGGAACGCGAGCCGGGCCGGGCAGCTGCGTCTCTCCGTCCGTCGCTCTCCGTGTCCTGCGCTATTCACCTCCGTGGACTTGCTTCCCTCTGGGCCGGGCTGCTTGCCCGGATCCTACACGACGTCCTCTCTTCCTGCCACGCGAAGGGCTCTCCCGAGGGACTTGCCCCCATCATCTCCGCTGTGTCCCGTGTTGCCACCCGGGGGGGTGAGGGCACCTGTCCTCCCAGGCACCGAAGGCCACTGTCTGGATAGAGACTGTGGGTGCAGAGGGGGCGTGCGGGTGCTGCCGAGACCCCCTCCCCGGTGGAGCTCCCAGCCCCCACCTCTCCACGTTCACTGATGATGTGGGGAGCTGGGAGGGCAGCAGGACCACAAAGATGAAGGAACATGAACTAGGATGTCAGGGCGTGGGAGGGACTCCGCCTCTGGCTAAATGTGACCTTGCTTTGGTCCCTTCACCTTGTAAGACCCCCCATTGGTGGAACGCGAGGCCCTCCCTCCGGATCGCTGTGAGCGTGCAGGTGCCCGGCGTCCGGCAGGTAGGAGGCTCCCACCCCAACATCTGCCTCCCTGGGGGCCCGAGTCACTACTCGGTTCTACCACGAGCACAGTCCTGGACAGACCGACAGCCCTTCCGTCCTCACACATTTCACGGGGCCGCCTCAGTTTGGACGGAGCCCGAAGCTTCCTTCTGTTCCACTCTGGCTCTGCCCCCGGGGCGGGCGTGTTGAGCCCCAACCACTCTGGATGCCAGATGGGGCCAGAGGGGACAGCGTGGCCCTCGTCCAGTGGGAGACCCTTGCAGGATGCGGGAGTCCTTGCACAGGAGGAGGGACTCCCCTTCCCACGTGGGGCGGGGGAGGCAAAGGACGTGGAAGTGACGGGAGCTGCAGGGATCCCACGCCTGCCCTGACCCCCCCGCCCCGCCCTGTGTCCGTCTGTTGGCCGTCGGGGTGCCGGGGCGCTCTTGGTGGCAAGCGACTGAATTGCAGTGCCAACCGGCTTCGAGCGAGAGATGACTGGGGCCCGAATTACAGGCCAGGCTGTGTGACCGGGCGGCCTGGTGGGAAGGGCCCGGCTGCGCCCGGCAGCACCGTCTGTCCCTCGGGGGGGACATCTGCCCTTCTCCTGGCTGTGGCTTAGACTCTGCTGGGCCCTGAGCGAGGCGCGCTCGACTCCCCATCCGTCACCGTGGCCAGCGTGGGAGGAGCCGCATCTGGGAGCAGGGGATGTGTTGGTGGCACACAAAGGTCGCTCGACAGCCACCCGGGATTTTTTTCTGTTATTCACTCAACAAAATTTGATGACCAGCAGCCGCATGCCAGGCATTGCTCTGCGGCCGTGAGCGGCTGTGACCGAAGCAGTCCCTGTCCTCCAGAGCCCAGTGAGCCGGCGGGCCAGGAGCCGCCGTTGGGAGAGTGTTAGGCCCCTCGCGGAACCAAGAAAAATAGAGATTAGGAAAGGTGCAGGTGGGAGCCGGTTTAGATGGGAGGCCTTGCTGAGAACTGCCCCAGGGGGCGGGAGTCAAGCCGAGAGCCTTCGGGGGAACAGCCTGTGCAAAGGCCCTGAGGTGGGGACCAGCCTGGGTCCCGGAACAGGGTCCGAGTGAATGGGGCCAGGTCACAGCAGGCCACCCCGGCTGCCGCCCTGAGGGCTTCCGGTCTCCCGTGATGTGGGGCGGCGGGTCGCCCTCTGGAAGCGCTGACCTCTGTCCCGCATGTAAAGGAACTGAGCTGCAGGGAGGGGAGTTAGCTCGTGGAGAAGAGGGGTCCTGCGTGGGAGGCCGTGTGTCAGGGTGCGTCCTGAGAGTGTGGGAGGGGGTGAGCCAAGTGGACGGGTGGGATGGGAAGGGGCTGCACAGCTGGGGGGGGTGGGGAGGGGGATGGTGGGATTGGAAGGGGTGGCACAGTGGCCAGGGGTGGAGGGAGGCAGGGGGAGGCAGGGGGAGGTGGCCAGGGTGAGGGGAGGCAGGGCGGGGTGGGAAGGGGACACAGGCCTTGGAGCCCCCCCTGCCGGCTCCTGGAACTCGCAGCCCCGCCCCCAGAACTGTGGGAGAGTAAGCTGTGCCCCGCAGCCCTTGTGCGCCCTGGGGCGGCAGCCGTGGCTGGCAGGTTCCTTCCTACTGACCCTAACCTGCGGGCTGGGGGCCCCCCCGCAGCTGGGCCCCCACCTACACCCCCCTCCAGCCCGTGTGATGGGTGCATCAGGGTTGAAAGACCTTGAGGGAAGGCCCTGCGGCCGGGAAGCCTCATCATCCCAGGAGAAACGGGGGCGGCGAGAGGGGGTGTCAGTCCATTTGCAGCCGCCGCGTGCTGGGCCCTTGTCCCTTTAGCCCCGGGACCCAGGACTGTGGTGGCCCCGATGGCCTGACGAGGGGTCGGGTGTCTGAGAGGCCCGAGCGCTGGCAGCCGGGACGCCCCCGAGCCCGCAGCAGCTCCGAGGCTCGTCGCAGGTGGAGTCGGGCCGGCCCGTGGCTCCTCGGGCCCCTGCGCCCCGGGGGTCACTCCTTCGCTCCCACAGCCTCTCGCCAGCTGGTGCAGCCAGCCGGGTTCCTGCTGACCCATGGCGTGGCCCGGCCGCCTCACCCCCTGTGGCCGTACCTGGGCCACCGCGATGGGCATTGGGGTGTCCCGGGCTCTCCGGGCACATGGTCAGGCCACATCCTGGTTCATGCCGACCGGTGGCACCCCTTGCCCTTTGGAGGGGCTTCGCGGCCTGACTCGACGCTGCCGACGGGGGTTCGGCCACTTTGCCGAAGCTCAGAGAGGTGGAGTCTCTAGCCTCTGGCCTTCAGTCACTGGAACCCGGATTTCGGCCGGGCCTCTTGGCTCCGTTGGGTGGTCAAGTCCAGGCTGCGCTCCCCCGGGGGGCTCCGGGGAGAGGCTGTCTGTGGGTCTGCTCGCAGGGTCCCCCAGGACTTGGAGGGGCCCGGGTGGCTGGTTTGGCTACCAGCCGCCAGGTGGCATCTGCTCCCAGGCCTGTGGGAGCCCGGCCCGCCCGCGCGGCTGCCTGCAGGTGGGGTGAATGGAGGCTGGAGCGGAGGAGCCTCCTTGTCGGCCTCCTTGTTGCTCGCTGAGCTGTGCGCCTTGGTTTGCGGCACCTTAGTCTGGAGGAAGGAGCCCCTTCTCCCTACCATCGGGGGGTTTGCGAGCACCCCTGGGGGAGACTCCTCTCCGACTCTGGCTGAAGCCTCCCCGTGGGCCGTGACTGCTCCTCGCTCCCTTCCGCACGCCCGCGCCCTCCTGCAGGTGAGCGCGCATCCACGCACTTGACCGCAGCCCTGCAGGGCCCAACGGGGCAGCCTGGGCACCCACTGGCCAGGCCGGAGCTCCTCGGGCCCTGCCGCCGCCCCTTGCCTTCTGGAAAGCCCTCCGGGCGGCCAGCACAAGGTCAGACACTTCTGCACAGCGAGTCCCTGCAAGGGGATTCGTTCCGGGAAGGGAATTACATTTCAATTTGATTTAATTCAATGAGAATGACACCAAATTGATCAGCTGGTAAAATGCCATTTGATGGGCAGATCTTCTCTTTCCAAGTCGATAGGAACCACCAGAAAAATTAGTCTTGCTCTTTCAGACAGAGCTGAAGGTTTTACCCGTTGCCTTTGCCTTTTAGAAAGGGCTCCCGTTCCCGGAAGGCCGAGAGCATTTCCTCACAGCGCTGCTGACCTGGGCAAAGTCATCAGCCAGTAGGTACCGGGGGTACGAGCTCTGGATCTGATTAACCATCTTGTACCAGATGTCTGTGTGATTTTTAAAAAAAATTTTATTTATTTATTCATGAGAGACACAGAGAGACAGAGACACAGGCAGAGGGAGAAGCGGGGAGCCGGATGTGGGACTTGATCCCGGGATTCCAGGATCACGCCCTGGGCGGAAGGCAGGCGCTAAACCGCTGAGCCACCGGGGCTGCCCCATCTATGTGATCTTGAGGATGTCTCAGATTCTTTGGGCCTCAGTTCTGCAGTCTGTAAAGTGGGCGTGTGGCCTCCGTTGGTCCACGTCTGGGTGAGTCTCTGTAGTGCCAGCCTGAGCAATACCCATGGTGTCCCGATGACCACTGCCATTGTCCTCACGGCCACAACCATGGTACTTTAGAGCAGTCACTGAACGTCGGGCACTATGGAAAGCTTCCTACACATTGGATCACACATCATAATAAATCCCATCAGCTACGTACGATCATTCCTCCCACTGTGCTGGCTTTGAACAGCAGACGTGCTGTGATGCCACAGATGTGTTACAGGACGACCTGAGCATGACATTGACTTTGCACTTGCTCATGTGTGATTTTGTGCATCAAACACTAGCGAGCCCACCCCGGATGCCCATGGCTGAGTCGAGCCATGCAGGAATACGCGACATGCACACATGCCTACGTGTCCAACGTCTCGAGCTTGCTCAGTTCCCCGAGTGGTGTGTGAGCCATGAGCCACACGTCTGGTGTAGGAGCATTTTCTGATCTCGGATAGCTCTCCTTACACCATGTCCTAGAAACTCAAGCTGTGCCCCCTCCCATGTCCACTTCCATAAGCAAATGAAAGACTTAAAATTTTTTTTAATTTTTAATTTTTAACTTATTTAATTTTTAAAATGTATTTTTATTCTATTTTAATTTTTATTTATTTATTTTTATTTATTTCTATTTCATTTATTTTTATTTTATCTTAAATTTATTTTTATTTTATTTATTTTATTTTTAATTTATTTTTATTTATTTCTATTTTTAATTTATTTTTATTTTATATCATTTATTTATTTTTATTTTTATTAATTAATTAATTAATTTTATTTATTTATTATTTATTTTTATTTTTATTTTTTATTTTAATTTTATTAATTAATTAATTTAATTTTTATTTTTTATTTTATTTTTATTTATTTTTATTTTATTTACTTATTTACTTATTTTTATTTTATTTTTATTTATTTTTATTTTATTATTTATTTTATTTTTTATTTATTTTTATTTTTTATTTATTTTTATTCCATTTTTATTTATTTTATTTTATTTTATTTTTAAATTTTAAAATTTTATTTTATTATTTATTTATTTTATTTTTAATTTATTTTATTTAATTTTTATTCATTTTTATTTATTTATTTTCATTTTATTTTTTATTTATCTATTTTTTTTTGAAAGACGTTTCTGAAGGTGAAGTGTCACACATCTTGTAGTATCTACACCCGTCCCAACCACTGCCCATGTGTAAAACTGTGCTGCTGTTTTCATTCGGTTGCTTTTTCTTTTCCAATAGGTCGCTGATGAAGTTCTTGAGCGCCGTGCCTTAACGCCACTGTTCCGTTGGCTCTGTGGGTTTTGGCAAGTGATGATTTCTCTTATATTTAATTTTAAAAAATTAGGATAAAACACACATGATATAAAACTCATCACCTTCATCCTTGGTCACCGTCCAGGTGTCTGTTATTAAGTATATTTGCACTATCACGTCACTGAGGTCAGCTGGCTGGGGCTGGGGCCGCGGAGGGGTTGGTCCTATGGGACCAGCCTAGAGGGCCCTTGGCGTCGTGCAGGATAGAGAGCAAACGTGAGCAGGGAGGAGGTGAGAGCAGAGTTTATTGGAAAGAGAGAGAGCGAGGGAGCGGGAGAGCGCGCAGACACAGAGCCCCCGGGAGACTCTACGAGGAAGCGGAGCCGGTAGTCGCCCGGGGCCTGGGGTGTTCCCCGAGGACTGTGGTCGGGCGCACCTGTCTCCTGGGGCTTCCAGGGACTGGTTACAGCCGAGGGCGCAGCTGTCCTTGCAAGTCACTGTGCCCTGGGGGGGGGGGGGTCGTGCTGGGTCAGGGGTCTTGGAGAACAAGCTGACGCCCTCCTGGTCCCTCCTTAGTGTCACCCATCACACTGGAAGATCATCACCTCCTTGGCCCTCAGGAAGCGGACCTGCGGTGTCTGCACCATAGGTGTCTGGGGCTGGGCGGGGGGGTTGGTGTCTCAGCAAGAACAGAAGGACAAGGAGCGCGGAAAGCTGACTTGGACTGTGCATGTCTCACGCCGTGGCCCCTCCGTCCGTGGACTCGTGCGGTCTTCCACGCACACACTGTGCCCCGTGGACGGCGATGCCTGGGGCCTCGGGCCGCCCGTCGCTGGCAGCCATGGTTCTCCGGTCCCTGGCAGCACGGCCGCGGGTGCAGCCACGCAGTGGCCTCCTGGAGTGGCTCATGTCCCTCAGCTCGCCGTGCTCCAGGCTCGCCCGCGGGCATCAGCACCTCCTTCCTGCCCGAGGCCGAAGGCTGCCCGCGGGTGCACCCCTTGATCGCCCGGCCTGCAGGGGCTTCCAGGCCACCAGCCGGTCCTCGCCTCCGGCCGAAATCAGCTCGGAGCCCAGGGCTCAGGGCGGCGAGCCTGCAGGGGCCAGTTGCGAAGTGGGGGCCCCTGGTACTTCTGGTTGACTCGGCTCTGAACTGGAGGTGCCCGTGACCCCCTTCTAAGGTTGGGTGATTTGCTCGAATGGCTCACAGAGGCCAGGAAGGGGCTCTACTCACCCTGACCTCTTTACCGTGAAGGCTGCAGCCAAGTGGAGGAGGGGCCCAGGGCAGGTGCAGGGGTGGGTGCGGGGGGCCTGGAGCTATGCCGCCCTCCGGGAGCGCCACCCTGCTGCCACTTGCGGGTGTTCACTGGCCCCCGAATGTCGTCGTTCAAGAATTTTCCTGACGCTTCGTCTCCAGCTCCCTTCCCTGCACCCGAGGGCCCGGCGAGGGCTCCTCGAGTCACTTGGCCTCCCTGATGACCACCCCCTTCCAGGGAGGATCTGGGGACTCCATCCTAAGTCACCTGTTTCGCCTGAGCCTGGGTGTGATTTGCAAAAGGCCCGAAAAATGAATAATGAAACATAAAAGATGCTCCTCTGACTGAGGGCGTTCGGGTGCTTCCAGGAGCTCCGTGCCGGGAACCCGGGGCCCAGAACACACCTGCTCTGCGTCTCGTCACCCAGCGCCCTGGAGGTGGCTTCCAGCAGAGCACACGTGGTGCAGCTCACTGTACCTTTAGGGCTCCGTTGCGCACACGAGGACATGGAGGCACAGGGGTGTTGGGGGACACCCCTCCCCGTTTCTCAGGCAGTAAACGGGCGATTCGGGGTGCACACCCAGGCCTTCCAGCTCCACAACCTGCGCCGCACGCTGTGTGGCCCCACTCCCTCTTTCTCACGTATCGTCCCCTATCCAGATGACCATGACCGCAAGTCAATTTGGTTATTAATTTCCTGTTGTTAACAGAAGCTGTACTGTCTGAAATCTCTGCTGTGCCATCTGGAATTTTTAATAGAAACCTGAGGAATTTCCAGGGGTTTCTGTGCATTGCTTCCGTGTAACAGCCAGGGGAAAAAAATCGCTATTTAAAACCAGAGATGCCTACAGCCACCCTTACACTCCAGGTGGGGGGTGAGGGGCTGCCCAACAGAAGGCAGGCTGCATTTTTTATTTAAGAAAACACTATAAATAGTTTTTTTTTTTTGATTATTCAAAGGAAGGCTCCCTCCTTCCCTGCCCCCAACCTCGCATAGTCTGGAAGGAGGGGGCTCCGCTGAGCCTGAGGTTGCTCAACAAAGCAAACCAGTGGGAAGCAGACACGGTGCACGGGTGGCAGCTTGTTGAGGCAGGGAGTTTGCAGCATCTTGCAGGGCCCGAGGACGAGAGAGGGTTGGGGAAAACTCCTGGTGG
Organism: Canis lupus baileyi; assembly: GCF_048164855.1. Classification (NCBI taxonomy): domain Eukaryota; kingdom Metazoa; phylum Chordata; class Mammalia; order Carnivora; family Canidae; genus Canis; species Canis lupus. The sequence goes on from NC_132850.1 coordinate 8,542,024, forward strand.
GGCAGTTAGTGCCCTCAAAGGTGGCAGCGGGCTCTGGCCCCAGAAGAAGACACTGATGGAGTCCCGCGTTGGGCTGCTTGGGGGACTCTGAGGTCGGGGCTCCGTCTGGAAGGTCTGCAGTTGTCCGCGGTTCTGTAAGGTCCCCGTGGCTCAGTTAGAGCTGCCTTTTAGGGCGGCAGGTGGGGGCACTGGCTTCCTGAGTGGGGGTGGGAGCCAGGCAGCAGGGGTGCGGAGAGGGAGGTGGGAGGAGCCTTGAGATAGGGGACAGGGAGCCGAACCCCAAGAGACCCTTCACCTTAGGAAACAAGCTGCGCGTGGCAGGTGGGGAGGGGGTCGGGGTGACGGGCACGGAGGAGGGCGTGAGATGGGGGAGCCCCGGGAGTTATACGGAAGGATCCCTGGCCTCGGCCTCTGCAACTCATAATGCATGCTATGTTCATCGGTTGAATTTACATAAAAATAATAAAAAAAAATAAAGAGGCCGCAGTTGTTACCTCCATTCTGGCCTCGCGCTGTACTTTCTGATTCAGATGTGTCAGCTTAGTTCTTCACGCAGGCAGGAGGCCTGGTGGCAAAGCATCCCGATGGCCCCGGTGCCAGCGGGACCCCGTGAGCCTGACCCCCACCGTCAGGCCCGAGCTGCCCGCCGGCCTCTGTCACGTGTGTTCTCCGTGTGACCTGGGAAGCAGGAGACAGGCTGTGCGACGCGAGCCTGCTGTCGTTGGGGCTCCTCTGGTTTCACGGCCCCCTCTCCCTCGGCCTCAGGGTTGGAGGCGAGTGGCCTAGCCGGCTGTTTGCAGACCCCCCAGGGCCTGAAGCTCAGGGGCTCCGGTTCGAGCCCTAGGACTGAGTGGAGAGCAGGGGAGCGAGAGGGGACCAGGAGAGCAAAAGCACCTCTGACAAGGGTAGGACTTGCTGGAGAGAAGCCTATTCTCCCCGCAGATGGCTGGGTTGGAGGTGGAGGTGATTTCTGCAGCCAAGAGAGGAAAGAATGTTCCGGAAGACACTCCACTGGGTGGAGAAGTAGCTCCAGTGGGGGCGGGGGGGGGGGTGCCCAGGGCCGTGTACCCCACGTCTGCACTTCAGAGCGCGTCCTTCGTAATGACGAACACAACCAGGGCCACTTGGGGTCCTCTCTGGCACATCTCCGGGGCTGGCGTGACTCAGAGAGGTGCCCTCCTGCAGCTCCTTGCTTTCTGGGTAGTACGATGTGTCGTGGAGATGCACGAGGAGGGTGCCGCTTGGTCTCACGTGCCCAGAGCCACCACCCACGCTCGAGGCGGGTCTACACGGCTGCTGGGGGTTGAGTCCTTACTACGTGTCCCGCCCTCCGTGCAGAGTGCCTATAGGGTCAGCTTTGTCCGGTCCTGACGGAGAGGACAGCAAGGCTTAGGGGGCTCAGGGCTGCGCAGCTGGACGTGCCAGAGCTGGAACATGAGCCAGGACCCCTCCATCTCTAACCCTGGCGTGGCTCATAGCCCCAGCAGCTCTATCCTTTGTCCTTTGAAAGGACCGACCAGTTCTTACGTCCATACTTTGGCCCAGAACTTCCCTCTGCAAGGCCGGAGGAATCTGACCCTTGCCGGGCCTCACCCCCCCAGGGCCTCCAGGTGGAGCCTGGAGTTTGCATTTTTGACGGGTGATTAGGTGACCAGGGGAGCTGCCCTGAGGACCACAGCCAAGAGGCGCTGTGCGAGGCTCATAGAAGTTGCTAGATAAACTGGCCGGCGTGCTCTGCTGCGTGATCCTTCTGCAGCCAGACATCCAGGCTGTAGAGGGCCTGATGAGTCATCCTCTGGGACTGAGCTCCAGGCAGCTTGGGGTGTCATCCTGGCCAGCTCCCCAGCCCTGCCTGGGCCGGGCTTGTCTGGTCTGGGCGTTCTTCCCTCCTCCTTGTAGGAATAATCGCACTGTCTGTGGCTCCGGCTACATCAGTGCCGCGGACCTGGTGGGCTGGAGGGACAGGGAAGCAGGGCCCTGCAGCCAAAGTGGATGGAGGTCGCTGGCTTCATCTCTTCCCTCCTTCTAGATGCTGGGGTGGCGCTTGGGGGCTTGGGGTGCATCTGCTTGGGGATCCAGATGGCCTCTGCAACAGCTCAGTGGCTCCTCTGCTCCCCCCGCCTTGCATAGACAGCCTCAACCTGGGAGACAGACAGGTTGGAATTCTAAGCAGAGAGAAAAACATCTCAATACATCAAGTGTCTTTGGGTGGTGGTTTAAAGGGCCCAAGAGACAGCCTGTCAAATGCAGTCCTTGGATACCCAGACCAATATGCCTCTGCTCCCGATGCCTGTCTCTCGTCTCTACAGCTGGAAGGGGAGCAGCAGCGTGTGATGTGGCCACGATGAGCTAGCCCTGCGTTCCTGCCAGGACGGCTGACATGAAGCGAGCTGGCCAGGCCAGGGCTGCCGGGGACACGGAGGGGCCGGAACTCTCCTACTCTGCTGCTGGGAATGTAAAGTGATGCCGCCGCTCTGCAAGTCAATTTGGGCAGGGTTTTTTTTTTTTTTTTTTTAAGGTAAACGTTTGGGATCTCTGGGTTGCGCAGTGGTTTAGCGCCTGCCTTTGGCCCAGGGCGCGATCCTGGAGACCCGGGATCAAATCCCACATCGGGCTCCCGGTGCATGGAGCCTGCTTCTCCCTCCTCCTGTGTCTCTGCCTCTCTCTCTCTCTCTCTCTCTGTGACTATCATAAATAAAAAAAAAATTAAATTAAAAAAAAAAGGTAAACGTCCACCTGTCATGGGAATTGCCGTTCCACTCCTAGGTGTTTACCCAGGAGAAAAGAAAGCATAGATCCGCCCAGAGATGCGGATGTGTATGCTCCTAGTTGGAAATAACCTAAACGTCAATCAACAGGTGAACTGATAACAAACAGTGACAAACCCATACGACGGAATAATACAAAGCAACAGAAGGAAACGAACCGTCAATATGTGCAGCCACACAGATGCACCTCAAAGCAGTCACGCCGAGTGAAAGAAGCCGGATACAAGAGGATGTGCACTGTGTGATTCCATTTATATAAAATTTGGGAAAATACACGCTAATCTGCAGTGACAGGAATCAGATGGGGGGCCGCCTGAAGACGGGGTGGGGGAGGCGGTGATGGGGAATGGGGAGGGCCTGGCGGGGGCTTACAAGGGACACAGGGACATGTCGTGGGGGCGGAGATGTTCATTATCTTGCTTGTGGTGCCAGGTTCAAAGATGTATACGGGTGTTCGTATTTATCAAATGTGCATGGCAAAGGTGCAGATTTTTATAGGTCAGTCACAGCTCAATGAAGCTGTGAGTAGTAATAATAATAATAATAGTAATAATAATAATAATAATAATACCCAGCCAGTAGTTTGCATCTAGAGCTGGCACTTGCGTATCCACGACTGTGTGTGCTCCTTCCCCCCCGGAGCAGGGCTGGCTGCAGGTCCGTCCCGGGCGAATGACAACAGCAGGTGCTCTGTGCTGGGTCCTCCCACCTGCCGGTCGTCTTCAAGCAGGTCCTGTTCTTTTTTTTTTTTTCCTTTTTTAATTTTAATTTTATTTTTTATAAATTTATTTTTAATTGGTGTTCAATTAAGCAGGTCCTGTTCACTGTGCCCGCTGAGCATATGTGGTTAGAAGTCGAGACCTTCTTGGGAAGACTCAAGGTCATGCGGGTGGGACCTGGAGGAGAGTGAAACCTTCACAACCGCTGCTCGGGGAGGGAGACAGAGAAGAGCCTCTGGCCGGGGTCTACGAGCAGGTGGGCCAGGGCTGCGGACTCCTCTTCCCGCACAGGCCTTGGGCAGACTGCTGAGTCCCTCCAGTCTCATGTCCCCCCTGAGTCTCTAAAAGGAAAACGCTTCCGTTCCTTAAGGGGCCGGCCACCTGCAGAGGCTCCTTGGCCTGTGTTTTATTAATTTTTTAAAAAATATTTTATTTATTTATTCATGAGAGACATAGATTGAGAGAAAGAGAGAGGCAGAGACACAGGCAGAGGGAGAAGCAGGCTCCATGCAGGGAGCCCGACGTGGGACTTGATCTCAGGACCCCGGGGTCACGACCTGAACTGAATGCAGATGCTCAACCATGAAGCCACCCAGGTGTCTCTGTTTCTGGGACTTTTTTTTATTTCGTGCCCATGGAACACAAGCTCCCCATTCCAGATCCCCCCACCCCAGCCCCTCCACTGGGGAAATGACTCCCCTCCTCTGTGTCTCCCAGAACTTGCCTGTTCTAGGTCCCTCGGGTAAGGGGAGCCATACGATACCCTACTCGTCAACCCCACTTTTGGTTTTGGTAGCAGGGATAAGAGGAGATGGGACCATGGTGACTGCTTTGTAGATAAGGGAGCCTGCTGTCCCCAGAGCAGAAGATGGGGTGCTGGGGTGTTCTAGCTGAGACGGGCCCAGGGCTCTCCCGAGACTGGACTTGGCACCTGCTCCTGCCCAGCGGCTGTGTGGTTCGCAGATGTTTCCGTGTGTCCTACTAGATCCGGGCTGCGGCTCCCAAGCCGTTCAGCAGGTGCCTCAGGAGTTCTGCAAATGCCTGATCCGGATTTCATTTCATCCCTTAAAAAAGGCCTGTAAACACACCCTCTCACGCGTACCTCACATGAACACGCTGGTGGTGCGGATTGGGCAGGTGCTAGGACGGGACGGGCCCTGACATTCCCGGTTAATTAAAGAGAATCCTGAGATTGCAGGAACTTCTACCATGTGCATCGACCTCTGCGCACGATTAGAGATTGCCGGGAGGTGTGGCGATTCACTGTCCGTGGAGGCGGCCGCCGGTGGCGTGCAGCATTGTCCTAAGATGGTGACACTATCTCCCACCGTCTCCTTTTAACGTGACTGGTATGGTTTTACTTGTGTCCCCAAATTGCTGTGTTGAAGCCATGGCCCCTGGTTCCCGAGAAGGTGACCTTATTTGGATATAGCATCGTTGCAGATGTAATTAGTTGAGCTGAGGCCAAACTGGAGCCGGGTGGTCCCCACGCCGATAGGACCGGCGTCCTTACTAAAGGGGAGGTTTGCACACAGGAAAGAACACCCCGTAAAGAGAAGATAGAGACCGGGCGGTGTGGCCATGAGCGCCAGGGCGCTAGAGACTGCAGGTGAAGCCCCGGGAGCTCGGAGACGCCCGGGACAGACTCTCCCCGCGCCCCCGGGAAGACCCGACCCTGTGACCCCTCGACCTTGGGCTTCAGGTCCTAAGTGGGGACGCACAGTCCTGTGCTCGGAGCCGCCTGGCCTGTGCTATTCCGTTGCAGCCCCTGGGAGACCAGTGCAGTTTAGCTTTCCCAGCGCAGGCGCTTACGGGTGTGCTCTGTGGGCCCTCCCCAGGGACCGGGGGGCTTTTGTGACCAACAGGTTGGATCTTTTGTGACCAACAGGTTGGACCAATTGGTTGGACAAACAAGGGACAGCGGAAAGACGTCGTGTGGCTTCTGAGGCCAAGCTGGGCGTGGGGGGATGCCGACTGGGGGGGATGCTGGCGGCATGGCTGGTGAGAGTCCATCCAAGGCTGCACAGCAGAGATAGAAGCTTCTTGAACTCACTGCAAGGGAGTAGCCGGGAGGACCGCGAAGGAGAGATGGGCTGCGGGAGGCCGTGGTGGGCGGCGGGGAGACCCGGAGAAGTGCCCCTTCTAGGCACCCGTGCCGGCCGTCAGCGGCCGTTGGGCAGCCGGGCTCAGTGGACTGGAGGTGGGCCTGGGGTGCTGGGGCGCCCTGCCTCCCATGGCCGCTGCTCGGGCTGGTGCCTCTAGGCATCCTGGCCACCACGGCAGGTGCTGAAGGCTTGCTGTGACACCTGCTCTGGACGCCTTCGGCCACCGTGCAAGAGTATGAGAGCCCAGGCTCCTGCCGTTTTGGGGTGTGTGAGGCAATGGGATCTCTAAGGTAGGGGTAGGGGGCGGGGAAACTGCCTCTGGGTGGGCGGCAGCACCGGGCCCCTCTCTGAAAGCCCAGCTGACCCCCCCTAACAGCTCAGATGCCACACCACGTCTAGTTGAGAGTTCTAGAAAGCCATCTGCACTCAGGCGACTGGTTCTTTCTCCCCGCTGGGGGAGCGGATCATTGTCCACAGTCCAAACCCCGAATGGAGAGGGGTCAGCGGATCGGAGGCTCTTTCCAGCAGGGAGGCCGCCCCAGGCGGGGGCCCAGACGCACCCTCTGCTCCCCTACGTCTTCCCCTATATTGGCCGTGCCTTCAAGGAGCCATGGTCACTCACCCTCAGAACAACTTCTTTGTTTGGCGGGCGGAGGGGAGGTCCCTGCCCCTGCCAGACGCTTGACCTGCGTGACCTCGTTCAGTCCCGGCAACAACTCTGGCAAACGGGTTTGTGGTCTTTCTGCTGCGCCAGCCACATCTCAGTAGGGATCACGTAACCAGGCTCATCCTCTAAGCGAATCTCAGTAGCACCAGGAACGTTCCAGATGAAGGAACGGGCTGTACCTACCGTGGAGGGAGGCCGGCCCCTTGAGGGAGAAGTCACCGCCACCAAGAGCCTAAGCAGGTTGCATACTGTTGAAATCTGCTGAACTCCCAATGGAAATTTCTTTCAATGCAGATTAGGCCTTGGCTGGGGGGGGGGGGGGCCCAGGACCCCCGGTTCCCGGGGCAACCGCCTTCCTGTCGGAAGGAGTCCGGAGCTCAGAGAAGGAGCCACTGGGAAGGCGTGTGGGACTCGCCCACAGGTGGGCAGGAAAGTGAAAAGCAGCTGCAGGTGCAGCTATGGAGGAGCGGGCTTCTCCCTCCTTTTTATCAACCTGCTGAGGTCTTGGGGGTGGGGGATCCCAGGTCCCGAGGAAGGGGCCGGGCCTGCCTGCCCCCTGGTCAGAGAGAAAGTTGTCCTGTCTCCCCCGAGAGCTCGGAAGTCTTCCTCTGCTCCGTCCTCTGAGCATAGAGACAGAGGAGGTCAGACAAGGTGCCCCCGGAATGTGCAGGCAGCTGCTGGAACCTTCCGGGCAGAAGCGCGGCCCCGGGCAGGGGCACAAGCACCTTCAGTAGCAGCCAGGAGGCAGGACAGGGAGCTCCGGAAATGCCAGTGGCGGCTTCCTCCCAGAGCCCAGCCTCTGATCAGAGTTGGTGGAGAGGGGCGCCCGGGGGGCTCAGCGGGTGAGCTCTGCCCTCGGCCCAGGGCGTGACCTGGGGCTCCCGGGATCGAGTCCCACATTGGGCTCCCTGAATGGAGCCTGCTTCTCCCTCTGCTTGGGTCTCTGCCTCTCTCTGTGTCTCTCATGAATAAATAAATAAAATCTTACAAAAGGAACCCGCAGATCTGATGATGGCACCCCCTCCGCGGAAGCATCCTCACATGTGAAATACCGACTCCCTGGCCGGTCACAGGGGGCCTCCCTATCCGACCCACCCCACTGCATTCCTGCTGCTCCAAAGCCCCCAGGACACTTGCTCGAGTGTCCCTCTTCCCGTGGCAGGGCTGGCGTGTGCGCCCCCTTCCCCGATGCCCGCTCTCACTAGATGAAGCCACTTCTGAGAAGCGGCCTCCTTCGTGGGACCGTTGGGTAATCACAGACACAACCAACACCGGAGCACAAAGATGCAATAACCATAAACCTCAACAATAATTTTAGAACAAGAAAACAAGTGTTGAGTTCTAGGAAATGAGCACACGAACATTAATTGTACAACAGACCCTCATGTGCCATAAGGTGTGAGTGAAGAAAAACCCCCTCAAATATACCATAAACTGGATATAATGTGGATGTGCTGGGAGGCAGAGTCGAATGCTACCCATGCCACCACTGGCTGCACCCCTTGGGGCCAATAAACCTCTCCAAGCCTCAGTTTCCTAGACAGTAAAGAGGAATAATAGTAACCTTCAGGACGTGATGGTGTCAGGAGCATTAAATGAGATGATATGTGCAAGGCTCTGAGCAGGGTCCTTGGTCTTGTGCTTCCTGACCCGCAGGAGACATTAAACAACAACCAACAGCGACTCTCTTTGCTCTCAGGGTGATGTTCCCTAGGGAGAGCCATGTTTTGCCGTGTGACATTTAAACTCCTTCCATATACTTGGAACCACTTGGAGACACTTGGAATCTTTCCCCGGGAGCGTTTTTCAGGGTGGCCCTAGGCCCACGCAGTGCCCCCTGATGGGTTGTGGAGGGCTCTCAAAATCAGACATCTTGTTTTCTTTGGTTTTGTTTTGCCTTTTTTTTTTTTTTTAAATAAGGCTAATCCTGTGCAAAAGCCCCCATAGTTTCGTTTTTGTGTAGGATTCAGCTTTACCTACTGAGTGAGTTAATAAAGGGTTGCCAACATCATTATTTAAAACAATTATTTACTAATTTGTTAAGTGATGGAGCCCTGTAACCTTTTTAGGTCTTTTTTTTTTAAACGCTTTATTGAGATATGATCCACAGACCACACAACTAACCCACTGAAAGTGTGCTGTGCAATGGTTTTTAGTATATTCACACATTTAGTATATTTAGTATATATTTAGTATATTCACATAGTATATTTTGTTTTAGTAAAGCAAAAAAGCTTTGTTTTTCTCCATTTTTTTTTTCTATCATAGGGCTTTTCCGACTCCCTCCCCCCCTCTAGAAAGTTTTAACAGGTGGGGAGGTTAGTGGTGGGTCTCCTGCCTCAGCTACGAGGGTGCACGTTATTTGGAGGCCCTGCCCGGGCACGGCTGTATGCCTGGCCTGGCACCGAGGCTCTGCAGACAAACGCGAACAAAAGAAAGGGGGTAAAAATCAGACCTCATGGAATGATTAGAGCTTTAAAATTTCCTGTGTTTTACTTGGCCCGGGCTTGGAAAACTGCTTTACATTTGCTTAGGCATTTGGCAAAAAAAATTAGAATCCTTTCCTCCCCCTCCTGCCTCCCAGACTTATTCCTTCATTTCAACATGTCAGGAACCGTACGTGTCGTTTGCCTACCCCAGACACTCCCTGGCTGTTTATGTACATTATCACATTCAATCTTCCAACAGCCCCTGCAAGGAGGGATCTATTAGATCCGTTTTTCAGATGAGGAACCTGATGTACCGAAAGATACAACAGCCTCCCCAAGATCTGAGAATATAATTAAATCGTACGAGCCGGTGGTGCAGTCGGATGAAGACTCAGGCAGCGTGACTCTGAAGCCAGAATTTGAGCCAGGTCTGATCCACTCAAGGGCTCAGGTACTTAGCCACCGGGCAGGATGCTTCAGACCTTCCCCTAGAGCGCCTTGGCTCTGGAGACCACCAGGACGACATTTGATCCTCATCTAAACCATGTGAGGTAGGAAGGAGCAAGTGTTTATACTGTCATTTTACAGCAAAGAACATTGCAGATCAAGGGGAGAAAGGTTTTTCTTTGATCATCTGTGCAAACAAAACAAAACAACTCTGATCCATATCTCACACCATATAAAAATTTTCTTCAGGCGTTGATCGTCGAAGTAAATGTAGAATCCCCCCAAGCTATAAGATTTCCAGAAGAAAACAAGGGAAGGTTTTTGTGCCCTTGGGTTAGGCAAAGATATCTAGAGAAGACACCAAAAAAGCACATCTATAAGAGAACAAGTTGATAAATTTGGACTCATCAAAATTAAAAACTTTTCTGCTCTTCAAGAGACTCTGTTAAGTGAATGAAAAGACAACTCACAAACTGGGAGAAAACGTTTGCACAGAATATATCAGATGGAGGGCTTGTGTCCAGAAAATATGAAGAACTCTCAAAACCCAATAACACAAAAACAAATAACCCAATTAAAAATTAGCTTAAGATTTAAACAGACAGTTCACTAAAGAAGATATATGGACTGCAAATAAGTGCATGAAAGGAACACAGCATCATTAATCACCAGGAAAGTATAAATTAAAAGCTATATACTGTATGATTCTATTTATATGACATTCTGGAAAACTACACTTATAGAGGGTGGGTAAGTGGTTGCTGATGGTAGGAGGAGAACTAGACTATGAAGGGGCCGTGGGCGGGCATTTTCTGGGGTGAAGAAACTGTCTCGTTTCCTGATTGTGGGAGTCGTTACATGAATCTGTACACATGTTGAAGCTCATCGAGCTGTACCCTGAAAAGAAGTCAATTTCACCATATTTAAATTAAAAAAATATTAATGTGACACAGCTAATGATGTGCCTAAGCAGGAAATTTTTATCATTGTGTGCTCTTATCAGATAGGATGAAAACCTGAAGATTAATGGGCTAGAACAGGTTTTCTCAACCTCATCCATATTGACATTTGGAAATTTGTTGCAGTGGGAGGCTGTGGGGTGCATTTAAGACCCTGGATGCTCCCTTCCAGGTCAATACCAGCCTCCCCCAAGTTGTGACAACCAAAGGAAGTCTCTGGATATTGCTAAATGTTCCCTATGGGGCAACATTGCCCCTGGTTGAGAAGCCCCAAACTAAATACCCAACCTAGGAATTCAGAAGTGAATAACAGGGGTGCTTGAGTGGCTCAGTTGGTTGAGGGTCTGACTCCTGATTCTGGCTCAGGTCATGGTCTCAGAGTCATGAGATTGAGGCCCTCATTGGGCTTTGCCCTCAGTGTGGAGTCTGCTTGAGATTCTTTCTCTCCCTCTCCCCTCACTCATGCTCTCTCTCTGAAATAAAAAAAAGTGAATAATATGAAAATTATCCACAAAAGTAGGATATAGGAAATACTAATAACAAGAGCAAACATTTATGAAATGGAAATGAAATGTACAGTAGAAAAACTCAACTCAGCCAAGAGTTGTTTCTTTGAGAAAACCAATAAAATTGAAAAATCTCTGGTGAGATCGACTAAAGGAAAATGAAAGAAGACAGACAAAGCCATAGAACGTGTGATAAAGGGAACATATTTCCAGATGCAGCAGAGATGTAAAAATGAGAAGGTGTAGTGGGCAACTTTATGTTAATATTTTGGAAAATTTAAATGAAATGACAAAAATTCTAGAGAAATATAAGAACTAACTCAAGAAAAAATATAAAACTTGAACAGTATGATAGTCATTAAATAAACTGAATTATTAGTTTAAAAATATACCCCAAAAGCAGGCAGCCAGGGTGGCTCAGCGATTTAGCGCCGCCTTCAGCCCAGAGCATGATCCTGGAGACCCGGGATTCGCGTCCCGCGTCGGGCTCCCTGCATGGAGCCTGCTTCTCCCTCTGCCTGTGTCTCTGCCTCTCTCTCTCTGTGTCTCTCATGAATAAATAAAATCTTTTAAAAAAATAAAAATATACCCTAAGGGAAACACCAGAACCTCCCAAATGGTTTAACTGTTGAGTTCTACCAAACATTCAAGAAACGGATATTTCTGATCTTATACAAACTGTTCCATAATGTAGAAAAAGAGGAAATATGACCCAACCCACTTTATAAGGTTAGCATAAACTTGATACAACACTAAATCCTGACAATGGCAGTATGAGAAAAAAAAAATTATAGGGTAATCTCACTCAAGAACACAGATACCTAAACCAAATATTGGCAAGTAAATCTTGCAATGTAGAAAAATGATAATATGCCATGACCTAGTTTATTCAAGGTATATAAGATTGGGTAAATATTGAAGCATAAAAAATTAATGTGATTCCCTACATTAACAAAATAAAGAAGAAAAGTAGGATAATCATTTTAATGGATGTGAAAATTTAATAAAATTCAACATCCATTCATGATTTTAAAAAACAGTCGTCGCAAACCAGAAATAGAACGAAATGTCCTCACTTGATAAAAGGAAACGATGAAAAACCTACACCAAATACCATATTTAAAGTGAAACATTGATGAGGTACCCGGGTGGCTCAGTGTGTTAAGGGTCCCACTCTTGATTTAGGCTCCAGTCATGATCTCAGGGTCGGGAGGTGAAGCCCTGCATTGGGCTCCATGCTCAGCACAGAATCTGCTTAAGATTCTCTGCCTCCCCAATATTTGCTCTTTATTGTTGATGCAGAAAACACAATTAACTATTTGTACTACTCTTATACCCAGTGACCTTGAGAAACTCTTTTGTTTATTCTAATAATGCATCTGTGTATTCTCTGGGGGTTTCTAGATTTATAATTATATCATCTCAAAATAACAGCAGCTTGATTTTTCTTCCCAATCTTTAGGTCTTGTTTTCTAAAAAAGATTTTATTTACTTATTTGACAGACACAGAGAAAGAGAGAGCCAGAGCACAGAAACAGAGAAAATAGCAGGAGAGGGAGAAGCAGGCTCCCCATTGAGCAGAGAGCCTGATGTGGAGCTTGACCCCAGGGCCCTGGGATCATGACCTGAACTGAAGGGAGACACTTAACCGACTCAGCCACCCAAGTGCCCCTCTCATTGTTATTATTTTAAATCTTTTTTCTTTTTTTTTCTTTTTGGTCTTGTTTCATTGACTAGGGTCTTTGGTATGTTGTTGAAGAGATGTGGCAATGGCAGTCACCCTTGTCTTGTTTCTTATCTTAAGGGCAATGAGTTCTATATTTCACCATTTTTTTTTTTCTGAGAGCAAATGAGAGTGTGAGTTCATGGATTGGGAGACAGGTAAAAAATATCAGTCCTCTCAAAATGATTTATAGATTCAATGCAATTTCAATAAAAATCCAATAGGTTTCTTTTCCAAGGACCCTAATGAACTGATTCTAAAGTGTATATGGAAGGCTCAAAAATAGCCAAAATACTGCCAAAGAAGAATGAGGTGGAGGAGTAGACTTGTCAAATATCATTATAACACTGTGGTAATTAAGACAGAGTGGCACTGGGTTAGGAACAGATAGACCAACAGAAGAGAACAGAAATCTCAGAACAGATCCCACACACAAATGGGAACTTGATTTATGGCAACATAGATATTACAGTTCAGTAAGGAAACAGTCAATTAGAAATTTTTGCTGGGTAAATTGATTATTAATATAAAAGAAATTGGGCTGATACCTCACTATATATATATATATATATATATAAATTTCAGGTTGATTATAGATTTAAATGTTAGAGACAGTATTATAAAATTTTTTGTGATGACGATGGTGATGGTGGGAATGGTGATAGTGATGGTGATAGTGGTGATGGTGGTGATGGTGGGGGTGGTGATGGTGACGGTGGTGGTGATGGTAGGGATGGTGATGGTGATGGTGATGGTGGGGATGGTGATAGTGATGATGGTGGTGATGATGGTGACGACAATGAAGGTGATGATGGAGATGACAACAGTGACAATAATGATGATGGTGATAATAGCTGGCACATACTACTCACCATAGGACAGACAGTGTTCTAGCTGCTTAGTTAATCCACAGAAAGACGATGTGATGTAGGTACCAAGATCATTTCCATTTTTCAGATGAATATACTGAGGCACAAAAAGGGTGAGGAGTTTGCTCAGGGTTTCATCACTAGGATTTAAATCAAGGAAGTTTGGCTTGAGAGTCCATGTACTTAACTACTGTACCTACAGAGGAGTATAGAAAATAACTTCAGCATAGGGAAAGATTTCTTACAACCCTAAGTTTTAATAAAAAAAAAACCATAACAAAGAGATTGAAAAACCTGAAGACATTTAAATTAAGCACTCTTGCTTATCAAAAGGCACCCTAACAGAAGTAAAAAGATAAACTGCAAGCTAGAAGAAATGATCTGCAACACCCACGTGGCAAAAGATTAGTATTGAAAATATGCGAAAAATACTCCAACAAATCAATCAGAAAATGACAAACAACCCAACAGAAAAATGGGCAAAAGAAATGGAATAGGCATTTAGTCAAAAATTAAACCTGAATGTCTGGACTCAATGCTCAGTCTCACTGGTGATCAAAGAAGTGCAAATAAAACAAGATACACCTATCAGATTGCCAAAAATGAAAAAAAGAAAAGAAAAAGAAAAATCTGATAACATCAAGTGTCGGCAAAGGCACCGAGGAGCGGGGAGTTGTGACCCGGTCCCTGTGGGATACATTCAGCGTTGTCTAGTCTAGTTAATAATGCACATCTCCAATGACGCAGACATCCTACATCGAGGTCTACAGCTGGGAAACGCTTAGGCGCACCAGGGCTCACCTCAGGAAAGGCCTCGAGCAACGCTGCTTGTGGAAGCAAAACAGTGAACCATGTGCATCCACGGCAGAACGGATGAAGACATTTGAGGCAACTGATCCAATGAAACACTATACAGCAACGAAAGGAAAGATCCATGGGCAGGGATGAAGCTGAGGACGGTAATTCTGAGTAAGAAAGCAGGCCAATAAGCTAGTGACAGGGCGGGAGGAAATACTTTCAAACTGTAAATCTCTAACAAAGAACTAGTATCAGAATGTCTCAAAACAGTGATAAAAACCCAGACAACCCGTAACGACGTGAACAGATATTTCACCGAAGAGGCTATTCGGATGGCACATCGGCACGTTGAAAATGTGCTCAACACCATTAGCCGTCAGAGAAATGCAGATTTATTTTTTTATTTTTATTTTTTAAAAAATATTTAATTTATTTATTCATGAGAGACACAGAGAGAGAGGCAGAGACACAGGCAGAGGGAGAAGCAGGCTCCCTGCAGGGACCCCGACGTGGGACTCGATCCCAGGACCCTGGGATCATGACCTGAGCCAAAGGCAGACGCTCAACCGCTGAGCCACCCAGGTGTCCTGAGAAATGCAGATTTAAATCATGATGATGTATCACTGCATTGATCTGAATCACTAAAATTAAAAAAAAAAAAGTGGCAATCGTCCAGGATGCAGAGAAACTGGCTCACTCCTGAATTTGCTGATGGGATGTAAAGCATTGGAGCCCATCTAGAAGTTTCTCATCACGCCAAGCCCGCACATGACTCTGCAAGTACGCTCTCAGGCACACATCCCAGAGAAATGAAAACGTATGTGGGAAGCAGAACACACCCAGCAACAGAAAGGAAGAAGCTACTGAGACACAGCATCATTGATTGTCCGCGAATCATCACGAGTGAAGGAAGTCAATAGGTCACGTACTCTGTGGTGCCACGTATGTGAGATTTCTGAAATAAGGGAAGTGTCATCCACGGAGAGCCATTTAGTGGTTATTGGGGGTTAGGGATGGGGTAGGATGGGAGGGAGACTGGTGTGGTCACAAAAGGGCAGCAAGGGGTCCTCGTGGTAATGAATCGTCCAGTGTCCTGACACGGGGGTTGTGCTCACCAGCCCGCACGTGTGATCCGGTCATAAAAGTCGGTATCAACAGGCCCGTGAACTCAGTTTGACTATAGGGAAGTGTGAATAAGGTTGGTGAATCCTACTGCATCAGGGACTCTGCGCGGGGCACTGCACTACGGCTTTGGAAGTGTCACCACCAGGGGAGGCAGGGCAAAGCCCGGGTAATGGACTCTGTGTCCCTTCTTACAACTGTATGTGAATTTATGGTTGTTTCAATAAAAAGATTTTCAATTACAAAACGTAATGAATACCTCCAAATAAAAAAAAAAATAAAAACACCTTATGATAGTTTTGACTTGGGCTATCCAGGAAAAGGAAGCCATAGATTCGTAAGTAATGGCACGATGCTGGTTTTGAGTATCAAACACGCATATTAAAACAAACAAACAAACACGCATATTTGTACGTCGGAATATTTGTACGAGTGAACTCATAAACAAAAGAACGTGAGAGTAATAAACGCAGAACTCAGATTGAGCTTCCTCTGGGTCAGTGGAAAGGGAATGCGTCCAGAGAGGAACTCCGAGGGATTTCAGACGCAAAGGTCATGTTTCCTTTCTTTTTATTTATGTATTTATTTTATTATTTCTCTTTAAATTTTTTTCATTAAATTGGGTAGTGGGGTATGTGGGTGATCCTTTCATTGTCATTCTTTACGTGGTAGGTGTATTTTATGCACGTCTCAGGTATCAATTCAGTTTATTTTATTATTATTTTTATTTATTTATTTATTTATTTATTTATTTATTTATTTTTTCAATTCAGTTTAATAAAACATTTTAGAGAGTCTTTGCTGTGTGTGCTGTGCGTGTGCTTCCTTCTGGCAGTGCATTTCTAGCTCCTGAGCCTGGCAAGCCCTTCCCAGCCACAGGGCCTTTGCACTTGCTCCAATCTCTGCCAGGAGCTACACTTCCCTGACTCTCCATGGATTTGCTCCCACCTTAGCCCAGGCAAGAGAAGTGAAGAGCTTACGCATCCTGCAGTGATCTAGCTTGGTCATTCAGTTACCTGTCCCTCCTGGCTAGGGGGTCAGCTCCCCGAGGTCTCAGGGACTTTTCCCGACTCACTCACCCCAGCACCTCAACGTCAACTGACAGACCAAATGGATATTCATGCCTATGACTTTAGTTTTTTTTTTTTTAAAGTCAGGGGAAAGTTAAATTCCTGAGCTTAATTAGCTCATGTCACTGACTTGTCCTTTCGTGGAGCTGTGGTGACCCGGGGAGTAAATTGCTTTTGAAAATCGTCAGAGACACCTGGAGCCGCCTGGCTGGCTCTGTCTGGAGAGCACGTGACTCGTGATCTCGGGGTCATGAGTTTGAAGCCCACGTCGGGTGTCAAGATTCTTAAAAAAAAAAAAAAAAATCAAATAAATAAATAAAATGAAAAGAGCCATTGCAGACATCTGATTGAAGGGGTTACGGGGCATGACCAAGGGCTCGTGTCTTTGAAGGACATGGGGGACAGAGCAGGATGAGTTCGAAGGAGCTAAACAAATTAGGCTAACGAAAGAATATGTTTAAATTGGGAGATTATTGGGATACCCAGGTGGCTCAGCAGGTGGGCCCCTGCCTTCGGCTCAGGGTGTGACCCCGGGGTCCCAGGATCGAGTCCCACATCGGGCTCCCTGCAAAGAGCCTGCTTCTCCCTCTGCCTGTGGTTTTACGCCTCTATGATTGAATTTTGAGATCCAGTCGTTCTGAGTTCTTTACTAAAAGTGTAATTCTGTTACCCGTGGAACGGTTTGCATTTAAGTTTCCTGGAAGTGAGTTCACACGCGGTTTGGGTCTTTACAATTAATTTTGATTGGTACAATTGCCATGGAATACAAAACCGGGAGGACAAAGTAGAGAATTTAGTTCATGTCTCTCAGTATAATTGATTTGAATACGTTGAGCCAGAATGTGTGCTTATGGGGAATTAAAGGATCAGCCATTTACAAACGTTGCCACTATAATCGGATCTGAGAAAGGAGTAGTAGGACCCACTGAGCGATGTGAGGCTATGGGGAATGGATCTTTTGACAGGAACCCACACACCAAGGGTTTTCTGTAACATGAAATGGAGTGGGTGCACCAGGCTGGGCGGGAAGCCACCAGTTCCCAGATGAAAATCATAAGAATGATTATAATAATCGCAACTTATTGTGCATTAACCATGTGCCAAGCCCTTTACTAAGAACTTGTCTGCATTATTTCATTTGATCTCATAAGAACGTCCGAGGGTGGAGCATGTGGGGCTGTGTGTTGTCCACCTGGCATCACTGCTGCCTGTCGTCGGGTGTCTTTGTTGGGCAGAGGACACACTGGGACCTGCATTCCTCACAAAGTCCTTCCCCATGGGGATGCTGGTCTGAGTAGCCCAGACAGACATTCAGGGGGGATTTGGAAAGCGGAGAAGGTGGTGAGGTCATTACCCTCCAGAAGTAGCCGTGGACAGATACATGCATGTGGGACTTGAAGCATCTTCCATCCCAACGGGCTACCTGGGATCCACCTGCCCTGTTCCTGGGCTCCAAGGGGGTCGGTGGGAACTGCGCAGGGATGCAGCCTTTGGAGGCGTGTGGCTTCTGTCCTCAACGTGGCTTCCTGGGCTGTTGTCACCAGGCCCTTCCAGCAGCCGTGGAAAATTCTAGTTCCCTTCATCAAGGCTCTTTCTCCTTGGAATACACAGAGCGGTGTCCGTGTTTTTTTTTTAATTTTTATTTATTTATTCATGAGAGACAGAGAGAGAGAGAGAGAGAGAGAGAGGCAGAGACACAGGCAGAGGGAGAAGCAGGCTCCATGCAGGGAGCCAGATGTGGGACTCGATCCCGGGTCTCCAGGATCATGCCCTGGGCTGAAGGCAGACGCTCAACCACTGAGCGACCCAGGGATCCTGCATCCATGGTTTTGATTGGACCCTGACTTAATGCAGAGGAGTTGTTCTTATTTCTGTTTTTTTTTCGGGTGAGTACACTGAGGTTCTCGAGGTGAACTGCCCGAGTGCACATAGAAAGTGGCGGAGTAGGACTGAGCCCCAGCCCTGCCTGATGCATGATCTTCATCACCAGGCACCACCATGGGACACAACCTGGACTTCCAGGTACCGGGTACATCTGCTCACAACCTCACGGTGCAAAGCGTGCTCCATCCCACTACTGTAGCCCCACACTGACTCAGGAGCAGGGTCTGGTCCGCATAAGACGCCTGGCACTGGCCGGCTTGGGTGCGCTTCCTCGTTGGAGAGCCAGGCATCGTGTGGAGATGCATTGACTTGCGGGTGAAAGCAAGGAGCTTATTTTCGTACGTGGCCTTGCTTGTGCCGACTGCCATTACAGAGGGCAGATTTTTTGCATCAGTGATCCCAGGGACACCTGAGGTCGTTCATAATAAACATCTGCTTGAAGGTTACATTATAGGCTGTTGACATTGGTCCCGTCGGAGGAACGGCTGTGACGTGGGGACCGGGAAAGCCATAACTTATAACCTCTCCTTGGTGTGTTCCAACGGTTCTATTGTTCAGAGTATTACTATTGTAATTTGAAAGACATTTTGTAAGAAACCCGAAAATAAAAGGAAAGGGTAGGTCCCCTTGGATACAACTGCGTGTGGCGTGACGTATGTGGGGGTGACACCAAGTTGACAACGGATGTCTATAATGCCACATGGTGCATTTTAAGGAGACGGCGCAGGACCTGCTGTATTCGGAAGCAAGACCGAGAGCAGGTGTTCTCGGATTTTTGTTTAGTTACCTAGTGGGTGGACGTTATGTCTGATATGCCTGTTAGACGCCCAAGTGGAGGCTGGAATATGCCATCGGGTACCCTGGTCTGAAGCTCAGAGAAGTGGGCCTGCCTGGTGACGTGCACGCAAAAGCCACCGCCGTACGGATAGCATCTCAAGCCGTGGGACTACAGGAGAGGTTTCCCTCAACCCTTTTATTTTATTTATTTATCTTTTTAGGTTGTGCTGCAGTAACAAGCAACCCCTAAACTCCAGTGGTTCATAAACGACACGGATTTACGTTCCGCTCCCTTTACCTAACATCTGCAGGCCTCATGCCGTGTCTCTGCTCCGCCTGCATTCTTCGTTCTGGCAGCAGGGCTGGAGGGGCAGCAGCCCCTGTGCAGGGCTTGTGGTTCCCAGGGCGGAGGCACAGAGCAAAGACAGAGCAACGTGACAGCACCGGGGGCTTTTGTGTAGCACGTGTCACATGGTTTCATCAGAACAAAGGACTGGGGACGCCTGGGTGGCTCGTGCTTGAGCGTCTTCCTTGGGCTCAGGGCATGACCCTGCGGTCCTGGGATCAAGTCCCACGTCGGGCCCCCTGCACGGAGCCTGCTTCTCCCTCTGCCTGTGTCTCTGCCTCTCTCTCTCTGGGTGTGTCTCTCATGAATAAATAAATAAAATCTTTAAAAAAATAAATAAAATCTTAAAAAAAAGAACAAAGGACCTTATTCTGTGCACGCGCCCCCATCCCCCCGACATGCACATCTACATCCTTAAGCACGTCTCCTCAACAGATACGGCCCCTGTGTACTCCCTGCACAGGCTGGGCCCGCTGAGCCTCACCCAGCCGGCCTGGACACATGAGCACGAACGGTCCACGATGACTTGGAGCCTGACGGCGTGTCTCCTCCTTGAGCATGTCTTCTTGTGCGTGCGGCACCTGTGCCCACACCCTTCCCTCCCCACCTGTGCTACCTGGGGAACACTCAGGCTGCTTCTGACATTTCTAGATGATGCCTCTGCTGGGGGGGCGTGTTCTGAGGCAAGAGAGAGTGGGAGGGATGGGGAGAGCGGGCGACCCAGGTGGAGCAGATAAAAGAAGCCATCTGGATCTAATCCCCGAAGAACAGAGAAGAAACCATGGTCTGTCGCCAGGAGGACAATGAAGACGTAACGATCGGCGTGCATCTGCGCCACTGAGTGCCGTGTCCTTGAGTGTGCACGGTGAGCGCCATCAGCTTGGGGGGCAGGGGCCGAGGGGGGACGTGGAGGGGATGATGGGGGACAGGCCACGGGCCTTGGTAGGAAGGGCCAGCGGATGGCGCCGTCTGCACAGTCGCGTCAGTAGGGGTCGGTACGACAATGTTGGGCGGTGGTTCCATGACACGGTTGGGGAAACGACATGACCGACCACGTGGGGGGGGGGGTTCCAGGTGCCGCACTGGGCGCTGGGCAGGTGGCTCAGGGTGCAGGACCTCACTGGGCAGGTGGACACGCCACTGGGAATAAAATGCTGCCATTTAGTGTCTGCTGGGGACACCCTGAGCCTCACGACTCAGCATGGATCACCACCGGGGGCAGGTAGCTGTACCTCTCCATGAAGAAACTGAGGCGCAGGCCGGGTACGTGGGTAACCCCACACAGAGCCGGGTTTGCAGGAGGTCCCCTGGATTTTCAAAGGGGCTGCCCTGGCTCTTGGTGCTTTGCCACATCCCAGATCAGCCCCACAGGACTGAGCAGTGACAGGTGGGGAGCCCAGCAGGTCTGTCTGAGGATCACCGTCGCTGGGCGGGTGGGGGTGGGGGGGACAACCGGGAAAAGGGAACAACCAGGGAAAAGACGCGGTGTTCCAGACTCAGCTCATGCTTCCCTTGCCCAGTCCTGGGAGGGCCCTTGAAAAAAATAACTTTGGTCTCTTCTGGTGGAGAACGGCGTTTAGGGACGGCAGTCTAGGCACTTGGGGTGCTGTGGCTGCGGGCGGTTCTCTGCTTCCAGGCTCCCCTAGGGCACAGGGCCGGGGACGAGGATCGTGCGAGGCAGACACTCGCACGTGCAGCCATCCGTCCCCTTCTGTGCTCATGTTCCCGTCTGTCTCTGTATTGCAAACTCTGGGGCCACCCTGAGGCCTCCCCCTTTTTGTGTCTCCAACACGTCAGGCGCTGTAATATGAACGGGCCGCGGGGTCGGATGGGCCACAGGGAAGGATGGGCCACGGAGACAGATGGGCCATGGGGACAGATGGGCCATGGGGATGGATGGGCCGTAGGGTTGGATGGGCCGTGGGGTTGGATGGGCTGTGGGGAGGAATGGGCTGTGGGGTCGGATGGGCTGTGGGGATGGATGGGCTGCGGGGTCAGATGGGCCGTGGGGTCGGAAGGGCCAGGGGGACGGATGGGCCATGGGGATGGATGGGCCATGGGGACAGATGGGCTATAGGGACGGATGGGCTATGGGGACAGATGGGCTATGGGGACGGATGGGCTATGGGGACAGATGGGCTATGGGGATGGATGGGCTGTGGGGTCAGATGGGCCGTGGGGATGGATGGGCTGTGGGGTCATTTGGGCCATGGGGTTGGATGGGCCACAGGGACGGCATATGCCAAGGCAGGAGGCCGCCATCCATCCTGCTGGGATAGGGACACTCGGGGAACGCAGCTGGAGGCGCTGTGAACGGCATGGGGAACCTTCCGCCCGCCTCGGGCGTCTGTAAGAACGCAGGTGACTCCTGCGAGCGGGTCCTGGGGTCCTGCTCCAGGGCCTAACGCTTTCTTTGCCTTTGAGTCAGGGGAAGTGGTCAGGGAGCAGGCCTGCCGCCGCTGCGGGCGCTCGGGGTGCATGGCCACCTCTCACCCATCGGGGTGGACAAACGGGGGATTGTTTAAGGCTCGTCAGTAGGAGCAGGTCAGAGGAAGCACTCAAGCTCTGTCCTGCACAGCGCTAACCACTGGCTGGCTCTCCCCCGACGCTTCCCACGGTGGCCTCATGGCTGCATCGTGGCTGCCGCTCCCGGAGGGCATGCTCCTGCACAGGAAACCCCCAAAGATGTGGGTGGTGGGGACGAGCCACGCAGACCTCATTTCGATGGCTCTGGCTCTGAGTCCCATCTGCTTTCTTGGGGCTTTTACAACAAGTCCTTGGCCCTCTCCACTGCTCGGATTCAGAAGGGCCTGCTGCACTGGGCTCGGGTCACTCAGGTCACTCCCCAGGCGGACGGGGATGACCATGGGCGAGGGCAGCCTGGAAGGAGGGAGAGCTCATGGGGCTCCAGCTGGGGAGGCCTGGGCCGGTCAGCATGTGGACCCAGGTGCAGCAACCTGGAATGAGGTAGAGTTCATCTCTGGGGTAAGACCGAGGCCCTTGGTGGGGGGCGGGGGGCGGCAGGAGTTGGGACAGGCCGGCAGTTTGGGGTCCAGGCCCGGCCGGCGGGCAGAGGTGGCCACGTGACCTCAGCTCTGGGCTCCAAGGCTCTTTCGGGAGTGATTAGCTCTTCCCCAGGTGTGGCGGGCTTGCTCCGCGATCCCACCAGGGGCTGGGCGCCTCCTCCTGGGGACAAGGGACGCACCGTGGTTGCCCGTCTCAGCCTGAAAGGGAAAGTGGGAAATAATCCAGAAGGACTTCGTTTCATCCAACAGGATCACTTTCCAAGGATCCTTTGTCTCCCAGATGGCGGTTTGGTGGTCAAGGCCCGTCCTCGGCACTTTATCGGCCGGTGCCAGGCGGTGCCGCGTGTGGTGTAGAGGTCGCCGGGCACAGGACAGGGAGCGCGGCCCCCAGCCTCCTGAATTGGAATCTGCGTTTTGAAAAGCGTCTCCGGGGGATTCCTTCGAGCCACGGGCTGCAGTCTGCTTGCCGTGGGCTGGGAGGAGGGAGGTGGGCGCGCACCTGCCACGCGGCCCTGCAGATCGTCAGTGCACGTCCCCGGCGGAGGGGACAGGCGGGGGCCGAGAGTCAGCCTGGGCTGCAAGGGCCGGGCAGGTCAGCCCCGACCGGGGGGGGGGGGGGGGCTGCCTTCTAAAACCCTCACACCACGGCTGCCGGGGGGATGGGGCTGCAGGCGGGGACGGGGAAGGGTGGCCATTTCCCACGAGTCCCGTGGTCACAGCTTCAGCCTTTGTTGCTTCCTAATCTGAAAAAAGCCCCCCAAAACAAAAAACAACCCCATGCATATTTTGTGTTCCAGCCTCCGTGTGGCCTTTGGGTCCTGCGATTCCTCAAACGTGTTGTGTTTCTTCACTGTTCAGGCCCTTCCCTCTGCCACTGTCTACCCCCGTCATGAAGCCCCGGTTCCATCCCCGCAGTCTCGTTGTAAAGGTCACTTCGTCAGGGAAGCGCCCTCTCCCCCAGGTGACATCACATCCCCGGGTTGCTGGTGGTACCTCTTCGTGGCACGCATCTCCGTCTATAATTAAATAACTAATTGCATAACGAGCTGTTCCACGCTCGTCTCCGCCCTCCCCTTGAGGTCAATGCCTCAGAGCCTGTAGCCCTGGATTCTACTTTATACTAATTTGCTCCAAGTGCTCAAAAAAAGAATTTGTTCAGTACACGAGTAAGATGTGGAGCAGCCCCTGCCCGGGACTACGCAGGGCAAGCTGTCTTCTTTCCCGTCGTGAGGCTTCCTACGGCTCCGCCTGGAGCCAGAGTCCTGGCCACACTGCTCTTTACCCCAAGCTGGAGCTTTTCTGATGCCTCCTGCAGCTGCATGTCTTCAAAGGGAATAGAGATTGGTCCCAATCTGCTCTGGGTAGACATCGGAGTTTCCCTCTCCACCTCCCTGTGGCGCAGCCTGTGTCTGCACCGCTTAGGTCGACCAGAGAGCCGACAGAGTCGTGTTCCCACGTCCCTGCCTTGTGTTAGTAGGTGTTAGGTTATGCGTGTAGGTAGTACCGATGCAGGCTGGCTGGGGGCCGGGACCCCCAGAGGGTCCTACAGGACCAGCCAGGAAGGTCCTTGGCTTCGTGCAGGATAGAAATTCAACCTAAGTGGAGAGGAGGTGAGAGCGAGCGAGCCGACACAGAGCATCCAGCGGGACTTGGAAAGGAAAGGAGACTAAGCCTCACCTTTGTTTGGGGTCTAGGGCTTTTACTGGAGACTGTGGTCTCGGATACTTGTCTTCTCAGGCATCCAGAAAATGGTTAAAACAAAGACCGGTGTTTAGGGGTCCCCTATAAGTCACTTATGCCCTGGAGCCAGGGGTCCTGGTGAGTCAGCGTCTGGAAACCACACATGATGACCCCCGCTGGCCACTCCCTAGATGTCAACTATGGTTCTGGAAGCCTCCAGAGAAATCATTAACTCCTTGACCTTTTTAAGGAGGACATACACCATCTCTAAGGGGTGTCGGCAGGGGTGAGGGCCCAGCAAGAACGGAAGCAGAAGGAGCAAACGGTCGTCCTTCGTGGGGTCCCCTCAGGTTTCCTCTTCCAGCGCTGTGCAGAGAAGAGCCCAGAATTCGACACAGACTTGACGCTAACCTCTAACTATGTGCCTTTGGGGAAGTTTCTCTTTCTTTCCACCTATAAGACGTTGGGCAAAGTTCGAGGTGGCACACGGGCGCTGACCCCCCTCCCCGCGCCCCTGGCAGGCGCCATGCAGTGATCAGTGAGGTCCTTCTTGCTGATTCAGAGCCTTTGAGTTCTTCCTAAGGCCGTGCTCTCAACAGCCCCCAGCCGTCGATCCGCGTTGGCACTTACGTTGGACGCCGTCCACCAGCTGAGGACCGCGTGTCCCCTAAGGTTCCCTCTTGCTCAGGCCTTGGAGATTGTGTCTCCTCAGCTGTTCCCAGCAGCCCTTCCCAGGAAAACCCTGTCGGTGCTCAGCCCTCTGCAAAGCCCCCCGCCTGGTCCACCCTCATTACAAGGTGGGAAATAGTCTTGGCTGAGCATCTTGGATGTTCCTCTTCTCTCCCACGTGTCACGGAAGAGAGCTGCCCCACAAGCACGCAGGCCTGTCCCCAGGTCCCCAGGCTGGCCAGGGTTTCAATTCACTGGAGCGTGCATCGAGCAGGACACCTTTAGTCTAAAGAAAATGGCAAAGCCTTCTTCCAAAGCCTTCTCCAAGCTTTCTGCAAACTCCCGAGGTGGTTTTGCTCTCGAGCTTACCTCTGAATTCTGACCTTGGGCCTCCCCTGACCCCCGAGTCACACACTCGCCAGTTCCCCTCTGCAGCTGCCCCTCTGTGTGTGGACTCTCCCCAGGGTGGGCTCTCTGCTCTCAAAGCATCATCACCGCATCAACCATCGAACTTTCCCTGAAGGTTTGGAGTAATGGGGGGTAGGAGTGACAGCACCGGGCCGCACAGTGTCAGAAAGACTTTAAACCTTGGGTGCCCGGGGTTAAGCATCTGCCTTCGGCTCAGGTCATGATCCCGGGATCCTGGGATGGAGCCCCTCTCTGCTGAACAGGGAGCCTGCTTCCCCGTCTCCTCCCAGCTTGTGCTCTCTGCCGCTATCTCTGTCTCTCTCTCTCTCAAATATATAAATAAATAAAAATCTTAAGAAAAAAAAAGGAAAATACCGTAAACCTCAGTAGTCCACATCCCGTGTCTCCGATGTCTCAGCCCACAGGGCCTGAGAGATGGCCACTGTCCAGCTCTCCCTTGAGCCTCAGCCTACTTGCTGGGGCCTGCAGGGGCCGCTTTTGGGTAACGGGCTTGAGCCGTGCAAACGTGTGCAACTTCCGGGCTGACCGCACACTGGCTCATGAAGCGACCCACCTCGAAATAACCGTGGGCCCTAACTGATGCACGACAACCAGAAACAGTTGCTCAGATCACCGAACAGGGGGAAATTCTACGTGGTGCCTGGGTGGTGCAGTCGGTTAAGCATCGGACTCTTGGTTTCAGCTCAGGGCGGTGAGCTCGAGCCCCATGTGAGGCTCTGCGCTCAATGCGGAGTCTGCTTGACCTTCCCTCTCCCTCTGCCTCTCCTGCTTGTGCTCTCTCTCTCTCTGGAATAAATGAATAAATCTTAAAAAAAAAAAAAGGAGATTCCCTGTGTCCCCGGTAACTCTGCCCTGGAGCTATGTTCCCCCCCACCCCCCAACCCGACTGTCTTGTGACCAGGCGTCTCCTCTGCCGCCCTGCCCGCTGCTCCCTTGTGGTGTGTTCAGTAAACCCCTAGGTCCTTGTTCTGCCTTGGTGAACTCCATCACCGCCTGGGCTGCCTCCCCCCCACATTTGGTGCTCCCCCCCATCTGATTGAGGTGCCCCACGGGGCTCCCATCCTCTGTGTCCCTTTTCACTCACTCCTCACATCCCTCTGTTTTCCCAAAAGCCACATGCCTTCTCTCCTGGATGGTCCCCGGAACTCGACTGTTTCTTTACTTTGTCATGCAATTCACCTCTCGCTTTGATGTGCTCGCTCTTTCTGGACCATGCCTTGCAGGGCGATCACGTTTAACTCCAAAGAGGTGCTTCTGTGTATTTTCTTAAGTAAAAAGCCATCTCCTCTGATCAGAGTTTTGCCGTTCCTCTAGGACGGAAAAGCAGCTGGAGTCGGTTCTTGTGAAGAGCAATCGTTCTTTCCTCTTGGTCCCACAGAGGCATAGGGTGCGTCTTGGCCCTCCAGGTGCTCGCAGCTGTGTGGCAGGCACTGGCAAGTAAGCCATCACTTGCCTTGGGGGGAGAGCAGTGCCGGAGAGGGGGCCAAGTGAGACGAGTGAGGGCTCATGGTGCAAACAGGGGAGGGGGTTGGGCGTGTGCAGGGAGGGGGTCTCAAAGGCGATGTAGGGGTTAGAAGCTGGACTGGCAAAGGGTAGGGCGGGAGATACGGCACGCCACCTGAAGGCAGCTGCTGGCACAAGGGCGTGGGGTCTTGAAGGAGCATCTCGAGGTCAACAGGTCAACAGCCCTCCGGTGCAAGTGGGAAGGTAAGAGACGGGGGCGGGTCCCAGGGGTCCTGGGTGGGAGCTCCTACTAACCTGAGGAGTGTCAGGGCTCTTTGAGGAAGACCGCTGGGCAGCCCACTGTTGTGGAAGCTAGACCAGGGTGGAGAGAGGGTGCTAACAGGGGGTCCAGAGAATTGTTTTTCTGGTCTCTCTGGTAGAAGGATTAAGGATCCCTCTAATCAGGAGCAGAGGCAGGTGTGATGGAGACAAGACAACATCTGAAGGACATTAAGGGAGTGTGTGTGGGTGGGACTGGGCTGATGGGGGGTGAGGCCGGAGTGACAGGATTAATGTGTCGATCAAATATTTACTGAACGACAAGTGTGAGGGCCTGATCAGGAATCTGGGTCCCCTGCTTAGGTGCAGACCCCCACCCCATGACCTCTGACCTGCCCCCACAAATAACTCTAAGTACCTCCCCGCCCACCACCACATCCGCCCCTTGGTGTGCACACCTGGGCAGCAGGTGACCCAGTGGTCCCACTGCCTTCTCACTAGAAGCACCTGGATTGCCAGCGGGTTGGACGTCAAATTCAGTCAAGGAAACGGTGAATTTCTCTTTTTCTGGGACATTAATGAGAAGGTTTTCGGATCCAGTCGTGCAGGCAAGTGAGAGCGCTGGACTCTCGGAATCGTGTCTCTGGTGGTAAAACTCAAACAGAGCTAGTTAGAAGAAAATCCCCCAGGAGAGCTGAGAATCACCATTTTCCCTGGGGGAGAGCCACCATAATAGGAGCCCCAGGATGGGGATCGTCCCCCTCCCCATGGTGGGGATTCCAGATTCTAATAGGTCTGGGACACGGGGAGTAGGCTTCGAGTCCGCATACCTCCTCATGGGCTGTGCTTTCAGACTTTGTTCCTCCTTCTTGGGGAAGGGCCCGGGTCCCTCCAGAACCTTCCCGGCTGCCAGCCGAGACAGGGCATGTGGAGTTAGAGAGGTTTGGTATGTTCTCTAGGCTCAATGGCATGACTCTCGACCATTCGGAGAACTTTAATTAAGATTCATTAATTTGCAAGTATCAGAGACCAGCTTGCCTTAAACAAAAATAGAGAATTTTTTTTTTTTTTTTTTTTTTTTTTTGCAGTAACACAGAAGTCACTGACTGGGAAGCCACCAAGAGCCACAGCCGTCACCTTGTATACATGTGTTGCTCCTTCTGGAGCCAGAGGATGTTTCATCTTTGTATTTCCCTGAGATTGTGCTTCTCTGTTCAACCTTTCTCTCTCTCTCTCTTTTAGTTTTATCTATGCTTTTTGACACATGGCATCAGACACCCCACAGCTTCCAACTTCCTTAGCAGTGAGAATTATGAATTCCACCCACTACAGGAAGGATCTGATTGGCTCAGATCGAATCACATGCTCACTGCTGTCTAATCAGTCTGAACCAGGAGGGTGAAGTCCTGTCCTACAGTTAATGCTGCCGGGGTCAACCATGAACGATCTCCATGTACACGGGGTGGCTGGGCCTGTCACGGCTCTGCCTGCATATGTGTGAGCTTTGTCTCTGCCCTAGAAGCTCTAGGAGAGGACAGCAGAGCCCGCGGTGAGGGTGTGATGGCAGGAAGATCAGAAAGCCAAATCCCACGGTGATGCCGGGCACTGGAGTCACAGAAAAGTCTGCATTCTGGGAATAAGGGACTAAGGATTAAGCTCGGGGCGATGTAGGCAACTTCCTTTGGACGATTTGTGTGCTACCAAAGCCGGGTTTTATTGGGGCCTTCATCCAAGAGATTAAGATTCTTTCCACAAATCACATAACATATGAGTGAGGGACAGGTAGATGCAAATTCATCCTGTTGGACTCCAGAGCCATTGCTTCTCATCGTCTCCTATGGGTATTGGGAAAAGCTTCCCTGTCCCCAACTCTAGAAGGTTCTTCCTTGGAAAGGGAGCTCAATTCATGGAGCTCCAGGTGCCTTTCCACTCCATTTAATCTTGCTGCCCTGGGAAGATGGAATGATGCCTCTGCAATCAGTAGACTTAGGAAGAATGATGGGGGTACTTCCTCCCTCCTGGGAGGGATCGGGCCCAGAAGAGAACCCGAGGGCTCTGCTCTGCTGTGTGGCTCCATGGGGCCGCCTCCTGCACAGAAGTCTGCCTTGGTCAGCCGCCGCGGCCCGCAAGCAGGATTGATGCCCGGTGCAGCCCCTCTGCCCCCACGTTAAGCTGCATTGTCAAGTCAGCCTCTGCCCGTATGAATGTCGATATTTTGATCTCTATCTACTTGTTTTATACAAAAATGATCTTCAGGACTGGGCCAAGAGGACTGCTGCCAGCTGGGCAGCCCGTGGAAAGCACACGATGTGATGGCTACTAAGGACATAAATAGCCCCATAACAACAATGAGGATAATAACACGAGTGGTTCCGCCTCTGGGGATTGCCCTTCGCGCTGACATCTTTGCGCGGGTCACCTAGAAACCCTGGCAACCCTGAGGGGGTGGGAGCTACTGGCGACCCCACGAGACAGGTAAGGAACCGGAGGCTGAGGGTGATGCGGATGTGAGCCACGAGCCAAGTCCTACAGCCCAGAGCGGCCGCACGGCCTTGTGGGGAGGGATGGTTCCAGGCCATGGCCTGGTGGGGGACTGCATGGAAGCCTTGAGCGCGACCTCGACGGATCCACAGAGGAGTCCTTGGCGCGCCGGCTTAGCCATTCTGCTTGGCCGTGTTGGTTGGCAAGTCCCAGGGGTGTGCGCTCCACAACCTTCGGGCGCCTCTCCTTCGAATTTAGAGATCATATCATTTGTTTAACTTGCTGAATAAAGTAATTAGTACCTGGGCGCCCGCCTGCCCGGCAGCATGTGTCGGCGGTGTTTACCCAGTGGCTGCCTCAGGCCGCGCCGTGGAAGTGGATGTAATCTGTCCCAAGATTAGGGAGGACGAGGGGCGGCTGGGGTCTCGTCCGTCTCCGTTGTGGGGCCGTCTGGGCAGGGATGGGACTCCAGGAACCTCCCCGCGGGGGCCCGACGTGCCTTCTGGGTACAAGCCATGCAGCCAAGAGCCCCCCTTCCTGGGGAGAGCCTAGGCCTCTGGGAGGCCTTCGAGAGCCCATCCTATTGCCCCAGCCTCCGCTTACGAGGCCGTGCCCCTGCTTCCCATCCCTCTGTTCTCTGTGACAGGAAGGCCCCAGGTCCTCCACAGCCTCTGCTTCGGCCAGTGTCATCCTGTGTGCCTGCTGCTTGCGCCAGGCCCGTCCCTCTGCCATCCCCCTGCCGTTCTCCTGCACAACAGCCTTTCTGTGTCTCTAAATTTGTGAATTCCCCGCACCCTTCCGGTCTCCCTTCTAACCTCCCTTCCTCTGTTTCGCTCTTCCCCAGACTGCTCCACACGCACAGTTGGGAAGGCGGCGTCGTTCAGAGGCTAACAGAGCCTGCGTGCAAACGCCAGCCGTGCGGCCTCTGTGCCGTGTGGCCCAGGCCGAGTTCCCTAACCTCTCTCTGGGCTGGTTTGCTCCTGTGTCAGCTGGGAGACCTCTGAGATTACCCTCCCAAGGATAACGAGCTCATGGACACATAAGCACGCAGAGCGGTGCTGGTCTGGGCATCCCGACGCCCATCACTCTGTCCGGGCCTCCCGGGGGCTCCTCGCCTTCGGGAAGCTGCTGGGACTGCGTTTTGTCCCACCGCCACCCTCCCTGGGCCCTTGCCCGTGGCTCCGGGTCCCGCAGGCAGGCTGCACCTTCCTTTGGGCCCTTGACCTTGGTTAGTGGATCCCAGGCCGCGCACAGGAGGCCGGGCCGGCGTCCCTCCTCCGGCTCTCAGTTCTGCTCAGCTGCCCGTCCCCGTCCTGACCATCTCGGTGGGTCGGGGTGGCTCACGGGGTGCTTGTGTTCCTTCAGCTTCCATGAGTGGAGGGCTCTGCGGCCGAGGCCAGTCTTTCCAGATGGAGAAACCACGGGTCTTGCCCAAGAGAGGGGGTGGGAGGAAGGCTTGGAGGTCCTAACCTGATGGCCAAGGGCCTTGCCATCCAAGCTCAATGTACTGAGGGTGCAGGTGGTCGAGGGAAGGTGAGCGACTCAGGAATGCCATCTCGGTCTGTGGTCTCTGAGCTGCAAGAAGAGAAGGGCAGAGTCTCGAAAGAAGGGCAGACTCTGCTTTCAGAGCAGAGTCGAGACGCCGGGGAGGGGGGGACAAGTTTCTGGCTCCTAGCAGGTAACTGTTCCAATACCTAGAGCTTCCTGAAAGCATCAAGGGTCTGGTAAGATAGTGAGCTCCCCGTCCCCAGAGGGGGTCCATACGGCCTTGTATGGGGCCTGTTATGCTGATAACACTTCTTAAGAGCTTAGGATGTGCGAAGCCCTGCATTAAGTTCTTCATTGCCTCATTTAATCCTCATGTCAACTTTACAAAGGTAGATGCAATGGTCATTTCCCTCATATTATAAATAAGGAAATTAAAGCCCTGAGGGCTTATGCGGCGAACCCAAGTCAGGAAGGCCAAGGTCCAATCCTGGCTTCACCACTTGCATATGTATATGTGCATACATAGCTCACTGCCCAAATGGCGTTCATTGCTCGGCGCCTCGACTTCTGCACCCAGAAGCCCATGAGCTCCAAGTCAGTGTCCAGCAAATGTGAGCTACTCACGTGAACACCGCGGGCTCCAGCCGCTCCTCTCTGGTCAGGTCCCAGGGGCCCGGGGTTGAATCAGGCTCCATTCCTTCTCTCTCACCCATGGTCAGAGGTCTTAACCGTGCCAAGAAACATGTTCTTGAAGACGGTTCTGCAGGATGTTCCCAGGTATCCGTGAACAAGGTCCCTTAATCAAAGCGACTTGGGAAACAGCGGGTTAAAAGAGCAGACCAGGTTATTTCCTGCAGGACGCCTCAGAGCCCTTAAGATGCTAACGTACTGTGACTTTCCGAGGGAAGCTGACCCGTATGCCGTGTTTCCCCAACTTATTTAATCACTTACATCTCTCCAGCCTTTTATTTTTGGCATCGTTGCCCAGGACTGCTGCTGACTCTCGAGTTGATCACTTCTGGAGAAGCTCGTGTCTCGCTGGCTATTGATAAGGGGCCGGGATAAGTCCTCAAGACAGGAGGCGTCATGAGCTGGCCAGAGGCTGCCGGGAGGATGGCCTTGC
Source organism: Canis lupus baileyi (assembly GCF_048164855.1). Taxonomy (NCBI): domain Eukaryota; kingdom Metazoa; phylum Chordata; class Mammalia; order Carnivora; family Canidae; genus Canis; species Canis lupus. The sequence continues at coordinate 8,573,831 of NC_132850.1, forward strand.
CAGCTCTTGGCCAGTGGGAGGCAGGCGGGGGCATGGCGGGGATCTCCGCGGTTCCTGACGCACGTGGCACTGTGGTGGTGGGAGACGTGCCAGCAGGGACCGGGCCCCGACCTTCCGGAGTGTTTGGGTTTCATGCATGTCTCGTCCCGCCCAAGCCTGGCCCCATGTGTGTCCTTCTCTGTCCTGGGCACAGGTGGCTCCCAGGTGCCGTTCTGCGATTTCCGTCTCAGGCTCCAGGAACGTCGGGAGCGTTCAGTCTTCTCCTCACTGTCCTCCCCGGGCGGCCGAGGCATGTACTGACCACAGTGTTGACTATTCCCCCAACTCGATCCGTTCCGTGTCTCCCAAGAAAGCACAACAGGTAAGCTCTTCCCAAGCGCGCGTTACCCACGCCGTACCCTTCTCCTCCTCATTATCCAGCCGAATTATTCCTCCCTATTATAATACAGCACACTTTCCTCCTACTCGTTGGTCCATTTGGGAGTCGCGCCTTGGAGACATCTAGGGAAAGAGGGCGAGGGGCTTTGCGGGGTGGCTGGTCGGGCCGTCTCCGGGCTGCAGGTCTGGAGGTGCCAAGGAGCGCAGGCGGGGGCATCGTCCAACCCCAGGAAAGGACAAGCCAGCAGGTCTGACCCCGTGGCCTCTAGGCCCTTGTGACAAAGAAAAATGAGTCAGCTTCAGCTCCAACGTTGTTTGCTTCCCTCCTAATCGGTGCCAGAGCCCCAGACACCAGGGCTGTAATTACTTATGCTGTCGAGAGAAGGGAGTTCTTAAAGTGATTTATCATGCAGGCGACAGAAAATGACAATTGCTCATCACTTAAAACAATGAGGCTGCCAGACGCTGACCACGCAGGTGCAGGATGCGGAGGGGGCAGCGTTCCGCCTCCACGGGAGGTCAGTGGCGGAGTTAATAAGCAACGAGCCCCCTGGAGGATCCCTCAGGAGAGGGGCACCCCATGGCATCCGTAAGGCCCTGGTCACGGCTGTGCCATAAGTTCAGGCCCTTCCAAAATGTTTTAAAACATTTAGCAAATGTTTACAGTGTCAGGTGCTGTGCTGTTTTGTGTGTGTCATGTCCTGACAACCAGTACGAGGCAGGGGTTGTCCCTCAGGTGTGCCAAGACCCGCAGGGAGGCAGAGGTACCCACAGTGAGCCACCCTGAGGGGCCAAGAGAGCCAGCTGCCATGGCGCACTCATCGCTCCTGCACCTGCTTCCAGGGTGGAAGCTGGTGGCTGGGCTTAAGGTTCCAGAGGCAAAGACCAGCTCTGGGGCTCTCTGTGCACCCACGTTACACCCCCCCACCCCCCCGCTCAGGCCCCCAGGGTGGAGATGGGGATGTCCTTTTCTGATTTTTCTCCCAGTTTTTGTTTCCTTCCGGCTGGTCTCTGCACCAGTGCCCTCCACCTCTCCAGTCCTTCCTGGGATGCTTCACATCCCTTCCACTGTGAATACCTGCTGCTGAGCCGCCTGCCTGCCGTCTGATCCCAGCTCCGCTGTCCACTGGGTGACCTTGAGCAAGGTTTCTGACCTTTCTGTGCCTTGGCTTTCCCGCTCGTAGAGCAGAAAAGTACGGAAAGTATCCCCCTCAGGGTTCTTACAGACTTACAAGAGCTAACGTGTGTAAGGTACTTAAAATGACTTTGTGAGTTAACTCTTATTACTTCTTTCATTAATATTTTAAGCACCCACAGGTTGTAACACAGTGTAGCTGCCACGGGAAATGGTGTGGAAATTCCTTAGAGAATGAAAAATGGAACTATCATATGGTCTGGCCATCCCACTTCAAGGTGTGTATCCACAAGAATTGGAATCAGGATCTCAGAGAGGTTCCCATATTCCCACAGCCCGTGCAGCATTATTCACAACAGCCAAAATAATGGAAACAACTGAAATATTGATGGAGGAATGGATCAAGAAAATGTGTATACTCACAATGGAGTATTAGCCCTAAAAAAGAGGAAATCCTGCCATATGCTACAACCGTGACGAACCTGGACGTCTTTATCCAAAACGAAGTAAGCCAGTCACAGAAGAGCAAACACTGCGTGATTCCACTCACGTGAGCTGTCCAAATAGTCAAATTCGCAGAAGCAGAGTAGAGGGGTGGTCGCGGGGGCTGGAGAGTGAGGATTGAGGCCTTGCTGTTCAATGGGCATGGGGTTTCAGTTAGCAAGCTGAAAAAATTGCATAGATTTGCTCTACAGCATAGCACGTATCATTAACAAGACTCTAGTGTGCGCTCAGAACACTTAAGAGTATAGATTTCATGTTACGTGTGCTTTGCACAAAAACAAAAGCAAAAAAAAAAAAAAAAAAAACCAAGGGGACATGAGGAAAGTTTTGGAGGTGATGGATGATGTCTACTGTGTTGATTGTGGTGTATGAATTCATCAAATTGTATTCCTTAATTATGTGAATTTTTGTATATTGTTCCCTCAATAAAGTTGTTAAAAAAGAAATGAAATTCAAACAATATGAATCTTTATCAAAATGAATAAATGGAAAAAAAGTATTTTGAGCACCTGGCAGGTGCTAGTGCTGGAGCTGTCATCGGAGATACAGTAGACACCCTCACAAACGTAGCCTCTGCCCTCAGTGTGCATAGCCTTGTTGAGCAAGCAGGCATTAGTCGGTTAATCATATAAATAATCATGTACTTAAAATCATGACAAATGCTGCAAAGAGGGAGTACAGAAACCAGATCATACAACAGGGCTGTGTGACCTTCTGTGGGCAATCAGGAAGTTTCCTGGGAAGTGATGTTTAAGCTAAAACCTAAATGATAAATAAGGGGCCACCAGGCAAGGGGAGAAAAGGAGATAGTGTTCCAAGTATACCTCAGCGCCAAAAGCAAGCATATGCAAAGGTCCTGGGGTGGAAAGAAGATGGCGTTTCTGCTGAGGCAAAAGGAAGACCAGTGTAGTCAGGGCACAGAATGGCTTTAACGATGTGAGGGGCATGTGCTTATTTTCCGCTCCTGGTGTTTCTTGACTTCTCTCTACCCCTTTCCTCCCTCCTCTTGGAGAAGACAAGTGATTATTCTCACTTGAGAGTTTGGGAAAAGGGGCCGAGTATACTGGGCTCAGCTACCCCTTCTGTCTCCTGTAGGGATCTCTGGGGGGAAGCCCGCTGGTCTGCTACTCCATGTGGCTGGCTGTGTGAGGTTGCTCGGCGCTGAGGTATAATTAGGGAACTCAGTGTGGCCACCTGAGCATGGTCCCTAACAGCACACTCTCTGGACTCCCTATGGTTATAAATCCAGGCAGGAAGAGGGAGAGGGGTCACTTCCTGAGCCCTAGCGGAGGGGACCAGATTGTACAGGCCTCATCAACCATCCTCCTTTTCTCTACTTGCCAGACCAGAGCTGAGTGATTATCACTTCGGAGGGTTGGTCAAGGGCTAAGTAGCCGCCATTTATGTGCAGCCTCGTTTTCCTTCACGGTTGGAGCGGTAGGCATGGGGGAAAAGGAATCAGGGAACCTATTTAATACTGAGTGGCCCGGGGATCCAATTATACGTCCCTTCACCAGAAAGTTAGTCCATTTTAATGGAATACATCAACAATTTAACAACAATTTAAATGGTGTTCTCTCCCTGATGAGAAATTTGAGCTCTCTGGTTTTGCCTCTGAGCCCACTGAGGTTTTGCAGCTGGATTCTGGCCTGGAGCATGAGAGACCCCTCACTCTTTTACCCCAACTCAGACTGCAGATTGTGGGAGCCCATCAGTCCCCGTGCAGCTCATTATAGAAGGAACATGCCTTCCACCTCATCTCATCCTTAAGAGAACCCTGCAAAGGGAACAATATTGCCCCGTTTTATGGCTAAGGGGACCAAAGCTCCCAGAGGAGGCAACTGGCCAAAGATACAATGCAGAGTGGAGGCTCTGGGAGTCGAGCCCAAGTCTCTGCGATCTCAAAGGCCCCTCCAACAGCTGTTGGGAAGCCTCATCATTTTATTGGTCAGGGTTTGCTCATTACTAGCCTATGAAGGAAAGATGGCGTGCCTCTGAAAATGAGAGGCAGAAGCTTCAGGAGCTTCAGACCATGAGCCGGGGCACCATGACCTTTAGGATCCTCTTTATCTCTCACCTACTTGTTTCCTTTACTCTCACAGTGGGCAGGCTTTTCCCATGTGCTGCAGAACGGGGCCACTCATGAGCCCAGCCTCCTATCCCCCCGCCAGTTCCTGGATGACTACGCACCTCTCAGCTTAAAGATCCCTTCTTTAGGGAAGCCCTCCCAGATGGCAAGGCTTGATCTCTGTGTCATTCACCTCCATGGCACTGATCTCAGTTTTAAATTATATATTTGTGTGGTTATTTAATTAATCTGATATCCTCCATGAGACAGACTCTGAACCTCATGAGGACAGTGCCTGACACATCCCTGGCACTCGCTAGACACTCACTGAATAAACTCAGCAAGTGAAGAAGAGGTGTTTTATGCAGGGAGAATAATAACACATGCCCAGGCCCAGAGCAGAGAAAGAATCTGACACTCTCAAAGCAGGCATGTCAAGGGTCTGATCAGACTTGGCCAAAGGCTGGATAGTTAACGTGTTGTCAGCCCACTTAAGGGTTTTGGATTTTTCTCCCAGCCCAATAAGAATTTGGATTTGCTAGGTTTTAAAGGAGTGGAGAGGTAGGAACTGTGTTTCAGCAAGATCGTTTTGGTTGTAGCAAGGGGTGAAACTGGAAGCAGGGAGAGTGGGAAGGAGGCCATTGCAATAGTCCAGGAGAGAAGCCAGGCTGACTTGGAATAGGCTGGTGGCAGTGGCATTGGAGAGAAATGGATAAATTTGGGGATAGGATGGATAGGACTTGGTATTGGGTGTTGAGAAAGGTGTCAAGGAAGATGCTCAGGTTTCTAGCCCAGGGAGCAAAGGGCTGTCGGTTTCAGCAGGACTGAAGTGGGGTACAGGCCAATTCACTGTGGCACGGTGGAGGCCTGGTTCCCACCAAGCTCTGGAAATCCTCCCACATCTTTTGAGGAAGGGCTCAGTGGTGCCACTTAGTGCCACCCTCACCAGGTAGATTTATTCCATTACAGATAGCTGTTCCAGTCCAACTCTCTGGCCACCTAATGTCTCAACTGGATCAGCTACAGGAGCTCATGAAATCTTTGCTGAGCCACAATGCAGAATAAGACACGCTCACGTGGAAACCAGAGGGACAGTGTCTTCTCAGTCCCGAAAGCCCAGCTGAGCCAGGACAGGGTTTAGGAGGTCTGAGCCATTTTGGGTTTGTTCACACAATCCCAGATAAGAGCACCAGGGGGCTCACTTGAGTCTCGAGAAAGATTATCCTGGGCCAAAAAAGGAAGTTGGGTTTGTTACCTTTGTCTTGCATGGATTTTAATAGATTTAGTAAACTTAACAGACGCGAGGCTTAATGCCTAGAGGAGTAGCACAAGAGGCTGAGATCGACTGATTGATTATCATTCACCCAGCAAATAGTTGTTGAGAGCTTGGAGTATTATGGGATTGGAAGACTTGTACTTGCTGCTCATAGACCAGGTAAACCTGGACAGCCCTTTCTCCTTCTCGGGTTGATAATTATAAAAGCCGCACTTTACCGAGTCATTAACATCTTCAAGGTGTTGATCACTTTAATCCCTCAAAGTGGTTTGACCTCTGAGATTGATGGTTTGACTTTTGAGGTCAGTATAATTACCCCCATTTTATAGAGGGGGAAGCCCTGAGTTGGAGAGATTTGTTCACAGCCACATGGAAGGTGGCTGGGTTCAAACCCAGTGCTGAAGATCAAGGGAAAACCTTACTAACTTGTGCCTCTAAATACTAATTACTGTCCCCTGGGGTATCTTGGCAGTACAATACCATGAAAGGATTGAAGCAGAAGGATGACATGAGCAGATTCTTTAGAGAGGATGGGTACAGTGGGGAGTGACCAGAGAGGAGAGGTCATACTGGTTCGGCCAGGGATGGGGCTGGAGAGAGGGCAGAGTACACAGGCCTGCCCCAGGGGACAGGATATGAGCTGCCCTGCCAGGGGTCAATCCCTGCAATGTGGGGGCTGAGTGCACAGTGGGGCGGGGGATTCTGAGGATGTCTTGTGTGTGCTACAGGATGGTGGAGCCATTGGCAGGAGTAAGGAGGGTGGAGGAAGAACAGGCTATGGGGGAAGATGAAAGCTCTACAGCGTAAGGCGGCCTGGCTGAGCTGTCCCAGGCAGTGGTGCCTGAGAAGGCCCTGGTCTTCCTTGGTGTGAAATTCTATCATTTTTATTTATTTATTTTTAAAAGGTTTTTATTTATTTATTCATGAGAGACATACAGAGAGAGAGGCAGAGACACAGGCAGAGGGAGAAGCAGGCTCCATGCAGGAAGCCCAATGTGGGACTTGATCCCAGGACTCTGAAATCATGCCCTGAGCCAAAGGCAGACACTTAACCACTAAGCCACCCAGATGTCCCAAATTCTATCATTTTTAAATGATTTCTGAGACAGGGGCCATGTCTTCCTGTTCAGTCTTTAAGAATTGTTTGAAATTGTGTGTGTGTGTGTGTGTGTGTGTGTGTGTAGAAGTGCGTCTGTTTATTTTTCAGCTTTTAACCTTGCTAACTTTGCCTCTTAAATACTAATTATCTGTTGGATTATGATAATCCTGTTTTCTTGAAACAGCTCCACAGGCCCTTCCTTTCTGTGAAAGGCCAAGCATGTGGCTGTCTCTGTGCAGAAGGCCTCTGGACAGCACCAGTCCTGGGCTAATTACCAGGGAGGCCAAAGCTCTCAGAGCAGACAAGGTGACTTGGGGTTGGCAGCCATAACATCTCCACAGTGGAACTCTGGTCTCCAGGCAGAAGCTGCTACAGCAAGCCACCGGCCAAGATGCCTCCTGTCCCCTCAGGCCTAATGAGAAGAGACAGGCCAACCACGGAGTCTGCTCGCCAGAAGGTGAGGGTGTCTGTGGGGACCAGGCGGGTTCTTCCCTGGGCCGGCTGTCAGCCTGATTGATGCTTGAGGGGAAATTATCTTCTTCCTGTGGGGACAGAGTGGGGACACTGCATAGTCACCAAGCCCCCTACTCTCTGGAACCAACTCTGCCAACTTCAGAGCAGAGCCTTTCGTTAAGGCAGATCATGGGTAGAATGTGTGTGTGTGTGTGTGTGTGTGTGTGTGTGTGTGTAAGGTGGCAAGTGTGGGATCTTCAGGAGATTTGAAAGGTCAAGGTCTTCCTTCAAGGATGGGGGTGCAGGGAGCAGATATATGTGAGAGGTGATAAGAACCATTCAATCCTCTCCCCAACTCCAGCACTCTATGCAGTGTGGGATAGAATAGTGGTTAAACTGTGTATAGGGGAGAAGAAAGAATCTTCACTTTGCTCTTCTGAGTTCTTGCCTGAGACCCCTGTAATAAACGATAGATTAATAAGAGAAAGACAAATACAAGTTTACTAACATGTGTACCTCGTGACTGCATGGGAGATCCCCAGGGAAAAACGAGTAACTCAGAGAGGTGGTTTGGAACTCGGGCTTAAATACCTTCTTCAGATAAAGGCAAAAGAAAGAAAGGTATGGGAAGTTAGTTATGGGGCAGCGGAGTGGTGACCAGGAAAAGCACAATAAACAAGAATATGGTTTGTTGTGCAGATTTAAGTTGGTGCCATTTTCACTGGTGAGGGTCTAAAGATATCCCTGGAGATTGACCTGTGTCCTTCCTGGTAGGTTTGTGTCCTCCTTTTAGGCAAAGGAGAGAGAGAGAGCTTTTCCTGTACCTGCTTTTTCTCGATTGCCTTCAGCTCAAAATAATCCTTAGGCCAAAGAAGCATATTCTGGATGACACATTCTGGGTGGAACCTTTACCTGTTTGGAACCTGTCAAAGCTTGTTTGGTTCGAATTCTAACTCTAGTTTTTCCTATCTGTGTGCCTGTGGTCAGGACACTCAACTCCTGTGAAGTTTAGTTTATGTAAAATAGAGACAATAACAGAAATGAGCTCCCAGGGTGGTAGCAATAGCTAATGAGATTGTACGGCATCCTGGGTGCCTTAGACAAGAGAAATGGATTCTCTCACAGCTCCGGAGCCTGGAGGTCTGGGATCAAAGTGTGGGCAGGGTGTGTTTCTTCTGAGGGCCATGAGGGAGGTGTTAGGTTTTTCCCAAATGAATGGCGGAGAAATTAAAAAAAAAACAAAAACAAAACAAAAAATGGCAGAGCCAGGCAGTAGGTTTGAGAGTGCTTTAATGGGGAGTGCTCCCGGGCGAGGTTCCATGACTCAGAGGGGCTTGAGTCAGGGAAGTTGCACCCAGGCAAACTGCAGGGGGTTTATAAAGAGTTTTTTGGGGGGGGGAAGATGGGGGCAGGGTGGCATTCCAATTAGGGCAAGGGTTACAGGTCTTTGTGTGCTAAGGTAGGGTAGGGAGGCAAGGCGGCCTTATTGGGAAGCTGCTGGCCTGGGGTCGTCATTTGGAGGTCCCCAGTCTTGCCAGCCCAACAGGAGGGTCTGTCCCAAGCCTCTCCCCCTGCCTTGTAGATGGCCACCTTCATGTCCACATTCGCCCCCATGTTCAGGGTCCCTGTATGTGGATCTGTTTCTAAATTTCTCCTTTTTATAAGGACACCAGTCATATTGGATAAGGACCCACCCTAATAACCTCATTTTAATTTAGGCAAAGATAAGCAAAGATCCTCTCTCCAATTAAGGTCTATGTTCTGAGATACTGTGGGTTAGGATTTCAGTTTATGGATTTTGGGGGTGGGGCACACAATTCGACTCATGACGCAGGCAACACATTTAGTGCTGGGCACAAAGTGAGCATGCTGAGACTCATCACCATTGTCACCAGCATGATTCCTAACCTCCAGCCCCATCTCATGCTGTATTTCAGCCTCCATTACCTGCTTGTTCCCTAATGCTCCCTATCCTATTAATTCTCACCCTAACCTCTACCTCCTGTCCTTCCTGACCTGAGGATTCAATTGCCATCCCCAAGACAGAAAAGAATCCTCAGTGAATGGTGTGACAAAGGTTGGGATCATCAGGAGTGGGCACCACAGGTCCAGCTGACAGGTGAAGTCTTCCTCGGGCATCCGTGATGGGCTGTACCCTGGGACTTGTTCACTTCTAGAGAAGGATGCGCGTAGTGGTTAAGAACTTGGACTCTGATGTCCAACTACCTCCTAGCTCAAGGATTGGCACACTATAGCCTGTGGGCCATATCTGGCCCTCTGCCTGACTTTGTAAATAAACTTTTATTGGGATTCAGTCGCGTTCATTCATTTACATATTGTTTATGGTCACTTTTGCTCTTCAAATGTAGAGTTCTGTAATTGTAACCGAGACCATTTGGCCTGTGAAATTGGAAGCATTTACTCTCTGGCCTGCCACAGAAAAGGCAAATATCTTAACTTCTCTGTGTCTGGCCTCCCCATTTATTAATTGGAAACGGTAATGATACATTCCTCATGGTACCTTCTGCCTATTGCAATGGGACTGTTGTGATTATTAAGCGAGCTGATGCGTGCGATCCTACACTGGCAATTAGTACTATTATTACACGGCCATTAGTGTCACTATACAAGCCACAGCCAAACTCCACGGACCCAGAGCCATGTGCTCTCAGCTGAGTGTGTGATCAGGCCAGAGGCCCAAGTACTCAGCTTTGATGGAGGATCTAAACCTCTAGCATCTTTCTGCCAGAGAAGACCTCCTCTGGCTACTTGTGGTTTGCACAGATAGATGTGCGTGTCTCTCCTGTCTTTATTTCCAGGCCGTTCCGGGCCTGGAACTCACCCCTGGCCCTGTCTATGCTACTCCATTGGGTTCTTACGTAACGAGAACCTATTATGTGTATGCAGAGAGCCCAGGGGTGGGCATTAGTATGTCTACAGATAAACACGACATCATCCTCGTCTTTAAATTCATCATCTTCCTTCCGATTCTTATGTAACAGGGCACCTGGAAGATGGGACCGAACAATTTTTGAAGCCTACAAACTGATTTTAAAAATTATGGGCAGCTTCTGTCTTCAAGGGTGGAGACTGGAATTTACCTTTAGGGCAGACTGTCCCTTTGTTCTTGGCAGCACCTCGTGAGGGGCCCTCGTAGTTATGTAAATGAGAAGCGAGGCTAGTTCTCCCCGGCTTTTGGAGAAGACCTAAATGCAATTGCTTCCAACTGAGATGCTAGGTGTGCGGCTTAGTAATGTAAATCAGGGGAGTATTTTAGTGGAACCATGCCTCTGCAAATGATGTTTCCTTTACAGAAATGTTTCCTTTCTAATTCTGGATTCACACTGCCCCATGCTTGTAAATTGTCGCATTTGTACCGAGATGGTGAGATTTTTTTCTTCGAGCTGTTGTTGGAAGGGAAGCGGGTGCTGGTGAGGTGCAGAACACAGGAGGGGCCGCAGCCCACCTTCTGGTCACTGCTGAGGGAAGAAGGGGGACAGGGGCGGGACCGGGGGAGACCCAGACCTCGGGAAATGTGCTTGGGGTTCTTGTAGGGTTGTCCTGTTGGGGATCTGGTGCCCCTCTGAGTGGGTGCGGGTCAGTTTCTGTGCCGGTCTATGCTGCCCATCATTTTGGGATAAGATCTGAGGACTTTGAGGCAGATTTGTGTTTGGAGAGGGAAGGCTGGCCGGCAGCCTGCGGGGAACCGGTTCGGTAAAAGGTTTAGAGGGTGGGTTTGGGCCTGGATGTTCCAAGAATGGCCCCTCAGAGCCGTAGCCCTCAATGATGCTTTATGCTGTACTTCCTCTCATTAGTCCCAAATCTTCAGTAAGATCTTGCTAAAGTTCCAGCCTGTCTGCAGCAGGGATGTAGGAATCAGGGGGGCAGACCTGGGTAGGTGGTGACTCACGGTACGGGAGGAGCAGCCACATCCTGAGTGAGGGCATCAGAGGGGGATATCTGGTGGCATCAGGAGACGTTAGCTGGGCTCGGCAGCCTCCTGGCCTCACTGGAGACTGCGGCGGCAGCTCGTTCCGCGACACCCGGGCTGTCCTCCGGAAACCCTCAGAAAGGGCCGGAGGACGGGGTGAGGGGTCAGTTTCCAGCAGTTAGGGGACGTCCTCCTGGATTAGGAGAAACCGGCCACTTGTCACCCTTCATTTCTGCACCTGTTACACAAAACCATCTGGCAATGATCGGTACTTCCTTTCGTCGTCGTGGAGTAGTTCGTTCCCTGCCACCTTTTCCCTGGCTGACACGCAGGGTCCAAGCAAATTGGGTATCTGTCCTATCGATGTGGGGTATGACAGCCCTCAGATAATGCCACTGTGACCGGCTGTCCAGAGGCACCCAAACCCTTCAGGACTCATCGACAGGTGCTGCAGGTGCCAGACGCCGAGAGCTCACGAGGAGGGAAGAGGAGGGCACCCCCTAGGACAAGCATCCCTCAAGTCGGAGCCATGGTCACCGTGGCAGGTGGCCCTCCTGGGAATCCTCACGGTGGTGTCAGGCCTGGACACTGAAGGTGATTGTGCAGGGCTGCAACCCGAGAGGAAGGCTCCTCTGTGCCACCCAGGCATGCTGTGAACGACCCTCTGGACCTTGGCAGGACTTCTTGGTCTTTCGGTAAAATCTCTGGAGCTTCCGAGAGCCGGACGCTCGGCTGTGTCCCCTGAGCGGGCGCTGGGATCATCGCCGTGGGGAAGCTGGGGGGTGCTCTCTGGGGGTGGGGGAGGCAGGCCGTCAGGAGCCAGTGCCCTCAGGGGACCTCCGGAAGAAGGGATCTCAGAGGAGCGGGAGAGGAGAGCCCGGGGAGGAAAACCCGAAGCTCGGAAACCAGCCCGCGGGCTGGCGAAGTGGGCCACTTCCCTCGGAGGCCCCACCTCCCTCACGGGCGGCTGCTGGCATCAGGCTGCCCTCGAGGTGCAAGGTTTGGCCAACGGCCCGCCTTGGCAGCCTGGGGAGCCGCTGCCTGTTGGTGCATACCGTATGCCAGCCCACATGCTAGGCCCTTGCCCAGGTGGGCCCCGGCCCTGGAGGGAGCCTGGCGCTGCCCCCGTGTCTCTGCGCGGCCCTTCAAGGTCCTCAGAGCGTAAGCCTGGGAAGACAGGACCCAGGGCTGCAGGCCCCGCGTGAGGATGCGGAGGAGGCCGCGGCCCGGATGCAGCTCCCAGCCCGGGTGGCCAGAGAGCCCTGCCCTGGGCCTGGGTGCTGTGGGCTCCGGAGGAGGGAAGCCCTGCCCAGGGTCTGGGTGCTGTGGGCTCCGGAGGAGGAAAGCCCTGCCTGGGGGTCTGGGTGCTCCATCTGCGGAAGAGGGAAGCCCTGCCCGGGGTCTGGGTGCTGTGGGCTCCGGAGGAGGGAAGCCCTGCCCGGGGGTCTGGGTGCTCCATCTGCGGAGGAGGGAAGCCCTGCCCGGGGTCTGGGTGCTCCGTCTGTGGAGGAGGGAAGCCCTGCCCGGGGCCTGGGTGCTGTGGGCTCAGGAGCAGGGAAGGTCCGGGCCGCCCAGGCCCCCCTGGAAGTTCTGCGGAGCAGGTCGGACGCTGTTCCCTCGGCCGGGCCTCTCTTCCAGGGAGGACGTTTAATAAGTTTCGCGGAGGAAGTCTCAGTTACCAGTAACGACTTAACAAAGTTAATTAGACTAAACAGCAATTATCGTGTCTTCTCATTGTTCAATTATCTGCTGAACTGGTGTTTCCTGATTAATTTTCTGATTAAAATGTATTAAACTGAAAAGACCCGCAAACAGGTCCTGACAGGCTCCCAAAGAAGGGGGGAAGCTGGAGCGGGTTACACCGGGCGGCAGGGCGGCGGCGAGCTGAGCTTGGGGAGGGGTGGGTGTCCAGGGCCAGGGTCAGGGCAGGGGGAGGAGCCAGTGAAGGCGAGGGGGTGTCCTGTTCACCCCCATCCCCGCAGACCAGACTCTGCGTCTCTGCTCAGAGCCCTTCCTTCCCCAAACCTCCGCTGGCTCCCAGGTGCGGGTGGCGTCCGGGCAAGGGCAGCTGCATGCGGAAACCTGTGTCTTGCCCCCCCGCCCCCCAGCCTGCCCCAGGTGTCTCATAATCACTTTACCATAAAAGTCCTTAAGGGCCTTCCCTGCGGCACTTGTGTCCTGGCCTTCGGCTCTGGCCAACCTCGCAGGTAACCCCAAGGGGCCTGCACAAGTCTGCGGACCAGGCGGGCTTCGAGCTCCTGACCTCGCACCCTGGATGGCAGGGCCCCTGGCTTCCTCCTCCGTCCCCTGCCCTCTCCCCCAGCGCCAGGCTGCCCCCTCCCTTCCTCGCCCTTGGCTGGTAACCGATGTGCCCGATGCGCCCTGAGCCCCTGACGCAGTCCCACAAGAGCGCCCTCGTCTTCCCATCACCAGACCCACAAACCTCCTCCTCCGGCTACAGTGAAGGACGCGTCCCTACTGTTAACAGGCGCCGACCCTTCTGACGGGCCCTGGATCCGGATTCCTCACCTTCTCCAAGCCTCTGTCCTTGTAACTGAGCCTCGTTCCCCCACCACCACTTTCTCCACTGGCTCAGTCCCATTAGCACACAAAATGCCTTGGTACCGCTCCTCTTAAAAAAAAAAAAAAACGCAAAGCCGAGCCCCTTCAAGCAGAACACTTTTGGATGCCGGGTACACCTGGCGGAAACAAAAGGGTGAAGCAAAAGCTCCTCCCCTCGACCCCACCGTCCATCCCTGTGTTGCCCATTTCCTACTATATCCTTGGCGACAAAACTGACCAGGAAGCTACATGGCCTCCCTGTCCTCGCTTGCCCCCCCGCCCTCCTCCCCACCCTGGGCTCCACCTGGCTGCGTCCCCGCTGCCCCTGAACCCGCTCTTCTCACCACCAGTGCCCCACGTGCTGGCCAACTGCTCCTTCCCCCTCTTTTCTCATCCTCCCCAAGCTCCCAGCAGCCTAAGACGCAGTGGATCCATTTGTCCTCGAGACGCGCTGCTCCCTAGGCCGGCCTGGGCCTCTCCTCTCCTCGAACCCAAGCCCCGGGGGTTCTGTGTCTTGTCTCTATGGTCTCCTAGGTTGTCTCACAAGCCCCGGCTTTAGACACTGTGGCTGTTCTTCCCACAGGCCGAGCGGCTCACACGTTAGCCCCTCGAGCGCAGATCTCTCCTTGAGCTGCGGGGTACACGTCCTACCTGGACCTCAATGTCCCGCGGGGACGGCGACGGACACTGGTATGGAAGCCTGTGCAGGAGTCAACGGCCGGTCGCCGCCACACCTAACCCAGATCCGCTCCTCCCCCGCTCTTGCACATCTAGTAAATGCCAGTGTTGTTTGCCCAATTCCGCAGGCTAAAAATGTGGCTTCTTTCTTGAATCTTCTCCTCTTCGCACCCCCGCACGGAGCCAGCAAGTGTTGCCGGTTGCCTCCACACTGGATCCTGTTTCCGCCCCTCCTGTCCATCTCACTGCTACCATCCGGGGCCGAGTCGCGGCAGTTCCTCCCTGGACCACTGCCTTCCAGTAGTGGCTCCTGCTCCTGGTCCTGCAGAGTCCTTTCTCCACGGAGCAGCGTATCTGTTATGCACTGCTGTGTAACGAGTCATCCCATGTATGTAGCATAAAGCAACGACCATCTTACTTGCTCACAATTCTGTGGGCCAGCAACGTGGGCCCAGCTAGCTGGGCGGTTTCTCTTCTGGTCTCACCTTCTTCTCTTCCGCTGCCATCAGCTGGGAGATCACCTGGGGCTGGTTGGTCTAGGGACCCTCAGTACACGGAGGCCTTGTCTCTGTCCTACTTACTTTCATCCTCCAGGAGGTGACCCTAGGTTTCCTCACGTGGCCAGGTGATTTGTGCCTGGGTCTTAATTTATAAAGACGCCACATGGAAAGGACATTTAATGTTATACACAGAGCTCCATGCAAGGCCACAGGGGGAAGCAGGAGGTAGAAAGGAGTGAGGGGACTGCAAAAGCCACAGCCTTTATTGGGGTTTCCATGGGGAGCAAGGCAGGGCAGGGCAGATGGCTCAGGATTAGCTAGTTTGAATAGTTCTGGAGGGTTGAGGCATAGGGGCCATTCTTAGTTGTCTGGGACATTGGACAGGTTGCTTTAGGCCAATATTTCCCCTGGTGCATGAGAGACAAAGGAGATGGCTTGGGAGGCGGGGCATGGGCTTGGTTGGTTTGTTTTTGCGAGACAGGCCCACTGAGTTGTTTGCTGTCTCTAGGAGTTTGCTAGCTCTGGGAGGGGTGGTCCCGCCCCAGCCAGCAAGGCCCCCCAAAGATGCCACAGATTAATTCTATAAAAATATAAGCAGTACACAAGATAGCAAGAGGGTGGAGGCTTAGCCTTGGAAGTCCCAAACATCACTTTCACTGCCTTCTATTGACGAGAGTAGGTCCTGAGGTTGGCTGGGACAAGTGGGTGGGTGGAGAAGCAGACTCCTCCTCTTGATGGGGGCGTGGCAATATCACACTGGGGATGGGAGGGATGTATTTTGCTACATATACCACAAGCAGTCAGAGAGATATTTTGAAGGTAGGAATCAGAGGATGTATCTCTCCTTGCAAAACCCTCTGGTGGCTTTCTTCCTGTTGTTACTGAAATACAAATCTGTGGCCCTGCAGGTCCTTCATGATCTGGCCCCCCTGCCAACCTCTTTAATGTTATCCTTCACCCCTACCCATCCCTACCCTCCACCATGCTCAGGTCACCCTGGCCCTCTCTCTATTTCTCAGATGCTTCTAGCTAAGCCCCAGACCCGGCTCTTTCCCGCTGTCTGGAGCACTCTTCCAGAGAGTTAGCAAGTTTGGCTCCTTTAACCATGCTTTTAAGGTCTCAGCTCAAGAGTAAGCAACGAGAGAAGGCTTCCTTAACCTGCTAACCAAAGCACACCTTCCTTACTTCTACCACAAAAGTCCCTCTCTAATGCATTTCTGTGTATTTCTTCTTACTTAAGATAACTAATGCTTGTGTAGTACTTACGTGCGAGGCACCCTTCTAAGCCCTTTATAGATATTACCCCACAACCCCACAAGATATGCTCACAACCACCCTATAAGGCCGATACTATTGGTGACCTCCATTTTGCAGACGAGGAAACTGAGGCATGGAAAAGTTAAATGACTTGATTAAGCTCACACATTTCTATCATTTCTATCACCTTTACTTTTGTTGGCTTCTTTATTTATTTTTTCACCCCACCAGAAAGTAAGTTTCATGGGGGGTAAGACATTGGCTTTGGGGTCCAGCATTAAATTCCCAGTGTCTAGAATAGTGCCTACTATCCAGTAGATGTTCCATAAATATCTGTTGAATAAGTGAATAAACCTTCTGGTCCACTTTGTTATCACATTCATCTACCATACTTCCTCATGTGTTAATTTGAACTTTTCCCCCACTCTGTAGCCATCTCTACCACGTAAGTAAAGATAATTCCGTACCTGGTCCTTGTACCTGCTTCTGTAGGCTCACTCTCACTTTCTCCAGCCCACGGCAGAGTGAGCAAGCTGAAATAAAAAGTTAGGTCACATCCTTCTACTTAAAAACCTCTCCTAGTCTTCAATTATCATCACAACAAACCACAAACTCCTTAGAATTGTGGGTCTTCCATTTATTTATTTATTTATTTATTTATTTATTTATTTATTTATTTTTAATTTAATTTAATTTAATTTTAATTTTATTTAATTTTATTTATTTATTTATTTTTGAATTGCGGGCCTTCCTGATCAGAGTCCCTTTGCCTCTCCTCCAGACCCCCAGACCCAAACTCTCCACTACTGCCCAAATTTGTGGGCTCTTCCCACATCCCTGCTCCTGGCTGGGTGCCTTTCCTCTCTTTCTCTTTGCAAACTCCTATTCATCTTTTGAAACCCAGTTTAAATGATCCTTATTCATCTTCCTGGGTATGTAGTTTGTAGCTCACGCCTCCATACTATGGATACTCAGCCAGCCATCTATCCATCTATCCAGTAAATATTTACTGAGCATTGCTTTCGGAAGCTCCGTCTATAGGTTAGAAAGGCACATGAATGGTTTTTGAGCGTGTGTGGATTTTTTTCATGGATTCATCTGCATGTTTGTTTCTTCCTTTACATTGAAAGCCTCATTTGGTTTTATATCCCTAATGCTTTGCTTAATAAAGGCTTGCTGGATAAATGAAGATAATTGTGAAACAAGCCAGCACAAACTATTGTGGGAGAACCTGCAGCAGACCTAATCCGGGGTGGGAGGGTCAAGGCAGGCATCTGGGACAAAGGCGATGTTGGACATCGCCTGAGCTAAGATTTACCTCTATCTTGCCTTCCCCCCTCTGACTGTGAGCTTCTTTTTTATTTTTAAAAATATTTTATTTATTTATTCATAAGAGAGAGAGAGAGAGAGACAGGCAGAGGGAGAAGCAGGCTCCATGCCAGGAGCCTGATGTAGGACTTGATCCTGGAACTCCAGAATCACACCCTGGGCCAAAGGCAGGTGCTAAGCCACTGAACCACCCAGGCATCCTTGACTGTGAGCTTCTTAAGGGCAGGGATTCTGTGTCACTCATGTTTGATCAGGGCCAGCATATAACATAGTGCTTGGCACATATTAAATAACTCAATAATTTTTTTTCACAATTTTTAAAAAATTGTGGTAAAATACACACAACATAAAATTTGTGGTCTGAACCAAGTTTTCAGTGTCCAGCTCAGGGGTATTAAGTGCACCAACGTTGTTGTGTGACTATCACCACCATCCGTGTCTAGAACTTGTTTTCATATCACAAAACAAGAAATGAGTTTTGAATGAATAAATGAATAGCCTTTTCCTTGCTCCCTATTCCCGTGCACCTACCCCACACCCAGGGTTTGAGGCGGCTCAATAATTAAATTTACCCACAGCATCTCTTGCCTGAGGTGAGACCTTGTCACACTACACGAAGCCAGACAACGTGATAGAAATCTACTAGGAGCAATCAGATTCAGACTGGGACCACATGGCACTTTGCCTTCAAGCTCTTTGTAAATCAGGGTGTTCCCGTACCCCAGACCTGGGAGAGCTTTGTTTTATCAACTCTGCCACTGAGTTGGAATTCTAAATTGGTCCCTGGCATCTGAGCCCAAGGGTCCTAATTGGAATTGGGAGGCTGATGAGTGGCATGCTTACCCCTTCCCCTACTTCCATCCTCCCTTGTGTTAACCGTGTATGCATCTGTCTCCCCACCAGATTACAAGCTCCTTTGAGGCCAGAGACCACACCTGGAGCATGTTTGTATTCCCCACAGTGCCTGCCACATCGCAGGCAGGCATCAATAAAGGGTTGTTAAATAAATAAATAAATAACCCGCACTGAACGATTTATCCTAATTAACTCCTCGGAAGTAGTTCCCGCAGGATGGATTCAATTTGTGGTTTCTCCCATCTTCTAAAAGCCTTCGCCTTTTTCTACACCAAATTATGGCCATTCCAGGTTCTACACCATTGGTCTTCTCTACGATCTGCTTGTGTAGAACTGTCCATCCTGAACTGGGATGGCTGGCTTGACTCCCCACCTGCCCAACCCCCCCCATGTGCCCCGCCCCTCTTGTCTCCCAGCTTGATTTCTAGGCATGAGGTCTGGGCTCATTGATTCCCGGAAGTACTATTGCATTGTGACTGAGATGTGCAGATGTGATGTTGGTATATTGGGAAGCCGGGACAACCCAAGCATGCTCTATGCACAGAAATGCTGCATCACTGGGGCCTTGGCTCCAAACCCAGTGGGGTGCATGAGTCAGCTAGCCTTGGCCATGAGAGGCTACCTCTACTTTAGCTATACTGGTATCAGTGCCCTAAAATGTCTGGTTTGGCTCATCTTCTTCTACGATGAAGCTTGGACCCCAATCTCAGCTCTTACCATTTCAGTGGGAGAAAATGTCTAAAGCTAAGTCTAAAGCTTCAATGTCAATGAGTAGAACCAGAAGGACTGAGAGGATTTACCTCGATTCTTAGAGCTCAATTTACTTACATCTCAGACCAAGGCTTTCCCCTTCCCACCCTACAAAATTCCCTTTGAGTACCTCTTCCTCAATCTCATGGGAGAAGAGAGAACGTTCATAAAATGGCCACACCCATATCTGCTTGACCTTGTCCCAGTCAATGAGACTATAGCCCAAATACTGGTCCTGAACTTGAGCACTGCAGAGCAGCATCCCTCCTCCAGAAGGTGGAGAACCGTAAGGACAGGAAGGTACAGATTCTTTGATCTTCCCTACAACCCAGTGTCTCCCTTACTACCACCTCCAGCCCCCGAGCCCAGTTCAGTTCTAAGGAAGGAGGAATATAAGGGGATCTCATTTAGGATTCAGTATCTCATGGACTCAGTCCAATCTTGGAGACAAATCCTCTGCTTAATCCTGAAACCAACAGCCCTCCTTTGTACCCCTGGTAGAAGGGCTTATTTTGCATGTCGCTCCCTCCCCACTGTATGTCCTGGCCTTCTATCCTAGTCATACTGACACTAGGGCCTTACCTGGCTCAGACCTTCCTTCTGGGAAGGTGTGGGGCTCTCGGTTTCTGAGCCCAGGGCCTGGGACATTAAGCTTCCTTACTCCCTGCCAGGTTCTTTGCATTTGTCTGTTCCACTCACCTTTTTTTTTTTTTTTTTTAATTAATTTGAGAGAGAGGCAGAGAGGGGAGGGGGAAAGGAAGAGAAAGGGAGACTCTCAAGCAGATTCAACCCTGAGCACAGAGCCTGATATGGGGCTGGATCCCATGACCCAAGAGTCAAATGCTTAACTGACTGAGCCACCCAGGTGCCCGTGTTCTGCTTACCTGTGAAGCACACTGTCTTCTAAACCTTCTTGGTGCCTGAACTTGCTTAGACAACTGATCATCTGTTGAGTAGTTGCTAGCCCTTCTCTAGCTCTTGGACCACCACTGGCATGGGTTGACTTATTTCAATCAGCTTAGCCGGGCTTACCCTCCAGCCCTGGCCTCATCCCAGCTGGTGTGCTGGGTCTTCAGGCTGTAACCTCCCCTGGGCCCCTTCAAACCTCTGCTTTGGAGTTTCTAGTTCCTCTGCTGATTGATCTTGCGTGAAAACTAACTAGGTCTGGACACAGCTGCTTCCCTCCTGATCATATTTCTATTGTTTAGTGTCACCCAGATAGCAGCTTAAAATAATGAAAAGCTTTATTTTTTCAGCATTATTGATTTAAGATCAGTCATTAGTCCCCAAAGAGAAAACATTTAAGAGTGAGCTCAGACTAAACCATAACAGGAGAAGATAGTAATGGTCCCATGTTAAATAGAATAAAATATGATTGTGCTCTTTTATTTCAAATTTACGTTTAAATAAGTTAACTGGGTTTTTAGATGACCTAGATATATCTACTCTTGCCACAGTAGTTTTGGAGACAAACATGTTTTCTTGTCCAAGGACTGATTTGATAAGGTAAATAAGGTTTGAGAAACCATTATTTTATTTATTTGTGCATTCATGCATTTGTTCATTCTACCAAACACCTTTTGGGTGCCTAGCACATCTCAGACACTAGGTGAGGTGTTGGAGATTCAGAGGTAGGAAAACAAGGGTCCCAACTTCAAAGAGCAATTGCTCTACAAGATCATTACAGTGTGACAGGTGTGATAGGCGGCCTCTAAGATGACATCCAGTGGTCTCTGCCTCCTGGTGTTCATGCCCAGATGTACTTTCCTCTCCTTCTGTGTGGGCCAGACCTAGTGACTCACTTTTAGTAAATATAGGAAAAGTGATGGGATATGTGATCTGGTTACAAAAAGGCTCTGGTTCCATGTTGGGCTGCCTCTCTCACTCTTATCCACTTGCTCTAAGGGGAGCCTGCAGCCATGTTGTGAGCCTCTTTATGGACAGGCTCACGGAGCAAGGAGCTAAGAGCTCTGGTCAATACCTGGTGAGAACCTGAGGCCTGTCCACAGCCACATGAATGAGCTTAGAAGTGGATCTCCTGGGGCTTACCAACAGCCACATGAGTGAACGTGGAAATGGGTTCTACTCCTCTTGGGCACAGCATCCTGAGGGACTCTGAACCAGATGCACGGAGCTAAGCCACGTACAGATTCCTGATGCACAGAAACTGTGAGACAACAGATGTTTCCTGTTTTAAGCCACTAAATTTTGGGATGATTTGTTACTCACCAATAGGTAACTAATACAACATGATAGTTTTCTGGAGAGATGAGGACATATTGTAGGAGGACAGATTAAGTCTTCATGGAGAATTCGGGCAATGTTTCTCCAGGGAGGGGATGGTTCTCTCTCTAGAGAAGATGGGTGCAGATAATTGGTGGTGAGCCAGCCTCCTTGTTCCTTCTTTCTTATTTCCAATCCCCCATTCCCCCCCAGAGTCCTTTGCACCTTGCAGAGAATATGAGTCATGTTGTTCCATAGATCTGGCTAATACACCACTGGGTCTGCTTCTCTCCCCACACCTCTCTCAGCCACAGCAGACGGGCTCTGTCCTGGCTCTGTCACCCTGATCCCAATCCTAGCTGCTTTCCCCCCAAAGGGGTCACAGACATTTCTTCTTTCATCTGCAAAGTCTCTGCTCAGCTCAGCTCGACTATCTCCCTGTGCCCTCTTCAATTAAAAATGACACAAAAGTAAAGGAGACACATAGCTCTTTGAAAAAGCTTCCAGATCCAAACTTTTTAATGAAGACGGAATATAAAGAGCCCGTCTTATCTCTCCGATGCGACTCCCATGTGCTGTAATCAAGCAGAATTAATTAAAAGCAATCAAGTGGCGAGCTGGCATGGGGGCCTGCGGCACCAGTCTTTCATCTGAGCCACATGAGTGCTGTCCCCAAGGGGGTGGGGTTGCGGGGGTGGGGGAGAGTGGGGTGGGTCCAGCTCTGGGAGGGAAATCAGCTTCCCCAATGAGCCTGCCTTGCCAGGGCATGACCCATGCCATTGGAGGGAGTTGGGTCTGACTCAGAGAACCATTTCTGCATTGTTCCGGGTGAAGGGTCTAGGCTGTGGTCTCAGGTTACAGCTATTGGGCTGGATAATTCTTTGTGGTGAAGGACTGTTCTGCGTATTGTAGGTGATTTGCCAGCATTGCTGTCCTCTACCCATTAGATGCTAGTAGCACCTCTCCTATTGTCAAAACCAAAAATGTCTACAGAAGTCACCAAAATTGCCCCCTCTCAAGGACCACAGCTCTGGATTACAGTGTTCTTCAATAAAGATGCCTTGTACCAGCTAGATCAGTACAATCTTTCAGTCACTGTGGCCCTTTGGGCACTGGTGTAGCTTAATGATGACAAAGATTCTCTAGCCTATGGTAACTTGGGAAATTTGATGATCTGGATTGGGCCCAAGAACCAGTTGCATGGAGGCAGGCAATGTGAAGCTTCAAATCTAAGGAAGGGTGATCCTACCCAAGACTTAACATAGAATGCTGGAAACCCCTCCCCCGGGTGACATTTTATAGTCACTGCCAAGCATTGCACACTCTCTTCTAATGTCAGCCATCTTCCCATGCTGTGACATTTCCAGTGCACAACAGTGAATGGGGCTGCTAGGGTCGTGGTAGTGGGAAGCCAGAGGACTGCATCTCTAATTTGGTGGTGTTTGTTCTCACTGGTCCTCTTCTGTCTCTGAGCCCACAAGCATCTTATGGGATCTTGGGATCTTGGCACCTGTCATACCCAAAGAACATGAGCCTTTTGCTTGACTTTTTCAACACCAGGAGTATGACCTGGACAACTCTGTCCTGATCCAGCAACAGTAAATTAGGTGAATGAAATCATATCCTATATAATAACCAGGAGGGAAATGAAAAGCATGCTAAAGTACCAAGGGAGTGCAGGCTTTCACCCAGTGGCCCCGTTTATTAGATAAAGAAGGACAGAGAGTTGAAACATCCCTTAATGCAGGATGGCAGGGGCTGAAGTATTGCCTGGTCCTAAAGAACAAAGGAGGAGTTTTTGCTCAAGCTTGCTTGCTGCTGCTTAAATGGAAAGTCTATTATAGCTCCCTTTTCTCATCGATTATCTATCTTTTTTAGCCTCCCCATCAGATGGGATGCCTGCAGGATGACAGAGGCATGGAACAAACCATCCTTCCTGGAAAACAACAGAAGGAACAGGTCACCTTTGAAGGGGATAGGGAGACTAACCATTTTGAGAGCCCCCATTATGTGCCAGGCACGGTGCTCATACTTCATGCACCCTATTAGCTTGGAGAGGCCATGGCCATTATCCTCCCCAGTGGCAAAGGAAGCTGAAGCAAGTAGGAAGTGGCTGAACCAGGATTCAAACCCAGTCTGCAGATTCTCAAGCTTATGGTCTTTCTCCTCTGTCCATTCCTTTCCTTAATCTTCTAAGATAGACTTAAGGACCTGGGGCCTCAGAGATCTTAGGATAAGGGCTGGTGACTGGCAGGCTGTGTGACAGGATCCCAGTTCCAGAGGAGGCAGGGGCAGGTTCAGGCTGCAGGCTCTGGTCTACTCTGGTCTCTTCCAGGGTTCCTGGGGGGCCAGGTACATTAGTGCAAACTAGGGTACATTTTAAGGACAAATTGGCTGACACTTTGGCCCTTTTTGTCACCTTCCTGGGTCATACTGCCAACCTCACCTGCTGCTTGTATTTCCAGGAAGGTCCTATCTTCATCCCCATTTGGGCTGTGAAAACAAATTTCCATAGACTGGGTGGCTTATTATCAACAGAAATTTATTTCCCACAGTTTTGAGGCTGGGAAGTCCAAGATGAAGCCACCAGCAAGTTTGGCGTCTGATTAGAATCTGTTTCCTGGTTCATAGGTGGCAGTCCTCTCTCTGTGTCCTCACGTGGCAGAAGGGCTGAGGGAAGTCTCTGGGTGAGGGCACGGATCCCATTCATGAGGACCCCATCTCATGACCCAATCACCTGCCAAAGGCCCCAAATCCAAATACCATCAGATTGGGGGTTAAGTTTCAATGTCTTTAGGTGATACAGACATTCAGTCTGTAGCCATTCTTCTGTGCCAGAGTTATTCCTGTCACGTCGTTCTCTGGCCAATTCCCCCAAAGACATGTTCATGTTCTAATCCTGGAAGCTGTGAAAGTGACCTTATTTGGAAAGAGTGTCTTTGCAGATGTAATTAAGTTAGGGATCTTGAGAGGAGACCATCCTGGACTATCTGGGGGGCCATAAGTCCAATGACAAATGTCCTTATAAGAGACAGAAGAGAAGACATGGAGAGAGGAAGAGAAACAGTGTGAAGACAGAGGCAGATTGGAATGGTGCAGCAACAAGCCAGGGAATGCCGACAGCCGCTCCAGCCTGGAAGGCGAGGAAGGCCTCTGCCCTCTGGGCTTTGCAGGGTCTGTGGTCCTGGTACCACCTTGATTTGGGGATTCTGGCTGCCAGAACTGTGATTTGCATTTCTATTATTATACTATTTATCATTATAAATAAATTTCTGTTGTTTTAAGCCACTAAGTTTGTGCTAATTTGTTCCAGTAGACCTAGAAAGCAAATGCAAGGTGCCAAAGTTAAGTGTGAGGTCACTGATGTCTACCACTGCTCCATCTGCGCCCATCGTCGGGGTACCCAATGCATGTGTGGCTCCCTGTCCCTGTTGCAATGATAGAGCATAAAGGGAGGCACGTGAAAGCCACACGCCACGGCTGAGGCACACAATCGAAGATTCCATGGGTAGGAAGCTGTTTTGTAGCGACCGATGGAGAATTGATAGTACACATGGAGAAGAATGCGAGCTCTGAGAGATGATAATGAGCCAGAATAGACAGGACTTGAGGATTAGTGGCACGGTGGGTGAGGAAGAGGAAGGAGTCTCAAGTTTCTGGCTTGTGTACTGGAACAGGTGCTAGCTCCCTCCGTTCTGACGGGGAGCTCAGGGCGTTCTCTTCCATGTTCCCATATATCTCCATGAAGCTCTGCCTTTTACTAATGGGCTGTTCCCACTTGGCCAGGGGGGCACACTTGGGAGGCAAGTTGGCACACTTGGTTGCCAGCCAAGCTGTGGGGGGAAATCACGCTCACAGTGGTGGACCTGTTGTTTGTCAAAGCTCTTCAGGCATTTGAATTTTTATTTGTCACCAAGATCTCTCTGCCAGTGGCCTATTTCCATGCAAGTCATCACAGAAATTGTTTTTTAAATCAGGCCAATTAAATTAAGGTTTCCCTTCAATATCCTGGAGAGACTGGAGGTCAGTGACTCTGAAAAGCAGACCCGGCCAATGACATTGAGATCCACGGACCTCTCCACACAGCAGCAAGGCAGTTAACCAAATGTTGGTGAGTTTTGTTCCACTTAAGTTGACAAATGGAAACAGAAGCAGCTTTGGGGTCTGGGGCGGGAGCCAGGACCGAGTCAGTGCTTTTGTTTGCATTGAGAGGGAAAACAGAACCACCGGGCTGATGGGGGCGGCCCCCCGCTTTTCACTACCATACGTACAAAGGCTCTGGCTCAAGCACAAGGTAATCACGATTCCGTTGGACATCCTGTTGCCTATGGGCTCAGCTCTAAAGTCTTCTCAGTTTGATATTCAGTCTTCTGCCTCAATGGTTCTCTTATATCCTACCCTCTGCTTCTCTCCACCTCCGAGGGCTGACGCCCTGCCAGGGCTTGTCCAAGACTTGTTTATTGCCATCTGTGTCTTTGTTGGCTATCCTTGCTCGGTTCATCTTCCTGTTTCCTCTCCATCCAAGCTTTGTAGTATATTCATTAAGTGTGTAGCCCTCGAATTATACTCCCTGGGTTCACACCCCATCTCTGTCACTTACGTGAAATAAAATATATAAAGCTCTGAGCACAGAGCCTGACTTAAAATGAGTGCTCCGCAACGTCAGCTGTGACAGTATTATTACCCCCATGCATCACTTCCTTCAAGTGTCACTGTTCGCTTCTTTCAAGAAGTCTTGGCTGAGTAACATCGGCCTCATCTTTCCTGACCCTGCTCACTCAGAGATGATGCAGCCTCACCTGGGGGATCTGGGCAGAGTCCCTTTAGAGTGTTTGACCCCACAGCTGGGCCTGCAGTGACAAGTGCTTTCTGCTCCTCTTTGGCCCATTAGTTAGTATGTTTTGATGAGTTTCTGCCAAATTGACCCAAATCGAGCTTTCTTTTAACATCAGCCACATGCCATTTACCCACCCAACCCACCCATCTATGCATCCATCCTCCAATTCATCCACTCAGTTGTTCAGCAATACTGTTGAACACCTATTTTGTGCCAGGCACTGTGTGCTAGGTGCTGGAGGGACCATGCTGGGCAGACTCTGACCCATCGTCACAAAGTCATGGTCTAGGTAGGAGAGATGACACATGGATGGAGTTACGGTAGAATGGCAAGTGTTCTGGAAGGAAGATCGGGGTGCTGAGATAACCCAAAAGCCCAAAGAAGTTCTTAACTCTGCCTCGGAAGATCAGGGATGAATTCCCAGAGGAAGCAAGGTCCAAGGTAAGATTCAAAGAACAAGCACAATTTAGTCAGATGAAA
Source organism: Canis lupus baileyi (assembly GCF_048164855.1). Lineage (NCBI taxonomy): Eukaryota > Metazoa > Chordata > Mammalia > Carnivora > Canidae > Canis > Canis lupus. The sequence continues at coordinate 8,600,146 of NC_132850.1, forward strand.
GGGTACTGCAAGTGAAGAGTTCCAGTTGAAGGAACTACATGTGAAAAGATATTGAAGGATTGGAAGGAACGGTGTATGAGAAAGCTCGGTGGAGAGAGAGAGGGAGTGTGCGTGTGCATTTGTGTGTGTGTAGTATGTGCATGCACATGCATATCACAGGTGGAAGTGTGCAATGAGGCTGGAGAGGCAGGTGGGGGCTGAGAAAGGCAGAGTCGTATATACTGTGTTAAGAAGGTTGAGCTTAAAAAAAAAAAGAAAAAAAAAAAGAAGGTTGAGCTTCGGGCACCCAGGTGGCTCAGCCGTTGAGCGTCTACCATTGGCTCAGGGCTTGATCCCAGGGGGGAATCAAGTCCTGCAACGGGCTCCCTGCATGGAGCCTGCTTCTCCCTCTGCCTGTGTCTCTGCCTCTCTCTGTGTGTCTCTCATGAATAAATAAATAAAATCTCTCTAAAAAAAAAAAAAAGAAAGAAGATTGGGCTTGCACATCACAGGCACACAATTAATGTTTGTTGAGAAAGTGAGTGGGAGTGTTTCAGTGGGGGATGGCATGCTCAGATTTATAATTTAGGAAAATCACACTGGCTCTAGTGTGGAGAATGAGGATGGCTGGTTTGTCAGTTGCTGTGACGGAGAGTCGGCCTTACTTCTTTGCACAAGTATCCTCCTTCCCCGCTGGGTCTGACCCCCCAGCTGAGGTCCTGGAGTCTCGCCTGGTGCTGGCCAGCCCCTTGTCTTGGAACTAAGATCCCGCCCGTCCACATCAAGCCTCTATCTGTATGGGAGCTCTACCTTGGTTGGGTCTTGTGCATACTGATGTTCTTGTGCACTGGTCTGGGTCAAGCTGGGGATGGCTGCACATGTTGGGATGATACAGTTTGGACCTTTGGCTATTACTTCTTGGGTAGCAGTAATTTTATTCATCTCAAACACTGACCAGTTATTTACTATGTTCCCAGTGATGTCTCCAAGTGGATATCCAACGGTAAGCAAGGCCAACTTGGTTCTAGAACTCATGGCAATTATGAGAGATGGATCTCAAGTAAATATAAATTGAGACCTTTGCTCATGTTCCTTCATTATGTGACCTTACAACTTGCCAATGGCCCATCCAACTCCTAATTGTGATTCTTCTGAGATAATTTGTCAGGATGTGTGAGAGGAAAAAGGGAGAAAAAAGGCAGGCAGGAGGATTTATTACTTGGGCATCTGGAGAGAGATCGTATCTCCTCCTTTGTCCATCTCATGCAGACTTCACCTAGATACAAAGGGGTGGGATTGGGTTTCTGGGGCAAAATTGAACCTCTTTGGTTCGACTGGGTCTAAATTGAGGGAAAAAATAGTGAAATAAACATAAATTCTTCTAACTGTGATTAAGAAAAAGATTAAGGTTCTAACTTTGAGGGCAACAAGTACCTCAGGTTGGATTGTGTGCCCAGTTTCTGGTAGGTGTGCTGGCAAGTTTAGCTAATGGCATCTCCAGTAGGAGATGGAGGTGGGGGAGGGCGGTGCGGTTGGAGTGTTTCCTCTCCTAGCTTCTCGGCGGTGCAGGATCACCCTGGGCTGGCTGCAGCCATTGTCCTGCTCCTTCATCCTTCTGGCCTAGGGTTGTTTCTGCTCTGTCCCTTGTGGGCTCCCTTTGTCTTGCTCCATGCCTTTATAAATAGTCCTTTTATCAAACCTCCTTGAATTATCCTCATGCAAGTGTGCCATTGTTTCCCGCCAGCACCCTGACAGATACAGATGGCAACCGAAAGCCTTTCTGAGGAAGTGACATTTAAGCTAGACTTGTGGGATGAGGGGAGCCAGCCATGTGAGGAACGGGGGGAGTGAGGCTCCTAGCTGAAGGAAGTTGCGTGTGAAACTGGGGGGTGGGAAAGAGCTGGTGGTTGAGCCCAAGGAACAGAGGAGAGAAGGGCGATGCGTCTAGGTCATGGCGAGGAGGGGAGATGGAGGAGCAGGCAGGGGGCAGAGCGTCTGGGACTCTGCAGACTGTTGGGGGAATCCGAATTTTATCTTGACCACAGCCGATAGCCGAGGGAGCCCTTGGCCTGACTTCTGTCACCGCTCTCCGCGTGGTGGCCCTTACTAGGGATAACGAACATTTACTGAGCACCTACTGCATTACAGGCATCTCTGTAGGGGCTTTGGGGGCATTGATTCATTTACTCCTTTGACAGCTTCCCAAGGAAGGGGTCGTTACTCGCATTTCGTAGGTGAAGAAACAAAGTTCAGAGAGATCGGATCGAGTAACTCACCCCCATTCCACAGTCGGTAACTGGGACAACTGGGATTTGAAATCAGTCCGCCTGGAGCCAGGGCCTTACTCTGAACCATTTGCTAAGACCTCAGTAAACACAGAATGGCTAAGTCCTCTGCCCTCACTCGTCCTTCCCTTACTCGCCTCAAACGTGTAATGGTTTCCTACGTCTATCAGTCATTTCTAGTGGTTTCGTATCTCTGTCAATTGTTTAATACATTTTGCATATTTACTCTGTCGCCTCACGTGGATCATAGACTCTTTAAAGACCTAGATGCATTCTTTTCCTTCTCTACCACCCGTAGTACCTTGTAGAGTGGTGAGTGCAAAGAAGTACTCACGGTAAGTGCTTTTGGGCGCTTGATATAAATTTACACAGTGGGTGTAAACTAATAGTTTCTGGAAAATAGAAGGTGTTCAACAGACGGAATCTGTCACTGGCGCTTTTCAGGAGGAAGCAGGAAAAAAAAGGAAGTTAGTTTCCTAGGCAATTGCTAACCCCAGATCACACGGGAACTCAGTGGCTTACCATCTAAGGTCATTGCCATGGTGCCTACAGTCCAGGATCTTGTCTTAGTCCAGGATGTTCAAAAGCAAATTAGGGAAGAATGAGATTGTTCCCCTAGATGTCAACGTCACTCTCTGTCAATAATCCAAAATTATCTGCAAGTTTGGGGATACTATTTGTTTTTCTAGCTGCATCTCCTCTTGGGATGATGAGTTCTGAAAGCTTGTTCCCTGCTGTGTGAAGGAGCACTTCCTTTTATCGGTCCTGAATTTACCTCCTGCAAATTTCAAGTTCCAAGATTCCTCCCCTCCCCACTCCTTTGTCTTTCCCTGGAACTGGTTCCTGGGGTAGGTGAGCAATTTCCTATGCTCCAACCCCGACCTTGCATCTATCTTACTGTGCATCCCGGGAGATCTCGAGATTTTATTTCTGTGTTTTCATTTTTTCCCATATTTTTCCTTTCATTCCTTTGGCATGGTGGAGATAGTAAGTAGAATGGCCTTTCAAAAATAACTTTCCTAAAAATGAAGGCAACCCAGATAGGAGAGAAGCAGAAGATACAGAGTCGAAATTGTCCAATGGCTCGAACATAAGCCCCTTCTTTGAAGCAAAGAAGCACCTCCCTAGGCCTCTGCTTCCCAGGCACCAAGAACGCTGTGTTTGTTTTCTGAGTGGTTGGCTTGCTCTCCACCTGGTCTCCTGTCTGTCTGTTGGCCGGGTAGTCACCAGGGATCTTGCCATTGGAAAAAGCCCATCTGCCATCTTTTTCTCCTAAACAAGACATTTGGACAGAGGAGAAATTCATATTAATCACTGTGTTACCACATCAAAATGGCTCCATCACTTTACGATGTCCATATTATTTGTTATGATGCATGACATACATTTTAATGAGGAGGTAGTATGGCTTTTGGACCTCTCTCCGCCTCTCTGCCCCTGTGTCTCCTTCCTTTCTGGAATTGTGCACCATATCCGAGTCTTATCCCAACTGAGCTCTACTCTGGAACTCTGACCCTGGGCCAACCATCCACCCCTGTAAAATCAGAAGTGTAGGGTGAGGAAGGAAGGTTCATGCAAATCTGCTCCTCCCAGAGGGTCTGGGCAGGGGAGGCAATGAACAAGTCTTGTAGAGTAAGGGTATAAGTTTCACATATTCCTTGGTTAAGAAAACCCAGCGGCATAAAGGCTAATTTTTTGTTTGACATGAGGATGTCACTGGCATCTAAATAAGTTTAAGTACTCACATCAGAATACTATTTACTATGGAACCAGTGGTTCTGGACCCTGGCTACACATTAGAATCCTGTTGGAGCTTAAAAAGAAACAAATAAAGCAGTCTGTCTCCCTCTTCCTTCTGCCCCCAATCCAGGTCATTGAGAACCTCTGGAAATGGGGACAAAGCATCATCATTTTCTGAAAGCTCCCCAGTCGTGACTCTCAAGCACAACTAAGGTAAAGAACCAATGTCGTCAGTGAGTGTACAGCTTCTCAACACCCAGACGCGATCTCTCAGTCTTTTTTTTTTTTTCAGGAATGTCCACACCTCCAATGACAGTCAAGGGGTGGGCCTGAGAGGCCATGCGGGAGACTCGTTCAGGAGAATATTGATTCTGGACACTGATCAATGAGTGCTGTATTGACATTGGTTTTTGTTTTTAATTTCTTTATTGTATTTTTAGTATCCTGTTCCATTTTCTGGAACTGCTTGGTTTATGGTTCCTGCTAGGAATTCATTCTTGGTTTATGCCCGAGTTACAGGCTTCAGTCAAACTCATGTATTATTTACTCATTTATCTTCACTCATCTGCTCACTCATGTAACCAGTGATCTGCCAATTCATGTATTCACTTTCTCACTCATTCATTCATTCATTCATTCATCCATATCTCTGCCCATCTCATCCATTTATTCATCCCTTTATTTGACTCATTGACTCATTAATTTCATTGATTTACTCAATTGTTCATTAGTTCATCCATCTACCATTCACCCATCTATCTGTTCATTCTCTCACTCATTTGCTCATTCATTAATTCTTTGTGAATTTATCCACTTTTTAGAGATTTTTCTGATACTTCAGAGATGAAGTCTCCTGAGCCTGGCTCTGGGGAAACAAGATGGTTGCACAGAGGATAGGGTAGTAGTTGAAGGCTGTATTTATTTGCATTTTAGGGTCAGGGAATCCTGGCCTTTTGCCCTCTTTATGATCAGAGGTAGTGACATGTGGTGGGAAACTTTTCACTATCCTATTGAAAAGTCTTTACAGGCTAGGGCCTGTCCCAGGCCTGGACCAGAAAACCTCCTTTGGACACAGGTAATGGGTCTGTAAAGGTAGCTGGTGAGGACGGATGGGGGGAGAGGAGGAGAGACATTTAGTGTTCATGACTTAGAACAAGTCAGCGGCTTAGAGCTACATCTTCTTACAGTGAAACTTCCTCTTAAATAGTAATAAAGGAAACAGGAAAACAAGAGAAAAACACAATAAAAAGGAATGAAGTAGGCTAAAAATGGCATAATAAAAGGAAAATGGAGGTAGAGTCAAAGCAAACTGCTATACTAAACACAGCATAAAAAATAACACAGATATCAATCCCCAGGAGACTGGTGGTACAGGTGGGTAAGTTAAGCATGACAAACCTGGTAGCAGGTCAGGGACAAGGTGGGCTATCCTCTAGAAGGTAGAAATGTAGACTGGCATTTTCTTCTGTGCTCTGTGGTTAGAGAATCTGGCTGAGAGTACTTGAGAGAAAGGTTTTAACTCTTAAAGCACACATTTGAAACAGAAATTTATTATCTATTCAGCGAGTATTTACAGAGCCACTGCCTTCTTGTAGCCTCCCATAGAGCGGAAGACAGGTGCTCGGACAGGTAGTTACACTCAGGGATGATGAGCGCTATGAGGAAGGAAGTACAGGCAGCTATGGGACCATGTAATGGGAGAAACTAGTCTAAGAAGCCAGGGAAGTTTCCCTGAGAAAGGGAGGGTGAGCAGTAAGGTGGGGATGCATGTAGTACAGGGGGAGAAGAGAATGTGAGGAGAGAGTAGGGGAGGTCAGGAAACGAAAGCTAGCCTGCGTGGCTGGTATGTAAAGTGCAGGAGAGGGGGGGGAGAAAAGAGACAGAGAAATGGAAGTGTTATTCATTCATTCATTCATTCATTCATCCATTCATTCATTCAACAAAGCATCACTAAGCATCTCCTCCCTGCATGGTCCAATGGTCCAGAGCTGGGTGTTGGGAATGTAAAGACGAATAGGACAGTTTCTGTCTTCAAAATCGTTTATAGTCCAGGAGGCTCAAATGGCAAACAGCAAAGGAATGGTTAAGAGAAAATTGTCGGGGTGGTCTCCGCTGACTCACTGGCTTAGACACATGACTCCCTGCTGTGGTTGAAGGAAGCACAACATGTTTTGTTTCTTGGGTGTCTATGCCTGGGTGGACATGCCTGAGCACTGGGCCTTTCCAGCCGAAACCTGAGGGTTCCCTGATGAGCCAAAAGCTAAGCCATCATACTGTGTGGTGATTTTATCATAGGAGGAAGCAGCAGCAGGAGGAGGAAGCAGACGAGGGATGGAGAATATGGTCGGGTTGTCCAGACCTGCTACAAGGGCAGTAGAGCCTCGTAGGGCTGGTCTTACCAGGAGTGGAGTGACAATAAGGAGACAGTGCTGGAAATGGAAACTCTGAGTTTTTTAAGAAGAAAGAGATTTATTTACTATGAAGAGATAGGTGCTTCTCAAATTGTTGGAAGGGTTGGAGGAGAGACTTTAAGCTGGGCCCTAGGCATGACTTCCAAGAGCAGGGATTCATCAGAGGAGCTGTTGCCTTGGATCAATCTGGATTGTGGGAGCTCAGGTGGTTGACTCTGAAATCACTGAGTCCAAGAGCACACAGCTGTATGATCCACACCTCAGTTATGTGCTGCTGCTGTCACCACTGCTTCCTGGACATTGAGACCTAGTTGGACAAAGGCCTACTGGCATCTTGACCCCTTTGATTGTCAGCAGGAAGATGGTGTCTGCTTTACTTTCATCTGCAAATATCTCCTTTAAGTGCATCCAATTGGTGAAACCTATTTCTTACCCAGAACCCAACCCTCAAGGGAGTCTGGGAAATTTAGGTTAAAAAGAATTTCCAGCCTTTCCCATATGCCCGGAAGAAGGAGACGGGAATGGATGCAGAAAGCCAGTTGGCCATGTCCATCACACCTGGCACATGTGGAATTCAAATAATAGGATTTAATTATGTGATTTGAAAGCTGAATTGTGTGAAGCTAAGACATCCTGAAGAATCAACCTCTACCTTTGCCACAACACGCCGCTGGAGACTGAAGGATCAAGGCCTTGGAACACGGTGATCTGAACCCTTGGGCCTCGCATGGACATTCCAGTAGTTCTCCTCTTGTTCTGTGATTGTGGCTGACCAGTTCCTATTTTTGTTCATAAATAGTTTCTTTAGCCACAACCCGCCCATCAAATCTTTACCTGACTTTGCTGATCTCAGAAAATATTTGTAGGCTTATTTGTATCATTATGTTGAATAAGCATGACTTTCTGGGATGGAATCGTAAAGCATCTTTATTTTTGTCCTCCACTGTCCCAGTTTAAATCCATCTGTGGGGGCTAGTTCCCTTGCCTCTGGATGAAAACTCAGCTGGGCCCCTGACAGCTATGGTTGTCATTAAGTAATACAAAGTCCTATGCATTCTTTAAGTTCCAACTCTATTTCTAACTTGGTAATTAGAGCATGTGGCACCGACCGCCATTTTCCCGAAAGGCTCGCCATCCTCCCCCGTCCACTGCGGGCTGTTGCAGGCTGCAGGCTGCGGGCAACGGCGATGTATGGTTGGTGTTTTCTCCTTTCTTCCCCTGGTACCTCTACTCGTCTCCCATCTTGGTGACCGTGTTTATAACGCCTCCGCGATGGGACAGGGGAGTGCCTGAAGAGGTGGGGGGGAGCAGAGGAGTCTCACTTAGCTGTTTTCACGGAGGTGACCAGCTTCAACACTCTTTGGACTTGGCAGATGTTGACAGTGACCTCTTTCTCTGATGAGTGCTTTTGTGGGTGTTGGAGATGCCCGTCTCATCACTGGGGGTCTTTCACCTGCAGTTGCCAGTCTAGAACAGATGCATCTTTATTTGGGCTATTTGCTTTCTCCTGGGTACCCAGCAGTGATTGTTTTCTCTTTCTGACAGGACCTAAGATGACCTCCACACTGGCTCGCTCTTGCAACTTGACTTACTTCAGAGTCTGTTAAACCTTTGTCATTCCTGTGCTCTGGTATATTCTGGAAGTTAAGTTACTTCCCAAACTATAGCCCTCTCCCCTGCACTACTGGCTGCTGCAGCCAGCCTCTTGACATTTGGATTTCTCAAGTGAGACTACAGGGATCCCATTTAAGTTTTCCAAGTGGTCTCTCAAAGCCACTCTCCTGTCACCCTGGGGTTAGGAGGTAGCATCTATGCATTCATCAGACCAGGCTAGGTTATGCTGAGTTAACAGCATCCAACCTAAGTGCTTAATACCACGCAAGTTCATTTCTGGCTCTCAGTCCCCTGTGGTTCTAGAAACTCTTAAGGGGAGTTGTCCTCCAAGGGTTGACTTGGCATTCCAGGCTGCTTTGGTCTATGGCATCCCCATTTCAAACTGCATCTAAAAAAAAAAAGTGGGGGATCCCTGGGTGGCTCGGCGGTTTAGCGCCTGCCTTTGGCCCAGGGTGTGGTCCTGGAGACCTGGGATCGAGTCCTGCATCGGGCTCCCTGCATGGAGCCTGCTTGTGTCTCTGCCTCTCTCTCTCTCTCTGTGTCTCTCATGAATAAATAAATAAAATCTTAAAAAAAAAGTTCCAGAGATGGATGATGGTGATAGTTGCTCAGAAGTGTGACTATATGCTGCTGAACCGTACACTTATGAATGGTTCAAATGGTAAATTTATGTTATGTATATTTTACCAGAATTTAAAAAATATGACATGGGCGAAAATGTATTTTTAGCAAACTTCACTTTTGCTTCAAGTGAGAAAATGATTGTTATCTTCACTAGATGCTAGGCATTTGTTCAGGTATTGTCAACATTATCTCTTTTAAGCACTCAGCGTAAATACTGATGAGTTTAAGAGCTTCAGGAGAATTAAATAATCAGAAAAAAGGGCTTCTACAGTTGCCACAGGGAGGGAAGAGGGGGCTGGAGGGTGGAACACTACCATGGAATTTGTTGGCCAAAGCGAATTATGCAGTCAGCTCTGACTTGAAGGCGAGTGGACGGGGTACAGGGTCCCTGGCGCCCAGAAGTAGAGGAAACTCAAACCCTGGCGAACTGTAGCAGTGATTACCATGGCCTCCCACTCCTCTCCCTGGGAGGGGGTAGGATGCACGACACAGCTCACGCCAAGAAATTCTTTGCTAAAATAGTTCCCCCCAATCCAACTTTGGACCCGCATGTACACTTGATGTGAAACTGGCTTTGACAAACTCCTTTGTAAATTCTACATAAGGTCTAGCACTTTCTTTGAAATATGAGAGCTATTGTCTCTTGGTGCCCCGGCTAACACTTTCATTTAAACATCCTGTTATATATTTGTTCATTGTCTGTCTCTCCTACTTGACTGAAGGCCCTTGAGATCAGCGACCACATTTGTCTTGTTTCTGGGACAACCCGTTAGGCTGCACGCTCAGCACAGGACCTGCCTCGGATTCTCTATAGTTATCACAGACAGGAGGGAGGGAAGAAAGGAAGGAAGGAAGGAAGGACAGAAGGAAGGAAGGAAGGAAGGAAGGAAGGAAGGAAGGAAGGAAGGAAGAAGGAAGGAAGGAAGGACAGAAGGAAGGAAGGACAGAAGGAAGGAAGGAAGGAAGGACAGAAGGAAGGAAGGAAGGAAGGAAGGAAGGAAGGAAGGAAGGAAGGGAGATTAGAAGGAATGAGAAGGAGGGAGGAACAAACAGGGCAAAGACAGGATGGACTTGAGGCAGGATGCAGAGTCAGGGCTCTCAGACAAAAAGTGAAATTCCAGTATTGGAGCTCAATAGCAGGAGGAGCAAAAGCAAGTCCAACATCTCAAGACTGGATCAAGTTAGACCTAGAAGTGAAATTATGGTAGAATGGCCAGGATGTGGTGGCTGAATGTGTGAGATAAGGCTCGGTGCTTCCTGGAGGAGGGGTTTCGGGTCTCTTTCATTCCCTCCATGGGACGGGGGAGAAAAGAAAACTGACATTTGTTGAATGCCTGCTTCCTGCCAAGTCCTTCCTATTGGTCATCTCACTGAGCTCTTACAGGAACCTTATTTATAAACCTGGGGAACAGCTCGGAGAGATGAGGTGGCTTCTCCAAGGTCACACAGCTAATGAGTGTAGTGGGAACTCAGATCTGGGTGCCTGCAGCATTGGGCCTGTCCTCATTACAGATGGATCCTTCTTAGGGCATCTCTCTCTCCCAGAACTCATTTCCGAATAGCCATTCCACTAAGTGGATCGTGTAAGATGCTTGCTTCCCCATTTCTTACCTTCTGAGATGTCAATAGCTATTGTTTGAGGCATAAAACAACTTTAGGTAAACCTGACTGCCTCCACTCCATTGATGTTTGGTTTCAAGCTTCCTCCTCTCACCGAGTCCCTGACCTGCCTCCCACACAGGGCCGTTGGGCTTTTAAGTAGATAGCTTATAGTGTTTTCTGCAGCTCCATCCTCTTTGAAAGAAAGATACACATGTCTGTATTTGTAAATGAGCATGTGCAGCATTGCTTCTGCTGTGCTGTCTAGGGGGAATCTTCAGATGTGCAGGTGCGATGACAGTGATCGTGTGCTGAGTGTGCTGTGCATTGTACACAAGACTGTTTACAGCTATGGTCCCCATGGTGGCTTTGGCCTAACACAAGCCTCGAGGGTTGGTTAACGTTCCAAGAGAACTGCTGCGAAGGATCCCCCTCGGGTGTGAAAACACTGTTATTGATTCCAGTGCTGAGCGTCCAGGGGAAAGTGACACAGTACCCAGTCGCTTGTGCTAAACGGTGTCCCTTCAGTGAGGCTGGTCAATGTGTAAGGTTGGACACGTGTGCACCCATGCTTCAGTGATCCGAGGTCCACCTGGCTGGCGGTGGGGATGGTCTGGGGCTCTGCAGGAAGATATGTGTCCTGTGAACCCTTCCTGAGCACATGGGAGGGGGGAGGGCTATCTTTCTATCTTAACTCAGTGGTGACTGCGAGTATTTTACATCCAGTCTGAGTAAAATTTGGGCTGTATCTGCGGGACTCCAAGACAACCTACTCAGGCTTGATGAAAACATGCAATTGTAGTGGGTGGTCCCATTACATGTTTGCTATAGCCTCCCTTCTTCTTTCACGAGGCAGTGTCCCCTCTAGGGAGCAGGAGAGAAGTCTCCTTCCTCTCGCTCCTGACTTGAGTGTGATGGAATATTCCATATGCCACCTCCACCTCTGCAGATCTACTGCAGATGCCCACCCTTCTCTGCCCTGCTCTGTATCTCAAGAAGCAGTTTAACCCCTGGGGACCACTGGCAGGAGACAGAGGGAGGGTGGAGAACAATGTTTGCAGTTTTTTTCCCAATTCACTGCTGTGAGTGAGTTCCCCTGGGATTCAGAATTGAACATTCCAGCTTGAGCTTGGTGGGCGGTGTTAACGAGCTACTCCAGGGGTCGGCAAACTGCACCTGTGGGTCACATCTAGCCCGCTGTGTGTCTGTGTGTAACTCTGGTGCTAAGAATGGTTTTTTTTTTTAAACATGTTTTAATAGTTGAAAAAATTGAGAAGAAGAAGAATATTTAGCGATGCATGAAAACTATATGAAATCCAAATGGCAGTTTCTGTAAATAAAGTTTTATTGGAACACAGCTGTGCTTACATTACGTGCCGTCTAGAGCTGCTTTTATGCTAGAGAGGAAAAGTGGAGTAGTTGAGACAGAAACTGTGTGGCCTCCAAAGCCTAAAATATTTATCACCTGGCCCCTCACTGACAAAATTTGCCAACCTTTGGTGTGTGAGAGTGGGTCTCAGACTTTAGGATCAGAATGACTTAGAGGGCTTTCGAAGGCGCAGATTGCTTGACTCCACCCCCAAAGTTTCTCATTCAGCAGGTCTGGGGTGGGGCCTAAGCATTCACATTCTTTTTTTTTTTTTTTTAAGATTTTATTTATTTATTCATGAGAGACACACAGAGAGAGGCAGAGACACAGGCAGAGGGAGAAGCAGGCTCCCTACAGGGAGCCCGATGTGGGACTTGATCCCCCGTCTCCAGGATCATGCCCTGGGCTGAAGGCGGCGCTAAACCGCTGAACCACCCGGGCTGCCCTTACATATTTTTTTAAATAGGAGTTCAATTTGCCAACATATAGCATAACACGCAGTGCTCATCCCATCAAGTGCCCCCCTCAGTGCCCGTCACCCAGTCACCCCCACCTCCCGCCCTAACAAGTTCACAGATGCTTCTGCTGTTGCTGGTCTGGGGACCACATTTGAGAAGTATTGGTACACTGGGTTGGGTTAGGGAATGTTGAACCTAACGGCCTACAGATAATAGGATATTCTGGTTTCAGTGGTCACTCACCTTCTTGCCTCTTCAGGTCAATCACAGCACCTTGTTGTTATAAATGCAGAATGCTGACCATTCTTGTGGTTTCCCTACACCCTCCCCATCCCTTTATTAATAGCTCCTTTATTAAACTCTCAAGTCATCCAATCCCTGCCAAGATCCTTACTCATACATGGGGTCCTGACCAGGACTCTGACTCTGGAGCAAATTGTGAAAAAAAGAAAGGAGGGAAGAAAGAAAGAAAGAAAGAAAGAAAGAAAGAAAGAAAGAAAGACAGAAAGAAAGAACTAACGAACCATGGTTATTTATTTATTTATTTATTTATTTATTTATTTATTATTTTATTGTGGTAGCCATGTGGTATCTAGCAGTGGCAGCAGCTGTGGGTAGTGTCAGTGGTGTCCTTCTATAGTGGCCATAGCATCCTGGATAGATCATTTCAGTGCTTGGCCCTTGGGGGAGCCCTTGGCCCTTGGTTCTTGCTTACCTTCCAACCCCGGCCCCTAGTCTCCTAGTAATTCTGTGAGCCTTCAACATTATTCCAAAAAATTCTTTTTAAAAAATAAATATAGCCAGAGATGTTTCCAATGCTTGCAACCAAGAACCTGGACTGAGAGTCATTCAAGCAGATGTTTGATATACGGTCCAAAGCTTTCGTTTTTAACTAAATTGTGAGTGTGTGGAGCTCTCTGAAAAGAGCCGCCTCCCTTGGCATGTACCCCTTTTGTTCTTTGCCCTTGGCATTTCCCCTTCTTTTTAATTGGAATGTGGGCTGATGTTGGAGGGATGCTGTTCTTCTGTAAATGTGAGTTAATCATTAAGGAAAAGGCCAAGAATATCATAGAGGTCTTCTTCTGGGCCAGGGCTGGTAACAGTGTGTTCCAGGCTTCTTAAGAGAGAAGAAAGAAAAACCCCACTTGGCCTAGGTCATTGTTTCTTAGATTATTATTAGCAGCAGAACACAATTCCTTCAGCATTATTTCCTTTCATCTTTACAACAACCCTGGCTGAGACGGAATTATCTCTGTTTAACAGCTGGGGGAATAGGCTCAAAGCAGAGAAGTGACTAGTCCAAGTACATTCAGCCAGCATTGAGGAGAAGCAACTGAGAAGGATTTCTCATAAATATGTTTTGATCCTTTTAGCTGTCCACTCATTCATTCATTCATTCATTCACTCATTTATTCAGCCAGAATTTTCCCAGTTCTTACCTTGGGCCAGACTTGGGTGCAACAGTTGAGATACAAAGATGGATACCCCTGGGCCTCTGCCATTGGGGTCCACTGAAGCGGCCCACGTAAGAGATGATAGAAAGTCGGACAAGGAAGATGGAGAGGGGTGGGCAGATTAAAGAGATGTTGAGTAGGAAGAGTCGATAGGACTTGGAATGGGTTGATTTAAGGGATCCAGGGAGAGGAAGGTATTTCAAGTGATGACAAGGTCTCTGGCTTGAACACCGGGGAGAAACATGCGGTCATGACCGGGATAGAGAATGTCAAGGGAAAGGCAGGGAGCTGGGAAGCAGGTGGTCTGAGCAGAACGGCTTTCTGAGGCAAGGCTGTTCTGGGTGAGCATGAACTCCAGGATGTTGTCGTGGGAATGGTGACTGAGGTGGAGCAGAGGTGCAAGACGAGGCCGGGTTAAGTATTTAACTACTAAAAACGCCTTAGCTATTCAACCCCTACCGTGTGGCCCTTGCAACGGGCGCCGCAGAGGAAATAGCAAAGGAGACCGTATTCTTACATCGGCCTGACAGAGGGCCTTAGCAGGGCTCCGCTCCCCTCCCCAGACATTTCCTGGGCTCCAATTCAGTGTTTGGTCGATCTCATTAGTAGGAGCAGTTCCATGGGTCTGTAGGACCACTCAATACATGCGAGGGAGCCAACCCCAGGAGTTCCTCTGGGTAACGAGTACTTAAGCCCACCATTAGCCATCATTAAGACTGTACTTACTGCTTAATGATCACCAGCTACAAGGCCTGGTGGGGCCGGACAGATGGAGAGCAGGGAGGAACTTCCCCACAAAGAGGCATTTCAATGCACTTCTCCAGAGACTCCACAATCGAGGCTGCTTTGTCCCTGGATGTACGATTAGTTCCAGTTCAGCGGCCTGTCTTGGTTAGAACTGGTAGGAATCGATGTTTGATGAGTCTATGGAAGGAAGGAAGGAAATGTTATGAGAGTCTAATGCTCTGCTTCTCTCTAATGAGTGGGACCTGGGGTGTTTGTGCTGTGTGTGTGTGTGTGTGTTTGCACGTGTGTGCATGAATGTACGTTTAAGGGAATCTCTGCTCTGAGGAGCCTGGGATTCGGGGTCACAGATCCCAATTTGTAAAATGTAACTTTCTCCAGCCTCCATCCGTCTGTGGGTATCAACGAGCTGATTCGGGTTTCACTGCCTTGCATCCCCACTTCAGCCGACTGTGAAAAATTTCATTGAGTTGCTGAGAATCCCCACAAGTGTCTCTGGCCTGTCTGAACACGTCTGCTGCTGTTTCCCTGAGGGCTGTGGTCTCCTGTAGGGGGTGCTGCTGCTCCACTGGGCATGGCTGACCCCTTTGCCACCTTGGCTGCTCTGCAGGTGCTGGAATCCTCAGGCACAGCTCCTTGGCTCCTTGGTCCAGAAGCCTCTCCCCTGCGCTCCTGGGCCACCTGCTGAGCTCTATGGCTCCTCTGCCCTGCCCGGCGTGTGCACCAGGCCCACCACTGCCTCACTGCTCTGAGCGGCCGAGCAGAATGACGCCTGTGGGGAAGGTGGAGAGAAGAGGAGAAAGCCTTTGTGTCTTTTGTGCGGCCCTGTCCTGGAGACCTCCCAACGTCCTATAGAGCTTGATGAAACAGTCCTTCCAGTCTTTACTGACATCGCTTATCATTCAGCAAATATTCATTTCCTTCTCCCAAACCCACATGAAAGGAGGGTATTTCCCAGCCAGGAATGTTGGGCTTGGCCCTGTGACTTGCTTTGGCTAAAGGGATGGTGGCAGATGTAAAATAAGCCAAGGCCTGAAATGTGCTCACGCAGCCGGACTTGCCTTCTTGGACTTTGGCCATCGCCAGGAGAAGAGCGTGCCTCTCTGGATGGACCGCTGTCCTTGGGGAAGGAGAGGAAGAGGGGGCAGCACCCGACAGAGCCGGCCTGTGGCTTGAGGCAGAAGCTCCCTTCTCAACCTGCAGGTGCCAGAGAGAGGAACGGGTGCTTATGGCTGTGTGCACTGAGCTTTGAGACGGTTGGTTATGCAGAATTATTTGGGCCGTAGCTGACCGAGATAAGCCCTCTTTCCTCCAAGATTCAGACACGTATCTGCGGAAACGGGCTGAGGATGCGATGGAGTTACAGCCACTGTACAGTAATGAGAAGTCTTCTTCTGTGCATTGACTAAAACTCTCAGACTGGGTCAGGCCACTTGAATTTGGTCCCTTCCTTCCTTAGGGCGAATTCTCTCAAAGGATCTCATGCAAATGGGCTTTGGGAGGGTCGTTTATCTGAGTGACCCTGGGTCTCAAGCTGTATGTTCCTCTACCTGCAAACTTTAAAGTTGCTAGTTTCCATAACTGCTTCAGAGCAGAGATTGGCAAACTTTTTCTGCAAAGCCTCAGCTCATAAATACTTCAGGCTTTGAGGACAACACGATCGCTGTCACGTCTATTCAACGCTGTCATCTGAACTTGAGAGCGGACGTATAAAATAGGCGTCGTTGTGTTCCAATAAAACTTTATTTACGAATAAGCCTTGCTCCCCCGCCGCTTGTCAGAAAAAGCACATCAGCTCTTCCTGCCACCAAGAGGTGGCGACAGCGGTTGGCGTGCTTGTTGCTTGATTTATTAGGGCATGTTTGCAGTGTTTGTGCTTAGACTGAAGGTGTTTCATAAACGTTGTTATCATCATGACCAATAAGTGGAAAAGCAGCGAGGGAGCGTGTTGAAAATGCTAGTTAGAGGAGACATATGGTTACGATGGAAACCAAAGTGGCATAATAATTTCAGAAATGGGAAGTGGTGAGAAAATGGATGTTGCAAGTGAAAATGGGATAAATCTTTCCACAATGGCGTGATCGTAAAGGACCAAGAGTGAATCAGGAAACGTGTAGAAGGTGCCGCGCCCATGCCACCGACAATAACCAGCAAGGAGGATGAGAAGCAGTTGAAAAATCAAAAAAGTTGGAAGACTTTTGGTATGTGGTGGAGAGGAGCAGCATCAGTGGAGACTCACTCTCCTGGCATGAGCCCAGGTGAGGCCTGAGGGGTCTGAGGACGTGGTCACCATAGACGTGCTCAGGGCCCCTACGATCTACACAAGGTCAGAGCGATGTCAGTACTGTGGCTGCCACCGACCTCTCTGGTAGAGATTTTGAAGGAGGGGGTTTGCGGATTTTCAAAGTGGGAGAAGTGGGGATATTTTGGAAAAAGAACACCTATCAGAGCAAAACAGAAGATTATGTGAAGTGCCAACTCACTCTTCTATTTGGTGGAAAACGTACCTGGGGATTATAAGCTTAACCTTCACTAGGCTCTTTGGGCTTGCAAACAAACGGACTTCCAAACGGCTTTTGGGACTGAACTTACTGTTAACACACATAGGCACACACGCTTGTATCCATACGTGTGTGGATACACACACGTGCTTGGATACGTGCATGTGTGCGCACATGGGCAAATAGAGGAGGGTAGAGAGGTAAAGAGCAGACTCCGTTGCTTTGCTGAGCACAGTCTTCAGGTGGGGGAGGGAGGGGAGGTCTCAGCTCAGCTGCTGCTCCTCTCTCAGGGGAAGGAAGGAGGATTAAGGAGACAGTCTGCAGATGGAAAGCAGTGATACAGTGGAGTGAATGTGGGTTTTGCAGTCAGGCAGACCGGGTTTCTTGGTGTCTGAATGCGTCCCTTACTAGTTGTGTGACCCTGGGTGCTGCTGTGAGAAGCTTCCAACTTCCTAAAAGAAATGCATTCCTTGGAAAGCGTGGAGGATGTCTCTGCTTTGGAGAGCAGGGGGCCAATCTGGGCGGAGCCTTCATAGCATTGACTGAAGGAGAGGAGCTCAAGGCGTTACAGCAACACATGATATTCTAAGTTGAGATGGTAAATAAAGGATGGCGGAGGGGGAGCGAACTGAAAAACAAGGTAAAAAAAAGGGCAAACCCAAAGAACTTCAGGCGGAAATGGGGAGGGAGGTGGCATGAGGAGGAGTCCTGATGGAGGAGCAGGATGTGGGCTGGGAGAGGGCCGACACCTTCCTTTTCGGGCCAGGGTTGGGAGGCGGTGGTAAGAATTTGAGGGATGGAGGTCTGCTTCTCTTATCCCAGGCTCCGCCAGCTGTATTAGTTGAGGTTCTCTTGGTTGCAAGTGATAGAAACCAATTCGGAGCAGTGTGAGGAAAAATATATTTGGTTTACTGGAAATCTATTCTAGCGTCTCGCAGAATTCAAAGAAACATGGAACAATCTAGTTGAATTCACAGACTTCCTTCCCTCCAGGGCGAAGCTTCTCTGACTTTAGACAGAAGCATCACCTGGTGGCCTTGCTGGATCCTACTCCCTGCAAGAACCTGCATTTCGTTCCCAGGTGGTGCCACCCCTTGGTTGGCCCAAGAGCACTGCCCTTAGCTTGATGCAGCTCTCAACTCTCAGCTCGGTCCACCGGTTCAGATTTTGGGATGGAAAATGGGCTGGCCCGTCCTGGTCATGTGTCTTCCTATGATCCAACCACTGCATCTTTATGGACCCACCGAGTAGCTCCCTAGGAAGTAGGATCCTGGGGGACAGCTGCAGATTACCCGGACTCCTGCCTCTTCTGCTTACTCACATCCTCCTTATTTATTTCTTGGAGGATAACAAGCCCAAAAAACCCCAACGAAACAAAACAAAACAAAACAAAAACTGCCTTCCTTGGACCAAACCCTAAGAAGAACAAGGAATGTGTTGCCTGCCTCTGGGGAGGCATCCCGGGCAAGAGAACAGAGAGAAAGCGGACTTCTGCTGCCGTTTGGCACAGTTTTTTTTTTTTTCTGCCAACGAAACACCTCCTCAAAGTGGTGAGGGACACACAACTTGAGCAGGAGAAGCCTTTCTTAAGTGGAGAGGCTCCAAGACATCTAGAATCACGGGCTGAGGGCTGGGAAGGACCTTTACAGATTCACGCCTTTCTTCCACAACTTCTCCACCAGCCAGTTATCCAGACTCTCCTTGAACCTTTCCAGTGACAGGGAGCTCGCTACCAGGGAGGTCAACATGCTCCTTCTTCAGGAGTTTCTGATGTTTAGAAAGCTCCTCCCTATACTGGCCTGTAACCTCTCCGCCCTCCAGCATTGCACTGCCAGGTTCCTTTGCAGTTGGGTCCTTATGCCAGCCTTGAAACCCTAAAACATGAACCAGACTGGAACGTATGAGAATCGGGCACCAAATCAGGACCACTTCAATTTGAAAAAAGAATTAGACTTTTCCTGAGACTCTTCACCCAAAAATCGACACAAAGATTAAACGTGAATGGTACTCAAGCTCATAGGCAGTCTGGTGAGGCCCCTTGTCACTGAGCCAGCGTTCATCAGGGAGGTCTGGCGATGGCGGAGAAGATGGAGGGGAGCTGGGCAGGGGTCCTTTCCTACGGGCCCAGGGTTGTGTGATGGGCCATCACACCGCGGTCTCTTCCTTCTGCTCAGTCCGTGTCGCGTGCACTTGCTTTTATTAGTGGGGTAATGGGAACTCTCTCTACCGGAGGAAGCCTCAGCTTCTGATTGGCCAGCAGCTCTGGAAGGGGGCGGGAGGACGGGCCGCTGGTGGGCCAGCAGCTCAGCTGTGTCCACGCTGATCAATGGAGGAGGACCGGGGCCAGGTGACCCTTCCCATGGTTGTGGTGGTGTTGTCGACAGTTTCCATCCATGAGTTCCCTGTGGGCAGGTCTGTCTTGTGATGATGAAAAGGAGCTTCGTGCAGAACTGGCCAGTAAGCTTGCAGCGACCGTGGGGGCTTCACAGGTCGGCGCTTCCACTGCGCTGTCATGATTTTTCCGCTTGCTCAGTCTCTGAGGGCTGAAGAAGACACGGGTCACGGGGATCCCTTGAGGTCTGGGCCTCGCCTGGTCCTTCTGATCTGATAGGGCTTAGCCCAGTCTCACAGAGCCCAAAGCTGGGCTGCCATAGCATCCATTGCATGATTGGTGCCTTCAAAAGGGGTGGACTGGGGCAGACCGCTGGCTTCAGTTGTAAGATGCTGGGGGTAGAGTCTATCCCACCTGGTGGGGTTGGGGACAGGCTGACCGAAGCGCCTGTGATGTGTGAAGGTCCCCCGGGCCAGCTGGAATAAGGAGCCAGGTTTTACCCGGCGTTACCCCGGGGGAATCTGACCCGTGGGCCTTCTTAACCTTCTGTTCTCTTTCAATAGACATTTTGTGACGTGGGATCTCGTTTGGTTAGTAGTAGAACCAGGATTTTAGTTCACCTCCTTAGCCTACAGATCCTAAACTCTTTCCACTCAGGTTAGTCCGCT
The DNA here is from genome assembly GCF_048164855.1 of Canis lupus baileyi. Classification (NCBI taxonomy): domain Eukaryota; kingdom Metazoa; phylum Chordata; class Mammalia; order Carnivora; family Canidae; genus Canis; species Canis lupus. The sequence goes on from NC_132850.1 coordinate 8,619,924, forward strand.
TTGACGACGGTTCACAGGCAGAGATTGTCTCCGTACAGCTAAGGGGTAGCTCAGTATTGAAACAGCTCCAATACCGCAAGTTATGCAACTATAGGAATGACAGTCATCTTAGCAGCAGGGGCAGCAGTAGACACGCATGCAGCGCTTTGCGTCTCAGAGCGCCTTCTCCGGGGGCATGAGAAACCCCGAGAGCACGGGAATGATTAGGACCAAGCCCTGGCTTGTAGGACCTTCCAGTCTAGCGTGGGATCCAGATCTGGCAATGGGGACACTGTGGCCAGGGTAAAGGTCAAATGGGAAAGAGCAAGTGCTGAGGACTCGCTTGGGGGGGCGGGAGTGGGATTTCAGGGAAGCCTGAAGAATGGCCAGGGTGCAGGCAGGTGGAAAGAAAGAAACGGGGCATTAGTGGCAGGAAATTTAGAAATGGGACTATGTCACCCCCGGTTGAAAATCCTTCAGTGGCCTCGTCATCTTCCAAGATGAAATGCCGGCAGCACACGGCATCCAAGACCTTCTCCATCTCTTTCTCGGCAGAATCCTCGTCCGTCACTCGCTGGCACGGGCTTTGCGTTCCAACATCCCAAATGGCTTGCTCCTCGTGTGCGTTGGGTTCCAAGCCTTTATTCCTCGCTCATCCCCTTCCTTTGGTTCGGGACCGCTTCGCCCTCGCTCACGCTCTCCTTCCCTCCCCTCCGCTGGCCCCTTCCCTCTACCACAGCCTCTACCACATCCTCGACTCCTCCGGGAAGCTTTCCCTGACGCTGCCTGTCCTTCCAAAAAGGGCTTCTCTGTGCTCCAGCAGCACCGAGCATGACGTGGCCAGAGCTCTCAATGCTGGTTTTAATTTTCTGTTTGCACAGCTGTGTCCCCCAACCGCTTGGAGCACCTCGGGGGCAGAGGAGTCCACACTACGCACCCTGCACCCTGGATGGAGAGGACAGTGTGTCTGCGTTGTGACCTGAGCCGCAGGCCACCGTGCTGGGAAGTCCAGCAATCCTGGTCTCTGCTGATTCGTTCAGCGTTAGTGCCTCCTTGGCCCCTCGGCCACCGTGCGAGGCCTCCGCTAAAGTCTGGAGCACTACAGGCCGCGTGGTCCATGCGGTCATCTCCGGGCCACCTCCCGCGCCAGGGCACTGGATGGTGCACGCCGGCCGTCCTTCAGGGACCTGCCTTACAACCATTCGGCCTCCTGGTGTTGGTGGGGCTCCTCATAATGGAGTCAGGGTGTGGGTTTCTCAGATGGGGCGAAAATTTGGCACCCCTCAAATCAACACTCTTCCTGGGTTTGCTCAGCATCTATAATGAGGTGGGTGGGGGTGCAGGCAGGGGAGGCGAGATCAGGGCCGCCCCCTCAGGGCCGCTGGGCTGCTGCAGCTCACCAGACTCTGCCTCCTTCGGAAACCTAAGGCACCTGCTCTATCTTACGCACGAGCCTCGAGGCTCTAGCCCACAGCAGGCCCAGCAAAATCTACCCAAATCTCTGAGCACAGAGAGTCGTCTCCTGAGAGATCTCTGTGTGAGCACGATTTTCTCCATCATCACTGTGAACCAACCAATGTCTCCGTGTCTCTACCGCTTCGGCCCAGGTTTGATTGAACCTCCCCCTTTGCACTCTCTCTGCCTTCCCCTTGGGGTCTCGGATGTTTGTTTTGGTCTTAAGCTCTGCTTCCTGGGGAACCCAGGCAGACGTGTGTGTGTGTGTGTGTGTGTGTGTGTGTGTGTGTGTGTGTCTCGCTGTGTCCCTACTTAGGTGGACTTAGTATTCTTGTGACTCTGATTTGGCCTTGGGGGGTCACATTGGCACTGGTGGGGGGGCCCAGACTCGTTCTGAAGCTGGAAAGCTTTGGAGAGAAGGGAGTGGCAGGTGCCCTCTGGGCTGAGGAAGGGGTAGTGGAGCTCAGAAGTCCTGTGTCGGCACATTTCAAAAGGGAATGGTCACTAAGGGACCTGCTTCCACGTCCCCAGGCCAGCCCCGTGAAGGGGGAGTGACTAATTTACGAAGCCCCGGCTGCTCCCTTCTCCTGGCCTGGAGAAGTCTTTCCAGACCTTGTTAACCTGAGACAGCCGCTCAGCCTCACAGACCTCAGCTCTCAGCCGGGCTGTCTTCCAGGTGTTGTCATGGCAATGCTGGAGGCAGGTCGCTTACCCCAACTCTGCTTTGACTGTAAGAAGTAAATTCCTCCTTCCTTTTTCTGGAGGTGTTGGATGCAGCCTTTCCTGCTGTGGGGTGAGGGTGGGGGAAGCGCCTCTACAGGTGCAGGTGCAGGTGACTGGCCCCGCATGCGCTGTTTCTGAGCCAGCCTGGGTGGGCTCCAGAGGGGACAGGCGCTCAGGGTGGATCGCTCATCGAGGGGGGGGCGGCAAGCCAGGGGCCACACAGCTGACCAGCCGAGTCCTCTCGCAAGCGGGGGACAGTTCAAGAGATCCATGCCTCCCATTAAGTCCACCTCTGATGCTAAGGTGACTTAGGAAGTAGAATCAGCTTGTCTATCCCAAGCCATGAGGTAGGCTGGGGGGTTCCTTGGTAGCCCCTTGTTAACAGCCACAACGTTTGCTAGCACTTGTGTAGGTATTTACAGGTTCCAGGCACCATTCCAGGGCACATGGTAAGGAGCTTGGATTTACTGCAGTTGTGCATGTGAAATGCCTAGCGCAGCACCTGGCATGGGAAAGTGCTCAATAAATGGAGCTGCTGTTGCTCATGTCAGACTCCTTGGGCAGCGGTGCTACCTCCTACCTCCTCCAGCCAGTCTCCTTGGCTGCCAGCGCCATCCCAGACTGGCAGGAGGCTACCCCCACCCGGCCCCCACTCCGCATTGAAGACATCATTGTTAATCAAAAGGGTCAGACTGAACACTGCACCCCCTTATGCCTGGTTCCCTGGAGCCCTGCCCTGGCCTCAGTCACGTCGTTCTCTTCTGTGAGAGCTCCGAGGAGTTCCTAGAAGGTCAATCTCCGCAGCCACTCCAGGCCAGACCCCTGTCCTAGGGGTCAGTTTTGTGAGGATCCAATGCAGAGAAATCCCCAGGTTGTATCTGTGTCTTGCCATGAGGCTCAGCACAATGGCACCGACGGTCGAAGTAAGCAATTGGCCAATTTCCTTCAGGAACGTTTGAAATAAAAAAGCAGTTTGCCTGAGTGGAGGAAATTGTGAGAGCCCCAAATGGAATTGCTTAAATTTATTGCTGGAGAGTTTTTACATATTGAGCCAAAGGCGTATCTCCCTGCGCTCAGTCTTGGGTTTTCAGGGGTGCCGCACTGCACCAGAGGTGGAGGGTTCCGGGTTGGTTCCAAAGTTGGTCTGCAGGCGTGGAAACCTCCATCCTACCACCAACCCTCCAATGGGAAGTCTGAGATCTGCCCCATGAAGGTGGAGAAGATTTGCCTTTGGGGAAGGGCAACATGCCAGACTTTTCCACTGGAAATCCAAGAGTGGTACCTGCATCCCAGGACGCTGACCAAGAGTTAGCGTCTGTAGCATCAGCCATGACCCTCGGCTGCCGGGCCACCCGAAGCCTACAGGGGAAGTGGCTTTTCAGGAGGGGCTCCCGGACCCTGAGTGGTGTGCTCAGGAGGCAGGGAATTTGGGGGCTGCCAGGAAAGAGCTCTTTCAGCAGTGTTTCCCGGATGCGACAAAGTTTTGGAAGACACTGGAGGCTTTTGTGCAAGTCAACATCAGACTAAGAAGAGGTAAATTACTTGCAGACCAGCAGGTGGATGTAGCGGAAACCTTGGCCAAGCTGTTGTGGGGCCTGAGACCGGTCTAACCTGGCGTTAGTTTCCTGTATGGCCACAGGCAAGTCTCGTTTCTTCTATGGACACCTGTTTCCCTATCTGTAAACTGGGGTTAGACACTGAGGTCCTGCCTAGCTCCTAGGGGCTGTGACCTGTGCCTCCTCAGGGATCAAACCTAAGACCTTGCCCCTCTTTACCCCTCCAAGTAGGACCTGCGTATTTTCTGCACGTGCACGTCGAAGATCCCTCATCACAATGTTGACCTCAGTGGGTTTGCATGCCCTGAGAGAAATCATCTGTGTGCGGTGGAGAGTAGGGGCCCGGGAGTTAGATGGACCTAGTCCTGGTCCTACCCTTCACTTGCTGGACCTTGTACACGTCACTTGCTTTATTGGATGCCTGTCTCTTTATCGAAACCTAGGAATAGTGAGGATGAAACTAGGCGGCGTCATAACCCATCGGGGGAATGGGCAGGGCAAACAGAGGCGCTCACCCAGCATGAATATCCTGCCTAGACCCATGTGACCTTCATTATCTGAAGCACTGCAGTGTGAGAGGGAAGCCCACGCTGGCTTTTTGTTTTTTTTTTAACTTTATTTTTTATTTATTTTTTGCCCCCTCTGGTTTTATGCAGAAGTTTGTAACCCTCAAGAGCAGGTGTCATGTTTCGTGTTATCCTCTGAGCAACTGGAGTCCGAGGTTCCAGTCGAGCTTCTTTGACAAATGGCTCGGGTTGGGGATTGAGTGAGGCCTTTGGGATTATCATTAAGTAAAACAGATTAGAGCTAAACTGCCCTTTAAAGAGGGTGGGTCCAATTAACTGCAGGACCTCTGTCTGGTTCAGCAAAGAGACTGAGTGGGGCGTAGGGGGCTGGGAACAGAGTTGATTTACTCTGAGCAGTGGGGAGAGGGGTGTTAATGGGGCTGGTGAAGAGAAGAAAGAGCCAAGTGGTGGCCTCAGAGAGGAGACTTTTTATTATTATTATTATTATTATAAATTTATTTTTTATTGGTGTTCAATTTGCCAACATATAGAATAACACCCAGTGCTCATCCCCTCAAGTGCCCCCCTCAGTGCCCGTCACCCAGTCACCCCCACCCCCTGCCCTCCTCCCCTTCCACCACCCCTAGTTCGTTTCCCAGAGTTAGGAGTCTCTCATGCTCTGTCTCCCTTTCTGATATTTCCCACTCATTTTCTCTCCTTTCCCCTTTATTACCTTTCACTAATTTTTATATTCCTCAAATGAATGAGACCATATAATGTTTGTCCTTCTCCGATTGACTTATTTCACTTAGCATCATACCCTCCAGTTTTGGAGGGTATGATGCTAAGACAAGAGATTTTGGAGGAAGGATGGCAGCCTTTAAGAGGGACTTCAGTAAAGCCGTTGTGCTTCTCAGATAAACGTGCATACACGGAGATGCACGCTTGTATTGGCGATGTCACACTGAGGCACATGCGCTCTCACACGCGGGCATGGAGTTAGCCTGATGCACGTAAATGAACTCGTGTGTGTGTGTGTGTGTGTGTACACATGAACACACGTGCACTCTGGCACTAGACACACCTGCTGTCTAGGCTCTTATGGAAACAGTCTGTAGGTACCTTCCCCGCCCGGGCCAGGACACCCGGTTGGGTTCAGAAGTGCTCGGTCCTCCCAACTCTGCACGGGCTCACCAGCTGGAGTAGGATGGTGGGGGTACCCACAGACAGTGACACTTCTTACTCACTCGCAAGATCTAAGGGACAGTAACGTTTTTTTCTGCTTGTAAAGGTGACACGCTCAATCATTACCAAGTGCCGAGCTCTGCGCTGGGCACCGGGTGTGTAACAAGTGGCAAAGCAGGCATGGCCTCGACCCTCCTGCCCTCATGCAGCCTGTGTTCTCATGACGAAGACGGACATAAAACAGGCCTGGTACCTGTGATGGGGGTCATGAAAGGGGGCGCTTGGGGTGCTCCGGCGGTGTCTGAGAAAGGCACGAACGCAGCCCTTGAGGACCTGTTTGAAGTTGCAGAGGAGGGAGAGAGAGGCAGAGGTGAGGCTGGAAATGGATGCGGGTCGGATCACAGGCTTGTAAAATATGTTCAAGGATTTGAACTGGATCCTGTGGGCCCGGGGAGCCAGCCAAGAGTTTTTAGCTTGGGGGACGAGCATGCTTAGCTTTGCCTTCTAGAAATCTCACTCTGGCTTCAGCGTGCATGCGAGTCCTTCCCTTTCAGGAGCCTCTGTGATGAAAGATCAAAGCCCATCCAGGACCCAAGATCACAGGCCTGGGCCAGGCCTGGCTGCACAGAATGGGCCCGTTTCCTCTTCCAGGCACTCGAGTTCACTGTGCACAGCCTGAGGACTCGCGGTGGCAATATGAACTCAATCATTTTAGGGTGTTGGATTTTAATGAACGTTTACCGAGTGCACGCAATTTGCCAGACTGGATTGTGGCACATCAAGTTCTCAGCAGCCTTCAGAGGCATGCGAAAAACAAGTCTTATTTTAGAGATAAATGGAGAGAGGAAGGGACAGACAACTGGCATCGTGAATGCCTTCTACGTTGCAGGTGAAGAGCTTCGAGTCGGCCTTACGTAATCCCATCTGAACATCTAGGAGACTGGGCCTGTTATCCTCATTAAAGACAAGGAAGCTAACGTCGGAGGTGAAGCAGCTTATCCAAGAGCACCCAGTGAGCGGTGCACCTGGGATTCCCACCCACCGGCCCACCGTCACGGGACTGCACGGCAGGTTCACTCGGCTAGGTCATCGCTTGAAAACTGAGAAAATCTTGTCCTGCCTAGGAGAGTCGTCCGGGGTCCTGGGTGCTGCTTGGGGACACAGTGAAGTGGAGATAAGGCAACTACAGAGGCACAGGGCACCCTCTCGCTTGGCCCTAGGGGGGTGGGGTGGTGAGCTCTCTCCAGCTCCTTGGGGGTGGCACAGCCTCCCTCGCCCTCCTATTAGCTCCGCGGGAGATGGAATGCAGGACGCTGCGGTCAAGAGCTCTAATGGGCACTGGCTCACATAGTCACCACATGTGTTGGCTCTTTTGGGAGCTGAGTTGTGGGAAAACACAGATGGTCAGGGACAAATGGCAGGAAGCAGCACAGTGTAGGGAGGGGGCACGAGTTTCAGAGTCCGAACTCTCTGGGTTTAGATCCAAGCTCTGCTCTTTAAGAGCCGTGGAACCTTTGTACCCTCCCCGTCACCTTGCGTCACCATCTGTCCCCTTTGTGACTACAGGAAAGCCTCTGTGCCCTAGTTTCCTCATCTGCAAAATGAGGATACTAGCACTTAACTGACAGACTGGCTGTGTGGATTGACAAAATTACACAGTGCATTAGCCCAGTACCCGCATGGTTTAAATTCTCTGTTGTTGGCAACACCTTACTTATGAGCCACATCTGCAGAATGAGGATAATGCTCCCCTTGGCATCGAGTCTGGGGCATGGTGGTAGGAATTAAATGACAAAAATGTGTGCAGAGCAGCCAGCATAGCGATGACCCACAGCCCAGTACATACAGGGTGCTCAAGCCTGGGTCTACTTCAGCTTCCTTTTCCCTCAGCCTGTGTAAGAGCGAGTGTCAGATCTTTTTATCAACTGCAAATATTTGCTGAAAATTTCAAGGCTGGTCCTTTGCTTTGTCAATCCTTCAGGGAGTAGCTTAGATTGTGTTTGCTGCTTCACTCCCGGTCTCTGCCTTCACGCTGGGCTGCTGGTAGAGCCATGAAATAATAAAATGATTCCTCTCCCCAGATAGCAGTCCCCCCACATCCTATCACTTTATCAATTACACTGGTTTTTCGAGCTGAGTTCCCCCTGGGCCCATCACCAAGGACAAGGATGGGCGAAGCCCTGCTCTGGCTGTCATTTCAGCCACAGAGCCTCTCTCCACTTATATTTTCAAGTCACTTCAGCAGCACTGAAATTCTCAGAGCCCGACCGGCAGGGGTGACGGGGGTGGAGTGGGGGGTGGGAACGCTTGCCGGGTCCTGGTGTTCACATTCTACCTAAGTCGGGAACAAGTTGGTTAGGAGTTCTGCAGTCAACACGCAGGCTGTCAAGTTGGAGAAATGTATGGTTTGGATATCAATTACCCTCTACTTAAGTCAAGTCCCTTTGTGGTTGCCAGAAGCCGATCTTGACCTTCATGTCTCCTGGTCTTTTCCATCCATTTTCCTGCTCGTTTTCCCAGCACAACTCACGAGCCATCTATTCCTCTGTACTTCTCTCATCGCCAGGAGGGGTTAAATCTGCCGTGTGCTGGTTCTGCTCTTACTCATAGTGCTTATTTTCCTTGTGTATTTGGTGTTCTTTGAATGTGATTTTACATGTGGTCCATCTTAAAAATCAACAAATTGAGGATATTTTCCTCCAGAGAAGATTTATATTTACTTGTGTCTGGCACAGAGGGTACCATTAACCACAAATCTTTTTAGCCTCTTTCAAGATTCTTGGCTAAACCTGAGTCTCAGATTCAGCTCTACAACCATGCCACTGGCTCAAGGCTCAGTCCCTAGGTCGCATATTTTACTGTAACTCCACACTTCACTCTTGCTTATGGTTCATGGTCTTCTTCCAGCCCTTTGGAGATTTATCCCCATCTCCTGAGAGTTCAGGAATATGGCCAAAACTGTGTGGTATGCAGCATACAATTGTTTTCAAGTAGAAGACCCTTGCGTTGTATCCCATTGGTCAAAGCTCCAGAAGCGGAAGCATCTTCACTCGCTTGGCCCCCTACTTATCCAGTTTTATTTTTTCTTATATCACCTAAGAAGCATCTAGATATTATATGTTGGTTTATTGGTTTATGCTGTGTCTTTCCTCACTGAAATACAAGTCCTATGAGAGCCGGAATTTTGACTGGTTTGTTCATTGCTATATCACTCGTTCCTAAAACAATCTCTTGCATATAGTAGATGTTTGATAAATATCATTGACTGATTCAATAAGGACTCCCTTCAGTTGTTTCAAGCAGAGGTGGTTATTTTAAGACATGAAGATATGAGAACTCTCCAGACAATCCAAGAACAGAAGTAGCTGGGTGGGCTCCAGAATGATGGGGGCACAGTAGCTGCTTTTGGATCTAAGGTGGTTCCGGATTTTTCCCCTAGCAGCAGAATCCTTCTGCTCTGCCACTAATGTGTGTCAGCTACTCCACATAGTGTCTGCTTCTTCTCTTTCCTTATACATTTCTATCCCATTTGGCCTTGATTTGCCATTGTTAAACTCAATGTATGTTGTTTTTTCAAATTTTCCCTTTGTAAACTTTTTTTTTTTTGGTCATAGTCTTAAGAAAGGGGAATAAATTGATTCAGTTTTGTTTGTTTTTGTTTTTAAAAGTCAGGTCACATGATTTCTGGCTCACCCATGGATTTTAAGAATGAAGATAGAGAGATGGAAGCTCTCAAGGCAATCCAAGGACAGGAGGAAGAGTGGGCTGGGCTCCATGAAGCTTGGAAGCAGTGGCTACTTCTGCACCTAAAGTGGTTCTGGCCTTCGGTCAAGTGTCCACTCTCCAACCCTCTCAAATATGGCAAGTCAAAAAAATGGTCTGGTAAGATAAAACATGGAAGGTGGCCAGCTGAGTTCTGGAAGTAATTACTAAATAAGGGCAAATAAGGAGACTGCTAAATTCAAAACAATCTCTGGGAGCGAAACTATGAAGACTCAACATTTGACAGAATAAATCAGCATCTTGAGAAGGTAGAGACCCAACTTGAGTGATGACAAAACATACAAGTCTAATCAAGGGAATGAGGCAGGAGTCTCAGGAAGATGTGATTACGGTGAAGAGAGTTATAGTCAGATCAATTATATTGAACCATGTTTTAAAATAGTATGTTTTAACCAGCACGGAGGAGGTGGCAAGTGGTCAATCAGAGAGCAAGGAATGGCAGCATCACTTCTGCTCTGGCCGGGGGAGAAAGGCTAACACACAGGGAAACATGTTGTTAAGTGTGAGCCAGATAGTCTAGTAGACAGACATCAATTAAATAATTTTCCACCTGTTCAGGCTAAATGGTGCTTAAGGCTATTAGGGAAGAGAATAAGGAGCCATGAACACTTAGAACAGTGGATTTGATCTAGGCTATGAGGTCAGAAGAGCTACTTGAGGAAATGACCTCTGACTGGACATCTGAAGGTCATTTGGAAATTGAAATGGGAGAAGCCGGGGATAGGAAAAGTATTCCCAACCTTGCAAATGCCCTAGGTTTCTTGCTGTTCTTCAGATCCATGTGTTGAGCACTTTCCTGCCTCCAGTTTTTGCATATGCTCTTCTCTCTGCTTACAAAGCTCTTTCATCAGATAACGTCAGATAATGGGGTGGCTCACTCTTTGCTCAAAGTTGAGTTCTTCAGAGAGGCCTTCTCTGGCATTCCGGCTAGTACAGCACCCCAGGACATTTGTTATTTCCTTTCCCTACTTCATGCTCCTTCACAGCGCTGTTACCCCCTGCTTTTGAAGTATACGGTGATTTGCTCATGATCTGTCTTCCCTCGCTACATCATAAGCTCCATGAGGGCAACAATTTGTCTGTTTTGCTCACCACTGTACATCCACCCCAGTGCCTAGTATATAGGTTTGCTTTAACAAATATATAGTAAGTGATTAAACAAAAAGGAGCAAGGTACATCTAGGAATGGAAGGGAAGCCAGTGTGGCTGGACTTCGATGGGTTAAAGGGCCTTATTGGTCAATGTTTGGAACTTGGACATTGTTCTAAGTGTAATGAGAAACCATTGGTAGCTTTTAAGCAGGGGAGTGATCTCCTCCGATAAATGTTTTTAAAGGTCACCCTCACTGCCATGTGGTGAATAGACTGGATGGGACAAGAGTGGAAGGAGGGAGTCCAGCAGGGAGGCAATGTGGGAATTAGGGCGTGGTAACCAGGTTGGGGGCTGTGGAATGGATGAGCTGGCTTTGGGGTGCATTTGAAGGCAGAGCTGTCAGGCCTTGCTGCTGGATCAGATGTGGGAGAGAACGTGGGTTTTGTCTTGAGCTCCTGGGTGAATAGGGGTGCCGTTCACTGAGCCTCATTACATGGAATGCAGACCTTCCCAAGAATTCTGATGTCAAGTTGCTGGAAAGTCATAGGGATTGTTGAGCTCACATGGACAGGACCTCCTGGCTGAGGCAGAGCAGAGGGGAAGACCCTGAGCCAGGACCGGAGTCCTCAGGGAGGTGGAAATAGGACTTGGAGAACAGATGTGGCTACAGAGGGGAGGGGCAGAAGGAAGGCATTCCCATTTGAGATGGTACCGAAGTGAGTGGGGTGGCGAGCTCCTCCCACGCTCCCACTCCTCTACCCCGGAGCTCTGGGGGCTTAAGAGAACAAGTCCTGCAGCAGAGTGGGTCTCAGTTCCCCCAGGAAGTGGAGGGGGCACTTGTGCAGGGGAGAGGATGTCAGGATGTGGTGTGCAGGCAGGGTCGGTCCAATCCGTTGAAGTTTGGTCAAGGGCAACAGTGCATTTTGACATCTGGAGTCGATCAATCTTTCAACAGTCTCTTCCACTATTCAATAACATATTTTCAGTACCAATCATTAAAAATGAAACCAATAATAATAATAATATCTGGAAAACATACTCCATAAAATCTTATTTGGTATTGAATTTCACATATATCATCACACCAGTAAAAAGTAAAAAAAAAAACAATAAAACATTACAGTACAAAAGTCTTAGAAAGTAACAGATTGATGCTTTTTAATTATCTTAATGTATGTTTTGAAAAAAAAAAAGGAGGAGGAAAGCTTATATTTACTTATTGGTCTGTCCCAATAACAAATGATAACATTACAATTTCTGTTTTTCAACGTCAAAGATAGTATCCAACCTCGGCAAGAGAGTTCACGTGTGAGCTAAAATTTGCACTTTCCAAACAAAAGAGAGTACACATTGCAGCTCGCATTCTGTTTCACTGTTTTAAAAATTTATACAGAAATAAAAATTCCACGTGGGTGCGTAGAAAGACAGGATGGAAGTAACTCAAGTTCAGTTTCTTTGTTTTTCAAAGAGTCTCTTTACCATCACTGCCCTGTGGTTGTGTATTTAGAAGCTTCTGTTTAAACACTGTTTAGATAGTATCATGGGAGAAGGAGGCATAAAGTGCGCCCAAAGTGAGCTTAAATGATCCCGAACGGTGGAACGCTCTGGAAATGAACATGCGTAGCTGGGGTCCCACACGCAGGGGCCTCCTGTGTGACTGGAGGGACTCAGGATTTTCTATATATATATATACACACACACATACAACATATGTATTAAAACTCAATGTAGCCACAGCAATTATTAGCATTCTTACCAACTGAAGAATTCTGGGGGGGAGAGTATTTTATTTTTTCGATGTTTAGGATTGTCAATACCTGGTGAAAACAAAAAGAGACAGACTTTTCGTTGGCTTTATCACCGTTTGGAGCATCTGTTCAGACAGCCCATCCCTGTTGCCTATACCGGGGAGGGCCACCCCTGCCACCCTGTCCCACCGGGTTTGGGAAGGGCAGGTGATGACACCCACCTGGATTTGGTGGTGGTGGCGGGGGTGGGCAAGGGCCCCCCAGATGTGCGGTGAGAAGTTTTGTCCAAGAGGACCTGCTGGCAGCCTTGGGTGAGGTCTTCTGTGGCCTCTGCACGCAGGTGGGTGTCCCCCTGCAGGGACAGCTGTCATGGGTTCTTCTGCTGAATTTGTTTGTCCTCCTCTTCTTCGTCTGTTCTTTTGTCCTTGTCTCTGCCTGTTTTCCATCTTTCCTGTTTGTATCACTCCTCTCTCTCTCTCTCTCTCTTGACCTCAGGGTCCATCCTAGCCCCTGCTTTGCTGTCTCTCATTGTCTCTGTCATGCTGGTTTTTCACCTTCCTGGCCTGCCTTTCCTGTGTCTCCAGATGTCTCCGCTCTCTGCGCAGTACACGAGTCTCTTAGATCCTCTGTTAGGAAACTAAGTCAGTGGCAGGGGCCTGAGGGGGCTTAATTCAAACTGTGCATCCCCCACATTTTGTTGAGATATCCTCCCCAACGTTCATAGAGATGCTCCATCCCTTGGGGGCACTTCTGAAAGTCAGAGGGTCAGGCCATCAGGAACGACAGTCTGTTCTTCAATCCCAGGGCTGGTTCACCAGGCCCCACACTGGTGGTTAGGGAGGGCGTTGGTGGCTTGGGGATAGGTAGGAGAGGGACCCAGATAGACATGGGGAGAACAAACGCAGGTGGGATCAGAGTCCTGAGGCTCAGTTGGAGTCTCTGCAAGACTCTCTTGGGTCTGTGCTCCCTTCTTCTGGCTTAGCCTGGGGAGGGAGAGAGTCCTCACTTTCCAGGAATAAGAGCTGCCCTGATCCTGGTTTCCCTAGAAGGGCTCCTGCCCCGGCCGAGATGGCACCCTGGGAACTGAGGAAGCGGAGTCGGCCTCCTCCTACCCTCTTCTTCACTTCTTCCTCTTGGCCTGCGGGTTTCGTCCACAGAATGTGGGAACTGTCTGCTGCCCCCGCTCCCCAGTTCCTCTCACACTGTGCCACCTCACATCCCTGTGCTTTGGTTCCCGGTCAGCTGTCCCTTGGCTGTTATTTAAGGTCCCCTTTCCTGAAACAGGGCAAGAGTCAGACCCCAAGGGAGAGGGCAGTGGAAACCATAGGCATGGAGCATGTGGTCACTGGGCGCCTGTATAAGGGGGTGCACCCCTTATACAGATGAAAAGACCAAGGTACAGAGAGGTCCCCAAGAAGGTGGCTGGAGGCCATTCAACGCCGTCACCTTCTTCCCACTCCCTCCATTGGTTCTTTGCTGCTCCTCAGACACCAGAATGTCTCTGCCCTGGGGCTGTTGTACCTGCTGCTTCCTTTGCCTGGAAAGCTCTTCCCCCTACGTATCTGCTTGGCTCCCTCTCTCTCACTCTTTCCAGTCTTGTGAAAGACTTATGAAGCCTTCCCTGACCACCTTGTTCTTCCAGAACTCCCTGCTTCATTGCCTTTCTTTGCTTTGTTTTTCTGCGCAGCTTTTGTCACTGAACACACTGCAGAATAAATCAGTATTATTTGCCTTTCTCACCAGAGTGTACGTTCTTTCAGGGCAGGGAATTTGTTTATCTTGGTGAAGGCTATATGCCCAACTCCTAGAACACAGTCTGGCACTAGGAGGTGCCCAACACATTTGTTCAATGAATTTAGAGTGCCTGGCACTAGGTCCTGTACAGAGTGGACGCTGCCATTGTGAGGCTAGGATTTATTGAGCAACCATAGTGTCTCCAGCTCAGCCGACAGCTGGAGCCCTGGCTGGACTGCCCTTTCCCCAACACCAAGGGAGCCCCTGCCTGAACTTGAAGGCTCCACCCACATTTTCTTCAAGGTCTCTCCTGTCCTCCAGGCATATTTGGAGTCTCTCTCCACCTGCTCCCCCTTCACTCTCTGTTAAACACTTGTCATTTTTTATCTTTAGATTTTATTTATTTATTTGAGAGAGAGAGAGAGAGAGAAAGTATGAGCAGGAGGGAGAGGCAAAGGGAGAAGAAGACTCTCCACTGAGCAGAGAGCCCGACACAGGGCTTGAGCCCAGGACCCTGAAATCATGACCTGAGCCAAAGGCAGATGTTTACCTGACTAAGCCACCCAGGTGCCCCTAACACTTGCCACTCTTGAAAGATCCTGTGTTTTTGAGCCACCTGAGATTCACATCTTTGTTTCCCCTCTTCCTAGCCTTGGGCAGATGACTTAACCCCTCAGGGGCCTCAGTTTCCTTATCTGTAAAAAGGGGGTAACGTCTCACACATTTCTGAAACAGCAGTTCTCAGCAGTCGTGGCCCTTGTACATGGTGGACTTGGCACTGAAGGCTTAGTCTGGGTGGCCTTGCTGGTGGAGGTGGTGTGCTCTTGGCAGCAGGAGCTCCAGACCAGATTCCAGAGGTATCTGGTGGTGATGGAGTAGAGGTATCCATCTACTGTAAGCCAAGAGGCACAGATGTGGCAATGTTTGGTGAGCGCTTGGGTTCTGTGAGGAGGATCCTGCCTGGGCAGGCACCCTGCCCTTGAGATCCCATGCTCATGAGGCCATGGGAAGAGCCTGACCCAGATTGCCACTTCTATGGGCTCCCTGTGTCTGGTGGAGCCCAGAATGAGGATGCCGCCCCCACACTGTCTGAACCTGCAGGTGAGGCTTGAACATCCACCTGCCTGTCTCCTTTGGAGTGCCAGGCCTTTGGTGAGAAAGGTACAGAACCTCTTCGAGCTGGCCGAAAGGGGTCCTCAGCCTTCACAGAGGGATGTTTTATGATTTGTGGGAGATTAGATGTGCCAACCTTGAACAATCCTTCCAATTCTGGAAAGCTACAGTCCTGGGAATATTTATTCTCTACATACAGCCAAAATTTATTTCTCTTACCTTTTATTGTTCCTCTTTGTGTTTGGAAACCAGAAAGCAAAATGCTCAGATTTTGTGTACCCAGAGGCAAGTTCCTTTTCCTCTAGTGCCCCTTGGAGGCTGGGAAGGAATTCCTGGTCAGCCACGGGCAGCGGGCTTCTTAGAACATTAGTAAATCAAAGGCAGTGGAAATCTTTGGAGGGAAGAGAAAAGCGACTCTGGTGCATATTCAGCCAATTAGCAAAATGTCCAGCAGCTTTTCTCAACAGAGCATCTTCTCTTTAATGATCTTATTTATGCCTGTGCAACCAATGAATAAATTTGTTTGGAGACTTTTTTTTTTTAATTCATGAAATATGATGTATTGGATGCCCTAGGCTGGGTATTGAGGAAACCCCGTGCTTGAGACCAGAAACAGAACCTGCTCATCCAGCACTTGGTATCTAAGGACTGACAGACGTTTTGACCAGTAGGATTTCTCCCGGAGGAGGATAAAGGTACGCCGGTGTTTCAATCAGGGGTCAAATAACACAAGAATCAGATGCCGACTCAGGTGAGCTCAGTGAAGGAAACTCATGGGCCCTTGTGTGGGATGCACGCTCAGGCCTTGTGGGCCTTGGAAAGTCCTCAGGCTATGCCTCTTTGACACTCTCTACAGTCCTGCTTCTACAAGAGCCATCCTAATTGCCCCCAAGTGGTAAGCTTAAGTCATCATATCTATGGGCCTTTCCGGCTTGACTCCCTATATTGTCAGGGGTCCACCAGAACACAGATGATCTGCTCAAAAGAGGTATCAAAGAAAGTTTAAGGAGGGGATCATTTACTAAGGCAGGGTCAAGGTAAACCAACAAGAGATGTTGAAGCATCCTGGGGCTGGATGTAGGAAACCATTTCCTCTGTAGATGAGAAGGAGTAAGGAGAGGGAATGGTGTTGCTGAACCTGGAAAGGGCTGTAGCAATGGGAGAAGGGCTACGTGACAAGAGTCACGGCCTTAGGTGGAAAAATTCAGCCACTGCCAAACCATAACCTGAAAGGAAGGGATCTATGGGAAGAGATTCCCCTCCCTCTCTCTCCTCCTCTTTAGTCTCCGGCTGATGCCTCCTATTGGCCAAAAAGGATTGGAATCCAGGAGGTCAGATAGGCCAGTTGCTATGATCCACAGTTAGAGGTCAGCCCCCGTCCCCCCCCTCCCCGCTCCGGGGACCCAGAGCAGGGCAGAGAAGGGTGGAGAGTGGATCTGGAGGGGCAAATGGAAAATATCCATAACCATCTAATGTGGGCTCTCCCTCTCACTTTCAGATGCCCAAGAGAGAATCGAATTGGAGTGGCTCAGGCTGAGACAACAGGGGAAGGAGCTTCTGGGGGAGAAACATCATCATCCCCATTCTCAAGATGAACAAACCAAGGCTGATGGAGGGAAAGATGGATGTCCAAGGTAACACAGATGATGAGTGGCAGTGCCATTGTGCCAGAGATTACCAAGAACCATGAGCTCGAATGAGCTACCGTCCCTGGAGACTTTCTTAGGGATGTTCCTGGCTTGGGCTTAGGAATGCATTTGCTGGGTCTCTCTCTCTCAGGGGGTTTCTGACAGGTGCTGCGTTTAGATGCCTCTTTCAAAACCATCAAACTGAAGATCATAAAGAGCTAGATATGGGTGCATGTGTGCCCTTCAAAGTATGTTCTCTCCCAGAAGAGCTCTATTCCTGACATTCTCTTGAGCCTACTGTGCACTGTCTGGTCCAGGATCCTGGATTCCCATGAAGCTCTTCTGTACCTGCAATCTGACTCCAGTATGCTTCTTCGCTAGTCTTGCCTAGTGGATTGTTGGACAACATGGTGTCCCCACACTGCTGTCATTGTATCTTCTTGATGTAGGCCTGGGCCATGCTTTTGGCTTTGCTGTGCCTGGATTAGCACTGACACGTTGAAGGGATCCACCACCTTCCTGGCCCAAGTCAAAGCGGTACCAAGGAGCCCCTGAGTAGACCCACCATCCAGGAAACCTGTAAGTGCTTACCTGGGAATCTTCAAAGAAAGAAGTTCTTTGTAGTTGTATCTTTAACTCTTCTGGTTAGGAAGTCCTACTACGTATCTTGCCCAACTCCCTTTCAGCCTGATTGAAGCTCATTTTACTTAGTGAGAACGGAGTAGTCATTTGAGGTGTGTTCAGAAGCTGTCATAGACTCCATGGTAAAGAGCAAGGAACAGTGAGAAGAAGCTTCGCAGATGGTGCAGCAGCCATTCTGGGGCACCGGTTGTGTGAAATAGGTGCCAGCTGTGAGGACCTGGCTTCCAGCCAGCTCTGTGGGCTGGGTCACCATCTGTGTGGGCTGGGGTGCCAGCTGTGTGGACTATATTACCAGTCAGCTGTGAGGATTGAAGTGCCAGCCAGTTGTATGGACCTGAGTGCCAGCTGTGTGCATTGGGTGCCAGCCAGATGTGGGGACTGGGTTCCAGCCATAGGGACTATATTACCAGTCAACTGTGAGTATCGATGTGCCAGCCAGTTGTATGGACTTGAGTGCCAGCTGTGTGCATTGGGGTGCCAGCCAGGTGTGAGGACTGGGTTCCAACATAGGGACAATATTGCCATCAGCTGTGAGTATCGACGTGTCAGCCAGTTGTGTGGACCTGAGTGCCAGCTGTGTGCATTGGGGTGCCAGCCAGGTGTGAGGACCAGGTTCCAGCTGCAGGAACTGAATTACCAACCAGTTATGCAAACCTGGTTCTAGCTGTGTGGACTGGGGTGCCAGCTCACTGTGTAGATTGGGGTCCCAGCTGTGAGAATAGGGGTGCCGGAATGAGCCTAGTTGAGACCAGACCCCATCTCAGCTGTTCACTGCATGCGCTTCTGTTTATGGCACTGATGTTCTCCTCAAGCAATTTCAATAAATCAAGGTCACTGAATCAAATCGTCTTTCTTGCAGAATTGAAGATGTGCTTCTTTGATGCAAAGAAAAGAAAATGTTCTTAAGAATGATAAAAGCATCATTAGAAATTGGGGAAAAAAGAGCCAGATCTTTCAGCATCATACATTCAAGGGAAATAATGACCATTTATATTAAGACGGTTATTCGTTCATATTTGTTGACCGCCTACTATGTATCAGATATGGTATAAATAATCATATTAACAGCAGTGATCAGAGGTCAAGATGAAGTCCCGGTGTTATTTGTACATTCTATGAGTCTATGAGTCTGCCATGGCTGAGGCCAGAGGGCTGGTTAGGCTCTCATCTTCATCCTTTCTTCTTATGGGAAGCAATCTTCACCCTCAGTCAGTAGGGGCCTTGCCTCCCGAGCCAGGTTACTTCTGCAGCAGCCACAAAGGACCCCAGTAGGGTGCTGGCCCTGGGGCCTGGAGCCCTGGGTTCATAGAGGTGCAGCTCGCAGCATCCGTACTTCCACACTTGTTCCACACCATTCCTGCCCCTTTTCAGCCCACCCTAGGATTTTACAATGTTCCCTTTGGGGAAGTATATTTGATAGTTGTTCTGAAAAAATAAATCAAAGGAGGACCTGTTAATACAGCTTTTTCAAAAAGCCATTGGAAAGAGAGAGACACACACAAACACACATATGCATTTGATTCTCCTTCTTTACGGTCCTTGTAGTCTACAGAGTCGCCACCAGTGCTGAATTAGTGAATACTGAATCATTGCTTCTAGGGCAAATATAGGGTTAGTTTCTTGTGAGCCTTCAGGTCACAATATTTCTGTCAACTGATCAATATATAACCTTGTTTTATGCATGTTTCTGTTTAAAGACACCGTATCTAATATACAGTGTTGATTCACTAACATTGAACTCATGGCCAATGCACCGTAACTCATGCCAGAATGGAGCTCATCTATTGTGTATTTTCTCCCTGAGGCTCAACACAGCCTCCCTGTGCTTAGGAACTAGACAGCTCTTCGGTGCTATGCTCGGGGGCCAGTTTAAAGAGCAAAATCATCAACAAAAAGCATACAGATGCAAAAAAAAAAAAAAAAAAAAAAGACAAAAAATAGACTGTGAAAAGGATGCTTGTTTATTCTATGACAGTTGAAATAAGAAAGCAGACCATGGCCTGTTTCCACCTCAGCTGGAAACATGGACATCATGAGTGTTGACTTTCGGGGTCACGGATAAATTTTTTGAAGCAGGCGAATTCACAAACACAAAATTTGTGAGTAATGAGGGTCGACTGCTTATATACTTGCACATATAACTGTGCATACGCACATACACAATGATGTTACTCTAAGGCTAAGGACATAGCCTAGAGGCAGAAAACACTGATTAGAAATGACCCAGTACTTCAGAGATGTGTGAAGAGGAGTTCCTATGAGATTATCTCAGTGAGGGGTTTCTTCAAGCATCTCTGAGTGACCCAGGGTAGGGAAGTTTCTAAATCTGCACTTCTATGGAGTCTATGAGGAGCTGAGTCATGAAGTTGTTAGGTTAGGTTCTGGGAAGACCTTCGACTCTCCTCGATGGAATATGAAACAGTAACGCGAAGCAGGACCAGGTATGAATATAGTGCACTGAGAAATGAATAGTTAGTTATAGAACAACAAGTTCCAGGCCTTGAGAGGGCCCTGGGAGCAAGAAGTCAGTGGAGATTCTTTTTTTTTTTTTTCCAGTGGAGATTCTTAATTCTGGTGCCATGTCCTGTACAGGTCAAGGTGGCCAGTCTCAGTCTAGGCAACACGCCATCACTCTCTCAGATCCTCCAAGTTGCACACCTGAGAGGCACCCTAAACTACCTTTCCTTTCGAGATTTGTGATTCTACTTCCTTTATATTTCTTTAACCAGGGTGTTGGCCATTCTCTGTACCATCTCAAACTGGAAGTGACCAGTACTATCCTCTGGGTGTGGCCCAAGAGTATTTTATATAAGAGGGAGAAGTACATTTGATTATGTTTCCAGGCCTACACAACAGGCCCCAGGCCCTGGGTAGCTGGGTGGATAGAACAGTTGAGTGAAAATTGTCTTCATTCAATATTTTTTCCTTATAATTATCCAGGTGTAACAGTCAGTGGTCTATCACTATCTTTCCTACTAAATTGGATCACTTGGTGAGAAATAATGATGATGACAGGATAGTAATGACAGCTACCATGCTCATCAATGTCAGGTGTTGGACCAATGTTATTTTTAATTTTTATTGGAACACTGATACCTGGTTTCTCCCCAAACATTTTATTTTGAAAAAAATTTTTAAAAGAAAAAAATTTTCTTTCAACAAAAATGTTGAAAGAAAAGTACGTGAACATCTATATGTCTTTTATCTAGATTCACTAATTACATTTTGTCACATTTCTTTATTTTCTCATCCATCTTTCATCTTATTTTTTCCCTGAATGATTTAAAAGAATTATCACAGACATTGTACTGCTTTACGACTACATGCTTCATCATGTATCTTCGAGGACTAAAGGCATTCTCCTATATAAATATAATACATTTATCATAACTAGGAGATTTCACATTAATTAAACACTATCATTTCACATGCAATCCATATTTAAATATCAGAGACAATTTAAAAAGAATAAATATCTATATAAGGCTTTGAAGGGAAGGCAGCCCTATTCCTTTCTCTGGATTCCTTCTCCCCTAAGGTAACTCTTTCAGCTGTTTTCTTTCAGTGTTAACTCCATAATTCTAAATAACATGCTTAGTCTAATGGTTTTTTTTAAATTTACTTATCATTTATTAACTTCTTTTTATGTAAGAAGATTTAGCTCTCCTATCTCCCACAAACACATTTCCTCGCATCCTCTCAAAATGATTATATCATCATCTTTTGGTAATATTAGTATTCAGTATTTGTGTTATTATGATATTACTCTCAGCTTGAGATACACGGTGTGCCATGATTATATTTCTTTCCTTGCACAACTTTATTGTTTTTCTTGGGTTGTAATTGCCCTGATCTGTCATTTACTTGGTTTCCTATGTACCTATCACTATTTTCCTTGAGCTCTCTGGAAGAATTAAATTTTCTTTTAAATATGTTGACATATATAGAATTATGTATTGGTTTAGTTCTTTTCTTGGTCTTCCTGCTCCAACTTGTTCCACCATTCATCCATCATCCTGAAACTTTTCATCATCACCATCATCATCAAATTGGGAATTTCCTTAGCTTTCTCTTGTATTAAATTCTTTATTTCCTTGGTCCTGGGTTTCATATTTCTTGATTTACTCCCTTGTCTCTGTGGAGAACATCCTTCAGTAGCTTTCTGAGTAAGGGTTCATGGGGAGGCAATATTTTTGAGATCTTGTATGTGTGAGATGATTTTTTTATTGTATCCTCACACTTGATTAATAGTTGGGCCAAACATAAACTTGTAGAATGGAAATCATCCGTCTCCGTACCCCCTCAGGATTTTGAAAGCATTTCGCCACCGTTTCTAGCTTGCATTGCTGGTGTTGAGAAGACTTATGTTGTTCTTCTTCCCGAGTGTTTGAATATCAGTGAGTGAGGGATGTTTTCCATCCTTTGTTCTGGCAGTTGGTGGCCCTTTCAATCTGGAAACTCATGTCTGGATTTATTGCTTCACTAATTTCCCCTCTGGGTTTCTTTCTTTCTGGAACATCTGCTATTCAAATATCAGCTCTCCTCGTAGGTGTTATAATCTTATACTTTCTCTTATTTTCCATCTTTTTAGAGTTCTGTGCTTGTCTCTGGAGTTTCCCTTGATTTATTCTTACAACCATTCCATTGAATTGTTTATTTCTGTCATATTTTTATTATTCATTTATTTATTTAGTTAGAGTGTGAGCAGGAAGGAAGGGGCAGAGGAAGAGGGAGAGAAAGAATGTCAAGTAGCCTCTGAATTGAATGCAGAGTCTGAAGGGGGCTTGATCTCACCACCCCGAGATCATGACATGAGCCAAAATCAAGAGTCAGATGCTTAACTGACCGAGCAACCAAGATGCCCCTATATTTTTAATTTTAAGAGCTCTTTTTTTATTATTTCTTCTTTAAATAATTATATATTCTTGTTTAAGAATATAATATTTCCCCCATATCTCTAAGAATATCAGTTATAAGCTTGTGTTTTTCCCCCTTTCTATATTGTTGCTATTTCATGTGATATTTTTTCCTGTTTGCTTATGTTAGTCTTCCCTCCCACAATAGAGTGGTTCCTTAAATATCTGGTGAAACTTGATGCCCTTCATATTTAAGAGGGAGGCACCAGAGTTCACTGTAGTTCATGTGTGCAGGTTTAGGCACTGGTGAGTTCTCCTAGGATGACCTAGTAGTGTGTGGATGTTCCAGTAGGAGCCCATAAATACCAACACTACAAAGTCTCTTCTCTTGGATAGGTCCATTGCTGCCCATTCCAGCCCCATGGACAGCCATACTCTCCTCTCCTCACCCTCTCCCCCATCCAAGTATACACATAGCCCTACAGCCTTGATGCTTCTCCCTATTGATACCCAGAAGTGCATGGTTACAGGCTTTTGTGTGGATATTTTGCTGAAATGCATTTTCTCATTACTCTACTTGCCTGATAGAGTCTCTGAGAATCACTTCCTTTGTCTCCACACTTCTTTTGTCTTCCCTCTGCTCTTCACTCAGGGACAGAGTTAGCCTCTCTGTGCTACCTGCCTTCATGGTTCCCTGTGACCCTTAACGGGCATCCCACTCCACAGCATTAAGATCTGTTTGTCTCCTCCACTAACCTCAATGCCTTTTGAGAGCAGAAGCTCTTATTCTGTTCCCTGGTCATGGTTTGGCCAGTTCCTTTAGCAATAGTGACACCTTAGCATCCTGAGGGGATACAGAGAAAATAGAGACACTGTGATTCCCGGAAGGCAGAGAGATTTTATGGACCTGCTGCCATCACAGGCAGCTAAACTCAATTCAAAGAGCTACATTTTGATCAAGACTGATGAAAGTTTTTAAAAGCCTACAAGACCCTCCCCTGTCCCACATTTTCTTAATTCCCTCTTATGACAGCAACTAGATAGACTCACATCATCATTTGTCTACCACACCTTATGTCCAGGGTGGATCTATTATCTGGAGAAACAGGAGGAAAATGCCACAGTAAAGACCTTTGACCTCTCTCTGAAGCCATCTGTCTGTGGAAGTGTCAATCAGTCATGAGCATAAAGTCTCAGACGGAGTTGGGTTCTCCCAGAGTCTCTACACCTGCACTTCTTGCATATCCATTATCAACAGATCAGAAAATGTCAACATCATATGAATACATATAAACTAGGGCAGGGTTGGCAATTACATTTCATCTCCTGGGTAATTCCACCCGATGAGTGGGGGCTGCCTGAAGTGCTTGTTAAGAGTTCTGAGGCCTTAACCAGGTTCAGTATGAAAGAGTCCCTGTGATCAATTAGTGATGTCTGCCATGGGCAGTTATTCACCAGCCCCAGAACCAGGGGAAAGATGAAAGTAAAATGTTTTTACATAGTGTTTCTCAAACTTCATTGATGATAAGAATTACCCAGAGGTGCTTGTTAAAAATAGATTCCAGGGGTGCTGGGTGGCTCAGTAAGCTTAGTGTTCAACTCTTGGTTTTGGCTCAGGTCATGATTTCAAGTTCCTGAGATCAAGCCCTATGTTGGGCTCAGTGCTCACTGTGGAGTCTGTTTGTTTTTCTCCCTCTGCTCTCCCCACTTCTTTCTCTCTCTCATAAATAAATACAATCTTAAAAAATGATAGATTCTGGACTCTTCCCCAGAAGACTTGGATTCAAAAGGTCTTGAGTGAGGCCTGGGAATCTGCACTTGGTAAGCACCCATGTGACTCATGCCATCAGGCTAGTCTAGAAACAGTGTTCTAAGTGAGGGTGGATTTCTAGGAATCCCAGCTTAAGAGAAATGCAGGAAATGCAGGAAAATGGAGCAACAGAACATGGTCTTGGGGAAAGAAAGGACTAATGGTTAACCCAAGTACACAGGACTCCAGACTCCTACACTTAAGTGAAGGATCCTTATGAATCCCCAAATCCTAACTGAAGCCCCTAAACATATTTAATGTTGAACCCGTGGACTAGCACAGTGCCTGGCGTGCAAAAGGCATAAATCAAAGACTGAAGAATAAGCAAATCATTAAGTTTTGGAAATACACATCTCAGTATCTTGTTTAACTTCCACTTCCCCACACTCAGATCCATGTGTATTGCTTTTGTCACCTCTGTTCTGAGATGACCTAGTGATGCCCCAGAGGAATGGTTAGATAGAGCCCATAAGAAATTACAAGGACCTATGTTTGTCAGTCAAGAAAACCAGAGATTGAACAAGAATATGGTCTCCCGCTTTGCAACATAAAGGTCTCCTTAGCAGACTCACTAAGTTCTTGATAAGGGAGCCCCCTGAACATTGAATGCAGTCAGCTTAGACAAACTTCAATAAATCATGTCTCATCAGTGAGGAATCAGTTCCTAAAAGCAGTCTGCCTGCCTCACAAAAAAAAAAAAAAAAAAAAAAAAAAAGATTTCCTATAAGAAGTCATAGCTAATGTGGACTCATAGCCCCTTTTTCCAATATTCCAATATCAACAGTGTGTGCTTGTGCTCCAGTGAGGAAGAGTTAGGTCTTAGATGCATATTTGATGAAGAATCTATACATATATCATGTAGCAAGCGGAGAACACTAACATTTAATGGGCACTTACTCTTTTAATCCTTTTATGTATTGTTTTATCCTCTCTAGATATCATGAGGATATATTATTATTATTATCCCCATTTCATAGCTGTGAAACAGGCATAGAAACTATTAGTTATTCACCCAAGACCACATAGCTAACACAGTGCTCATATCCTTTACTTGTTGCTACATAACAAACGACTCCTGAATTTAGTCAATAAAATTTATCTCACATTTTCTGTGGGTCAGAAATCTAGATGTGGCTTTCCTGGGTCCTTTGGGTCAGGATTTGTCACAGGGCTGCAGGCAAGGTGTCTGCTGAGACTACAGCTCAGCTTAAGGCTAAACTGGAGGAGGATCCATTTCTAAGACCTCATGTGGCTGTTGGTAGGATTCAGGTCTCCCTGGGCCTGTTGAACTGAGAGTCTCTCTCTGTTTCTTGCCAGGTAGACCTTTCCATGAGGATAGCTCAAAACATGGCTCTTGGCTTCTATCAGCGAAGTAAGAGAAAAAGGGGGAAGAGTGAGCAAGACTGCAGCTAGGATCTTTCTGCAAATCTATCTTGAAAGTGATATCCCATCATGGTTGTTATATTCTCAAGGGAAGGAGATGACACACGGCATAAATACCAGAATCACTGGGGGCGTGTTTTAGAACCTGCCGGCCACGTTGACAATAGCCTAAGCAGTGAGTCTCCAGAGCTGTCTTCTTAACACCAGAGCTGCTTCTCATAAGATGCAAAGGAAGGGTGAGAACAATTCAGGAAAAAGATTATTCTCTCGGAGGGAAGGAAGGAGATGGGATATGGGAGGCACGTATCGGTAGATGCAACAATATCGATGATATTCTAATTTTTAAGTGGGTAGTCTCATAATTATCATGGTATACAACTCATGTGTTGGTTACATTTTTTTTGGATGCACCAAATTTTCATGACAATTCATTAAAAAATAATATATTAACTTATTTCCTTATGGAAGAAACAAGAGCAGATGCCAACTCAAGAATCAAGGATCTTTGTGTGCTTGGTGCCATGCAACAGGACTGCACATAAGTAACTGAGGAACTTTTAAAAAATTAATATGTATTTTTTAGAACTACCTTGGTTTATAGAAAAATTGAGCAGAAAGTACAGAGTTCCCATACACCCTCCTTGCCCATCTCCAGCTTTCCCTATTATTAACCTATTGCATTAGTGTGATACATTTGTTATAATTGATTTTTTTCCCTTTATGGATTGTGTTCTTGGTGTTATACTCAAAGATAATCTCCAAGCCCAAGGTCGCCTGGGTTTTCTCCTGTTATCTTCTAGAAGTTTTATAGTTTTATGCTTTACTCTTATGCCTATGATCCATTTTGAGTCAATTTTTGCAAAAGATTGAAATCTGTGCCTAAATTCCTTCCTTCTTTCTCTTTCTTTTCTTTTTTCCTTCCTTCCTTCCTTCCTTCCTTCCTTCCTTCCTTCCTTCCTTCCTTCCTTCCTTCCTTCCTTCCCTTCTTCCTTCCTTCCTTTCTTTTCTTTCTTTCTTTCTTTCTTTCTTTCTTTCTTTCTTTCTTTCTTTCTTTCTTTCTTTCTTTCTTTCTTTCTTTCTTTCTTTCTTTCTTTCTTTCTTTCTTTCTTTCTTTCTTTCTTTCTTTCTTTCTTTCCTCTTCCTTTTTTTTTGCATGTGGATATCCAGTTTTTCAGCAATATTTGTTGAAAAGACTATCCTTTCTCCATTGAATTGCCTTTGCTCCTTTGTCAAAAATCATTTGGCTTATTTCTGTGTGGATCTATTTCTGGGCTCTTTATTTTGTTCTATTAGTCTATTTATCTATTCTCTCACCAATACCACATAGTCTTGATTACTGTAGCTTTACGTAGTAAGTTCTTAAGTTAGGTGGTGCCATCCTCTGACTCTTTTTCTCCTTCAATACAGTGTTGTCTATCCTTGGTCTTTTGTTTCTTCATAGAAACTTCAGAATCAGTTTGTTTGAAATGTACTAAGTAACTTCCTTGGATTTTGACTGGGATTGTGTCAAATCTATAGCTCAAGTTGAGAAGAACTGACATCTTAACATTATTGAGTTTTCCTAACCATGAACCATGATAATTTTAAAACAGCTTTATTGAGTCATAATTCACACACCATGTAATTAACTCATTTCAAGTGTAGAATTCAATGTTTTTTTTTAGTATATTTAAAGCTTGTGTAACCATCATCATTATCTAATTTTATTTTTAAAGATTTTATTTATTTATGAGAGAGAGAGAGATGGGGCAGAGGGAGAGAGAGAAGCAGATTCCCCTTTGAGCAGGGGACCTGATACAGGGTTCGATTCCAGGACCCTAAGATCATGACTTGAGCAGACGTCAGAGATGCTTAATGGACTGAGCCACGCAGATGCCCTACTACCATCTAATTTTAGAAATTTTTTGTGTTCCCCAGGTAAACTTAATGCCCATTAACAACCATTCCTTATTTTCTCCCAGCCCTGATTCCAGCCTGGGCTAGCATTAAAATATTTTTTCTAAACACAGATTTTCCTATTCTGGATATTTTACATAAATAGATATTCTATGTAAATATAATATGTGGTGTCCGTGGCTGGCTTCCTTCACTCAGCATAATGTTTTCAAGACTCATGCATGTGGAGGCATTTATCAGTACACCACTCGTTCTTACTGTGGAATAATATTTCATCGTATAGATACATCAGATTTTATTTATCCATACATCAGTTGATGGACATTTTGATTGTCTCCACTTTTGGGCTATTATGACTAATGCTGCCATGAACATTTGTGTAAGTGTTTGTGTGGATGTATGTTTTCATTTCTCTTAGGTATATGTCTGAGAGTGGAATTGCTGAGTCACATGGAAACTTTATATTTAACATTTGAGGAGCTGCCAAACTGTTTTCCAAAGTGGCGGCACCATTTTAAAATCCTACCAGCAATGTTATGAGGGTTCCAATTTCCCCACATCCTTGCCAACGTTTGTTATTGCCCGTCTTTTTAATTATGGCCATCCTAGCACTCAAGTATGAAGTGATATCTCACTGTGATTTTGATTTGTGGTGACTAATATTGTTAAATATGTTTTTATGCATTTATTGGACATTTGTATATCTTCCTTGGAGAAATGTCTATTCGGATCCCTTGACCATTTACAAATGTGTTTTTTTAAATTGTTGAGTTGAAGGAGTTAAAAAAAAAGTATTCTGAATACACATCTCTTACTAGACATATGATTTGCAAATATTTTACTTTATTTGGTGGGTTATCTTTTCACTTTCTTGGGGGTATCATTTGCAGCACAAAAGTTTTTAATATTGAGACAGTCCAATTCACCTTTTTATTCTTTTGTTGCATGTACTTTTGGTAGAGGATTTAGAAACAATGGTTTCTAACAATGGACCTAATTCGAAGTTAACAGATTTACTCCTATGCTTTTGTCTAACAGTTTTATAATTTAGTACTTATATTTAAGTCTATGATCCAGTTTGAAATAATTTTTGTGTATAATTAAGGTAGGGATACAACTTCATTATTAGCATGCAGATATCTTGTTGTCCTAGCTCTATTTGTTGAAAGATTGTTCTTTCTCCATCAAATTATCTTGACACTTTTATTGAAAGTCAATTGGCCATAAATGTAAGGGTTTATTTCTAAACTATCAGTTCAATTCCATTGAGCTATATGGCTATCCTTATGCCCGTACAACACTGTCTTGATTACAGTGTAATTTTGTGGTTAGCTTTGAAATCGAGAAGTGTGAATTCTTCCAAATTTATTCTTTCTCAAGATTGTTTTAGCCATTCTGAATCCTTTAGATTTCTACATGAATTTGAAAATCAGCTTTTCCATTTCTGCAAAAAGGGAAGTTGGGATTTTGATAGGAAGTGTGTTAAATTTGTAGATGATTTGGCAAATATTGCCATCTCAACAATAGTAAGCCTTCCAATCCATTAACATGGGATGTCTTTCTATTTATTTAGATCTTTTAAAATTTCTTTCAACAATGTATAAGTATATATGCATAATTTCTTTCTTTCAATGTGTAAGTCTTGTACTTTTTTGTTTAATTTATTCTTTATTTTATTATTGTTCATGCTGTTGTAAAGGGAGTTGTTTCCTTAAATTCATTTTTCAAACTGTTTATTGGCAGTGTATATAAATACAACTTGTTTTTGTAAATCGATCCCACATCCTGCATTCTTGCTGAACTCATTTGTTAATTCTAAATTTTTTTGTAGTGTATTCTTTAGGATTCCCTAGATATAAACCGTATCATCCAAAATAGAGATAGTTTGACTTTTTTCCTTTCAGTGTGGTGACTTTCATTTCCCTTTCTTGCCTAATTATATTGGCTAACACCTTAGAACCCCCCCAGTGCAATACTGAATAAAAGTGGCAAGAGGGGGCATTCTTGTCTTATTCCTGATATTAGGAGAAAAGTAGTTAGATGTTCACCATTCAGTGTGTGCTAACTGTGGGTTTTACTAGATGGTTTATCAAGTGGAAGAGGTTTCCTTCTATCCACAATTCTTGAGTGTTTTTTATTATGAAAGGATATTGGACTCTGTCAAATGCTTTTCCTGCATTTTTGGAAATCATTTTTGTTCTTTATTAATGTGGTGTATTACACAAAACCAATTTTCAGATATTAAAACAATGTACATTCCTGGAATAAACTTCACTGGGTCATGGTGTATAATCCTTTTCATATGTTGCTGGAATCAGCATGCTAGTATTTTGTTGAATATTTGTGCAAGTATATTCATAATGGTTATTGGTCTGTAGGTTTTTTTTCCCTTGTGATGTCTTTGTTTTGTTTTGGTAGAAGGATAATACTGGCCTTGTAAAATGAGTTGAGAAGTTTTCTTCTTCTACTTTTGGGAGAGTTCATGAAGGATTGAAGTTGATTCTCCTTTGAGTGTTTGGTAGAGTTCACGGTGAAGCCATCTGGGCTTTTCTTTGTGGGGAGTTTTAAAATTGCTAATTCAGTCTCTTGCTTGTTGGAGATATATTCAGAGTTTCTATTTCTTTTTGGATTAATTTTGATAATTTGTGTCTTTCAGGGGATTTCCCATTTCATCTAATTTATGTGATTTGTGGGCATACAGTTATTCACAGGATTCCTTTAGAATTGTTTTTGTTTCTGTAAAGTCAGTAATCATGTCCTGCTTTAATTCCTGGTTTTAGTATTAAGTCTTCTCTCTCTTTTTTTCCTTGGTCGCTCTAACTCAAGGTTTGTCAACTTTATAAGTCTTTTTAAAAAACCAAACCTTTGCTTTTTGTTTTCTCTATTTTTTACTATTCTATATTTTATTTTTTACACTTAGTCTTTATTATTTCCTTCCTTATGCTTGCTTTGGGTTTAGTTTATTCTTACTCTTCTAGTTTCTTAAGGTGGAAGCCTAGGTTATTGATTGGAGTTCTTTCTTATAGTTTTGAATATAGGTGTTTACAGCTATAAATTTCCCTCTGAGCACTACTTTAGCTACATTCTGTGCCTCTTGGCATGTTGTATATTCCCTTTCCTTCATCTCAAAATATTTTCTAATTTTTCTTGTAATTTCTTCTTTGGTTATTTAGGAGTATGTTGTTTAATTTCCATATACTTGTAATGTTCCCAAATTTCCTTCTGTTATTGAGTTCTAATTTAATTACTTATGGAGGCTTATTTTGTGGTCCATCATGAGGGCTGTCCTTGAGAGAGTTACACATGTGCATGAGAAGAATATATATTCTTCTGCCATTATGTGGAGTGTTCCATCAATGCCTTTTTTTTCTATTTTTTTTTAAAGATTTTATTTATTTATTCATAGAGACAGAGAGAGAGAGAGGCAGAGACACAGGCAGAGGGAGAAGCAGGCTTCATGCAGAGAGCCTGACGTGGGACTTGATCCAGGGTCTCCAGGATCACGCCCTGGGCTGCAGGCAGTGCTAAACCCCTGTGCCACCAGGGCTACGCCGACCATCAATGCCTTTTAGGTCTATTTGGTTTATAGCGTTGCTCAAGTCTTCTTCTTCCTTTTTTTTTTTTTTTTCCTTAATTGAACTTCTTCCTAGTTGTTGTGTCCATTGGAAGAAAAGTATTGAGGTCTCCACCTATCATTGTTGAATTGTCTATTTTCCCCTTCAATTGTCTCAGTTTTTGCTTCATGTATTTTGGGTCTCTGTTGTTTGATGCATGTATATTTGTAATTGTGATATCTTTCCCATGAGTTGAGATTTTTTTTCATTATAAAATGTCCCTTTTTATCTCTAGTAACATGGAACCTCTTTCCTACAAGAGAACTGAAATAAAGCAGTGGGGCTCCCAGTGGTTTGGCCCGTGTGCCTAGAACAGAGCTTCTGCCCTATGAGTGAGGGTGGAGTGAGGGAAGGGAGAGGCTGGTCCTTTCTGCAGCATCAGCCAAAACAGGACTTTTGCATCCTGGGGCTCGGAGGGGGCTGGGAAATGCCAAGGGCCTATCCCTGCCCAGATGAATCTATAGCTCCAGATTGGGAGCTGAAGGGAGAGGAAACCCTCTTCTTCTCAGCCACAGTGACCTGGAAACTAGGGGTAGGGGACAAGGAGCAGGGGTTGTGGCTCAAGTGCCAGAGACTCTCACTGTTCTCCCTGAGATATAGTAGATTTTCTTAAAAGAATGCTTCTTTCTTTCCTGTATGCCCCTCAGGATAATTTCTAGAGACTTTAAGTAATTTTTTAAAAAATAGTTTTCACCAATTAAAGAGTGGTTTTGCAGGACAGAGAGTCTGCCAAGCTCCTTCTACACCTTTCAGGAAGTCCTGCCCTTCCATGTAAAATTTTAAAAGAGTAAAGAGGACTAGGTGTAGCTTGCTGGGGTTGAATGCTACCCAGAAATTCTTAGCTGTTGAGGTTGCCATGACCAGAAATGAGGAAAAAACAAAACATAGTCCTTGGCAGCACCAAATTATAAAGAAATAAGAGTTGGCTGCTGAGTGGCCACATATTTGCCTCTCACTTCTCTCAGAAATCAATCTCATTACTCAGCAACTCAAAATTGTGGCAGCAATAAAAGTGCAATTGCATTTGTGTGAAGGCCTAACCTAGCCCAGTGCTTTGGATTGCTTATAAGCTCTGTGGGCAAATGCCAAAGCAGGAGGCTGATTAGCAAGAAGCTGTAGATTAAAAAAAAAAAAAAAAAACAAAAACCAAAACAAAACAACTAATTATGCGTTTAAAAGGGAAAGGGGATCTTGGTAGAAGTGAATAAGTACATTCTCAAACTGAGTGTCTCTTGTCAGAAGAGAACCTAGTTTGTGGTGAGCTGATGTAGTCTAGGGAGGTCTCAGATCCAGAGGTTAGACATGTTTCCTGGACAAGGGTGACCTTTGCTATGTGAATGAAGTGACTTTGGGGTTGCACCTGCAGATGGGGGCTGGTTTAGGAGAATTAACCATGTGGGTAGAAGGCTGAAACTTTTGGTCTCACCCCACCAACCTCTGGGAGAGTGAGGAGGGTTTGGAGATCAAATTAATTACCAGTGGCCAATGATTTAATCAGTCTTGCCTATGACATGGAGCCTCTAATAAAAACCCCAAAGGAGTGGGTTTGGAGAACTTCTGGCTGGTGGACATGTGGACTTACTGGGAGAATGGCACACCCAGAGAGGACGTGGAAGCTCCACGCCCCTTCCCATGTATCTCATCCTGTGGCTTGCTTCCTTCTGACTGTTCCTGAATTATATCCTTTCGTAATAACCTGGTAAGTAAGTGGCAACCTAGTAAGTAAAGTGTTTCTCCAAATTCTGTGAGCCACGGTAGCGTATTAATTGAACCCAGGGAGAGGTCATTGGAACGTCGAGTCTATAGCTGGCCAGTCACAAGCACAAGTGATAACCTGGATTTTTCATCTGGCATCTGAAGCAGGGAGCAGTTATATAGGTTTGAGCCCTTAACCCATGGGATCTGAAGCTATCTCCAGGTAGATAGGGTCAGAATTGGGTTGAGTCATGGGACACCCAGTTGGTGTCTGAGAATGGCTTGGTAGTGTGTGTGGGGAAACCCCATCCTGGAACTGTGAGCAGAAGTGTAATTAGGTTCCTGGAAATCCAGGCAAAAAAGTCAAATGTGAAGTTACAAAGTTCAGATAACCAGAAAGGAGGCCACAGGCCAGTTTCTTAGGGCAAGTTTTTTTTTTTTTTTCTTCTTTCCTCTGCTAACACTGGGCTTTGACACCTTGAAAGCAGGAAAAGACAAGTTCAAATTTCCCTTAAAGATAGGACAGAAATTTTGCAGTGAATATTTATAAAAGAGCATCTTGAAAAGTGAAAATAAATACTATTAAAATAAGTTTATTTTACTGTACACTTAACACAATTTAAATTGCACGTGCAACTGTCCACCTGCTCATTGAATGAACAGAGTGAAGCATGGGCTGACTTTTTGGTGGAATTTTCCCAACAAACACACATGACAGAATGAAATATCATTCTCAAATTCACTTTTGACTTTTGCAGCATGATCATCAAAAGGGTTATTTTCTGCAAAAACTCTTTGAGCACTTTATCAATTTTCTCAAGAGCCTCTCTTATTCCTTTGATATTCAAACCAATCTCTTTCAAAGTCTTTGTGGGATCATCATCCTTGCTGCTTTCCCCTCTTCAGCTGTTAACTGCTCTAATGCTCCCAACTACGCATTTGTCACATCCTTCGCACATGACGCCAGCAGTTCTGCACTTCACTCTCATGGACTTTGTGAAGTTCTGCCCCTTTCACTGCAATATTTGCAATTATGCTTTGCAATCAGTCTGTATCGTATTCCCGGTGTATTGATCACCTGTCAACCAGGGAGAGGTAGAGCGACAAAGATGTCTATGGGACAGGAAAGCGTAGACCCTAGAGTGAGGGTGGGAGGCATGAGAGGGAGGGAGGCCCCATAGTGCAAGAGGAGACTTTTGCTTCCCTGGTGAACTTGTGACTGTAAGTGTTCACGTAATGAACCCTCGAATCAAGGCAAACCTTGTGCTAAACTCTTGAAGTGTTTCTCCCGTGGCCCCTTACACAGACAACTACAAAATTAGTGAAGCGGTAAGCAAGATGCGTAATAGCAGGTGCACAGCAAACCTGGCGGCACATTTCACATGGCTGTTTCCTGTAACCATCTCTGATGAGAGTTGGCGCTGAACATCCGAACCAAGCACGTGGAGGCGATTGAGGGGGTCACCTGATCTGACCCAACGTGTCGTTGGCCTGCGTTAGTTTTCCATCGCTGTATGACAAGTAACCCCAAACTTGTTGGCTTAATGCAACAACCGTTTATTGTCTCATTGTTTCTGTGGGGGAGGAATCCAGGGGCAGCTTAGCTGTGCATCAGCCAGAACTGCAGTCATCTGGGGGGGGTGGGGCCTGGGTCTGCAGGGTCTGTTTCCAAGCCTGCTGACTTGTCTCTTGGTAGGAAGCTTCCATTCCCTGCTACGTGGGACCTTGCCATTGGGTTTCTCATGTCGTGGCCTCCTCCAGAGCAAGGGATTGAAAGAGAGAGAGAGAGAAACCGACACAGACAGGAGCCACGATGGCTTTGCAACTTGATCTTGGAAGTCACATACCATCATTTCCACAGTGTTCTATCACCCTGCACAGTGTGGGAGGTGACTACACACGGGTGTGAATGCCAGCAGGCAGCAGACGCTGGGGGCAGCCCGGGAGACTGGCTACCATACTGCCTGGGAGTTGGCTGGCGGTGAGTAAGGGAGAAGCAGTTTTAATATAGCAAAGGACTGGGAAGGGGAGAGGTGTGGAGAGGAGGGTAAAGTGAGGGACTAGACAGAAAGAACTTAGGGAGTAAGGGGTGTGGGTGCTGGGGCAGGGCTGCCCATACGGTTCTGCTCGTTGGGCGCCACGCTGCTTCAGGAGGTTCTGTTACGCAGACGGTGCAGGGCCCTCAGTCGAGGTGAGCACAGCCCCTTCTCTGCGGGAGTTTGACATGGAAGGGGCCTCACCGCAGTGAACTCTTAAAACTCACGCAAAAATGGCCCAAAAGTCCCTGGAAGCTGGGTTTGTGGGAGCCCATTCTCCGTGTAAGTGAGGTGGGGGGTGGCTGCCCGGGGACGAGGGGCTCAGTGGCTCACAGATGTGAGCGCCTGGCTGTGGGATGACACTCCCTTCCACTAAAGGAACTAGTGGAGGTGGGTATCATGTGGGTGTCACAGGAGATCCTGGCTCCACTTGGGGATGGTGACATGACTCGCTAAGCAGGAACAGCAGTGAGGCACAACTGCTTTTTTCCTTAGCGTCTGCAATTCCATTTACACCTCTGTCAAAAACAAGGGTTGACAGGGACACGATGACTTTGGAATAAGCTCCAGAGTCTTATAGATGGGAAGTAGAAAATATCAAGCTCTATTTCTGGAATCATCAATGGCTTTCTGTGTTGCTCTGTGTTATGGGTTGAAGTGTGTCCCCTGCTCCCCCCGCCCCAAATTTGTGTGTTGAAGTCCTAACCCTCAGTCCCTGAGAATGAGGCTGTATTTGGAGAGAGGGTCTTCAAAGAACATGAACGTGAGGTCGTTACGGTGGGGCCTTAATTCCAATATGACTGGTGTCCTTGTAAGGAGAGATGATGAGGACCCAGGCGTGCAGAGAGGGAGCAAATGAGGAGGCAGAAGGAAGGTTGCCATCGGTTAGCCGACCTCCTGACCTGCTGGTCACCTCGAACACAGCTTTCTAGCCCCCAGAACCGCCGTAGTTGAAGCCACTGTCTCTACTACTTTGCTATGGAAGCCCCAGCATGAATACGGTCTGGAGAAGTCCTTCTCCTTTCTGTGTCCTGGTCTTGTCATACTTAAGATAATGACGCTCCTTGTCTTGGGTGCCTGCGTACAATGCGTGTTGCACGTGTGGGTGGCTGCTGACCCACGTGGTGGTTTTATGTTGGTTAAGAAAAGACGCCCCTTCTCCAAGGCAGTTGCAGTCCTGTGTTAGGCCCTTGTCCTGGTGAAGGGAGCATGAGTGACGCTCCAGGACTCTCTCCTTGCTGTGCTGGCCACGACCTGCATCTATACTGACGACCCTACTCATGCGAGCACTCTGGATCCTTAGGATCCTTAGGAGGCCAGCTCTGGCAGGGAAGCCAACTATGCAACTCTCCTCAAGGGGAAAGGGTGAGATGACATCCCTTTTTCCTCATTGCCCTTTCTTAGAGTAAACTCAGTGGAAAACTTCTGCAAATGGTGCGTTAAACTTTTAGATTTACAACATACTTTGCAAGTCTACTGTACCTTAATAACACAACACACCAACGGGTTGGAGAGAGCTCCTTTAAAATATTTTATGAATTCATGGCTCTGTACTCCCTGTCTCATTCTCATTCCCAACCACAGATACTTACAAACTCAGAAATTTACATATTCATATATAGAGAAATGCCACCTCGCGCTCTATATAAATACATTTTAATATCACTTTGAAGAAATTTGTAGACCTGGCTACCTTGTCACAGATTAATGAATATTTGGTTAGACGAAACTGGGTCTTGCTTGACAAATTTTCTCCTCCTAAGCCACAAGCCCAGGAGATGCCATAATTCTCTTCCCACTGCATGGTCCTCTCGAGGAAGCTCAGGAGAGCAAGAGCAGCTCAGGAAAAGGAGTCATACTGACTGAACTCAGGTACGGAGTGGCCACTGATGTCTGGGGCAAAGTGCTGAGACCTGTCCACGGTACCTGCAGCTCTGGTCCTGGGGCTTTCCCCACAACCACAGGAGGCCACTCTGCATGTGCTGGGACAGAACCAGCCCTGGGAGTAGCCCTCAAGTAGTGACTGATGGGAATTTGTACATAAAGTCCCTCAGCTACTTGGCTGGGGTGTGTGTAGATCATCTTGAGGCATGTGTTTTATAGCATTTCCCAGAGTTTCCTCATGGGATTATGCAGCACAGCCTCACTGAGGGGAGCTGGCTTATTATCACAACATTTTGGCTGCCTTTCTTTCCCTGGATCACTTCCTACTCCCCCATTGTGTTTCTGGTGTCCTCCCCCCAGTAAATCATTAGCATTTGAATCCTGTCTCAGGGTCTACTTCTAGGGGAATGTGGACTAAACCCCCACACCCGTTTTTATATTCTAAGAGACTCTCCTTCAAACTGCAGATAGTTAGCTAATTGCTCAAAGAGCTTGGTCAGAGGGGTTCCTCTCACCAATTTGCTGCTACAGGGCACCTTAAATGTTCCTATCCTGAAACACATCCGGTGTGTTTTGCAACAGCCTGATGGAGTAGATATTATTATTCCATTTATAAATTCTCAAGGTAGCTAGAGCAATCAAGTTCAGGAATTGGAAGGATGGAAAGGGAATTTGCAGCTATTGCACATCTGTTACATTCTAGATTCTTAAAAAACTTACAATTTTGATCTAACAGAAAAGTTGCAGAAATAAGATAAAACGTTCTTTTTTATTTCTCTCTTTGCTTTCACCATGCAAAGCCACAGTATGGCACAAAGATACAGAAATACAGATGCGCCTATTTGCGTGGGTTGGTGCACGTACCGACATTTCCTAGCTCTGTCTGATGGTGGGGCCTCGAAGTCGTGACACCTCAGTAACAGTGAACACATGTAGCACTCAGTTCTTGGCCTCTAAGCACCGTTCTCCATGAAAAGGAACCGACATTCCTAGAAGAAGTGATCGATGCCAGGGGCGAGGAATGGTACCTACAAGATGAGCGTGGAACATCTGGAGGCTTGTTGAAATAAGTTGGGAGCCAACTTAATGGGGCCTCTAAGGGGGAAAGCTGGAACTATTTGAGGTGCAAAAAAATAATGCTGCTGCTGGATTTAAAATCAGAGAATATAATATTTACAATAATTTAAAAATTTTTCACAATAACCCTATGAAATAGATTATAGACTATCCCCAGTTTATAAATTTTTGAGGTAATGGAGGAGTGAAGATTCAAACTGAGGTCCATATAATACCCAAACTCCCCTATACAACACCTTCCCCATTGTAGCAAGGCAAATAGCATCACATTTAAAGTCTTACTTCTACTTTGAGTTGAGAAACACAGAAGCTCTCATTCTAATGGGATTCAGTTCTTTTTTTTTTTTCTTTTCCCTCCACCTTTCCATCTTTTCAGCAAAGATTAAGTCCTACAGGCCCCTCACTGACTTCCTCACTGAGTTCACTGTTCATTCTGCTGGCTTAAAGCAGAGATCCCTGGAATGAGCATTACAATGATCTCCCTTTTCAAAGTCCATAGATGTTTCCAGGTGTTTTAAAGCAAGTCTTCCATTCTGGTAGCACAACTCAGAAAAATCTCAAGTCCTATCTGGAAATTTCTGGGGGCATGGGAGGGATTTAAAATAAGAAGTAAGGAGGGCAGAGGGCTGGAAATGTGACGTCCTATCCTTAATCACCCCTCTGTGCTCCGATGCCTTCCTTGATAGCTTGGGTTCCAAATTTCTCATTTGTTCATATTTCCTGGGGTTGGGGGCCTGGCAGAGAGAGCTCAGCAAGCCACACCGCTATAAAAATAACGGAGGTGATGAATGGCCTCAAACAGCAAGGAAGGGAAGAAACGGCATTTCCTCGCCTCTTTCCCTCGGCTGTAGATAAATTGCACCTGTCGCGGCTGGGCCGGGGAGCTTTAGCTGTGATGTGGCGGGTGGCCATCTGCCAGACTTGCCCTCCCCCTACAGCAAGGCAACTGACCCCGTTGGCTAATTTTAAAAAGAGAAAAAGGAAGAAAGAGGGTCCAGTCTACTTAACATCTAAAAGTTCTGACTCTCCAGAGCCTAGAAACCTTCACCTCCACGTCGGGCAGCTTCCCTCCTGTGCGCTGCAAGGAGCGTTTGCCCTTCACTGCACTCATGGCTGGCTTTTTAGAGGGTTAAACGCAGGCGGGGGCCCAGGCAGGGGGTTGGGCGAAATGACCCCAACAGGCTCCTTCCTGCTGCAGGCTGAGACTGCATGATAATTTTTTACAGCTTGATTGAAGTGTGGTTGATGCACAAAAACTGTATATATTTTATGTAATTTGATAAGTTTCAACATACGTGTATGCCTGGATACCACAACCACAGTCTAGGTAAAAAACATGCCCATCAGCTCCAGAACTTTTCTTTTGTCCCTTTGTTTTGTTTTGTTTTGTTTTAGGGTGTGTGTGTGTATGGTTAGAACTCTTAAGATCTACCCTCTTAATTTTTTAAGCGCCCAGCACCGTATTGTTACCTCTAGGCACCATGTTGCACAGCAACTCTCTAGAAATTGTTCATCTTGTATAAATGAAACTTTATATTCACCGAACGACTTCCCATTTCTCCCTCTCCCCCTTCCCACCCATCCTTTGGCAACTGTCAATCTATCTTCAACTTCTATACGTTTATTTTAGATTCCTTATACAAGGGGAATCGTGCAATATTTGTCTTTCTGTGATTGATTTGTGTCACTTAGCATGATGTCTTCCAGGTCGATTCATGTTGTCACCAATGATAGGATTTCTTTCTTTCTAAATTTCTTTCTTTCTTTCTTTCTTTCTTTCTTTCTTTCTTCCTTCCTTCCTTCCTTCCTTCCTTCCTTCCTTCCTTCCTTCCTTCCTTCCTTTCTTTCTTTCTTTCTTTCTTTCTTTCTTTCTTTCTTTCTTTCTTATGAGAGACAGAGAGATAAAGAGGTGGAGACACAGGCAGAGGGAGAAACAGGCTCCATGCACGGAGCCTGATATGGGACTAGATCCTGGGACTCCAGGATCAGGCTGTGAGCTGAAGGCAGACACTTTAACCGCTGAGCCACCCAAGGATCCCGGATTTATTTCTTTTTTAAAGCGAAGTAATGTTGTATTATATGTGTCTTTACCACATTTACCACATTTTCTTTATCCATCCATCTGTTGACGGACAATCGGGTTGTTTCTACATCTCAACTAGTGTGCAGAATGCTGCAATGAGCACGGTAATGCACGGACGACCTACAAAGGACCAACAGGCATATGAGAGGGTGCCGAACGTCACTCTGGTCAGAGAAACGTAAATCAAAACCACAAGGAGACGTTGCCTCACAGTTGTTAGGATGGCTATCATTTTAAAAATTCAAACAATTAAAATATAACAAGTGTTGGCATGAGGTTGTGGGGAAATTGGAACCCTTGTGCTCTGTTGGTGGGAATGCAAAATGTTGCAGCAGCTGTGGAAAGTGATGAAGAGATTCCTCAAAAAAGTAAAAAATAGAACCACCACGTGAGCCAGCAATCCCGTGTCTGGATAGATCTCCGAAAGAATTGAAATCAGGATCTTGAGGAGATACCCGCGTGATGGTGTTTGAATTCCAGCCCCAAATGCATCTGTCATGAAGCTGTGTTGTTTTAGGCCCTGTTGGGGGGAGTGCTGATATCACTTGATTTTGCCCGTTGTGATTTCACTTGGGCCCAAACCTGGGAGTCGCTCTTGGCTCCTCCTTCTTGCCTATTCCCATGTCAAGTAGGATTGCCTGTCCTGATGCTTCTGTCTCCTTAGCATCTCCTGTGTGTGCCTCCTCTCTCTCCCCAGAGGCCCCGCCTTAGGGCCTTTGGCTCTTCTGTGCCCTAATCCATGTAAGGGTTTCCTGGTGGCCCCCTGCCTCCACTCATGTCTTCCCTAATCCACCCTCTAGTAGCTGCCACATCTAGGCCCACATCCCCTCCAAGTAAGGCCTTTCCAGGACCCCTGATGTCATGGAGACAGAATCCACATTCTACTGCCTCGTGCCTGGAGTCTTGCGTGATGACCTGGCCCCCGCTTGTCCCTCCAGCCTGGTCTCTCCCTGGTTGTTCTGCGCCACGGCCTGGGAATATCAAAGCGCCCTGTGAGCCCTTACAGAAGACTTGCTCTGTCTTGCCTTCAATAAGATGCCCGGACATGTTTCCATCTGGAGGACTCCTGTTGTGTCAGAGCCTCAGTTCCGGCATCACCTCTTCTGGGAAGCCCTCTGACGGCTGGATTTAGAGGTGACCCTCGGCCAGGACATGGAGGCCTCCTTCCATACCCACCTCACAATCTCACCAGACTCCTGAATAATGAGGCTCATACCTGCTGGGCTCGCACATGACCCGACTGTTCAACCCCTTAACCCTGCCCTCCATTTAGCATCTTCTCCTATAGATGAAGCTGCTGAGGCCCGGAGCGGTTTAGTGACTTTCCCCAGATTACAGAGCTTGTAAGTGACAAAGGCAGCCTCGAACCCGGCCCATGACCTTGGCCCCTTGGCTGTGCCCCTGGCATTAAGTGACTGGCAGGGAGTCCTGCTTTCTCACAGTTTTGCAGTTTTCTTTGGAGCAGCTGGGCTGAGCGCCAGCAGCTGTGATCGGGGTTGCGAGTTGCCCCTGCACTGGGAGGACTAAGGTGAGGAGGGGCCAATTACGCCTCGAGAGAGGGCTGCCTGTTTCTGTAAATAGTTTTATTGGGACACAAGCATGGCCACTGGCTTACGTGTTGTTTCTGGCTGCTCTGGTTCTACAGCACAGAACTGGGGAGTGGGGAAGACGTTATGGTCCCCAAAGCCTAATATTAACCACGTGGTCCTTTAGGAAGAGGTTGGTACATCCCTGCTAGACAGCCCCAAACAGCAAGTAAGCGCTGGGCTGGGCTGGGGATGACGACCTTGCAGGTTCCGAAGCCCATGCCCTGGTTTCCGAGGCCTCCCCTGTGCAGCCAGGTGCCGAGGAGGGTGAGGCACAACAGCAACACGCTGGTCCCTAGGAGGAGCTCCGTCGCTTGCATGGCTCCCTCTCCCCTGCCCACCTCCGTGTGTCTTCTCCTCCCCATTGGGTGTCTGGTGTCTCAGCTGAGGCTGTCGGTCTACACAACCCATGGGCCACGCATCTGCGCCTCCATCTCCATCCCTGCACCGAAGCCCCTCCTGGTTCGACTGGTCAGCCTCCTCTTGTCTGGTGTCAGCTCCCTCCTCCCAAGCAGGTGTCAAAGATTCGTGCCGCCTTTCCTCCAGCCGGCTTCCTTCCCCAGGGTCCCACTCCAGGCTGGTTTCGGTGCCACAGATGGAGCTGCTTATAAAAGTGCATCAATAAATGCAATTGGCAAAAGATAAAATGCCCAGCGTGGAGAAGAGCTGTGTGTGTGCACGTGTGTGTGTGTGTCTGTCTGTCTAGCGGGGGTGCTGGAAGGGAGGAGTGGGAGGAGAGCTCTGCAGAGAG
Organism: Canis lupus baileyi; assembly: GCF_048164855.1. Classification (NCBI taxonomy): domain Eukaryota; kingdom Metazoa; phylum Chordata; class Mammalia; order Carnivora; family Canidae; genus Canis; species Canis lupus. Next base: position 8,661,739 of record NC_132850.1, read on the forward strand.
GGAGAGAGGGCAAAGGCCTCGGGAAGGGAGGGTTGAGGAGGGCTGTCAGCAGCAAGAAGGGTGATTTAAAATCAATTTCCCAGCCAAGAAGAATCACTCTTGCCAGGGTGAAATATAATATGAAATAGGAAAGGAAGGCAAGCTTGGGCCCTGCCATGATGTGCCTCGGGCCCTCCTGCTTATGAAGCAAATAAATAACCTCCTCCGTAAGGCAGCCGGCCCGGCGCCGTTATCCCGGCAGCAGCCGATGCCACGCGCAGCCGTGCCGGTTGCCAGGCTGGGGACGTCAGGTTCAAGATGCACACGAGGCCCCCGAGGGCTGCTCTGGCTCTGCCGGCGAGTGGTTTCAGCACCAACCTTCCCGGAGGCCAGACTCACTGTGAACTCCCCCCCCACCCCGATATTGGAATTGAAAGGGACGGAAACCCAATTCGATTCAGTTTATGTTCCAAGGGGCCCTACGGACTCGAGTCCCGGGCTCAGGCCAGGCGGGGCAGAGTGGAGTGTCTCACGCTCACGGGCCCTCAGAGCAGGACTTCTGTGTCCCTGAGTTCTCCTACGCGGGCTCCCTCCACCAGTCTGGGGTCCTGAGCCATTGGCCGCTCCTGGCCTCCGAGATCCCAGCTTCCGTCCCTAGAGAGGAAGATACTCTAACCCCTTTGTTCTAATTTGACATCCCAGGAAGAGCTCTGATTGGCGTAGCATCAACTCATGGCCTCTTCTTGATGCAGGTCCCACTAAAACCAAATGGCTACAGTTGGAGGAGGCTATAACCCCAAAGAGGTGGACATATGCTTCTAGAAGAAAGCAGTGGCCGGACATAGAAACCACGATGTCCACCACAGCACCGGAGCTCCTGGCCCACCCCGCCTCCCACCAATCAAGTCCAGGCCTTGGATCTTGAAAGCATCATCTACTCCCTCCGCCTCGGTTTCTCTGCTCCCGTTTTCCCCTCTGCACGTTGGTCTTTCCCCCTCATGGAAAATCTCCCTTGAGGGTGTTGACAAGCTGGATCATTCGACGATGCCCTCAGTCTTCTCTCACTCCCTTGGCCTCCCCATAGGGGCTGTAGGATCGCTAGCTGACCGCAGCTTTGGGACGTTCTCCCATCCTTCTTGTATCCGGGCAAGTGTGCTCTCCTGCTCTCCACTCACCCCTCCAACCGCTCCTTCTCTGGCCCTTCTTCGTGAGCCCGTCCCATAATGATAGGGTTTCGCACCCTTGGGTCTTCTTCACCTGGCTGCTTTCCCGTGGTGATTTCAGTTATGCTCTGAGTTAAGGGAATGAAAGCTTAGTGTACAGGGAAGGGGAGGTGACATTCCTGCTCTGTGGACAGACCCCGTAGACGGTGACATTCTCAGTTCAGGTCAGCATTTTTTTTTTTCAGGGCAGCATATTTGTAAAGGCGCACTGAAGGAGTGGTACGTGCCCGAGGCCACACGAGGATAGCAAGAGACTTAACACGGGGTCATACGGGAGAAAAATGCAGACATAGAAATGTTCAACCCGGACAGAAGAAGCACTGCCGAGCTGGAGAGGCTGCTTCTAAAGGGTGGGCCACCGCGTCGCTCCAGTGGTGGGATGAGGCTAGGTCTCGGAGCGGCGCCAGAAATGCAGGGCGGCCAGTTCCATCTGTGTCCCCAGCACTAGCCCCGACTTCAGCACTGGGATGAGGGCCTTCAAGAGAGGAATTGGTCATTCTGTGTGAGAGAGAACCGCTCCGTCCCCCAACGTGAAAACACGCAGGAGGACACTGGGCAGCCGTCACTCAGGACACACTGGAGGGGACTCAGGCTGGGCGGCAGCTTCGACTCCTTGACACTAACCAGTCCTTCCCGTCTCTCAATCCCCAGGGCTCTGTGGCTCAGGGATGAGATTTTTGAAACAGGCCCGGGTCCTCTTTGGTTAAAGGGCGGCAACAGTGAGTCACCCCCCGCCCCCTGGGTGGTCTGGTTCCTTCAGTGGCCTTGGGGAGATGCCTGTGCTCAACCTCAACCTCCTCCCCAGCTCAGGGGGCCTTTCTTCTCTGTTCAGTTGTCCTCATAGTGTTGATTCAGAACCCGCCATGAGCCGGGTGGTGTTGTCGGACCTAGTGCCGAGGTGTGTGCAGCAACAGGAGCAGCACTTGTAGAGAGCCTACTGCGTGTTGGAAGGACGTCAAGGCAAATGGGTCACATGAGGTCTCTGCCCTTATGGAGCTTCTACTTTAGGGAGCTGATGAGCATTAGCAAGTGAAGACACTTCCAAGGTGCTTGGGTGATGGCAGGAGCCAGGCCGGGGGTTAGGGCGGGCAGAGAGAGGGAGCCCCCTGAGGAAGGACGTTGAGGGAGGGACCCCCTGGCTCAACCCCCTGCCCAGCCTGACAGCTGCTCCTGGCCTCCCACTGGGAGTTCGGCCTGCTTTAGGAAGGGACCAGACTCCCCACCGAGGCCAATAAATAGGAGATTCCTTGCAGATGTCTCTATACCTAGAAAACACTCTAAGACATTATATCAAGAGCATAATGGGTTTTATTTGCTCCTCCCCGCCCCACTTCTTTTGTACCAGAAGGAGGTTTACCTAAGTCTGTGCATACGGGTTGGGCGAGGGACTGCACAAACTCCTGCATAAGCTCATCCTAAATCTTCCCAGTTGTCACCTTCCCGCTCACCCACCCGGGGCCCTTCGGAGCTTGGGGGGACTCTTCCTGGAGGAGAGTCGCACGCAGTGCAATGGGTGCAGAGGGAATGTGGGAGACAGCGCCCCGAGAACCACCGGCATCATCTCTGTGCATTTAGAATTCGAGTTTATGGGCTTTGTCTCTTTTCGCCAGCGGCTTCCTCGTTGTGGAGCTCACACTTTTATTTGCGAGAAGCAAAGCCAGCGGCGCTGCTGTGACCCCTTGACCTTACCAGTCCTTCCCGTTGGGGTTGGAAGCCTAACCGGTGTGGGCAATGCGGCTTGGAAAATAATCATCATAATAGGCAGTGAAAGGGGAGGCGGCTCGCGGGAGGGGGCTGGTGGATGGCTGTGGACACCGGCACACCTGCCCCCCCCCCACCGAACGACCCCTCCCCCAGCCTCCTTGCAGCCCTGTGGGAATCCCAGTAAGAAAGGCAGCACACGGAGAGGAGAGGCTGGCACTCGCTCTGGAAGGACGCTTGTCCAGGGGGCCCGTGACTGTGACTGGGAGCCTAAGGGAGCTGCTGGGATGAGAGGGAGGAGCTGGAACAGGGGCGGGGGTGGGGTGAGGCTCCCGGAGCCTCAGGTTCTCCCTCCACGTGGGATGAGCGTGCTCAGCGCGGACCGGGTAAGGAGCACAGCGCAGGGCCTGGTGCACAGTAGACCCTCCGTGGACCCCAGTGTTGCTCCCTCCCTCCCATCCCAAGGCCGAGGATGGAAACAGGGAAAGAAGAGAAACGCAAGGGGAAGCCAGTGGGTCAGATGCGGCCCCCAGCAGGGGCGTGAAAGCGCCACCAAAGGCTGGCGGGACCCTCCCCACCCAAGTCCATGTCCTCCTTCTGACTGCCCGCCCTGCCCTTCTGCGGGTCTCCGCCTCCCAGCCCTTGGGCGTTCATGGTCCGCATCCAGTCTGTCACCTCGGCACACCTGTGTGTCCTGCGTCCAGGTCCCCTGCTCTGCTGTGTGTGGGGTCGTGCTCACCACGAAGTGACCAGGCGCGCCATTTCTTTCTTTGAAGGAGACCTAACATACTCTGGGCTCCCACCATGTGCCGATGCTGTATCAGTCATGTTGTGGCATCATTTTTCTGATCCTAACACCATCCTAGGAGGTGGGGGTTGAGCTCTGCATCTCACGGAGAAGCCCGCTTGAGTTCTGGATGCGAGAGTGACTTCGTGGTGGGTGAGCTGGGGGGAGGGTCTGTAACCCCCGGTGTCAGACCCCAGGGGCTGTGCTCTTTCTAAGGTACCAGGCTGCCTCCAAGGAGGTGAAGAGGCCTGAGCTCTAGGGGACATTCAGCTAGTGGGCTGAGCCGGGCACACCTGTCCCAGCGCTACGGCCCTAGGCAGCCTTCCCGCCCAGGGCCCAGGCTCTGGGACAGCCTCGTAAGGAGCGTCTGCTGGAATCTGCCTTTCTGAAACCACCTCTGTGACCTCTGCTTGAACACTTGCACAGATGGGCAACTCACTCCTTCCAGCCACCAGCGTGTTGCAGTGCAGTGGTTCTCAGGGTACGGGACCCACAAGAGCAGCTTCAGCATCACCTGAAAACTTGGTAGAAGTGCAAATTCTTGAGCTTCACCCTGGAATCCGAATCAGAAACCTTGGGGGTGGGCCCAACAACCCGCGCCTTCCACGAGGCTCCGGGTGGGGGGGGGGGCGGGATTTCGATATGGCTGAAGTTTGAAGCTCACTGGCTTAGCGGAAAGGAAAAGGGCTTTGGCGTCAGGGAGAGGTGGGCTCACCACCCTGGTACCTGCTATCCTGTGATCCTGGGCAAGGTGGCCGGGAGGGTCTTATAACAATTAGGAACATTTATTGACCACTGTGGTAGACCGAATCAGGCCCGCTCTTCCCCCAAAGATTTCCCAGTCTCCAGGACTTGTGGTAACGTCGCCTTCCGTGGCAGGATGGACGTTTAAGGATATTGACGTGGGGAAATTATCCAGGTGGGCCCCATTTAATGACGAAAGTCCTTCTAAGAAGAAGGCAAGAAAAGTGAAGAGAGGAGAAGGTAACGTGAGGACAGAAATGGGGACTGGGATGACGTGGCGGTGAGGCAAGGAGTGCCAGCAGCCTCTAGCACCCGGAGGAGGAAAGGCCTGGATTCCCCCCTGGAGCCTCCAGAGGAGCTGGCCCTACCCACACCTTGAGTTGGGTCATATTCAACTCATCTCACACCTCCGACCTCCAGAAGCACAAGGGATGCATTTGTTATTTTAGGCCGGGAAGCGGGCACGGAGGCCAGCCTCGGGAGAGCCGTCTGGAAGCTGGGCCCAACCAGAATGCCCTTGCTGGCCGGGTGCCAGGCTCCCCCTGAGGTTCTCAGCCACCCCACAGTGAGAACTACATTCTGGCTCTTGTTGCAATGTATACACGTGTGTGGGCTGCACTTCATTCATGCCAGAATCTGACACATGGGCAGAATTTTTGTAGTAAGCATATGGCTGGGAACCCTCAGATAGCACGCTCAGTGGGGACCCATTTTGAACCAAGATTTTGAGTGGAAGCATAATTCAGCAAAGAAATGACTGGGCTATGCACAGAAGAGCCCTTAGCCTCCACGTGTAGACCTTCCAGGGTGCGTGCGTGCGTGTGCAGGCGTGTGTGACACACGCTAGACTGTGCGTGTTGGAGCAAGTCTGAATGTGCGGCCACGTGGGGACTGCATGGGTCCTTGTGTGTTGGGACAGTGTCGGGTCTGAGGGTTCTCGCGAACCTCGGAGTGGGCATGTGGTTTCAGAGCGTGAGTGTCTGCACGGGTGTGTCTGTGTGTATACAAGCGTGTCCTGAGCATGTGTTCGTGAATGCAGGTGGATGTGTCACGTGTGACTAGCAGGGTAAAGATACGTGCATCTGGGAGTGCAGGCACCTGGGTGCACAGTGGGAGGGTTGGGGTGACCGTGCATGCCTGAGTGTGGGCTCGTGCACGTGCACAATGGTGCAAATGAGCACATGACGGTGCAAATGAGCACACGACAGTTCTGCACCTCCGTGCTTCTGCATCTCAGTGAATGCTCTTGGCTGAACAGACTCAAGGTTGCCTCTCCAGCCTCTGTTTGCAGAGCCTGGTGTTTTACGACCGAGCCTTCCGGGCATAGTTTCAAAGATGCCCAAACAACAAGGCCGCTCGGCGGACGATCCTGACAGATGGGCCTCAAGTTCCTCATCTCCGGCCCCAGGGTCGTGCAGCTGAATTTAGATCCTTGTTTTAGCAAGAGTGCTCTTAGTGGTCCTCCCGGAGCGCCTTGTGGCCTGGGGCACTTCTGTGCACGCCAGACGCACAAGGGCCGTGCCTGCCGGCGCTGCCCCCCAGCCAGCAGGGGACACAGTCTATAAATTCCCTCTGGACTCGGTCATCAGAGGTTGGGCCTGGGTCTGCCCCCTCCGTCCCCGCTGTCTTGCTCTGCAGCCTCGTATCACACGCGAGAGTGGCTTGTCCCGGCCCCTTCGGAGGGAGAGGAAATGATCAGAAAGGCTCACAAGGCTCCTCCGAGACGCCGAAGGCTTGGACTTGGACTCCTGAGTCCCATTTCAGCATTTTGCAAGCAGCCCGGGAGCAACAAACAGGTTCCAGTTTTCCAAACGAGGGCATTTTCTCCAGTAGCTCTAACGGAGAGTTGGAGGTTGGGGCGAGTTCGGGGAGCTTGGCGGATCTCGGCGGGGGGGGGCGTGGGCTGCAGGAAAGTGGGTGCCCACGAGAGGAGCCAGCGGTGATTCTACAGGCCCTCTTTGTGGTTCAGGAAGTGCTTTCACACATGACACCACACTCCACGGTCACGACAATCCTGGGGAGCAGCATCATTTGGGTTTTATAGGTGACAAATCCAGGACACGAAGAGGATAAGCGACTGGCCCAAGGTCACGTAGCTGTAAACCGCTGGACCTGGATCTGAATTCGGGAAAACAAGACTCTGTCTTGACACTAAACATGTGCTGACGAAGGTCCCAGCCTCGGGCAGGCAGCTTGTAAAACGTCACTGGCAGCTTGTCACCGTGCCATGTTCTCCTTCCACACTCAATCCCTGGGCTTTGTCTTCTATCATATGGGTGTTTTTTTTTTTTTTTTTTAAGATTTTATTTATTGTTGAGAGACACACAGAGAGAGAGGTGGAGACATAGGCAGAGGGAGACACAGGCACAGGGAGCCTGATGTGGGACTCGATCCCGGGTCTCCAGGATCACGCCCTGGGCTACAGGCAGGTGCTAAACCACTGAGCCACCAAGGCTGCCCGTTTTTTTTTTTTTTTTTTTTAATCATCTGTCCTTGACCCCCAAATCAAGACAGAAAGTTGTCAGGAGCTACTGCTGGGAGGGCCGCCGTGAGTGTGCTCTGAGCCGGGTACTGTAAGGTGATCTCTCAGAGGACAGAAACTGCGGCCTTTGTTCAGGACCTGCTGCAGGAGGCAAGCCTCAAACACCCGTCACTGTCTTGCTGGGTGACCGTAGGTAAGTCATTTGTTCATTTACTCTCCTTGACAGGGCCATCTGTTACTTTGGCTCTCCAGCAGCTACTCTTCCCTCTTAGTGCTCCACCCCAGCTTTCCTGGGGGGGCCTCACTCCTCCCTGCCCACCGGGCGCTCTCTGCCATGCTTTAGGCCCTGCTGTCTAGAAAGAGTCAGCGACTCAGGCGTGAGGAGTCACAACATTGCACTCACCTGGCCGCTGCGGTGACTGGCTCAAGGATGGGCAGGGGGCCCAGGCGGAGCCAATGAGATGTAAGGAGGCCTTGGCTGGACCAGTGGGAGGGGGGCGGTGCTAGATTCTGGCCTGGACCCAACCTGGCAGAGAGAATCTGGGAGGCAGGGCTGCCTGGGGGAGGCTGCGGCTGCGTGAGCAGTCGGCCTCCAGATGGAGCTGGAGCAAGGAGCCAGTGCCTACAGAGGGCCAGAGTCTGGCTGAAGACAGACCTCAAGTTCTCCGGACATCGTTTCAGCCTTGAAACCAGTGAACCAGTGACGCTGCATCTGAAGCTGGCACCTTAGTTAGTGGTGCAGACCAAGGGCTGCAGTGGAGACACTGCCCTACGCCGCGGTGTACACGAAACCCGTTTCCCTCCCAGGTAACAGCCCAGCAATGAGTGGTCCAGGGACAACAGGATGGCCCTGCATCCTCAGTTCATGGCTTCCACCTGTAGGTCCAAGGCAGCCGGTCCCAGTGCTTGTCTTCTCCGTGGCTGGAAGGAGAAGGGGAGAAAGGGAAAGCGTTTTTAATAAACTTTATCGAGATACGACTTACAGCCAATGTAATCAGCTTATTTTTTTTAATACATTTTTTATTGGTGTTCAATTTGTCAACATACAGAATAACTCCCAGTGCTCATCCCGTCAAGTGCCCACCTCAGTGCCCGTCACCCAGTCACCCCCACCCCCCTTCCACCTCCCCTTCCACCACCCCTAGTTCGTTTCCCAGAGTTAGGAGTCTTTCATGTTATTTTAAACATCCTGTCCCATGATTTTTGACACACACATACAGTCGTGTAACCACCGCTACAGTCAAGACATAGAACATCTCCACCCTTTACTGTCAATCCCTGACCCCAACCCCAGCCCCAAGAAACACCAACCTCTTATCTGTGACCACAGTTACGCGGTTTCCAGAATTTCGTATAAATGAAGGCACAGAGTGCGAATCCTTTTCATCTTGCATCTTTGACTCAACATACGCTTTGGAGATTCAGCCGTATTGTTGCACGTGCCATTTATTGTTTGTCTCTTTTTATTGCTGAGAAATAGTCCATCGTATGGATCTACTGTAAGTTATTTTTCCATTCACCGGTTGGTGATCATGCGGTCATTTTGTTTCTATCTGTTATGAGTCGAGCTGCTGCGAACCCTTGAGTAGAAGCCCCGGTGTGGATATTCGCCGTCATTTCTCTTGGGTAAATGCCTCGGAAAGGCATTGGTCCGTTGTAAGTTGAGCGGTTGTTGAACTCTGTAGGATCCGGCCCTGCTCTTTTCCAGAATGGCCGCGGGGTTTTTCATTTCCATCATCGATACCTCAGAGTTTCAGTTGCTTCCTATTTTTGTCAGTATCCGATATTTTTCATTTTTTAAGAAGTATGATGTTTATCTTTAGCCATTCTAATAGTTACGTAGTAGTGTCTCCTTGTAATTGTGATTTCAATTTCCCTGAAAGTAACTCTTTGAACATCTTTTCATGTTCTCATTTGCTAACCATGTCTCTGGTGTTCAAATCTTTTTGCCATATACTAAAAATAAAGCTTCATCCATACCTCCTACCATATGTAACAATGAACTCAAAATGGATCATATGGGTTTTCAGTTGTTTCAGCACCATCTGCTGAAAAGACTGTCCTGCCTCTGATGGATTTCCTTGGCACTTTTGTTGAAAATAAATTGACCATCTATGCAGGGCCTATTTCTGGACTCCCTTGTGTTCCGTGCATCTAGTGTCTATCTATTTACACACCACAGTTCTTCATTAATGTAACTTTATAGTAAGTCTTGAAACCAGGTACCATGAGCCCTCCCACTTTATTCTTCCTTTTCAATATTATTTTAGTTTATTATATCTCCCTTGATTTTCTATGAAAATTTTAGAAATAGCTTGTGAACTTCCACAAAAATTATGTTGGAATTGTAATTAAAATTGTGTTGGCTCTGCTGATCAATTTGGGAGAATTAAAACCTGACTAATATTGAAACTTCTAATCCATGTATATGGTATACCTCCCCATTTCTAGGTCTTCCTTATTTTTTTCCATTAATCTTTAGTCATTTTCAGCATGTAGGTTTTGCACGTATTTTGTTAGATTTATATTTAAATATCTTATATTTTATGGTGCTATTGTACATGATATTTTAAAATACAATTACTATTGCCACTAGTGTATAGAAATATGATTGATTTTTGCATATTTTCCTTGTATCTTGTGACCTTGATAAAATTGTTTATTAGTTCTAGTAGCACCCCCTCCTTTTTTTTTTTTTTTTTTTTTTTTTTTTGCCTTATTGCACTGGCTAGAAATTGTGAGAACGGGAATTTTTGCCTTGTCTGCCTCTAATTTGAGAGGAAAAGCATTCAATCCTTCAATATTAAGCATATCAGTTTTTGGCCTTAACAGTTGAGGAAGTTCCCTTTAATTCCTAGTTTGCTGAACATTTTTTAAAAGAGATCTATTTATTTAAGAGAGAGAAAGTGTGAGTGGGGGGAGGGTCAGAGGGAGAAGGAAAGACAGAATCTCAAGCCAGACTCCATTCTGAGCACGGAACTTGACGAAGGGCTGAATTTGATGACCCCGAGATCATGACCTGAGCCAAACTCAAGGGTCAGATGCGTAACCCACTGAGCCACCCGGGCGCCTCTGAACATTTTTTTATCAGGGATGATGATGAATTTTCTCAAATGTTTTTCTGAATCTATTGAATGATCATTGTACTTCTCCTCTAGTCTGTTGATGACGAATTATATGGTTAACAATAGTCAATCTTGCATTTGTCGGAAGACTTCACTTGGTCATTAGGTGTTATCCTTTTACTTGTTACAGGATTAGATTTATTAATATATTGTTAAGGATTTTTACATTTATAGTTATGGAAGTTATTTTCCTATACTTTCCCCCCATAATATCTTTTTCAGATTTTGATATTAGGATAATATGGATCTAAGAATGAATTAGGAAGTGTTTGTCCTCTTTGTTATTTTCTGAAGGAGTTAGTATAGGATTAGTTTGTTTGTTTTCTTTTTTAATTAAATGTGTAGTGGAATCACCTGTGGAGCCATTTGAACTTGGAATTTTCCTTGTGGTTAAGTTTTAAACTACAAAGTGAAAAGTCTTTAATAGATATAGGGCTTTTTGGGACATATACACTTTCTTTTGAGTGGGCTTTTGTAGTTTGTGTCTTTCAAAGAATTTGTCCATTTCATCTAACTTGTTGATCTATTGGCATAAAGTTGTTCGTAATATCCTCTTATCCTCTTACTGTCTCTAGGATCTGAGGTTATGCCCTCCTATTCTCTATATTGGTATTTATGTACCTAGTAGTTTTTCTTGATCATTATAGCAAAGCTTATTAATTGTATTGCTCTTTTAACTTTATTATTTTTTCTCTATTTTAAAAAATTTTATTTTTCATTGATTCTGGTTCCTATCTCTTTTGGTTCTTTTTCTAGTATCTTGAGGTGGAAACTCAGATTGTTGATTTTAGCCTTTCTGCTTTTAATATAACCATTTTAATGTAAAATTTTCTCTATGCATTACTTTATCTACATCCCACACACTTTGATATGTTGTGTTTTTATTTCAGTTAAGTTCAAAATAATTTCTAACAACCTTGTGATTTACTCATTGACCTGATGTGTTGATTAATTTCCAAGTAGTCGATGTTTTACATATATCTTCCTGTTATTGAGTGTTAGTTCAGCTTCAGTGTGATCAGCCCTTTTAAATTTATTATGGATTGCTTTGTGGCACAGAATATGGTCTATATTTGTGAATATTCATACACCGCAGTTGAATGGAGAGTTCAATAAAGGTCAACTAAGTCAAATTTGTAAGTGAAGTTAAAATATTAGTGTCTTTTTTGTGGTCTACTTATTCTTTCAATTACTCAAATTGGTGTGTGGAAATCTCCAACTATATTTGTGGGTTTGTCTTTTTTCTCCTTTCAGTTATATCTGTTTTGCCTCATGTATTTTGAAGTGGTAGCAAGAGGTGCATGAACATTCCTTATTGTTATATTGTCTTTTTAAAAAATATTTTATTTATTTATTCATGACAGACACAGAGAGAGAGGCAGAGACACAGGCAGAGGGAGAAGCAGGCTCCCTGCGGGGAGCCTGAGGTGGGCCTTGATTCCCGAACTCAGGGGTCATGCCTGGAACCAAAGGCAGACAGTCAACCACTGAGCCATGCAGGCATCCCGATATTGCTTTAATTAATTGATCTCTTTATCACAATTGTCATTTTTTTGCCCTCGGAATATTCATTGTTCAGAAACATTCTTTATCTGATATTTATATAGCCATGCAAACTTTTTTTCAATTAATGTCTTTGTAGGTTTTTTTTCTCGTCTTTTGATTTCTAACCTGTCAATGTCTTTCCAACGAAAATGAATTTATTTTAGGCAGCGTACCATTGGGTCTGGCTTTTTATTTGATAATTTCTGCCTTTTAAGTAAAGTGTTTAGTCCATTTGAATTTAATAAAATTGTCAATATGGCTAGATTTTGTTAATTTATTTTCTATATGCCCTGTTGTTCTTTATTCCCTTTTATTCTCTTCCTGTCTGTTTTAGATCAAATATTTCAGATAAAATATAATTTCATTTTATTTATTATTATGGCTTATTAGTACATACATGCTTTTTTTGTTTTACTTATTATAAGAGTGTATATATTTACTGATCACAGGTAACCTTTAAGTACTATTATGTCACTTCACATATAATGTAAGAAGTCTTGGTTTCCGTGCTACAGTTGTTATACATTTTACTTTTATATTGATATGCATCAGAAATTCATTTTCATTGTTTTGCTTTAAAAAGTCAATTATCTTTTAAAGTTATCTTTAAAATAAGATAAATAAATACTAAATAGTAAAAGTCTTTTATATATTACTATATATTTACCATTTCTGGGGATCTTAATTCCTTCGTGTAAATCCAGATTTACCTCTGTTTATTTTCCCTCTGCCTGAGGGGCTTTCTTGTGTAGTCCTCATTAGGTGGTAATGAATTTTTATGCTACTATATGCCTGAAAAAGTCTTTACTGTACCTTCATTTTTGAAAGATGTGTTTGCTGGTATAGTGACATTCTTTCAATATGTTAAAGATGTAGTTCCACTGTCTAATAGCTGGTATTTTTCTATTGAAGTCTGCTGTTATTCTTAACGTTTGTTCCTTTGTACATGTCTTCTTTCCTCCCCGTTCTATAGTTGATTTTCTTTTTTCTCATTGGTTTTAGGCAATTTGATTATTAAGCACTTTGATATTCTTGGTATTGATTGAACTTCTTGATCTATGGTTTTCCTTCAAATTTAGAAAAAAATCAGCTATTCTTCGTCTATTTTCTGGCATATATTTTCATACATTCCCTCACCATAAATAACTAGAAAAACAGACAAAACATAGAAGACAACCTTTACAAGATATTGGACAACAGACACCACAGGACTGTGATCCCTGAGAAAAGGGACATGACAAGGTTAGCACATGGTAGCACTTGCTTACTGTCTGGAGGCAGTTTCCAGGATGTAGTATATGAAGGAACCCAGTGGTCTTGCCAGTTGAGGAGACAGAACAGAGATTGGTGACACTGAAAGAATGAACTAGAATGAACCCTCAAGCGCCCACTTTATTTATTTATTTATTTATTTATTTATTTATTTATTTATTCATTCAAGTGAGTCCAGAATGTTAGACTGCTCTTGTCTCACAGATCACCAAGGGTTATTTTTTTTTAAGTCTTTTTTCTTTCTATGCTGCATTTGAAGTAGATTTTATTGTTATATCTTCAAGTTCATGGATTTTTTTCTTCTGAAGTCTAATTTATTATTGAGCCTATCCAGTTTATTTTTTATTTCAGATATTTGTACTTTTCATTGGTAGAAGCTCCATTTCAGGGTTTTAAAGTATATTCTATTTCTGAGCATATTTTTAAGATTTATGGAGCTATTTTAAGTTCTTTCTTCTCTAAAATCCATAATATCTTGTCATTTCTGGGTCTTTTTCAGTTGATTGATTTTCCTACTGATTATGAGTTATATTTACTCATTATTTTCATGCCTGGTAACTTTTGATTCAATTCTGGAAGTTGGGTATATAATACTTTGCTAGATTTTTATTTTTCTTTAGAGTTTTGGGATTTTCTGAAGCACGTTTAAATTACTGAGGATCAATTTATCCTTTTGAGGCTTTCTTTTAAACTTTATTCTTGAAAGTACAGAGCAGCTTTTATTTTAATTTAACAGCACAACGAAGGCCTGAACCTTCTGAGGACTCTACCCATGATCTCTCCACTCTAGATTTTGTAAATATAAACTATTTTCAGCCCTGTGTGAAGTTTGACCATCTTTGGCCTACCGATTATGAGTGCTTCTTTTCCTGGCCTTGAGTCTTAATCTAGGGGGTCACAGATTAGTACACAGCCAAAAAACTTAAACTTTTTGCAGATGTCTGGAGCTCTTTCTGAGTGCAGTTCCCTCTTTTCTGACATTGTGTCCCACAAAATCTAGTTCATTCTTTTAGCATCCCCAATCTCTGTTCTGTGTTCTCAACTAGCAAGACCACTGGGTTCCTTCATATACTACATCCTGGAAACTGCCTCCAGACAGTAAGCAAGTGCTACCATGTGCTAACCTTGTCATTTCCCTTCTCTCAGGGATCACAGTCCTGTGGTGTCTGTTGTGCAATATCTTGTAAAGGTTGTCTTCTATGTTTTGTCTGTTTTTCTAGTTATTTATGGTGAGAAGGCAATTTATCTACAAAAGAAGCAAAGGCCCTCCAGGGGGAAAATTTTTAAATGGCAAGACTCTGAAGTTGCCTATCTTACTTCTATTAACATTTGATCGTCAGAACTTAGTCATCCGCAACACCTAGTCATAATGATGGCTGGGTAATGAAGTCTGTCTGAGTGGCCATGTGCCCAGCTAAAACTGTATTACTATGGAGGAAGAGGCAACTGTATGCTGTTGTTACTCCTGGTCTTTTCACTTAATTGTGCACCAGTTTGTGTTTGAGTATTTGTCCCTTGTAATTTGGAATCCTGGCTGGAGTCTAATTAGTCCTGACTAATTAGAATTAGTCAACAGACAGAGGGAAACAAATGTTCAAAAATAAGGATACATTTAATTTTTACTTAACCTTTTTGTTTCTTGTTTTGTTTTGTTTTACTTAACCTTTTTGAAACTTAGTTTTCCTATCTGCAAAATTGGGATATGTTATTATTCATCTTTCTGGTTCTTCAGTTTAATGATTTCATGAATGAGAAAGCCCTGTATAAGCTGCCTAGTACTATACAATCATGAATTATATTAATCAGTCTTTTTCTAACCTCCAAGTTCAGTTTGTTTTCTTCACCTATTATACACTCTTAAAACATCTGGTACTCGTTCCTACAGTTTATCTCAATTGTAATAAGTATTCATTTGCATAATCATTTGTTTCCAGGTTGTATTCCCCAATAGAGCAAAAGATGCATGGGATGCTCAGAAAGTTGCTATTTTTCTTGTTCACAGCTGTATTGCCAGCCCATTGCACAGTGACTGGCATATATTGAGTTTTCAAGATGTATGTAAGCGAATAATGTTAACAATATAAGATGATATATCATTGTCTGACCTCTATGGACAACTCAAGGCTCCTCTGCAGTTCCTGTACTTCAGCCAAAGAAAGATCTGGATAGAAAGTACAGTATTTCTCAGGTTGGGATGCTTGGGAGCCTGTGGGAAGGGGGTATATGGGCAGCTTCTTATGAGAATAGATAAAGATTAAAAGTAGTTGTTTCTACATAGCCTATCTTCTGAGATTATAATCTCTCTTTGGTTTGCCCTTTGAATAGTTATCTCCTGTGGAGCTGTTGCACTAAGATGGGCTGGAACTACCTCCTGTTTAAAAGATATGCCCATTTTAGGAAAGACTCAAGATCCAGGACTTCAGAAGAAAGCTTTCTCTTTCTTAGGTCGAGTTGAGTGGTAAGACTGTGAGATCACAGTCAGGATCAGGGTCCAAATACAGAATGTAAGATTATTTTCAGAGTATGTCCCATCCTTGAATGATCAATTTCTTCCTCTCTATCTCATATCTTCTATTTTCAAATTCATCTTTTGACCCCAGTCTCCCCAATTACTGTTCCATTTATTTGCTTCCATGTACAGCAAGCTTCTTGGAGGATTGATTCTGATCATTGCCTGCTTATCCTCATTTTCCCTTCCTTTCAACCAACACCCAGCAGCCAATGACTCTTGTCAAGGTCATCAATAAAATTCAATGATCAACCTATTTTTCTTTCTAACTTGTCCTCTAAGCAACATTTGACACAGTTGATTCTTTCTTCCGCTTGAATCACTTTCTTTTGCGGCCTTCCATGATACCACAATCTCCTTGATTGATTTCTCCTTCTCTATATTGCTTTTAAATGTTGGAACATCACAGAGTTATGCTTTCTCATTTCTCTAATTACATACTTTCTCTAGGTGACCTTATCCAGTTCCATAAACTGTACCTATATGCTGGTGACTCGTGAATTTTTATTTGTAGTCCTATCCTTCTCATGGAACTTCAAACTCCTATATCTGACTGCTTACATATCCAATGGTTATCCAATAAAGTCTTTTCAAAAGAAAAGTGGCCCAAGTAAAACTCTTGTTTTGTCCTTCAAATCCTCCCCCTTCTTCCTCATATCAGAAAAATGGAAACAAATTGTTCCAAATTGAAGTGTTATCCTTAATTCCTTTCTTTTACTCCCCAAATCCAACTAATAAGCAAGTTCTGCAGACTCTACTGTCTACCTATTTCTCTCCAACTCCAGTATCTGCCCTAGCTCAAGCTTCTTTCATTTCTTGCCTGGATACTGCAGTGGTCTCATAACGGTCTTCTTGGAATAGATTTGTAAAGCACAAATTTGATCATGTCTGTCTCTCTTTAAACATTCCTCTACTTCTCCCTATAACATGAGAACAACATTTGACATTTTATCCTGGTTTTCAAACTCTCTTGTGACTTGAACCCTGCTTACCTTTTGAAGTGTACCCTATACAACTTTCCTTTTCCTTTTTCTGCTGCGCTCTTGCCATGTTGGTTTGATCTCTCTTACTCAGACTTGCCAAACTGGTTCCCGCTTTGGAGCATTTGTGCTAGCTGTTTCTTCTACTTAGACCAATTTCTACCGCGTCTTATCATGACAGGTTCCATCTTCTTTCCTTACCTTAGTCTAAATATCAGCAACTTAGGAAGAGCCACTAAATATAAACTAGCCATCTGGTTTTTATCCCTTCACTCTATTTTGCCTTTCTACATAACATCTTTTTACTATCTGATATCGATCTTGCTATTTTTTCTGTCTCCCTTTTTCTTCCCACTAGACTGTAAGTTTGAGAGTAGGGACATTATCTCCCTTGTTCACTGCTATAACTTCAGTACTTAAAATCACTCACGGCACAATAAATGCTTGCTGAATGTAATAATGAAATCAGACCACTTATTTGTTTTAGGGTAGGTTGTCCAAGTCTGCTTCTACCTAGGCAAAAGGGCTTCTCTTAGAACACTTGGTCCAGCTGAATTCACCAGAAGATCATAATGAAGTCCAGAGCCATTAATACAGACCATGATTTTGTTGATCTCTGACCTTGGTTTGCCTCTGTTGCCAACCTATAGCAGCACTACATACCTAGTAGAAGATTTGGGGCCTCATTTCAATGAACATCTTGCAGAGTCAGCAAGGTTTAAAGATCCTGGTTAGTTGTCATCACAGACTACTCCCTGACTTCCTCCTGATTGTACTTACTTTTGTTAGAATTGCCTGTCCTCACAGTGTTGAAGTGCAGTGGATAATCAGAGAAGGGAAATATTAGCCAGCTTGCAGTTTTCATGGGCTGTAGCTGGGCCATGGTAGGATTAGGATAGATGGTTGCAAGAGGGCAGAGTGCTGACAGAAGTGTGGTAGGGAAAAGTAAGGTGGGAGAATGAGAAGACTTCTGAAATACCTGGAAGCATTGGATCAATTTTTAAAAGTTTTGGGGATGGGATTTAGGGATTTAGGGTACAATTGAGCCATGTGCAATACTTGGTTTCTTTTAATAGCCTTTAAAACTCTAAAAAAAAAAGATTATTATTATCCCATTCATTAACCTTCTTACCCTTGGCAGGAATGCTCTCTACCATGGAACTAGAAGGTGGCTTCTGAAATACAAGAGAACTCACTCTCATGCAAGGAAGGCGATTTAAAATTTAGGAGACTGGTTATTAGAAATATGTTCCTTATACTGAGCACAAATTGTCTTGAATTGGCTGTTTAATGGTCCTTGATTTGCTCTCTGGAGCATCACAGAGTGAGCCTAAAACTCCTTCCCCCCTGACAGTCAGTCAGTAATGGACTGAATTATGTCCCCTCTCCAAATTCAAATGTTGAAGCCTTGATCTCAGTGTGAATGTATTTGGAGCTAGGGCTTTTAAGGAGGTTATTAAGGTTAAACAAGATCATAAGGGTAAGGCCCTAATCAGATAGGATTGGTGTCCTTACAAGAAGTGAAAGAGGCACCGGGAATGAATGCACAGGGAAAGAAAAGCCATGTGAGTACACAACAAGGAAGGGCCTACCTGCAAACAGAGAAGCCTCTGGAGAAATCAAGCCTGCCAGCATCTTGATCTTGGTCTTCAAGCCTCCAGAACTGTGAAAACAAAACAAAACAAAACAAAACAAAACACATTTCTATTGGTTAAGCCACCCATTCTGTGGTATTTTGTTGTGGCATCTCTAGCAGTCTTTGTACACGTCAGGTAACAGAGAATAATGCTCTTTGTAAACCTGTCTTGTTCAAGTAAAGTGGCTCTAGTTTCTTCAACTGCTCCTCACTAGAGCAGAAATGTCCATTAGATGAAGGGTAATGAGTAGAAGAGAACATAATACCACAGTGAAATATGGTGGGCGCCGGCCACAGCAGAGGGACCATCACCTTACTTGTTCTATAGATATTATTTTCACAATAATCAACTGAAGACTAATGCTCTGACAGCTCTGGACTCAGATAAACATCTCAGACAACTTAATCCACTCACTCATAGGTTTTGCTCACAAGTTCACTGGCATTGTGCATTAAGTGCCTGATTTAACATTGGTCTGATTAGATTTCATCATGTTAGATTTGCCTCATTTTTTGAGCCATCCAAAGACACTCACTGTCTGCCCCCAACTGCTTGTTATCAGAAAATCAATGTCCTTCTTCAGACATTTCATAAATATGTTGAGTGGGTAGGGGTCAAGAACCGAACCTGATATTATGAATGATAATAGTAACAACTTATATCTGGATAGAACTTTATGGGTTATAGAGCTTTCTGCCAGTTTAGGGATCCTGGAAAAATAGGAAATGAGTTTCATCTTTTATGACCTTTTCTTTATGAGTTGCTCAGTAAGATGAAAAAGGACCGGGAATCAAAAGTGCTAATCTTAGCTTTGAAGCCACATTACCTCTCTGAGCTTTGAAGCCCACCTGTGAGTGAAGGGAAAGACTGGATGATCTGCAAGGTCACCATATCTTCAATACCTTCCACCCTGGATAGCCACCCAGCATAACATTTCCCTTCATATAACAAGATCTATGGATATATAAAGACCTACATAGATATAAAGTCTCTTTCAAGCCAAACATCCCTGATTCCTTAAATAAAACTCTGTGTTTGGTAAATCCACACTGATTCCCAGGCTTCCTGCTGTGTCTCCAGAGCATTCACAAAACTTCTCACTCGCTGATAGTTTGATGAATGCACCTTCTTCTTCTTCTTTTTCTAAATTAACTACCTTCCTCCATCTGCAGCCATTGGCATCCCACCCGTCGTTCTCCTTGATACCTCATAGAAAACAGTGGTTTAGTGACTGCATCTGTAAGTCTTCCTAGGACTGTGGGGTGCAGTTCCTCCAGCAGAATCTTTTTTGGCTTTGCAAGAGCAGCCAGGTGCTCTCCTGCTCGCTGTTCACCCATTGTGAGTGCTCCGCTCAGCTTTTTCATCTGCACATTTGATATTCATGCCTGCCATATCTTTATTCAAGGTGCCAATAAAAATGCATTATGTATGACTTGGTCTGCCCAGAAAATGATCATGTTTTGTATATTTAGGGATGTAAGAGCTTGTAAAGGAGCAAAAAATTGGGGGGGGGGGGAATGTGTTATTTCTTGACAAACGAAAAATCTTCAGAAAAATAATATTTTGGTTTCACTTCTCTTTGTCAACCCGCTCCTTACCCACATATTCACATCTCAACCTAAAGCACATAGTGCCGGAGGGGAAAGAGAAAGGGTTAAAGCTGGATGGATGGTGTGCAGCCAGAGAACCAGGCCAAGACATTCTGGTTACATACAGTGGGCAGCGGGTGACCGCTTGAAGATTTTAAGCAGAGGCGTGATGCAATGGTGGCATGTTTCCCTTTTGTCTTTAGATAGTTCTGATCAGACCAGTCCTGAATTCCCACAGCCAAACAGATGTACTCTTTTGTGCTTGAAATTTCTTTATTGAGCAGCAGTAGCTTTCAAAGTAGGTTTTTTTCAGTCTCTCTCCGTGTGTGTAATCTGTTATTACACAGATTAATGAGATCTACCTCCAGAGTTTTTGGTTAAGTCAGTCTGACATGGGGATGTGGAATTTGCACAATTAACAAATTCCTAGGTGATACTGATGTTGCTGGTCCAGAGACACTCAAAGCATCACTCCTTTAAAGAATCACATATGGGTCTTCCCCTGAACTTTCTTTGCTAATGAGATGAAGGCAGCAGCTTGGGGTCCAGGAGTGGCTCTGAGGACAACCATGTCTCCTCTGCCCATGGCAGGACCCAAGGCTGCATGTTGGTATATGTCCAGACATTTTTCCTGGGGAGGCTTGCCTTCAGAGGATAAGTTTTTATAGCCCAAACCATGGAATTTGAGGCTACGGTCCATTTATTATAAGCCGAAGTTCTGCTTCTCAATTGAATGGGCTAGCTCATAGATGCAACACTTATCAGATCATCTCCATCTTCCCAGGGTGTTGTAATTACGCTGGGAAGGATATAGATTAGATACCAAGAAGAATCCACCTATAATGAGAACGTAGAATGCACTCAGGGGACACAAGAGAAGTTATGGTAACTCTTGTCTGGGCAAGAATTGGAAACAAGTTAGATTTTCTTCACTGTAGATTAAATTCAAATTTTAGAATCAGAGAGAACATGGTTTGAATAATTTTTTTCTGTCTCTTTTTTTTTTAGATAATTTGCCTTGAAACAGTCACTTAAGCTTTGAGCTTCTGATATTATATACATGAAATAGGGATTATCAGGACTTTTTGTAAAGTTTAAGCAAAATAAAGAGTGTAAACTGTTTGGCACCTTGCCTGGCTCATAGTAGTTGCTCAACTAATGTTAATTACCTCCCTTCTAATGTCCCTCCCCAACCCTATAACAGAGGCCACTTGACCACTGGATATTATGATTACTCTGAAATATAGCAGGAAGGAAAGGAGAAGCAGGTTTGGAAGGGAAGAGTCATTTTCAGAGTCAGCCCCCTTGCTGCCAACCTGGAGATTAAACTTTCCCGGTGGCTTGAGAACATCAGCATAGTAAGGGATTTACCTAACTGCAGAGAGAAATGGATTCTGCAGGGGGCCAGCTGGTTCAGTGCTGAGTTCCCCTAGGAATTGGCTTCCTGCTGGAAGAGGGGAGCCAGCAATAAGTATGTTGGGCTTCATCCCCTTGAACAGGGTGTCGGAGTCTCAGGTCTGTCAGCTGGGCACTCACTAGGCCGGGGTAATGATCCTTGGCAGTCTTGTTAATGGCCTTAGGGTTTCGCATATTTCTGTAATTATTCAATCATTTGAAAGTTTTGAGTTTCTAATTATTAGACACAAATTAAAATATCCTCTGTAATTCAGTTCCCTCCAGGCCTTGAACTAGTGGTGCTGGGTTCCTGTAGCATCATCCTTCTAATGAATGGTGGGTAATCATAGTTGCAGTCAGCTTTCTCATAATTTCTCCATGTATTTTACCTCCAGGACTTCCTTTTTGCCATCAAGTGCCTAGCGCATCACACTGATGTGCTCAGTGATAAATGCCAGATGCTCTTCCTTCTAAGTCTGGCCCTTAGTGCAAAGTAATATTCTCAACCCTGGCTGCATGTTAAAATCACTTCATGAGCTCTTAAAACACCCATGCAAGGCTCCATTCCAGAGAATGTGATTTAATTGGTCTTAGGTGAGATGTGGGCACAGTATTTGTTAAGTACTTTCTAAGCACTCCCCCGTTAATCTTAATGTGCAGCCAGGGTTGAGAACCACCACTGGTCTAGAGCTGGACTTCTGGCTCTCCTAATAGCTCACCAGACTTCATTGCAACTTCCTACTCATGATTCTGCTGGGACGTAGACTGAACTCAATTTCTGGCTTATTGATTTATGGCGTGGACAAAGCCAAACCCGGCATTGCAACTTCATCTTCCTCAAATGTAGAGTGGGGATACTGACTGCCCTATTTACCTCAAAAGCTTTGTCACAAGAATAAAACAAAATGATGTGAACATTGAGAATTGCAAGTGAAAATATTTAGTGTTAATATATGGGGGCAGGGGGAGAGTCTAGGGAAGCAAAAGAAGGGATCTCAGTTCTGGTACAGCCATTCTCGAGCTCACTTAGTGAAATTATGCACACACCCTAACCCAGCAATTTCACTCTTGTGTATATATACCCAGAAAACTTCAGGTAGGGATGGGTCTTGGAACACGGACAAAGATGTTCATAGCAGCACTGTTTGTGACAGCAGGGAGTTTTAGGCAATCACGCTGTCACTAAAAAGCTGACCAGCAAAATGTAGAGGACACATTTATGGACTGCGGTGTAGAAGTTAGAACAATGAAATGGGTGTATACACAGCAACACGAATAGACCTGTAAGAGAGTGATGAAAGAAAACAGGAAAAAGCATGAAATCTATAGCACATGCCACTTATGCATATTTAAAACAAACTCATAAAAAATAAAAAAAAAATAAAACAAACTCATTCACAAAGCAATATTACAGATTTTTCATGGAGACATTTCATATTCAAGGGCATGTGCCAAACACAGTAGAGTGAGTGCTTATGGGAAATGAGACTGAAGAGAGGGGATGGAGCAAAATGGAGCATTAAAATTTTGTTAATGAAACAAAATCGAGCAAGAGCAGAACCTTAAACAGGCAGATGCTGATAGTATGTGCTATGAACTGAGGAGTATGATTAGCTTAGCCCTCTGCTCCTTCCAAAGGCAGAACAATCCAATGAGAGAAGAAGAGAAGCGAGTTCTGACTGTTTGCAGGTAGGAGGAAGACAAGCTAGAGAGAAGAATGAGACCCTGGGAACCCAGAAAGAGAACCAGGAAACTGCCCTGGGCTGGAAAGAAAAATCTAGCTTTATTGCTCCCTGCAATGAATTGGAGGAGGAAATGAAAGAGGCTTTCTAGGTTGGAAATAAAGGCATTTACAAAAGCCCTGAGGTGGAAGGGGAGAAATTTAAAGATTGGAGCTGAGAAATTGTATTTCTAGACCTGGAAGGGAGTTTTAAGTGGGAGACTCAAGGATATTGCTGCTGCCTCAGTGAGGACCCGGTGGGTTCTGGTCCTCCTAATACTCTGACTTTCAGAACAAAGGAGTTTCCAGGAGAGGATGTTCCCCCATGATAGACTGACCCCATGCCTAAGGTCTCCTTTTCAGACGTTCCAGGCAGTGATCTAATCATGGAATCATCCACCGAAGGTCTCAATGGGCCTCTACAATTCCCAGAACAGGGGATGTAAAAGTGAGGTTGATCCCAGCTTCAGGCAAGGCCTATATAGAGGCCAAAAGCATCCTTTGCTTTGTCCTAAACACTGAGCTAGGGCCATGCAGAATTTCTTTGAGCCCTGACACCAACACCAGGAGATCATCTACCCACAGAATGAGAAACCCAGGGACTCATTCACGTCAACCCAGAGAAACACACGTGTTAACGCGAAGTCTTTGCATCTGGGTTACTGATAAAGAATAATGACTGAATTAATTAATATGTAAAGGAATCACATCCTGAGCTTGTTTTCTATTAGAAGTCTAAGAAGAACAAGACAAATACAGTCAACTTACAGTTAGGAACAGCTTGTATATCAGATCAGACCTGGGTACTAGCTAGATCAGGTCCTGCTGCAGGTAGGTGGGACCATGGAGCTGTGAAATCAAATGTAGACCCTGAAAGCTAGGGCAGGGAAGCTAGTGTTTGGGGGAGCCACCCTGGCTGGCCCCTGAAAGTCACACTGGAGTGGCTCTGAGAGCAATTATCCTGGTAGAGCAGCTCTCATTTTGCATTTAAGATTGTCCTCCTGAAAAGGTCATGTGTAAATCAAATTTAATAAATCAAATTCTACACTTCATACCTTGGGGAAGCTCTCTCTTCAAAGGAAGCTGTGAGTGAATCCCTTTTTAATAGAAGTAATCAACTCTTCATTTATCTGATTTGTAAGGTATGATTTTTATATATCAGATTTTCTTAAAGTCATCGGCAGAGTTTTCCTTTGTCAGCGACGGAAAACCCAACACGGAATGATGTTAAAGAAAAAAGCAACAACAGACAAATCATAGGCGCCCGTAATGAGAAGTTTAGGGCTACGCTGGCTTTAGGCATGGCTGGACTCGGGACCCACACTGCGGCGACACTAAGATTTTGGTTTTTCGCATCTCCCACATCCGTCTTCTCTTGGCTTTGTTCTCGCGCGCTCCCTGGGTGAAGCAGCTGCAGCATCTTATCCTGCCAGGTTCGGGGCCAACAGGTGAGATTACTTGCTTTTTTTTTCCCCTCCGTAGTCTCAGAATTGGCTCTGATTGAGTCATCTGCCCATCCCCGAATGAGTAAGGAGTGAAGACCTGATTCTCGTAGGCCTGGTCACATGGGGCTCTACACCAACCACACAGGCTGTGAGTGAGCCAAAGAAAGAGAAAAAAGCAGGAAATCAGGCAGTTATCAGAAGAAATGGGGTGCAATGTCAGGGAAGGGGGACAAAAACTCAAGTCTTCCCCCTCCCTCACTTTCACACTCAATCCATCACCAAGCTCTCCCTCCCGTCCTAGAAATCTCTCTCCAGGAGTTGTCTGCACAGCCTCTGCATCAGAGCCTCTGGGGTGCTTGCTGATGTACAGTGTTCAGGGTCCTCCTCCAGGTGAACGGAATTGTTATCCTGGAGTGGGCCTGGCATCTGCAGTTTTGGATCATCTCCCAGGCAATTAAAAAATAAAAAGTGTGCTGACATGTAAGAACAACTTCCCAACACTGTTCCATCCTTTCCACGTCCACAGTTGGTTCGAGACCCACCATCTCTCTGCGGGCCTCTTCTAGGTACCTCCTTGCTGCTCCTAAGTCTTCAGGGTCTTCTCCGTCAGCCACAGTCCCCTCTTTGGCCACGTCTGCTTACGCGAATAGCCACGATTTCCAAACTCTGTCACTGGTACCTCCCTATCTATCCTCCTGTTTTACATGATCTTGTTGACTCTGGATCCCAACCACTGCTGTGTCCCCTTACCCAATCCCTGGACTTTCCAGGTCCCTTCCCCACATTCACCTCCTCTGCTCCCGAGCTCCCCTCTGCCTCCAAAGCCATTCCCTCTTTTCTCTATGTGGCAAACACAAGCCCCAGCGTTAAGCCCAGCTCAGCTGCCTCCTTCTCTGTGAAGCACCTCCATCCTTCCCCCTACTCTCCCTGCCCTACCTTGTTCTCCCAAAGAACCCTGTTTGTGTCTTCTCTACGGCGGTTGAACACGCTCTCTGGAACTCACAAATCTACATGTCTGTCGTTCCCTCTGGCCCAGCAAAGGGGCTCGATAATATGGGTTAAGTCCTAAAAGCAAGTCATACAGCTCAAGCTATTGAAGAGACATGTGACTTTGGGCGAGTCACCGCCCCTTCCTGAACCTCAGTGTCCCATCTGTAAATGCAAATATTATACCTACTGCATAGGTGTGCTGATGGGCTCAGTCGAGATAATGAACAGAAATCTCTTAGCACAGCGCGTGGCAATGCAATTAGTGCTGCGAATGCTAAATTTAAAAAATTAACCTTCAAGTCAGGGAAGCAAGAGCCCTCAATCGTACATGTAAATTCATATTTATATGACACTAAGCGACTGTTTCTTAAAACCACATTACTCAGACTAATCCTGTTGTGATATGCGGGTCAAATCTGAAATGGGGCAGATGGACTCCACGCCTTAAGCCACTTTCCCGTGTCCCTGGGACCTGCACACCCCTCTTCGTCTTCTCCCGAGCTGCGGGCAGCTTTAAGTCTGTCCCTCCGAAATAATCGGCCTCGGCCCACGGAATGCTGACACGGGCGTAACGCAGCTCCCCACAGTGCGATCACTCTGGACCATGGGAATGTTTGGGCTCTGTGAGAATAGGAAAGCAGAGGGTGCCTGACGGGGGACAGCCAGTTCAGAAGTGGCAGCCTTGAGCTCGCATAAATGAAAGTCATTAAAGCTGCCTGAAGTGACAAGATTGGTCCAGGAATCCAAATGAAATGATGACAAGTGTGGGAGAGATAAACATTTCATTGAAATGAGCAGCAGGATGAATCTCAAGAAATGTAGCCCCTCTTCTGGTGACTCTTTGCCGCTTGTTTTATAATCTGCCTGAAATTTGTCACTCCCTTTTACAATTGTGCATCTTGCGCTTGGCGTGCAGGAGGTGATGCAAAAGGCATTACAGGCAGAAGTTGGGGAAAGCAGAGACGGTTCGAGAACAAATGACTCCAAATTCCTGGCTCTCCGCGATGCCCACTATAACGGAGCAGGCAAGGGGAACCTTTACATGGTGCATGTCTGATGCCCGAAAAGTACCCAGCACAGTAGCTGGTGCTTTGTAGCTTCTCACTAATGCCTATTTCTTCCCCTCCTTCCATCCTTCGTGGAGTTGAGTGGGTAGGGGATGAACAGGTGCATGTGTGTGTGCATGTGTGTTTCCACAACTGTGCAAAAGGATGCAAGAAAATGATTTCTGGGCCCTTGTGGATTGTCAGAATCTAGAATACAGATCACAGCGCTAACCTGATCGTATTTACCTAACGAACACTTGAGCTATTGTAAATGCAGCCCTTCCCTCGGCCCAGGGAGTATGAAGTTTAATAAGAACGCAGAGGGCAAAATCCTTATCTTCTGGGAACTCGTGATTAGAACGTAAAAATAGACAAGTAAATAAACAAAACATGAGATTAGGCTCCCTTGAAGGCAGAGATTATGTCTTAGGGATTTTTGTTTCCCTAGCACCTCTAGGTTGTTTCACGACCTTCCTTTTTTTTTTTTTTTTAAAGATTTTATTTATTTATTCATGATAGTCACACACACACAGAGAGAGAGAGAGAGAGGCAGAGACACAGGCAGAGGGAGAAGCAGGCTCCATGCAGGGAGCCCGACGTAGGATTCGATCCCGGGTCTCCAGGATCATGCACCGGGCCAAAGGCAGGCACTAAACCACTGCGCCACCCAGGGATCCCTCACGACCTTCCTAGGATTAAGGGACTATTAGTTTTAGAGACCTGCCTTGTTTAAAATCAAATATGTTTATTTTATTTTATTTTATTTTTTATTTTTTTAAAATCAAATATGTTATAATGTCACTGTCGCATTAAATACAATTTTTATATAACCATGTGACTCGTGCTGAAAAGCGGTTGACAGGTTGACATAAGGTTATTCTTTGTAGACTTCCAAGTAGACGCTTGTTGATTTAATTGCTCAGTCTTAAAAAAAAATAATTGCTCAGTCTTTGTATTATGGAGATGATATTAATTATTTTTAGGTCTCAAATATTTCCAGGAAAACTTGAAAGTCTCTTGGGTCCTGAAAACTGCTCTGATAGTGTCTAATAGATTGCACAGCCATGGACACTTTACACTGTGCCTGGTGCCCAATGAGTTCTCCATAAATACTTAATGAATAAATAAATAGATTGAGGATAGCAAATAATGAATAAATACCATGTGTTACAGTCCAGTTCCATGAAGCAAAGAACTTTTCTTACGACTCTGGAGTCTATTCCAGATCCTGGTTGTGATCTTTTTGAAAGCAGAAGTCTTTGGTTGCTGAGGGATCACGATGGCTTGGAGGAAATATCTCCTTCCCCTTGGAAAACTAAAAAAAAAAGCTCTAGTCCCAGTGGGATTCTTAGCAAAACACATGGAATGATCCAATTTGCACAGAGTGCAGTTAAGCATTGTGGAAGTAAGAAGGTACCTTTGTCTGAGTTCAAAATGAAGGGTGATAGTGGGGTACGGAGTCTGAAAACCTAAGGCACTAGGGGTAGTGGGGAAGAGCATGACCCTGGGGGTCAGACTGCCTGGGTTTAGATCCTGGCTCTAGCACTTCGGGGTATGTGCCCTTGCAAATCACTGTCATCATCATTTTAATCTAAAAAGAGGGAAGCATTACAGAACCTAAGTCACAGGGTTGTGGCGAAGATGAAATGATTCATGTGAAATGCTTATCGCGGTGCCTGACATGTGGTTGGCATCTCCAAACTCAGCCATTATTTTGATTTTCTTTAGTGCTGTCAAAAATTAGCAGGATGATCTTGGACAAGTCTGCATCTATGTGGAGCCTCTGCTTTCCTTCCTTTTGTACTAATGGATCCGCTGGGGAGAGACGGCCGATGAGGTCCCTAGAGATGGCTTGGAGTTAGTGGTATCATGCTGAGGCAGGCTCACAGGAGCCTGTTAAATTTTCAGGAATTCTGTAAGCTGGTTACCAAATGCAGCCATTTAAAAAAATTAAATTATACATATGGATCATTTCTAATGATTTAGGTAATTTCTAATTATATTTACCATAATAGTCTGTTTTACTGCTATTGGTGCTCTCGCAGTGATTTATTTATGTCTGTTGTGTCTTTATTTTTTTTAAAAGATTTTATTTATTTATTCATAAGAGACACAAGAGAGAGAGGCAGAGACACAGGCAGAGGGAGAAGCAGGCTCTATGCAGGGAGCCTGATGTGGGACTCGATCCGGGGTCTCCAGGATCATGCCCTGGGCCAAAAGCAGACGCCAAACCACTGAGCCCCCCAGGGATCCCTGTTGTATCTTTATGATGGAAACACCATCTGATCTTGTGCTGTTGTGTGTCTCTTCCCAACTCCACGTTGGAACCCTGGTATGGGTGGGAGCTGTGGTGGGAATATTTACACCATGAAAATTGACAAATGCCACAAATGTGGGCTTTTCTTCCTCTTGAAAAGCCAATTGTTAAACATTTACCAGTTAACCGCTGATCAGAGCGATCCATAAAATAGTTATAATTTTTGTCTTGTGTAAGCGGATTTGTGATGCCTTCTGGGCCCATCTGGTAGCATGAGTGAGACAGAGCTATACACTGGGCTCAGTAGGAAGACCTTGACCCTCTCCCAGCTGCTTATGGACGCACCATCCTAGTCCAGCCCACTCCTGGGCCAGCACCAGTGACCTTACCACACGCCTCACTGAGTTACAGACGCAATTGTCACCGTGCTCCTTTTTGTATCAGCTTAAAGACCCTGTTAGAAAGAGAGAAGAGATCGGGCCTTTTGGAATTTTTTTTATGCAGATTTTAAGAAAAAGTGATTCCACGTTTTCTCTCCTGTGGGAACCTGGTGACATTGCCTTCGCTGAACATGTAATCCATCCAGGCCCTTTGAGCATCTCTGCTGGGGAGGCCCAGGCTCTGCTGCGCACTCAATGAAGAGGTGGCCATGGATGAGATTGCCACCTGGCCCATAAGAAGGTCACAATCCAGTGGGGAGACACACATAAATAAACAACCACAAGAAACCGTAATGTCCCTAGGAGGGGAGGCAGGAACTGGGGACGACTTTCCTGCATGTGTGTATGTGGAGGGGATGGTCGATGGGAGGTAGCAGGAAAGGGAGTTCTGGAGATTTCAGGGCAGGGAAGCTGTGTCAGTCAGAGCTCTTAGCTACAAACGCTTGAAGCCATCCTGGCTCATCGAACAGCAGAGATTTAAGAGAGGATATTAGAGAGCTTGGGGGAACTTCTAGGAGCACCTAGAGATTATACTTTTAGGAGCAACACCCCAAATAACACTGCAGAACTGGCTGCCGCCCTGGGCGTGGTTGCAGGAGCCCTGAGCCACTCTGTGGATGCCACGCCTGGACACTCCATCGGCCTCCTGCTGGGGCTGGTGTCTCCGCAGCTGCTGTGGCCCCACCTCTACACTCCACGTGGTTCCTGATTCTGGAAGTCACAGGCTTCCTGTTCAAGGCCCAGGGCGATGTGCCTGACAGATGAAGCCCAGATAACATCTCTCCCTGTGTCCTAGGTGCAGGGGAAGGAGAGGAAAGTATGGCTTCTGTTAGGGGATTTGGAAGACGGGTAACTCTCCAAATATAGGAACGGTGTTCAAAGAGCTAGTCAGCCCAAATAATGATGCGTGTCCATTATAGTGTAACCTTTTGGCTGGTTTCACAGGAAGTTTAGATGCAGCATGCTAAACACAGCAGGAGAATATTCAAAGGCTGGTGGCCTGCGGAAGTTGGCACGGACAAGTAATTTAAAATATTTCAGTCTGGCTGGAGTGAAAGTCCTATGGGTCTGTGTGTGTGAGTGTGTGTATGTGTCTGTTTTTCCTCTGGTTGCCTTAAAGATTTTCTTTCTTTCTTTCTCTTTCTGTACTTGTTTTCCTCTTTATTTTTTTATTTTTTTAATTTTATTTATTTATTTTTTGTTGTTGTTTTCCTCTTTATTATAAGCCAATACCAAGTCTTGTGGAAAGCTCTACCAAAAAATTTTCATTTTTTTTCTTATATGTGAAAATTTTTTCTCATTTCATAAAACAATAGTTTATATCGAACTAAACAAGATGGATAGAATCTCTGCAGTCAGTTTACATAGGATGTTGTATACATATATTGAGTCATTTTGTAAAAAAAAAAAAAAAAAAAAAAAGAGGAATGCCTGGGTGGCTCAGTGGTTGAGCATCTGCCTTCAGCACAGGGCATGATCCTGGAGTCCCGGGATCAAGTCCCCCATCGGGCTCCCTGAATGGAGCCTGCTTCTCCCTCTGCCTGTGTCTCTGCCTTTCTCTCTCTCTATGTCTCTCAGAAATAAATAAATAAAACCTTAAAAAAAAAAAGAAAAATAATTCAAAGACAAAAAATAATAGCTGACATTGAATACCTACTTTTTGCCAGGTCCTGTTTCATTTTTGAAAAGTTTTTATTTAAATTCCAGGTAGTTAACATATAGTGTAATATTAGTTGCATGTGTACAATATAGCGATGCGTCACTTCTGCACGACACTCAGTGCTCAGGGCATGTGCCCTCCTTAACCCCCACCACCTATTTCTCCCATCCCCCACCGACCTCCCCCCTGGTAACCATCAGTTTATTCTCCATAGTTAAGCATCTTTCTTTGCTCCCTCCCCCTCTCTCTTTTCCCCCCTTTGTTTTGTTTCTTAAATTCCACATATGAGTAAAATCATATGCTACTTGCCTTTCTCTAAATGACTTATTTTTCCTAGTATTATACT
This sequence comes from Canis lupus baileyi, assembly GCF_048164855.1. NCBI lineage: Eukaryota > Metazoa > Chordata > Mammalia > Carnivora > Canidae > Canis > Canis lupus. Next base: position 8,692,611 of record NC_132850.1, read on the forward strand.
CTCTTGCTCCATCCATGTTGTTGCACATAATTAAAGATTTTCTTTGTCTTTTTGGCTTCACTATAATGTACATAGATGTGTTTTTCTTCATATTCATTATGTTTAGGTTTTGCTGGGCTTTGGGATCTCTGCATTAAATTTTTAAAGTCAAATTTGAAAAAAAAAAAAAGAGCATTTCTGTATTTACGTATTTTAAAATTACCAGTTATCTCTCTCCTCACCTTCTGGGACTCCACTTACATGTATGCTAGATTTTATGTTAGCGTACACATAACTGATGTTTTGTTTAGCCTTTTATTCTCTGTGTTTCAATTTGGGTAATTTTTAGTGACTTGATTTTAAGTGTACTGTTCATTACATTTGTTGTATCTAATTTGCTGTTAAACCCATAAGATTAACTTTTAATTTCAAATAAATAAAATTTCAGATCTGTGATTTCTACTTCGTTCTTTCTAACTTTTAATTTTTTAATATTTCCATTTCTTTCCTGATACTCTACTTTTCTTCATGTATTTTATACATTTTTCCCTATAAATTCTCTAATATGTTCATAGTAGTTATTTTAAAGTCCTCTGTGAGTCTGCTTCTACTGACTATTTTTCTCTTGATTATGTATCACATTATTCTGCTTTTCCCATACCTTGTACTTATTTTATCGTGTGCAGAATAGTGCATATAAAAACAGCGGACACTAAGGTATGATTTTTTAATGTATATATGTACTTGTTGTTATTCCAGACATCACAAGTCTTTTTCTCTGTTAGGTAAGATTCAGATTTCACTGAGAATTTAACTGAGCCAGCACTGGAACACAGCTTTAATTAGATTAGATTTGCCTCTTATATCGAATGGGACCAAAGATACATCTTTTTGGCTTTCATCTGAATCCTTGACATTGACCTTGACCAAAGGGCTGCTCTCTTTGAAATTTCAGAATTTTACTGAAGAGGGAGTTGGGCTGCAGGTTCAAATAGATTTGGGTCACTTTTGGATTGAATTCTAGCAAGGCTGCAAAGTCTGAGAAATGCAAGGCTGTACAAACTTCTCTCCTTTCCAGCTACATTTCCACTGGTGGCTACTCAGCAAAATCCCTAAATGGGACAAGTGATTGATATTTACGTTTGGGACTCTTCCCAGATTCCTAGATTTCTTGTCTTCAGGTATGGAGGCACCATTACTTGACACTCACCTATGAAGGACTCATTCCTCTCCGGAATTTAATTTATCTGGGCTTCCTTGCATCTACTGCTCTTTGATAGTTTAATAGTTTATTTTTGCTTGCTTTTTCCTTGTTGTCACCATGGAAGTTATAGGTCTTTTACATGCATTTACGTACTAACCAGAAATAAGAATGCATTATCCCCCATTCCAGAGTATTATTTTCCTTTGGTAGAACACTCTTTGGATTTCTGCTTTGAAGGGAGGCCTATGACTCTGAACACCCAGAGATCATTCCCTCCATATCTATCCGCCACTCAAGAGTACCCCACTTTCCTCCCCTCGTCTTCCTGCAAAGACCACAGCTAACGTGGTACTAAATGTTATGAGATAGGCTTGGAAAGATGCCCAGCCCTCAGTGATTTCAGAGCATCTACTTTGTACACTTTCGGATACTTCCCTTTTGTATCCAGCACATACATTTAGGTAAATTCGTAATTTCCTCTTTTGTGATTGCGTTAATTGTTAAATGCCCTATGGGAGTTTTCTATTTAAAGGAAGCTTGTAGTTAATCCTTTCATAATATGAATAATGAGAGTAACACGTCACCTCCCACTCCTAGACACCCGTCTCCATTCCAGCTATTGAGTGTAACACAAAGAGCTTGGATGTTGCAATCAGGTAGGTCTGAAATCAAACCCTTTTCCAACCACTGTACACGTGTGAGATCTTAACTTGTTTGCCTCAGTTTCATTATTCATTCAAATTGTTCTTATTGTCCTAGATATTTTTCCCCTCTTCCCTAGTTAGATTCTACTCCTTTTCTGATCTCAACTGAAGAGTCACTTGGACAGAGAGGACTTCTCTGACCTCCTCGACTAGGTCAGATATGCCTAGCTTACATTCTTAGAACCCAGAGACCTCTCACTTGTAGCACTTGCCCCAATAATGAATATATTTATGTGATTGCTTATTTTGCATCCTCTTTCAGTCTAGAACACAAGCCTTATGAGGGCAGGATTATGTTATGTATGCCCAGGGCCTAGCACAGGCCTTGGCAAAGGCTCGGTGTTCAAAGAACAGATTCTAACACTGAGACTAACGATGCTTACCTCTGCAGCGTTGTTGTCGTGAGGGCTGACACAGCCAATAGTTTGGACCTCCCAGAAACAGGGATTTAGATACAAAATGTTTATTTGGTTGTTGATCCCAATGAAGACAGTGAAGGGGCGGAAGAGTGAGACGATGGGGAGAGTAAAGCCAATCAAGAGTGAGTTTATGAGGGGGCTCTCACTGTGGGGAACTGGGACTCATTCCTGCTGGGGAATCTCTGAGAAACTATGTACAACATACCTTGGAATTTTCCAACTGCGTTATTTATTTATTCACGGTCTTCTAAGCTTCATTGTTTGAGGGTCATTCCTGGAGCTTCCCCTGCCAAGCAGTTACTCCCAGGCCTCCAGAGAACAACCTCAGGTTGAGAGGTGTATGAAGCCAGGAGCTATAGGTAAGGAAATTGTCTGCAGGTGACCCAGGGGTGGGTGGGGTGCCTTCAGTGACCACTACGTAGGGGACACTGTCTGTGCAATGTGAATGCATATCAAGGCTGTTTCCAGAAATTCTGCCCTCTACCTCATCTCCCACAGCTTCACTGGCCCCCGCAGAACTGGGCCCAGTTATGGAGCTTATGCCTGCCTTTACCGTTGACCAAAGGCATCAGGACAGAGGGACAGGAAGGATGGTGTCATGAGTCCAAGAGTCACCTACCTTGGGGAAGCTCACCTCTGAGGTTTACCTTGGGGACAATTGAGGAACACAGGTGAAGTCACCTTGGTGTGGTTATCTGGAAGCAGTGGGTACTGATCCAACACTTGCCCAGGATACTAATACATCGCCTACAGCCAAGGCAAGACCTGCTGTTTACCCCGGCATCCAGCTCAGTCTAGGCCTTGAACTCGGTAGGTGCATAATAAATGCTTATTGAACGAGCACTGAATCCACCCCAACTGAGGCGGTATCGGGAGCAGGAACATCACAGTAGAAACACACGAATATTTCAAAGGCCAGTGGCAACAGGAATGATTTGTGACAATAAAAAGTTTATTTCTTTGAGAGATGAGATGGGACGATCCTAATCCCCCGAATATGGAATTAAGCTTTCTTTATTTTCACAATGAGATGAGAATTTCTAGAACATTTGTGCTGCCAAATTTTAGCTCTGATTTAAAACACCTTGATCACAAATTCTGGCTGAGCATAGCTTTTTAGGACGTAGAGAGCTGATTCAGCCCTCCCTCCTGAAGAGGAGTAGGTAAGTGTGGGGGGGGATTGAGGGGGGAGGGGAAGGAGGGAGGGGGAGGGAGAGGAAGGGAGGGGAATGGGGAGGGGGGAGGGAGGGGGAGGGAGATTTTTTTTCCCAGCTTTGCCAACACTACTGTACTTTCCTAACCCCGTGTGTGTCTCCCCGGAGATCGCGTGCTCCTCTTTGGACCAGAGGGGAAGAGGGGCTTCTTCTCTGCTTTCCTCTTTCCTCTGGTGTCTGCGTTCTTGCCTCTGCGTGTCTCTGCTTCCCTGCCCATCTGCCCATCTTTTTTGGATGCTTTTCTGTCACAGTCTGTTTATCTGCCTGCCACTCCTTTTCTGCTGCTCTTTCTCTCTCTTTCTCTGGCATCGATCTTCCCTCCCCTCATGTCTTTGGCATCTGCCTTTCCGGCTCTGTCTGTGGCTTATTTGTCTCTCTACTTCTGTTCATCCCCTTCCTTCCCTTTTCCTCTCCTCAGTTTCTCCCTCCCTCTTCCCCTCCCTCCTCTCCCCTCCTTATTCTCTCTCATTCCCTCCTCCCCTCTCCTGTTCTCTTCTATCTGAATCGAAACACAGACATCAACACGTGGAGACATACACACCATTTCTTAAGACAAGCACAGAGCTATTTTAAATTTTATTAGAAGGAAAGTGAAGTATCTTCCATTTGCCTCTTTCCTCAAAAAAAAAAAAATTAAATAAATGAAATAAAACAAGGGGAAAACATCTAAATCACCTTGCTTCCTCCTCCCATGGCCCTGGGTGAGGCTCTCTGAGGACCTGCAGAAAAGGGCTTCCTTGCTCCTCATTTGGCTTTGACGGGCGATCTGAATCTCAGTGTATTTTTTTTTTTTGTACGTTTGTTTTGTTTTGTTTTAGGCGTGCTCCCTGCATCCCAGGCTCTGGACCAGACGGTGGGAGGGCCCCAGGGAGCCCGCTGGTGACCCGAACCACTGAGTATGTCCTAGGTCTTGTGTCGTGTGGATGAGACTCCCTAAAGGCCCAGGGCTCCTTGCCTCCACTCCGTTCTGTAGAGTCACAGCACCAATGACAAGTGTTCGTTTGGGGCAAACGTGCTGAGTTAAGTGAATTGTTTCAAATTAACTGTGTTTCTTCTGCCCGCCGTTCTGCATTTAAGTGCAAGTCCCAACACCTGCTAGCGAGTGGCAGGCAAACTCCTTCACCCTTTGGTGCCTTGGCTTTCTCAACTGTTAAATGAGATGATACGCGTGTTGAAGAGTCGTTTTGGGGTTCGGCGAGGGGATGAGCGTAGAGCGGTGAGCAGGGTGCTGTGCCCGAACTGCAGGTGCGATACGGGGGAGAGGCTGGCCTGGCCGCTGCACACAGTCGCTGCAAGTGTTAAAGGAAGCGACAGTGGAGAATGCGCTTTGGAAAAAGGACCACGCATTACATAATGTTTACTCTTGTTATTAAGAAGATAATTTTAATAGCTAACATTTATTGGGCACTTACAATAATACACTTAAAAAACCCTCCGAGGGGAGGGATCATTTCTCTGTTACAGATGAGGAGAAGGAGGTACAGAGAAGCTAAATGATGACCAAGTCACACTAAACAATAATAAAATGTATTTATTAAGCGCCTCCCATGTGCCAGGCACCGTGCCCAGGCCCTTACGTGATTATCTTATCTCATTTTCACAACTTCGCTGAGGCAGTTATTGTCTCCATGTTTTTCTCTTTAAACTCAAAAACCAGAGTTTAGAGAAGTTAAGTAGCTCGCATGGCCAGGGGCCGGGTCTGTGCCGACGTTTGTCCTTGAACCTTCTCGCTCTCCCGGTGCGTAGCTCCTGGAGGGTGGACCCAGGCCTGCGTCCTGTCCCTTGACCCTGCGTTGTGGTGAGGGGCAAGCAGGGGCATGTGGGGCAGTGGGATCGAGGCTCAGGGCCTGTGGGAGGTGACACAAGCCTGTTGGGTTCTTTGGTTGGTTCTCCTCTGCTCCTCTCACTGCTCATCTTCCCCTCCATAAGCCTCCCCTCACTCCTCCCCTCTTTCTTTTCCTCTTCCCCTTCCCTCTGAGCCTCCTCCGACTTCTTCCCTTCCATCCCTTCCTCTGACTCTTCTCCCTTCCATCCCCCACCTCCTCTTCCTCCTCCGCTGCTAACTCCAGGCCCAAAGAGCAGAGCTGCCTGCTGTTGCCATGGAAACCCTCAGCCGCTGCTGCAGCCTTTTCCTGGCTCTCAGCTGGCCTAGGACCAATAAGAGAGGCCTAATGGAGTGGCCCGCACTTCCTTCCTCTCCTCCTCTCAGAGACTCCAGGAGTCCCCCCCCCCTTCTCCTGGGCCTGAGCCGGCTGTCCCCTAAGTGCTAGGGGCAGAAACACGAAGGGTCATCAGGAGCTCAAGGGTACTCGTGGGCGTGGATCTGGGCGGCAGTGACCTTCACTGACGTCATCAGCCCCATCCTCCAGAGACTACCAAGCATCCCTGGGCACAGCACAGGGATCGAAGCCTGACCTCCAGTCCCAGCTGTGCACCAGGGGCTCATAAAGCTGACTTGGGCCTGCCTTCAGCTAAGCGCCAAGTTGTGGCCACATCGAGAGGATGGATGTGTGATCCTCACTCCTGCTGGGTGACTGAGAGCTTCACTTTGCATCTGTCATGGGGAGAGGTCCCATGGGGCCAGGAGCCTCCAGGGCAGGCTGGGAGCCCAACCCACGGGTCACGCAGGCTCTCCTGGCTTCTCCTTCCCTCCCTGCAGGAAACCCTTTCTGTGGACTTGCTCTTCTGCAGGGAAAACAGTCTCAATTTGGGCTTATTCTCTGCATCAGCTGCAGCCACCCACCAACTTTCTCACCATGGAAGGGAAATTCAAAAGACCTTGGCCACTTTCTCCTTCATCCCTCACACTCCTGAGTCCTCTATGGCTTCATTGTTGAGGTTTTTGAGAGCATATTTCAGTCCCCACTTATGTGCCAGAATGCAGTGGGCTGGTATAAAGGCCATCTTTACAACAAAATGGGTTACTATTTTGCAAAGCAGGGAGCTTGGCCCGTCCTCTCCGTTGCCTATTCCGTTGGAGTGGAGCTTGCCTGGTTTACTCCCCTGCCCCCCAGCTTTTGATGTGGCCACACCCTCCGCTCCCTCCTGCCAAATCCCAGGGGTTTACAAGAGCAAACATTTATTCCCTGCTCACAGTACGTGAGGGCTGCTGGTCAGCACCAGCTAAGCTGGGTTCTTCTGGGCTTTGCTGGGCTTGGCTCAGTGCCACTGGGCTCCTCTTGCCCTGGGAGCCTGGCAGAAAGGGGCAACTCCCATCTGCAACTGCTGTCCTCACGGCCGAGGATGGGAGCTCCAGGGAGAAGGAGGTCAACCAGCAGGCCCATTGAAGGGCTCCGCTCAGCTGCGGGGCAGTCAGATCTGCTGGCACACGAGCAGCTCAGCCTCGGCTCAAAGGGGCACGTAGTGGGGCTGCCGACGGGGCAGCGTGACAAGGACAGAGAGGGGGAAAATGCAAAGAACAGAGGCTACCACACTGTCTAAATAATCCCAGACGCGAGTTAATCTCTTGCCAGGATTCTTCTCATTTTACTTTGAACAAAAGAACTGAAAGAACAAAAAGCGTGTCCAAGTTGGGAGTCAACCAAACATGCACTGAAACCTGGCTTCCTCTGCTTACTGCTGTGGAAAGCCAGTTGACTAATCGCTCCGAGGCTCAGTTTCTGCATCTGTCAAGTGGGGGTAATAACATGGTTTCACGTGCTTGTTGTGGGGGTAAAGAGGGACCGCCCAGGGCTTGGCACGCGCTAGGTGCTCGACAGACCATAGGCAGTGCCGTTATTAGTACTAGTGAATGTGAAGAGTGAATAAATTACTGACATCAAAATAAATAGCTGAGGTATAAATACCCAGATAGTCCCTGCTTTTTCCTAGTCACCCAATCTAGGCCATAATCCTTGGCGGAGTGCCATTAGAGTGGTAATAATAGCCAATGCCAGCAGTTGTACTGTCTAAAGGGCTTTAGCTATGCTGATCCAATCTTTACAAACCCAGGAAGTGTTTCACTATTATCCACAGCTTTTAGGGGGTAGCATAGAGGCACACGGAAGGCGGCTGGAGGGAGGGCTGTGATCATGGGGTTTGCTAGTGGCAGAGCCTTGGACCCAGGCAGCTCGGCTGGCAGTAGATGCTCTTAACTACTGTGCCGTGCTGTCTCTCAGCTCAGCTGCAGGCCAGTGGATACACAGAAATGTAAAAAGACGTGTGGCCGTCGATATGATGCTAAGCCTAGCTCATTGGACTAAAAGGAAGCTTGGCGAATGACCTAGATTCAATATCTATTTGGACATAAAATAAAGGAGCTACTGGGGGCAAGAGCAAGATGTGAAATCTGGGATGGCCCGTAGCTGGTTCAGATGGAGGGTGATCCCAGTCGGAGGTGAGGGGGATAGGGGATGACTCCAGGCGTAGGGGATGACTCTTCCATTCAGAAGCTGCGGGCCTCGCTCTCCAGCTGGAGCAGCTGTCCTTGGGAAGGCAGGTCTTGGAGATTTCAGCGGCTGGCAAGACTGGTTCTTTTGGTCTCTTTACACACCGAGGCAGTAGGATGGAAACTTCTCTAGGGAGCATCCTCAGCTGAGAACACTGACACCCCAACTCACCCAGGGTGGCTTCAGCATCTATAGCAAAGGGGCGAGGAGGTGATGCTGCAGGTGATGCTGGAGCCCACAGAGTTACCAATCCTCCTCTCCCACATGCCAAAAGCCAACCACTAACTTGCAGCCCCGGGTACTAAGAAGAAAGGAGGCAAACACCCACCTAAGTCTTAAATGTAAGGTCTACTTGGGCCTTATTTGAGTTGATTCATTGTTTTGGTCTTGGAATTGCTTTCTGAATCTAGCCACAAGCATCAGCCTTCTGGGCCAGAGCCCACGGGTTGGCCTCATCTCCTTGCAGGACAAACCCCGCTCCACTGAGACTCAGGCACCGTCCTTGGATTTCACTGAGGTCTCCTCTGGGGAACAGGGCCAGGACTTGATACCAGTCAATGGGGGAAGAGCATTATCTCAAATTCATTCCTTTCAAAATCCAGACTCCCTGGATCTCTGATCTGTGAGGAGAGCGCTGCCGTGCCCACCTTCACTTCCACCTCTAGGCTGGCGAGGCTGCTAGCCTCCTCCTTCAGGGAGCCAGCTCTCTCGTCCTGGGTATTTTCTCTAAGAAAAATCCCTGCAAGCTTTTCTCTCTGCCACATGGGCTTTTGCAATTCCTCATGGCTCTGCCAAGATATATAGTTATATCATCTCTTTAGATGGGTTCTTTCTTGGATGATTAAATTGTCAAATTTAACAAAACGAGACATCAGGTTTTACCCATCAGATTGGCCAAAATGAATATGATTGGCAATGCTTGGAAAGGGTGTAAGGAAACAGATACTCTCGGCATTCGTGGGAGTATACATTAGCACACATTTCTACTTTTTGGGGAGGGTGGCTCGAAAATATGTAGCAAAATTTTGACCTCAACAATTTGCCTTCTAGGAACTTATCAGGGAATTAACTAGATGACTTTTAAAAAAACATATATGTAAGAGAATGCTCCTTTCAAGGATGTTCCTGATAGCAGAAAAAAATATGTGGAATTTGTTAAATATCCTTTCAAGGATGTTCCTGATAACAGAAAAAAATATGTGGAATTTGTTAAATAATTTATGTGACATCCATACAAAGGAATATAGTGCAGCTGTTAAAGAGCTTGTTATAGAGTCACATGCATTGATATGGAAAGATATCATGCCATCCATACTGCTGAGTAAAGAAGCAATTTGCACAATAGCTTGTCTAAGATAATCTCAGTAAATGGATTTTATTTTTATTTTATTTTTATTTTTTTTAGTAAATGGATTTTATATATATATGCTTCAGGGAGCTCACAGTCGGGGGGTAGGGGCTGATGGACACATTTGAAAAGATAATTATGGAATTACGTAGTATGTAGGGGTCACAGAGAAATGCAGGATGGAGCGTCGAAGAGATTCAGGGAAGCCTTCCCAAACAGAGTGACCACTAAGCTGGGAACTGAAGGAGGAGAAGAGAAGTTGGTGGAGGGAGAGGCAGAGATCCGAGCAGAGGTGTCTGGTAAACGGTTGGGGCTGTGGGCCTCAAACCATAGCTGTGACCTAGACCTTCTGCTCTATCTACTGAGATCACCGGCCACAAGCCTCAAACATACAGAAAAACTTCCATGGCACGGGTCCCGTGGTTGGGCCTCTGGGCAACAGGTCGACTTGGACGGGAATGCTGAACTTGGGCCCTATGCCCACTGATTGAAGGCAGAGAAAGGCTCCATCTTCTTGAGGTGACTTTCCAAGTTCTCCTTCCCTCGCTTGCCCTGCTGTGCCCTACAGCAAAATGACACTTAGTCACACAATCCATTCCATAGTTAAACTTGCACTTTATTAAAATTGCTCTGAATAACTCTGGGGGGGAAATTGTATCCGTCTCCATTCATCTTCAATGGCTTTTACACCTCACTCGACACAACTGTCTCCTTTGATTAAATCTCCATTAGGGCTCTGTTCCATATTCAGCAGCTCTATAAGCCAATTAACCCACCGTTCCATAGGTTAGGACAAAGAGCAGTGCTTCTTGAGAGAGAGAGAGAGAGACACAGAGAGAGAGAGAGAGAGGGGAGAGGAAGGGAGGGAGCGAGAATGAGATCGGAAAGAGAAACTTGCCTCCCCTGCTGGGGCCGCGGTTAATCAGTGTTTATCATTATGCTCTCATTTCTCCACACTTCACCTAAAGGAAATGGCAGGGACGTTGCCAGCAAGATGCAATGTCAAGTCCGGGAACTCCGAGCTTGGCTGACCTACTAAGCCGGGCGCCATAGGAGGGTCGCTAATTCCTGAGCCAAGGGGTGCTTGCAAGGGTCCTCGTCCCTCTCAACCCCCTCCTCTCCTTGCTCAGCTACGATCTCCAAGGGTGCTCACCCCAGGCTCAGCCCAGGTCTGCGTGTTAGAAGGCCAATCTCCACTAGCATGTCTAGTCTAGTGTCATGGCCTAGGCCGTGGGACTGGAGACCGGGGCCTGAGTATCCACAAACCACCAGGTTACTACCTGTCCCTTCTCAGCCCTCTCTTACTGGAGCAGAGTGTAGAACTGGCTTCTGAGTGGAGACGTGGCCAGTGCTTGAATCCTCTGGAAGGGCTGGAGCCCCTACAAGCCCCTACGTCCCAGCCTGGTTGTTAGGGTCCCTCTTCCTGCCTGGTCCTGGCTGTTATTTCCCCTGGGGGATGGCCAGTTGCCCACTCCTGGCCTTGGGATGGAATTCTGCTCTGAGGGGCAGCGTCTGTCCACATCGTGGCGTTGCCTGAAGATGGGTAATCCAACTGATTCTCAGTATCCCGTCGACCGCATACGAACACCACTTATTTGGGGCCCTAAATGCCTCAACAACCTGGACCCATGGCTGGGCTGAATGAAGTGACCTTGAGCAAGAATTCATGTGATGTCTTGCACTGAGGCCAAATGCTCATGATTAAAATGAGATGACTCAGAAACAGAAGACAAAGATAGGACTGGAGGTCAACCCGAGCCCAGGGAACAAGCTGATTCAGACCTGAGTCCATCCAGCTGCTTGGAATGGATCCACTAGTTTTAGCCTCTGCCTACCTCACGGCAGGGATAACGGGAGGAGAATCCACCTAGCAGACTGTCCGAAGCTCGCTCTCTGTCCTCCAGAAAGTGGCCTTGGGAAGAGACTTTTGACTGTTATTTTTTTTTCTTTTTAGATTTTATTTCTTTATTTGAGAGAGACGGCATGAGCAGGGTGGAGAGGGAGCCCGATGTGGGGTTTGATACCAGGACGGTGAGATCATGACCTGAGCTGACGGCAGAGGCTTGACGGACCAAGCCCCCCAGGTGCTCCACGTCCGCTCTTCCGTACAGAGGTGAGGTTTTAGGGTAGCCAGGGCCTAAAGGCGGCATCTCCCTGGGCCTCTGTAAGGGGCTGCGTGCATGAGCATCTGGAGCCCTTCAGCTTCGTCTTCTGACCCCACGTGGAAGCCCAGCCATGGTCCCCAGCCCACTAGGGATCTTTCTGTTCTCCAAGGACCGCCCAGCCTTTTTCTAGGCCTTCCTTGATTCATGCAGGTTCACCTGTAGAGGCAGGTCTCTGGCCCTGGCTTGCTGGTCACCTCTGCTCTGCCCCCGGGTCCCGCTCTGGATCAGGGCTGTTTGTTGATCTACCTGAGGGAGAGAGAGAGCGAGCGAGAGAGCACAAGGGCAGAGCGAGAGGGAGAAGCAGACTCCCCGCTGAGCAGGGAGCTCAAGGAGGGTCTCAACCCCAGGACCCTGGGATCAAGATCTGAGCCAAAGGCAGGTGTTTAACTGACAGCCACCTAGGTGGCCCTGGATCAGGACCCTTCAGACACGGAACTTGTCTTCAGTTGAGGGCGTCTGTACAACCCTTTCCTCAGGGACTTGTGCATTTTTGTCCCTTCCCTGGAAGAGCACAGAGGAACCCCTCTTCCCTTTCAGCATTAGCTCTCCACCTCCCCACCCGCAGGCCTGGTGGATTCTAGACATTACATGCTGGACACCCGTGGCTCAGGTCAACACCCTCCTGGCATCCCTTCTGTCTGCTGCAGATGCCCCCGAGACCGAGTTCAAAGGCAGCAGTAGCACATGTACTGCTTCTGGAACGAAGGAGTCCACTGTCCATGCCCAACCTTCACGTGCATGGGCTTTGCCGTCACATGTACCTAACCTTGTGTCTCAGCTCTGTGGCACATGACTGTGTGATCTTGGACGGGTTCATTCATCCCTTTGAGCCTCAGTGTTTTCAGCCATTAAATGGAAAGAAAAATATTTGTTTCACAGTGAGTTGCGGTGAGGATTGAATGAGATCATATACATTACCTGGCATCGGGTAAGTGTTTGATAAATGATAGCCATTTAGCAAGGATGGTGGAAAGACTCAAGCCATTTTTATCAAGAATGTTTGGGAGCACTGGGTCAGCCTAGAGAAGTCCAGGATACACACGATGGGAATTTTCAAATACTGGTGCTGCCTCCGTGACAGGGATGAGGTTCTGGGGAGTGCCCGCTGTAGCGACACCCAGAGAAGATCACTTTTCAACACCCATCTCCTCTGTACCACAAAATGATTCTCACTGATAAACGTAAAAATAAACGAACAATAAAAATGATCAAAAAGGAGAAGAAGAGTGAACATCTTCTTTTATTAAACTTCATAGGTTCATAATCACACCAGTTAAAGAATACAGCAAATATTGCAAGATAAAAAAGGAAGAAAGCCATGGATTAATATTTTTTTATTATGTTGGTATAGTTTTTTTTTTCTTTTTGTTGGTATAGTTTCTGAGAAAAGGGGAAACATAGATACAATAGGCTGCAGTAAGAAATAATAACATTACAGGTTTATTTTCCTGATTAATTATTTAGTTTAGAAATAGTTAACAATTAGAAGAGGACACATTTCAATTTTAAAGATATTACTCCAATTCAATGCAGATGAACTAAAAACTACACTTACCAAACAAGAAAATACTGCACCTTGCAGTTTTCACTCGGTTTCACTGTTTTAGAATTTATTTATTTATTTATTTATTTATTTATTTATTTAATTTTTTGTTTTAGATTTTATTTATTTTTATTTATTTATTTTTTATTTTATAATTATTATTATTTATAAATTTATTTTTTATTGGTGTTCAATTTGCCAACATATAGAATAACACCCAGTGCTCATCCCGTCAAGTGCCCTCCTCAGTGCCCGTCACCCAGTCATCCCCCACCCCCGCCCACCTCCCTTTCCACCACCGCTAGTTCGTTTCCCAGAGTTAGGAGTCTCTCATGTTCTGTCTCCCTTTCTGATATTTCCCACTTATTTTTTCTCCTTTCCCCTTTTAGATTTTATTTTATTTTATTTTATTTTTTTAAAGATTTATTTATTCATGATAGACATAGAGAGAGAGAGAGGCAGAGACATAGGCAGAGGGAGAAGCAGGCTCCATGCACCGGGAGCCTGACGTGGGATTCGATCCCGGGTCTCCAGGATCGCGCCCTGGGCCAAAGGCAGGCGCCAAACCGCTGCGCCACCCAGGGATCCCCCCTTTTAGATTTTAAATGCAAGTAAAACTTCAAGTGGCCATATAGAATGTCCGAAGTGAAGTAGCTCGCTTTATGTTTTGTTTTGTTTGTTTGTTTGTTTCTACCATCATTGTGCTTATTTCTAAAAATGTACCATTTAAACACAGGGAGCCGTCGGACCTCACCGGGTGGAGACATGGGCTGAGATGGAAGCAAGCTGGAATGAACGCAAACCCTAAGAATTTATTTTTGAAACGCGCACAGGTGGCCGGGTTTGTACGTGTTGGCCGATTGTGTTACTGGAGCTCCTCCGAATTCTTAGTGCCCGTGAAGAACCGATGTTCATCAGAGGATCAGTAATCAGAATGTGCTAACTGGACGCTCATTATGCGTAAGTCATTATTAGTAAACCTCAACAGTAACCGTGACACCTGCTTAGAGCTTGACCAACGAAAGCTTTTGTCAAGGAGGAGTGTTTGGCGGCTCACGTTGGCAGGATGCCGGCGATGCTGATAAGGAAAGGCAGAGCGACTTTTTATTGGCTTCATTTGGGGTTTTGCGTTTCCTGTGGACATGGCTCCGTCCTCCTGTGCGCCCCTGGGTGCCTGTCTGTCTGCCCCCGAAGCGCTCTGATGACAGGGACGCCGGCAAGCTGGGCTCAGCTCCGGGAGATGGAGTGGCCGCCGGGGAGGTCGTAAATCTCCTGTCACTAAAGGTGCTCAAGCATAAGATGACCTTTAAGGTCTTTCCAACTTGGGGACTCAGTGACTCCATGAATCAGGAATGACAGAGCTTCCTTGGGTCCTTGGGAGGGCTGAGGACTGAGTGGTGTCTGCAGCTTGGGGACCAGCGATGCCTCGCAGGGGCATAAAACCCCAAAACTCCAGAGTCGTCGGCTTCGCCCCCCTCCTGGCCACAGCTGACAATTCCTGACTCCTGGTGGGAGTGAAGAGGGGCAGGTCAGAGCCTCCTGCGGGACTGTCAGAGGGAAGGTGGCAAGTGCGATGGCCTGGGTGGGGTCTCTTTCCAGGCTGAAGTCCTCCCCTCTGTGTGCAGCTCCTCCTTCTGGCCTCGGCTTTGGGAGGCCTGGTGTGTACCCCACTGTTTGCACCTGGGAGGGATAAAGCGATCTGGAGAAGGAGTATCAACCCTTAAATTCCCTTCATTCTGTAATCCCCCTGTGGGAGACTCCCATTATCTCTCTTGTACAAGGTACATTATTAATGGATTATGCCTACAGCAGGTAAAGGTCATTTTTTAATGCTTTTAATGATTCCAGCCTGGATTTTCTTTCCAGAGATAGTATTTTCAAGGTTCTGGCTGTGAATATCAGCAAGAGAATGGATCACAACCAGGGGAGGCACCCAAATGTCTCTGCCGCATCCTGGGGGGAACACACCCATCTGAGTAGTCACTCAGCAAGCTTTCACTGACACTGCTCAAAATCACATGAGGTACGGGGCCCTGGAAATCCAGAGATGCGGAAGCAGCCTGTGCATTCCAGGTGCCCACAACCTGCCCAGGGCAGTGGGCCCTGCAAGCAAAGACCAGACCACAGTGCAAGCTGGTAAATGCCCCGAAGGAGATGTGAAAGTGCTGTAGGAGTTCAGTGGGTTGGTCATGTTGGCTTTATTCATTGAAGGAAATGAAAATGGATTCTGGGCAGAGTCAGTGAAAGACACTGGGATATCTTTTGGAAATCAAGGAAGACCTTGATCTCTAAGCTTACAGCACAGAATGGCGCTGGGCAACTCAACAAAGGGAGTTCATGGACTCCTGTCTAAAAGGCAGCAGTGTGTAGATCCTCTTCCAATGATACCCTTGCCCCCAACCCCACCCCTCTCAGTTTCTGGGTCATCCATTTAAAATTCCAAATCCTGGGAGAAGGGATCTAATTGGTCCGACTTGGCTCAGGCTTGGTCCCCTGCGTATTGCAGCAGTTCCCAGAGGAAGGACCATGGTTGTGAGGAAGGCACCTACTGCAGGTGAAGAAACAAAGTACCAGCTAATGTTTTCTGCGGGATCAGAGAAGGCTGTTGGAGGTTTGTCCATTAGCATTAAATCTTGAAGGAAGGGGCCAGGCAAAAGGGATAATATATGCAAAATCCTGGAAGAATTAAAGATCATGGTGGATCTGCAGACTTTGAGTACCTCCCTGTTAGAAGGGTCACCCTAACACAGTGCATGAGACTGAAGCCTCTGAAGTCAAACTGCCTGGGTCCAGATCCTGCCTCAACTACCTACCAACTTTGAGACCTTGGGTTAGTTGCTCGATGCTTTGTGGCTCAGTTTCCTCATCTGTGAAAAGGGATACCAAATAGGATTTATTCCACAGACTGGTGGTGGAGATTGCACAAATTAATCCAAGTCAGGGACGTGAATCAGCGCCTGGCACGTAGTAAAAGTTTATTAAATGTTAATGAGTATCATCACGAATGGACCACTGAGTGAGAGAGTAAGAGGGGAAGTGAGGAAGGTCAGTTAGCAGGTCTTAATCCCTGTAGGCCAGTGGTTTCCAAAGAACCAGATGTCCCCTGGGGTGTGGGATGAAAATAATGGAACTTTCTGGAAAATGGCAGAGAATTTAGGCATTGCCAGTACTCCCTAAATGGAGTGGCTTGGTTATCCTCACCTGTCCATTCATCAGACAGTTGTGTGTCCCCTGGGGTGCATGAGGTCTCCGGAGGAAGCAATGGGAGCTCCCCACGCTGAAGGCTGCAGAGCCACCGCCACCACTCACCTTCAGCCTGATGAGTCACACAGTAGTTGACTTGGGCTCACAAAGTCTATTTTAAGCGTCAGAATCTTTCAATAGTGTGTAATGAGAAGGGGACCGATGCTACGCCCCTCAGAGGGTCTCTTGCTGGCTTGCTGAGCTTAATGATGAGAGATATAATTTTCTTTTCCCAAAAGACAAGTTTCCCAAACTTGCTGACCTTTCCATGATGACAGGTAGCTCTTGCTGTTAGATATTTTCAAAAAGTAAACATCTGTAATCTGCCCTTTCAAGATAAAAGTGAGAAAGGACTTGTTTTTTTTTTTTTTTTGAAAGAGGTTTACATGAAAGAAAGAACATTTAAAAATTGGTATTTGAAGTGTTTCCACCATTATGGGATCTTATTGCCTATAATATTGTCAGTATGTCGTTTGCAAAAACTGTCACATCTACACTCTGTAAAAACTGGAAACAGGGTTTTTGAAAGCATTAAAAAAATCTTCCAAATAATATATTCTAGAAGATTTTGAACACATTTGTTCAAAATGTAAAAATGTCATGCCTTTTGGTTTGTTTGCAAAAACAACTGGTTGACGTGTAGAATATGGAAACCTACCAGCCAAATCCCCACATCTTCTGTAATAATTGGTAAATAGGATTGGAGAAATGAGTAGAATGTGTAGAAAGTGAAGACGATGATGTACTTGTCCCATATTGATCTCTGTCTTTGGGATGCCTCTTTCTCAGCCTATCATGTCACTAAGACCACGCTCAAAATAAACATGGTCTCTGACCTTAAAATGATTATATCAAAAAGCGTCAAACTAAGATCTTTTTAATTTTTTTTTATTTATTTATGATAGTCACACAGAGAGAGAGAGAGAGAGAGAGAGGCAGAGACATAGGCAGAGGGAGAAGCAGGCTCCATGCACCGGGAGCCCGATGTGGGATTTGATCCCGGGTCTCCAGGATCGCGCCCTGGGCGAAAGGCAGGCGCCAAACCGCTGCGCCACCCAGGGATCCCACTAATAATATCTTTTTAAAGTAACAAAACATTTCCAGCGAACAAGCTACATGATTCTTCTTTTATTTATTTTTCTTTTTCTTCTTTTATTTAATTTCACATGCAAAATGGTTTATAATTTTCAACTTTCTATATTTAATTAACCCCTAAAAATCTTCTGCTGGTTGTACAAAATGTCCACATTCCATCAGCACACCACAAGGTGCATAATTTATAAATAAATAAATAAATAAATAAATAAATAAATAAATGCATTATGGTGAAGTTGCATTTTCAGAAAATTTTGCTCATGAAATTTGGAAACTTCTCCTGGATTTGGAATGGTTGTTTCCTCTCAGCTCTGCCTGCCTAAGTCAGACAGGCTCTATTCATGAGTCACATCTCAGCACCTGGCAATTGCTCCAGGATGAACTTCCTGACCTCCGTGGATTGGCTTGAGTACTTCTCTGTGCCCCCACAACACGGGTCTTCTCCATAGCATAGCTCTTCTCATACTGTTTTGCAATTTGTCTCTTTGGTTTTCTGTGCGCTGCTCTGTCTACCGTTGATTGCCACCGGAAGGCAGAGAGCTGGTTCTTGACTTTTATTTCTGACTCACAGGAGGCACTCTTATCAATACTTCTGAATGAACAATGCAGGATTTGACATGATTGCTTGGATGTCAGGAACTAAAGAGAGGTTGAGGATTTCTGAGATCAACTCTTTCAGAACAGCTTGTCCTAGATCCATGGAGACCTTTTCTTTGCCTTTTTGATGTTCTCAAAAATTTTTAATTCTCTGCTAACTTTAATAATTTGGAGATTTTATGTTAATGTCCAGACTTCCAGCTTCTCTTAAAAAATCAGAAGAGCAGACAACGGGGTCCATCCATACTCCTATTTGGCAGCATCAGCTGGAGTTGGCAAGCTGCTGCCCGACCTGACTGGGGCATGTACTCCATTCATCCACGTTACTTGTCTGGTCCCATTGGGCATTTTAGTTGGTGAAATCTGCTTTAAAGAGCTGTGCATTTAAAAAGTGGTAACGCTTGATCCAAGAAAGAAAGCTATTAACTGGGACCTTTTACCCCTAAAATTGCACTGTAGAGATCACTTGTGAATCAGACAAATCTGCTGATATATATATGCCTTGTTGTTTGTAACTATTCTTGCTTCTCATGGAACTTTCAAAGTAAAAAATCGTTTCCTCCCTTCTAAAGAGAAATACCTTTATCTAAATTCTTCCCTTTTCTAAGTGAGACAGTCACTTTTTGAGTCTTCTAGTGGTATTGGATCTCTCAACTTCAGGCTTCTCTGGCTTCTATCCTAAAATAAGAGAACAAAGGTCAGGGAATAGAAGACTCTGCTTCATTATTCTCTGTTACAGAGAAGTCAATGACCCGGCCTGAATTTTCCAGAAATACGGGCTTATGTCCATGAGTACTGTCTTGAGGAATACAAGCCCAGAGAGCAGAAGTGAGGAACAGAGGAAGGAGACAGCGAAGGAGAGAGGGTCTATATAAGGATGCATTATTAAGTTCATCATCACTGTGGTTGACCAGTTGGTTGATCCTTTAGGATTATCAACAAACTTTATGAAATGCATCATTTCACAAAGATGGTGTCCTGGAATAGAGAGAAGAAAGTGTTTACATATCATCCTCTCATCCATTGATCAAAAGTTGGCCCCACAGGACATCAACCCTGCCACACTTTGGGATTACACAGGCATAAATACTGAGCATGTTTCCATGATATCCCACACTGCAGCATCGAAAGAGAAGGCAGAAAGCACACGGTGTGGGCCTGAGCTATGGTGCTCTTAAGTTTCCCTGCGCACAGCTGGTTAGGGTTTTGTGGGGGATCAAGACAATTAACATCACTTCCATGGGTGACTCTGTGGCAGACAGCAGGAGAGTCGATGTAGTCCTAGCACAAGTGAATGTGTACTCTTGTCCTTCCCATGTAAAGCTAAACTGTTTTTAAATATCCTCACTGATCAACATCCAGAACAATTCATCTGACAAATCAGTGATCATATACAAATGCATGTTGATCTGCTCAGTAAAGATACCACACGGCAGCTGTGTTAGGGCAACCTCCTGGTTAGGTTTATGGCACTTACTTTCATCTGCCACAATCCATTTGATTTTTGGATGAGCCACAAAGCAGAATTACAGAGGGAAACACCTTTACGCCTTCTGTGGTGGCACTGATCTCGGCAGTTTTTTTTGCAAGGATGCAAGATGGCATCTGATTTACTATTGTTACTTAAAGAATGGGGTAGCAGTTTTAGGGGCTTCCATTTGGCCTTTCCTACCATCGTGGCAGTCAGTTTATACACTAGAGGGCCAGTGTAGGGGATATTTCAGCTGTAAGGTGTACCTATTCCAATTCTAAACCTGAGATTTGGGGAAATAATTACATGGTGGGCCTAGAATCCAGGACCCATCAGATCCTCTATGAGAAAGACCTAGACCAGAACTCCACTGATTACTTGCCTTCTGATGTTCTCTGCTTTAACTGGAGAATCATAATAGTGTTTCAGATCTTGTGTTAGTATCACCTCAGTCTCCATACCCAAATAGTCATCGAAATATCTATTTCCCCTTCCCTCAGCACACAGTCACCCTGACAAATAGCCACAAGTCCTTTGGGAAATGATCAGATATGTGTTTCCTATATGTATGTGCAAAAGCATTGCACCATCCTTCCTCAAGGGAACTTGACCTCTCCTTCAGTTAATAGCTCTCTGTGGCCTTGGCTGGTATTAACCTTCTGCTCATAAAGTCTTGATTTTTAAAAAATCATACCAGTGAAGGCGTGCATTAGTTGTCTGTCCATCTATTTGCTCCCAACAACACCCTGATACATTTAGGCATCAGCACGGTTCCCTGGGGACCAAGGCACACTAATTGCCGTTCTAGCCTTGCTGCTCATAATGGAATTATATTAATTTTGCCTCTGATGGTTAAGTGTTGACCCTTGCCCTCTGATATACTGGGATCTCTTCATCCCCTTTGATCTTGACGATCCAAGTTCCATGGCATTATCTTTAACAGTCTACCCAGGCCTAAAGGAGAAAACCATGGTGTCTCCAAGATGATGATGCTACCCTTGCCCCATGCATTCCTCATTGTTCTATTGGAAAGAGTACCTTCTGGCTCACCCTGGAGCCAGTGGTAGGTTCTTATTTGGCACATTATTCTAAAATTCCCAACTTTTTGAGCATTTAGACCCCTTCCCTGATGCCAAGTACAGAATCTCCCTCTTGTTTATTGTAGGCTATGGTCAGGTCCAAGCTTTCAGTAGTCACTCCCGAAGACTATTAGGACTGGATCCATGCTTCCTTCCAGAATGTTAAATCCCAAGTCACAAGTGACTTCCCCCTTGGCAATAAATTCTCTCCTATATCACCTTATAACCCCAATTCTCTCCTCTCTAATATCTTCCATATCCACTTTCACATGTGTTCTCAAATTTCTGCTTCTACATATAATCTGAACACTGATATTTTCTCCAGGAGCAGGGATTGTGTTTGCAGAAGCTGTGCTGAGACCTGACCCCAGTTAGGTCTGGAGGCAGTGAGAGGTATAAGGGGGGATCTTGAGACGGACAAACTTTATTTTGCAAACACTTGCATTGGGTAAAGTTATTGCACCACCTCCAGACTGGGAGGCTGTTCTCCTGAGACAGAGGGAAGGGGGTACTTCTGCTAGTCTAGAGGTCTCAGGGGAATCTGGGGATTTAAGATTCTCGAATTGTTCCCTCAAATGTCCCCATCCTGCATCTCAAACGCCCATTCCTCTTCCATCAGGGCTACACCTCTACAGAGGAGATCTATGAAGGCTGTGCCTTCAGTTTCCTTTGCAACACTGTCACCTTCTCAAATAATGCTGGCCAGGATTTTGGCCCAGGGTGGCTCATGGCGGCAGGAAATAAAAGTCTCTTCAAAGCTTCCATAGAGGCCTTTTGGTTTTCACAGCATGGTTTAAATCTGCAACTGGACACCTTGAGTGTTTTACTGTCTTATTTCAAGGTGTTGAATGTGGTTAACAAAAGGCTACACCATTCCATAATCTGTATAATTAATATTCTCTATACACTCAAGTGCCGTAGCCACCATGACTCATGTGCACCTTCCAAATGGCTTCTCATTTCTATCATCAGCTTCAGGTGAAAGTGTTAGCTATTGTGATACCCCAGAGTGCCAGGGGTCACCACCCCTCCCCTTAGCACTGGCACACAAGAGTCCTTATTGTCGTGTGAATGGTAAGTGGTGCAGCACTAAAATCCTATCCTAAGGGTCTGCATTTGGGCCACTGTTGGAAACAACCATTTTAACTCGGAACCCTCAACAGTAAAGCTTGAGATCAAGGTTTACCTACAAGTATTTTGTGGGCTACCGACCCCAGGGAGCGGAAGTAGAGAGTGAAGCAGAGTGGGAGAGTGAGGCAATACAAGGCTGCATGACCTTGGCTACAGCCATGAGCAGCTGGTCCCTCAATCTCAAAGACCATCTGAAAAGCCCTCCGAAATGTGTCTGGGACAGTGCACCTAGTGATAGAAGTGGGACATTTATCTGCTGCTTTCTGTCACCCAGAAAGAGCGTCAAAGGTTCAAAGGTTTTCCTCAGGGGGGATTAATTCCCCTGCACCTCCAGACTGTGCATATGTGGGCTACTGAGCAGGTTCCCGGTGGCATCTCATACTTGGGTGTCACAGAGGAGCCCAAGGGAAGCAGGTGAGAGATGCACAGTATGCCCAATCAGAGTGCCATCATTTTGCACCTGCGTAAAGCTGACCGAAGCCTGTGCCCACAGGGTTGCAGGAGCAGGGGCTGGGATCAGGGGCAGATGAGGCCAGGAGGGTCTGAGGTGGTGCAGAGCCGCGTCTGCCGTCAGCCTGGCAGGGACTTGCGTAAGTGAGCACCATCTAGGGTTGGCAGTGGTAAGCGTGGCGGGATTGTCTCCCTACCAGGCTGGGAGAATCACTTTGAAAGGAATCATGCAGGGAAGGGGTGTGTGTGTGTCCGTGTGCATAGTGTTTGCTTCCACGTGTGCATGCGGTGGAGACGCAAGGACAGATGCAGAGGTCTTTAAGGGTGCATTTGTCCCGTGTCTGAAAACCCAGTTGGAAGTGCACCTACAGGGGCGCCTGGGTGGCTGAGTCCATTGTCTGCCGTCGGCTCAGGTCATGATCCCGGGGTCCTGGGATCGAGCCTTGCATCTGGCTCCCTGCTCAGCAGGAGCCTGCTTCCCCTTCTTCCTCTGCTCCTCTCTCTCTCTGTCAAATAAATATATAAAATCTTCAAAAAAAGGAAGGATACCTATGAGGATGCTCATTAAGAGCATCCCATCTCTTAGGGACCGGGACCGGACCACCGTGTTGCAGTCACTTAGCCAGCGCCCAGACAGCTGGGGTTTGGCTGCTGTTGCTGCTACAGAAGCACTTTCAGAAGCTGAGAGGGAGTCAGCAGCTTTCCTTCTGCCCAAAGCAATTAATGACAGTCGGGACTAGAACCTGGCTGAGGAGGACAGACAGAAGGTGGTCAGATGTTGCTGCTGAGTTCTTGGAAATGCTTTTCCTGGAAGGGTCTCTGGTGAGTAACAAGACCTGTCTCCCAGCCTCCAACCTGGCGGATCCTGCAGAGGGGCAGCGGCCGTCTGCTGAGTGACACTGCTGGGCTCGCGGTGGGGAGAGAGAGCATGACGTGACTGAAGAACGAGACACTCAGCACCCCATACGAGGTGTGAGCCCTGGACCGCAGGCCTGGAGACGATCCCGAGCTGGAATATGCTCCTGTTCTGGCTCAGGAGTCCCATGATGGAGGGGAATCATTCGCATCATTCGCCCAACCGGGAGTTGTCTTATCTCTAGAATGAGATGCTGGATGTGTTGGTGGCTGCCTTCCCCTTCATCCCAGTGGCACACGGGACACATGTTGTCAAACTCTCCTAATAATAGAGATCTGCCCATGGTTGAGCACTTCCTTGGTTTGAGGCGAATCCTGAGCATGCTTTGCACCTCGTCTCATTTAACGATCCCAACCACCTTCACAGGAAGGGTCTGCTTTCCTCTCCATTTTACAGATGAGAAGCCTGAGACTTTGGTACATTAAGTAGCCCAAGGGCAGCGTCTTATCAGCGTGGGCTGCTGTAGGGAACACTAGACCCTGGATGGCTTAAACAACAAACACTTCTTTCTCTTCGCTCCAGAGGCTGGAAGCCCAAGATCAGGTTGGGGGCAGATCCAGCATCTGGGGAGAGCTCTCTTCCTGGTTTGCCGATGGCTCACCGTAGTCTCCACGGTGCAGAGGGATCACCCCTCTCCTGCCTCTGTCGTAAGAGACCAAATCCATTCACCTTTGGACCAAATCACCTTCCAAAGGCCCCACCTCCAAATACCACCTTACTGGGGCTTAGGCCTCTACATGTGAACTGGGGGAAACCAGAACTTTAGTCCACAGCAGCCAGAATGGTGGCAAGCAATGCAAGTAACATGAGGGTTCCCGATCTTTATTTTTTTTTAATTTTTTTTTTAAATTTTTATTTATTTATGATAGTCACAGAGCGAGAAAGAGAGAGAGGCAGAGACATAGGCAGAGGGAGAAGCAGGCTCCATGCACCGGAAGCCCGATGTGGGATTCGATCCCGGGTCTCCAGGATCGCGCCCTGGGCCAAAGGCAGGCGCCAAACCGCTGCGCCACCCAGGGATCCCCGGGTTCCCGATCTTTAAAAGCCCGTTGCCCCTTTGTGGAAATCTCACTCTGCGCCCCGAGATTCTTGTATGTACCCTTAAAGTGCAATACAGACTCGGTGACAATCCTTGGGCCCAATCATCTCTAAAATCGTTGTAAAGCCAATAATTCAAGGAGACAGTTTGCGTAGAGCAGAGTCAGAGACGGAGAGTCAGTCCTCAGTGCCGACAACGTCCACGGCCTTGCTAGCTGCCTCCCCGGCATCTCCTTGCCCCTTCCCTCTGCCCTCCCATCTGCCATTTGCCCAGTGGGGTGGAGTCAACCCACGGCCTGTTCAGGAGTGGGCCCCTACTGGATGCCTCTCATTCACATCTGCACAGAATATCCTTCCAGTTACTCATTCAGGGATGGGCATGTGACCCAAAATGACCCAATCGGGGAAAATCCCAGGATTCTGTTTCAAGTCTCATACTTGCAGCAGGCATGAATATTGTATATCACCAGGTACAGGATAAAATCTCTAAAGGGAAGAGCTGGAAAACATTTTCACTTGAAAACGGAAAGCAATGAACCCATGAGGAAATAATATGGGTCATGCAAATGGAGTAGGAAAGCATGATTGCGGGTCCTTTCCCTTCTCTGCCCCTTGGCCCTCCTGACAGCGTCCTCCTGCCCGTAGGTGCCATCCTCCTGTCTCCCCAAAGATCCCAGGCCAGTGTGAACTGAAGCAGGAAACATTTAAGAAGCCGGGCTCCTCCTCAGTCCTGGGGGTGTGGACGTGGGGTGGGGAAGCAATGGTCTCTCTTTCCACGCGTAAGCCACCTGCTGGTTTGACTCGGGGACCCAGGGCTCACCTGGAGCCCCTGAAATGTCACCAGAGTCCCAGGCCATGTACTCCGGAGCCCCCAAAGCCCTTGCTGTGGTCCACACCGTCCTCACCACTACCACTGACAGCTAGGCATCCGCCTGGAGCCTCTCTGGAGTAAGTGTCCAGGGGTTTTCCTAGCTCCTGGGGTCCTGAGGTGCCAGAAGCCTGGCCTGGCCTGAGCCTGAGGCCCTGGTCCTCAGCTATGCCCCATGTTAGCTGCTGCGCGTGGACTGAGCTCCCCGAGGTCGATGCCAGCCTGGACGTCTGCAGACCCCAGCTTAGAGCTTCTGGCACACCCCGCTGCTTGCACCGTGCCTGGTGGCTGCGCCCTGACGTGTGCCCTCTTCCTTGCCCGCCGCTGCACCCCACAGCCACCCCGACCCCCGGGGCCCTGCAGTAGCTCGCCCGGTGGACACACAGGGAGGCCTCCACGCGGCGGTGGGTCGAGCGTGTGTCGGCTGCGGAGATGGCCTCTGCGGGGTCAGAGCAGCTGCGGCTCGAGAGGACAGGGGCCAGCGCAGGAAGGAGACGACGTGCTGCTGAAACCCTGCTAGAGGCTGCCAGGGAGCCAGGTGGGCGGGGCGGGGCCGGCCTGAGCCCACAGCAATTTTTCCTGCTCCCCTGGCCTCCAGGTGACAGTCTTGAAAGATGACCTGGTGCAGTGGCTGGTCAGCTCGAGTGCTTTATTTTTATTTCTTATTCCCAATCAACAACTGCGCCGCTTGTATCAGCAATCAGTGCTCCGACAGCAGCGCGCACTGCAGGAGGCCGGAGGGGGAGTGGG
The DNA here is from genome assembly GCF_048164855.1 of Canis lupus baileyi. Classification (NCBI taxonomy): domain Eukaryota; kingdom Metazoa; phylum Chordata; class Mammalia; order Carnivora; family Canidae; genus Canis; species Canis lupus. The sequence continues at coordinate 8,718,213 of NC_132850.1, forward strand.
CGGGGCCGGCGGAGAGGGGGAGGGGCCTGTGATGAATGGGGAGGTGGGAGGGGCCTGCGGTGAGTGGGCGGGGCCGGTGGGGGAGTGGGCGGGGCCTGTGGTGAGTGGGCGGGGCCGGCGGAGAGGGGGAGGGGCCTGTGATGAATGGGAGGTGGGAGGGGCCTGCAGTGAGTGGGCGGGGCCGGTGGGGGAGTGGGAGGGGCCTGCGGTGAGTGGGCGGGGCCGGCGGAGAGTTGGGGGGATGGCTGGTCCATAGAGGATGAGCTGAGTGAGGAGGAAGAGGAGGAGGAGGAGAACAACGAGGAACGTTTGTCCGTCCGGGAGCGTTAAGAGAGCCAAGGCCCGCGGGGCTACTCTGTTGGGAGGCTGGGCAGAGGCCTGGTGAGCTGCTTGCGGCCTCCATATCCACCCCGTTCCCAGGTGCCTGGGCCTCTGGATGTCAGGGGCTCAGTGGGGACTGTTTCCTCCAGCGTCTGCAGCAGGGTGATGCTTCTAGAACGATTCCTTGCTTTCTTTTCCTGGGGTGGAGGAAGGAGAACAGAGACCACAAAATCCCATTCAGGATTTGAGATGGAAAAGCTAAAGGGTGAAGGGGACATGACCCTCCCCCTTCCAGAGCTGCAGGTCCAGATGGAGGCCTAAAGCCTTAACAGGCCTATTATTTCACGGTCATAAATGGATCCCTTATTCTGGTTACAGCCTGAAAACGACCACTTGAGGTCTGAGCAGAAATTCAAATTCCTATTTTGCTGTCGAGCTGTTAAGAGAATGAACTTGGGGTCAGGCCCCCCGGGGCTGAACCCTGGCTCTGGCCCTCACTAGCTGAGTGGCTTTGCCCAAATAATGTAACCTCTCTGACCCGAGCCTCTTTGTTAGGGAAATGGGAGATTAGAGGAGATCCAGGAGGCGGGCAGCCAGGGAGGCCCCGTGTGCCCCGTGTGCCCCAGCTGCCCCAGCTGCCCAAGCTTCAAAGAACCACAGCGTTCCCTTCCTTGCTCTGCCAGTAACCGGAGGTGTGACCTTGGGCGAGCTGCTAAGTCACCATATCTCTCGACCTGGGTGTTCTCAGGTCCCTGTGAAGACTCCACGTCTGCCAGGCACTGAGAATAGGGGCTGGCTCCTCATGAGCTCTGAGTTGAGCCGATTTAGTAATCTCCTGACTTCATGCGTGGTGTAGCGGGGTGTGTGGAGGGTACAACGGCAACCATGACATCATTGTCTAGGATATTATTATCTAGGCTTGGCATCAGGAAGGGAGAGGCCAGCTGTCCTCATTATAGTGTTCTAGTAGCAAAAAAAAGTTTGCCGCCCCTGCCCTGGAGCCTTACATCACCAACTGCTAGAAATGGGGTCTTTTAAAAGAAATGCAGATTCTCAGGCTCACTTCTGAGCCACTGAGTCAGAGTCTGCATTTTAACAAGGTCCCCTAGGTGACTGTGGATAGGAAAATTTGGGAAGCCCTGAACCGGAGCACTGGGAGGGGAGGACCAGACGTGTTCCTGGCCCTCCCTCTGAGGCGGTGCCCTCCTGTGAAGCCCTGCCACCTGGAAGCTGCCTCTCTGTCCCTCCCTGGTATCATCGCCAGTGTCCTCGACTGTCTCCCCCGCTAGCCTGTGGGGCCAAATCTGCCTCAGTGACCCCCGAGAGATGGGACGTGTAGCGGTTAAGAACACCGGCGTTGGACCTGGATTGTGAGGCCCCAGTGCCATCTCTGTCACTTCCTAGCTGTGTGACGGCGGGTGGGTCATCTTACTTCTCTCTGCCTCGGTGTCTTTCTGCACAAATAGTGAAGCGTAACGATCTCACAGGGGTGCGGTGAAGAGTAAAGGATTGAATGGGTGCCAGGCGCTAGGCATTCGGGAAGAGGTAGCCCTTCCTATTGTTGCTGCTGTCATCGTACCCCTGGTGCCCAGCCCAGTGCCGGGCGCACCGGAGACACTCAATACGCATTGACTGTTGAACGAGGGATCTCAGCCGGGTGCACATCGACGTGTTTCACACCCTGCCATTGGCAAAGCTCTTTCAGATATCGGACATTGAACTCTGCCTCTGGTGTGTGACTTGAATTCCCCAGGGGAGATGAGTGATGGGGAGCAGACTCTCTGTGTCCTCTGAAAAATAACCTGCTGAATGTGCGAGACCACGCTGGCTTCGGTCTCGAGGGCCAGGTCGAGGAAAGAACAGCGCTTCAAAGAATTTGGTGATTATGGTTTAGGGAGGCAGCCCTTTCGAGCTGAGTAACTATGATCTAGGAAAAACAAATGCTGCTCATCTATATTTAAGGAAAAGGCAGGGGCAAAGCTTTGACCCAGCTTGAGCAAGACACCGTGCTTTCAAAATTTTGTCTTTTTTCACCCAGGGTCAATGGCTGGAGGAGGCAAATGAGAAATCTCCATATTAAGTCCTTGGCTTCTACTTCCGTGCCCCCTTCTTGAAGTAATTGGAAACGCAGATTTCTGATTCTGTGCCCTCCCAGGCAGCTCGGCCACCAGGGAATAGCACACTGCAGGCTAGGAATGGTAGAGAGTGAGGCGCACCAATTCCAGACAAAAACACTGGCTGCAGAGAGACTGTGAAAGCATCTTAGAGCGGATTCCGTCGGCGTCTGTGCTCTTGAATCGTCCTTTCAAGCTTGGTTACCTATGTTCCTCTGACCCGAGATGGTGGGGACCTTGGATCTAATGTCCCCAGGAACTTCGAGCTGGGGTTTCCTTGCTGTGTCCTCCACCTGGCTGGGAGGGCTTCGAGGGCCATTATCCTATGTGATTCATTACTGTGCTCCCAGAGCTCTGGATGTGGCGGGACACAAAGTGGGTGTGAGCAAATGTCAGTGTGAATCGAACTTAGCCAGGAATCGGAAGCCCGGCGAGGAGGGGACACTTCTTGGAGACCACCGTGGGCTAAACCAATGGGCAGGAACCGGGAGAGACGGATTACAGAGTAATGACAGTAAGAGTTTGCCAGCCTGGGAGTGAGCCCCGCGGTGTGCGGGGTTAGCTGTCACCCCCACGTTACAGATGAAGAGACCGAGGCCTCAGAGGAGTTAAGTAACTTGCTCAAGATCAAACAGCCCACAGCCCAATACATGGTGGAGCCAACGTGTGCCTGCTTCTTGCTCTTTCCCTTATGGGCTCTCCTGCTGACAGTATTAGACCATAGACTAGACCCAGCAGTGCCGGCGACCTGGTGTCGGAATCTCCGTGTCTGAGATGCTTGAAGGCCTACGGGCCGCTGCGAAGGAGCAGTCCTGAGTGGGGCTCCGGGGGGTGGGAGGCCGCGAGCAGGTGGCCGTTGACTCATGGTGACAACTTTCCGGTAATGAAAGCGCAGCCACCGGGGCATCAGCGCATGCTATTGAATGACTTTAAAAAATTGTGTTTCGGGGAACTCCAGACCTAGCCTATCCCTGGGGGTAAAAACAGTGTGAAAGAAGTAGAATTCTGATTTCAGATACTTTGAGGAGCTGCATCCAATATTCCTTCTTGGAGATTCACGATGCACCATCACCAGTTAAACATTCAGAGGCATCCTGAGAGAGGCTGATTGACCTTCTTGAACCCAGTGTTTACTGGACTAGTGAACATGTGTTTCAAGTAACCTTTTTTACATCCCATGGAACTACTATTCCACCAAAACTCTGCTGGGGAAGGTTGGCCCGGAACACCCCCTCCGAGCCTCTTCCTGCCCTGCGGTTGACTGAGTAGGCTATGGAGCTCTGTGACAGAAAAGTCCCACTTAGCCAATCTGTAATGATTTCCTAAATTGGGCAAATAACCTCATCCAAATGGCCGAGGTGATAAGCTCCCAGGAGGAGAAGGCGCCGGAGGAAACGCTGTGCGCAGCTGCACGTGGGCACCTCCAACAAGGCGGTGCTGATAGCAGTGTTTTTCTTGGGTGTTTGAAGTTTTCATCCCACAATTATGTCTTAAGCCACAGATAAAATTCACATCCACGTTTCACTCAAGATAAACCTAACATAATAATAATACAAGAAGATTAATTCTTTGGGGAAAAATAGAGGGAGAAATAGCCTCAGCTTAAAAGGAAGTCAACACTCAAGATTTGGAGGATGGGATTTCTATGGTATGGCCCTCCACACTGACGTGGGACTCTGTGTGCAGTGCTCGTTAGCACATGCATGTCGGTGCGTGTGCCGCGACGTACTCCCACGCACGTACCCACAAGTGTGGCTGCCAGAGGCCCACTGGTAAAGCCGTTAACCTCGAAATCCAGTCCACCCCTCAGGGCTCACTACAATGTTTTCCCTGTGAACTCTTCCCTGACCATGTCGGCATCACTAACTTTTCTATGTCATCTTGGAGGCGTATCAGTTAGCTCTTACCACGACCTGCTGCATAACCAACCCCCTACCCCCCCCCCCCGCCCCAACAGAACACAATGGCAAATAACAAGAAGCATTTTTGACCTGCGGCATCTCACGTCTACAAGTCAGCTGAGGATCGGCTGATCTTGGCTGGGCTTTGCTGTAGGTTGTGGATTTGGGGCAGATCTCTTTGCATGTGTCTCATTCTTCTGGTGCCAGGATGCTACCGTGGACATGTTCTTTAGGATTCTTCTTAAGGCGACCTAGGTTTTGACTCATACGTTGTTATCTCCATCCGTGTTCCACTGGCTAAAGCAAATTTCATGACCAAGGCCAAAATCTGTGCGATAAAGGAATGTATTCGAGGTCAAATGCATGGAGGTCAAGGGGAAAGGAGCCAATGTTTGATGAACAGCACATGATGCACTAGAGGGGGTTCGTAGTCATGTCCCTGACTTAGGTGCTTGGTTATATACCCATGTACCCGTAGGAATTGAGCTTCTGTGTATAGCAGAGACGATAATATTGGAGCTGAGGCTTGAGGAGCTGAGATTTCCTGCAGCACCTCTGGGTGCCTTCTGTTCCCCACAGCAGTACTGAAGGGAGGCTGTAGTGAAATGTAAAGTGCATGGATGGTCTCGCAGACATAGGCACACATCCTGGCTCTGCTGTGTGCAGGGGACCCCAGTGAGCCCTTTAAGGCCTCTTCGTGTTGCAGTTTATAAGAGTCATAATTAATCACACCCCTCCCTCCTCAAAGTTCTGACCCAGTTTAGAATTATATGTGTTGGGGCAGCCCGGGTGGCTCAGCGGTTCAGCACCTGCCTTCGGCCCAAGGCATGATCCTGGAGACCCAGGATCAAGTCCCACATCGGGCTCCCTGCATGGAGCCTGCTTCTCCCTCTGCCTCTCTCTCTCTCTCTCTCTCTGTGTGTCTCTCATGAATAAATAAAATCTTAGAATTATATGTGTTAGTTTGACGGGGATGTGAATACTGACTTTTATGACTGGCAAAGCTGAATCCAAGAACAGCTTGGATCTGAAGCTGATGTGGTTTTCTTGATACTTTCCTCTACATTTGGACTCTGAAGCCCACCTGAGGGTAATTCTGAGCCTTCATAACTGATTTTTAAGCTAGATACATGGGGAGTTGGAACCAGGAGAGAGGCCACCCTGGACAGGATGTTTACACGTTAGAGAACATGAACCAATGGGCGTCAGCCTCTTGCCATCTTGAAAATCATGCCAATCTCTCCTCCACCCACATTAAGGAGGGTGTGAAGGGTGGAAGGAAAGATGGAACCATTTGCTTTCCTCCACACCTCCTCGGAGAGGGAAGCCATTTCTGTTGCATAGAATGGCAGGAGTTGGGGACAAAGGAAGGATGGCTCTAATGACCCATAAAGTGAGGCTGATTTTATGCAGAAAGGGCCACCATTGAGTCAGAAAGCCCAAGCCCTTCTATGCCACTTGGTACAGATGAGCCACTGAACCATGTCTAGCATGCCTGTAGTGGCTCTCTCTTGCTGCCGAGTTCAGAAGGGGAACACTCTACCTCCATACCAAATTCTTCATCCCAAATCTTAACCCCAGTGTCCTCCCATTTCCAACTGAACAAAGCCTCACGTGTTTGGTGAATTCATCTGTATATGCTAGCCACCTCCCGGGACGGAGCCCATACTAGTCTGCTAGTCATACTAGGGAATGTATTCGAGGTCAAATGCATGGAGGTCAAGGGGAAAGGAGCCAATGTTCTAACAGAGACTTGAATTTATTGTGTTCAGCCAAATGCTCGCTTACACTGTCCCCTGTTTGTTGTTCAGACAATCAGAAGTTAGAAATACAGCATGGTGACAGGTCAGAGAGTAGAGAATGTGTAATTAGGCTGAGAGTGAACCTCCAGAGGTTATGAAAAGCTACAAACCAGGCTGGGGGCTTATACTCATTCCGGGACAAGCACTGAGTGAGGTGCAGCTGGAGGGAGATCCTGGGGAAGTGATCCTGCATTCAGGAGGGCAGTGGTATCATTATTTACAGTGTTACCTCTGATGGTCCCAACAATTCAGATGGAGAGGTAAAGAGCACAGCTTCTGGAGTAGCTTCCAGACTCCAGTCATACGACCTTAGGAAAGCATGTGCCCTGGTTTCCTCATCTGAAAAAATGGTCATAAAGGAGAATAGCAACAATACTCCCCACATAGTGATAAGTGTGAGGATAAAGTGACTGAATGCTCATGGCTCCAGGGACCCCTGACTCCAGGTATTCACTCCCTTGTAGATTCCCTATCTCTTGGATGTGCGGTGGACCTACTGACCCGCTTCTAATAAGAGAATACGGCAAAACTGATCGGGTGTTGCGCTGAGATTGGGGCACAAGACACTGTGACTTTCACCTTGCATGCTTTCTCTCCCTCTCTAGAGTATTCTGATAGAAGCCACTGGTTGTGTGAGGTCCCCTGTGATAAGCTCATCTGGGAAGCACCTGCAATGGCCTCTGGTCAATAGCCAGCTAGGAACCAGGCCGTCAGTCCAACAGCCAGCGAGGAACTGAATCCTGCCAACAGCCGAGTGAGGTCCTCTTCATTGAGCATTGAAATAACTGCAGCTCCCAACACCTTAATTGTGGCCTGCATGAGATATGCCCATGATCCTGACCCACAGAGACTGAAATAATAAGTGTTTGTGGCTTTACAACACTATTTTGTGATTTGTTAGACAGCAGTGGATAAATATAACACACGCACAATCCTTAGAGCAGTACTTAGTGTATAGCAAGTCCTCAAGAGATATTAACTATCTTTATTTTTTATTTTTATTTTTTTATTTTTTATTTTTTTAAAGGATTTATTTTTATTTTTATTTATTTATGATAGTCACAGAGAGAGAGAGAGAGAGGCAGAGACACAGGCAGAGGGAGAAGCAGGCTCCATGCACCAGGAGCCTGACGTGGGATTCGATCCCGGGTCTCCAGGATCGCGCCCTGGGCCAAAGGCAGGCGCCAAACCACTGTGCCACCCAGGGATCCCTATTTTTTATTTTTTTAAAAGATTTTATTTTGTTTATTCACGAGAGGCGCAAAGAGAGAGAAAAGGGGAGAGGCAGAGACACAGGCAGAGGGAGAAGCAGGCTCTATGCGGGAGCCTGATGTGGGACTCAATCCCTGGTCTCCAGGATCACGCCCTGGGCTGAAGGTGGGGCTAAACCCTGGGCCACCAAGGCTGCCCAACTATCTTTATTATGAATAACTCCATTTCATAGATGAGAACAGAGAGACTCAAGGAGAGGTGACGTGCCCAGAGTCGCACAACAAATATGTAGTAGAGCAGGGTATCTGCCCTTGTTCTATCTCTCTCCAAAGTCAATGCTCTCAAAGTATTACTTTTCCAAAGATCTAGCTCGTGGGGGGTCCCTGGCAATAGTTATTGAAGAAGAGAAGGCAGGTTAGCATGGAAAACCTTGGAGAGGAGAATAACCCCCTAAGGTTGCAGAGGGTCTGTACCTGGAGTGGGGAGAGCTATGGCCAGCCCTTTAGGGGGTCTACATGGGGGAAGGGGATTAACTCTTGCACTGAGACTTAGTTAGGGGCTAAGCACATGGGAGAACCAATGCATGGAGGAGTCTGTTCCAAAGGTTTGTAGGACCATGTAGACCAAAGGGTGGAGCTCTGGTCTCTCCTTGCCTTCTTGCATCCCCTCCAGGAGCTCATGAATACAGTAGCTCAGTTAAGCCCCACCCAGAGAAGTCCCATCTGGGCAAAGACCATTTTCATTGCCATCTTGTCATGGTACTGACAATGATGATGAATCATATTAGCTGATTAAAGGGCGGTCATAACCCCTTGGGACGGCATGTTCTTTCAGCACAGTGACTGTTGGGAACATCAGTGAGATCTCTCGGGCTGTATGAGCAGCAAACGCAGGAAGCCTGCAAGGAGGCAGGTGAAGCTGCTGGGTTTTGAGGGAGCGTGTGGCAAGAAGGATGAGGATCTAAGCTTTGCCACACAGACACCCGAAGATTCAGACAGATGCCCAGAGGCACACGGGCACTTTTATTAATACACCCCACTCCCAGACACGCAGCCACGCTGACACTTTGTACCTACAGAGAGACACACACCCTTGGATATTCAGACAGAAAGACAAAAATGCTCAGATAAATGTCCAGATGTGAGAGAGGAACATTTATGCACCACAACTCGTGTTTCCAAGAAGGGGTAGACATTTGTATTGCATCATCCGGGGAAGAAAAATATGGAAGAAAAATCTTCATGCTTTTGTCCATCCCTCAACCATTTTCTTTTCTTTTCTTTTCTTTTCTTTTCTTTTCTTTTCTTTTCTTTTCTTTTCTTTTCTTTTCTTTTCTTTTTTTCTTTTCTTTTCTTTTAATTCATGAGAGATACAGAGAGAAAGAGGCAGAGACACAGGCAGAGGGAGAAGCAGGCTCCATGCAGGGAGCCCGACGTGGGACTCAATCCCAGGTCTCCAGGATCAGGCCGTGGGCTGAAGGCGACGACGCTAAACCGCTGAGCCACCGGGCTGCCCTCCCTCAACCATTTTCCCCCAGAGAAGTAACTTGTCTTATTGGTGAGTTTGGGAGAACTGAGCGTGCTCAGCTTAGCCCTCCCAGGGCCTCTCCTTCTTCTGCCCTGGCTCCTTGCAGAGGTAAGCGCTTTCTGGCCAGTTCTCTGGTACTGGGTAGCCTCCCAGGGCTGGCTTCACCCCTCTGGGGAGTCCCTGATGTTATCAGCACTGAGCAGAGAGGTCCATGTAGCTCAACGGCCAAGGATTTGCAAACCCATCTGGCTACAGACCTAACGGCACATCTTCCACTTGACTTGACTTTGTAGAATTAACATTCTGATCTCCATCTTCTGTCTCCTGGGTCTTATTTCTCAGCTGATTTCAAAATTAGGATTCCCTGGTTCCAACACCAGACATGTGGACATGATAGACTGATGATAGACTGATAGAAAAAAAAAAAAAAACCAGACATGTGGACAGAGGTTCGAAGACACAAGCAGAGGCACATAGACGAGATGGTACCTTCATGGTCAGGAGAGCAGTTCTTAACCCTGGCTGGGCATTAGAATCACCTGGAAGATCGACAAATGCACGTTGATCCCTGGGTCCCACGCCAGACGCACTGAATCGGAATCCACTGGGTAAGGGCCTGAGCAGTAGTAATTTAAAAAGTTCCCCTGGATCCCTGGGTGGCTCAGTGGTTTGGCACCTGCCTTCGGCCCAGGGCACAATCCTGGAGTCCTGGGATTGAGTCCCGCGTCGGGGTCCCGGCACGGAGCCTGCTTCTCCCTCCACCTGTGTCTCTGCCTCTCTCTCTGTCTTTGTCTCTCATGAATAAATAAATAAATCTTAAAAAAAAAAGATCTTTAAATAAAAAGTTCCCCTGTGATTCTAACAGGCAGCAGCCCATCTCCCAGTGCGCAAAGGCTCACGCATACTTTGGCCTCCATGGGGAGCCATAGTGATCCCCGTGTCCTGATCTTTCCGCTCTGACGTGGCCTGCTCCCCAGCGCTGCTCCACATTTCACTCCCACAGACATCCTAGAGATTCCAGGGCTGATTGCAAACAGCGATGGGCTGTGGCTGATGCCATTTCAGGTCTTGTGACTCCTCTGATGGACCAGGAGGACCTTCTCACCACTCTTCCCAGCCCTGCCTCAGGCTCTCCAGCATACGTGAATGCTTAGGAACCCTTGATCTCATGGTATCGTGTGTTTTGCTCCAGTCCTGCTTCCCAATGAAACTGTCCCAATGGCCTAGTGGTGCAGGTGCCTGGGCTGCTGAGCAGAGAGCGGTCCCCGTGACAGTGCGTAAGCTGCTTTTCCTGCAGCCAATAGCACTTTCCTTGCAATGGATGGAGGCCAGACCTCTCCATCAGCAGCCGAGAGGGCAAGGCCGGGATGGTGGCTCCAAAGTGGGACGCTTCCCTGGCACTGGACCTGAAGCTGCCCAGATTTCTTCTCTGCCTTTCTCTATGCATCAGAAGAAGCCATTGGCATCCCAACCAGGAATCTGGCCTTCTCCATCTCTCCATCTGCCCCTTGTGCAAGGCCCAGAATTCTCAAATTTATGTGCATCAGAATCATCTGGAAGGCTTGTTAAAACACAGATCGCTGGGCTTCACTTCCAGAGTGAGTCTCTCGTTTGGTAGGTCTGGGGTGGGCCTGAGAATTTGCATTTCTGACAAGTTCCCAGGCAGTGCTGAAGCTGCTGTTCCAGGACCCACACTTTGAGAACCACTGCTCCACACTGTTTCTCCCCCCACTTTTGAGTTAGCTTGGTGGTTTGTTTCTGTTTTTGTTTTCGTTTTCCATATGAGGATTCAGGGTACAGGAGGAGGCCCCTAAGTCACTTCAAACCAATGTGATCAAGCTTCTCCTTCCTGACCCCGTTACTAGAAGCCAGACCCTGGGCTGAGCGCCTTACACACATTCTGTTCTCACGTCTTCCCAACTTCCCAACTACTCTTCTTCCACTTTACCAAGATTAGGGAAACCAAGATTAGGTAACCAAGCCAAGGTAGCATAACATGGAGTTACGAGGTAGTGGAGCTGGGGCCGGAACCTAACGCAGTCATGGTCTTAAAATATTCATTCGTTTGTTCACTCATTCATTCATTCACTTATATGGGACAAGTACATTCAACAAAATGTGTGAAGCATCTTCTAATGTTCCTGGCGCTCTTCTAAGTCCTAACGAGACAGCGAAGGAGCAAGGTGGGGCCAACAGCTGCTCTCATGGGCCTTAGTTCAAGAGGAAGAGAGGAGACATAGCTAGTAGATTAAGAGATGCCTGGGGACTTTGGCCAGCTGCTCTTTGTGGGCCACGGTGAGGGACAACCTGACTCAGCACGTCGTCGGGGTTCAGGACAGGGCCTCTGCTGCAGAAGCAGACAGTGTGGTTCTCAGCTGAAGGCCGTGGGATGGAGCTTGTGGCTCTTGGAAGCAGGGTAGAGCCTGGGGCAGGCCCAGCCTTGGGATTAGCAGTGATCACCTCCCCCCCCATCCCGCCCTGGAGAGCCACTTAGTTCCCTCCAGACTAAGGGGTCCTTAGCCCTTTGTAAGCCCCAGCCCCAGTCACGGTGGGAGGCCTCGGTCTGGACAAAGATCATCTGATACTCACTGTGTAAAGAGAAATGGTTTATTGAGCCACTTCACTGAACTCATTCACAGGGTGAGCAGGTGAGGGGGCCTGACATGCAGCTTATTTTAGAAAGCAGCCGTCAGCTTGATCTTTATACAACTCGTATTGAATACCCATGCGGATGGCGTGCCAACCTCTCCCCCACTGGTTACGCTCGCCATCGTCCTAGCCCCCGCCTGACTCCCCATCATTTATCAATACGTGTCCTTGGCTTCCTGTGGTTGTCGGTTTAACTCAGTGTCAGGCATCTGCTCCTTGGGGGCCCCCAGAAGGCACTGAATGGATCCTAAGATTCTTAATTTCTGCAGCACCCAGCGGAGTGCCCGACACTTCGATTTCAGCAACCACTGGCTGGCTGGGAGGTTGGATGGTCGAGTGAAGGCATGAGGCTCTCTCTGCCCTCTGCCTGTAGCTACAGACCCTAACGACCTCCGGCACGCAGGGCCAGACTCCCACTCAGCCAGGCTGCCCCCGAGGAGCCCAGCCGACCACCCGCAGCATCCGGGGTGAGCTCCGTTGGGGGTGAGGAGTCATGCCTGCCTCCGTTTCCCCGTCGCCTGCCTGTCCCCTGTGTGGCCTGAAACTTGCCTTGAATCTCCACCTGTCTTTTTCTAGGGCCCCTCCATCCTGCCTGGCTCTTTGCACCCCCCTAGCTGAGGGGCTGGGGTCTGCCCCGTAATTCCAGCTGCGGGCTGGACCCCCCAGGATCGCAATGCCCCCGGGCTCCTGCCACTTCCGTCCACGCACCACATGGGATGGCTCCATCGTAGCTCGTCCCCGCTGCATCCGCCAGGTTCCTCCAGATGCCAGCACTGGCACAGACAGTAGTCAGCGCCCTTGGTCTGCCTGGGAGGCACCTGAGATGCCAGCCCATGTGGTTCGGCGTCTTCTCCCCTTTCCTCAGTGGCTTACTGTGGCTTCGGCCTCCCTGGGCCCACCCAGATCGGGACACCTCCTTTTCTCTTTCTCAAGTCTCCTCTGGGCCTGGGAGGCTCTGATGAGAGTCCTCTTCCCTCTGTTTTATTACTCTGGGCCGACCGTCTGCTTCTCTTCAGCCCCCTAGCATGCGGAGGCTGTCACTTGTCCCCTCCATCCCTTCTCTCTCCTCCCCGTGGCTGCCTCCGGCCACACTCCCACGGCCTCCCTGAGCAATAAGCTGCTTCAGACAGGAATCCGCTCTTCCCAACATCTAATGTATTCTGCTAATCTGTTCACAGGTGCCTTGGTGATCCCGGTGAGAAAACTTGCTTTAAATATTTTAAGGAGCAGTTAATGTATTAGTTAATAGCCCAGCCTCTGGTGTCGGACTGTTAGGATTCAGATCCCGGCTCTGTCGTTTTCTAGCTGTGCATCCTAAGGCAAGGGAATGAACCTCTGGGGACTGCTTTCCCCATCTGTAAAATGGGGATAATAATGATGCCTGCTGTGAGGGCTTCAGTGAGAATAAAATGAGCCAGAGTATGTAAAATGTTACAAAAAAGATCTAGTGCATAATAAGCACCCCGTAAACATTAGCTATCTCATTACACACTCGGATTGTGGCCCAAGAGCCGTTTGTGCATCTATTTATTCAAGATACAGTTATCACAAACCTACTAGGCATCAGGCTCTACGAAGCAGTCAAAGATGAAGAAGACGCATCTGGAGCTCCCAGTATGAAAGGAAGCAGGCCCCGGCCCGAGCCGTCCAAAGGGACCTGGGTCTGTGTGAGCAGCGTGGACAGGGCGCAGGCACAGCGGCCCCCAGAGCAAGGCTCACGGCACAGCTGCAGGGGGTGTGTGGGGAAGTCCTATATCTTGTCCTTGAGGCAGTCTTGAAAGTGAAGAGTCCCCAGGGTCTGCAACAGGAGGCCAGGCGGGATAGGACAGCACCTCTCAACCGGGGAAACGAGGCACTGTCCCACAGGGCTCCAGGATTCACAGGCCCCAGAGCGCATCCTGGTGTCCCAAGCAACGGGGCACCTTGACTATGGGGCCACGTGGGGATAATCCCATGACGATGCTCGTGGCACTAGATGGAGTGCATGAGACAGGGCCTCCTGGGCCAGCAGACACGGGCGCAGGGGTCTCAGCACCCCATTTCCTCTGCAAGGTTGTCTTCCGAGGGCCACACCGAGCTTCTCTCTGCTTTCGCCCTCCCGTCCCAGCACTAGAAAGCAATTTCTTTAAGCTGCTTCTCATCACTTCATTGAAGCTTGAGGTCTTGTAGATTTTTTTTCCCCCTCAGGATTTAGTGGAAAAGCCATGACTACAGCTTGCGTCTCCATTTTGTTCATGGGCTAAGTCCTATCCCTTAGCACAGTTTGCCTTTGCCCTCTGCCTTCCACAGTCGGCCCAGTGCTGTTCACTCCCCTGGGGACCTCACGCCGGGCTCACCCCCAGGGGACTGCACCCCAGGGTGCTTATTATTAGAGGGAATGGGGGGTTCCCTCTACCCAGGGGTGATTGTAGTCCCCCAGCCAAGCCGCCCTAACCACCAATGCTAGATCACGACCTCGGCTCACAGAGATTTGAGATGTTTGACCAAATAAACCCAACAGACGGAAGACAAACATCCCAACAGAGAAGTCCACAAACGCTCAGGACGTCATTATCCTGAGATGCCCCTAAGAGATTCCAGACATCCGGTGGGAAGCGTGATGTCAAGGGTAGACCGCCATTTCTAGAAGTTTCTAGTGGAAAGAGGAGGGAGATAGGGTGGGGGGCTTAATAACAGATTAAAGCAGATTTTCTTTCTTTGAGGAGGCTCTGTCTGCCTGGAGCCTAAGGGGAAGGGCGCAGAGGAGAGGGGTATTGAGGGCACATGAGTGATGAGTGGGGGGGGGGGGACGGTGTCAGGATGAGGCCGGGCCCTGGGTGCACGTGCCGGAGGCCGGGCCTGCCGAGGGGGTGCGAGGGAGGCCGCCACTCGAGTAGGAAGCTCACTGTGCCCCCCACTTCACGCGGAGAACACTCGGAGCGTGTCCTTTCCCGCCGCCGACAGCCACTGTCCTGTCATCGTCCAAATGAAAAATCTGAAGGTCAAAGAGGTTAAGTGGCTTCCTCAAGGTCCCAGAACTAAAAAAAAAAAAAAAAAAAAAAAAAAAAAATCACACAGAGCCAGGACTTCAGCGATTACGTTCTCGACATTGCTTTACCTGCGTTTATGTGTGGTGCTTCCCGCACCCGGACGATAACCATCGCTGACGTTATTCCGCTCGTGCGCTGAGCTGGACGCCGTTTTGCGTTCACTAGCTCCTCGTTTCCTCCTCAGCAGCTCTAGGGAGCGGAAGCTACGGCCGCTCTCCTGTTTCGTCCGAAGAGGGACTCCCCGAGGCCACACAGCTAGGAGGAGGCAGCCCCTGCTCTTGACTCTGCTGGGCTGACTCCGGGGCGACGCTTGGCTCAGGCTCCTCTCCCTGGCCCTTGCCTTCAGCGAGTGCATGGCGGGACGGACAACGTGGGCCGAGGTGAGGGGGTCCCACCCGGTGGCCCCCATGCTTCCTCCCCTGGAGGTGGTGTGGGGCTGGGAGGTAGGCCAAGGGGGAAGGGAGGCGCTAAGGCTTCAAGAGAGAAGGAAGTGGGAGCAGGGCTCAGGACCCCGTTGCCAGCGGCAAGGCAGACCCACTGCAAACTGCCCCGACTATCCCAGCTTGAAATCCCCTTCATGGCCCTCAGCAGAGAGCTCAGCCTTGGGTCCGAGCTGGGTGCCCAGGGCTAGAGATCATGGGGTCCAAACGCTGAGGCTCCACGAATTGATGGGCCCCATATCAGCTTTGGGAACATCTGACAGGTAAAAGGGACTCCACTTGGAGAAGATACCTACAACCAACTGAATGAACCGCCCCTCCTCCCCCAAACTTATACGCTGATGTTCTCATTCCCATGTGGTGGCATTTAGAGGAGGGGGTGCCTTTGGGAGGTGATTGGGTCACGAGGATGGAGCCCTCCGGAATCCAGTTGGTGCCCGTAGAAGAAGACACGCCAGGCATTCTCTTTCTCTCTATGTGAAGATATAATGAGAAGTCAGAAGTCTGCCAACAGGAAGGGGACACTCCTCAGAACCCAACCATCCCGAAACCTTGATTTTGAACTTCTTAGGCTCCAAAATGATAAGGAATAAATACTTATTAAGGCACCCAGTCTGCGGCATTTCTTACAGCAGCCCGAGCTAAGACAGGATTCCACGGAATACAAGCGACTGCCAGTTCTGGAGACAGAGCCCCAAGAATGTGGCCTTGGGGGCACTAATGGTAGATAAACTAATGTTTATCCTGGCTCAGTTGACCACTGTTCATCTCCAACTTCAGGGAACTGCCTGATGTAGGCTCTCCAATGCCAAGTGCTCGTGGTCTTTAAACCCTTGGGAGTGGGAGCTGACCCTTTAGAAGAGATCCTGGTAAGAAAGGTCTGCAATTAGCCAGATGAGCACCGCCCGTCCTCCCATGTCCCACTGGTCTCTTTCTGCCTTGGCTCTTTCTCCAGGGGCTGATCCTGGCTACTGGCCTTAGCGGTGCACCTCTTGGTCTCTCTCATTCTCTCTGATGATATCTCCTCTCATCGGGCTTGGTTGCTCCATGGGACTATTTCTGAGATCAAGAACAGATTCTGGTTCAGAGTTGACCACTCTACAGCCCGGGGCTATTGTAGCTCTCAATGCTCCCTGTGCTTGAAGCTCACTGCCGTCAGGTTCCAGTGTCCCAACAGACAACAAGCTGCGAGGCTCTAAGAGGAGGGGCTCAGGTCAAGCTTGATCCAGTAAGATGCAGCTGTGGACAGATGTGGATAGATGTGAGGATGGCAGCTGTTCATTCACGGCTATCCCCTAGGGTAAAAGCCTGAGGCCGGGGGCGGGGGGCTGGTGGGGGATCCTTGCTCAGCTCTTGCCAGCTGGAAGGAGAGCAGCACTCAGCCTCATTCTTGAAAGAAATCTTAGATCCAATGGCCGGAGGAAGCTGTGCTTAGGGATGCATCTGGAGAGCTCAGAGGACTCATTAGAGCATCCTCTTGCTCTGAGAAATTGCTAGTTAACACTTCATGGTGGGGGATGGCTTTATTGCCCTCCACCAAGAATTCCTACCTCTTTATAGATGCACATTATTGGGAAGGAAGAATTTTATAGATGGTCTAAGTTACTAAACATTCTGAGCATTTCTCAAGTCTCACATTATTATGCTCTTTGGATCTATAGAAACCCAGCCTTGTGCCGACTGGGTGGAAATTAGAGGAATCGTGCTGGAATGGAATTAGGGGACAACCAGACATCCTAATGGTGACAATGGCAGGAAGATGAAGAGTAGCAGTAATTTATGGAGCTTCTATATTCCAGGCCCTCTGTCTAGCGCCTGTGGTAAGCTGAATAATGATTTCCCAAAGTATCCAGGTCCTAACCCTGGGAATCCATTAATGTCACCTTCAGTGGCAAAGGGACTTTGCAGATGTGACTGAATTAAGGATTGCAAAACAGGGAGATTGTCCTGGAGTGCCTGGGTGAGCCCTAAAAGTAGTCTGGGAAGGCAGAGGGAGGGTTGGCTCAGAAAAGAAGGAAATGTGACAGCAGAAAGCAGAGGCCAGAGAGATGTGGCCACCAGCCAAGGCATGTGGGCGGCCACCAGACGCTGCCAGAGGTGAGGACTGGGTTCCCCTCCCTAGCCTCCAGAAGGAACCAACCCCTTGATGAGGGCCTGACTCTCTAGGTGCCTGGCCTCCAGGACTGCCCGAGAACACCTTTCTGTCCCAGGGCACTAAGTTCAGGAACCAATGCGGCACCTACTGGGCCTTCGCTCATTCAACCCTCATGTCTGCTTGGCATCAGGTCGCCTTCTGGTCTCTATGTGTGGCTGAAGCTTGTGACTCAGAGGGGCTGAGAGGCTTGCTCAAGTTCACAGAGCCAGCAAACAGAGGAGTGGGAAGCCCAGCTCCAGTTCATGTCCTGAGCTCGTGTCCTTTGCCTTGAGTCTGTAGGACGGACGGAGAGCTGCAGCTCGGGGTCGGCCCCAGCGGAGGTGGCCAGGACGTCAGTCAGTCTCTGCAGGACCGGGCTATGAAGTCATGGAACCGCGGTTGAGGCGACTTCATGGAGGTCCTTGCACGTGGTCCCTGTCAGGAGAGAAGCCTCCAGAAGGAAGGATGAGGAGCAGTTGCGTTGCAAGGGGCGAGGGCGAGAAGTGGGCGTCAGTGGTCGGGGAGCAGCGTCATCGGGGTGCCAGGCGGAGCGAGGCCAGCGGTAGGGGTGCTGACCTGACCCTTGGAGGGCCGGGCATCAGAACTTCAGTGGGCCTCTCAGGTGTGTCCAAGCCAGTGTTAAGGGGGTTATGGGAGAGCCGCCTGTAGGGCGGGGTGCATGTGTGTGCCCGCAGCCCTCTGGCCTGAGGCTCACCCGGGGTGGGGAGTGTTGGGGGGTGGAGGAGAAGGAAGCAAGACGCCAGTTCCACACCCTTGGTAAGGGGAGGAGAGGGAAAGGGCTTGGGCTTGAGTCAAGTGTCATGGGGTTGGAAACAGGGCTCCAGGGCCAAGGCTACCGAGGTGCTGGGCCAGCAAACCAGGGCTGAGGCCAGCCATCGGGCTGCACCCACTCTGCAGGAAGCTGGGACTCATCGGGCCACCAGGTGCCGGGGCTCATCTCGGGCCACCAGACTCCCTGCCTTCCCTCCCCCGAAAGCGCAGGGCCAGGTTCAGCACAAGCTCAGCCCACAGGGGTGAGGCTGGCCCGAGGCTCGTCGTGGGTAACCAGCCCTGCTCAGGGCCAGGTCCAGGAGCCGTCCACAGCTGAGCGGGCGGGACGGAGGCGGGGAGAGGGCAGGCTGGCAACAGAGGCCCCTGGGAGCCAACTCCCGGTGCGGACGTTCAGGAAGGTCTGGGAGGTCCAGGCCACCGCCTCTCAAGTGTGGTGCCCGGACCAGTAGCATCAGCATCACCTGGGGATTCGTTAGGAATGTTGGTTCCCGGGGCCGCCCCGCATCTACTGAGAGAGCAACTCTGGCGTCGGGGCCCGGCAATCTGGGTTTTAATGAGCCCTCCAGGTGATTCAGATGCCGAAGTTTAGGAGCCATTCGTGGGCCTGGAGCACCAACGAGGATGCCAACCAGGAAGATTGGGGTCATCGTTTAATCCTTTACATTTTCTCCCCAAGCCACGCAAGTGGCAGATTTTTCAAAGATGTTCGCAGCTGTATCCAAAGCAATCGTCTGTATGAAAGGAGCCTTTTTTCCCCCCTTTTCAGGGATGTGAATTCATATCAGCAGATGAGTATCTCCTTTCGCCGGAGCTTTTGAATTATACAGGGCTGAGGGGGAGTCCAGGGGAGCAGATATTAACCAGACCTTGAAATCTATTTTTCCAAATGGATGCGTAGTCTTTATTTAAATAGAAAGCATTTCTGGTTAGATTTGGTGGCTCATTTGTAGGAAAACCAGTGAAAACCTGGCTTCTGGGAGTCTCGATGATTTAAGCCCGGTTAATATTAGCCGCCGGTTGAATCAGAGGGAGAAAATGGACAGATTCATTCTCCCGGGGGCAGGGAGCAGCGGGAGCTCCCAGCTGAGCCAAGAGTCGCCAAGTGTGCATCTGGGTGATTAATGGCACCAGGCCGCGGGGCCGTCCTGAGCGGTCCAGCCAGTGGCCTCAGGGACCCGGCAGCCTTGGGCTTGTTTGTCCGAAGCAGCTCCCGGAGCAGCACTGGGGACGAGCGCAGGAGGGCGGCTCAGGGAGGAGCCAGGCGAAAGCAGGCGTCTCCAGTTCCCTCCCGAGCCGAGCCTCCAGCCTCCTGCGCCATGAAAAAATGATGACTTGACTTCATTAAAGCCTTGTCATCTTCCCCCTACTGACAGCTTGAAAAGAGCACTCTGGCCTGAGCGGAATGGGATCCCAGAGGCCACCGGGGGGCTTGGGGATCACAGACTGAACTCTCAAAAGGAAGAATCCTTTCCCCCCCTCCCGGTGTTAGGCAAATGCTGATCCTAAGAATGAAGGGGGTGGGGGCAAATGTCTCCGGAGTGTAGGCAATCTGGGGGCACACGCAGCCCAAGCAAGAGACATCCGTCGTCAGGCCCCGCCCCTGCTCTGGCCTCTTAGAGGAGGGTCCCTGGTGCCAGTCGCTGTCCCCGAAGGGAGGGCGGAGGAGCCTTTACAGGTGCCACAACCAGCAAACCCATGACTAGCCTTGCCTGGGGTCGCAGCTTGTCTGACCCTGTCTTTCTGGTTTTGATCTGATCTCACTCCGGCCCACATGGTTCAGGTCCTGGATGTCTGGTGAGCACCTAGATGGCGGTGAGTGTGGTGGGCACAGCCCCACGCATGAGCCCCTGGATGCCTTCTTTGAAGGTGGTATCATCAGCTCCACTTGGCAAAAGCAGAGGTTGGGAGATGCGAATAGAGGCCATTTGTTCAAGGGGACCCCGGGTTGGTACCAAGTGTGGGGTACAGGCCTGTCTGACTCCGGGGGGGCCTTCGGGTCATTGAGCCACAGAAGAAGGCCTAGAGAGTTCCCACCTTGCCCCGAACTCCAGAGACTCGATGCCTTGCTGACTGCACCTCAGTCGGTTGATGGAGAGACCAGAACAGAACCCCGATCTCAGTCACTCATCCACCAACTTAAAAAATATTTTCTAAAAAAAAAAAAAAAAAAAAGGAAAGAAAAAAATTTTCTACCTTCTAAAGAAATTTTTTAGGTAAGATATGCATGTGATTAAAAATAAATCAAGTAACAACAGGCTTCTAGGGGATAGGAGCAGTCCCTGAATGGCTTCACCGACTCTCTCACACATTTCTTTGACTTAACTTTAAGTCTGTTTCTCTACGTTTATGCCTCTACTTCTATTTTGTGATTTGTGGGTTGGGAGACCGTAGCTTTCTTACGGTGGCTCCCCTCATCCTCGCCCCCCACCCCCATCTTACCATTTATGGGGTGATAAATATACTGAGGATTTTACTTAGATGAGCGATCAGAGTTCATCGCAGCCATATTTTCCTTCTTGAAATTTTGCTTTTCCTTATACTTGCTAGTATTTTCCTTGCATTCCTCTCTACACATGTATCTTTAAACCTAAAAAAACCAATCAGATCTATCATCTGCACATCATCAGTTTTTACTGAAATTTCATCATGTCACATATTTTATCAGCCCTCCCCCCTTTTTTATCCTTAGACCTCCACTGTAAGGAATTATTTCCTCTCACTTCCAGGTGTTCTGGTTAATGTGTGGGCCTCCTGCACAGCTATATTCCAGAGACTTCTTTTACTCCCATCTTGGGTTGGATCTACCATTTCTTAATTGTCCATCTTCCTCTTTCTTGGAATGCTCCCTAATGTTGCTGGAACACACCCTCCAGGAGCTTCTTTTTTTTTTAATTTTTTTTTTTTAATTTTTTTAAATTTTTCCTCCAGGAGCTTCTTAAGGAAGGATGCATGAAGGGTCATTAGTTTCCAAGATTTTGTGTTTGAAAATGTTTTTATTTTGTTCTCCCATAATTTCTAGTGTGGCTGAATATAAAATTTAAGGCTGACAGTAATATTTATTTCAAAATGCTGTTGCATTCATTATTTCATTGCCTTCTGGCTTCTGGATCTGTGCTTGGGAAGGTAAATGCCATTCTGATGATCTGTCTTTTGCGTAAAATTGTTTTTCTCTTTGTAATCTTTTAGAGTCTATCCCTTATCCCTGATGTCCCGAAAATTTATATATAATCCCTGAGATAGAAGATGCATGCTAGTTCCAGGAAATATTCTTAACTCCGTTCTTTGACAATTTCTTCTTCTTTCTCTGTTCTCTCTTCCTAATTTTTCTCTTTGTCAGATATTGGATTTGCTGATTGGTCATCTAAGGCACTTGTATTTTCTTCTGTAGTTTCCATCTTTTTGTTCTGCTTTCTAATCAATTTCATTATCTTCATCCTCCAAGGCTTTTATAGAATTGTTGTATTTTTTTCTCTTCTATTCTTAATTTCTAATAGTTCTTTCTTGTTCCCTAATTGTTCTTTTCTTAATGAACCCTATTCTTCTTTAACAGAAGAAGTACCTTTTCTTACGGCTCTGAGTGTCCTGATTCAATGTGATTTTAAAGTTTTCTTCTGAGTCCTGCATTATCTCTATTTTCTTCAGTTCTTCCCTCCCCTTTTTGATATAAGAATTATTAAAAAAATTTAAAAAAACTTTTTTTGTTATTTCTATGTTATGTTGGTGCATTTTTTCAAGTGGCTGGTAATCCTTTGTGCCCGTTCATGAAATAGGTACTACATAGATGTATGTACTCTGTATGTGGGACCGAGGCGGGATTAACAACTGGTAGGTTTTCACCACAGGGCGATCAGATGCAAAACTGTCTCTTTTGGAAAGTCTTATATGGCAATAGCTAAGTCTACTCTTTGGGGTCATTCCACTTACCCAGAAAACAATCTTTAATCTCCTGTCTAGTTGGCATAGTCTTGGCTTCTAAAAGGCCAGACATGGGACATGGAAGGGGATATCACCTTTCCATGTGCAGCTTTAAAAAATATTTTTTATTGAGGCATAATTCATGCAAAGTAAAATGTAAAAATCAGAACTGTATGTTAAATGAATTTTTATATTTTATATAAAGATAAGTTGCCTTCATTCCTCAATCATGCACAGATTAATTCCTGAAAACAGAAATTAATTACCTGACTGTAATACTTCTTGTACCTGGCTCCCAGGTACAAATATTGTTGTATCTAGCTCCTAGCCTCCCCTTCCCCTACACCCAATACCCCTGAATCTTGTCCTTTCCCATTTTCCTTCTCCAGAGAGTAATCTTCTCCTCACCCACTTCCAGGGTATAGCTGTAATGGATGGAGCCTTGACTTCTCTTGGCGTAAGCAAAAATATTGTTGCATATAACTAGAGGTTCAAAGGTAAGGAGAGCTCTGGATAGAGTATGGATCAGTGGTGCCATGTAGGATTTAGGGGTTTTTAGACTCTTTGTTTTGCTCTTCTCAACATCTGGTTCAAGCGAGCTTCCTTCATGACCATGAAATTGTGCTACAAGAAATGAGCAATGCTTTTACTCCTCAAATTGAGGTCCTTGGACCAGCCACATTAGTACCACCCAAAAGCTTGTCATAAATGCGGAATCCAAAGGCCCTATCCCAGACTTACCAATAAGAATCTGCATTTTAATAAGATCCCCACATGATTCATAATGCACATGAAAGCTTCAGAAGTACTCAGCTATACACTTCCATATCCAACTGAAGAAAGTGAGAGAAAAATCTCTCTCCTAGAGCTTTTCTTCTATCATATTGGGTGAGTCTGGCTCATGAGCCCACCCCTAGAGCCCATGTGAACTGTCCTCTGCTGACTGGTTCTGACCAATCATGTTTCATCTGCTAGACCTGGGATCGGGTCTCCCCTTGGAGCATGTGCCATGTGGAGGAGGAGGTGGTTTGCCAAAGGCAGGGATCTATTAGGAAGGAAGAGGCGGAAATGTAGGCAGATTCCACACATCCCACCAGAGAGTTTTGCTTGCTGTGTGTGTCCCTGTGGGTCTCTTTGTGCAGCCCTGAGCTCCGCCTCTGC
Organism: Canis lupus baileyi; assembly: GCF_048164855.1. Taxonomy (NCBI): domain Eukaryota; kingdom Metazoa; phylum Chordata; class Mammalia; order Carnivora; family Canidae; genus Canis; species Canis lupus. The sequence continues at coordinate 8,741,210 of NC_132850.1, forward strand.
TCTCTGTGGCACCCGGTGCCTCCAAGCCCTGACCTGTCCAGGGGCCCCTCAGGCGGAGCACATGAGCTGTCCTATCTCTGCTCGTATGGTAACCACATCTGGAGGGACTTGCAGGTGTAGCTTCCTCCTCCCTGATAAAACACCTATCATGCCTCCTTGTGTTTTACATCCTCTAAAAATCGTTGAAATCTCTTTTTTTTGTTGCTCTTTTCCTCCCTATTCTCTCTATCTTTTAAAAGATTCTATTATTATTTCAGTGGGCTCTGGAAGGAGAGGAGAGGGTGTTCAATCCATCATCTTCAACCAAAAGACTTCGTTTGGGGTTGATAGAGACCCTCTGCCGTACCACTTTTTTCTGATCTCTTTCTTTCCTAAGAAGAAGCCAAGCAGAGTGGCAAGCTGCCTGGCCACAGACCAGCAGGGGCAGCATCGGAGCGAGGGAAGGACCCAGCTGAGGGCAGGTACCTGAGTGCAGGATCATGACTGTGAGAACCAGCCGAATGGCACCGCCCCAAGGGCCCTGAAGCACTGCACTGGAAGGCCGATGCTTACCTTCCTCCACCTCTCTGCCTTGTTTATCTCAAAACCGCTCTGCTTTTCAAGTTGCTTCAACAAAAAGGAATGTTTAAATAAATGATAGTTAAATACGTATAAAGAGGAGCACGACTCACCTATTAAAGTGACAATGTCCCTGTCTACTGATATGGAAGGCCTCACACAATATATCGTTGAGGTTGGGGTGGGGGGAGTGGATTTCAAAACAACAGGTAGAGTACATGCCTACTTTTGTCAAGTGTCTATTTGTACCCTATTTGTCTAGTGTCTATTTGTCTCAGATGTCACCAGCCTGTGAAAACATATTTCAACTAATACCGTAAGTTACAGAGGCTCCAAATCTTGGTTTCACTCGATGGCAGGAGCAGAGCCTCCCTCAAAGGGTCATCTAGTCATTTTTCAGAATCCTCCAGGGCACACATTGTTCGGCCTCCACTTCCCTGCAAGCGCCAGGATATGGGCCTGGCGTCCTAGTATCTGAGACTGGTGACCTGCTGGCCGCCCCCCGGCTCCCCCAGGCTGGCCGTAAGAGGGCCACCACTGTCCTTCTCTTTATCCTTCTAACTCCAGCCCGGGAGAGCTCTTCCCTCAGTTATGCAGCACAGCTGGCACCCGGGCCCTCTGACTTTTCACTGGATTTGGGGAACCTTCCCTCAGAGCAAAACTGCCAAGTCCCATCAGAAATGGCTGCTTTTGGTCTCACAGCCCAGGCCCATCCCCGGGCTCCCCCAGGGCCTCTCACTGCCTTGCCACCACCTCTACCAAGCTGCAGGCCGGCCCGCTCCCCACCGGAAGTCTCTGTGCTGCCCGGGCCTGCAAGGTGCACCCAGTTGCCCTAGGACCCGGGGAGAGGAAGGCAGGCCTTGCTCTTCCCCTCTGAGGCTCACCTGCAAGGCCCTAGCTTGCCTTCTGTCTCAGGATCACTCTTCCCTGGCTGACCGCACAAATGCTCGTTTCCCCTTCAGTGAGCTGGGCGGGCCCTGTCTAATGGCCTCCAAGTGGACACCGGCATCGAGAACAACAGTTGGTCATCCGTTTGTTCCCCCAGAGCCGCAGGAGGGACGCATTCGCTTAATGTGTTGTTCGAAGGGTTTTCCCAAAATAAACAGTTTGCTCAACGCTAGTCTCGATCACTTTCTGGACAAAAACTGTATCAAAGCTTTAACCATCAAGGTTGAAAAAAAAAAAAAAAAAGCCAAAAACCTTAGGTCCAGAATTTCAGCTAGGCATTTATTTTTAGATGTGCATGTAGTAGAGGTGGCAGGTTTGCCCCAAAATGTGACAAAGTGTGGTTATTTCAGAATAGTGGGACAGAGAGTCATTTTTCTTAATTTTTCCTTTGGCCTATCTGCTTTTCTTAAAATAAACATGTATTATTTGTGAAATATTTTCAAAGCCAAAAAAAAAAAAATGAGAAACCACAATGTTCATGCTCCTTCAATCAGATCCTTAATAAAGATGCTAAACGCACTGGTTCCGGGCACTGCCCACGTGCCCCTAAGGAAGCCCGTCACCATCACGTTTCCCCATCAGTCAGTTGTGCAGCTAATTCCTGTCATTACCCTGTCCCAGCAAAGGTGAATGCATTTTTCAAGAAAAGACCAGCACCAGTTGACCTGTGTTCTAGAATCTGAACAGGAAAAGGGCCGCTGAGAGGGAAACGGTTTTCTCTGATGGTGCCTGCGGTGGGCCCCGCTGCCACCCCATCCTGGGAAGAGCCACTACTGGAAGCCACAAAGCCCTAAGCAGAGGACCAACCCCGGCAGGCTCGGGGCTGTCACAAGCAGGAGGCCAAGTGGGGGTGGCCCAGGTTCCAGGAACAGAGCTGGGCCTCATCAGGCGTGATCACAGGAGGCCGAAGGAGGCCCCCGGTGCTGCCAAAGGGTGGTCAGGACCTGGGGCATCAGGAACAGAGCCCATGAACTCTCTGAGCCCCTAACTCTGTGTTGCTGGGACTCGGGTCATGGAATCAGAGGGCAAGGCCGATGGTGCTTAGAGGCTCCTGCCGGGCTCCCGCTCCCAGCCTCTTTAGGTGAGCGGCTCGGGAAAGTGTACCCTGGCTCTGTCACTGGTGGCTCAGGACCTCGGCCCCTCAGGGCGTCACCCTGGCAAAGGGTAGGTGAGAGTGCAGCTACCTCCTTGGAGCAGGACCCCAGCACAGCCAGCGAGTGGGGTTCAAGGCCCTTCCCACCCTCCTCCTCCAGCAGAGGGGCTGGTTGAGCTCAGGGTCCACCAGGCCGGCCACAGGGCAGGGGTGTAAGCCCTGGCAGAGCAGTAAGGCCGAAGCTGACCCGGGGACTGCGCTGCGGGGCCGGTGGCTATGGGAGGGCAGGTGACCAGGAGCCCTCGGAGGCGAGGTCTGTCCCTGTGAGTAAGGAAGGGGTGTCTGGGCACTCTTGACCCCAGCGTGAACGCGTGAGGAGCAAGTCCATCTCTACCGTGTGGGGTGGCCAGGGCTTCCTCCTGACGTGTCTTCAATGCTGTGCACCCGCGGGGCTGACCCTGATCTGAGCCGGGTGACCCCACGCCACCCCCGCGGGACAGGGCGCGCCCTCAGCCTCAGCCCAGGAGGAAGCAGGTGCAGAGACGGGAAAGTGTCCCGCCCAAGTGGACGGCCAGTTCCAGCAGGCTCGCGGGGTCTCCCTCAGTCCTCACTTCCCCAGGCCGGGAATTAATGACACCTGAACGGAGCTGCCCCAGGAGCTGGGCGGTGGGGGGTAGGGAGGACACACTTGCTGCCCCGGCCCTGCCCCCTGCAGGGACCATTCTTTCTCTGGCCTGGTCACAGCGTCCCACTGGGGGCACTGGGTCCTTGCACCCGAGGGCATCCCAGTCCCAGCAAGCTTGGCCAGAGGGCAGGACCCCTGGGAACAGTCCCCAACCAGCCCTGGAGAGGATGGGTAGCTACACACGCACGTTCTTTGCCCTCAGGTGTGGCAGCTCTGTCACTGCCTCTGTCACTGTGCACACTGTCCCCCGGGGGCTCCACGATGGGCTGAGCCTGATCGTCCACACCATAAAGTGTGTTGGCCTCCTCGTCTCCCCTATGGGGCTCCTCACTCGCACCCAGGACAGTGTTTCTGGTAAATGACGGGCTCCCGATCCCTGTCGCAGAGTTGGGTTCTGGGGGCCCAGCCCCGCCACCTGTTCCCTGTAACACCTGACCCTCAGGGCCTCGCAGGCCCCGCCGTCAGAGCCGGCCTCTTCCTTTGCAGGTGCATTCTCAGGGGTGCGGGAGGGGGTCGGACGCACAGTTTCCGGGGACCTGTCGGCTCCGTCCCGGAGCTGAAAGAACAGTCCAACGATGCGCTGTTGGAAGCGGCCGCCACCTTCGTCCTCACAAGGCAGACGCAGCAGCGTCCCCATCTCCGCTGGTCTCCTGGAAGCAGCAGTCCACGTCTGATCGAGGCCGTCCGCCGACGGCGCGTACACACGACGGGGCAAACTCTGCCTCTGCCATTGGACGTCTCTCAAAAAATAATAAATAAATCTTAAAAAATAATGCAGCTGCCGGTGGTTTGACCAGCAAAAGATGAGTTCGTTTGCGAAGAGCAAAGAATTGTAAATCTGGACAAGCAAGCCAAGGCAAAGCCACGGGGAAGTCCAGCAAACGAAGGATGAGGAACATTCCTTAATGGAGAAGAAGGAGCAAGTGGGGGCGGAAGAGGGGGGGACGTGGTCTTGAGCAAAAGTCCATGAGAAAAAAAAAAAAAGCAAGAGTTCAGGGTGACAGTTTGTCATTGGCTCAATCACGGGAGTCACATGGTATAGACGTCCCCGTGGGGCCGGTGTTTGACGGCTCTTTGCTGCGGAGAGTCTGTGGTTATAGGGTCTGCAAGTGACAATTTTTCCTATAACGGACATGACGTGTCACCCCACCTTCCCTCCCAGCCTCCTGGGGTTGCTTCAGCGAGCTTTCCCTTGATGAACCGAACCGCTCGCACGTCCCTCCTGTCCCCCTAGCGAGCCTCCGGGAGCCCGTGCCTTCTCTTCAATGGCTGTGGGGTCTTCCCGCCGCTGCTCTTGGCTGTCGCCACCCCGGTCGTCAGGCCCCTGTGCTCCTCGCCTCTCGCTGCTGTGTGAACCCGTCTTGCCCTCCATGGCATGAGTTCTCCTCGTGTCCCCACCTTCCTACTGGCCCTAAAATCATGGGTCCGATTGGCCTTGTCTTCAAGGAACTTGGGGAGAGTTTATCCAGGGCTCGGTTTGAGGATAGTACCACACCCGACCCGACATACTCTCTCCAAATTTAGCCTAAAACACCTACATTTTATTTTATTTTATTTTATTTTATTTTATTTTATTTTATTTTATTTTATTATTTTTTATTCTATTTTATTCTATTCTATTTTATTGTATTTTATTTTATTTTATTCTATTCTATTCTATTCTATTCTATTTATTCTATTTTATTTTATTGTATTTTATTTTATTTTTAACACCCTCATTTTAAAATACCTTTCTGTTTAAATAAAAACAACACATCCATTGGCAGATACGTATTTCTAGATCTAGTTAATCCCCGACCCCAGAACTCCTACGTAAACCTAAGGCCCAGGGAGTGAAGATACTCTGGTCCCAGGATTCCCAGCTCTGCGCCTGGGTCTTCTGACCTCCCGTTGGGTTGGGCCAACAGTAGGCCAACGCCAACAGTAGGCCAACACCTCCTACGCCAGTAGGAGGTCCCAGGGAAGGGGGAAAGGAAGGGAAGGTCCTATTTCCCCTATTTCCCCTATTTCCCTTACTTCTCTCCTTGTGGAGTCATCGTGAGCTAGCAGACACCACAATGAAATGGTGGTGGACACCACACCACAAATGAAGACCACAGACCTTTCTGCCTCCAGACTCCTCTGCGTGTCCCTTCCTCTCCTTCCTTCAGGTCGGGGGTCCCCATGCCATCTTTCATGGGGTCCCTGCACCTTGCCCACCCCACTTGTGAGCTCTCCTCACTTGCCCAAGAGGAGCATGCCCCCTATATTCTGCAAGGACCCTCAGAATGCCCCCTATATTCTGAGAGGCGTCAGAAAAAAAAAAAAAAAAGAGCATCAGCGTGTGGACATTGACCTAATAGGTAGACAGACAGGTGAGCAAGGCCGCGGCTGGCACGACTCCACGCACCCCGCTTGTTTCCCATGGTTTCATGAAATTGCGCACAGAAACCCCTAACCTTGGAAATTCTGGAGGCCACCCTCTCAGCGCCCCCTCCCTCCCTGGGAGCTTTGCTGCCCGGTGCGCTTCGGGGGCCTCGTCTTCATCCTTCGAAGTGGCACGACCCCTTAGGCCCTTGGGAGACACAGATCCCGTGGGAGGGGACGGGACCCGGGCGTCGCTAGCGAGATTGCGTCTCCGCCTTTCCGTGATCACTCAGGGCCTTCCACACACAACAAGAAAATGGCTTTCAGCGTTTTTCTCTTTATTTGTAGCTCCTTTGCCTATAGATAATGTCAGTTTTCAGAGAAGGAGCATCCTGAGCCCTGGAACGGGGGAAGAGTGTGCACTTTTGGCATTTTTATAACACTTAACAAAATGAATGGTTCTCAGTTAGCATTTTCAATCGATTTTATTTTCTTCCTTGTATGTCTGCATGAAAAGTTCTTTTCTCAAGACTTTTTTCTTTTCTCTCTCTCTCTCTCTCTTTTTTTTTTTTTTCTTAAAACCAGAATTGCTGTGAGTTATCCCAGGGGCCTGGACTCTGGCTGGAGGTTGTTTGTGAAATTGGCATTTCTCTTTTTAAAAATGTAACTTTTATTTCAAAAAAAAAAGAAAAAGAAAACTAAATAAGCCCATTGTGATAGCTTTACCAGAGATCAGGGCAGGTTTTCAATAAATATTAGCTTTCATCTCGGGAGGCCTTGGAGGGGTGTTTCAACATCATGAGGCGCGTGGGCCTTGGGGTTTGGGATCCCGTTCTGAAGATCCTGGAAAGGGCCGTCGCATTTGTGGTCACGCGGGCGGAGGGTGGCCTGAGGCCGCGGGTGCCTGGAGCCGTGGGCCGGTCCCTGGCGGGCTGGATGGTGTCTCCCAGGCGGAGGCCTGCTGCTCTGGCCCGGCCTGGCCACGGGGGGCTAACTGGGCTCCGGGGTGCTCTGCGCCAGGGGAACCCGGCGGCCGCACACTGGCAGCCTCCACCCGGGGGAGGGTGAGGGCCTCAGTTTCTCCACCTGGAGGCCAGTGTGTCCACCAGGGAGGCGACCTTGAACGTCACTGAGCCGAGGCCCCGCCGACTGTACTCCCTGGATGCTCCCCTTTCATTGTCGCCCCGCTTTGACCACAGATGGGGACGTGGCCCTGCGACAGCATAGAACAACGGTCCACACGATCACTCTGCTGCACTCAAAAAAAAAAAAGAAAAAATTTAAAGTTCGACCTATTTTCGGGGCGGGGATTGTGAATCTGAGTTGCCAGCTGTTGGGTCTCGGGAAGGACTGCCTTTGTTCTGAAGCCACGGCCTCTCTGCTGAGCTGCTGAAGTGTCCGCGAAATAATGGCAATCATGGATGCTCAAGAAGACTCTTGTTCGCCAAAATAAAAAATAGATATATTGTAAGTCACGTTTTCTAGAACCTGCTGTAGAGGGTGCAGGGCTTTGGGCTTCTGTGGGGTCCCGGGGAGGGTGACGAGGGGGGGCCCGGGGTGGTGGCCGAGTGCGTGGCCGTCCTCAGCTTTACCTCAGGGTAAAGCGCCACGAAGCTGCCCGCGGCCCCAGACTTGCCGCCCGAGCTGGCTGAGCACCTACTGTGTGCAGCCCTGCCCCAGCTCGCCTGCCGCCCTCCTGCGGCTCACAGAACCAAGGACCCAGGTGCCATGGGTACGAGGCTCCACCCTCAGATGGGGAGAGGGATGCCGAGAAAGGCCGAGGCACCTGGAGCAGGGGCAGCTGTGCTTTAGGGCCTGTGTCCCCAGAGGAGCCGGTGCCTCCTAGGGGTCACCACGGGGCGCAGCCTGCACCTGGGCCCGTTTCCCCAGTGAGCGGCGACAGGTTGGCCTCCGGAGCTGAGCTCCTGGCGCACGGAGCCTCCTTCCCGAGATGGGACAGCTCACCTGGCTCATGGGTCTGCCGTGAAGTGAGGACCGTGTATGCCGGGGCCACGTCGGGACGGCGCACGGAGCCCAATTTAGCAAAAGCGGTCCTCTCGGGTGCGGATGCGATCTGTGATTGGAATCAGAGCATCTCCATGTGGGGCATCCACAAGCCCTGCACACGATGGCTGGGCGCACTCGCCGGTGGCTCGTGTGTCGCTCAGTGCGGCCTCGGTGGCACCTGGGCCCCAGGTGACCCCCTGCCAAGGAGCCCAGCACCTGCCCGTCGGATGCCTCCACCACACTTAGGATGACAGCCTGACGCCATCCGTGGATGGAGGGGCAGGCACTGAGGAGCACACCCCTCCCTGCCCCCCAAACCTCTTCAGGCGTCGGCGAGGACCGTGGGGCTGTGCCGCTGGGGCTCCGTCCAGGCCATGGGCTGAGGTGTCTTGATGCACAACACAGGCGATGCTGCCACGAGTTGCCCAGGAATGAGTTAAGGGACGGCTTCTTTGGAGAGAAGGTCACGCCTTGTTTCCTAGGGAGGGAGCAGGTGGAAAACAGGCCCGGCCGTAGTCCCTTGGAGGAAGGCCCCCTGCACAGAGCCGTGGAGCCTGGGAGCAAGGGCTGGAGCCATGTCCCCGGGACAGGGGCCAAGGCCACGTGATCAGGCGTCCAGGAGGAGTTGCAAGCAAGTGCGCAGGAGGTGGGTGTCGGGTGCGGGGCCAGAGGCGCGCTGTGCACCGGACGTGGGATGTGCCCATTGCCAGTTCCTGTGTCCCCTGGGCACCAGGCACGGCAAGGGTCTGGCTGTGGACCTGCCACAGGTCACGGGGGGCCTGGTGGCTGCACAGGGCCAGGGTGGGGGGTCCCGGACTCCTCCTGGTGGAGGCCGGGGTGCGGCCTGCAGGTCAGGGCCCCCTGGGGGGGCGGCGGCGAGGTGAAGACCTGGCGGCCTAAGGAAGCTCGGGCCACGCTGGGTGTGCTCTGGGCTCCAGCTCCCGGCAGGTCTCACCCTCAGCACGTGTGTCGCCTTCTAGTCTCAGGCTGGCGACGCCTGGACCCAAGTGACAGGCACGTCACGCCGGCTGGGGGCCCAGCAGGGGCTCTCAGGGACTCTGACAATGTCACAGCAGGTGGTTTGGGGCAGACCTAGGGCCGACACGCGTGAGGGGTGGCTGTTGGCAGGCTCTGTGTCACCTGCTGATCACACGACGCTCCTTCCCCTCCTCTGGCCCCTGGGACACCCAGCACGAGGCACCCCCCCTCACCCCCCGAGCGAGGTGGGGAACCAGGGCAGTTGGGCAGGTGGTTCAGGCAAAGGCCCACACTGTGGCCACCGGGATGGGGACCCGCCAGTGGCATCTCCCCTCCGGGAGCCCTGCCTTCTCGATTCCAGCTGCTTTTTGAAGAAAACCCAGACCTTTCGTGCTAAAGTCGACTCCGGGGTTGGCGCGGCCGGGCCTTCCCCGCCCTCCCAGGATGGGCGCTGGACGCAGAAGGGTGGGCGGGGCTGCGAGGACAGCCAGGGCTCAGCCAACACCCGGAGGAGTGGCTGCAAGCACAGAAATCCCCACCGGGCACCTCGGCTCAGCCCTCCACGGGCAGGGGCTCTTGCGGGTCCCACTCCTCGCCTTCCTGAGGAGCAGCTCACCGACCTGCCCAAGGAGGCCACGTCCACACCAGCCCTGACCCATTCTGAGCCCCCGACCCCGGTCCTGGGGCAGTGTCTCCAGCCAGAGAGGCCCGGGCTCAGGCTATATTTCGGGGCCTCCTCCTCCACCTGGGCACCCCGGCCTCTGCCTTGGGTCTCAGTAATCCTTTGCATGTCCTGGTGCATCTAGAAACAATGCTCATCATGGAACAATCTTCTTCGTCTTCTTCTTCTTCTTCTTCTTCTTTTTTTTTTTTTGCAATCTTCTTTTTTGGTTGATGGAGGGCCATGCAAGACGGGCAGATGTCCCTGCACCCGTGTCAAGCCTCAGCATGCGGGTAGTTGCCATACTCCGAGGAGGCAGCCGGAGTGCTGGGCCTCAAAATCCATCCTAGGCCCACAGGGTCCTGGGCAGCGTGGCTAGGCCTGGATCCACCTGCCTGTGGGGTTCTCTCCCGGGCTGGGTGGGTTGGGCTGGCTCGGGGCCTGGATGGGCCGAACCTGCAGGGTCATCTGAGTCTAAAGATAAGTGGGAAGGTGGCAGGCAGCAGGGCACAGACGGCAGGCTGCTGGCTGGTTACACAAGTCGGGACTTGAGCCAGTGTCAGCAACTTCTCATGCCAGCGTTTGCCAACACTCCCGGCGTGTCATACCCTCATGACACAAAGGAGTCATCCCAGACTCCCTCCTGCTCCTAACTCGACAGACTGCGTTGGTTGAGCTTATTTCTGGTCGTCTTTTTTGTTTGCTAATTCTGGAGGTGTCCGTTTGCTGCTGCAAAAATACAAATCCTTTTACTAGTATGATCAAATTTAACTCAATATGACAATCACCAGCCTGATGCAAGCATTTCCTCTTTCTCATCCACGAGGTCTCATAGGGGATTAATGTGAAAGCACGCCGTGTCTTTGGAGCTAGGTGCTGAGCCTGAGCGGGGGCCGTTAAACTCCCACGTGGCCGCGACCAGTGGTGTGCACACAGGAGGAGGATGCTGTGTCAGCCCAGCAACCAGGGGACCCGTCCACAGGTTGGAACCGCCTCCCTCGTGCTTTCAATCTTTAGCTCTCAGACCCAGGTCCCTGGCCGCTGGCACTCACACCTGCTCTGGGCCCTGCCGTTGGGTGGATCCTCCTATCTGTGTGTGTGTGTGTGTGTGTGTGTGTGTGTGTTTCAAAATCCAGCTTTGGCTTTGTTCTCAGCTTTGTACAGTCTTTAGGTCTTGACGTTCTCTGGGGTCTCAGGTAAGAAATCCCATTCTTCTCTTGCATTCACAAGGTCAGAACTGCTCGGAGCCTCTGTCTGTCTGTGGATCTTCTGGGCTATTGGAGGTGGAAAAAGAGCACAGACTTGGGAGTTGAATGAGCATGACGTTGAAGCAAGGCTGGGCCTCCTTACCGTCCCCGGGATGGGGCACAGTCCCCTACCCCCTCGATGGGCGTTAAGAGATGCTATGCCCAAACAGATGTCCCCACCATCCTGCTGTCGGGGCTTCACTCTGGTGGGTAACGGGATTGAGAGGGTTGGGTTCTTGGTTACCCGAAGTAATGGGCATCCTCTACTTTCATCAACTTAGTGTTCCTTTCCCCCTTATTGTGACCACATCGTTTTCCCACTTATCAGTTGCTGTATAACAAATTCCTCTAAACAACCACATTCTGTAATGTCTCACGATTCTGTAGGTTGACTGGGCTCATCTGGGCAGCTCTTCTGCTCCCGGGATTGGCTGAGCTTGACCTGAGGCTTGATCTGGCTGGGAAGTCCAAAGTGCCCACTCACATGCTCGTCGCTGGTTCTGGCTGGGAGCGGGGTGCTCCCCTGGGGCTGTGGGGCCAAGCACCTGGCTCTCCTCCGCAAGGCCCCTCTGCATGGCGTAGGCTTCTCATAGCACCCTGGCTGGGATCCGGTGCCTGAAAGCAGAAGTTGCAAGTCTCTTAAGCCCAGCCTTGTAGTAAGATAGCACCAAGTCTGCTATGTCTTATTGTCGGAACAAGTAAAAAATCAGTCTGGATTTGAGGGAAGGAGAAGTAATGTCCACCTCTCAATGGCAGGCATGCCAAAAACGTTTTGAGCCTCTTGTCTACCATACTTTCCTTTGGAAAACTGCCTGGTGGGGTTGCCAGGCAGAGGTCTTAGCCCCCTGGCCACGAGAATGGACAATTGGTCCAGGTTTGGACAAAGTTCTCTGTCCATACTTCCATCCCCACAAGCCCTGCCATGGCGGTTGGCCCAAGAATGGGCATGTGACCCAAGCTGAGTCACCCACACTTCTTCCTTGGGATCTAATACGTGGGCAACAGAGGAGACAAGTTTGTGCCTTTACTGTGGCGCGGGTCACTGGGATGATGTGACCCGAAGCTCTCCTCAGCCAGAGTGCGGCTCCAAGCCATCCATCATGAAAGCTCATTAGCCTACGGCAACCGTGAAGCAAATGTCCAAATAGCAGGAGAGAGAGAAAGAGCGTGGAGAGACCTAGGGAGAGAACGGGGAAGATAAAGAGGAGAATAAACACGATGATGACGGTGTCGTTTGTTGAGACCTGGAGTCCCCAGACTTTCAGTTACAGAAAGCCAACAAATTCTCAACTTCGCTAAGGCTAGTTTGACCTAATTTCTATCACCGATGATCCAAAGGGTCCTGACGAGGAGGACGTCACTCAGTAAGCGTCGATTCTGCATCTAGAAAATAGTAGCAATTGTAGCCAGAATTTACTGGGCTTCGACACAGGGCCCGGTGCTGTGCTAGACACATTCCATGCTTTTCTTCAGTCAGTGTTCATCGGAACCCCAAGGAGCGTGGATACAACGGTGCCTGTTTTACGGGCAAGGAAGCTGAAGCTCAGGGAGTTGCGGATCCCTCTCCATGAGTAAACGGTGTGGTCATGCTTCCAACGTTTTGACCAACCAAACCTTTATTCAGCTCACTACTCTGCATTGCCTCGGGTTGGTATACAGACCAGCCAGACCGGGACTGGCTAAGGTTGGCGTGACATCTGGGACAAGGGACAGGCCTAAGGACATTGTGAAAAAAAAAAAAAAAAAGGAAGGGGGGATCTTGGTCCCTGTAAGCTCTCCTTCTCTGGGACATAGCTTCAGGATCACTAATTCACGACAGCAGGATCGGGTCATAGATAGTTCTCAATCTCAACATTTTTGGAAAGGAACATCTCTTTACGTTTCTGGTCCCAACAGACTGCAGTTATTGAGGACGAGGAGAGGGAATCGATAGGGTGACCCTCACCCTGGCTCCGTGGCGGGGGGCGGGGGAGGACTCACCAGCTTCTGGGACCCGAGTTCCCAGGGTCTCCTGCTCTGAGTTCTCAGCTCTCCTGTGGGAGTCACGTCCCATCTGTTGTTTGCAAGTCACTCTGACAATCGTCAACCAGATGGGTGTCTAACAAGGAGTGGGCATAGCAGAGCAGATTAGGGCCGTTTTGGGATTGGACTGTTTGCCAAATGCAAAAACAACTTCTCTACTCTCGTCCCAAACATTTATCCTTATACCTATTACCCACAGGGGTCAGCTCAAGGCCAAGGCGCGGGAGCTGTCAAACGTCTGGGGAGGAGGAGAGCCGCGCTTTTCCGTACTATTTACCGGGCACCTACAATGCTCCAGACTTGACCAGCAGTGAACCTTGGATGCTGCTTCTTTTATCCGGGGTTTATTATCCAAAATCTTGTCCCTAGGCTGCTAGCCCTCTAGCCCCGGGCAAAGAATTCTGCAGAATTCAATTTGCTTCCTGATGGAAATGGACTTGAGGGCCTCGTGAAATATATAAACGAGCGCACACCTGACACGTGCAACATACCTTTTCCTGTCATTCCTGACTCGGCCCGGGCCCGGCTCACACCGGACCTGAGGTCCCAGAGACGCACAGGCTGCCCTAAAACCTCACTGGCAGGGTTGGCTCCCTGGTGCTGGAAATGATCCCCCTGCCTTCCGCCCGCCTCCCGCCCCCATTTCACAGCCCAGGGTCGCTCACTGCCCTCAGAATGACCTTCAGGGTGCCAGGTACCTGGAGCAGCTCTTCCTTGCCAAGAGCTGTAGCTCCCAGAAACCATTAGCACTAACTGACCACGGGAGGGGCCGCTCCCCATTTGAGTGAGAAGAGTGCGGACCAGCCTTGTCTTTTGAGGAAAGCATCCTTTCTGGGCAATCTGGGAAAGTGGCTTTTGGACCCAGAAGGCTGCTGGGACGCTGGCCTTCTTCTCAATCCTGGTGGCCCCTCTGCTAGAGCTGGACCCTGCTTTCGGGCCTTTCCTGTATCTCCCAGTCCATGCAAGTCGCTCAGGACTCTGGAGGCCACCCCTCACCCTTCCTCGTCCCATCCCCTGTGGACTAGAGGACTTAGAAACCAAGGCTGACCTTGAGCTGGCCCCATGTCCTTGGATGTATGATTAGAAGGATCACAGCCACCTCTACTGTCTTCCAAGACCACGTCTTCCTGCCCCAGAAGGTTGCCTGCAGCCCCCACTAGCCCCCACTGACCCCACCTGCTCGCAGCTGGGGCTGCTCACACGTGCCAATTAGGAAGGTGAGACCAACCTGGGGAGTTTCGTTTTCTACCCAGACTGTGCTCCCCGCTCCCCGCTCCCCGACACTTGCCCTTAGAAGCCTCTGCATCACTGAGGTGGGAGGTAGGGCAAGCTAGGAGCGGGGACACACGCACCAGGGGAAGGGTCTGGGGCTGGGACAGAGAATGTGCCAAATGACCTCCCCCCGGGGAGAGGCATCAGCAAGGAAGGAAGGTCAAGCGGACACTGCGAGCAGCCTTGGACAGGCTGACCCTGGAAATGGAGCGGCTACCTGGGCGTAGGGAAGCAGACCCAGAGGGGCTGCGGCGGGGGCCTAGCCGGCCAGCAGGTGCACCTTGCCCGCCCCCCCCCCCCCCCGAGCAGGGCTGGCTGTGGGCCGGGCGTCGGGGAGCTTTGTCGGGAGAGCAGCGGTGCCGGCGCCCGAGGAGGGAGGCTGGGCCCAGCCACCACCGCCCAGCCCTGCTGCCGACTCCCGGACCTGAGCTTCGGGCCTCTCGGAGGTACCAGTGGGAGACACCTCCGCACGCCTGTCGGGCGGCCTTTTTCTCCCGCATCGAGGACCTGCCACTGGACTGGTGTGAGCCGCCCCCAGATGACCCAGAGGTGGCCCTGCCTGCTGGCTGCATGGAGCCTCCTGCAGGCCGCACCGGGGTCCAGGACTCCCCTGGGGCGGCCGAAGACTTCCGGGCCTGCCTGCCACCTCCCAACTTGACCACTTTTTATTGGCCTCCTTGCTCTCCTGCAGGCTCGTGCATTTTTCATCCGCTCAACAATTGTAGTATGTGCCTTCTAACTGTGTGGTGGGGCTGCAGCAATGAGCCAAACAAGTCCCTGGCCTTCCGGAGCTCACCCACCAACTTGGAGCGCTCGGTAATCCCGTAAAGGCACGAAGGGCAGGTGCTCCGGTGAGAGGTCACAGGAGCCCTGCACGCACCCGCTGGGGGCCTGCATTCATTTCCTAGGTCTGCTCAACAGGTTACCACGATTTGGGACTTTAATTTTTTTTTTAATTTTGTTTATTTATTCATGACAAGTACAGAGAGAGAGAGGCAGAGACACAGGCAGAGGGAGAAGCAGGCTCCCTGCAGGGAGCCCAACATGGGACTCAATCCTGGGTCTCCGGGGTCACTCCCTGGGCCGAAGGCAGGAGCTTAACTGCTAAGTCACCCAGGGAGCCCGGCTTGGGACTTTAGGACAGCAGAAATGTGGTGTCTTGTAGTTCTGGAGGCCAGACATTTGAAATCAGGGTGTTGACCGGCCTGTGATCCCTGGGAAGGCTCTAGGGGAGGATTCTTTTTTTTGTATCTTCTTAGCTTCTGCCGGTGGCTGGCAATCCCTGGTGCTCCCTGGACCCCCTGCCCCCATCGCCTTCTCCTCCTGTGTCCGTGCCCCCATTTCCCTCTTCTTATAAGGATGCCAGTCTTCGGATTTGGGCTCAGCCCTAATGTGATCTGATGTGATCTCATCCTGACTTGCTTCTATCTACAAAGACTCTCTGCAAATAAGGTCACATCCATCACATTTGGGGATTTGAACACATTGCAGGGGACCCAATTCAACTCAGCACAGGACTCTTAGTATGGACTTGGCTCAGCAGGGCAGGCTTCCCGGAGGAAGTGAAATTAATCTTTGAAAGCGAGAAGGGGTTGGCCGGGTAGAGAAGGAGAAGGGATGGACATGCACGACGTCCAGGCGCAGCAGACGGTGGGGAGTGCTAGGGCTGTAAAGGGCGCAAGGCCTGGCAGGGCAGTAGCGGGGAGCTGGAGTGACGCGGGGGGACCTCTACAGGGCTGGCTGTACAGGGCCTTGTATCACATGTTAGGGGGTTTGGGTCCCGTCCTCAGGTAACGGGAAGACCCTGAAAGCTTTTATGCAAGACACTGACACGCAGCCCAAGAGATATCCAGAGAGGCTATTTCCACCAACACGGGGAAAGCACAAATTTGGAGGAAGGAAAGCTTCAGAGGGGGGTGGTCCAGGGCAGGGTACCATGCTTAAGACCGAGGCTGGAGTGCGGACTCTGAGCGGGCAGGTAGGGAGCAGCAAGAAGGGGCTCTGGGCCTCCCTCCTCCTGACCTTCCTTTGCTCTCTGGAGGTCATACATCCTCCCATCCCCTCTGCACCCCCACCCGACCATGCTCGGGGTCGACGCTGGTTCTTAGGCTGCACTGGCCCACCCAGCTGCCCTGACTCAGCTGCTCCTGGACTGCAGCGTGGAGGTCTGTCCAGCCCCGGGGAAGCTGCCAGCGGGCTTCCCAACCTGGTCCCAGCCACTGGCAGCTGCCCCAATAGTGGCCCCGGCAGCTGCTGACCCAGAGCTTCTCCCGTCAGAAAGCAGCTGACCACGAAACATGGAAATGAAGTCACATTTTTCCATTCTGAGAATTAGTGGGGTTTGGAGACATTGGGTAAAAAAAAAAAAAAAAAAGAACCCAGGAGAATAAGATCCTCCATGTATGAGGCCAAGCCCTGCACCGAGCCCTTCGCAGGCATCGTCCCATTGGACCCCCGCCCCAAGCATCGCTATTTCCATTTTACAGATGAGGAAATGGAGGCTGGGAGAGTGAAATGACCTTCTGACAGTCCCCCAACCGTCCCAAGGTCACGCAGTTGGTACACGGCGAAGTCAAGATTGAAAGCCGGGACCGTCGGATGCTGAAGCCTGTGCCGACAGCCTCCCCGCACCTGACTGTGGCACCTCATCCCTTGTGACCCTGACACCCAGCGCTGGGACAGCCCCACCCGAAAGCAGCTGCACAGTAGACTCGCTTGAGATTAAAAGCAAACAACAGATCTCAGATATGGAAATTGTGTTTATTACATTCATGACCATAAAAAGTCTGTGCCAGGCCCGCTTTTGTTTTATGGGCTTTTTCCCACTTTATCCTCAGTCCTCACTCCTGTCCCTTCTCCTCCCCGTGGTATTCACTCCAGCGGGTTTGATAGATGGCCCAACATACTCATGGATCCTTGTTAAAATATAACGTTGTTTTGCGGTGTGTATGTGTTTTTAATTTACACTAATGGTATTGTGTCATAAATCTTATTCTGTTTTTTTTTTTTTTTTTTTTCACCCTGTGCTACGTTTTAAAGATCTATTCCTATTGCTCTTTACAGTTCACTGCTTCGGGTGCATCCGCCACCGTTCCCTTACCCATTCCGCCAGCTTCAGCCACAAGCAGCGCCTGGGAGGTCATTCCGGTACACGTGTCTCATGAGCCTGGTCAGGAGCCTCTCAGGCTCTACGCCCGGGAGACGATCGCCGGGTTATAGACGTTACACGACTTCGTTTCCGTAAGTATCTCCATAGCACTTTCCAGAACGTCTCTATCAATTTAGGCGTCGCTCACAAGAGTTCCCTATCTCTATTTTCTAACACTTGGTTTCGTCCGCCTTCCTAAATGTGTAACTCCCTTAGGATTGGTTGGCACCCGAGGGAGGGGATTAAAGACCATGGGCCTGAGCTGGTTGCCTTCCTCGGGACCAGCTGCTGGCTTCTAGAAGGTTCCACGCACTGGCCTGCCGCTGCATGCCCTGCGGCACCTGTAAACTCCTTCTTCGTCTGCCTATCCAGACTTCCCTAGCCCCGCTTAATGAGAGTCACCCATCAGCATGGGTAGGTCTCAGAATTAGTTGCATCGTCTGGTCTTCTTGCCTCTTGGGATATGCCTGCTGTATTGGTCTTCCTCTCGGCCTCACTGAGTTGGCTCCAACAGTAACTGGACTCCTTCCTCATTTCCAGTGCTAGTCCTTCAGGGCCAGACTTCCTACTGCCTCAGTTTCCCTAGTCCTCTTGATCTCAACTACTCATCCGCCCTTCCCACCAACCTACCTAGGGAGCAATCCCAGCATGCTCTCCTATCTATGACCAATGATTATTTGCATAAATAACAGAGTGACCCACTAAGGAACTTGGTTTTGGCTTTTTATTGGTGTAGCAAGACCTTTCCCCGGAAGAGTTCAGAGTGGGGTTCCCTCCCACCCCGCTCCTTGGGAAGCATGGAGCACACCTTTGTGTTTCTTCCTAATTGGCCATCAAGCGCCACTGAGGAGTGGAGAGATGGGCAAGTTGTCTGTGTCTCAGAGTTGACAGTGGACATGGTTGGAGGCTGAGAGCCACCCTAGGGCTGATGGTAGATTCCTGAGAACCCAGCTTTGGGAATTTACGAGGGAATCAGGTGTAAGATGAAGAGAAACCAAAGACACTGACCTTTAGAAAAAGAATAGATGAAGCAGAAGAGCAGGGAGCAGCTGGGACTAAAGTCCATGAGGAATCTGAACATGAATAGAAATGGGAAGAATCTTCTTGACTCCCCTGCTGGTTAACAATTGTCCCCGAACGCTGCATAACAAGCAACCACAGAGTCTCAGTGTCATGGGCCCAGTGTTCACGCAGCCTATGCCTCTTTTGGTGAGCTGGGATGTGCAGATCTGGGTTGGGCTCAGTTGACACTGGCTCAGCTTTGCGTGTCCCTCATTCTCCCCCTGGAACTAAGGGCTGGTGTTGTTTTCATGGCAATGGCAAAGTGCAGGACAGCGAGTCCGATCACGCACGCGCTTGTGGAAGCTTCAGGTGCACGGTGCTCGTCTTGCTTTCGTTGGCCAAAGCAAGTCACATGGCAAAGGGCATGGAAATAAAGGAGAGGTGAAGGTTTGGGGCCATCAGTGCATCCTTCCACGCAAGCTTTCAGTTCTGTGCGGGCTACTTGTACTCCCTGTAGTTTAGTGGGGCTGCTCTCCCTTACAGGCAAAAGATTCCCAGCCAAGGTCAGGTGTCAGGATACAGCGTAGGTGAGCAGCTTGGCTTCCCTTGCATCTTTCTTATGACAGAGGACACGGGGCCGGAACACATACTGGCCCCTTGATAAGGAGAAGACGATGGATTTGACCAGCCAGGGAGAAATGGTTGAGGAAGTAGGGTGGCCTCCGGCAACCTGCCTAAGTCACTGCATCCAGGAGAGCCTGATAGACTCCATTCCTGCAGCGCTGCGTCGAGTGAGATTGTCTGCAGAGGCAGGGCATGGTGGGCACGTGGGCAGGGCCTCCAGGCGTGGGGTCCTCAGCACCGGGCGGAGGGTCAGGCAGGGAGGTCTCTCTGGGCCAATGTGAGGGCTTCCCGAAGGAGATGTGTCTGAAGGAAGGAGGAGGGACTGGTGTGAAAGTAGACCCCGGGATCAGAAACCAGCTGATCAGGCTACGAGTTAATGTGAGGCCCAACTCCAACAGGGAGCTGGGTAGGAGCCAGGCAAGAGCCAGGCACCAAGCTGGTGATAGAGGGCAGTCCCGTCAAGGGGCAAAGCTGTGAGAAGGGCTCTGGCGCCATGCTTCCACAGCTGCTGGAAACTGCCTGCCCAGGCTTGAGGAATGGGGCAATCGATGATTCCCAAGCCCAGGGAAGTTCCTTCTAGACCCAGCTCCTGCTGGTCCAGGGCTATGGGGTGAAGCCTCCAAATGTGTGGGTGTGCGTGCGTGCATGGTACTCGTCTTGATTTCATTGGCCAAAGCAAGTCAATGGGCCTAGGACAATGCGCTTCAATGGGCCTAGGACAGGTAGGTGCTACAGATGCAAGAACTGGAAGCCGGGAAATCTAGATGAGAGCCTTTTCTCCCTTCGTCCACCTTCTAGGAGGATGGGAGAGCAGCCTAGGCTGCCCCGGCTGCCTGCTAATGCTGCTTCAGAGTTATTGGTGCTCCCAGGGGCCCTATCCCTCACTTACAACAACTGCTCAGGAGCCAGATCCTTGGGACGTTTATGGGTGATGAGGATGTATGACCCAGAACAAGTTTGACTCCCTGACCCCCCATTGAACTGGCAACAGGAGGAGTGAAATCAATTCTGGTAACCTGAGCAGCAGGAGAAAGGCGGCAAGAGTAACGGGAAACTGTCAAGGTCATTTTCTCACCCGCACAACAGGGAAGAGGAGAAAGAAACGAGCCAATAACAACACGATGATTGCGTATTGATGCCCAGTACGTGGCAGGTCTTGCACTGAATAATGGGATATGAAAGTGCATGACGGATGGTCCCTGAACTGGGCCGGGTCTGGCTGACATTAAGGGGTGCCTGTAAACACACAAATAAAACATGCAACTGTGGGAGAAAAGGCAGAGTGCTGTTTGAGCCTAGAGGAGGCGAGGCCAGCCAGCTCCGTCAGGGAGGATGTATTTGTCAGCACAAGTTAGGTTGTGCTGCAGCAACAAACAGCCCCCCATATCTCGGTGGTTTTGAGCAAAGGTCTCTTTCTCCACTCTGGGTGTGTGAGGCTCTCTGCTCCACATGATCATTCCTCCTTCGAGACCCAGCTTATCAGAGCAGCCACTATCTGGAATGTTGCTGCTTGCCATGCAAGCAGGTGCTCAGGCCCAGAAGGCACACACGTCATCCTAATCAGGACCCACGGGCTGGAACTAGTCACAGGGTCTCAAAGACAAAAGGCCTGGAAATGCGATCCTATCATCCGCCCGGCCTGTGGGGAAAATGGAATATCCGACGAGCAGCGCTCGGGACTGCCGCAGAACGTGGGAACTGCTTCTCCATAGAGGAGGAGACCCTTGAGACAAGACTTAGAGAAGTGGACGGTGGGCGGAGAACAGGGAAGGGCGCTCCGGGCTCCTAGGCTTCACGGAGATGTAGGAGATGCGGGGTGGGCTCCTGGAAGCCCGGGGACACAGGAAGGTGGAGCCTGGGGTGGTGGGTGACGGCGGGAGATGAGGCGGGGGGGCCTCAGTATGAAGCTTCCTGTGAGTCTCGTTTAGGAACTCGGAGTCTACCCTCCAGCAACGTGCAGGCAGCAGGAGTCGTTCGGCAGCCCAGTGCTGGGGATGCTTAAAAGGGAAATACCCGGGAGGGTTTGGGGAGAGCTATATTGGGCGCCGAGCTTCCCAGGCAGGGGCCTGCAGTCAGCTGGCCTCAGCCTTCATTGTCTTTGTTTCCCTGGATGATGCTTTTTATAACTGCAATATCCAGCACTTGCTTTTATTATAAGATTTTGGAGACCTGCTGTTTGGACGGTTGGAGGGGGGGACAGTCGGACTCTCTGAGCTGGGATCCTCAGGGTGAACGCAGCTGTGGTGGTGGTTGTGCTTTGGAGACAATACACGTGGGTGATATCGCGGATGCCGGGAGCATCCTGGCTGCGCCAGGGGTCGTTCCCAGGTAGGGCTGTCCGTCCCAAGTCCCTATAAGACAAGGCTGGGCGGTGTGAGTTTGCATCAGACTTCAGAGGACCAGCATCTCCGGAGAGGCTGTACGGCTGCATTTGGAGGTGCTGCGTCCAGTGTCTCTTGGTGAAGCCCGTGTCCCCATGAAGGGAGGAGCTGGCTGGGAGGGAGCTCGGAAGGAGTCACGATGCCGGAGGCTGAGCCTAAAATACCTGCGTTGAAGGGGAGTGCTGAGAGCCCCCTGGGGGCATCGTGCGGGCGCCCCCTGTGGGGAGGCCCTTGGCACCCTCCCCGTGCCCTGCTGGGAAAGGGGCTTCCTTCCTGCTCCCCAAGACAGGTGAGTGTGGGAGAAAGCTCTCTTGGCTTCCTCTTCCTTGCATGGCCGTGCTCCGTGTCCTAATTGCATCCTTTCTGGCACGAGGTGAAGCTTCCACCCACAGGTGGACTTTTTCCTTCCTCCGGGAAGCCCCCACTTGCTTGTAAGGCCTTTCAACTGATGAAGTCTGGCCCACCCAGGTCGCCTGGGGGTGATGGCGCTTACTTTTAGTCAACGGATCACAGAGCTGAATCACGTCCACAAACCCCTTCACGGCAACTCCCCGGTTACTGCCCGGCTGGACGGTGGGGCGTGCAGGCCAGCCACCCCGACACGGGAAGCCGACCCCCCCCCCCAAGGGGCTGTTGTCTATTTTTCTTGTTCCAGAGACTCTGCTATTGCCAAAGGTTCTTGGGACAGGTACACCCAGGCCTGGGGCTTTGCTCGTGTGTGGCCACGACGGCAGAACAGGCTCCCGAGGTGGCTTTCCGTCGGGGGCCACCTGGGGCAAGGGGGAGGCTGGCTGCGGGCTCTCGACCAGCCTGCTATGAGGCGAGCCGGGCACCGAAAGGAGGGCCTAGGGAGCCTGCAGGCGAAGCCCCAAAACGCCAGCTGCCGCTTTACCTCCCATGGGACGCGGAAATCTGGACACCCGGCCGCAGAGGGCATCTCGAGGAGGGACGAGGCGCCGGTGAGCTGGGAGCAGCACCGCGCGGACGTGCCAGCCTGGGCTCAGACACTCCAGGCAATGATGCCTAAGCACCTGCCTCCGGGCCCGAATGTCCCCTTGACGGCACCCGTGTCCCCCGCCGTTGCCCAGCATCCGTGGCTGTACTACGCGCTGGATTCCAGCAACATCATAACAAAGCTCAGCTTTAAAAGGCACGGACCGGTATTCTAGAAAGTTATGTGAAGCTATTTCAAGAAGTGTGGTGGAAATGACATTTATGTGACTCGTTTTGTACATAATCTTGGAAAACGCCCACTTATCTTCTCACGTCTAACTGAAATGTCACCTCCTTGGTGAGGGCTGTCCTCGTCTCTGCAGGACGGGGTCTAGGCTTCATTGGGGGTGACCATGAGGGACGGCCGTCCAGGCCCGGCCCACCGCCCGCACCTCCAGCTCAGCTCCAGCCCTCGCTCTCCCCCCCGCCCCGGGGTCTCCTCTGCCGCTGGGTTTGGAGTCCTACTCCTCGTGATGAAGGGGCGCTGGAAACGTGTCCCCACCAGGCCCGATATCGTGTGTCCCCGGGCACTGAGCCCTGGTACCCTAGTGACGTGGAGCTGCAGGTCCTGAGGGCGGCCAGCCGTGTCCTGGGTGCTGTGCTGGATCCTCGCCTGGGCGATTTCGGTTATTCTTTGCCGCGGCACTAACAGCAACTGACGTCTACATTTCGGCCTGCGGACCATCCCCCAGATCCCTTCCTAAACCTTGCTGAGTGCTAACGTACGGGAGCCCCATAATAATTCGTGCCGGGGACATGGTAAAGCTGAGCGCCAAGGCCTCGCCCAGGGCCTGCAGGCTGGCGAGTGACGGCCAAGCGCATCCAATCCACAGCCGGTGTCCTTAACCGCTGCCTCGTGTTGCCTCCATTAAGACACTTTAGAAATCCCTGCCCGTATTTCAGTCCCTGCCGCCCCCACATACGCAGGCACACGTTGCTCAGGCCCCTAAGAGATCACCGTCGGTGTGGAGCTTGTGGTGACCTAACCCTGACCTGGAGGTCTGGGCTTCTCCTGCTCTCCTGGCTGAGCCCCCCTCCCCGCCCTGGTCAACCCTCCAGGAGACACAGGATCCTAGCGATTCCTCGCATGCCCATGACGTTGGCCCGGCCTCCTACTCCCCCCTTTATGTCACCATAGTGTCTTTATCTGATTGTGTCTCCAACTCTTCACTGGCCTGCGAACTCCCTTCGGGCAGAGATTGTATCTCCAGCTTCCTCGGATCCTGACTCAGAGGAGGGGATGACAGAGGGAGGTGATCTGCAGCTCCGGGCGGAAAACCCGTTCTTTGGCACAGGGTGCGAATCAACCCAACAGAAACGGTGAAGGGGACCAGTGGAGACCGCGTGTGCCCACAGCTGCCGGCCGGGTAGGACAGCAGCCGCCTGCCGGGCCCACTGAGGCCCAGAAGCACCTGGGGGACCAGAGAACTCACAGTAGGACCACGGCGCGACCAGGCAGGGGGTGACGACAGGTGGCTGACAGCCCCCCACTTCTGCTCAAGTATCACTGTCTTGGTTTCTCTGCCGTTCGCATTTATTGAAATTCACTGCTATTTCTCAGGAAAGAAGGGCAAAAATACCAGCAGACCCACCTGTGAAAGCTTAGAGGAAGGAAGTGAGGAAGGGAGAATGAGAGGAAGGAAGGAGAGAGGGTGAGAGGAGAAAATGGGGGAAAAAACCAAAAATGGGGAGGAGAGGAAGAGAATATTCAAAACAGACTTCGGGAGGCTCTGTGGCTGGGCTGTTTGCACCAGCAATCACGAGCTAGTGGGTTCTTTCTTTCTTTCTTTTTTTCTTTTTTTCTTTCTTTCTTTCTTTCTTTCTTTCTTTCTTTCTTTCTTTCTTTCTTTCTTTCTTAACATTTTATTTATTCATGAGAGACATAGATAGAGAGAGGCGGAGACACAGGCAGAGGGAGAAGCAGGCTCCATGCGGGGAGCCTAATGGTGTACTCGATCCTGTGTCCCTGGGGATCATGCCCTGAGCCAAAGGCAAACGCTCAACTGCTAAGCCACCCAGGCGTCCCCCCCACCTTTTTTTTTTTTATAAGATTTTATTTGTTTGACACAGAGAGAGAGAGAGCACCAGCAGGAGGAGCAGCAGAGGGACAGGGAGCCCGATGTGGACGGGACCCCACGACCCAGGGTCATGACCTGACCCCAAGGCAGATGCTCGACCACTGAGTCTCTGGGGGACCTCACATTCGTGGCTTCTGATCTCATCTCCACCATCTGTGTCCAGAGTCTCAGTTTTGCCTCCTGTCAGGTGGGCAGTCACAAATCTTTGTCTGCTCTAAACTCTGCTGTGAAGGAGGACTTAGGCATGATCTCCAGGGCCTGGGGGTTCCCCTGGACCTCCCTCCCTCCCCAAGAAGGCCACGAGTCTCGTGTCTTCTGCTGGATTTCAGGGAGCTTTGCACCAAGACAGAGAGGGAGTCACTCAGCAGAGCCCTGGGGGGCCCCCTCCACTGCTCCTGGTTTGGGAGCGATTGGCCGAGGGCACGGGGACCCCGGCTCTGGGGGGCTGCGTGAGGGTGAGAGCCTGTCAGCAGAGGGGCAGCTCCGAGGGCCGGCAAGCCTCCAGGAGATGCAGTGGGGCGGTTCGCCGTGTCTTGAAAATTATTGACGATCCCGAAGGGCTTTCGTGACGTCCGTCACATTGATTACATTTGCCATATTACAAATTAAACCTAAGAGCGTTTTGGGACGCAGAGCACACCGGCACATATAGCCTCAGCGCTCAGAGCGATGACATCACCAAACACGAGGCAGGTGCTGAGGATCTGCTGGGGGCCTCGGGGGGCAGCTTAGCATGGTGAGGAAGAGGGCTTTCTCTTTTATTTTTTTAAGATTTATTTATTTGAGAGAGAGAGAGAGAGAGAGAGAGAGAGAGAGAGCATGAGTGGGGGGGGGGGTCAGAGGGAGCCAGAGAAGCGACCCCCGGCTACAGGGGGAGCCCGATGCGGGGGAGGGGGCGGCGGCGAAGGCCATCGGGGTCCCAGGACCCTGAGGTCCTGACCCGAGCTGAAGGCCGACGCTTCACCGACGGAGCCAGCCAGGTGCCCCGTGCATAGCTTTGACCTCCCGGAGGCCCTGGGAAGGTCTCAGGCCCCCGTGGGTCTCGGGCTCCACTTTGAACACCTGCGACCTGTGCGCGATGCTACCCGAGGCAGCCCCCCCACCCCCCGTAAGCCCTCGAGCCCCCTGAAGACTCAGACACGCTGGGCGTGGCGGCCGTGCTTGGCACCCTGAACCCTGTGTGCCCACGAGCCGGCAGGGCTCGCATCCGGAGGAGCAGAGCCGGAGGCCCGGGGAGGTCCGGGCACAGCTCCGGGAAAGCACCCTCCCTAGGGCCCGGGCCCCACGGGCGCTGTGAGATTTGGGGCTTTGCACCCAATTCATGTCCACCTGCCAGAAGCAGGAAGAGCCCGGGTGTCCCGGAGGTTCCAGCCGGTGAGCCCTGCACTCCAAGGGTTCACCCCTTTAGCCGGCACCCGGCCTCAGGTCGGTGGGTGCCCCCCCACCCCCCTCCGGGTGCTGCAGGGAGCGACGCACGGCCGTAATCAACGCGAAATGTCACATTCTGTAAACCCGGGAATAGCTGTGATTTGCAAGGAGACAGAAGGCAATTAGCATACGCTGTCAGGCCAGAGCCGATTCGTGGGTCCTGCGTAGACCCGGCTGGGGCCTGCGATGCCATTTGGATCTGTGCCCTTCAGGTGGCCACACCGTACGATAGACTGGGGGCCGGTGGGGAGCGCCAGTGAGTGGCACGGCAGACCCTTGAGCTCCTTCTGGGACGGCAGAGAGGCTGGGGCGCCCCCCGGGGGAGCCGGAGACCCGAAGGCCCTGGTCCGGGGTCCTGCAGCTGCGTGGACCTGGCTCTCCTGGTCACAGCTTTGGGGCAGGAGGTCTGGAGCAACAGTGTCAGCCTGGTCACCTAGATGAGCCCCGGGGGACGAGGGAGAGGGACATCGCAGCTCCCTGGCAGGTCCTGGGGGGCAGTCTCAGCTGGGGTCCCCCGCTCCCCACTGCGCAGCATTTGTCTGCCCCTGCCCGACCTTGAGGCGGCCACTGAGCGCTGAGGCTGCTCTCCTCACGGCCGTGGGCTCCCCTCGTAGGTCCTGCAGACCCCTGGGCCGGGGGTGGCGGCAGCCTGCCTCCCAGACTCCTCTGCGTGCACCCCTCCTGCTGGCGCCTCCTCCCTGGGCCCCCGGGAAGACATGGCAGCTGCACGTGCAGCCAGCACAGCCCACGGATCCAGCCGAGGCTCGGTGTTATTTTTGCTCCCATCCTCCCCTTGGAATGTCTGCAGCGAGGCCCATTTCTTGCCTGAGGATGAAATCTGTGTCTCGGGCAGGGCCCATAATTTTCTCTTGGCTGTTGGGTAATAAAAGGATCTCTGGTCACTTTAAACCACAAATACAGTCTCAGTTCAGTAATTAAAATGGTCTAGTTCTACATCATAAAAATTCTGAACTTGCTTTAATGCCAGCTGCCCCCGCCCCCTCCCAGCCTGGCCCACGACAGAGGTCCTTTGACTCAGAGAAGCGGCAGGAAGCTTCGTCCAGCTTTGAGCTCAGCATTTCTCCTCCTTTTCCAGCCGCTGAGGTGTGTGACCCTTCCGGGGTCTGGCTCTGGGCAAGTGGGGTGGGGAGAAGCCCTGGCTCTTGAGGCGGGAACAGTCCTTTGTCCTGCAGATGCAGATACAGCGTCTCTGGCACAGGAGCGTCACCTCACTGGGGCCCCTTGGCCTGGATCTAGATGGACCTTTGGCAGAATTTGCACGCTTGGCTTGCAGACCAGTATCCAGACATTTGGGGGGGGGGTGCCCTACCTCCATCCTTAGCCGTGTCGTCTCGGTGGCAGTTGTCTTCCTCCCAACCCCATGGGATGGGTCCTGTGGGCTTAAACTGATCAGTTCCTCTGTCCCTCTCACCATAAGCTCTGGGCGCCCAGCCAACGAGAGCAGAGCAAGGAGAGGGGACACAACCTGGGGATCTTGCCTGGGGTCTCTGTTCTGTACCAATGACCAATATCAACAGCCTTGTCTTGCCTGGACAGTGGGGTCTGGACTTGCGACGGCGTTTGTGACTTCCAGCTCTCCCGCAGGAGGAGAGTGTGGGGCTGCTGGGGCATCACTACATGGACCTTAGGATGAAGCCAAGACTTTAGAAAGCGTTGCCCTGATCATGAGAAACCGGGTCCTGGCGATGTAATTTAGTCCCTCGGTCAATGTTCCCTAACACCGGGTCCTCAGCGAGGGGATGGCGGTGGCAATTTTGCACACCACCCCGCCCCCCGCCCCAGAAAACATTGGGCAATATCTGGAGGCACTTGCGTTTGCCACAATTTGGAGGTGACTACTAGCATCCAGGGGGAGAGGCCAGGGATGCTGCCAACCATCCAGGGCACAGGACAGTGAAGAATCATCTGGGCCAGAACGTTGCCGGTGCTCGTCAGTAATCTGTTGAGAAAACGTGGTCTTGAGCCAGAACTATATCTGGACTTCTCCATTATATGAGGCAATGTGTTTCCTTTATTTTTGAATCCGAGTTGGTTTTCTTGTGATTTGAAATAGAAAGAACCTTAACCAATAGTTTTTAAAAACAATGCTACCTCCCCTTCCCCCCACACTCTCCACTCCAGGACTGTCCCTGGCCTTGTGGGTTTCCTCTCGGGCGTATTGACATAGTGACCCCTTCTGCCTCCTTGCTGGGCACTGTTCGGAGGCAGAGCCCTGCCTATCCCCGAGCCCTTGTCAAAAATCCCATCTCCTCAAGTCTTAAAGATACTCCGGGTGAAAGCATTTACAATCTCGCCTAAAAGTTTCAAGGTTGATATTTAAAATTTTTTTTACTGTGAAATATTTCAGACCTGCCAGATGAGTGATATAATAAGCACATTTGTGTACCCATTTTCCAGACTACTATGTCCTCTTTCTCTCCTTCCCCAAGAGAAGCTAATGTCCTAAATTTGAGATTTACCTTCTCATGCACAGTTTTTGCTTTCTCATCCATTTACATATTCCTAAGCATTATTTAATATTTCCTTGAATCTTTTATATGCACTCATATAAAAATGATATTATATTGTATGTGTTCTCCTGTGGCTTGTTTACTTGGTTATGTGGCTCAGAATCCTCTAGGCTTTTAGCTTTTAGGTAGCTTTCTGTCTTCCAGGTCTGCATGGTGCTCCACTGTGAGCATTTCTAAATCCGTTTGCATGGGGAAACACCTAATTTTTTGCAAGTAGAAAGGATGCTGCCCCGAAGATTTGTGAGCCTCTTGTACGTGTGTACAAGAGCTTCTAGTGGATCCACCTGGGAGTGGATTTGTTGAGTTCTAGGATGTGTGCTCCTTCAGCTCTTGCTATCGGTCTCAAAGGTCACTTTGATTTTGCTTATGACGTACACATTGTATAGTCGTGTTGGAGGACACGGATATTGTCCTTGGACTCCATCCATCTTGGTCCCTTCTGAGACTCTGTGGAATCTTTGTGTACAAAGACCGTATGAATAATGTGGTAGAAACAATAATGACCTCTCAAAGATGTCCACATTCTAATTTCTGGAATTTGTGAATATGTTTTTACGTGGCAAGAGGAACTTCACGGATGTTAAATTGAGGATCTTGAGATAAGAATTATTCTGGATTATCCAGGTGGGTCCAGTGCAGTCCCTTATAGGAAAGAGGTGGAGGGGTCAGAGTGTGAGAAGGGGGTTGGAGTGGTGCAAGGAGGGGCCATTAGCCAAAGACGGTGGATGGTCTCTAGAGGCTGGAAAAGGCAAAGGACAGATCCTGGAGCTTGCGGAAGGAACCCTGCCCTGCTGACCTATTTACACCTCTAATCTCAGGAACTGAAAGATAATACATTTATGTTATTCTTGTTGTTCTCTCACTGAGTCAGTGGAGATCTGTTATATCAGCCATTGGGAACTAATAAGCAAGGACAACTCAGAATAAAATCAAGAAGGCAAAGCTGGTCTCTAGTGACCCCATACACTCACTATTGTGCCAATTTACAGTAGATGTTTAACAAATATCTTCTCCTTCCCCTTCTCTCCATTTTTAATCCATCTGCCAGCCCTTCAGGCTTACCTTTGGGGTCTATCAAAGGGCCAACCTCCTGATTCAGGTTCTAATGTGAGGACACCTAGGAGAACCTTGGGAGCCCTAACCCAAGAGAATCACACTTATTACATATCAGGAGCTGCCCATACCGTGCTTTCACACGGTATCTCATTTAAACCTCACAACAAGGATGTGATGATGATGATGATGATGATGATGATGATGATATAATAACTACTTGCTATGGAGAACTTATTATGGGTTCCAGGCTCCATTTGAAGAGTCAGTTTAACCATACAGCTAGGCATGGTTTTCTCTTTTTTGCTGAAGAGGAAGTTAAGGAAGGCTAAGTGACCTGACCAAGACGTCAGAGCTGTCAGGACGTAGAGCAAGGGTTTGGAACGCAGATTCACGTCATCTCAGAGTCTTTGCTTCTTTTGTGACAACTCCCTGAGAAAACAGTTGTGAGAGTTTCCCTCCCTAGCACTCAGCTCCAGTCTTCCTCCTGCCAGGGCCACACGTCCACCAGGAACCTCCACTCCTCGACTCCTCTGTGGTCATGGGCTATGTTTGCTGAGAGAGGAATATGTTCCGGTTATTACTAAAGCATGTTGATAGGATACTCCCAGGAAAATAGAGTAGTGACTTCCAGAGATGGAATGACTCTTCCCCAGTTCCAATTCCTGCAAACATTTTTTCCTCCATCTACTGATGATAACCTCCTGGTTTGCCTCCTCTCCAATCAGAAGCAACTGGCACAGGGTGTCTGTAAGTAAACGCTGATGGGTTGCTGTCAGCCTGTTCCTGTGTGTCTACTTGTGTACATGCATGTGCATGCACATATGTGAATGCTTGACTCCTGGTGGGCCCCTGTTTGGCAGCTGACTATGAGCAAGTGACTCAAGCATGGAGATCACTGCAGTCTTTGATCTGTTGATTAAGCTCGAAGACAGGAGGGAGGCTGTGAATGAATGAGGAAGCTCCAGGGTGGCCATGACATTTTCCTGGCCGTGGCAGTCCAGGTAGACCAGGAAAATAGCTCACCTCTGATCAGACAGGAAATGGGCTTAAATGGCAACTCAGTTTCCCTAAAGGAAGCAGATTTTTAGTTACGTCCTCCAAATCCACTGTCCTCTCCCCCTAAACGCCATTGTGCCCTCTCCCAAATTTATTTTCTCCTTCCTGAGCACACATGTGCTCAGAGACTGTTTCTCCAACTTCTCTTGCAGGTAGTTGTGATCGTGTGACTAAGTACAAGGCAGTGGAGCATGAGCAGAAGCGATAAGTATAGCTTCTGGGTCATCTCCAACTAAGACAAGCTGTCTTTCCTGGATGTGGCCTCTATTTCCTCCCTTCTTGAGATCTGAATGCTAGTGTGAGTGTGCCAGTGAATCTAGCTTCCACGATGCAAATCAGGAGAAGGTCCTGCTGGAAGAGCAACAGGGTGGAAGGGATCTGGGATCCTGACTGACTTCATGGAGCACCGCTGCCCATCAG
This sequence comes from Canis lupus baileyi, assembly GCF_048164855.1. Taxonomy (NCBI): domain Eukaryota; kingdom Metazoa; phylum Chordata; class Mammalia; order Carnivora; family Canidae; genus Canis; species Canis lupus. The sequence continues at coordinate 8,771,744 of NC_132850.1, forward strand.
CCTCAACTGTCTGGACTGTTGCATAAATGGGAAATAAACTTCTAGTTCATTCAATCTACCTCATCGTGGGCTGTTTTTGTTATGAAGCTGAGTAGTTTTACCTTAACGTCCACACTATAGGCTGCACCAAAAGAGTGATTACCCAGGCTTTATACTCGCAGGAAGTATTAAAATGATTTGAGAGAATAAGCCTTGATTTTTGGCTGCATGGATTACAAATTGGACCATTCCTCCATCTCTTCTTTATTCTTGACTGTACAGTACAATTGCTTCTTAAATTGGGGTTAATTTCTAAAGTTAGGGCATAAGATAAAAACGATTGCTATTCAAAATATACTTTGACACTCTTAATATGTCCAACGCAGCAATATTTTCTTCCAGCTTTGGAACATAGCTGTCTTTGGTTAAATTCAATGACGACTAACATTTAGGGGCCTTATTGTAGGAAAAATACATTTTTTAAATACGCCTAATTTTTTTCTTTCTCTCCAACTTTTTCTTTCTTCCTAGTGGGTGGAATTGAATGCACCTAAGTTTAATGTGTGTATGAAGCAATTCAGTATAAACACTGGTGGCCAACAGCTTGGCTGCCAGGAATGAAGTGGACTCTGAATGCTGGAGGCCAGAGATCTCCCAATCCATCTGGTTTGCTTCAGGTACAGTCCTGCCTTGGGTTAAGGAGCTGGACACAGTGATTTAATGAGATTGCTTTGAGCAAAGACAGGCAGCTCCCAGAGTGGCGGAGGAAGCAGTTGCTTGCATGGGTAATTATTTCTCTCTTTTTCCATCCTCTCCAGCATCTATCCTAACTATAGTCTGATTTACACTTGGAAATTCCACAATTAGAAATCTCTTTACTCTGCCTCACTACATTAATAGATACTTCAACACAAATCATCACAGTATTCTCTATTTTCACCATTTATACATCATCTTTGCAGCCCCAGCTTGTTTATTAGATGTTCACTATGGATAATCGGTAAAGAAAAAAATATATCACCGACACTCCCATCACGCTGCCCCAACAACTACCTTCGTTGTGGTTCAATCACTCTGTGTCTTTGTCCAAATTGATATATTTTTCCCTAGTTGCAATTACATCAGACATACTGTTTGATATCTGACCTTTTTATTTCAAAATTTATCGCCAAAATCTTTCTACGTAGTTACGTTTTGTAATTACAGTTTTAAGAGTTTCACAAAAGTCTGTTGAATTTATGCACTATATTTTATTGCACAGCTGCCACAGCCTGTAATGGAGAGAACAATCCACTTCTCAGAGTTGTTGAGAGGATTACATGTGGTGCTTAGCCCAGCACCTGGTATATCACAGGATTAGTGGAGAATATAATTTCTGGGCCCAGACTTTCAGTCTTGGAATCCCAGCTTCACCTCTGCCTCGCTGTATAACCCTCCAGAAATTACTCAACCTCTCTGTGCCAGTTTCCTTAGCTATGAAATGGGAATATTAGCAATTCTGGATCACAGGTTTGTCATGAGATTGCAGTAAGTAAGGATTACATGTGTTAGTTGTTGTCGTTTTTATTGTCATTGGTTTTATTTCAATCCAACATACTCCATCTTTGCTGAAGTCTGAGAATCAATCCTTTCAAATATTTCAATTTCATGTCTTATTACTTTATCTAAAAACTCCCACAATAGTAGTAAACTATTAAAAGATTATTTGGTGTATTTTAAATATTTTTATTTATTTATTCATGAGACACACAGAGAGAGAGAGGCAGAGAGACAGGCAGAGGGAGAAGCAGGCTCCATGCAGGGAGCCCGACGCGGTGCTCGATCCCAGGGCCCCGGGGTCACGCCCTGCGTCAAAGGCCAACGCTCAATCACTGAGCCACCCAGGCGTCCCTGAGATTATTTGGTGTAATTGTTCTGTTGCTTAAAGTTGATATGTTTTTACAGTTATCATTAAGCATACAGTGGGGATTTTGTGAACAATGAGTATCAGTTTTTATGTAAAAAGGGGGATATTTTCACTCCTTTTGTTAGAGTTCTTAACATAAAGAGTAATTGTTAGATTGTACCAAAGCTTTTGTATCACCTATTGGAACAGTCCTGTTGTTTCTTGCTTACCTGTTGAAGGGATGTGCATTTGTTCTTAGTTAAATGTACGAGGTTAAGTTTCTTTAACACAATGTGTATTTATTATTCCCTTCCTCTTGATATCCTTTGGGTTTTTGTCCTTGTTCTCCTTTTTCCTGTCTCTGCCTATATCCTCTCTACATATATTAAGTGGTGAGAAAGTTTACAAGGGCTAAGTGAGGCGACATGAAAGTTCATAATGCCAAGTGAGGTCATATGAAAACCACTTCTATTAACTTTTATACATTGACATTTGCAGATGAGTAGCCACCAGGTAACTAGTTAAAAGAATTTAAAACATTTTGAGTGATTATGTATTTAATATTTGAAAATAAACCTAGTCTTTTCGCAGTATATAATGTTAAATATTTCATCTATTTTGAACTTAAAGGGATTTGCTCTATGTGGTTCTGTGACTGTTACAAGAAGGGACTTCTGATAGAATCTGCTTATACTCTTGGAAATTTGTGTTTACTCATAGGCAACACTGTGTGATTCTCACAAGAATTTTTTCCGGGATTCATTAAGTGCTGTATCTGGTAGGAAGATGATTATTAATTGTGTTTACAATAGAATATGTGCATAAATAATAAAATAGGCAATATTAATAACTATTAGGGTCTTCTAGAACAGCACATGTTATGCCAAGTATGGTTGATAGGAATAGATTTCCTCGTTATAAACCACCTTTATTTTGCTGCAGTAAATAATACATGCTTCCGGTATATTATTCTTATAATGTAGGGCTACTTTATTGAGACCTCATTTCAACACTCTTATCTACATTCAGATATTGTGTTAGCGTAGATTTTATTTTGTTATAATGTCTTTCTCAGATTTCAAGCCTTGATTTGTTCTGACCTCATAGATTAATATGGGCACCCTGCAATTCTTGTCTTTGTTTTGGAACGGTTTATAGCACATAGAAATCACTTGCATTAGGAATAATTTGCAGCACATCTCTATGACCTTTGTAAATAATCTTCTATTGAGGCCTAATAGTATTTTCCTTTTTTTTTTTTTCTTGCATCAGGTTTGGAATGCAAGTCTTTTTAAAGACCTTTTTTTCCCCCATTTTATTGAGGTTTTGAATTATGTGACAGTTTGGCATAATATGCCTTTATGATTAAAAAATTATTTTATATTGGTTGTTATATCAGCTTTCTGGTTTTAATGTTGTTAATTTGTGTTTTTTAATTGTCTTTGCTACTTTAGGTTTCTTTATTTTGTCATTTACTTATTTTTTTCCTTTTTTCCTTTGGGGTTTAGTTGCTATTATTCTTGCCCATATGACCCTACCTCCTTTCCTTAGCCATGGATGTCTGGCTGATGCAGGCACAGGTCTTCCAAAAGGTGGGATTAACCATTATATTCTTATTCACTGGAAATGCAATTAGGAGACCCAAAGACTGATTGCTGGCTGTAAGGAGCCGAGCTACGATGTCACAGTACGTATGAGCCAATATGGACAACCAGCAAAGCCACATGCAAACTGAAATCAAGGGACAAACAGATTCAAGTCTGAGCTGTGGAAACTTGTAGGGAAAAAGACATAGATGGGCAGAGAAAAACAGAGGTTAGGGACCTCGTAGCCCCTAGGGAGAGGAAGAAGAGAATCTAGCTGCCTTTTATTCTTCCAATCTCTTGAGGCCTCACTTAATTCTTCACCATGAATTTCCATGAGAATCTCCATTTTTACATAATTTCATTTTGTCCTTAAGCTAGAATTTCTGTTTCATGCAACTAAACACATCTTAAGATTTTCTTTTGCTTTTAAACTTAATGCTCATTTGACTTATTTGATATTTTTAATAATAGAAAAATTTTAAAATTAAAAGGCTGAAGTGATGCAAATTCATCTTTTCTCCCACTAATTATTCAGAAGCATTCATCCTCCATGATTCTTTGATAATCTTTGCTTTGCCCATTTTTCCCTCTGCCTAGCAGCCAATACCAGGGCACAGTTTCTTCTATTGTCTTAACTTTCTCCCAAAGAGGTACGGTACCGAATTCTCACCTCATTCTCTCTCTTTCTCTCTGAATTACAAATCAAATTAAGCAAAAATCTTATCAGTATCTCTGTGAATATATATGTAAGTCTACATAGGGGAAAAAAAAGAAAATAGACAAAAATGTTATCAGTGGTTATCCACAGTTTTTATTTTCTTGTTTGTTCTTTCCTGTTTTCTGCAAACAGTAAGAGTACATTATTTTATAATCAGATAAATGTAATTATATGATACTAAAAAATGAACAGTTAATTTTCTCTGAGTCTGAATTTGCTGTACTACAGAGGTTTTTATATATAGTGTTTTTATTTTCATCGATTTCCACATTTGCAATTATTTGGCCTTAATGCAATTCTGCTAAGGATTTTTTTCCTCTTGCAAGCTTTAAAAAATGTTTTGTCTGTTCTAACTTATATTCCTGATAGAGCATGGTTTACCTGACCACTGGGGTTGGAGGAAATAGGGTCACAACACTTGTCACTGTTGACTGCTGTGCGTCACTTCTCTCAACTGGTTCTGACCTGTCTTTCCCAGACACCAGTAGAACAAAAATGATTGATGCCAGTAACTCTGTTATTTCACTGTTTTCAATAATTGTTTGGGCCTTACCACGTGCCTGTCCTGTTCTAGGGTCTGAGGATGCATTCTAATTATACTGACTCTTCCTACCCAGGAAGGTGTCGTATCTCTCCACTTAATTTCGATCTTCTTGAGCTCTTTTATCAGAGTTTTGTCGTTTTCTTCATACAGTTCTTGTACCTATTTTGTTAATTTTAATCTTAAGTATTTCATTTTGGGGGGTGCTAATGTAAATGGTATTGTATTTTGCATTTCAAATTCCAATTGTTCATTGCTTACCTGTACGAAAGCAATTGACTTAGGTATGTCAACCTTGTATCTTGCAATCTTTCCATAAATGCTTATTAGTTTCAGTTTTTGTTGGGTCCTTGAGATTTTCTATGTAGACAATCATGTCATCTGTGCACAGTGACAATTTTCTTTCTTCCTTCCCAGTCTGCCTACATTTTATTTCCTTTTATTTCATTAGCTAGGAGTTTTAGAATGAGGTTGAATAGATTGGTGAGAGGGGAAGTTCTTGCCTTGTTTCTGATCTTGGGGGCATCATCTAGAATCTCACCATTAAGTATAATCTTAGTTGTAGGTTTTTTGTGGATGTTATTTTTTCAAGTTGAGAAAAGTCCACTTTATTCCTAGCTTTCAAAATCAAAGAATTTCGATCATGAATGGACATTGGATCTTGTCAAATGCTTTTTTCTGCATCTATGTGATCAAAAAAAATTTTTTAGCCTGTTGTTGGTGTGACAGATTACATGAATTGATTTTCAAATGCTGAACCAGCCTTGTGTACCTGGAATAAATCTCAGTTGGTCACAGTGGGTAATTCTTCATTTTATTGTTGGATTCAATGTGCTAGTGTTTTGTTGAGGATTTTTGCATCAACGTTCATCAGTTTTATTGGTCTGTAATTTTCTTGATCTGATTTTAGTTTTAGCATAATGCTGGCCTCATAGAATGAGTAAGAAAGTGTACCCTCTGCTTGCATTTTCTAGAAGAGACTGTAGAAGATTGGTATCATTTCTTTCTTATATGTTTGGAAGAATTCACCAGTGAAACCATCCAGGCCTGATGCTTTCTATTTTGAAGATCATTCATAATTCACCCAATGTCTTTAATAGATGTTGGCATATTTAAGTTATCCATTTTTTTCTTGTGTGAGTTTTAGTAGATACTGTCTTTCAAGAAATTAGTCCATTTTATAAAAGTTAGCAAATTTGTGGATATAGAGTCTTCATAATATTTCTTTGTTATTCTTTTAATGTTCGTGGGATCAGTACGGATGGTCCTACTTTCATGTCTAATATAAGTAATTTATACCTTATTTTTTTTTCTTAATTAGTCTACCTAGAGGTCTATCAGTTTTATTAATCTTCTCAAAGAAATATCTTTTGGTTTCATTGATTTTTTTCCCATTGTTTTCCTGTTTTTACTTTCATTGATATCTGCCTTAATTTATATTATGTAATCTTGCTTGCTTTTGGTTTATTTTGCTCTTCTTCTCTAGTATCCTAAGGTGGAAACTTAGACAATTGATTTTAGATGGTTATTCTTGTCTAATACATGCATCCATTGCTAGAAATTACCTGCTAAGCATGACTTTTACTCCATTCTACAAATTTTGATGTTATATTTTCAGTTTCATTTAGTTCACATTTATAGTTTTTCTTTAAGATTTCTTTTTTTGACCCACGTTTTATTTAAAAGTGTATTGTCAGGGCGCCTTTTTGGCTCCATAGGAAGAACATACTACTCTTAATCTTGGGGTTGTGAGTTCAAGTCCCACGTTGGGTGTAGAGATTAAATAAATAAACCTGAAAAAAAAATGTGTTGTTTACTCTTCAGCATACTGAATGGGCACCAGAGAAAGCAGGGACACCAGTTAGAAGATGTCACAGTCATCCATTTCAGAGCTGATAGCAGCTTGGACCAGGCTGGTAGCCTTGAGGGTGGTGAGTAGTGGTCAAATATGGGATATATGTGGAAAGTTGAGCCAATTGGAAAAATACAAAAGAAGAAAATTTAAAAAGACTTCTAATCTCTTCAATCAGAATGAGACTCTTATCAGTTGTCTATCTTCCTTGTTTTTTTTAACATAGATCTGATACTTTGATACTTTATCCATTATTTAAAATATTTTTTCACATAAATAAGATGTATTCTAAAGCACAGTTTTAATAAACACATACGATTTGATTATGGGATGCACTGAAATTTACTCTGCTCATCGTCTATTTTGGACACTCAGGTTACTTTCAATTTTCACTGTCTTATAAACACATCTACCACGTATGTTTATTTTATTAGCTAAATGCACACATTCCTACTTACTTCTTTAGGATACTTTCTTAGATGCACACAAAGGGTTTGCAGGCTAATATGCATTTGTTAAGTACCTTCCAAATTATCCTCTGATAGCAGGTTATGAATACTCTTTCAGTAGCACCCTTATAAAGCATTATCTATCTACTTACCTCAGAGTATTATCGTTGCATTTAATCTTTGCCAGGTTTCTAGGCAAACAATGTTATCTCATTGCTTTAATTGGCTATTCTTTGATTTTAAGTGAGGGTGAACATTTCCTTGACTACATCGATTGACTCTTCCCTAGTCATTACTCCGGTCACAGCTCACCTGTGCTGGCATGAAGGATAGACTAGGTGAGGGGGCGGGGCATTTCTATTGCAAGTGACAAACAACCCAACTAACATAATCGAAAAGTCCAAGGGTAGAAAAGCCATATTCAGGTCTAATTGGATTCAGGGCTCAAAGGATGTTTTCTGGGCTTCATTTGTCACTGTCGTTTTTAGTTCTGGTTTCTACTGTGTTGTTTTTTGGTCTCAGGCTCCTTACGGCACCTCTGTGGCTGCAGAGCTTACTCTTCTCAGTGTCAAGCACAGCTGGCAAAAACACCTGCCCCTGCCCAGAAATGGTACCCAAGGTCTCTGGCATCCCATGGATTCTGAGGCCCTAGCTGCTAATCCCGAGCCAAGCCTGGGGAGTGTGGGGTTCTCATTGCTTTGGATCAGGGGCCTGTGTTCTGCCCCTGGGACTAGAGGTAGAGACGGCCTCATCTGAATGGACAGGGAGGAGGGAAGCGGGGAGTCTCAGCTGGACATTGAAGTACTGTTATCACTTCGGGGCAAAAATGGGCAACTTCTATCGCAAAGGAAGTAGAGCCTGGTCTCTCTCTACCCCCTCAGGTTCCCTGAATTCATCAAGGACTCTTTCCAATGTGTCTGGCCCTTGGCTGGGCACAAACAGGGTGGCTGACCAGCCTCATCCTCGGTGTAATGCCATGTAGTATGTACGTACTGATTGCATGCAACAGGCAAAGAAATAACCAGGTGCTGGAGAGGAAGGAGGAAGACATCAGGGTGCTGTACACGTGGCCTCACCCCTCGGGGAGTTTTCGTTGAGAGAAGCGGACACAAACAGCCATAATTCAGGGTGAAACTGAAGTGAGGTCTCAATGCAGGTGAGATGACCCAGGGAGACCAGATAAACGGGAGGGTGGCACAAACTGCGGGCAGGGGGGCGGGGGGGGCAGTGCTTGAGCTGAGCTGGCCTTCCTCGGTAGAGCGACGATACCCCGAGCCACAGCCCGCGGCCCCTGGGTCCAAGCCGTCCCTCCCCGAGCCCCGTGCAAACGACGACAACATGTAAAATTTGCAGGGAAGTAACTGCCCGGTTTCTCTTCGCTCCAGATCCCGGCGGGTCTTCTCTCAGCCTCTGAAGCCAGCGGCGGGGCCACCGTCCTGCCCTGCGGCAGATGCTGCTTTTCTCACTGATGTCAGCTCATCTGGCCCCGACGGCGGGGCGCCTCCCCAGGGCCGCACCGTGTCCCTAGCTCAGGTCCACATGACGTCGGGCCGAGCTCCTGTGAAGGGTGTGCTCTCCTGTCCCTCCTTGTCTGGGGACAGAGGCCACAAGCATGTCGGGAGGCCCGCCTCGGAGACAGAGGCTGCGGGCACCCCTCCCTGCCTGGGCGCCCCATGGGGGATACAGGGCCCAGTCCAAGAAGCATACTTGCCGCTTGGGGCTGCGGGAAAAGGCTGCAGAGGACCCCAAAGGGGCTGGTGTGAGGGGGGACTGGGCAGGGGAGACCGCGACCTCAGTGGCCAAGGGTGAACCTAGAGAAGAACTTAGAGAAGAAGAACCTAGAGAAGAACATTCCAGAAAGAAGAGACAAGCCAGGAGTGTGGGGGCTGTGCTGTCCTGGGCTGGGGGCCGGGTGGCGCCTGCAGCTCTGGGCCCCCTCCTTCCTTCTCCCTCCCATCTGTCGCTTGTCCCCGTCCCCCTCCCTCGTCCAGGCCTAGCCGATCCCTCTCGTCAGCCCCTTGGTCTGTCCCATCCAAACTCATAGACTTCTGGGAGTCCAAGATATTGTGTTTTTTTTTTCTTTCTTTCTTTTTTTTTTTTGAAGTTTGGCTCTTGGCAAAGAGCCAGCGCTATTTCCATCTTGTGTGGAAAATATAGAATTACCGTGAATTATATTGAAAAATTAGATTCATTCACTGCTGTGATAATTTATCTCCCAATCTGTCTCAGAGAGTTAGCAGCTGGTGAGAAAATAAAATGTAATTTAGGCAAAAAAAAAAAAAAAATCACTTTTAATCTATGTCTGGCAGGGAGAGAGCCTATTAAGTGAGTTTACTCTTTGCCAATCAGGTGGTTTTCTCCAGCACCCCCCAGATGCAGCGTCGTGGTGGAGGCCGGCGGGGAGCTCGCTCTCCTTGGCGGGGCCCTGCCGTCGGTGGGCTGAGAAGTCAGAGCAGCGAAGGATTCAGAGCTTCCAGCGAGGGGCTCCTCCCAGGGCTCATTGCCCACGGTCTAGTGGATGCACTTAATAGCCCTGGGGTTTTCCATGACGGAAAGGAGGAGAAGCAGCCCCCAGATTTAAGCCTTATCGATTTACGGTGTTGGAAAGATTCCTCTCCGATGGGTAATGACGGTCCTTCTTCTCCGGAGGGCCCGACCGTGCACCCTAGGATCGTCCGGACATCCCTGCATGAGTCAGAGCCCTGAGCTAAGCGTGCTCTGCCCCGAGTCAGCCCCGAGCTCCCCGCCTCTGTGAGTCAGCACCCTGCCCCCCCGGAGGCCCGGGAAGGCCGCCCCAACAGCCGGCTCCAGGCTGCACCCCATTAGCCACAGGCCGGGCCCTCCCCGTTGTATCCCGCAGCAGCCGCAGGCCTCTCCCCTCCCTGCAGGGGCTCTGGGCCTGCTGAGCAGAGCGGCAAGGTGAGCGCGGTCCACCTGCTTCCTGGAGAGCCACCTCCCCGATGGGCCCAGTCGCGGGCACCTGCTGCTCTCCTCCCTTCTTCCGGGCCCAGAACCCTGCATCCCTGGGGAAATCGAGGCACTGCTGAGCAAGCACGCTCTGAACAGGAATCGAGAGATTCGGGATGAAGTGCAGGCCGTCCCTTCACTCGGCTCCAGCTGCCTCTTCTATAAAGTGAGGAGCCTGGGCAAGGTGGACACATATCCCTCTGCCCAGAGTCTATTAATCTGTGAATCTGGGGTTCAGGCCACACGGACGTGTGCACAGCTGCCTCCTTCCCCGCTGGCTGAACAGAGGCCTTGCACGCGCACTCGGGCCTACCTGGGGTCCTTGCTCCACACATCGGGTGTCAGGTGGCTCCGGGGAGCCTTGGGGTGGCTGTCACTTGGGGAGGGGACCAAGCAGAGGGGACCCTTCCGAGTGACACTAGGGACAGGGAGCCCTGTGCAGAGGGCCCTCCTGGGAGTCACCTGGCCCACCAGGCATTACCGCAGGCAGGACTGTGCCTCATCCAGCCCCTCAAGGACCTCGACGACTTCTTGAACATGACCTTCAGGGTCAGGCAAAGAGAGAAAGGGCTTGATTGAGATTCCGTGTGAAGTTGCAGGAAAGCCAGAGCTGTCATTAGGGAGGCCACCTGCCCCGGCCTCCTCCCTGCCCTCCCCGGGCAGGCTGGATTACAGGAGGGATGTAGAAACAGGGGACTGCGTGCAGGGGTGCTGCAGAGCGGGCAAGGCCCAGAAGTACGGGGCCCTTGCGGGTAAAGGGGGTGGGCCAGCTGGCGAGGGAGGCCTCGGTGCCGGGGGGCGGCTGGCGCTGCTCTCGGGATGGGGGACACCGGTGAGGACAGCAAGGGCACACTCTTGGTCGCATGACAGAGGGCGTGCACCCGGCGGAGACGTGGTGCTGCACAGGGCAGCAGGCCTCCACAGGCGGTTAGCAGGGCCGTCCGGGGGATGTGAGCCGGGGGCCACCACTCGTGGAGGGAGGGATGACAAGGGGACCATTCCCGGTGGCCTCTGAGTGGGGAGCGGCCCGCAGGCCACAGTGGGAAATCGGGATTTTGTTTTGAGAGTGATGGGGAGGCCTCGAAGCGGCATAAATAAGCTAGTTTATATTTTTTACAAAGCGCCCAGTCTACGCACGATGGGTTTGGTGTCCTCCTGAGTGACAGCGAGATGCTGGCCAGGTCCCCTCTTCGCGGCCCTGCCCTGCCTCCACGGGAGGGCCTGTGGTGCGGCTGGGCCGCGGGGGTCTGGCCAGACCTTGGGAATCACCCCGGCACCACGGGAGTCTCACTGGGACTCACCCCCGACTGGGCCTGTGGAAGTGAGGGCCGCACCCCAAAACAGCCAGACCGCCTTTGGGAGCTTAGGGAAGCGTCCCGAGGCCCCCGGACTTCGGGACTCTGATCACCCAGGACACCGACAGTACACCTGTTCTTTCCTCCTCTCCTCTCTGTCTGGACCTAACAGGTTAGAGCAGGGAGGGGCCCACCAAGGGCCCCCCCCAATCTCTGCCAGAACTGACCTCACCTCTCGATCCCGAGTGAACCGAGCCTGTCCCTGGGAGGACAATGGGGCAGAAAATCACCAGATGCAGAGGACGAGACTAAAGTTCAAAAGAAGGGATCCATCTGGGGCATCGGATAACACGTCTTCCTAAATAGTGAAATTACGGGAAGAAGTGGGAGATAATTTTAGACAACTTTTAATATTCCTCTCAACGAGATTCCAAATGTCATCGCATCTATGAATCTAAAGCAGAAGCTCAGCCGTGAGAGTATGAAGAGGGGATGGATTAGGACAAACGGGGCTGGAAGACCATGCTGGGAGGGGGTGGGAGCCTCACCTGAAGAGCAGCCCCACACTCTCTGGCTCTGTGCTCCCGGACTGGCTCCAGAGCTTATCAGTTTCCTGTAAAAGGGGAATTTAATACAGTGCTTCTTCCCAGAGCAGTGCGCAGCTTAAACCAGATACCACCAACTGATCAACCCTTAGCACAATGCCAGGCCGTCGGGGGGCACCCTACATGCATTCTTCCTCTTGAGAAGGTACAGGGAAATGCGATGGGACTGCCTACTGCATGCATCACACTGAAGACAAAGGAAACCAAGAGCAAAGTAGAAGTCATGTTTTGGGACTCTTCTCTGATTTCAAAAGAAAAATAACAAGCAATGAAAATAATACATTTTTTTTTTAAGAGCATAAATCACAGGGGCAGTAAATTTAATACAGGGACAGGAAGTGGGGTAGGTGAAAAAAAGAGCAAATGAAGCTGGATGAATTATTTTTATAAAATAGGAAACCATCTTCTGCTATTTCTGCAAATTGAAAGAAACGATGGAGCAACGGGAAAGGAAAACAGACCCACTGAAAACATCCTCGTGGAAATCTGGAATCACAGAGCAGAGGAAAAAGGTTTGCTGAGTGGCAGAGAAAATAAAAGAGGTTTATTACAAGGGAAGAAAATCGGGGTTGCCTTAGATGTCTCCACAGAACCAAACAGCAGACGAGAGGCAACGTAAGAGGAAATGCATGATGGAAAATTCTGATTGTCATCCCAGATTATCATTCTTGTGAAGGCAGCAGAAGAGGTTGGTCATACATGAAAAGGCTCAGAAGTACACCTCCCATGGGACTGTGCTGGAAAAAAAATCACTTGAAGATATGGCCTAATGCTTAAGAAATGAATTAAATACAGAATTTCAGACTACGGAAGACATCATTTGAAGAAGAGGAAAATAATCTATGAGATGGAATTAAAGCCAAATGATTATCTTTAATGGAGTTTCACAATACGCAAATTTAAAAAAATAAACCTGAAAATTAGTTAATACTAACTCAGACTTGAAACCTTGAATTTCTTTTGCATTTCTCTGAATATTGAGCCTTGACTGGTGATGTCGAGCATCTTTTCATGTGTTGGTTGGCCATCTGTGTGTCTTCTTTAGAGAAATGTCTGTGCATGTCTTCTGTCCATTTTTTAATTGGATTTTTGTTTTGTTTTGGTTTGTTTTGGTTTGGTGTGGAGTTGTATAAGCTCTTTATATGTTTTGAATATTAACCCCTTATCACATGTATCATTTGCAAATATCTTCTCCCATTCAGCCGGTTGTCTTTTTGTTTTGTTGATTGTTTCCTTCACTGTTGCAAAAGCTCTTATTTTGACATAGTCCCAATAGTTTATTTTTGCTTTAGTTTCCCTTGCCTTAAGAGACATACTTACAATAGCCAAGATATGGTAGCGACCCAAGTGTCCCCTGATAGATGACTGGATATTTTTTTTTTTAAAGATTTTATTTATTTATTCATGACAGTCACACACACACAGAGAGAGAGGAAGAGACATAGGCAGAGGGAGAAGCAGGCTCCATGCAGGGAGCCCGACGTGGGATTCGATCCCGGGTCTCCAGGATCGCGCCCTGGGCCAAAGGCAGGCGCCAAACCGCTGCGCCACCCAGGGATCCCGATGACTGGATAAAGAAGATGTGTAAACATCTACAATGGAATACTACTCAGCCATAAAAAAGAATGAGATCTCGCCATTTGCAACAGTATGGATGGAGCTAGAAGGTATTAACGCTAAGTGGACTAAATCCATCAGAGAAAGACAAATTCCATATGATCTCACTCATAGGTGCAATTTAGAGAAACAAAACAAATGAACAAAGGAAAAAAGAAAATAAAAAACCTGACTCTCAAATATAGGGAACACACTGGTGGTTGCCAGAGGGAGGTGAAATAGGTGAAGGGGATTAAGAGTACACTTATCACGCCGAGCATTGAGTGATGCATAGAATTGTTGAATCCCTATATTGTACACCTGAAACCAATATAACACTGTATATTAATTCTACTGGAATTAAAGATAATAATAAAAGGTTATTTCAATTGAAAAAAAAAGAAAAAATCCTGAATTTCTTTTTAAAAAAATTTTACTGGGCTACAGTTGATGTGTAACATTACATTAGTTTCAGGGGTACAAACAGTGTCATGATCCGCTATCTGTGTACATTGTGAAGTGATCGCCACAATAAGTCTAGTCACTGCCCATCACCACACAGAGTTATGACCATGTTTTTTCTTGTGCTGAGACCTTTTAAGATCTACTCTCCTAGAAACTTTCAAATATGCAATACAGTATTACTGATCATAGTCACTGTGCTATACGATATTTATTTTATAATTGGACTTATTTATTTTATAATTGAAAAATTATTTTCCAATATTTTCCGTGACTTAATCATTTTATAATTGGAAATTTGTACCTTTTGACTCTCTTCACCCATTTCACACAGCCTCCACATCCCTGCCTCTGACAAACACCAATCTGCTCTTTGTATCTGTAAGTTTGGTTCGTTTTCAGATTCCACGTGGAAGTGAGTACATATGGTATTTGTACATATTTCTCTTAGCATAATACCCTCGAGTTCCATCCATGTTGTTGCAAATGGCAAGAGTTCCTCTTTTTAATGGCTGAATAATATTCCATTGATATATATGCCGCATCTTTGTCATACATTCACCCATCGAAGGACACTTAGGTTGCTTCCATGTCTTGGCTTTGGTAAATAATGCTGCGGTGAACACAGGGGTGCAAATATCTCTTTACTTTGGTGTTTTGTTTTCTTTGGATAAATTTCCAGAAGTGGAGTTGTTGGCTCAAATGGTAGTTTTATTTTTAACTTTGGGGGGGTAAACTCCATACTGTTTTCCAGAGTGACTGTGCCAGTTTGCATTCCCACCAACAGTGCCCAAGGATTCCTTTTCTCCACATCCTCACTAATATTTGCTATTTCTTGCTTTTTTGACCATAATCAATCTAACAGGCTCTTTTTTTTTTTTAACTGAGAAATGAGGGTGGTAGGAAAGAAGCCAAAATTTATTAGATGTTTCCTCTTTTCAGCAAGGAAGTATTGATAAAGCTTTCTCTTCTGACACAAAGTAGGGAGAGGTTGGTCATTTTTACATTTGAAAACGACTTTTCAGAACAAAACCAGGTATAAATTTCAAATTCATCAGACAAGAAGAAGAAGAACAACAAAAATACTTTTCTAGAGGGCAACAACGACAGAAACAGAGCAAAGAAAATAACACATAAGCATAAAACACAAAAGCTTAAAATAGTAGAAATAAAATTACTGATTTTTAAATTTGTGATAATAGCTACTAATGAGCTAATGTCCTTTGTTAAAATGAAAAAGCTCTCAATTAAATGATGAATTTAAGTCCATCACATTTATATCACACAAAAGCTGAAGCCCTGCTCTAGGATATAAAAGTGAACTCTTGACAAAATATACCATGTTCTTGGATAAGCAATCTCAACATTTTAAAGATTCAATTTATTTCTAATTAATTCATAAATAAAATATAATTCTAACAAACATTCATATAGAATTTTTTTAGAACTTGGCAAAATTGTTTTTAAGTTATTCTAGAAGAATAGACTCGGGAGAAATCAAATTAAAAATTTAAAAAAAAAAATAAAAATGAAAGCAGTGGAATAAAGGAAACACTTTTTTAAAATATTAAAACCTATTTTAAAGGTACATTAATTCAGAGAATGTGGTAATGACATAAAAATGAAGATAGCACTGTAATATCCTAGAAATACCCAGAACAGACCCACATAAAATAAGGCAGCATTTTAAGCAATTGAGTAAAGAATAAGTTATTCAAAACATCATGGTGAAATAAATTGCTAAGTATTTGCAGATTAATAAAAGTGGATCATTACATCATAGCACATCCTAACTGAAGACCAGATGGGCTAAAAAATAAATGTCAAGGTCTAAAACAACTAAAATAAAACAAAGGTAAAACAAGGATAAATGTTTGCTTCATCTCTGAGCAAAAAAAGGAATTTCTAGAAGCCAAAAAACAAGGGAAGAAAAAAAAACACAATAGAAGAAAGCATAGGATCTCACTATATTGTATAAATATAATCATAACCATAACCACTTCTCTTTTTGAAAAAGCCCATAAATGAAGTTAAATGAGAATAAGCAAAACCAAAAACTGATGTGTACACACACACACACACACACACACATTAATATCCTGACTATATAGAAATTAATATTAATTAGAAAAAAATATAAGCACCAAGCTGGAAAAAGTGGGCAAAACACACAGCCTGATGAATTACAAATAAAGAAGCACAAGTGGCCAATCAATATGAAAATCAACCAATATCAACCTCATTAGTAAAGAAAGATATTCAAATTCAAACAACATGCCTGTCAAATTGAAAAAGCTTAAAATGTATACAGCTCCTGAGTGCTGGAGAGGCTCCAAGAAACAAGCGCCCTCATCCCGGAGGGCAGGGGCTTTAGCGACATTCATTCATCAAAATCCCTAAAAGTGTTCATCATCTCGGGTCTAAATTCTTAAATTCCTAGGAATTTATCCTAGGTACATATGGAAGGATTTACGTTAAAATTTACGTGCAAAGATGATCTCTACAACCTTTCAAAGGCAGGTCAGAAGTGATATATAAGAACCGTGGTAGCTATTTATCGGGCACGTGGAATGGCGCACGAGTTTGTTGAGCACCGTGCCGAGCCCTCCTCCGCATTATCTCATTTTATCCCCAAACAGCTGTGCGAGGTCCCTCCCATCATTCCCTCTGTTCTACGCATAAGAAGGCAGAGGGTGAAAACAACTCACATGCCCAGCAGAAGAGGACGGGTAGACGGATCATGGCACAAAATTAATGCGAATGTAGTGCAGCCTCGTAAGACCGTGTTTCTCAGAGGACATACAGAGACGTCACTAAGGTTCACAGGACATTTGTGCATGTGTGTGCATGTGCGTGTGCGTGTGTGTGTGCGAGAGAGACAGGTGCTGCCAGGCATGTGGCCATAACTTTGGGGAAAAATATATGTAGAACACATGTATTTCCCTAGAACCAAGGATAATGCAGTGAACAGCGGGAGAGAGAAGAGGCCACGCGGGGCGGAGAGGAAGCTGCCAACACTGGTTTTCTCTCTCTAGCTTATAGAAGGATGGTCATATTTATTTTCTTCTTTTTATTACTATTCTTTTTATTATTATTATTTATTTATCCAATTTCTCTCAATGCATGTGCACTTTTCAAATAAAATAGAATTTTATTTAAGGGGGAGGGGTGAATAATTGGTGTCATTTCAAAGGTCTTTATATATATATATATATATATATATATATATATATATATATATATAAAGAAAAAGGATTGTTTTCAGATTTACAGCTGAGCCCTAATGGTTTACCCAGGGTTGCTGGGTCACTGAAGTTCTCAGAGCTGCATGATCCTAGAAGAAGAACAGGGCTGATTTATTTACCTTGGAATAATTCTACCCTTTAGCCCAGAGAGACTCTGGCTTAGAAGACATTCCTTAGATCACTAAGTCCTCCCTCTGGCTAAGGGTTTTGTTCTGAGGCTGAAGCCCTGTGCACTTTCCAGCTAAATATGTATGTCCTGATGCTGCGTACTGGTACGTCTGAGTGCTTGGGCCGGGATACAGCGACAAATTCCTCCCATAGTTTCCCGAATTTCCACAAGCTAAGCTTTTCGCTAATAGGGGAAAAAAAAAAAATCCTAAGATGTCCTGATCAGGTCCTTACCACAAGGTCGCAGGGTGAGTGGGCTGCGGAGAGAGTGGGCTGGAGGGTTCGGTCGGGTCCTGCCGGCCTGGTGAATGCGGTCACGATGCCCACCAGAGGCGGTGGGTCACGGTTCGCCCACGGCCAGCGCCCAGGGCCCTGGGGCTCCCTTCAGGAGGACAGAGCATCGAGGATCTTACGGGGGATGGTCATCGGGCCAGACAGGTCCAAGGCTGCCTCTGGTCAAATAAGGCAGAGGAATATGAGAAAGTCCCGCTGCTGTCGGTGTGTGGCTCTCTGTGACCTCTTCACTCACCTCCCCCTTCGCTCATTCACCCATTCATTCAAAAAACATCCACTGACCACGTGATGCGTGCCAGGCGCTGAAGACCTAGGGAAGGACGGAAACAGGGAAAATTCCCGCCATACTGAAGTTTATAGCCTGAGAGCATTAAATATGCAGAAACACAGACACATGTAGACAAGTCAACAAGCGAATAATGTGATGATTTCTGGTCGGGGTGAGTGGTTGGAAGAAGATAAAATAGGGTAATGCGATGAGAGGGGCTGGGAATCACGCTGAGGGGCCGCGGACGTTCTCGACGCCGAGGGGCAGCTGGGCCAGGACGCCTGAGCGGAAGCCAGCCACCCCAAACGGCGCAGGATCTCCTCGTTTCTTCCAGCCTGGCTGCACCTGTCCACCAGGCCCACCTCCTCCGGGAAACCCGAGGTTTCGGCCACGTTGCTGTCCTCCCCCCGCCCCTGCCCCCGGTGCCCTGCCTGCGCTGCACGAACCATCAGACCATGCTCCCAGGCGTGTGCGTGGGTGGCTGTGCATGCACGTGTACAAGATGTACACACATGTCCTGCCCCTTCGCTAGGCTGCATGGTCGGGGGGTAAGCCGGGGGTGCATCCTGCTGGTTGGAGGTCTTCCCAGGCACCGGCCCGGATTCCCTTCCACAGCTGCCCACTGAGTGGATTCCCCCGAATCACCCCAAAGCCTTGGGCTCCGTATACGTCCAGAACTGAATTCATTACCTTCCCTCTTCCCAAGCCCATTCATCCTCCTGTGTTTCCTGTTTCAGTGACATCTCAGCATTTATTTATTTTTATTTTTTATTTTTTTAGCATTTATTTCCTTAAGGGTCTGAGGCAGGATCGATAGTACGGTTGGGCAGTTTGTGCAGAGCACAAAGGCCAAGGAAACGAGTGGAAGTGAAACCCGAACTGTACTCCCCGTGATGCAGTCAGCCTGGCATGAAGCTGGATGCCCCCAAAGGAAGGGGTGCCTCTCTTTCGCCCAACCCCGTACCACAGGTTGCACTGGCCAGAGCCGATAGCTTTTTCTGATTTGTACGAACGTGCCCTGCAGTTTGCTAGGTCAGGGTCCTCCCATGGTGTGATCCTTCCCTGCGTATCTTTGGATTCCAAGTCAGTCAATATTCCTTCATCCGCCTGTGCCTTCTCCGACCTCCAAGGTCGTTCTAAAATCCTTCTTCCTCCAAGAAGTTCTTCTGGCGCCTGAGCCCACAGTAACCTCTCTCTAGAGACCACAGCACAGGCCACCTGTGCCTTGCCTACACCTTCCCATAAGTGAGTTTTGCCACCCCAACTGGACCGAGAGTTTGCAAAGGCTGGGTCTGTGTGCTGGGCCTCAGGGTGGTGCACTGCGTCATGTGTCGATCTTGCAAACCCCAAACATGCTGTCTCTCTCTGCAGGCACATGGGATTCTTCCTATGGCACCATTTTCCAGTGCGGTTTCTGCAAAGTCCGCAGCCCACGTTGGATGTACTGCATCAGAATCTCTTGGGAGCGGGTTGCTGGAGTCTGCGTCATTAAGACCCTCTCAGGAGGTTCCTACAAACACTGAAGGGTGAGAACCATGGTCTTAGTCGCATTAAATCTCCAGAGGAAAAAGCACCGTGAAACAAGCGACCAGACCAGGCGAGACCCCACAGGTCACCAGGTGGTGGGCCACTGCTCCTTGCGTCCTCCTTACCTATTTCCAACCCTCCAAAGGAATGCCAAAGACTGCTGAGGGCTGCCTGGAGCCCTTTTTGAATTATATCTTTGATTGAATAAAAGCAAAACCCAGGCCGTGGACGAGAATGTGGAGTGTTATGGTTTGGTACAGACAGGTGATAGATGACGGTTAGCTAGAGATGTGCGTACGCGCGTTGGTAGGTGCATTACTGTCTCTGGGAGGATGCAGGGGAGAGTAGCGATGGACGTTGCTTCTAGGGAAGAGAACTCATAGGTTAGGGTGGTTGAGAAAGGTTTTCTCACACACTTTTTATAGCCTTTACATAAAAGCAACAAGTGTGCAATACTAAGCTTCCCCCATGTTGCCGTAGCCAACCATCCTATGGAGAGCACTACGTGCAGGCGCTGGCTTGCATGGCTGAGCCTCTTCCCATCTCATCAGTGGGTAAACGGAGGGGGAGCTGAGCTGAGCAGAGCAGTTTGCCCAAGTTCACGCCAGTAGTGACAGACGAGGGGCTGAAATGCAGGCACGACCTTGACCCCTGGGCTACGCTGCGCCTTGAGCCTCCAACCCTGGATGGGTCTTTGGGAGATGATCATCTGTGTCTTGGCCCTGGCAGGACCCGTACGATTCCTGACCCAGGCACTGTCTCCTCTCTCTCCAGCTGGTGGGCCAATCGTAACTCCAGGCACAGGACTCTGAGCCAGGTGTAGACTGAATGTCAATGAATGAATGAATGAATGAATGAATGAATGAATGAATGGGTGAATCAACCAGTCAGTGAAGTTGGAGGCCAATCAGTCAATGGAGCGTGGTGAGGTAGACCAGACGACTGGAGAAAAAGGCTGGGGACGTGGCAGGGCCAGCTCATGCAGGCCTCCTCGAGGACTGTGAATGTGTCCCATCGAGGCAGCCCTTGGGCACTGTAGCCCAGTGCTGTCCTGCCTGAAGTCTGCGTGGCCGTCGGAGGCTCGGGAGAGAAACGACTGGGGTGGGGAGTGATCCTGTCCCTAGAACGCATGTGGGGAGCCCAAGAGGGTGCCCAGGTGTGCCTGCAGGGGCTCTTGGGAAAGAACATGCTAGAAATCCCTGCTGCTGACTCCCGCGCTGGCTCAGGCCTCCATCCCAGCCCACCCCCTGGTCGGCCCGGCCTCGGGCCTTTCTCCGGCTAGAACCTCACTGGGGTGGCCTCATTCTGTAGGCCTCTGAGGCCTGAGGGCAGCGCTGGGAGGGGAGAGGAGGCCAGGCACAGACGTGTCAGCGCCCCGCCATCCCTGAGCCTGTGGCCGGGGTCCTGAGGACAACAGCAAAGTAAAGCACGGTGGCCCCGGGAGGACACACACAGGCCCTCGGGGGGCCCACCCAGGTCCACGCCCCTTGACCTGGAGCACCGACCCAGCCTCCGTGTTGGGCCCGCACTCGAGTCCCTCTCCGAGCCCCAGCTGCAGCTGAGGGCCCCCAGCCACGTCTCCACCGTCTCCCTGGCCGAGTCGGGAGCTGAGCCGCGACTGCGGTGCGCCACCCAGGGGGCACTGGGTGGGCTCCGGGCCAGCTCTGTGGGGGGTCCTGCAGCTGCGGACGCACGTCTCCACCTCTGGGACCTACAGGCATCCGAGGAGGCCAACCCCAGGGAGACAGGCCTCTGGCGGAGCTGTGAGCCGGCGTGATGACGACCCAGCCGGGGGGTCCTCCTGTGGGGGGGGCTCTGAGCTACCCCGGATCCTCTGACCCCGTGAGCACGAGGCCAGAGGTGCAGAGAGGGTGAGGCCAGGACGTGCCCCTGCCCTCGGCCTGCAGAGTCGAGCCCCTTGGAGCCGGAGCCCTGGCCCTGGCAGGCTCAGGGCATCCTCTGAAGGTGGTCAGGGCGCCCCAGACGCGCCTGTCCATCACAAGGGCCTGGAGGACAGGACGCAAATGGCTCCGCCTGAACCGGACACCCTGGTGAGTCTGAAGGCCGCCTGGATGCCCGGAGGTGAGGGGACGCAGTGGCCGCAGCTAGGCCCTGCCGCCTCACGTGCAGGCTGGCCCCCGAGGGCCCCCTGGGAACCTCCGTGGGACCCACCTGAGGCCATTCGGATGTGAGGAGAAGAGCAGCCTACCCCCCCCCCCCCAGGAGGGGCCCTGGGCTGTGGGTCTGGAGCCTGGGGGCAGGCGCCTGGGACAGGCGGCCTAGACGCAGGCCCCAGGTGGCCAGGCTCCCCGCGGCTCTGTCCCTGCGGCTGCTGAAGCGCCAGGCTGACCCAGAAAGAGCAGGACACCAGGGTGAAAGCAGACAGCAGTCCCCCTCCCCGCCCGCCCCTTCCACATCTACCTCCCCACCTCTGGGTGACCTCGTCATCGGGGCTGCTCGCTCTGCCACCATCAGGCCTCTCAGTGCTTGGCGGCAACCAAATTGTCCTGCTTGTACCAATCGAGGTGTCCGGGGCTGCGTCCCCCTTAGACCCGACGAGGCCTTGGCTACAGCGGCCCTTCCTTCCTCTCCCCGCCTTGGACCTGCTTCGGTGAAGGAAGAACCAACGCAGGCCCGTGGGGGGCCGACGCCTCCCACCTGCTGCCCACACGCCCCCCTCCTCCACCCCCCGTGCCCAGCGGGCTGTCCCCGGCCCTCCAGGGATCCAGCCGGCAGGGGGACAACGTTAGGGGACCAAGGACCGGCTGCCCGGCTGCCACCAGTGTGGACTCTCTGGAGGCGATCGCCGTCAGCCCCGGCCGAGGACCCTTCTCAGGAAAATGCCTTTGCAAGATGGCATCAGGCCGGTGCTCTCCCGTCGTCGTGTCCCGCGGGGAAGCTGGCCTCCCCCTCGCTCTGCTCTGTGGGTGCAAGGGTCGCTTGTCTCCAGCGCAACCTGGCATCTCTCTCTCTCCTTCACCCCATCAGCCAAGACTTGACATCTTGCTTGATTTAGATTTCTCAGATGAGTGTCAGGCACAGGTCATTGTCTCCTCTTGTCTCCAAGGACCGCATAGCAAGCTTTCCACGCGGTGTCCTCACAGTCCCTTCCCCACTTGGCTTAAGGTGAGGACCATGCGGTGTGGATGCGCAGTGCAGGGACGGCTCTCTCCGATAAATCACCGCGGCCGGCTCTCACCCTGTGACATTTCCGACTGGACCCTTGGCACCCTTGACCTGGGGGATGAGCTAAAGTTCTCAAAACTGGGTCTTCCCACTCCTTTTCGCGTGCAAGGCCGGTGTGGGCAATCATCTGCCTCCTTTCTAGGTTCAGAGCGGACAAGGATCGGGTCTGTCCACAACTGAACGGATATCGGAGCCAGAAGCATGGCTCCCCCATATGCACACGCCCCCATGCACGGAACGAGTGAACACGGTAGGATTCATGGCAGAGGGGATTAAGGTCGCTTATCAGGCCTTGAGAAGGGGAGATTACGGGATTTTGTGCGCGGGTGAGACATAATCACGGGGATCCCTGTAGGTGGAAGAAGGAAGCAGAAGATCAAAGTCTGAGAGAGATTTGAAGATGCAACTCCGCTGCTTTCGGAGATGAAAAGAGCCCCAAACCCAGAAATGAGGGCAGCTTGTAGGAGCTGGAAGAGGCAAGGACGTGGATCCTCCAGAGAGAAGCGCAGCCCTCGATCTCGGCCTGATGGAAGGGAGTGGAGCCGTGGACCTCCTCGGAACTTCTGTGAAACGGAGTCTACTTGCGTTGTTTTAAGCCACTAAGTTTGTAGTGGTTTGTTACAGCAGCTGCCGGAAACTAATACAGCCCTAATACAACCGGGCCCACCAAATATTGCTTGAATCACGATACTACTCTGCGTGGGAAAGGTGTCTGATGAATGGGGAAGGAAGGACAAATCCCGGAGGGCTGCCTCTCCAGGCCCCGGGGAGGCTGCTGAGCACGCCCGCCTCCAGAGCGACAGGCCTTTGGGTCCCCGTGCCCAGGGAGGCTCCTCCACGGCCAGTACTCGAGTCCCCGTGCCAGCTGCTGGCCCGAGAACGTCTCCCTTCCTAGTCTGCGTGAGGACCATTCTTTTCTGCACTGTAATTGCTGTTTTTCAAAATTATAAATTAATGTATGCACCCACTGGATGTTTTCCTCGCAATTCAGGGAAGTATGATAACGTGAAAATAGAAGCATCCCCTGCCCTGCTCCCAGCTCCCATTTTTGATCTTCAGAGATTAAATAACTGTTACTTGTAAGGATCTGTTCAGAACTTTTCTACACGTACACAGCCTGCATCTACGTGCCTCTACATATTTGCGTGCACGCGTAGGTGCACACGAACACGCTCGCACACACACGCACCCAGTATTTTGACACAGAATGAATCACTCTGTACGTATTGTTCTACGTCTTGCTTTCTTCGCCTTACGTGTTGGAGCCTCTCTCCTGTTACCACACGGAGCTCTGCCCCACTCTGTGCACGGCTGCGTCATAGTCCGCTCTACCGTAATTTACCGCCGCCACGGCAGCATGAAGACCGATCGGTGTACGATACAACAGATCCTTTAATTTTTAATCACGGTCTCCCAAGACCACACATTCATAGGTATTTTGTGACTTGTATAGACCCTCAGTACTCATTTGAGCACACCCACATTCCACATCAAATATAAATTCCTGTTGTAAAAACTGAAAGGATTTTTACGATTCTGCTTCTGAAATATTTTGGCTCCGAGTAACGTATTCAATTTATGGGCTGACCGCGGTTTCTCGGCAATCACCATGCAGGCTCAGGGATTCTCGCAAAGTTGAAACCATCTAACCTGCAAATAGTTTGGTGAGTGTGATGACATTTTTATGGATAGTAAATTTAATAATCAGTGAATTTGACCTAACGCTGCTCTTCACAGACATTTAAATAAATACTTGTTAATCTTTGTTTTGCTGCTTTCTTTGTGTATTTGGAGGCCAATTATTGTCTTTGTCAGACCTCATCTTTTGCTGAGGGCCTGAGAAGATTGCATTTCCTAGAGACAGTGAGTAGAGCACCGTGGGGGAAAACAGCCACGTTTTCCAGGACTTCTTGCTTGCTGCCTGGGCTTGCTCGAAAGGTGAGACAGTTGAGTTGTGCCTGGGCAGGAAGCTCACTGGGGCCCCAAAATGAATATTTCCCAAGGTCTGAGGCAGCAGAGCAGCCAATAAACTGGAGTGGTCATAAAGAGGAGCCAAAGTCACAGCTAAAGAGTCAAAGGAGATAACCCGGGGCTGGCCTTTGATGAAGGGAGCGAAACTGGCCAGGACTTGCGTGCCCCCAAAATTACTCATCTCCATATTCCAGTCCTATTTTGTTCATTGTTATGGGGAGGGTCTCCCTCCTTTCCCTCCCAAGGAGTGGCCAAGCCTGAAGGGCCTGGGGGTCTCTAACTTTATGCTTTGCCTACTGTAAAACCAGAGCAGGCGATGGATGGGCATGTGTGGGTCTCCATCAGGAGGTAAATGTCCCCATCTGCATTGTTACACATGAAAATGTCACACTGATCAGAGCAGTAAGTGCTCAGGAGGGAAGGGCAACATAATGACAGAGACAATTTGGCATCTCATTTGATTTCCTCACACACACAAAAAAATTAACATTTTTGAAAAGATTGACTTTCTCCATGGAAATTCCTCTCCAATGTAAGCACTTGCTCAATGATGGGCTATTATAAATGCTTATGATCATGAGGATGAGATTTCTATAGCATCAGATGCTGTTATTACTTTGAATGAAATCATTGTGAGGACAATTTCAGGTCCCACAAGCAGCTCTTAGCTTTAAGAAGTCCCTGTGGATCAGAACACAATTTTCATAGCTCAGTAACACAGGCAGCCAAGAAGCTGGGCAGCATCATGGGTAAGAGAGGGAGGCCAAGGGCAAGGGATGCTATGTGGCCAAGAAAAAAAATAAACGAGACAAGACAAAGACAAATAATCCCGTCTGTTGGGTTATCCCCCCTGGGATAGGGAAGAACGCACAATTTCAGGCACGCACAGTATTTCCCTACTTCGGTCCTTGTGGACTCTCTGGGACTCCCTCGAAGCCTGTCGCTTGGGTCCATATGTGCTCTAGATATTATATTTCTTGGCCACCCTCTTCCTCCTGTCCACCCTAGGTCACTGTGGAAATGACTTCTGCCATCGACAATTGGAAACGCGTCATCTCTTACAGCGACGTTTAAGACACCAACATTGCAAAGGCCACCGGAGTAGCTGCCAATTCTAGGTCAAGATTGATGTCACCCAGCATCATGGGTGTGTACCTGGTTTGCTCCTCTTGTGGAAGAGAATGCCTGCGGTCTCCCAAACCTATCTACGTCTTTTTTTTTTTTTTTTAAATAGAAGAACTCCAACTTTTAGCTAGACATATTGCCATCCGGCAAGAAAACTGTATCTCCCAGGCTTCCAGTGGCTACATTAACTGTAAAAGTAAGTTCAGACCAGAAAAATTTAACCAGAAATTGAAGCAGAAATGACGTGAGAGACTTCAGAGAACTCTCAGGATGATGAGGGTACGAAGGCAACCCTCCCATGTCCCTTTCCCTTCCTCCTCATTCTGCCCAGAGTGCAGCAGATGCTCCGGCGGCCGCCTCAGAGCCTAGCACAGCCTTAAGAATGGAAATCACACGCCGAGGACGACAGAGTCTCGCTCCCCGATGGCACCATGCCGCCACCACGCCAGCTTTCATTCTGGGTATTTGCTCACTCATTCATTTAGAAGTCAAACCAATTCCCTTCCTATTTGTTAAATCAAATTAGAAAATACAAACAGGGGGCACCTGGGTGGCTCAGCGGGTGAGCATCTGCCTTCAGCCCAGGGCGTGACCCCCAGGGTCCTGGGATCGAGTCCCCATCGGGCTCCCCGTGGGGAGCCTGCTTCTCCCTCCGCCTGTGTCTCTCCCTCTCTCTATGTCTCTCATGAATAAATAAATAAAATCTTAAAAAAAATACAAGCAGGTCTTATCTACCATAATTTGCAACATCATCTTCATTTTATTTTATTTTATTTTATTTTATTTTATTTTATTTTATTTTTTTGTTGTGATAATTTATTTCAAGTTTGTAAGTGTTACTGCTTTCATACAAAAATACTTTTTCCTTTTTAAAACATTATTTATTTATTTTTTTTTCTTTTTTTTTTTTATTGGTGTTCAATTTACTAACATACAGAATAACACCCAGTGCCCGTCACCCATTCACTCCCACCCCCCGCCCTCCTCCCCTTCTACCACCCCTAGTTCGTTTCCCAGAGTTAGCAGTCTTTACGTTCTGTCTCCCTTTCTGATATTTCCCACACATTTCTTCTCCCTTCCCTTATTTTCCCTTTCACTATTATTTATATTCCCCAAATGAATGAGAACATATAATGTTTGTCCTTCTCCGACTGACTTACTTCACTCAGCATAATACCCTCCAGTTCCATCCACGTTGTAGCAAATGGTGGGTATTTGTCATTTCTAATGGCTGAGTAATATTCCATTGTATACATAAACCACATCTTCTTTATCCATTCATCTTTCGTTGGACACCGAGGCTCCTTCCACAGTTTGGCTATCGTGGCCATTGCTGCTATAAACATCGGGGTGCAGGTGTCCCGGCGTTTCATTGCATTTGTATCAGAAGAATGAAACTAGACCACTCTCTTTCACCATACACAAAGATAAACTCAAAATGGATGAAAGATCTAAATGTGAGACAAGATTCCATCAAAATCCTAGAGAAGAACACAGGCAACACCCTTTTTGAACTCGGCCATAGTAACTTCTTGCAAGATACATCCACGAAGGCAAAAGAAACAAAAGCAAAAATGAACTATTGGGACTTCATCAAGATAAGAAGCTTTTGCACAGCAAAGGATACAGTCTTCATTTTATTTTAAATCAAGATATAATCGACATATAACACTGTGTTAGCTCCGATGTACAACATCGTGATTTGATATTTGTACGAGCAGTGAAATGACCACCGCAAGGAGTCTAGTTAACATCCACCGCCACACAGTTACAGTATTTTTTTTCTTGTGATGAGAACATTTAAGATCTGTGCTCTTAGTGACTTTCAAATACACGATACGGTGTTGTTAACGAGAGTCACCATGCTGTACGTTACATTTCCAGGACCTATTTATCTTATAACTGGATTTTTGTACCTTTTGACCTCCTTCACCCACATTACCCACCCTCTCATCTCCCGCCTCTGGCACCCACCCGTCTGTTCTCTTGTATCTACGGGTTCAGGTTTTTCTTCTTTTCTTTCGCTCTCCCTCTCTTTTTATTTTATTTTTAGATTCCAAATACAAGTGAGACCAGATAGTATCTGTCTTTCTCTACCTGAGTTATTCCACTGGGTCTTTGTGTTTTATGCAGTCAAACTGCATGCTAACTTATACACAGCAGTTGCTGTAGAAAGTCCTGGTTCTAAAGCTTCTGGAAGCCATACAGCAACAGTTCTTTGAGATTTTTCTCACTGTCCATGGAAGTCTTTGTACCCTGTACCCAGACAGGAGTTCACGGAGGTTGAGTGACGCTGAGTAGTAGATGAGGCGCCCTGCAGTCCCACCCCTGACCGCCCACCACATCATCATACCCCCACCCGGTCTTTCCTGGAGCAACTCACCTCCTTAGAGACTCCTCTGCCTCCTACCAAAATAGGCCGCGAGTGGACTGGCCCCAGCAGTTATTTGGTCCTGCCTCAATCCCAGGGTGGATGCAATTCATGATAAAACCATGAGTCCTGGGCAGCCCGGGTGGCCCAGTGGTTTAGCGCCGCCTTCAGCCCAGGGCGTGATCCTGGGGTCCAGGGATCGAGTCCCATGTCGGGCTCCCTGCACGGAGCCTGCTTCTCCCTCTGCCTGTGTCTCTGCCTCTCTCTCTCTGTGTGTCTCTAATGAATAAATAAATAAAATCTTAAAAAAAAAAAACCCTATGAGTCCTACGATAGTCTTTCTCCTATAAAATGCATGTTCTCCCTGCCTCGTGCCTCACCTTCTTTCAAGGTGGTGTCTTTGAAAAGATGAGAGACCGCGGCTTCTTGTAGTCACGCTGAGCTTCTCCAGCTGGAATCTCCTAGCCCGGCAAGGAGCACAACCGTGTGGGGGGTACTTTCCCCTGTGATGACCGGGCGAATATGCTCTTGTAGGAACTGCGCTGGTTAGATTTTTGTTCCATGGGTAATTTCCGCCCCCCACCTCTGCCTTCATGACAGTAGAGTCTCTCACCCACTGCTGCTACGCTTTGCCATGTGACTTGCTTTGACCAACAGAGCTGATGATACGCGAGGTCCAATCTTGAGATAACGTGCCTCAGGAGCCATCCCATGCCTCTGCGCATCCCTCTGGGAACATCCCACTTACACCGTGAGAAGAACATCCTGGGTTCCGGAAAGATACGCATGGAGTGGACTTCTGCAACTAACCTGTGGTCTGAAGCAGAGGCGCCTCAGCCAACCAATGGGTATTGTTTTAAGTTCCTAATTTTGGAATGACTTTTAAAGTAACATTATTTCAATAAAAGCATAGCCAATACACTATGGTAAGAATCCCCTGGTGTACCTTACGCCATCTTTCAAGTCCCTGGGTGGAAAAAGATCCTTCAAATCCCCTGGGTGTGAGTTCAGACCTATGAATATGCTCTCTGGGGTCCCCTAATTCTTGATTTCTCTCTATCCCAAAAGATAAAAAGTGTGGACCCCGCCACCTGCCTGAGGAGGGCCTCCTCCATCTGATTTGTTGCTGGCTCCTTCCAAGACCCACTTGCCCCCATGTGCTTTCAGAAGCAGTCGATAGTTTTCAAACCACCCAGCAAAACATAGCCAGACCTGCCATGTCAGCTGCTCTTCAGAACAGCTTAACCGATCGTGTCAGCCCCATGCTTACAACCCCGCAGCGACTCTCTAAGTAACAAAAGCTCCCATTTCTTAGCTGAGGGACACGACCCTTCACGTTCTTGCTCCTTCCTTCCCGGCCTGCCAGTCCACACCACCCCTCTCCCTCCAACTTTAGAGGGGGCCAGTGGTTCCCAAAGGCATCCCACCACCTCACACTGATGCACATGCTTTCCACGGCTTTGCACACCCTGCTGTCATTCCCTGGGGTGTGACTGTCTCAAGGTGACAGTGATATGATTGATGGAACGATGCCAACAGCCACAGGAAAAGGAAATGAGTTTCTTTAATGTGGAGGATACGGCTAAGTACACAGAGCAGGGGACGCAGCAGCAGGCCCAGTCCAAAGCAGTGGTAGTTAAGATCTAGTCTAACTGCTGTCACTGAGACACCCAATTCCCCAAGGCCTCCTTCATACCCAGCTCAAGCCTTACCTCCGCAGGCCTTCCTTGGTCTTCTTTGCCATCCACTCTCCAAGCTCTGGGCTCCTAAGAGACCTGCTGCGCCATTGTACCACCGGTCTGTACAGGTCAAAGAGCCAGTTTGGGAGCTTGGGGTGGGCAGGTGATCTGGCTTGTACTTTTTTATTCCGTAGACATCACCTGGCATATTACAGATGCTCAATACCTATTTGATGAGCAATGGGGCTGCTTGAGTTGGGGCGGGAAAGGCAACAGCCCAACTAGTTGGTATGTGCCACCTGGATGACAGGCCTGCCATGGACTTGGAGGTGTGCCCTTGTAACTGCCTTCCTGCCTCTGAGGTCATCTCCAAAATGCAGCCAAACATTTGTCTATGGCACAAAACCGGCCATGTCACTCCCCTTCTTAAAACCTTCCAAGAGTCCTCATTATTCTGAGATTAGAGTGTGAACATTCCCCCTGTGGTCTCCAAGGGATGGTTGCCATATTTAGCAAATCAAATTGGACACTCAGTTAAACTCGAATTTCAGATAAACCGTAAGTAATTTTGGTATAATTATGTCCCACGCAATTTTGGGGACATACACTTAAACCAAACTTGTTTATCTGAAATTCAAACTGGGTGTCTTGAATTTTACCTGGGAACCCTGTTCGTACATCCTCTGGTCATGCCTTCCTCTGCATTTCCCACTCTCAATAAGCCTCTGCCCTAGCGCTATGAAAACCCTTCGGTCCCTCCCTTTCTTCTGTATTTGGTCCTGGGAAGATCAAGTGAATTAAGACCCATAAAGTGCTTCGAACAGTTCCTGTCGTGTTCTGTCTATGGTAGGGGATACTAAAGTTCTGCTGTTAGGACCCACCCTGCTGGGCACTCCCATCCCCCTCGTTGCTCTATGTTGTCAGGTTAGCTCTTACCCATTCTAGAACATGCCATCGATCTCAGGTTGTCAATCTCTTTCTTAAGGAGTTTCCTCCAACTACATTCTTTATTTTTTTTTAAAGATTTTATTTATTTATTTATGAGAGAGAGAGAGAGAGAGAGAGAGGCAGAGAGGCAGAGACACAGGCAGAGGGAGAAGCAGGCTCCATGCAGGGAGCCTGACGTGGGACTCGATCCCGGGTCTCTAGGATCACACCTTGAGCAGAAGACGGTGCTAAACCGCTGAGCCACCTGGGCTGCCCTCCAACCACATTCTTAATAAGATTAGGGGTATCTGCCCCCAAGCACCCTGCATCTATCCTCTTTCGGCTCTTATCCCCCTGTGTTAGTATTTCATAGTAGTTATAAGTAGCTTCTGTTCCTGTACCAGACTGTAACTTCCTGAGCGGAAGGGATTGTGTCTGTCGCGCTCATATCTCTGCCCTTGGTGCCAAGCATAGCACTTAGCATCAGAGGCAGCCTTCGGCACAACCCAAATGAAGAAATGGCACCCTGCCACCCCTAGGTTATTCAGGAGCTGGTTTCCTAGATGACTCAACCGCTTTGTGGTCAAGGTCAAGAGAAAGCCTCACGCAGCCCAGCTGGGGTACCCATTCTACTCAAGGTGCTCATTTCCAGTCCTGGTAGAAAGGAAGCAGAACAGCAGAGTTTCCAATCGGTTCTGTGTTACCACCTGCAAAACATGTTTGACACCAGGAAAGGTGAATCTGAATCGGGTGACACCTGAATCCAATGTCCTCATCTGAGATGTGAGGCTGGTAAGTCCACATGGACAGACCTGGGGAGGAAGAAGACTAATTCTGGTGATGCTGATGAGAGAACCCGGTGCAGAGCAGGCCCTTGGCAAATGCTAGTTTTGTTTTTCTCTCGCTCCCAGTGGGCTCCTTTCCTTTAGAGGAAATATGAAGTTTGGAAGCAGGTGACTGACATCTGGTAATGTATTTAAAGCCATGTATTTTGGTTTCAGATCAGAACCAAGAGACCCCATACTTTAAAGATGAGAGAGGGAAAATGTGGACGTGAGAGAGAGGCCACGTCTAGGGACTTGAGAGAGAGAATAAAGAGTTTGGCAGCAGCGGTTCAATCATCAAGGTGAAGACTTAAAAGATGATTGATTTTCCTCCTTGATGTCCACGTTTCAAGGGCCTTGTTGGATTCCTCCTGGGAAATCAACTTTGAGGCTCATCTGCTGCACAAAGTCATTTCCTCTGAGCTCTGTTTCCAGTGGCTCCTGGGCTCTGGGCAGGGAGGAAAGACCTGTCCCTTGAGATCTGTAGCCTGACCTTGGGGCCAATCTTCACTCTTCCCCTGTAGCCTGATGGTGTCCAGAGCACTGAACTTGGAGGACCTGGGAGTGGACAAGGTAGAAAAGTCCATGCTTGCTGAGAGATGGGACAGGCATGAGGTAAGGGGTCTGGAATGCCCAAGGCCAAACTCTAGCTGTCCCTGGTTGAAGTGGGCAAATCTGGCTTAAAAGCCTAGTCAAGGTTGACCAATGTGACTTCGGCTCTGCAATGATGGCGTGAGGGTTACGTGAAGTAGTGAATGGGAAGTCCTGCCAGATAGGGCTGGAAAAACGTGCTGAGAAGAAAAATACGAGTCAGGTAAGCAAAGGACCAAAGAATCAAAGTGAAATTTATCTTCCCTTCCCAGGGGTCTCTGCTGGACTCCTGGCCATCTCAAGCTCCTATGACAAGTAGGACCAGAGCTGACCTGCTCCAGGCAGCAACCCAAGCTAAAGCCTTCCCCACCAGCAGCCCCTTCAACAGTGCTGGGCTCTTTCTCTGATTTCCTAAGGCAACTTGGACCCGTGGACCAAATCTGACCCAATGCCTATTTTTGCAAATAAAGTTTTATTGAAACACAATTATGCCACTTCATTAGCATACTGTCTTTGGCTGTTTTCGTGCTATAACAGCAGAGCTGAGTCATTACAACAAAGACCATATGGCCTGCAAAGCCAAAGTGCTTATTATCTGGCCCTTTACAGGGAATGTTTGCCAGTCCCTGGATTAGATGCATAAATGTTTGTGGGTGAGGCCAGACTCGAGACTTCCTTTCCCACTCTGACAACACTTCTTTCCCAAAAGGCTTTCGAAGATGGCGGCTTGGATTTTGTTGCTCAAATCAGAGGAACAGAAAAGAAGGAGAATTTCAGGAATGGAACGAAGGAATTGTGGAAGAGATAGAAGGATGTATGCTGGCCAACAAAAACTTTCTATCTTGCTCCCAAATTGAGGAGCATCTGGGAAAAGAGGCAAATAGGATTTAAAAAGTTAAGAGCAAACTGGCTTAAGGTTAGTTCAGCTCTTCCTTCTCGCTGTGTGACCTAGGCTGTTACTTAGCCTCTCTGAGCCTCAATTTCATTTCCCATAAAATCAGAATAATAGAGAGTGAGAATAATAATTCTCACAGAGTGGAGAGTGACATCGCCAATGTGGCTACACAGATGGTTCCTGACCTTACTTCCCCTCACAAGAAGAACGCTAAAGTTCCTCATAAGAAGAACTATCTAGGAACAAGACACCAGGGCCACCTGGGTGGTTCAGTGGTTGAGGTCTGCCTTCAGCCCAGGGCCTGATCCTAGAGACCCGGGATTGAGTCCCACATTGGGCTCCCCGCATGGAGCCTGCTTCTCCCTCTGCCTGTGTCTCTGCCTCTCTCCCTCTTTCTCTCTGTGTGTGTGTCTCTCATGAATAAATAAATAACATCTTAAAAAAAAAAAAGAACAAGACACTACTGAGGGAATCCTGGAACATGGGGAAGAGGCTGAAGCACTCCTTGCACCATGGATACCAGGACAGACTACATTAAAAGGGCAACAGAGGTGGCTACATAATGACTGCATTGCACTCCCCCTGCCAGCACAGCACCATGTCAAGAGGTCTCTCCAAGCCTCCAGTGGGGGGGACAACCAGCATCCCCACCCCCAGCATTGTGGGTCTCTATGTAGGAGCCCTACTCTGATCTCACACCACTGGCATTGTGTGGCTCAACCACTGGGAATCCGACTCTGATGGAGATGGCGGGGGGCGGGGGTGGAGCTCGCAACAATCAGCCACGGATCTTGGCAGACCAAGTTCTTACCAGCAGTGGCCAAGTAGTAATCAAACCATAGGCTTTGGTCATTGGCACAGCCAAGTCACAGGTGCACTCTGACCAGGGAACGTGGCAGAGAGCAGATCTGCCTAATTCAGATCTCAAAAAAGGAGTTTTGCAGGCCCGAGAGTCTAGCATGCCCATGTCAGGCAAGGTGCTAAGTCACAGTGCCAGCCACTGTGAAGAGCACCTTCCAGCCCTATCTGACCAGAGTTGGTGACAACTCCTAGCAGTGGTGTAGCCCACCAGCTCCGGAGTGGAGAGGCAGGCAGGCAGAGCTGATCGCCCCCAGCACAAAGGGCAGTGTTCCCGGGCAGTGCACATGCAGGGGAGGCAACTCGCAGCCAAGGCTGAAGGTAGCTCCTGGTCCCTCCCTATCAGAGAGCCTGGTTGGGAAATTGAGAGTAGCCTGGAGCTATCTGTTCTCCGCCCACCCAGCCAGGGAAGCTGTGATAGAGCCCCACCTCCTGTGACAAGTATCTTCTGATCTTCTGGGCCTTTGTGACCAGAATGGCTGGGGATAATTCTTCGAAACTGTGTGGCCCAGTGGGAACTTGAGCCTAGAATTGGGCAGGCAGATATGACGGTTTGCAGAGCAAAGCCAGTGGCCCTGTTCAGTCAGACAACTTGGGGTGTGGTTCAACTTGAGTTAAGACAACCAAGTAAGAGCTTTACTAGCTTTGAAGCTGCATCTCCCACTGCGCCCAGGTGGGGAATGTCATTCAGAGCCCACTCATTGCTTAGTATAGCTTTCAGCCTATTCTACTAGGTACCTACCCACAGAGCACAGGAAACTCCGTAGCCCATTGGACAAACCCATGTACAGTGACGTTTGAACAGAGCATAGCCCATCTCTTGCTCCAAGACAATATAGTAGAGCAATATCAGTGGCTTGATCTGACCAGGAAGTCCAGTGCACACTCTGGCCTGATTCAGGTCCCTGAATGATGGCCTTGAATTCCATCTTACTGCCCTGCCAAGGCAGGAAAGCTAACTCATTGCCCCACATAGTACTGAATATAGTACCCCGCCCTGACCATCTAGTAACTAGCCTGACTAGAGAATCTAGGCCACCCTGGAGTCCATCCTACAGCCTCACTTGGTCAAAGAACCAAGCCAGCAGTCCTATCTGACTATTCTCAGCCAGTGGCACACATCCCCATCCCTGTCTTCAGAGCTTCATCTTTAAACTAAAGATGGTAAAAAAAAGAGACAGAGAGAGAGAGAGAGAGACAAAGAAGGTCATTATATAATGATAAAGGGAGCAATATATCAAGAAGATATAACAATTATAAATATTTATGTGACCACAGTGGAACACCTAAATATATAAAACAAACTACCAGAGCTAAAAGGAGAAATAAACAGTAATACAATAATAGCTGGGGACTTTAATACCTAACTCTCAACAATGGATAGATCACCCAGACAGAGAATCAATAAGAAGACAGCAGATGCTAACACTATACACCAAATGGATCTAACAGACATATACGGAATACTCTGTCCAACAATAGCAGAATACATATTCTTCTCAAGTAAACATGAAACATTTTCTAGGATAGACCGTATGTTAGATGACAAAAAAAGTCCTAGTAAATTCCAAAAGATTGAAATCATACCAAGTATCTTCTCTAACCACAATGGCATGAAACTAGACATCAATAGCAGGAAGAAAACTGGAAATTTTACCAACACTTGTAAATTAAACAACACCCTCCTGAACAACCAGGGGACAAAGAAGCAGTTAAAGGAGAAGTAAAGTGGTTTCATGAGACAAAGAAAAATGGAAACACAATATCCTAGAACTTGTGAGATGCAGCAAAGGCAGCTCAAAGAGGGAAGTTCATAGCAATAAATGCCTGCATTAAGAATGAAGAAAGAGCTGGGCAGCCCTGGTGGCTCAGCAGTTTAGCGCCGCCTTCAGCCCAGGGCGTGATACTGGAGACCCAGGATTGAGTCCCGCATTGGGCTCCCTTCATGGAGCCTGCTTCTCCCTCTGCCTGTGCCTGTGCCTGCCACTCTCTCTCTCTCTCTCTCTCCCTGTATCTCATGATAAAATAAAATAAAATCTTTTTTACAAAAAAGAATGAAGAAAGAGCTATAAAAAAAAAAACCCAACTCTACACCTTAAGGGACTAGAAAAACAACAGACTGACCCCAAAGTTAGTAGAGAAAAGTAAATAATAAAGAATAGAGCAGAAATAAATGAAATAGAGACCAAAAAAAAAAAAGCAATAGAAAAAATTAAGCAAATAAGGAATTGGTTTTTTGAAAAGGTAAACAGAATTGAAAAACCCCTAGCTAGATTAACCAAATCAACAACATTGTAAATGGAAAAAAATTACAACTAAATACTACAGAAATTAAAAGGATCACAAGAGGCCACTGTGAATAACTATATGCCAACAAACTGAACAACCTAGAAGAAATGAGAAGAATCTTAGAAACATGCAACTTAAAAAGAACTGGATTAGGAAGAAATGGAGAATCTGAATAGATCAATAACTAGGAAGAAGATTGAGTCAGTATTCAAATATCTCCCAATGAAGAAAAGGCCAGGACCAGATGGCCTCGCTGGTAAATTTTACCAAACATTTAAGGAAGAACTAACGCTCATCCTTCATAAATTCTTCCAAAAAAAAACTGAAGGAAAGGGAACACTCCCAAACTTATTTTATGAGTCCAGTATTACCTGAAACCAGAAAAGGGTGCTATTAGAAAAGAAAGCTATAAGCCAAAATCCCTGTTGAATATACCTGTAAAATTCTCAATGAAATACTAGCAAACTGAATTCGGTAGTACATAAGAAGTATTATTCACCATGTGATCAAATGAGGTTTATCCCTGGGCTGCAAGGATGATTCAACACCCGCAGATCAATCGATGAGATACATTGCATGAGCCAAACAGAAGAAAAGAACCATGATCTTCTCAATAGATGCAGAAAAAGTATTTGACAAAATTCAACATCCACTCAAGATAAAAACTCTGACACATAAGGTATCGAAGGAACATATTTCCACATAATAAAGGCTGTATATGACAAACCCACAACTAACATCATACTTGATGGTGGAAAGTCAAAACTTTTTTCCTGTAAGATCCAGAACAAGGATCTTATTTAATGTAGTACTGGACTTTCTAGCTTGAATAGTGAGATAAGAAAAGGAAATAAAAGCTATTAGAATTGGAAAGGAAGAAGTAAGATGGCCTCTGTCTGCAGATGACATGATTTTATACAGAGAAAGATCTTTAAGACCCAATTTAAAAAAAACTGTTAAGTTAGTCAATGAATTCAGTAAAATTTCAGGATAACAAAATTATCATAAAAAATCAGTAGCATTTCTCGACACTAACAGTGATTTTTTTAAAAAAGAAAAGAATAAATCCTATTTACAATAGTATCAAAACCAATAAAATACTTAGGGAGAAATTTAACGAACGAGGTGAAAGATCTCTATTTCTGAAAATTATAAGACATGGATGAAGGAAGGAATGAAGAAGATGCAAATAAATAGTAAGGTATTTGGTGTGTGTGGACTGGGACAAGTAGTATTGTTCTCATCACAAGGCAAAAAGGATTTTTTTCTTTTTATTGTGTCTATCTGTGAAGATGCATATTAACTTAACCTGTTGTGGTCATTATTTTACAATATATGTAAATCAAACCATCGTGGCATCGGACTTAAGCTCATAAATGTCAATTATTTGTCAATAAAACCGGGGTAGCAGGAGGGGAGAAAGAAAAAAACAAAACCGACCCTGCTTTCACTATCCAGCTACAACTATTGTTAATATTTTGAGGTATTTGCATCTCATTTGAGTGGTGTGCTTGTTTCTAATGATCGTGTTACGGTATATTAAAACTAAACACTAGGTGATGGGCATTAGGGAAGCCATGTGACGTGATGAGCACTGGGTGTTCTACGCAACTGATGAATTATTGAAAACTACATCTGAAACTAATGATGTTGGCTAATCGAATTTAAATTAAAAATAAATAAAATTAAATATGGTTTTAAGAATAATAGTCATGCTCACAGGGCAAAATGCATATGAAGTATTTAGTGTGGTGCCTGGTACATTGGAAGCATTCATAAGATGCCATTATTATCAATATCATTGTAAACAATCCTTGAGGCGGAGAAAGGGGCCTATGTCCTCTTCCCTCCCAAGTTCCCAAAGGGAGCCATTTTTAAGTGTTAGAAATATGATAAAAATTGTTCATTCATTTGGGGAATATAAAAATTAGTGAAAGGGAAAGGAGAGAAAATGAGTGAAAATATCAGTGGGGGAGACAAAACATGAGAGACACCTAACTCTGGGAAGTGAACAAGGGGTAGTGGAAGGGGAGGTGGGTGGGGGTGTGGGGGTGACTGGGTGACGGGCACTGAGGGGGGCACTTGGCAGGATGAGCACTGGGTGTTATGCTATATGTTGGCAAATTGAACTCCAATAAAAAAAAAATTTAAAAAAAATTGCCCGGATTGCAGGAAACCTGCCATAGAAATTGCAATGCAGAAGTCACGGCTCTAAATAGTCCACAACAATGAAATACTAGTAACTAAGCATCACGTGATGAAATAAAAGTTACATCTATGTCCCCTGGGTTGGTGCCACTGCCTCTGCAACAGTTTTTTTAATTGGCCCCTGCAAGTGACTGCTGAGCCCTCTGCTCTGGGGTGTCCTGAAGGGCTGCTACTGGGACTCTGCCCTTTATTCCACCTGTGCCCCAGTTCTGGACGTGTCCATACTACTCCTTACACAGAACTAGCCTCCCCTGCAACACAGCCAGTGACCCACCAGTCCATCCCTTCCTCCAAGGCCACCTGCGCCTCCCCATCCTCGGCCCCACCCAGCCATGACCTCCCTTCAAGTCTTAACCATTTATTCTCCAACTTGGCTGCAGCCTCCTCACTGGTGTCCACGGCTCCAGACATTCTCCGCCCCCCAACCCATCCTCCTCAGAGCCACCTGAGAAATTGTTCTAAAAATGAATAAAATGTCACCACCCCCTCCTGCTTAAAAAAAAAAAAAAACACATAGAAGGAAACACCAAAAAACTTTGCTATCACCTACAGGATACAGCGAGGAATACTTTCCATTGTTAGAGTGGGATATTTGTTTCACCTTGTTTGGGGCTCGTTGTTGGATCACAGGTGCAAAGGGTCAAGTTGTCCCGCACCCGCTCCTTGCCCTGTGGGATGCTGACGTCTCGATCTGTATAAGACCACTCTGACTTGTTGGTGCGTGCTTCTGTCTCACTAATCCTCTCCGTATGGGAGGCAACCACGTGGCTCTGTTTTATACGTGCTCTTGAATTCCTATGGATCCTTGGAAAATAGGGATTGTTTTAATCCACAGAAGTGGAACTATGCTAAAGCTCTTGTCCTAGTCCCTGTCTTTTCACTCGGCACTGTGTCAACGTCTGTCCGCTCTGCCGTGCATGCACCTGTTTCATTGCTTCCACTGCTTTTTGGAGCACCCAGGTGACCTCCGAGAATGCCTAGCTGACCTCTGACTCCGCTCCTGCGAGCTGTGCTCCCATGCACGTTCCTGTGCATGGCCCCCATGGACTGGTGCACGAATTGCTCGGGGGGAATGGTGGGGTCATAGAGGTCCCACCATGTCGCTCTCCAGTATGGCTGCACAATTTGACCACTAGGCCCCTCTCCGGGCCCTACTCCTGCCACCCAATCCTCGGTTCTTGCCACCAAAGTACTCACTAATTCACTGAAGCAGAGTGTTTTTGAAGCCTGTGGAGCCCAACTCTCTTATTTTACAGATGAGGGCACAAGGGTCCGGAGAGGGGACATGACTGGCTCAAGTTCTCCTAGCATAAGATGGCTTAACTAGGAGCACCTAGGTGTCTTGATGAGTCAAGACTTCTTTCCCCCTACTCCAAGGTCAACTTTGTGCCCCGTTTTGCAGGAGTGGACAAGGGAGTTCCAGAATAATGAAGTCATAAACTTTGGGTTCCATGGGAAATTTTAAGAAGAGGGGAAAAGTCATGGTGCTTTTGACTCTGCAATTATCTTCCTTCCTGGTGTGGAATAAGCAAGAGCCGGATGCTCATGTCAAAGGAGCCTGGGGGTTGTGTTGGGCTCCCTCCAAATCATGCAAAGCTGCAATAGCCGGGGCTCAGATGGCCCACCCCACTGTGCTCACCTGTCACCCAGCGCCGGGCTGAGGCCTGGATGATTGAATGAGCCTTTTATTGGCTCTATCTTCCGGAGACTTCAGCTTGGGGTAGTGCATTGACAGTGAAGTTTGTTTCCCTGTAATTGTCAATTACTCCAATGGATCAAAGTGGGTTTGGGAAACCCAAGGCTAAATGTAAAAATCAGTTTAAGCTTATGAAACTGTTTGGGGACAACAATAATGTAAACAAGCTGCCTCTTTAATACATTTTAAATGAATTTATTTCATTTTTCATGGGGTTTTCATCTCCTGTGTCCCCTCTACCTTCAGGGCATCATCAGTCTTACACTGGAAAAAGGTTGGGAGGGAGAGAATGGAGTGGAGAACAAAGCGATGTGTGGCTGGCGTCCCTGGTGACTTTCCAGGCAGACGAGCCACAGGCACCCTTAGGGAGTGGGGTGCCCACCAGGCGAGGAAGGGAACACCCCATCTGGACTCAGGGCCGTTGGGTCCCACAGTCTGCGCGCCAGGCTGTATCACTTTTTGGCTTCTGGGGCAAGAGGCAGAAAACAGGCAGGTCTTCTTTGGAGCCTGTTCTTTTTTTTTTTTTTTTTTTAAGATTTTATGTATTTATTCATGAGAGACACACAGAGAGAGGCAGAGACACAGGCGGAGGGAGAAGCAGGCTTCATGTGGGGAGCCTTATGTGGGACTCAATCTTGGGACTCCAGGACCATGCCCCCAGCCGAAGGCAGACACCCAACCACTGAGCCACCCAGGCGTCCTTGGAGCCTGTTCTTTATGCAAGAACAGCCACATCCTGCCTCCCAACCTCTACCTCCCCTCAGCTCCCCTAGTCCACCCACAGTTTACAGGCAATTTAACAGGCAGATCTAATCTCACCGGGATTTCAAGGCCATCCCATGAGTGCATTCACACTGTGCCTTCCTCCTCTTCCTCCCCCTCCTCCCAAACTGCACCGCAACAGACACCTGCCAGAGGGCTAGGAGCATCTCCCCCATTTGGCTTTGGCCCTTTCCCCCGGAATTCTCAATGGAGGGAGGGGTCCAGAGTCTGCAGCCCTTCTGGCAAGACGCGGTGCAAACTGCTCGGCATGGACCCTGGAGCCCGGAAGCCTGGTTTTCGTACTTGCTCTCTCAACTTGAGCAAGTTGCTTAACCACTCGGTGCCTGGGCTCCCCACTCGGGAAGATGGGAGTACTCCCATGTACTGCCTGGAGCAGGGTCCGCCTTGCAGGCTCGTTGGTGAGATTGAAATGTGTAACGGGGCACCTGGGGGGCTCAGCGGTTGAGCGTCTGCCTCTGGCTCAGGTGGTGACCCCGGGATCCCGGGATCGAGTCCCATGTCGGGCTCCCTTCAGGGAGCCTGCTTCTCCCTCTGCCTGTGTGTCTGCCTCTCTCTCTCTCTCTTTCTCTGTGTCTCTCATGAATAAATAAATAGAATATTAAGATAGATAGATAGTTAGATAGATAGATAGATAGATAGATAGATAGATAGATAGATAGATAAATGTGTAACGTGCTAAGAACAATGCTTGGTCCACAGTCAGCGTCATGTCGGCCTTTGCCTTGATGGGCACCTTTGATGGTGCTGATGATGGGGACAAGATGATGATGCAGCTGCAGGAGGGGAAGTGAGGTGGGGTTTGGTAGACTCAGTTATATCTGGACCTTCTTCCTCCATTCTCCTTGCAGCTCAGAGAGTCTACGTGTATGCAAAGGAGCCTCCAGGAGACGGTCTTAAGTTGGCTGGAGTGAGGTCAGAGGTAGAAAGCCGTCCTGGGCTTGGAGGAGCACGCAGCTCATCTGATGCAAGACGGCTGATGGCTTGGGTTTTCTCTTCTTAGGACAGAGAATCAGCATGCTGCCCCATGAGGGATTCTAATTTTTCGCTACTCAAAGTATGTCTGATAACAAACAGCATGAGCTTCCCCTGGAAGTTGATCATCGATGCAGAATCTTG
This sequence comes from Canis lupus baileyi, assembly GCF_048164855.1. NCBI lineage: Eukaryota > Metazoa > Chordata > Mammalia > Carnivora > Canidae > Canis > Canis lupus. The sequence goes on from NC_132850.1 coordinate 8,813,700, forward strand.
GGCCCGTCCAGGATCTACTCAACCAGAATCTGCATTTCAATACGATGTATTTCAAAGTCTGAAGAGTGCTCTTCTTGTCCAAATGCAAGGGAGTGTGGGGATCCCCCGGGTGGCTCAGTGGTTAGCACTGCCTCCGGACCAGGGCATGATCCTGGAGTCCCGGGATCGAGTCCCAGGTCGGGCTCCCTGCGTGGAGCCTGCTTCTCCCTCTGCCTGTGTCTCTGCCTCTCTCTCTCTCTGTATCTCTCATGAATAAATAACCAAAGTCTTTAAAAAACAAATGCAAGGGAGTGGATTTGGTGGCCCTCTCCTGTGGCCCCCCTGGACCACAAGCTCCACGCAGGCAGGGCCTGTGTCTGTCTTATTGCCCCCGTTCCTCTCACTTCATAAGCACATGAATGTTCGCAGGGGGATGGATGAGTGAGTAACTGAAGAGGGGAGCGAGTGAGCGCTCAGTGTTGGGCCGAGGCCTCTGTTGGCCCATTTGGGGGTCCTTGGTGAGCCTCGGTGAGCTGCACTGGGACAGCCCGGCCGGAGGCATATGGTGAAGTGGGCAGACGCTTCCGCAGCACCTAATTTCCCACTGAGATTGAGCGAGACTGGCTTGAGGGACCGGAGACTTCTAGTTTTGTGTAGCTGGGCCGAGCTGAGGCAGCCAGGGCCCGACCTCGTGTCTGCCGCATGTCCCGGCTCTCATCCTCGAGTGTCCCTGACAAAGAATGAAACCGGGTCAGTACGACATGACTTGTTCTAAATGTGCCTGCACAACCTGACAGTGAGCCTTGAGTCCTCAGCCGGGCCCTCCGTGTCCGGCCCCTCCAGCACTGGATATGATTTCCTGGGTCCAGACAATGGCTTAGAGAACTCAGCCTTTCCGAGGCTTTGAAAATATGAATGACGTTTGCCTGTTTCCAGGCTTGCAGCTGCTGCCGGACTTGCACGATTCCTCAAAGATCAACAAATCACGGATGGGCAATCGCCTTTGCAAGTGTTTTTAAATGCCTTTGCACGTCATTTGTCTGGGCCAAGAGGCTAGGGACAAACATAGTAGCTCAGTGTTTGATTGTAGTGACCTCTTCCTCTTCTTTTGGATGTCTTTTATCCCAACTAATATTTGCTCTAACCTTTACAGTCTAAAGATTATGCTAAAGATCTGTGCAAAGGATTGGGGCCGTGTGTGATAGCCCCAAGGCTTTTGAAGATCTGTGGGCAGCTCAGAGAGAGCCCCGCTGTTTAGGGCTCTCTTTATCTTGTTCCCCGCCAGCCCCTTCTCCTGCGATGATCCAACTAGAGGAGAATCTTTAAGAATGGAGGGAAAGGGAAAGTGCCCTTGGTTTGATGTCAAACAGAACGGGGCTTGGATGCCAGCTGCGGAGGAGCAGACCAGCAGGGAGTGCTGCTCAAGAGGCCCCACACAGCTCTGAGTGTGAGGCTTATCCTCGGCCCCTGAGTCCTGCCCCCTACGTCTCCCATGCTCTGCCTTGAAGCCGAACATTCCTACTCCCCCTTTGCCCCATGAGTTGATAAGTGTGGAGGACATGGTGATTGCCCACCCCCAGTATCCATTCCCACCCTGCCTTACTCCTTCCTTATGGAACCCCTAGTTTGTTCTAAATCTACTTTCCCTGTGTTGTCCTTTCCCTTGGGAGAAATGAGTGGAGCCTTGGCCGTGCATCCTAATGAGCCTAAACCAGTCTCAGTTATTCCCGTTCCTACTGCAGGGGACTAAGAATCAGTTCTGGACAGTGAAGTGTAAAGGGAGTCTGCAAGAGGGCCTCTGGGAGATATTCACTTGCTCTCGAAAGCAGACCCACAGAAAAGAAGGTACTGTCTTTTTCCCAGTGTCAGCAGGTCTAGATCGGATGCCGGGAAATGGCTGTAGCTTTGGAGAGAACCAGACTTAGGACAAAGCGAAGATATTTTGGATAGCAGACAGAAAGTATAAAAGGGGCCCGGGTCCTTGATGACATCTACGGGCCACTGAATTAATCAACCCGGGAGCTGCCCTCCCGCTGCACTGCTTGTAATATAAGATAATAAATCTTCTGATTGTCTGAAGCCGTTGAGTTGAGTTTGCTGCAGCCAAAAGTGAAAAAGCAAAATGTGTGATTAGATATAGACATCTCAGGAGGAGCGGCTGTGCATCTGTCTCCTTTGCAGTGATTGATCTGAAGAGAATTCTGGGCCTCGGTGTCAAGCTTTATGCCTCCCGTAAACACACACACACGCACACGCACACGCATGCATGCATTTCGAAGACACTCGCACAGATGCACATGTCCAAAATCGGCCAAGAAATGGAAGCAATTATGTAAATATTCTTACGAGAAGAAGCTAGTTATGCTTAAAGCCTAAAATACAAGGTCCCAGTTTTGTTCAGATCAGGGAAGTGAAGCAACACCAGGTGGGATTGGGTGAGAACAAGCCAATTAAACTGTGGCATTTATTAGTATCTTGTCCTTGAGCTTGGGCCTAATTGGTGCAAATTTGTCTAGGAGAGGACTTTGGAAATCATAATTCTGTTGCTAAAGCTAAAACTCATCGTTTTGACGCAAAAAGTCCTTCTCTTGCTCAGAGCTCATCATGTAGTTCAAGAGATATACACTGTGTGATGTATAAAGTTCTTGTGAGAACCATGAAAGTGGCACCAAGCCTGCTGCCCTGAACCTCGGCATGCCAGCGTGCTGCAGCTCTAAGAATCGCCTTGCCTCCATCCTTCTTTAGCCAAGCAAAAGCCAGGACCTTAACGCTCGTCTCAGGAGATAGACAGTTGCACACAGGAAGTCTGTTTTGCAGGAGTGGGGGCATGGGAGGGTGTGCTCTCAGGAACCCCTGAAGGGGTGCAGGAGGGGGACAGGATTGGGCAAAGGAGAAGGTTGACTGCAACATAGTCGTTGTGACTGAGATCTCAGCAGATCCTACAGCACACTCCAGAACCACAGTGGCCCTTCAAAGTTAGCCTGAATGAAGGCAAGAGGGCTGGGCCTTCGCCTTACTCATAGAGCCCTTATGGGATCTGGGCTGTCCCTGGAGTAGGCATATCACCTTGGGCAAGGCAGCTCCCTTTGAGCTAAGGAGAATAACCCCCATGGAGGGATTTGTGAGGCAACAGCTGCCAACATTCCTGATCACCTGGGGAGTGAACGACTTAATCCTATGAGGAACTTCGGATGGCACACCAGGGCATCCACTAAGCATCTGATGTAGCCATTGGAAAGCACGGAGTGGAAATGCTCTTACTCCCCTTCTCTTCCCAACACCTTCCAAATGCACGTTGTAGGTACTTTGCAAATATTCTTAGAGGACTAATGATGGACATGCAGGACCCAAATGGGGCGAAGGTGAAAGCATCATGTTCCCATCCGCTCTTTCATCCATTACTCCCTTCAGAGGAATCACTGTGACCTCTAGAGCCTTTAGGTATCGTTTAAATGGCATAGATGGGCACTGAGGGGGGTATTTGACGGGATGCACACTGGGTGTTATACTATATGTTGGCAAATTGAACTCCAACAAAAAAATATACAAAAAAAAATGACTGTACAACTTTCTGCATGTCCCATTGGCCACTGGCCCCTATAAAGCTGCTATGCCTGCTATGCCTCTTAGTCTTGGGGTCCAAGTCCCTGCTCCGCTGTGTCGGGTACACTTGGACCCAAGCTCGAGCTTGTAAATAAACCCTTGTGTGTTTGCATCGGAAAAAAAAAAAAAAAGGAAAAAAGATAAATTGCATAGATGGGCTTCAAATTAGGGAAGGCAGGGTGATCTGGTTCTGGGAGGGTTTCTTAACCATCTGGAAAACAAGCTAAAGCTACAGCATTAGCATAACATACCACAAAATAAAATTCAGTGGTTGAAGAGTTAAATATAAAAGGTTCAATAAACCGTGAAAGAATTAGAGAAACGTTCTAGAGGAATGTTTTTATAAACTTGGGGTGGTTGGGTCTTGCTAGGCATTACCAAGCATCCAAGCATTTCTAAGCATAAACAATAAGGGAAAAGATTGATGAATTTGATTACTTAAATATAAAATCTTCACTGGGTCAAAAAAAACACCATAAGCAAAATTAAAAGGAAATGACACACTGGGGGAAAAACTAATAAACATATATTATAGACAAAAGGTTGATCTATAGGTTATGCTCTCAGAAGTCAAAAAGGAAAAGATAAGCACCCCCATAAAAATGGGTAATTGACATAAGTAGGCAATTCACTAAAGAAAAATTATCAATCGACAATAAACATATGAGGAAGCATTCAGCCTCACTGGAAACAAAGAATATGCAAATTAAATCAACAATAAGTGTGGAAAATTGGGCATTCCTGGACGCTGCTGGAGGGAGTGTGATTTGGTGCAACCTTTTCGGAGGGCAATTTGACAGTATTTAGATATTGTCTAAAGCCTTAAACATGAGCATAAGGATCTTCAACTCAGCAATTTTCTTTCAGTCAATTTACCTAAATGATCAAAGCAAATATATGTGCAACTATTTATGTATAAGTATATTCAATAGAGTGTTATTTATGTTAATGAATCCTGGAAATAATCTGCATATCCAACCACAGGCAATTGATTAAACAAATTATGGAATAGCCATACAACGGGATGCTATGGAGCCATTAAACTGAAATTATAGAAGAATGCTTACTGACGTGTTTGGAACGTATTGCTGAGTGTGAAGAGCAGGCTACAAAACAATATAGAGAACACCATACGTGGTGGGGGGAGGGGTGTCTGTGTGTACCCAGAACCATGTTTTTTCCAAATATTTACTTTTCACTTGGTGGCGAATTACTGTTTTTTCTTTTTTTTTTTAAGATTTTATTTATTCATGAGAGACACAGAGAGAGAGGCAGAGACACAAGCAGAGGGAGAAGCAGGCTCCACGCAAGGAGCCCGACGTGGAACTCGATCCCGGTACCCCAGGGTCACACCCTGAGCTGGAGGCAGATGCTCAACCACTGAGCCCTCCAGGTGCCCCAAATTACTGGTTTTCATTTCCCTTGTCTTTTTCTGTGTGTTGTCCTTGTTTTCTGAATTAACCCAAGAATGATTGGGTTAAAGACTACTTTGTTCAAGACAATAAAATGTCACGAACAAAATGACTGGATTTGGTAGGATTGGCAAATGTAATGTAGTCGTTAGCGTGGAGCATCGGGCATGGAGTCCTAGCTCCAAGGTGAGTCTCACTGGGACCCGTCTCAGCTTTGAAGTTGAGGACTGACAGCCGGAGAGAAGCTCCCTTGAGGTCCACGGAAGACACCCAATGGGAAGCAAATGGCGCTACAAGACAGTCAGCGGTTGGAGAGCAGGGACGGGTCCCAAGTATCTCTGTGACCCGAACAAGACTGACAATGAGTTGAGTGAAGGCGTGAGCCAGGGGCATGACTATTAACGCCGTCTTCTACCCTCCCCTCTCACGTGGAGTTTACTCCTCCCTCCCTTCAGGAGCCAACACGATGCCCTTGTGGCCAGGGCAACCTCGTTGGGGGCAGAGGTGTGGCCTGGTGGAGGCCGCCTTCCACCTTGCTTCTCCCCTCTGTGCCTGTCCCTTCTTCCCACTATTGCCCGAGCCTCTCTCTAGGGACCTTGGGTCGGTCGCACAGTAGAGAGCAAGAGCGTTGGCTGCTCTACACACAGATAGAACCATGTACTTTCCAAATATTTACTTTTGTTAATATTTACTGTGTTAATCTTGGACCCCAGGCACGGCCACATGAAACTCCTGCGACCTCACATACAGACTGTACCGATGCAGTTTTCCTACCAGAAAACAGAGGGTGAAACTGTAGTTGAGCTTGGGTGGATGGACGGATGGATGTTATACTCCTGTTACCTTAACGCTTATGCCCACCAGCTTCCGGTAAGGCCTCTCTACAAATACCTGAATTTCATTCAGACTCAAAATGGGATCCGCATTAGAGTTGGATCTATGATTCTCCTCCCTTTTGCAGATTAAAAAAACCTGAGGACCAGACAAGTAAAGGCCTTTGTCCAAAGTCACACAGCTAACAAGTGGCAGAGCTGGGACGCAAACCAGGCCCAGTGGATTCATGCCTTTTCCTCTCTCACTCCACTACGTCCAAGGGAAGACATTGGGATCTGTGGCTAGTGAGTACACAACCCTGCCTCACGTGGGAACCACATGACCGCTGTCCCCTGTAGGGAAGGCCCTCCCCGACGATGCTGGCACTGCCTGCTTCTCCATCGCACCCCTAGATAGAACAGATCCAAGCCAGAGCTCCCCACGGAGAGCTCACCCAGCTGCTGGTTGGCCTGCCCGCTGGGAGGAGGTTGGCAGCTCCATCTGGCCAAGCCAGATTTCCCTGCTCATCCGCCAATTACTCGGCTGCATCTGAGACACCAGCTCTGTGCTAGGAGTCCTCTCGACTCCACCGCCTGCCGCGGGCTTTCCCAGCCGTCTCTGGCTTAGATGAGCAGCAGTCCTGAGTAGTATCTCCGTTGACTTCTGGAAAAAAGAATGGGTCAGCCCTGTGGGGTCAGTTCCACTAGTGGACGAGAGCCCTTTGGAGTCAGAGGCTCCTGGGCAGGAGTCGTGCCTGCCGCATGGGCTGCAGCAGGTCTCCCAGTCCGCAGGCCACAGGCTCCTGGTCCTGTTTGTGTGCTTGGCCCCTCCAGACAGCCTCTGCCCTCGCTCCTGCTTTCTTCTGCCTCCAGGTCCTGCATCCTGGCAGCTCTACAGGCGGGGGCCTTGCCTCTGCTCCACCCAGAGGCCTCCTCTGTGCCTGTCTCCAAGCTGGCCTCCAACTCTGTCCCCTTAGCCACGGTCTGGGTCTCACAGACGCAGACAGTACGTTGTTTGCCTGGCATGGACAGGATCACTACAGCTGCCTTATTCCTGCTTCGGGGTGTCAACCTTGGCTCAGGTCAGACAAAGTTTCCGGGGCTTCTTGAACTATGGGGTTTGGACTGCTGGCCCTCTCCTAAGCCTGGGTAGAGTCTGTGCCTTAGTTGCTGCACGGCAGGGCTATCCTCAGGGCTCTCAAGAGGACAGAGCCGAAAGCAGTGGCATTGATTCCCGGGAGGAGGGTTCGGAGGGGGGGCCTCTCACACAGGAGAGGGACAGCATCCAAAAACCTAGACCTTGATTCTGTAGCTGAAGGGCCAGGGGTGCACAGGAGTGAATGCCGGGTAACACTCCGCCCTGCAAGCGTCGCTGAGCAGGATCTGGGAATTGGATTCAAGATCGCACGCATGTGCGTGCTTGTGCACATTTTACTAGAGGAGTTTCCATCACGTTTATTCATGACAACAAACATTTACTCAGACTCACAGTGAGCCAGGCACTCTTTCGAAGCTCTGACATGTTCGCCGATTTAACCCTTATCCCACCCTCAAGGTGGGTACTACTGTCATCCTCACTTTATCCATGAAGAAGCTGAGGCACGGGCCGGGTGTGTAACACTCTCCAGATCACACGGCCAGCAAGAAGGGAAAGGCTATTAGCCTAGACCTTGCTGAATCTCCTTTAGCCTCGACATTTTATTTTTAAAGACTCAAAGACGCACGTGGCCCAACGAAGGCTCAGAGCCTCACACAAGGTGAAGAGACGGGAAAAGGTAGCAAAGAAACTTGACCGGGTCAACATGCCAAGGAAGGGGGTGTTAAGAGAAGCAGCATCTGCGCCAGGCCGGCAGCACCCTGCTATCGGGGCTGCGCACACATTTCCTGTTTACTCCTCACAACAGCCGTGTGCAACAGGCCTCACAAGCCCCTTGTGCAGGTGCGTAAAGCGTGCTCAGGGAGGCACAGTAACCTGCTCGTGTACAACTCGCTACTAGTACACGGTGCTCGGAGATTCAAACCCAGACTTGCCTGAACCTCAAAGCAGGGCAGCATGAGAGGTCTGCTTTGTTACCGTGGACTTGCGCACCACGGGCAGGGGTGGCGGTGGGCAGGGGAGGGAGTGCGGCTCCTCCTTCATCCATCCTGCCCGGCTTCTCCCCTCCCCTGCGCCTCCCACCCCCGCCCCATCCACCACACCTATCCCTCTTCACTTGCTGAGGATTAAGTTAGGAAAACAAAAATGAAATGAACGCTGCTCCACCAGCCCCTCCCTGGAGACGCCGACTTACACGCGTCTGATGCTCTTGATGATGTTCTATTGATTTCCCCTCTAATTGCTGCAGCTGGATCTATATTCATTTTCTGTCTCAAACTTCTCCTTTGTTGGTTCAATCAGCTAAATGAAGGGCCCATTTCTTCCTGCTCCTGTCCTGAAAAGCCAAAGAAGTTTCAAATGAAGAGCTTTCTTCAGAAGTCAGAGAGGTCAGTAGACTTAGGGACAGAGAGGGTCAGAATGGGATGACCTCTTCTGATGACTTGGCAAAGAGCAAGGCTGGAAAAGAAAGGCCCGGGAGACAAGAAAGGAAGAAGCAGCAATATCCCACCTTGGATTCACACATCAGATGCTTACTCATTCATTCCACACCGTTATGGAGCACCTACCAGGAACCAGACCCATGGTAGGATCCAGAAATCTTCCTGACACAGAACCTGCCCTCATGGGGTTAAATGTGAGATGGAAGGGCAGATATTAGTCAAATAATGTCATAAATAAATAATTTGTGCTATGGAAAATGTCTGTCTAGGTCGATCTCAAGAACCACAGGAAGCAAACTCAGGAGATCAGAATTAATTCAAGCAAGACTCCTCTTTCCCTGTGCTAACTCAGGAAGCTGTGAGTTCCACTCGGCTCAGGATACACCATGGAGACAGCAAAGAGCTGAGGGGAATCTTCAGTCTGGACAAGAATTGGTGACTTTCTCCCAGGAGCTCATTATATTACGGACAATCTAGATGCTGGGCTATTGCACCTGCTTGCATAGGACCTTGGGTAGAGGGTGGAATGCGTGCAAAATCAACCCTCTTCTTTTGTGATCTGTGTGTAGCTTTGGCCCCGTGGGTAAATGTGTCACTTTCTTTTGCTGCTCACGCCTGACGGTTCATTCCTTGCTCGAGGGCATTTGAGATACAGGCGCTATTCTTGAAATCTGACTGCACCTTATCCTTCCACTCTATATGCATTGCCGCTTCCTGGCCTTCTTCCCTCAATCCTTTAATCATTAGGCCAGGTGAGTGCGTGAGTTATACAGTGGCATTAGTCAGGATAAACGAGACTATGCTGCAAAAACAAATAACCCCAAGATATCAGTGGCTGAACACAGCAAAGATTTGTTTTTTTACTCATGCAGAGTCTGCAGCAGGGTCAGGGGCTCTCCAGGCCCATTCCTTCCAAGCAGGGATTCAGGATCTGATGGTCTTCCATCCTGTGACTCTGGCATCCGAACACATACTCGCCATGGTAGAGGAGAGAGTGGTTTAGGAGCTTTTTACTGCATTTCCCCCACTGTGACACACATTCCTTCTGCTCACAGTCTCAACCAGAATTAGTCACAGGGGACCACCTAACATCAAAGCTTCCCAGGAAGAAGAAAAGAATCAGATATATGTAAGTGCTAGTAATGTTTACCATGATTTGTCCCACCTCTGGACAGAGGACTTGCTTACAGACACTTACCTGGGGCTCTAAACTTTCAGCCCACTGTAGCCCAGCTTCTTATATCTCATCCTTATTCCTTTGCTGCACCCTTAATTCACAGTCTATATCTGTCTTCTCTAGACATATTTCTTAGCCAGTTACTGGTAAGCTATGTTTCAAGCCCTTGAGTATCTTCAAAAGGAAAACACACACCTTTTCCTCTACCTTAGACTGACTCCATTGGGAACACTCATGCCCTTGAAACAGTTCTGCTCTTGTCCGGACAGCAATATTGAGACCTACGTGAAAGGCAAGATGGCTCAAGTGTCAGGGTGAAGGGTTTAGTTTATGAAACTAAACGAAGGCACATGTAAATTCAACTGTCAACCCTGCCATTTATTATTTGGGTGACCCTCAATGAAATGACTTAATCTTCAATTTGCACATCTGTAAAACGGGAATTATAATAGTACTAACTCAGAGTGGCTATGATGCCAAATGAGCTAATGTAGTTAGTAAGGGCTCAATAAGCAGTAACTGCTATTAGTATTATTATAGATTTCTAGAAGTCAATATCTAATTAAGAGTTTGATAGTGTGTTTCAGACTCAATGCTAGAGAATCTGGGAGAGGAGTGGGAGGGAAGCAGAAGCACTGGGAGATCTGAGTTTTCTGCAGGCTCCAAATAAGTTGTTGGGCAATTAAGCTGCCAAGAAAGCCAGGATGGTGAAGATATTTCAGGCACATCTACCCAAGAGTAATAGGGCCTACAGATAGGGGTTGATAAATTCCTGAGTATAACAAAGAGGTTAAGGGTGTGCAAAAGTCACCTCCTTTCTCTATTCTGTAACCTTGAACTTGGGCAGGCTCCAACATTGCTTGCATTAAATATCACCATGTTTATGAGATGCACAGCACAGTCCCAGGCTTATAGTTGATGCTTAATAAATAATAATTATTATCATGATGATAATTATGATTCTCATTCTACCCCAATAAGTTGGCACATTAATATGGGAGACCATAACAAGGAAGTCATCTCTAAAGAGACTTATTGAATTGTTGATCTCCACCCACAGCTTGTTAGGGGACCCTATTCAAAAGCAAAACTTCCCTTAAATAAAGTGAGTTCAAAACTAAGAAATGCACTGTTCCAGACCCGTGAGGAGCTGTGGTCTAGAAAGAGAATTGGATATGGTATAAAGACAAGGTGTGTGGAGCACCTTGCTTTATATTGTGCACGTCACTGACTTTATCTCCAAACCTCACAGCAGTCCAACAAAGTAGGTCTTATATTTCGCATTTTATAGATGAAGAGAATTAAGGCCCAATTCCTTTAGTCTTAAGACAAGAAACGTCACTGACTTGCTATGGAGGTTGGCGTAGTACCTGTACAAGGCACGGAATAATTCCAGGCACAGTGATGTTACAGAAGATGATGGAGTCTCCGGTCCCCAAAAAGTGTCTATGTGGTTGCTGCCTGTACTAGGAAGGTATATGGGGGGGTGGTTGGTGACCCAGGAATCTGACAGCAGGGGTATGGGGTAGGAGAGGTGTGTTGAGTGAACTCATAGGCACTGGAGAAGATGGGGAAATGAAGGAGGAAATGAGTGAGTGGATGGGTGGGAAGGAGGTGATATAAAGCCTGCCAGCTCATGGCCACAGGGACGAATCTCAGACCCTCCAGGCTGGCCAGTTGAAGCTCTTGCAAGACTGTGACCTGGTATGAGTATGGGACAGCTTTCTCCCTGTCCCAACCCTCCACACCACCCACCAACCAGGGTCAGGATAATCCAAAGGTCACACCCAGCTCCTAGTTGTTCTAAGGACTAAGGACTGCCTACAACTTTGACTTCCTGTTTCCCTTAAGTCTCCCTTTGTGTTGTTACCAGATGCAAAAGTCAATGAGTAGGGCAACTCCAGGTTTCCCCGCAGCCTACCACTCCAACCCCCTGTATCATTTCAGGATATAAGGTTAAGACCCTGCCTCTCATTCCCATTAGTGGCCTTCTGGAGTATGATCCAGTACCATCAGCTTCTCTGCATGATGTTCTCTGATGTTCTCTCATGACTGTATGTTCTCTGCTCCTGAATATATGACTCAAGGTGACATATTTACAGGACCACGAGGAAGACTTTTGCAAGAGTAACAGGGACACATACTTCTCAGGGTTAGCTGAAAATGGCCACCTGTAGGGTGGACTTTTTTTGGAAGCTCCTTCAGTCCAAAATACTCCCTTTCATCTGTAAAAGGTCTATAAATTCCACTGTCAGAGGTATTTTATTTTAATTTGGATTAAGAATCTTTCAAAGTGCAAATATTTCTAATAAGGGTAACATGATATCAGAGTTCAGACAAACTCTTAAAAAGAGGAGCTTTTGATGAGGCTGCCTGTGGCAAAGACAATAGTCCGAATGCTGGAGTGGAGATAGCAATCAGCTTGGACTTTATAAGGCCAGGACCGTGGGGAGTTCCTTCCTGGTTTATAGCAATTTCAGAGAGCATTCCAGATCTGCTCCATCTCCTGCAGGCACCATTGCCTTTGGGCCATCAGGCTCTCTGGAGAAGAGTTGTCTAGCATTAGAAAACCAGGACTTCATTCCTGGGGGAAGGTAAAGGTCATTTCTCTGGACAGAGTTAGAGCTTCGCTTGGAAGTTGTGCTCAAGAGATCAAATTGGGACTTAAGGACACTGGCCCCTTCCGGGACTTATCTTGACAATGATCATGATGGAGATGGAAACAGTAAATACAGCCAACATTCACTGTATATTAGCAATGTTCCAGTGCTACCATTTCAAGTACTTCACATGGGTTAATTCACCAAACACCTAGAATAAGCCTGGAAGGTGGGTACTATCATTACTCTCATTTCACAGATGAGACAGAGGCAGGGCTTTCTTGTGTCACTACATCACACAAATCAGAGTGTCATTCTCATTGTGGCCCATATGAATGGTGCCCCCTGGAGTTGTGCAGGGCACAAACTGTGCAGTCAGTCTGCAGTAACTTACTTGAGATCACAACGCTAGTAAGGGATGGGCTTAAAACACCAGAAATGAAGTTCTTGGGTCCCCATTCTTAACCACTACACTTGATGGGACCCCTTCATCAGGGCTTTCTCTTCAGTTAAGTGTACTATGGACATAACAGGTCAAGCAGTATTTTTCTCATTCATTTTTATTCTTTATTTGTTATTACAAAGATAATACGTACATTAGCAGCAAATTCAAACATTACAAAAGCAATCAACGCAAAGCCAAAATTTCCAACTCCACCCCACACCTTCATATTCTCCCCCCATTGGTGTCTCTACCTCAGATACTTCCACCAGTGTCCTACTGACAAGAAATAGGAAGGGAGGAGATGATGCTTGACTGATTAGATTAGTATTTGGAGAGGGGCTGTTGGTTTGGAAGAGAAGGAAATGAAGCTTGAATTTCATGACAACTTTTTGGCACTCAGGGTAGATGTCCCACCTGGATCTCTCCCATCTGGAGTGATGAGATGAGGATTGCATCATGTATGCGACTTTGAGGAGCATATTTTTAAAAGCTTTTGAATGGGGCTTTCAGAGATATTGAATCTCACCATCAACTATGACCCTAGCTAGGACAGCAAAGTGAGCATCAGTATATCATACCCATAGCTAGATGATTTCTGCTCTCCTTGTATGACTTTGAAGACTGTGTGGCTCTTTTGAACACTTTCTTGGCCATAATCATAGCTAACAGCAGCTATAGGGACATTATTAACTAAAGGTCATTCGGCCTTAGGTCATCTTTCTAATCTTAAAAACATATGCATATTTTTCCTTTATCGAAATGAGATTATACTATATTTGTCTACAATTTTCTGCTCAATATACTGTTACATGTCATGCACAAGCCCCCATGTTAGTACAAGAATCCTATGCTTCTTTCTAATAGGGGTGTGGTGACCCTCTGTGTAACAGCCCTACAATTTTTTTGTCAGCTTCCTGTTGATGGATATTTAGATTATTTCCAATTTCCTTTTTTTTAATGTTGCAAGCAGTGCCATTACAAATATTCTTACATATACCCTTTCATCTTGCACTAATATTTTTGTATGAAGGAGAATTGCTGTGTCAAAGGATAGGCAATTGGCCAGTTTTAATGATATAGCCAGATGGCACAAGAAACAAAGGAGACACGTTCTAATATGAGGGTGCAGGCGTAACGGCTTGGAAGTGGTCATGAGGAGCGAGGAGAATGCTGACCTGAGTTTTTGTACCTTAGCCGAATGAGCAGCCTCAACTTGAGAAGACCACAAAGGCATCAGTGTCCTCTGGGGAGATTTCATTCTCTGATAAGATGGGGAGGGGGTGCAAGGAGTCTTCTGGAAAAAGTCCAAGAATGCAGGGAAGTCTGTTTGGAAAATAGACTGAGCAGGACTGGGAGGGTGGAAGCTGTGAGGCTGGGTCAGGGGTGAAGGACCAAAGAGCAGTGTGGGGATGTGAGGGTAGGAGAAGATAAGACTGGAGGAGAGAAAGGGTCTTCCATCTGTGAGCCACCGATGACAAGGCTGCGGGGCTGGGGGATTGTTGGGCTACAAGATTCTAATGGATCTCAAGTCCTAGTCCCTGAATGGTACCCAAAGCTTAATGACATTTGCAAAATATGGCCTAAGCACAGTGTCTGTCTTGGGTCTGATTCCCTACAAATAGAGCCTGAGAGATTTGGGTGCATATGATTTGTGAAGGGAGGGCTCCTGAGGAAGTCTTGTAAAGGAAGGAGGGAAGCAGGATAGGGAAAGGGAAAGAGCCAGTAAAGTCTGTGGCCTCAGATAAACTTTGCCTGACCCAAAGGGTGCTCTGGGGTATTACATCATAGAGTGGTCATGCAGTGAGATGAAGGGGCCAGGTGTTTGTGCCCTCATGCCAGCCAATTAAGTCATTGGACACCCCCGGAGGAGGGAGTGTAACGTCCCAGGCTTCTCTAGGCCAGCAGGTTCCTATCAGCCACGTATGATACGCAGAGAAGGTCACAGTTATGAGCCATTAGTTACAGCACTTGTGGGAGCTTAGGGAGAGATGCATGGATGGGTCAAGGGACCTGTGAAACCTGAAAGTGCTACCAGCCAGGAAGGGAGTTTCCAGGGTCCTGCTCTTATGACTTTGCCCTCAAGAGACAGTTGGAGTAATCTAACGAGAAAGCCTCCGTAGACATACAAGCTTGGCATCGAAGGGGAGTGGGTTCATTCATTGCCAGGAAACTTTGCCCGCAGCAGAACAAGAACTCCAGTAGGTGGGAGGACCCAGACGTCCTCAGGTGAATGGCTTGCCAAGGTCTGGCGTGAGCACATTTTAGAGGAACACTTGTTTTGTGAGGAGTGGTCGTTTTGATAACCAAGACTAACGGCTGGTGCTGACCTGGGACATTGGGACTAGTCATCAGCACTGGTCCATTCTGTAGAAGGATGTCCAGTGGAGCCTGGAAGATGTGTGCTGAACTGCACAACTTCCAGCTGGACACCCCCTTTCCTATCCTTGGCCCACACTTTACCTCACTAGAGCATCTCACACCTACTGAAGCCCTGCTCCCATCATGGACACTGGAATCAAACAGTCTGGACATGTCTTCAGATTTGGCCCCTTTCTAGAGTGAGCTTAGGTGACTTACCTCACCTCTCTGAGCCTCAGTTCTCATCTGAAACATGGATGAAATGGTAATCATATTACCGAGTGGTGGTGCAAATGAGATAATCACCATAAAACACCAAGTATATAGTGGACGATCAATACATGGAGGTTGGATTTATAGTTGTATCTTTAAATAAGTATTATTTTCATAGTTCTAGAGTGTCTATGCTGGCTCTCTTTGCCTATAGGCCTAAATCCTAAAAGGATTTCTCCTCGTCCATTCCTTGGAGAATCTTGCCAAGCTTCTGCTTCCTACCTCTGTTGCTCCACTTTGCCCATGCTTCATTCATGACTGATCACAAGACATTTGTGTTTTTATGGTTTGCCCAGAACAGGAAGGAGATAGGACCAGATGGGACCAGGATTGAGCAGGTGGCTATGCCCCAGGGCTTGCATCCCAGAGAGGAAGACATCCATCCTTTATGTGGTGCTCACAGGGGCATGGAGAAGTCAAGCTGCACTTCCACAAGTTTCTGGATTGCTTAGGAATGCATTAAGCTGCAAGCAACAGAAAAATTGGTTAAAGGTGGTTTAAACAAATAAGAGTTTGTTTTTCTCATACCACAAGGAAGCATAGAGGTGGGAAACTTCCGGAAATGGCTCAGCAGCTAGAGGATGTCGGAAGTACTCTTGGCCTTTGAAATGCTCTTGGTCTTTATTTTTGCATTTTGCTTCATGGTTATAAGATGGTTACATCTCTGGACATGACACTCATGCTCAAGGGAGGAAGAGGAAGGAAGGGGAAAAAGGGAGAGACTGCACCAACCTTGCCTTTCCTCTTTGATCACGAAGTAGAAGTCTTCCCAGAACCACTCAAAAGACTTCCACGTAGGTCCAATTGGCCTATATGCAAGAAGAACTCATTCCTGTTTCTCGTACCCTGGCACAGTACCACACTTCCCTTCTGCTTACCAAATGCCCAAGGACTCTTTCTACACATCAAACAACTCCCCAACACTAAGGGTTCACAACTTAACTTAATTCTCACACTGTCTATGTGGAGTTAGCATCGGATCCCACAGGTTAATGGCTCAGTCCCACAAGACTCCTTCCTACCCCTTCAGATGCCAATCACAAGTCCCAGGTTATCACCTGCACTTCTGACCAACCAGCTGTAAATTGGGGTACCCATGACTCCCTCCTTTGGCTTGATACTTTGCTAAGATGGCTCACAGAACTCAGGGAAACACTTACTCACATTTACCAGATTATTATAAAATAAAGGATATAGTAAAGGTATAGGTGAAGAGCCAGATAAAGAAATACATAGGGCAAGGTCCAGAAGGCTCCTGAGGTGCAGGAACTTCTGTCTTCATGTAGTTGAAGCACACCAGTCTCCTCGCACATGAATGTGTTCCCAATCTGGAAGATCTCCAAACCCTGTACTTTTGGGGGTCTTATGGGGGTTTCATCATCTAGGCATGATCAATCATCAACGTAATCTCCAGCCCCTCTTTCTTTCCCAGAAGTTGGAGGTGGGCCTGAAAGTCTCAAGCTTCTAATCATGACTTGGTCTTTTCAGTTACTAGCCCCCTGCGGAAGCCCACCAAGAGTCACCTCATTAGAACAAGAGACTCCTCTCACCCAGGAGATTCCAAGGGATTTAGGAGCTCTGTGTCAGGAACCAGGGACAGAGACCAGTATTTATTTGTTCTTTACTATTTCACAACCCGAATAAGTTCAAAGGCCAGTTCTGATTGCCAGGAAATCCAGGACTAGTATTGTCACATTTGGATTCGACACTAATTATGGCTCATCTCCAAGGATGGGGCATACTGCTGCTTTGAACAAAAATCAGAGTTCAATGGGCAAGAAAGAAGGAAGGAAAGGATATTGAGTAGGCAGTAAGCAGTCTTCCCACCTTCACATCCAAGAAAGTCAATCATTAAGAGTGTAGATCACAGCAAAGAAGCTGCAGCTAAAGATGGACTACACCCAGAGTGTGGGGTGGGAACACACGCCCTCACAGCTGTGTCCCAGCTCCCCAGATCCCTGAGCCATTTAGGGGCACCCAGATCCCAGGGTGTTTTTGCTCCCCTACAGCTCCTGTGTCTCTCTGTTAAAAGGTTGTCATAGGACACAGGACCTCATTTTGCCTATGTACACAGACTCCCAGATGGGTGTGAGTACCCAGTCCCTTGCCCCTGATTGGGACAGCTTTGAAGTGTGACTTGTGTTGTCTTCAGAGCCTCTTTATAGGATTAAGCCCAAATTACCCTACATAGGATTTTGTTTGAAATTATACTTTGCCTGTTTCTTCATTCATTTGTCTCACATACCCACTCCCCTGCTAGATTTTCCCAGAAACCCTTTATAATAAATCACTTTCATGTGGGTCTTCAGAGTCTGCTTTTGGGGGACCCAACTTCACATCCTGACAGTGGTATGATTCAAGTAGTCTGTTCAGAGGAGGACAGGAAGAGGGAAGAGGGAAACAGGGTCCTGGAAAGCCGTGAGCAGTGCATCGGGATCCAGTCAAGGAGGCTGGGATTTAGGAGAAGGCTCTCCGCTTGGTAGTAGCTGTGCGGGAAGGGAGGAAATGGAAGCAGAAGCTTGAGTAGAAGAATAGGAACAGCACCACAGGGACTAATCCCAGGCCTCATCTCCCAGGGGTTAAATGGCCAGTGACCTTGTAGCCTGGGTCAGGATTTGCAGGGCCGGGGCATGCTAAGTCTGTGGTACCAGATACCAGCCCAGAGCTCTTGCTGAGCACTGCACACAAGGAGAGTGCTGATTTACCCCACCCCAGCTCACCTCACTTAGAAGAGTGCCATAGCCAGGAGCAGTTTACACACTGTGACCCCCAGAGCACCTGTGTTCTCCACATGGAGCTTCTATATACCATTGCATTTGAACAAAAGGATCTGCTGCTTACGAATGAAGGTTGAAAATTATCATCGTAGTTCAACCCCTTGGTGGAGTCTCCAGATAAAGCTAGTTTCTCCAGTTCTCTCAAATTCCACCTGCACCTGTGTTCCCTGAATTTACCAACCTGATAAGTGAGAGTTAAGATAAATATAACACTTCAAGGCATGGCTAAAAGAGCCATAAATTCAGAGTGAGGACCATTCTGCACAAGTGAAGTATCTCGGGCAATTGAGGTAGAATAACCAAACAGTGAAGAGTGTCGGCTCTGGTTCAAATCCTGAGTCTAGCACTTATTAGTCATACTACTAAGTGATAGGAAACCAGCCTCTCTGACCCCCTATCGTCATCCATGAAGGGAGATAAATAAAATCCATAAAATAAGAACTATGCCTATCAAAAACTTTGCTTAAGGAAGTCTGAAGATCAGATAAGATGATTTCTGTAAAGCACTTGGGAGAGAGCCTTCTACATAGTATATACAGCTAATATGGCACTAGTGCCAACCAATCAGCGTGTTGCACTGACCAATCAGAGCAGATCCACTGTCCAATAAGAATGGATGCCTGCTTGAACCGCCCTACAAAGCAACACCTATGGGTTTTCTCTAGAACTCTTCCAGTAATTTTATAAATGGTCGCCAGCGAGCATGAACCCTCAAACAATTTTGTTTTGCTCTTTGCTATAGAAACTCAAAAATACTCTAATTTCTTTTCCATAGTCAATAAGGATAGAGAGCTGCTTTTCTGAGTGACAGTGACTTTCTGCCTTCTCTTTTCCCTAATAAAAGCCTCCAGTGAAGATGGAGAGAGGGGATCTGAATCCCTGTTCCTCAGTCTTAGGCATGCCCTTGTCTGAGCCAGAGCAGTGAGAGGAAGATCAGCCATAGGAGCATCCTCTGGGGACTCCTTCAACTTCTGCGCTGGGAAACCAACATCTGGATTGAATTTCTCACTGAGAACAGTGTGTTTCACCCTGTGCCCTTGCTCAGGATTCAAAGTTTAGGGAGACAGAGTCTGAAAAGATGAGCTGTTTTCATGGGTTTATTTTTGACTGCACCAACGCACTGAGGAAAAGGATCTACCAGAAGGAGATAATTCTCCAAAAGGAAACTGAGAAGGTATTAGGAAAGGAAGATGTCCAGAACATTGGGCAGCAAAGATAGGGAGACAGACAGACAGACATATCAAACACATAAGGAGACATATGACTCACTTTTTAATGTTCATCCTTTAAGTTATGATAAGACCTCAGTTGATCAACTCGCTAGAAATCTTATTACATACACTGTACGATACTTAACTCCATTCATTCCAGCAGTGGTAACCAGAGGAAGGCAGAGAGGTAGGTGTTTGCCACCAAGACTTCCTGGAGGTGTCCAAGTCTTGCTAATTCCAAGTGTGATTTCTCCTTTATGTCGCTTTCAAGTGGTGACTGTCATCACCCCTTGTAGGTTTTCTAATGAATGCCCTTTTTGTTTAAGATACCCAAATCTTAACTGAAAGATTATAAATAATAGGTTCCCTTCATGTATATAAATATGGCATGATAAATGGACACTCATTGAACATATGATGTCACAGATTGCACAAAGAAACTCACCCCAAACTTGTTTTGCCACAATTGCATGATGCACCTTTTTGCCTCCATGTCTTATTGCATATGCCAACACATTGTCCTCCAACCAAATGTCCTGTCTCCTTGCAGTAGCCATCTCTTGGGGTGGACATCAAGTTCATGATGACTCCTCTTTGGAAACTGCCCTGGGTCAGGAGATGAGTCTGAACTAAGTCGCATCTTTAGGTCTGGCCTAATAAACCAGGAATGTATCTCTGACTGGACATGGGCCAATAAGATTCTTCCAAGAATCTGGAATTTTCTTTTTTTTTTTTTTTTTTTTTTTTTTTTGAATCTGGAATTTTCGATTGAGATGCCCAGGGGTGAGACACTGGTGGAGGAGAATTTTGTCCATGCATGCTCTCTAGAAAAAAAAAAAATCATAGATTCCTGCCACCAAGGTCTCCCAAACTTAGGGTCTTGCCATTCTTGAGATTTACTTGTTCATCTCTCCTTTGGGTTCTTTGAAACAACCAGGAGCCTTACAACAACTCTCTTTTATTTAAACTAACCAGTCTGTTTGTTACTTGCAACCAAAATAATCCTATTAACACACTCTCAATCCTCTGTTCTTCAACCTTGCTTTGTCTCCTTTTCCGTGAAGCCATCTCTGGCTCACCATCCCCTGGCAGGCAAAATTTGGCCCCTTTCTCTTCTGTGTTCCTGTAATACTTGATGCTCACTTGCACTGCAGCATTTTGTACACTATTACGTAATCTGTTGTGTATTTAGATACATGGGTTCCTCAAGGAAAGAAGTGGCTTTATTTATACCGGTGTCCCTAATGCTGATCTTTGTGCTTGCAACATAATAAGTGTTTATTAAATTTTTTTGATTAACTGATTAAGTGAATAAATAATTAGAGCTAAATTGGAGACAAGCTCCATGAAGAGTTAAACCTTATTGCTTTTTTTGCGTGTAGGTGAAAGCTGCAGAGAGATGTCAGCAGCAAACCTGCTCCATCGAGCTCACATCTCTGCCACAATGAACCCTACAAGCTGTCAGAATCCCTTTGTCCCATTGAAGTGTCTATTTGTTGTATGTTGCTTGGAATGAAAGGCCATCAGATAGGAGCCTAGAGATTCCCTTGGCTGTACTGAGATTTCTTGTTTTCATAGGGCTAGACTTGGAGGACCTCTGGCCATCTTATTGACCCTTGGCTGTCTGGAGTAGGTCCCAGAGGAGCAGGGAAGGATGCTTCTCTGCCTGGGGGAGGAAGGCTGACAGGGACCATAAGAGAGTCGAGCCAACCTCTTCTTGTTCACAAAGATTTGATTCTGACAGGCTTCTGAGAGACTCCTGGGTCTGACTCTGGGCTGAGATTTAAAGACAATTCAATCATGGCTGAACATGAGGCTCCTGGCAAAGTAAGGATTCCAGAACAACTGCTCCAATGAATATAACTCTGACCTAAGCTTCACAAAGCAAGTGCAATTATGAAAAAGCAGGGCAGAGTGGAGAGATGAATCTGATGCTGATCAAAGTTCAAGCACTCAGAACACATGCTAACTGAAAAGTTGGGCCACAAGGCCAACAGTTGACTTCAATTGAGCTGCAACATCTATAAGAAAAATGCAATCTGCTCCAGGGGGCTATAGTTGTGCCATTTGGGCACTGGATTAGAAAGGTAGAAACAGCCTGGAAGGATGAGTTCTCTGAACTAAGGACCTAGGCAAAGAATGGTTGATAATTATGATAAAATAGTGGTAATATAATAACAATAATAAGAGCAAACATGCCAGACACAGTTCTGAGTGCTCTAGATGTGTTATCACATTCAATCCTCACAATACACTTATGAGATCAATGCCTCTATTATACAAAAGTGAAAACAGCTTTAAACCTCACATGACTTGTCTAAGCCTACACAATGGGTCGGTGGTAGACTTGAGAGGCTGACCCAATCAGCCTGAAACCAGAGCCCTCACACAGAGCCTGAAGGCCATAGATTCTCTTAGCCACCCTGGGCTATATATATATATATATATATATATCCTGGCCCAAGGCCTTTGGATATGCTGTTGTGTTTGAGACACTTTCAATGATGATAATAATAGGGTAACAAAATAGACATTTCCTGCAAACCTCTGTACAGCAGATCTCAGATATTAACATGGGTTATGAGATAGGACATAATTCTACTGAATTCAGTAAAATTCAATAGAAAAAAGTGAAAAACCAGCTAAGTGTTGATAAAAAAAAAAAACCTTAAACTCTTCACCCTTTTGAAGTAGGATTGGGGGAAAGGGGAATTGGGGGAGAGAATATTTTGGAGAGTGAAAACTAAGGTATTGTGATTTTAATTTATCCAGATCCCCCCCCCCAAAAAAAAGACCCAGAATTTGTCATTATATCTTCTGGATCAGGCTTATGTTGACCTTCAGTTTCTCTTTTGTGGCAGTTACTAAACTGCTATTCACTAAAACCATTTCTTTTTGGGAACCGTTGTGTACTGTTGGTGGAAATGTAAATTGGTTCAACCACTATGGAAAACAGTATGGAGGTTCCTAAAAAAATAAAAAATAGAAATATCACACACGCACACACACACACACACACACACACTGGAATATTACTCAGTCATAGAAAAGAATAAGATCGTGTTATTTGCAACAACATGGGTGGAACTGGGGGGTATTATGTTAAGTGAAAGAAGTCAGTCAGAAAAAAAGCTAATACCATATGATTTCACTTATATGTGGAACCTAAAAAACAAAAATGTCAAACAAATAGAAACCAGACAGATTCAAATACAAAGGACAACTGGTTGCCAGAGGGGAGGGAGGGGCAATAGATGGAATAGATAAAGAGTATTAAGAAGTACAAACTTACAGTTGTAAAATAAATAAGTCACAGAGATGAAAAGTACAACATAGGAAATATAATCAATAAGATTGCAATAATGTTTGTATGGCAACAGGTGGTGACTACATTTATTGTGGTGAGCATGAAGTTTAGAATTATTCAATCAATATGCTGTACACCTGAAATTAATATAATATTGTACTTCAATAATTAATTATTAAAGGCTATCTTAGTTCGGGCTGCTATAACAAAAATAACCATAAATCGGATGCCTTATAAACAACAAAAATTCATCTCTTACCGTTCTAAAGACTGGGAAGCCCAAAGTCAAGTATTCAGCAGATTGGGTGACTAGTGAGGGTCCACTTCCTAGTTCATGAACAGCTATCTTCTCGCTGTGTCTTTACCTGGTGGAAGGTAGAAGGCAGCTCCCTCTTATAGGGCACTAATCCCATTCACGAGGACTCCATCCTCATGACCTCATCACCTCTCAAATAGCCCACTTCCTACTATCATCACACTGGAGATTGCTTTTCAACATATGCATTTTTCAGGGACACAAATATTCAGCCTATAGCAAAAGCTATTGGAATAATCCAGGTAGGAGACGATACTGTCTTTGTCCAGGTTGGTAGCATTAGTGGTGGTGAGATAAAGTCTTATTCTAGCTCGATTTTGAAGGGAAAGCCACCAGGATTTGTTGACAAATTGGATATGGGGGATAAAAGGAGGAGTTCAGATCATTCCAAGATGTGGGGCTTGAGTAGTTGGAAGGGTCAAGTTGCCATTTTCTGAAATAGGAGAGATTTCCAGAGGGGCTAGTGTGGGGAGAGCTACAGGAGTTCAATTTTGGATACTTCAGGTTGGAAACATCCAGAAGATGTTGAGTAAGTAACGTTTGGGTTGAAGACACACACTTGGGAGTCATCAGCCTAGACATGGTATTTCAAGCCATAAGACCAGATAAGACAATCTAGTTCAGATGAGGAGAGAAGAAGTTTGAGACTGCCCTTCAGTGTGGAAAGGCAAGAAGATAAGAAGGAGGCAGGAAAGCAGATCGAGAAGACTTCTTGCTCAATAAGGCAAGAAGAGAATCAGAAACTGAAAGAAGAAAGAATTTCAGGAAGGAGGGAGTGATCAGCTGTTTCCAAGGCTGTTGAGAGGCTGAAAGCCCACCTTGGACTAGGGCAGCGCGAAGTCCCTGGTGACCCTGACAAGAGCTATTTGGTGGAGCCACAGTAAATGAAGCTGGTCCAGTGGGTTCCAGGGGAATGAGAGGAGAGGGCACAGGTAGAGCAAGCAGAGGTAATGCTTCTGGAAAGCTTTATTGTAAACGAGAGTGGAGAAATGGGGCACTATCTAGGGTGAGTGAGGTCTAATCAAAAAGGTTGTTTTCTTCTTTTTTCTTTTTCTAATCAATCATTGAATACTTTTGAGGATGGTCATAAAGAGAAAGAGAATTGATGTGAGGGAACAGAGAAGATATTTTCCGGTTGACAGCTACCCTCCTGGGGCCAGAAGGGAGGAGAGCCAGTGCCCAAGTGATGGGAGGCTGGCCTAAGACCGAAGCAGGAGCAGGATCGCACTTACTAGCAAAGAAGCAAGTATCAATCAGGACACTAGCCGAGGCATTCAGAATCTGTGAAGCCACCTTCTGAGTGTCTCTATTTTCTCAAGAAACTAGGAAGCAAGGTTATAGCTGAGGGCGAGAAAGAGGAGGAGAAGGAGGAGAAGGAGGAGGAGGAGGAGGAGGAGGAGGAAGGAGGTGTGAAATGATTTTCTAGGACACGGGAAAGCACAGGAGCTGGGAGCCTGTAGGATAATCACCAGGTTACACTAAGTGCCTGTTTGAGGTCGAGGACATAAACAGAGGGAGAACAGTCAGCGTGGTGGGGTTTTCCTCCAGCCACGTCCAGCTGTAAGGGTGCAGGTGTGATGCCAGGCAAGGACCCAAGCTGGGTAATGGCAGACAGCTGTGGCGGGGAGGCCGCTTTGTCTGAGAGAGAGCCCACTGATGCCACATTTGCTTTGGGTGGTTCCAAAAGGTCTAGGATGCCTTCATGCTAATAAGAATTTTACGAGCTTCAGTCACGGTAGCTGGGGTTGTTACTGTTTGTTGAGCCCCTCTCTGCCGGATCGCGTTCTAAGCACTGTACCCGGATTACCTTATTCAACTTTTGAGAACCTTACAAGGCAGGTGCTCTCATTGCTCCCATTTTTGCTGATGAAAATACTGAGACACACGTAGAAATGAAGATAGTCCGAGGCGACACAGGTAATAAACGACAGAGTTAGAGGTGGCCCCCCAGCAGTCACGAGAAAGCGCAGAGGCTCCACCACGACCGCACACCTCCCAAGCCCCCGTAAATACCACAGAACCCTGGGCTTTGCCGTATATCTCAGTGGCTCATGCAAAATCAGATTCCCTAGATTTGGATACCAGATGGGGAAGCATATTCCAATTTATTGCCTAATTTGTAAAGGGCTCTCACGCAGCTCGAGTCTGGAGGCATGCTTGTTTAGCAGAAGCATCCCACCCCAGTTACCAGAGTCGGAAGAGAAAGGAAAGATGGCTGGTAATTCCCGGCCCGCCTGCCTTAATTGTCAGCAAATGGGAGTGGGAGAAAGTTTGCCTCGATTTCTAAACTTCTTCATGATTAACAATATTGTGACTCAACATCACATCCACACACACCCACAGACTTTGGCATGTTGGCGTTCCGAGGGCGGATGCCATAACCATCACGCTTCTCTCTGAGTAGCCAAGGAAATGACCTTCTCCATCCGCCCAGAGATATTAAGGAAGTACCTCAGCTAAATATTTTAAAAATCAGTACATTATTCTCCTAAATCCTATTTTCTTGGGTATTCCCAATTCCCTGGTTCCCATGCCTCTTGCACACCCCGTCAGCTTCCCTTTTAGCAGCTACTTCCAAACCTTTTCTAGCTGCTGGGATCCGGCCATTGCCGCTTCACAAAGGTAACCCACCTTGACCCAAGCATGCCTGTTCCTGATGTGACAGATATATTTTTGGTAAAAAGCATCAAATTTCTTCTTGTGTAAGTGTTTGGAATTGTTAATTTTGCTTTCAGCGCTCTTCAGAGGATAAACTGACTCACAAGACTCCTACAGGAAGAAGTAGGTCAATTAGGGAGGGAAGGACATGATGGGGGTGCTTCACGGCCCACGAAGGAGCACAGAACCCTGGAGCGACGTCAGCTGGAAGTTTAGGTAAGATGAGGAAAGACAGGGCTGCCCAGAGTGGACCATTTATTTCCACGAAGGCCCCAGGGGTCTGCTGGATGAAATAATGGCTCCTGGACATTTTTTAGATTTTAAAGTAGTTCACCCCGTCAAAATAGGATAGTTAAGTATTGCCTCTTTCTCTTTCAGGTTGCTGTCTTCCTAGTGGAGATGGCATTGATTGGCACCCTCCCCTGGGCCCGGTCAGTGAAGGCAGGACAGGGAGCTGGAGTCCTACCCCTGTATTGTCTAGGCCCTCTACCCCCCATTCCCTACCACGGCCTGGGCTGCCAGTGTGGACACCCATCCTTCTCCTTCCATTTCCCAGGCTGCTTGGTTGGGAACGTGGCAGCCCCTGAGGACAGCGACCCATCTCTCCCCACAATACCGACGACATGGGAACTGCGGGAGTGTTGTGGGAAGCACAGAGAAGAGAGAGAGAGAGACAAATGGTGCTCTAGGCACCCGCAGGGAAATGAAGCCACACAACGGGGGTCAGGAGTGAACTCTGAGAAGGCCCAGGGAGCACACGGCAGAGCCCCATGGAGGACCCAGCTTCACCAAACTGGGCACCCAGCCCAGGGTGGGCCAGCAGCAGGCTCATAAACCCCTAGCGCCAAGTTCAAGCCTGACACTTAGCCGTGGCTCTGTCGCCTGTCTTCATGGTGACCTAGAGTGGCTCTCCGATTGCAATTGTTTTTCAGCATTGTGAAGTGGTGCATTTCATTGTAAAGAAATGAGAAAAACTAAGATAAAAGCCAAAAAAAAAAAATCCTATAATGTCAACACAGAAAGACAGACATGGTCACATTTTCATATCTTTCCACCAAGGCATCTGTGTGTATATCCACACATAAATAGAGTGTACACAGATGGCTTTGTACCTTGTGTACTGTTATGTAACCTTCTTTCTCACTTGACAATACGTCATGTTCAGCTTTCAATGTCAGCACACGTGGCTCTACATCATCTTTAATGACTGCACTGCAATCCTTTGGATAGGCACACTCAAATCCATTTAACCAACCCCCTATTGTTGGATATTTATGCTGCTTTCAATTTTTTTCCTACTGCAAACAAAGCTGTAGTGAATACTGTGGGACATATGGTCTGTGCCCTTGAGGAGCTCACGGTAGAAGAATCTGGGAGGGGGCTTCCCCTCCCAAATGAAATAGTGAATGTTGTTTTTAATGATGACACTGATAACACGGGCCACTTTAATGGAGCATTTAGTTCGTGCCAGACATGGTGCCAAGGGCTTCGCACCTGTACATCTGTCATCTAATCCTTACAACAACTCTGTGAGGTTGGCATCCCTATTTTGCAGAAGAGGAAATGAAGGCTCAAAGGAGCAAGTGACTTGCCCAAGGTTTACACACAGGGTATGTGGTAGAGACAGGACTCAAACCTAGGGTCTGAAGGCTCCAAAGGACGAGCTGTAGGCCAAGCACTAGACTTTCCTTTGACAACGACTTGGAACCTGTGTTTCTGGATTTTAGCCTCAGACCCACTCTCTATCAGGCTTAGGTTGGAATAATAGAATAGCAGTCACCGAACACTTGAGGTAGATGCTTTATTCCCTCTGTAGACACATGCCCCTTGGTGCTTTGAGCTCGAAACTTCTTCCTTTGAGGGTGGAACCTGTTTCTCGGACTCTGGAATCAGTGCCAGCCTTTGTGGTTTGCTTTAACCAGCAAAATGGGGCAGATGGGGTGTTGTGCCTGTTTCAGGCTTAGACCTCAGGATGCCCCACAGCTCCTGCGCTCACCTGGGAACCTGACTCTGTCCTGGAACGCGCTCAGGCTAGCCTGCCGGAAGATGAGAGCGGTGTGGCTCAACGGCTCTGTGTCCTTGCCGACAGAAATTAGTTGGCTGACAGGTGACTGAAGATGCAGGAAGACCCCCAACCACATCCAGCACAGCCACCCACCCAAGTGTGAGCTCACAATGCCTACTGCTTTAAGCTCACAAGTTGTGGAGTGACTGTCAGGAAGCAAGAAATGATGGGTACCTGGTTCTGTTAGTGTGGGTGATGCAGTCTGGGAGAGGGGGGCTCAAGTGGGGTTTGTGAACCACGTGGCTGGGATGGCTTCAGAGAAGAGGTGACAGCTCGTGCGTTGCAGGGTGTGCAATAAATAGCAAAGCCTCCTGAAGCAGAACAGGGAGGTGGGTCTGCATGCACAATCAGATAAACCTCTTCGCTGAGGCTGCAGGTTGCCAGAGATGTGTCTCCAGAGCCCGAATTAAACAGAAACCTCCCTCTGGACAAAAAGGCAGCTAGACGTCATTTACACACCAGTGCAAAAAATAAAACACCTGGCAGGTTCCCGGGCAGCCTCTCAGGTGTGCCCTGAGGGCTGGAGCAGAGATACCTTGGGTGATGGGCTCCCTTTCAAGTGGAAAATTGGAATTCCAGTCTCAGGCCTAAGGAAAAGGTTGCTCTTTCTCCTGCATCTCCTCTTGCTGACCGAGGCGTGGCTTGGAGGCATCCTGTGCCCTGGGAAGTCCTGAAGGAAGACCTTTCCTGCACCCTCTGACAAGGTATGGAGTGCAAAGTGTTTTCCAGTAACCCTGACACACATGACCTAGCCGGGGTGCTCTCAGCTGCGTCCTGATGAAAGAGTTGAGTCAAATAACCTGCCAAAGCGAAAGACTCAGCAAGTCATTTGTTCATTCATTCGTTCATGCCACAAACACTCCCAAAGGGTCTAAGATGCCCTGGAGAAGCTCATAGCCTGGTAGTAAATGCATATCTTGAAAATTCTGTGCCTTGTCTTAGCGAAACCGAGCAAGGATGGACCCAGTCAGCTCTGGGTTGGTCATGGGATCAGTGAGCTCCCTTCTCCAGCATCTGAAGAGCCTAGAGGCCTGGGAGAGCGAGAAAGGAGAGAAGAATGATGGGGCGTGTGTCCAGAGGTTGAAATTGAAGCACTTCAAGGTTTTGTGTTGCCTAGGAAGACAGCAGGGGACAGGGGGGAGGTGCTGAGCTCCAGTCTTATAGGAAGCGAAGGTGACAGGTTGGAGTCCTAAGGGCACCGTCCTCTGGCATCGTGCCATCCTAATAACAGCAACTGTGTTTCACACCTGAAAGTATGTGTTAGCGCTCGTTTGTTAATGGTGTATGGTGTTGGCCTGGTGGGAGGTGTTGGGAAGCGGTGGGGGGGAGGATTCCCGCCTCCAGGACCTCATGGCCTGTGGGACACTTAGGTCTGCAGACAAGTTACTGCCTTCCAGTGCAATGGAAACCAGCCCAGGACGCTGAGGAAAAAGAGATGAAGGGCCAGCGTAGGTCAGTGCAGGCTTCATATTTGAGTTGGGTGAGTGGGAGTTTCTGGGTGATGAAGAGACATTTCAGGAGGAGTAAGAAACACAGTATGATGCAGCAAAATGAAAAAGCATAGAGCACTCCAGCGTCCCTGAGTGTAGGGTGAACAGAGTTTAATGGGAGGCAGGCTGAAGCGTGGCAAGCAGGAGCCAGACCACACAGAGATTTATGTGCCAGTTTGAGGAGCCTGGATTCACACTGTAGAAAAACAAGGAGCTCTTGAAAGGGTTTGAGCAGAGGGATGTGATCAGAGCTGTCTTGTGAGAGGCGTTCTCTGGTAGCTGTGTATGGGATGGTCTAGAGATGGCAAGACCGGGGGGGCAGTCAGACCCTATAGGAGATGCTGCGGGAATCTCAGCAAGAGATGATGGGGACAGTGACAACGGGAGAGCATTATTGCAATGGTTTTGTGCAAAAGCCCTGGAGGCGACCTTGGGGCTTGAAACCTGCCTGTATCCCTTACCAGCTGTGTGGTCTTAGACAAGTTATTAACCTCTCTGCACCTGACTTTCTTCATGTATGAATTAGGGATAATAAAAGCGATTACCTCATAGTAGCTGTTCCACGAATGAAGTGAAATGGTCCATGTAAAGCCCTTGAACCACGCCCGGTATGCTGCAGATGCCCTATCACGACTGGTTATTCTCATTTACCCCAGTAGACCTGATGGTGGTTACACGTGGACACCGAGTAGAGGGTGAGCCTAGACTTGCTTGCACAGAGCTAGTTAGGAAGTTGCCATTCCAGAGGTGAGAAATACGAGAATATTGTAAAAAGCTTCCTCCCTTCCAGGAGAATGGCCGTGGTACCCAGGGTACAGCACTAGGCTTTGCCCTCCGCTTCTCTCTGAGTGCTCCTAATGGCATCTTGGCTATGTGTAAGTAGACGACTCTGGCCTGAGACTAGCAGCAATAAACGTCAGCAGAAGGCATCACGCCTGCTTGTCCTCTCCAGGCCTCGCAGTAAGCTTGCCAGACTCTTGAGCTGGGCATACTGTTGCCCCCTTTGTACAGATGAGCAAATGGATGCTCAATGCCACAGCCCAGGATGGGCAGCTAAACAGGGAAAGATCCATGAGTCTGATGCTCAGGCCTTTTGACTCCCAAATCCAGCAATCTTTCCAGGACCCCTATTTCCTACCATCCTTTTACTTCCTTGTGGGCTTGCCGAAGTCCATGTGACAGCCCAGTGCCCCAGTAAAGCTCCAAACTGTGTGTGGTCCCGGCACAAAAACAGACACATAGATCAATGGAACAGAATAGAGAATCCAGAAGTGGACCCTCAACTCTATGGTCAACTAATATTCAATAAAGGAGGAAAGACTCTCCACTGGAAGAAAGACAGTCTCTTCAATAAATGGTGCTGGGAACATTGGACATCCACGTGCAGAAGAATGAGACTAGACCACTCTCTTGCACCAGACACAGAGATAAACTCAAAATGGATGGAAGATCTTAATGTGAGACAAGATTCCATCAAAATCCTAGAGGAGAACACAGACAACAGACTTTTTGAACTTGGCCACAGTAACTTCTTGCAAGATCCATCCATGAAGGCAAGAGAAACAAAAGCAAAAAAGAACTATGGGGACTTCACCAAGATAAGAAGCTTCTGCAAGCAGAGGATACAGTCAACAAAACTAAAAGACAACCGACAGAATGGGAGAAGATATTTGCAAATGACCTATCAGATAAAGGGCTAGTTTCCAAGATCTATAAAGAACTTATTAAACTCAACACCAAAGAAACAAACAATCCAATCATGAAATGGGCAAAAGGCATGAACAGAAATCTCACAGAGGAAGACATAGACATGGCCAACAAGCACATGAGAAAATGCTCTGCATCACTTGCCATCAGGGAAATACAAATCAAAACCACAATGAGATCCCACCTCACACCAGTGAGAATGGGGAAAATCAACAAGGCAGGAAACCACAAATGTTGGAGAGGATGTGGAGAAAGGGGAACCCTTCTGAACTGTTGGTGGGAATGTGAACTGGTGCAGCCACTCTGGAAAACTGTGTGGAGGTTCCTCAAAGAGTTAAAAATAGACCTGCCCTACGACCCAGCAATTGCACTGTTGGGGATTTACCCCAAAGATTCAGATGCAATGAAATGCCGGGATACCTGCACCCCGATGTTTCTAGCAGCAATGTCCACAATAGCCAAACTGTGGAAGGAGCCTCGGTGTCCAACGAAAGATGAATGGATAAAGAAGATGTGGTTTATGTATACAATGGAATATTACTCAGCCATTAGAAATGACAAATACCCACCATTTGCTTCGACGTGGATGGAACTGGAGGGTATTATGCTGAGTGAAGTAAGTCAATCGGAGAAGGACAAACATTATATGGTCTCATTCATTTGGGGAATATAAAAAATAGTGGAAGGGAATAAAGGGGAAAGGAGAAAAATGAGTGGAAATATCAGAAAGGGAGACAGAACACGAGAGACTCCTAACTCTGGGAAACAAACTAGGGGTGGTGGAAGGGAAGGAGGGCGGGGGGTGGGGGTGACTGGGTGACGGGCACTGAGGGGGGCACTTGATGGGATGAGCACTGGGTGTTATTCTGTATGTTGGCAAATTGAACTCCAGTAAAGAAATAAATTAAAAAAAAAAAAAAAAAAGCTCCAACTGTGATCTTCCTGTCTTCCAGGGGCCGATGGGGGGCTTTGAAGTAACAAAGAAAGGGTGGGGCAGGAGGGTAGGAGGGTGCCCCCAGCTTTGCTTGAGTTCCTGCAGAAGGACTTCAACCCCTTGAAAGCCCTTGCTCCAAGCCTGGCTATCTTGCGACGAGGGAGAGATGTGACGCTCAGCCGCTCTTTAGAGAGTGGCCCAAAGAAGAGCCGAGGGGGAGGTAAGAACCCTTCTTCTCTGAGCCCTGTGTTCCAGGTGCCAGACATTCATCATCGCATCGACTGCTCGCATCCACTGTGAGGTAATCAATATCATTTCCATTTTTCATACAAGGAGCCCGAGAGCCAGCGAAGTTAGGTACCCAAATTCTTAATCATTCTGCTATGGCAATCCTGCCTTCGGATGGAGAAATGAGGACATAAACCCTGGGCTAGGACAGCCTCTTCTCATGCTGGGCACGTTCTCTTACCAACTCTGGAAGGTATCCTACCTCTAATCATTGCTTTTGTGAGGACAATTGAGTAAATTAAGTACTGTTGACGGGGCTCCATGGCATAGCAGGAGTGGGAAAAGGGGGTTGTTTCTTCATAGGCTCAATGTGCATCTGTCTCTAGCTTGGAGGAACATTTAACCGGAACGTATTAACTGCCAAGAAATGTGGTAGGAGCTTTATATACGTTATTTCATTTACTAACCCCAAACAACCTCATGAACTAAGTTCTATTCTCATCCCATTAGCTGAGACGTCTGAGGAGGAGTAGGAGTAACCTCTTGCTTCAAAGCCACTCAATGACAGAGCACAGCCTGTGTTCTTAACCGCCTTCTGAAGGAGAAGAGAGTGCCCCTGCTGGTTACACAAGAGGGTGGGCATGGCGCCTAGACCGCCTGGGACATGTTGACCCACCTTGGCTTGCAGAGGGCAATCCCTGAGGTTAATTAATCCCTGAAATGAGCCTAGAACAAGAGCTCTCAACTGTGGTTTCCAACCCCGGATGGGGACCCACAAGCTAAGAACCCTATGTCATCCCTAATTGGGCTTCCCAGACCGTTGCTTAACAGATAGACAGTGACCACTTACAGGCTGACAGCACAGGCCGATGATGTGAGAGGCCTGAGATTCTGGTCCCACCACTTGTTAGCTCTTTGGCCTTGGCCAAGTGGTTTACTTTGTTTGACTCTCAGATTCCTCCTGTAAAACAGGACCAATAACGACGCCCATTGTTCTGGTTAAGATTGCTCTGTAACAGACTATCCCAAAGCTTATTGGTTTAGTACAGCCACTTGTAACTTTGTGTTTCAGGAATCGAGGAAAGATGAGGATGGGAAGATTTGCCTGGGGACTCTCATGTGATCACAGTCACGTGTCATCTGGGGCTGCTGCCTTGAGAAAGCCCAACTGAACTGGACATCCACGGCTGGCAGTTAGTGCTGTCACTGGGCTGCTCCTCTTGAGCTGGGCATACTGTTGCCTTCCTTGTACAGACGAGCAAATGGATGCTCAATGCCACAGCCCAGGATGGGCAATGCCTGGGCAAGGTGGGTCCACATGTCCCATGAGTGCTTACACATGGCCTCTCCCGCTTGACGGTCTCAGGGCTGGACTCCTTACATGGCAACTCAGAGCTGCAAAAGAGAGTCTTCTCTAACAGGGGGAAGCTCCACCCCTCTGAATGCATGAGCCCAGAAATCATGCTGTCATTTCCACGGCACTGTATTGATTACAATGAGTCACAGAGCACTCAAGTTCAAGGGCAGAGAATTAAACTCTGCTAAGGATCTTGAAGAGCAGGTGAAACAGGAGGTATTGTAGCCATCTTTAGAAAATATCATCTGCCAGGCTTGTATCACGGAATTGTACACAGATTAAATGAGACACTGAGTAGAAGGTACTTAGGAAAATGCTTGGTGTATAGAAAGTACTCATATGGGATCCCTGGGTAGCTCAATGGTTTAGCGTCTGCCTTCGGCCCAGGGCATGATCCTGGAGTCCCGGGACTGAGTCCCACGTCGGGCTCCCTGCATGGAGCCTGCTTCTCCCTCTGCCTGTGTCTCTGCTTCTCTCTCTCTCTCTCTCTCTCTCTCTCATGAATAAATAAATAAAATCTTAAAAAAAATAAAGAAAGAAAGTACTTGTAAAGGTTAGCTATTGTTAGTAGATGTCACATGTTTGTGAGAAGTCTTTCAACATATCAGGATGGTGGAAGGGGTTGTGGAAAGTCTAAAATTCATTCAAAGCAATGGTAAGGAAAGAGTCCCTTGACCGTTTAGCTAATCAATGGCCCAAGGGAAGAGGAAAGGGAGAGGAAAGGAGTGGGTATCAGATTTATGCGGGCTGGAAGGCTTGAAGTCTTGGTCAGGGAAGGTGTAGTCAAGGAGCCAGACAGGAAGGGTTGAGAATCAGAGCAGGACTGACTGGCCAAGGTGAATGGGAGCAGCACATCCCAGACTCATGGTGCGTGAGAAGAGAAGACAAATCAAGGAGGGAAAAAGAATTGACCAGGCCCAGAAGGGAGTCCAACACGCTGGTGAGAGCTGCCCAGCTTGGCCCATGGAGGCTGGGCTTATGTCTGGGCTGGCCCTCGATGACGAGGAAGTTGGCCTGTAAATATGTTCACTTTGGAGGACAGGGGGGATAGACTGGAGGTGTTTGCCTCTCGGTTTCCTAAAACATTTCCTAACCCAGGAACTCTCAGTGCAGGCTGAAAGTGGCCACATCTGAATTCCCTAAGAAGATCCAAAAAACCACTTCACTGTTTTAATATTGCATTGACAATAAAATCCAAACTCCAGAGCATAAGCCTGAGAATAATTTGTCCTCTGCTAATTCTACACTCTCATCTTCAACTTCTGTCTTCTACTTACTAGACTTCAATTCCATTGAGCTTCTTTCAGGTGCTAAAGCTCTAAAGTTCTTCTTACCTCAGGACCTTTGCACCTGCTATTTCCTCTACTCAGAATGGCCCTTTCTCCTCTCCTTTACATGACTGGCTCCTTTTTATCCTCTAGACCTCAGCTGGAATATTGTTTCCCTTCATATCATGGATCACAATTTTGTGTATTTATGTACTGGATTATTTTCTTGTTTAGTGCCTTCTTTCTACTAGACCATGAGGCATATGAGGGCAGAGTAATGACGCACTTTCACTCTATACCCCTAGCGCCCAGCCAAGACCCTCGTACTCAGCAGCTATTTAGTGACTATTAGTTATGAGAAAGTCTATAACCTCAGTGTGGCTGAGCTAAGGAGTATGGACTTTGTTTATTCTGCAGCCCTGAAGCTGGAGTCGGTTAGAATATACTAGAATGTTGGAAGTGGTGGTGGCCATGCCTTCACGTAAGAACCTGTGGGGTTGAGAGACTGACGTGTTTTTGCTAAGGGTGAAGACCTTTGGAAGGCAGCCATGCATGGAACTGGTCTCCCTCTCCTAGTGTGTTTCTTTTGAGATGATTTTCCACAGAAACACTTTTTCTGTACAGATGAATTAGAACATTTACTGATGTCAGAAAATGAAAACGGTGTTACCCAACGTGCGATTGCTACAAAGAACAGAGTCTAATTTACAGTCTGCCACATGAGATGGGCTCTGGTCGGGGCCTGACATCATCGGAGCACACCTGTTAGGCTGCTCTCCTTGGTCCTGAAATGTCCTGCCTTTACATTGTGTCCTCCCAGAAACCTGCATCTCAAAACACCTAAAAGAACACAAATTCATATGAACGTGCGCACGCACACACACACACACACACACCTCTACAGACACAAATACGTCATAAACTTATCCACATGCACTCTGTAAAGAGTGAGGTAGCAAGACTCGTTTGATATTTATGCGTTAAGCTTCTGCTGAATTCATGCTAAGAACTAGGAAGATATAGGCCTTTTTTGGGTGACGGGCACTGAGGGGGGCACTTGACGGGATGAGCACTGGGTGTTATGCTATGTGTTGGCAAATTGAACTCCAATAAAAAAATAAATTAAAAAAATTTTTAAAAAACGCTGAACAAAAATTAAAAAAATAAAAACAAAGAGCCATCATATCTCCTGAGGCAAGCTGTTTGCCAATCTGCAGTTATTTCCCTCCATCCCTGATGGCTGCAATGTGATTTTGCACCATTTCCCATCTCGAAGGAGTGTCTATGTCCTCAACCTCTGCATCTGGGCTGATCTTATGAATTGCTTTAGCCAACAGGCACTGAGAGAAATGAGATTGCACCCGTTCCAAGCCTACCTCCCAAGAGGCTTTGAATACTCTCATTCTCCCCCTTGAAAACCTGCCCAGCTGCCACGTGAACAAGCTGATGTGTTTCTGCTAGAGGATAAAGAACCACATAGGGCAGAGATGAGCCATCCTAGCTGAGCCCCTTCCAGATGAGCCAGTCCCTATCAGACAGCAGACACGTGAGTAAGCGCTGCTGTAAGTGGCCTGGCCCAGCTCAGACCAGAAGAGTTGCCTAGTCCATCAGTGGACTTATGAGTAATAATAAATGGTTGTTGTTTTAAAATCACAAAGTTTGGGGGTAGTTTGTTACTTTATAACAGCTACCAGATATACTTCCTCACATGAAAGAAAGGATCTGAACTATTCCTGAAAGTGATATGTCCTTACCAGTCAGATGTCTATGTAGGACACTGAAGCAATGCTACTGATTATGATAAAGTCCTAACGGGATGTGGTCAAAGAGCACTGCTTTGGAAGCAAGGAGATTTAAGTCTTCATCCTGACTTCCACCAACTGACTGTGTGACCTTGGGTAAGTCACTTGACAACATCTTGGCAACATCCCGTATAAAGGGAAAGAGCAAGTGTAGCTTATTTTAGGCCTCCATAGCTCTGACACACATTCTGTGGTCCCATGATTCTCAGGCTCTGCTACTTTCATCTGTAAAGCAAGAAAAGATAATTCACAATTCTTTCTGTCTTGCAGGATAATCCAAAAGGATGAAGTGTTATTTCCTTGGTGGCACCTCTGCTTCCAGACACTTTCAAGAATGTGAGTGTCTATGCAGCAGGAACAGACACCCTGAGATGCTGGCTTTGTGATAATTCACTAGGTTTTATCAACATATGTGAACACACAGATTTTCAGCTAATATTAGAAGCTGAAATGGAACTGATGACTGTGATCCCCAGACAGTCTACACCACATCTCTTGAAAGAAGAGCAGGCATCCTATTGAAATATGCATCCTGCCCCCACCTTCTTTTCTCCTGGGTTCCCACTGTGGGTCAATAAAACTTTATTTGTGAGATGAGAGTGGTTTCCCAGTCTGAACAGGCAAAAACATATGCACACCAAGATTGGAAGAGGAGATTGCTTGGAGCTCTTTGCTTGCTTCTGACCAGACTTAGATCAGTATAAATGTTGAGTGGGGTAAAATTATTCCTGTGGGCAATTCCAAATGAGCTCTAATAATTTGACTGAAATTGGTTCCAGAAGTGGTATTTAGGGAATGCCATAGACCCCAAAAGCTAGAGCCTGGCTCAGGACAGTGTTAGCGACTAAGGAGATAGCCTTGCAAGTGGACTGTGGGGTTGTGGGACAAGCTCAGGCATTCCTGAGAGAACACCAAAATCAAGCCCAACAGAGAATTCCCCATCAGTCAAGGACCATGCAAATGTAGTCAGCCAGTGCCAGCATCCAACAGAAGATCAAGCAAGTAGGGAAACTTGTACAGGGAGGGTTTAAAGACAAAATGAATAGTGCATTGTTCACATTTTTGGGGCTGCATATCACAGAAAATCCAACCCCAAGTGACTTAATCTGAAAGAATTTAGTAGGTCAGAAAATGGAAAAGGTCAAGGAGAAAGACTGTTCTCAAGCATGGCTTCATGTGGGCATTGAAACATTGTTATAAGGACCCAGTTTTTTATCTCTCTCTCTCTCCCAACAGAATGCACCAAGTTCTGGATCTGACCCTTTTTGGTCCAATTAAGCCACAGGGTCATACTTGAAGCAATCCTAGTGCCTAGGTTATGCCATACACTGTTTGGCTTAGGTTGATCAGGCAGGGGCCAACCCCATCCAAACCACAAGAATCTAGACAGGAGAAAAGTACCTTCCCAAAGGAAATTCAGACCCACAGGCATCCATGAGAGGAAGCTGTAGATAGAAATATGGAACAGGATCCCAAGCCTTCTGACTTGAAAGTCAATGTTCCAAAAACAAAGAGTAAAGGTTGTTGCAGGAAGGCAAGGGTCTAGATGAAGAATATTAGTAAAATAAGCCAAATCATGGCTAGAGAGGAAGAAAACAGGCTTCCTGGAGAGCTCCTTCTGGATCAGAGGGCTCTAAGGCTATAGGACTTCAGATCTCCTGGACTTGGTGTCCAGAAGAGGGATCTCTTAGTCCAGGTTGGGTACTGTTAGACAATACATCTGAAACTATAAAACCAGTCAAATGGAACTGATGTTTCCAGGGACTAAGACTCAGAGTAAAGATAAGCTGCCATGAAAGGAAACAGGTTTGATTTTTTTTTTAAATCTAGATATATTTTAAGGCATATATATCAAACTGAGTTCTGATTCTTTTGTTCATTGTGTATACTCTAAATGCAGCCTGCAGATGCAAAGCAGGTCACCTTTAATGCTCAGATTACCATAGCTCCAAGCTCCTACCTGCTGGATTACATTAATAAAACAGGATCATAGTCTTCACTACAACTCCCTCACACTCTGTCACCTAAACCTAAAGCAGTTCTGCTTATCCCCTGAGTCCACAATATCTCTCAACAAAACAACTCAATCAGCTGTTGGCTTTAGCCCTCTAGCCAGTGATGCTTAAAACTGGCATCTGGAAAAACCAGGGAAGAATGAATATCATGGCTCCTCTCCTTTTTGTTTCTTTCTTCTCTATCCTGCACCTGGACTCCAATAAATGCTGTCCTTCTCCCATAGCTTCTCACTAGATAAAAATAAATATAAGCAGGTGATGGTTTATTCATTCAAATAATATTTATTGAGTACATAATATAGTTTGTACTCAAGTTTACAGTTTAGTGGGGATGACAGAGAATGAAAAAATAGAGACGTGTATGCATAATTAATGATAAATGCTATTAAAAACTGGAAAATAATTAATGTAATCTATCACATCAGCTACCTAAAGAAGAAAAATCATATGATCAGATCAACAGATGCAGAAAAAGCATTTGACAAAATTGATCACCGATTCATAATAAATATTTTAGCAAAATAGGAATAGGAAAAGAGGGGAACCTTCTCAACTTGATATAGAACACCTACAAAAATACCCTCCAGCTAACATCACACTTAATGGTAAGAAACTAAATGCTTTTTTTTTTTTTTCTAAGACCAGGAATAAGGCAAAGATGTCCCCTCTCACCACTCACTTTCAACTTCATACTGGAGTCCTATCTAATGCAATAAGACAAAAGAAAAAAATGTATACAGAGTGGGAAGGAACATATAAAAATGTGTTTGTAGATGGCGTGATTGTGTAGACTATCTCAGAGAATCATCAACAACAAAAACTAATAAGTGAAACTAATAACTGATTATGTCAATGTTTCAGGATACAGGTTAACATACAAAAATCAATTGCTTTTTTGAAACATAATATCATTTACATTAGCACAAAAATTAAATAGTTTGATATAAATCTAACAGGATGTATACAAAATCTATATGAAGAAAGTGAAAAACTATGGTAAAAGAAACAAAAGAAGATCTAAACAAATGGAGAGATATTCCATGCACATGGGTAGGAAGATTCAATATCGCCAAGATGTCAGTTTCTCACAACCTGATACATAGATTAGTGCAATGCCGACGAAAATCCCTGCAAGTTATTTTGTGCACATAGACAAATTGGTTCTAAAGTTTATCTGGAGAAGCAAATGACCTAGAATAGCTAACACAATATTGAGGGAGAAAAACAAAGTTGGAAAACTGATACTACCTGACTTTAAGACATACTATAAAGCTATAAAAACAGTGGGTGTTATACTATATGTTGGCAAATTGAATTTAAATAAAGAAAAAAAGACAGTGTTGATTGAAGAACAGACAAATAGATCAATGGAACCGAATAGAGACCAGAAATAGACCCATACAAATATAGTCATTTGATCTTTGATAAAGGGGCAAGGGCAATAAAATGGAGAAAGGATAGGATCTTCAACAAATGATGCTGGAGCCACTGGACATCCACACGTGAATCTAGACACATACCTTCTTTCTCATAGCTGAATAATATCCCATTATATGTATAATATAAATATATATTATAATATATAAAATATATATTGTATATAGTATATAATATAAAACATATATTATATATTTCTATATATGCATTATATAGAATATCTATTTCTGTATATATATAGAGAGAGAAAAAAACCAATGAGGCAAAAACTCATTCTTTAAAAAAATCAACAAAATTGGTTAACTTCTAGCAAGACCTAAAAAAACAAAATCAAAAATGATGCATGAATTGCCAATAGTAGAATTAAAATAGAGGCTATCATTGCAGATCATGCAGACATTAAAAAGATAATAGAAGAATATTACAATTTGGTACTCATAAATTTGACAACATAGAAGAAATTAATCAATTCCCCCAAAAGCTGCAAACTATCAAAACTCAGCCAAAATGAACAATCTGAGTAAGTCCTAAAACCAGCAAAGAAATTGAATTCATAATTACAAATCTCTTGAAAAAGAAATATCCAGGCCCAAATGATTTCACCAGAGAGTTCTAGCAAACATTTAAAGAAGAATTAACGCCAATTTTCCACAGTCTCTTCAGAAAATAAGAGGTTGGTAAGCAGGATAATGATGCCAGAACCTGTTAATGTTACTTTACAGAGCAAAAGGACGTTATTAAGAATGCTGGAATGGGAGATTATCTTGGATTATCCAGGTAGGCTCCATTTAACAAAAGGGGACCTTCAAGTGAAAGAGGGTGGCAGTGGGGTCAGATTCGGAGAGAGATTTGAGGATGCTAAGCTGTTGGCTTTGAAGATGAAGAAAAAGGCCATGAGCCAACATCTTAAGTTTAGCCCAATGAATCTTCCTTCAGACTTCTGGCCTCCAAAACTGTAAGATAATAAATTTCTCACATTACTTGTGTTAATGTGTTACAGCAGCAATAGGAGATGAATATGAATAGAAAACTAACACAGAGAGGAAACATTTCTCAGTTCATTTTATGAGGCCAGTATTGACACCAAAACCAAACAAACAGCACAAATAAAGAAAACAGGCCAATATCTCATGAATTTAGACACTAAAATATGAAAATATTAGAAAACTGAATCCCACAATGTACAAAAATAATTACCTGCCAATATATGTATTGTATATTACCAATATATGCCATGACAAATGAGACTTAATCCTAGGTATGCCAGGTTGGATCAATATTCAAAATTCAGTGTAATCCACCATGCAAGCTAAAAAAAAGAGGAGTCATATGATCATATGAGTTGATGCAGAAAAGGCTTTTGACAAGATTCAGCACTCATTTATGACAAAAAGCTCAGAAAAATAGGAATAGAGGGAAATGTTTCAACTTGATAAAAGCATCTTCAGAAAACCTGTAGTTAATAATACACTTATTGGTGAAAGTTTAAATCTTTTCTCCCTAAATTTGGGAGCAAGACATGGATTTCCATTCTCAATACTCTAACCAAACAGAGCTGGAAGTTCTGGCTACTGCAATATGGCAAGATAAAGGAGATAAAAGGAATACAGGCATGGAAATAAAGACATAAAATAATCTCTATTTGCAGATGACACAATCAAATACAAAGAAACCCCCCCTAAAATTTTCATACCAAAAAACCCTCCTAAAACTAACTAGTGAGTTCAACAGGTTGCCAATATCTTTTTAAAAAGGGGAAAAAACACAATACCTCTGCTCCAAAGAAAAACAAACTAACTAGATATAAAATTAATAAGGCATGTACAGAATCTGAATACTCAAAATAACAAAAAGCTGATGAAAGAAATAAAAATCCTAAATAAATGAAGAGATATACTATATTTGTGGTTTGGGGTTCAACATAATAAAGATGTGAATTGTCCCCAAATTGATCTATAGGTCTAATGCAATTCTTATAAAAATTCCTGCAAATACTTTCATAAACACGAATACGAATATTCTAAAATTTATAAGGGAAGGTACCAGTCTTAGAACTGCTAAACAATCTTGACCAAAAAAAAGTGTAAGAAATTACAATATTAAGGCTTACTATAATAGCCACAGTAATCAAAACAATGTGAGATTGATGAATAGATAGATAAACCAATGGAAATTAAAGGATCCAGAAATAAAGCCACACAAATATGCTCAACTGATTTTTGACAAAAGTGCAAGAGCAGTTGAATGGAGGAAAATAGCCTTTTCAATATTTAAACAAAACTTAACTCAAGGGGAATGTAGGTGGCTCAGTCCGTTAAGCGTCTGCCTTCAGCTCAGGTCATGAGATCCAGCCCCGAGTTGCACTCTCTACTCCATGGAGGGTCTGCTTCTCCTTTTCCTCTGCCTGCCACTCTGCCTACTTGCACTCTCTCTCTTTCTGTCAAGCAAATAAACAAATAAATAAACTTATCTTTTAAAAAAGACTTTAACTCAAGATGGATCATAATTTAAATGGAAAATGTAAAGTCACAAAATTTTAGCAAAAAACCCATATGAAAATGTAAATCAAACCATCAGCTGGATGCCTGTAAACTTCTGCACTGATACATGTCAATTACCTTTCAATAAACCTAGGGACAATACCTTTCATCTTTATCAATTTTATATCTAGGAATTTGTTCAAAGGAAATAAAGGAAAAATGCCTGCATTCATATTTAACTATTTATATTAGTGAATTATTTTTAAAATATTTTATTATTTATTTACTCATGAGAGACACAGAGAGAGAGGCTGAGACACAGACAGCAGGAGACCCAGAACTGTGGGATCACGACCTGCCCCACGTCTGACCGTGGGGCAGACGCTCAACCACTGAGCCACCCAGGTATCCCAATAGTGAATTATTTTAAAGCATTCTAAATACCCAGTAGATAAATTGCCAAATAAAATTTACTGCATCCATGCATGGAAAAAAATGTGAGGATATTTTCAGGATCTAGAGCTAGGTAAAGAGTTTTTTTTTTTTTTTAAGATTTTTATTTATTTATTCATGAGAGACACAGAGAGAGAGAGAGGCAGAGACACAGGCAGAGGGAGAAGCAGGCTCCCTGCTGGAAGCCCGATGTGGAACTCGATCCCGGGACTCCAGGATCAGGGCCGAAGGCAGGGGCTAAACCGCTGAGCCACCCAGGGATCCCTAGGTAAAGAGTTTTTAGACTTGACATCAAAAGTATGATTCCTAAAAGGAAAAAACTTGATGAATTGAATCTCATCAAAGTTTAAAACTTTTGCTCTGTGAGATGCCATGTGAAAAAGATAAAAATATAAGAGTGGAAGAAAATACTTGCAAAACACATATCCAGCAAAGGACCCGTATCTGGAATATGTAAAGATCTCTCAAAATTCAACATTTAAAAAAATTAGAAAATAAGCAAAAGACATAAACAGATATTTCACCAGAGAGGAAATGCAAATGGAAAATAAACATGAGAAAAGATGTTGAATATCACCAGTCATCAGGCAAATCCAAATTAAAACCACATAAAATATCACTATGCATCTATCAGAATAGCTAAAATTAAAAATAGTGGCGGGGTGCCTGGCTGGCTCAGTCAGTAGAGCATGTGACTCTTGATCTCAGGGTTCTAAGTTTGAGCCCCATGTTGGGTGTAGAGATTACTTAAGAATAAAATCTTGGGAAAAAAAATTGTGGCAACACCAAATGCTGGCAAGGAAGCAGAGAAAAGATCACTCATGCATTGCTAGGGGAATGTAAAATGGTACAGTCATTCTGGAAAATACTCTGGTATAAACACGCAATTACCATAAAACCCAGCAATCACAATCTTGAGCATTTATCCCAGAGA
This sequence comes from Canis lupus baileyi, assembly GCF_048164855.1. NCBI lineage: Eukaryota > Metazoa > Chordata > Mammalia > Carnivora > Canidae > Canis > Canis lupus. The sequence continues at coordinate 8,857,336 of NC_132850.1, forward strand.
AATGAAATTTTATGTTCACACAAAAACATACACATGAGTGTTCATAGCACCTTTACTTGAAAAGCCGGAAACTGGAATCCCCCCAGAATTTCTTCAACACATGAATGGTTAAACGACTAGGCTACATACATACCATGCACTACTACTCGGCAATAAACTAGTAAAACTAGTAAGCATATGTCGATGAATCTCCAGGGAATTATACTGAATGAAAAAGCCAATCATAAAATGTTGCATACTATATGATTCCATTCATATAACATTTTTGAAATGACCAAAGTTTGGGACGTCTGGGTGGCTCAGTGGTTGAGCATCTGCCTTTGGCTCAGGGTGTGACTCCAGGGTCCTGGTTGGAGTCTCATGTCAGGCTCCCTGCATGGAGCCTGCTTCTCCCTCTGCCTGAGTCTCTGCCTCTTTCTCTGTGTCTCTCATGAATAAATAAATAAAATCTTAAAAAAAGAAAAAAGAAATGACCAAAGTTTAGAAATGGAAGACAAATGTGTGGTGGCCAGGGGTTAGGAAAGGGAAGTGAGGAGATGGGGGAGGGCAGTAAGTATGGTTATAAAGGGGTGACATAAGAGACTTTGTGGTGTTGGAAATGTTCAGTATTTTGACTGTAGTGCTGGGTACAGAGATTTATACGGTTGATGAAGATATATGGAGCTTAATACAACTACACACACACACACACACACGCAAGTAAAACTAAGGAAATCTGGATAAAATTGATGGATTGTATCAGTGTCCATATCCTGGTTGTGATATTATACTATTTTTTTGCAAAATATTACTACTGGAGAAAATGGGCAAAGGGGCAAGGGATCTCCCTGCATTACTTCTTACAACAGCATGTGAATCTATAATTATCTCAATAAAAGTTTATATGTGAAAATCAATTAGCGAACAGTAGACCTAAATTCAAATTTATCAATAACTATGTTAAATATAATGGATTAAACATTTCAATTAAAAGGCAGATATTTTCAAAATGGATTACAAGAATCATGGCCTAGCCATTTGCTGTCTATAAAATATATACTTTAATTACAAGGATATGAGGTGAGCCTGGGTGGCACAGTCGGTTAAATATCTGACTCATGGTTTCGACTCAGGCCCTGATCTTAGGGTCGTGAGATCAAGCCCTGAATCAGGCTCTGCTCTCAGTACAGAGCCTGCCTGAAATTCTCTCTCCCTCTTCCTCTGCCCCTCCCACTTTTGTGCTTTCTCTCTCTAAAATAAATAAATAAATCTCAAAAAGATAAATACAAGGATATAAATAGTTTAAGAGTTTTTTTTATGTGAAATTTAAGAAACAAAACAGAGGACTATAGAAGAAAGGAGGGAAAAATAAAATAAGACTAAAACAGAGAGGAAGACAAAACATAAGAGACTCTTAACTATAGGAAACAAACTGAGGGTTGCTGGAGGGGAGGCAGGTGGGAGGGTATGGAGTAACTGGGTGATGGGCATTAAGGAGGGCACGTGATGTGATGATGTAATGAGTACTGGGTATTATATGCAACTGATGAATAACTGGCCTCCAGCGCTGAAACTAACAATATGTTAATTAATTGAATTTAAATAAAATAAGATAAAAAAGAAAGTTTTTTTTTAAATAAAGGAAAACAATTTCCTATGCACAAACATATATTTAAAAGATTAAATGACATTAATGGAATATTACTCAGCCATTAGAAATGATGAATACCCACCATTTGCTTCAACGTGGATGGAACTGGAGGGTATTATGCTGAGTGAAGTAAGTCAATTGGAGAAGGACAAACATTATATGGTTTCACTCATATGGGGAATATAGAAAATAGTGAAAGGGATTATAGAGGAAAGGAGAGAAAATGAGTGAGAAAATCTCAACACTTTTTCAGTTGCATCTATCTATCATCTATCTATCTTTTTTTAAAAGATTTTATTTATTTATTCATGAGAGATACACACACACACAGAGAGGTAGACACACAGGCAGAGGGAGAAGCAGGCTCCACGCAGGGAGCCCGACATGGGACTCGATCCCAGATCTCCAGGATTGTGTCCTGGGCCAAAGGCAGATGCCCAACCACTGAGCCACCCAGGCATCTATCTATCTATTATCTATCTATCTATCTATCTATCTATCTATCTATCTATCTATCCATCTATTATCTATTTATTTATTATCTATCTATCTATCTATCTATCTATCTATCTATCTATCTTCGTCTTCATGTAGCTTGGCCTTGGATGTTGGTGTAGCTACAGAAGTATGTGGCGGAGTAGGGTAACTAAACCTCCAGCTGGCTGCCCAAAGAACCAAAAAGGAGCACCCGAATTGCAGAGAAGAAGGAGCTCAAGAAAGAAATCCCATAAAGTTGTTTTGAACTCTTGGACTCCCCCTCCAGGTACACATGTGTGAATCCAATCTTAATCAGCATATCAAAGACTTTGAGGATTAGACTAACACATAGACTGATGTCCAGGTGCAGGACCAGCCTCGAGGCGGGGCACGTGGGGGAAAGACTAACACAGCTCTTGTGAATGCTTTGAAAGCTGAACTGACATTGGAACAACAGTCCACAGAGAGCCTGAACTTGAAGTCTGATGTTAACCAGGTTGGTTGGACTGCTAAAACAATAATATCAACATCTGTGTAGGATTTAAATGAGACTGTAACTCTCCTAGCCTCAGAGTCAAACTTTTCAGAACAATCTCCAAAAATTACTTGCTACAAAGACACAGGAAAATCTCAGCTCTCATGGTAAAAGACAACCAACAGATGCCAACATTAAGATGGCACAAATGTTGGAATTATCCAACAGACTAAAATTAGCTCTTATAAAAACTCTTCAACAAGAAATGTAAACACTCTCAAAACAAATGGAAAAATAAAAAAAATTTTTTTGAAGAAATTATGACCTGAAAAACACAAATAACTAAAATGAAAAACTCAGTGGCTGGGCTCCACAGCAGAATGGAGATGGCAGAGGAAAGAAGGAATTTGAGAACAATCAGTAGAAAGTATCTAATCCAAACAATAGGAAGGAAGAAGTTCTTGTTTTTAAGTGAGGAATAGAGCCTCAGGGACCTGTGGGACAAAATCAAAATGTCTAACATCTGATACATGTTGCAACATACTCATTAGAATAGAAAAAATTCAAAAGATTGACAACAAAATCTTACGTGGTTGGGGAACCACCAGAACTCTTCTACGTTGCTAATGGGATATAAAATAGTACCTCTACTTTGGAAAAAGTTCTGGCAGTTTCTTATAAAGTTAAAAAAAAAAAAGTTACCTGGAACTACTCTGTGACCCCCTAATTCTAGTTCTGGGTATTTCTCCAAGAGAAATAAAAGCAAATGTCCAATCAAAGAGTTGTCATTGGCAACTTTATTCCAACTTTATTTTTGGTTGTTTTATAACCAAAAACCAGAACAACCCAAATATACATCACTATGAGAATGGGCTTTAAAAATTGTGGTATATTCATACAACGGAATACTAAGCAATAATATAGAAGCATGCCACTGATATGCACAACATGGATAAATATCACAGACACTATAGTGAGCAAAAGAAGTCAAACACAAACATTTTCATGTTATATTAGCCCATGTATATGAAGTTCTAAAGCAGACAAAACCAATGATGAAAAAAAAAAACAAAACAGAAGAGGTGTTGGTCTCTGGGTTGGGGGTGAGGATTAACTGGGAGAAGATAGGAGGAAACTTTCTTGAGAGGGATGAGGGTCACACGGATGTGTCCATTTGTCAAAGCTACACAGCTTGTATTTGTTTATTTCAATAGAGGTAACAGTTTATTTTGCAAATAAGAACTATTTTTTTTAGAAATTGCTAAATAAGACACTAAATAAGACGAGGCTGGGCATCATGGGGTTGAAGCGTGTCAAAGGTGGAGCATCCGTAAAGCCTGATTGTAGCAAAATGCTTGGTCTGTTTGAGAAAGTCCAAGGTTAGTGGGGGCTGGAATAGAGCTGATAGGAAAAGAATGGAACGAGAACACCATTGAGGTAGACACGGTGCACATTGCCCCAGCCTGGTTTGGCCGGAGTGTTCATAGTCTCTAAAGCATAATGGAAAGCTATTGAGGTTTTAGGTTTTAGCAGGGAAACACCATGGCCCGCTTCGTGTTTCTTAAAAGGCTAACTGCCCTCATTGTTGGGTGAGAAATACATCAAAGAAGCCGAGAGCCAAACCGGGGAAAGCAGAAGAGGCAGGTGCAGTTGTTTGGGTAAGAAATTTAGACGTTGCTGGACTAAAAGGCGGCCACAGCAGAGAAGGGAAAATCTTCTGTTTCTAGCTGTGTTTAGGAGATGGAAAGAACTGGACTTGAAAACGGGTTGGATGGGGCGGGGGGAAGGAACTGGAAGGGGAGGGAAGCAAGGCTGTCATCCAGGTTTCCCACCTGAGAGGTTGAGTAGAAGGTGGCAGCACTTGCAGAGGTATTTAAGACGAGCGGAGATTCAGAGGAGGGGTACATGAAACCCGAGGCTGTCTGCTATGCACATGAGGGGGTTTGCTGTGGGGTACGAACCCCACATGTGCTGACATGGGTGAGAGCGTGAAGAGAGAGCAGAGGTCCCAAGGTGAGTCCTGGGGAGCACGGAGGAGAGCATACAGAAGTCCAACATGCAGCAATTGGGCAGAGGAGAGGAAATCCGCAAAGCAGCCAGAGGAGGAGGGGGGGAAACCAGAAGAGAGTGATGTCATGGGGAGTGTGTTGAGGAGGGAATCATCAAGGGTGTTAAATGAAGCTGAGAGGTCAAGAGCAAAATGAGGCATTAAAGTGCAGGATTTAGTAACAATGAGGTTGCTGGTAGCCTTGCCAAAATCATTACACTTGGAGTGGTGGTAGCTGAATCCAGACTGCACGGAGTAGAGGAATAACTACCTGGGAGTCGAGCAAATGTAAAGTATATGCAGTCATCTCTTTCTAGAACCTTTGGTATGAAGAAGCCAAGAATGGGCACAAGAGGTTTGCAAGAGGGAAAACATGAAGTAGGCTTCTTACGGAGTAGGAATTGAGGTACTAGGAGAACCACAGGACTGCTGGCCGCTGCTGAGGGTCCCCCTAAAGGCAGGCTGATTTTCCTGTGGGACCAGGAGGATATTTCTTAGTCTCAGTGAAGAAAGGGGTAAATTAAAAAATGAAACAAAGAGAAGCGGGTCAGTTACGGACAATGCAGATAATGGAGACCACGAGTGGTTGAGTTCACCTGTAGTTGGAGTTTTTCAGAAGAGTATGGTACAGGAAGAGCTGAGCAAGGAGCTAAGGCTTTTTACAAGGGGGTGGTTACAGCAATGGACAGTAAAGACTCGGTGATAAAAGGAGGGAAGTGGTGACCAAGGGGAACGGGTGGACAGAGGGCAAGTATACATGCGTTGGAGGAGGGGAGGACCAATCATTGATTGGGTTTCAGAATGATCAGCACTCCCGAAAATAATTACAGGGATTAGGGTGCAGTCAGAGAGCTGGGTGCTGGAATCATAGTTTTGGAGGTAGCAGCACTCTTTGGGCTGGATATTTTCGAGTCCAGGGGGAAGGTTTGGGCATCAGTTTTAGAGTAGAAGCAAGTGTTGTTGGAGGATGAGGGGGCACAAACCCCTGTAAGATGAGTGTATTAGTCTGCAGGGATGCCAACAAACAACACTACAGGCTGGGAGGCTGGAATTTAGTTTCTTGCGAGAATTTATTTCCTTAGCATTCTAGAGGCTAGACGTCCAAGATCAAGGTGTTGTCAGGTTTGGTTTCATCTAAAGCCTCTCTCCTTGGCTTGCAGATGGCTGTTTCCTCACTGTGTCTTCATATGATCGTCCCCCAGGCTCTGGGTTTCTGTGTGCCCTAGTCCCCTCTTCTGCAAGGACACCAGATGTATTAAACCAGGGCCTGCCCACAGAACCTTATTTTACCTTATTTACCTCGTTAAAGGCCGTATCTTGACAGAGATTCTCTCCCTTAACCAAACTCTACTCTTTTGAACTCTTTTCTCAAAAAGATCCTTACTTTGGGGCTTCCATGCTCATCTCCACATTATCCAATTTTAGCAATAATCCTGCTAAGTCACTCTAACCAGAATGCCCAGTGTCTGACCACCCTTGATATCTAATCGGATTCCTCATCCTTGCTCACTCCCAAGTGATGTTTCATTACACTGGCCTGCCTCCAACTGAGAATCTCATTAGGTCCTTTGGCCAGATTCCCCCCTTTCCCCTGTGGTTTCACCTTAGTAGCTTCCTATCCACAGATTTCCATCCCTCTCTCCCTGCTCCTCAGCTATAATATCTCCATATTTCCTTGTTGTATTAGGAGTCGAACTTTATCTCTCTCTCCCCTACCGCAAAACCCCAGTGTGGCGGTCCCTACACCTAGTGATAGTCCCCCTTAAAAAGTCTGTCTTAGTGTTCTTCAACAAGTGTCAAGAGTATATTTTTTTCCTTTAAAATCTCCAAATAAGGGCACCTGGGTGGTTCAATCAGTTAAGCGCCTGACTGTTGGTTTTGGCTCAGGTTGTGATCTCAGAGTTGTAAGAATCAAGTTGCGCATCAGGCTCCATGCTCGGTAAGGAGTCTGCGTAAGATTATTTCCCCCTCACTCCGGGAAATGAACAAGGGGTAATGGAAGGAGAGGTGGGCAGGAGGACGGGGTGACTGGGTGACGGGCACTGAGGGGGGCACTTGATGGGATGAGCACTGGAGGTTATGCTATATGTTGGCAAATTGAACTCCAATAAAAAGTAAATTAATTAAAAAATGAAACTTCCCTCCTTTGATAAATAATAAAAGAATTGGAGCAAAAAAATATATATATACAAAAATATAAATAGATAAAAAATAAAATAAAAAAAAATAAAACAAACTATTGTAAACAAGTGCTAGAGTAGTGCCTGGCACTGTTAGGTATCCAATAAATACTTGTTAACTGAATTAAAAAAATAATAATAAAAATTAATAATAAAATAAAATAAAGATTATTTCGCCCTCCTTCTTCCTCCCTGCTCATGCACGCTCTCTCTCATAAATACATACATACATACATACATACATACATACATAAATAAATAAATAAATAAATAAATAAAATCTTTTTAAAAAACCCTCCAAATACAGTCCCATTCTGAGGTACTGGGGACTTAGGTCTTCAACATAGAAACTTGGAGGAGGATCACAATTTAGTCCCTAAAAATGGGGTGGTAGGTGAGTCCTTATGTGGACCTTAGGGTATGCAGCAACCAGGACATAGAGCAACGTAAAGAACCAGTAGCTGAGTCTTCGGTGAACGGGGGCAGCGACCAGGCCAGCATGCATGTGTATGTCTGAGGGGAGCAGGGTATACCCTCGTGCATGCGTCTCCAAGGAGGGGTAGTTTTGAAGAGACAGACAGAAAGGGGTCTGGGAGCAGCCAAGGAGTGAAGGAGAGCAATCAGGCCTTCCTCCCTGTTTGGAAATACAAACCTGGAAATGCTCCTTCCACCTGAGAGGGCTGCATGAGCAGTGACATCCTCCGGTGACAGCCACGTTTTTACAAAGACAAGAGGTGGACAGGATGTTGGGAGGAGGGGGCTGAGGATACAGAGGAGTTAACCAATCAGAGCAGGAGTCTACATTAGCGGCATCTGGGCCCCAGCCTACAGTGTCCATGTGTGTGGGCACATGTGTGTGAATGTGTGTGTGTGTGTGTGTTCCATCTATTTCAAGACCACCAATCGGCCTTTCCCATCTTTAAAGCAATAATTCTTACTGTCGACTGCTTATGCGGGACGTTTTTTCCTCTGTAAATTGGTGGCTGAAAGGACCACACTTACTCAGTGGTAACATCGGGCCACCTGTGAAATGGCAGCCGGCTCTCCAATTGAACTTTCAAATCCATCTGTCAATTTGTTCCTGGTGAGTAGTGCCCCCAAGAGCTCACACAGTCAGCTTTCTCTCCATCATTCCAAGGACAGCTTGAAGTTAAAGAATCACATCCTGGAATTTGGTGTCTCCATTGGCCTCTCCCATCAAAAGGATCCAATTAAAGTGCCAAGGGCTGAAATGCTTCTTTATTTCATTGATGTTAGGCCAGGTGATTCCTCCCTTCAGATTTGTACATTAATGTTCAAAATAAGAAGTCAGCTGCATGCAGTGGCTTAAACTAATCCTACAAGATACATTTAGCCAAATAAGCATGTGCAAATGCAGAAATTTGAGTTTTGAGCTGGAACATCTGAAGGACAGGATGTGCCTGCACGTTTAGTACATTTTACTCCGTGGAATGAGCCAGGCACTTTACTAAGATGATGCATTGCTGAAAACTGTCTAGAAACAGAAAAATGAACCTGAGCCAGGGCAAGCTTGGCTTAAATAGACAGGAATCCAAAATGAAGACCTTAAGGAAATGGGCTGAATTTGAATTATCTTAATCACTAGGAGGAAAAAAAAATTGAATATATGAGAATATCTGAGCATCTCTCTTTAAGTAATAATAAAATCATCATGTAAATAATTCTATTTTCATTCATTCAACCAGAATTTTTAGAAACCATTTTGTATTTTGCCCTATACTAGGTGCTGGGGATAGTGAAAGGCACAACGTCTCTGCCTGAGGATCTCCCAGTCTGGAGGGGAGACAGATGGTATGAATTGCCATTTGTCAATGGTCTAGACTAGATCATCATTTTGAACCTGCAGACAGGATCCTGGGGCAGAGACCATCCTGATTTGCAAAGTTTTCCTGCACTAGGCATTTTCTAGAAAATAAAAGATTTCACACGTAGATATGCCACTTTAAAGGTGAGTCGATAAAGCTGTGATTAACAAAAAGAAAATTCCTTTAAAAGCCTTTCTGAATTCATGAAGCTTCTTGCCATTATGCATTTTTTCATCAATGAATATTAAAAATGCAGCTACATCTGGAAGACCAGGGAGTAGTTTGAAGTTCAAAGAGGGGCTTCAAATGAGGACGAGCTGAGAGCAGGTGTCTCATCGCCGGCATGGGACCTCTGTTTCCGGCATAATCCCAGCGCAGTGGGAGAACAGGGCTAGATGCTTCCTCTGATTCAAGGCTGATCCCCCGCCCGACCTGGGTTCCAGATTCCATGCCCCTCTCCTCCTTGGGGATCTCACTCTGATGATTTACCTCGTCAGTTTGGTACCTTCACTCTCTTCTTACCAGAGCTTTCTCTTCTCCGTGTTCATGCTCAACTCTCTTTATTTTTATGAGAATATTTTCTATCATGTCAGGTCCACAGACATTTATTGGAATTGTGTATAACCTCATCCGGAATATTAGGGAAAGACTACCTGAAAAGGTCGAAGTGGACCTCAGAATAATGAGGAGGCATCAGCCAGCAAGTAGGGGAGTTGGGGGAGGATGGGCATTCCAAACCTTTCATTTCATCTCCTAGTGTCTCTCAAAGCCATTTGCTTTTCTCCGTCTCCAAAACCAGCTGGTGCAAACTGCCATCGCCTCCTGCCTGGATACTATGATGTCCTCACAACTGGTCTAACTGCAGTCACTCCTGTCTCCTCCTCTCTGGTCTCCATACTGCAGCCAGAGGGGTCTTTTCAAAATGCGACTCTCCCCATCTTCTTGCCACCAGTGCCTGGTCCAGCCTCTGTCTGACCCTCCTGCCTCAGTGGACACCTCTCATTTCCTCCCTCCCTAACCTGCGTTGGCCTCACAGTACTTTGTGTTTGCTCTGCTTGCTCCCATCCCAAGAACTTTGCACATGATTTTTCAGCCTCAACTCAATGGCAAGGAATTTGATTCCATTTTAAAGGTGATAGGAAGTCTTGAAAGGATATTTGAGCCGAGCAATGACTGCATGTAATCTGGCTTATGTTCCTGAAAGAGCAGCCTGGCTACTATGTGAAGAGTGAGATTGAGAGAGCAGAGGATGAAGCAAAAAGACCAAAGAAGAGGTTATTTCTGAGGAGAAATCATGGTGGCCTGGACCCAAGTGCAGGCAGTGCAAATGGAGAAAAGTAAAGAGAATTGAGAGATATTGGGAACTGGAACCAATAGAATTTGGTGATAGATTCAGGAACAGAGAATGTGGAAAATAGAGTTATCAAAGATGATTCCTAGGAGTCTGGCTCGAGCAATTGAGTGGGTGGTGGTTTCATTTACTGAGAGCCTGTGGAAGAGGCAGAAATGGAGGCTCAATGTTCTACTTCTACCGAGCACCTGTTCTTTCCAGCTCTTTTTGAGTTGTAAGTTGTTAGGGCAGTTGGGAGCTGGAGAGCTTGATTAGCAAACTGGAAGACATCATGAAGTTCACTCCTTAGAGATGAGCTTGAGATGCTACCTTGCTGAGCCATGACACCAGCATTCATTTTTCTCTGCATACCAGCCCCCTCCTGTCTTTCCTTCCTTCCCTGTCCAGCCTAGATCCCATTTCTCGTCACTTCACCCTCTCTCTTACCAAATACCCTTCCCCAATGTTCCCCCGATTCAACTTCTGGCAAAACATCAACTTGGATGAATCCAATTATTGCCCATCTCTGGTTGCTAAGCACTGCTGGAAATCCACACAGATTGGTGGTGTTGCTGTAAATCACTGGTGCCACTTTGAATTTATGGTCTCCAACTCCAAATGGACCCTCAGTGCTGCCTGGCAATCCTTCTCTATTTCCCTTGTCTGCTTTCTCTCATTCTCCACAGTGGCTATTTCAGATTTTAACCATTTCTTAAACCTTACATCCTCTTCTCTCTGAGCAGATGAAGTCACTCCTACCTCACAGAGAATATACAAGCTGCCAGGATGAAGAACTGCCTCAGCCTTCTCCCATCAACCTATATTCTTACTTGAGTCTAAAACTATCCTTTCTTATCCCTCTCCAGTTACATGTCTCTTCCTGTATCTAAAAGTAATACTTCAGTTGGCTCTCATTCCCTTTTACTTTTTAGGAATCTTCTTTATTTATCCCCACTCTTCCCTATATTGTTCAACCATTCCTTTACCAGCTCCTTCCCAATAGTATTGAAACTTGTGCAAGGCTCCCCTATCTTAAAAAAAAATTTTTTTTAAGAATCTATTCTTCTCTCTATTCCTTACTACCAGATTTCTCTTCTTTCTCCTCATTAAAACTATCTGAAAATATCATCAACACTGGTTATGCCTCCAATTCTTACTGTTCAGTCTCTTCACAAAATCATGGACGTCTTGCTTTCACCATGAACCTGCTGTCACCATTTTGCCAACCCCGGCCTCCATTTGGAATCCCAATGGTCACCTTCGGATCACTATGTTCCTTGGAGTCTCAGCAGCCTTGATGCTGTTCACCACATCTCCTGTCTGGAACTCTCTTCCCCCTTGGTCTCTGTGAAACACACTCTCCTGGTTTTCCTGTGACCTCGTAGGCTACTGTTAAGTTTTTCTCTTCTTGACTGAATGATGGAGTCATGTGCTGGGCTTTCTTCTCATTTGCTTGTGTGCCTTAATCATGGATGCATTCTGTGATAGATTATTTGCAAAAAAAAAAAAAAAGTACCCATTTTCTATCCCTCCTTATATCTATACTCTTTGTAATGCAACTTTGCAACTCCTCCTATGAAGAGACAGAATCTGTTTCTCTACTTCTTGAACCTAGACAGCCCTTGACTTATTTGGCCAAAAGAATATGGCAAACCAATATTGCACCGGCTCCAAGCCTGGGTCTCACTGCCATGGGAACAGGGCTGGGCTACTTTCCTGGACAATAAGAGTCCTATGACCCAGTCGCCTCAGCCAAAAACCAACCAAGCAGCTGGTGAGTGAAGCCACCTGACAGCAGTCAGCCTCAGCCAATCTGCCAGCTGACCATAGACACATGAGCAAGCCCATCTGAGATCATCTGAGCCTGGCCCAGATCACAGAACTTATAAACTCATGAATAGTTACACATGGTTGTTTTAAGTTACTAAGGTTTGGGGTGATTTGGGGGTGATTTTGCCGTGCGGCAAAAGCTAATTGATACAGTTTCGGTCCCTTTTACACCTCAGTGGTCATCTTTATGTTGATAATTTCCTAGATACATCCCTAACATAGATCTACCTTCCTAAGTCCAAATTCATGTTTATACTTACCTACTAGACAATAACATGTATCCAGCTTTATATATATAATATTATAATAATATATTTTATGTATATAACATATTATATATGTATAATTTTATATAGGTCCAGATACAATACAATGGTACACACACTTCTCTTCATCTTCTCAACCCCTCTATGTGGTGGATTTTGTTCATTGCTCTACCTTACAGAAGAAAAAAACGGAAGCAAAGGGAAATTAATAATACGTGCATGACCCTACAGCATAAATTGGTAGATCTAGGATTTGCACGCAGGTCTATCAGACTCCAAAGCTGATGACTGCCACCACTGTATTGCTTTCCCCCACCCCTTGCATTCCAAAAGTGTACCATATTCTCGTATCTCTCACTATATTCATGTTGACTTTTCTTCCGTAGGTGTTTTACCCTTCTGCTCTTATCGGCTAACTTCTCAGGCTTCCCCTTAGAATGAACTAGGTGACCCCTTTCTCTGCCGCCATAGCATCCCCTGCATACTTCTATCTGGTCTCACTGCAGGGTATCGTACTGAAGCTGTGTGTCTCTCTCCCTAGATTGTGAACCTCTTGAGGACAGGGGTTCTGGCCCCAGGAAGGGATCCAGTGGCCTCAGATTCATTTCATTCAGCCAGGCACCATGATCCAATATATTCCAGAAGAATAGTTGCTCAGATATCACCTTGGCACAGCCCAAAGTCAGATAAGTAGAGCTGGAATACCTAAAACTGCTCCAAATGCCAGCTATTCATATAGAAATGGAAATTTCAGTCCATTTGGCAATTTCTAAGACTGTGCATCTTAGAATGAACTTTTCACAGAGAATTTGCAAAGCCACTCACCCCAGACTCTAACATATGGCTTGAAGGCAAACCGCACAAGATTATAAAGTTTCTGCTCTTCTTTCTTTTGTCGATAGACACTTTCCCGTGAAAACACACTCTAGAAGGTGCTGGAAATGAGTGATTTAAGGAATAGAATGAGTCATGCTGGCCATATCTCAGGCAATGCACAGGATTCAAATGGCTCCAGAAGGGCACTTTGCTTTTGACAATAAGAGCAAACCCTCTCTAGGGTGACCAGGGTTTCCCTAGACACCCCTGTCTCAGAAGATGCTGTCATCAAGTTGGGAAGAGAAGATGCCATATAGTACGGAGCCATCAATTCCACTTCAGGCATCTTTGATGTGATGAGACAGTGATGAAAAAAGCTGCCTTCAAGAGAGGAGAATTTTTAGAGAACAGAATCCTGGGTTCTAGCAAATGTCTCAAGCAATTAAAAAAACCATTTCAAAGTATGCAGGGAGCAAAAGCTGATATGGTGATGTAACAAGTCTAGAATACAGTTTGCAAAGTTTCTCAGAGAAGCATCTACCTTTTAAACCATGTGGCTTTTTTTGAGCTTTCTCTTAAAAGTCCTAGATTCTAAAATTAAGCACAACCTCATGAGGAGCTATGGAGCCAGTATAATCATGTGGGGCTTTGGGTTAGTTTGTCCTTGAGTTAGTGGTGTTTGCATTGTAATCATGGCTTGGTATTATTTTGGCATGTAGATATGCTGTACATAAGTGGAGAATGACTAGTGATAGCTGCATGGTGATGTGAGGGTATTTAATACTTAAAATGGCTAGAGTGATCAAGTTTATATTATGTATACTTTACTACAATTTTTTTAAAAAATTAATTAAGTTTTTTAAAAAAATTCCCATGCATGCTCAATCATTCTCTTACTTCCTTCCAACTGGCTGAAATAGAGACAATTTCAGGACATTCTTGGAAGCCATTGAAAATATTGGAAGTGACAGTCTCTAAAAGCATGGTTACAAGAACCAGAAATAAGTTTCTATCATATCTGAACCACTAAACATATCAGAGTCTGTATTAATTATCTATTGCTGTGTAAAAAGAAATTGCCCCAAATTATAGTGATTCAAAACAACACCATTTATTACTGCACAGTTTCTGTGGGTCAGGAATCTTGATGCAGCTTAGCTGTGTCCTCTACCTCAAAGTCCCTCATGGGCTGAAACCAAGATGTCAGCCAGGACTAAAGTCATCTCAGCCTCAACTGGGGAAGAAAGCACCTGCTTCTAAGCTCACCCATGTGATTGTTGGCAGGATTTATTTCCTCATGGGCTGTTGGCCAGAGGCAGCTCTCAGTTTCTGACTATGTGGACCTCTCCATGGGGCAGCTCACAACATGGCAGCTTGCTTCATCCCAGCAAGCAAGCAAGCAAGCAAGCAAGGAGAGCCAGAGAGAGTGAGCAAGACTGAAATCACCACCTTTTATACCAAACCTAAGAAGTGACATCCCATCTTTTAGCTGCATTCTACTCATTAGAAGCAGGTCACTAGGTCTGACACACACTCAAAGAAAAGTATGAAAGCCATGAGACAGGGATCGTTGTGTGATAGTTCAGGGGCTTCCTACTACAGGGTCTGTTTGTTACGGCAGCGAGCCCAGCCTAACTGTTACAAGAAGCCTAATGGAGCAATTTGCAGCTTTGGTATTAGTGAGAGTTTTGGAGGTTGTTTGAACACTGTAGCCCATGCATCCTGCCTATTCCTGGGAGCAAAAGAAGGGCCCAACTTCAGGTTATTCATGACTGAAGAGATAAGTAATGACATTTCAAAGAGGAATGAGTTTTCCTGGGATGATTAACAGCAGCATCAAAGCACAGCTAACCAGATCCAAGACCAAATGGAGAATTAGTTTCTTCTCACTGCCAGATGCTCCCTCTTCCCTATGTCCAGTGACTAAAAACCATGACAGCAGGGTTTTCCCCACAGTGGTGGCTTTGCTACCAACCTGCCTGAAGGGTGAGGCCAGTTCCTGATACTTTGGGAGGTGGAGGAGAGCACATTGGTTTGGCTTTCGTAAACCCTGGATTGAGGAGGGGCTGGCCAGACAGCTGTCAGATGCAAGGATCCTCCCTATGTGCATAGTTCAACTTAATTGCTCATCTGGCTAAGCCCCATTCCTCTCCAGATGTTGTATCACGGTGCTGCTGGAATTGCTGCTTTCAGCCTCCTCTCATCACCCTCATTAAGCCAAAATAATAAGGCAACATGTTAGACACGATGATCAAGTTTTAATTAGACTTTGATAAACCCAATGTGAATTTGGTCTCGTCAGGTGCAACATTTTTGACAAGTAGGGAGGCCGGTGAATCATGAGATGGTTTTGGTATAAATAGCAGCCATGGTTTCGATCTCATCTATGTGGAGGGAAGCCAGGGATTGGTTATACGCATAACCATAATAACCCTTTACATTAGAAGAACACTTTACAGTTTGCAAAGTTCTTTCAGCCCATTGCTATGTGATTGCGTGGGCTAAGGCTCATTTGGCAGCAAGGCACCCAGGTCCAGATGGGGAGAAGAAGGAAGAAGCTAACATTCAGTCAGTTCCTAAGACGTGCCAGGAACTGTGTGAGGAGTGTCAGATATGGAAGAGAAGTCAAATGTCTCACCCCGAGTCTCAGGACTTAAGAAGCATCAGAATAAGAACGCCCACCCAGGCCTGCTCATTTCCTTTGTAGAACCCTCCTCACCATTTCCTGCACACAGTCTTCCAAAGCCAACCTAAAGGGCAACTATCACAGAGGCAGAGCCACAGAATTAGAGCTGAAAGTGCTCTTAGAGATAGGTCTAGCCTCTTCACTGTACAGATGGGGAAACTGAGATACAGAGAGGCAAAGGCATGCCCCGTGGTCACACAGTGATTTGGTGGCAGGACCAGACAAGAACTTAAGTCTGACACTGTCACTCTCTCTAATTCATTTGATCCAACCAATATTTGTTGAGCATCTACTATGTGTCAAGCACTGTTTTAGGGACATATCAGTGAATTAAAAGAGACAATCCATTCTGGGAGAAGAGGGACTAAAAGTAAACATCAGATAAGTACATTATAAATATGCTGAGAAAGTGCTATGGTCAAAATAAAAAGGGGGAGCAGGAGAAAGGGGACTGAGAACAAAAGAGATAGATGAGCTTAAATTTAAAACAGGATGGTGGGATCCGTGGGTGGCTCATCGGTTTAACGCCTGCCTTCAGCCCAGGGCGTGATCCTGGAGTCCTGGGATTGAATCCCACGTCGGGCTCCCTGCATGGAGCCTGCTTCTCCCTCTGCCTGTGTCTCTGCCTCTCTCTGTGTCTCTCATGAATAACTAAATTAAAATATTTAAAAATAAATAAATAAATAAAACAGGATGGTTAGGGTGGGTCTTATTGTGACCAAGAAGGCTTCCTAAAGGAAAAATTTTCCTTTCATTCATTCATTCAGTCAGTCAGTCACTTATTCATTCTCTGAAAATTTACCAAATGCTTACTTGTGTCCAGTCTTTTGACAGAGATGGGCAGTGATGTCAGTAGAACCCGGCCAATTCCTCTCTCTCGAAGGTTTCTGCTGAATTCCCAGTAACACCACTCTGGCCTGAGGCACTTGTTGCTACCAAATGGCATTCCCTACGCTTATGACCAGGGAAATGGCTTCAGTGCTACTAACCACTTGTACATGGCACAGCATCTCTGGACACAACATGCAAAGTTTGATAGCCAAGCCGTGCTTGGGCCTGGAAGGGACTAGGCTTTCCCAGATGCAGGGGGCTGGGAGTTAGTCTGCAGGAGCCTTCCTCTCCTCCATTATGTACCCCACATTGCACCCATACAGGTCTCTCTGGAAAATGCCCCGCCTAACCTTTACCTGCCTTTCTCCCTCAAAATGTCCCTAGACTGGATTGAAGCCCTGTTTGAAACCCCAGGGTGGCAGCTAATTACCCCTGTAGGCTAAATGAACTTGTGGATTCCTGTGTCTATTCCAGTCTGCTAATTGGAGTCTACTGACCCCAGATCATTCATTTTCTTTCTCCTTCTAATTTGTTGAAGTAGCATTCCAGAGATAAGTGGTCTCTGTCAGAAGTCTTCATATTACGCTTTGTGGGAGCAATAATCTTTCTCATTTGGACAGAATTTTACAATTGACAAGGCACTTTCATATCCATAATGTTATTCAAGCCCCACAAAAGTGCTAGGTCATTATCCCTTTTCTTTTCCCCAGATTAGTAAGCCTATACTCTTAGGAACAAAAGAGTTTTCCAATATCATGCAGCCATCGAAACACAACTGGGTGTCCGGTGCTGTTTTGGAAACCCCAAACTGGCTAGCCCTGTGAACATTTGGTGACAGGCCAGATGGACAAAGTAGAGTGAATGAAAAAGTAATAGAGAGAACAGCATGCAATCCAGAGGCAATAGAGTGTAGTACTTCCCAGCTTCAGTATTTATGAAAACCCACCAGGGATCCTGTCAAAATGCAGATTCTGGGAACTTAGGTCTGGGAAAGGCCTAAAATTCTGCATTTCTTTAAAACTCTCAGGTTATGCCAGTACAGCTGGTCCTTAGGCCACACTTTGAGTAGCAGGAGGATGATGTAAATCCACACACTAAGTCATCCTAATGGAAGGAGCTCAAATCCCAGTTCTGCCCTTTAGCTGCCTATGACTTCAGGCAAGTCTCTTCACCAAGTTGAAACTCAGGGTGATTGTTATTTTTTCCCCCAAAGGCAGCAACAGAGAAGTGCCATGATGTGCACTCAAATGAGTCCTGAAGATGACCTTGACCGACCAATGGCCTGAGACTGTCAGGTAGGGTTATGCAAGATGTGCTCTGCACCCAGAGGAGGGTGGCTGGCTGTTAGCTGAAATCCAGCCCCCATTCCACCCACCATGCAGCACCTCCTGCACAGGTTATGTCTACACAGAGGAAGGAGTGTCATTTCTCTCATTTACACAAGGGCACCACACGGACCAGTGAGGCGTTATATAGCTTGCCACCATCCTTGACACCCGCTCACGGTCTAATTTATCTGCTTTTACGAGGCTTAATCGAGTTGCCAGGCTTCTTGTTTACACGGTATCCTTCTCATTCTGATCCTGTGACTTCTTTGAATCCTCTTCCAAGCCTCTACCAAGTCCCACATCCATCCATAGCTTTGGGGTGGGGTCCATGTTCATTCATTTTCCATTCATTTGTTCAACAGCAAATATTTGTGTGGTGCCAGGCATGGATTTAGGCACTGAGAAGATAGTAGTAAACAAAAACAGACAAAGCCTCCGCCCTTCTGGAGGTACCATTCCTAAAGGGAAGACACAATCAAATAATGTTAAAGACAATGGTAGGCGATCATATGTGTCATGAGGAAAATAAGGCAGGAAATGACAGTTGGACAGTACGAGGTGAGGGAGTGAGCTTTGTGGGGTGGCGGAGAAGTGCGGTTGGGTGAGTGGGACAGTCTCTGCAACAGATCCTAGGGCAGCAGCGTGCCTGGCATGGTCAATAGAGCTGCAAGAAGCCCAGTGCGCTGGGAGCACCATGTGTCGATGGGAGCATTGAGGTCATGTGGAGAACTTTGGGCTCTATTCTAAATACAATGAACAAGGGGTAGTGGGCGGGGAAGTGGGTGGGGGGTTGAGGTGACTGGGTGATGGGCACTTGGCGGGATGAGCACTGGGTGTTATGCTGTATGTTGGCAAATTGAACTCCAATTTAAAAATTAAAAAAAATAATAAATAAAAAAATTTAAAATAAATACATACATACATACATAAAATGGGATAACATCTAAGAGCTTTGTGCCATGAGCATTGCTGTTACTATAGTTATGCCGCCGACATGCACCGCTCTCCCATTTAAATGGTTTAAGGAGGCTGGACTGTGGGATAGTTCATTTAACACACTCAACATACGTATCTTAAGTCCCTAACACGTGCTAGTCAGTTTTCCAGGCCTCAGTCTAGGTCTTGGGAATATTAACAGTGAGTCAGATAAACAAACACCCCACAGTGGTGGGGCTTATATTTTTTTTAATTGAACTATAATTAACATGCAATGTTATCCTAGTTTGTGATATTAATTTCAGGCATGCAACATACAGATCCAACGATTCTGTACATTACTCAGTGTACACCCTGATAAATGTGGTCATTGTCTGTCACCGTACGTTATTACTATGCTAGACTATCCTCTGTGCTGTACTTTTCATCTCCATGACTTACTCATTTTCAATTGGAAGTTAGTACCTCCTAATCCCCTTTACCTATTTCCCCCATCCTCCTACCCACTTCTCCCTGGCAACACCAGTGTGTTCTCTGTATTTAAGAGTCTATTTTTTTGGTTAGTTTATTTCTTTGTTCATTTGCTTTGTTTTTTTAGATTCCACATGTAAGTGAAATCATATGGTATTTATTTTTCTCTATATGACTTATTTTACTTAGCACAACACACTCTAGGTCTATCCACACTGTTGTAAATGGGAACCTCTCCTTCGATTTTATGGCTGAGTGATATTCCATTGTATATATGTCCCACATCTGCTTTATCCATCCACCTGTTGATGGACACTGAGGTTGCTTCTGTATCTTAGCTATTGTAAATAATGCTGCTATAAACATAAGTGTGCATTTATCTTTCAAATTAGTGCTTTTGTTTCTTTGGGTACCCAGTAGTGAGATTCCTGGATTATATCAAAGGGACATGAATCTCCTTACTTCTCTCTTCCTGCTGAGATCCACATGGGGATGAGGGTGAAATGACACTGTTTAACAGAGCCTACCTCTCTTGAGATTTGCAAATTGGGTTGTGGGGTGGGACAAGCAAGAAAGTGCTGACACACTACTAACTAAACACAAATGTTTTGTGTTGGCGACTCTTGTGGAAATCAAGAACAAGAGATTGATATCATGTTTGGGTCAACGTAGAAAAAAAAAGATTTCTGAGGGACCTAGAATTGACCTTGGGTGTGGACATAAACCTTGGGGATGCATATAAATTCTGGGAAGAAAAGGAACTGGGACAGGAAACTTGATGTTGCTTGTATTTGCATGTATGCACGCAAGCATTCCGCCAAATTGTGCTTATCCTTCAAGATCTAGCTTAAGTTGCTGTGGCCGAGTTCAAAAAGGGTGTTGCCTGTGTTCTCCTCTAGGATTTTGATGGAATCTTGTTTCACATTTAGATCTTTCATCCATTTTGAGTTTATCTTTGTGTCTGGTGTAAGAGAATGGTCTAGTTTCATTCTTCGGCACGTGGCTGTCCAATTTTCCCAGCACCATTTATTGAAGAGTCTGTCTCTCTTCCAGTGAAGAGTCTTTCCTCCTTTATCGAATATTAGTTGACCATAAAGTTCAGGGTCCACTTCTGGCTTCTCTATTCTGTTCCATTGATCTATGTGTCTGTTGTTGTGCCAGGACCACACTGTCTTGATGACCACAGCTTTGTAGTACAACCTGAAATCTGGCATTGTGATACCCCCAGCTATGGTTTTCTTTTTTAATATTCCCCTGGCTATTCGGGGTATTTTCTGATTCCACACAAATCTTAAGATGATTTGTTCCAACTTCTTGAAAGATCCATCCATGAAGGCAAGAGAAACAAAAGCAAAAATGAATTATTGGGACTTCATCAAGATAAGAAGCTTCTGCACAGCAAAAGAAACAATCAACAAAACCACAAGACAGCCTACAGAATGGGAAAAGACATTTGCAAATGACGTATCAGATCAAGGGCTAGTATCCAAGATCTATAAAGAACTTATTAAACTCAACAGCAAAGAAACAAACAATCTAATCATGAAATGGGCAAAAGACATGAACAGAAATCTCACAGAGGAAGACATAGACATGGCCAACACGCACATGAGAAAATGCTCTGCATCCCTTGCCATCAGGGAAATACAAATCAAAACCACAATGAGATCCCACCTCACACCAGTGAGAATGGGGAAAATTAACAAGGCAGGAAACCACAAATGTTGGAGAGGATGCGGAGAAAGGGGAACCCTCTTACACTGTTGGTGGGAATGTGAACTGGTGCAGCCACTCTGGAAAACTGTGTGGAGGTTCCTCAAAGAGTTAAAAATAGACCTGCCCTACGACCCAGCAATTGCACTGCTGGGGATTTACCCCAAAGATACAGATGCAATGAAACGCCGGGACACCTGCACCCCGATGTTTCTAGCAGCAATGTCCACAATAGCCACACAGTGGAAGGAGCCTCGGTGTCCATCGAAGGATGATGGATAGAGAAGCTGTGGTCTATGTGTACTATGGGATATGGCTCAGCCGTTAGAAACGAATACCCACTATTTGCTTCGACGTGGAGGAACCTGGAGGGTATGATGCTGAATGAAGTAAGTCAATCGGAGAAGGACAAACATTATATGGTCTCATTCATTTGGGGAATATAATAATTAGTGAAAGGGAATAAAGGGAAAAGAGAGAAAATGAGTGAAAATATCACTGAGGGAGACAAAACATGAGAGACTCCTAACTCTGGGAAATAAACAAGGGGTAGTGGAAGGGGAGGTGGGCGGGGGGTTGGGGGTGACTGGGTGATGGGCACCGAGGGGGGCACTTGATGGGATGAGTACTGAGTGTTATGCTGTATGTTGGCAAATTGAACTCCAATAAATAAAAACTTAAAAAAAAAAGATCTAGTTTAAAAATTGTCTCCTTTACAGGACCACCCTCACTTCTGCCTTCCAACAGGTGTCTCACCTGGTATGAGTGCTTCCAGTGCCTATCACAGAACCTGGCGCATAGCACTCAATAGATGGGTGGGTGGATATATGGATGGATGGAGGAACGGAAGGACAGATATATGATGCCCACTGGGTATAGATTTCTCTCAGACTAGTTTGTTGGTTCCAATGTATATGCCCGTGGGATAAGGGAACCTTCAGGAAAGATCTGAGACTGATTAATCTTTTTCTTCTACAGCACCTAGACCGTGGCCTTATACATAAGAGTTCAATAAGTGTGTATTGGATAAGGAGATAAGCTTTGACCAAAAATATGAGCCCAAGGGTTCGGTTTTTCCCATGAAACTTTAATGCCAAAAAGGATTTCTGCATATGAAATTCACCCTTCTCTGCTCACCTCTACATAATTCAAGCAGCATGTGGCTCCTTGGGGACTTCTTGGACATTAAGTTCTCTCTCAACAGTCTAAGGATTGAACAGCTGCACTTAAGCAATTACCATTGATTTGTCATCACGAGGGGGTATGGGAGCCGTGGGAGGAAGGGCACGGAGATGAGAGCCAGGGACAGAGGGACTCAGTGGCCAAGAAACACGGGGACTGCATTTGTGCAGGCGGGGAATTTGGAAAAGCCAGTGTCCCTGGAGGTGCCAAAATGCTGGACAAGGCCATTAACACACCCAGAGGCACGGGGGCCTTTAGGCTGTTTCTTGGTGTCCTTGTTTCTCTCCCCTGATCAGCATCTAGCTCATGCTCCTCAACATCTGCTTGACAAGCACATTTCAACAAGGCAAGACAGAAAAGGGAAGAGGTCGCAGGAGCCGTCTTTGTTTTGCCGTGAAAACCCAGGAGATGATGAGGGAAAGCATCAAGGCACGCTGAAGATGAGAGTCCCCAGGGAGCTGTCAGAGAAGCGGGAAGTGGCTCAGGCAGGCTTTGCGGGCTCCTCCACCCTCAGCTCCCAGAAACATCTGCACCGAGAGAGGACTTGGTGAGTATGGATGTCGGGGTGAGGACAGGTCTAGGTGGGAGGTGACCAGGACGGCCGAGGAGCAGCTGGCTAGCACCTTCCCAGGGGAAAGATAGTAAATGGCTCCTGTAGGGAACCCAGAGCTCAGGAAGGGGAAGCCCTGAGAAAAAGAGGGGTGATATCCCTCCCCTGACTCCTCTAGTGGAGAAGGAAATTCCTCAGCGGAGGTGGGGGACAGAAGAAATCCCTCAGCCCCTCCTACTTCATTGCGAATTACTAGTGCTAACCCCTCTCGAGGACAGAAACGCCTTCTGAAAAGAAGAAATGGGGAGAAAACCAGCGTTCCACATGCACAGCCCTTGCCTTGCCAAACCCTTAGCACAGTTCTCTGGGTCCTATGACTCCCACCTGTAGTGTGTTGTCTTGTAGTCCCTGAAAAGATGTGTCGTCGTGATGTTATTTGGAAACAGCGTCCTTGCAAATGGAATTAAGTTAAGGTCTTGTGATGAGAACATCCTGGATTGTCAGGGGGGCCCTAAATCTAATGTCACGTGTCCCCATAAGAGACAAGACAGAAGGACACCAACACAGTGGAGGATATAAAGGGGGGCATATGAAGATGAAGGCAGAGGCTGGAGCGATGCAGCCACAAGCCAAGGAACGGGGACCACCAGGAGCTAGCAGAGGCGAGGGAGGATCCTCTCCCAGAGACTTTAGGGGGATTGCAGCCCTGCTCATGCCTCGATTTCATGTTTCTGGCCTCCAGAACTATAAAGGAATAAGTAGGTTTGTGGTCATTTACTCTTTTCTAAAAACTTTATTCATGAGACACACACGCACAGAGGCAGAGACCCAGGCAGAGGGAGAAGCAGGCTCCACGCGGGGAGCCCAATGTGGGACTCGATCCCGGGACCCCAGGGTCACGCCCTGAGCTGAAGGCAGATGCGCTGAGGCCCCCAGGCATCCCGGTTTGTGCTCATTAATATAACAGCCACATTATATCACTGTATCATTTCATAGATGGGAAAAACGAGGCTCGGAGAGGGTAGGCAACCTCTCTAAAGACACCCAGCTCCAACGGGATGGTTCTGGGTTATGGACTGTGGAGTAGAGCAACAACTCCTGCAGAAATGATCCAGAAAGGCCGCCTGAATACACTTCCATAGTCAAAACATTGGGACCCCATGCTGTTCTGAAGATGCTCTCTGCTGGTGTGCATGGGCGAAGCTCTTAGGGACCTGCTGACCCATCGCTTCCTCGGTGGGACCTGCCCTCGTGCTCAGAAGGTCAGGAGCTCGCGCCGGCTCTTCCTTCTCATAGCACCTTCCCTGGGCTTCCGCTCCTCACACCGACAATCGCAAGCCTGAGCAAACTCCTATTTGGGCTTGCTTGTGTCCAATGCCTTCCTCCCCAGCCATTCCACAAGCTCCGAGAGAAGCAGGACTGTGTCCAGGTTTGTCCCCGCGCTGTTCCTGGCTCTGGGCTCCTACTTGCCCATTAATATCCGCTAAATGGGTGACTTTACTTAGGCTAAGGTCTTCCAAACTTACTTAACTATTAAACCCAACCCCCTAGAGCACCCCCTAGAAATTTGGGGAAAGGTGAGGGTTTCTGTCAGCAAGTTGGGCTGATAACACCGTTTTCCCTTGATGTAGGCTTGAGTGCAGCCCTCTCCATCCGAAAGGTCTCTTGACCCAGAGAATCTGCTCTCTCCTTGGGAAAGATACACACTCATGAGGCAACGAAATCCAATGATCAGACATAAGGGATATGTGGGGTGAGGAGGAATAGAAAGGCAATTTAAAGTCTACAGGGAAAAACAAACATGCTACTAGCCAGGAACGTTCTGAAATTTAAAGGAAAGAATAAATAAAAATGACAAGCCTGGCCAGATATTAAGACGTAATAGAAATCTATAACACTTAAAACTGTCTGGTACTAAGACAAGCCGGCCGAGTAAAGGAAAATAGAATCCAGACAGAAATCCAAGAACACACAGGAATTTAGTATATAATGAATATGGTGCTTCAAATCAGGCAAAAAGGATTCTTCACCGGGGAGTGTGAAGACAACCAACTTGCCATCTGGAGAAAAGTAGAGCTGGATCTTGTCTTCACTTCTCATGTCAAAGCAAATTCCAGATGGAGCAAAAATCCCAACATAAAAAATAAACCCATAAAAATACTAGAAAGGAACATGGAAAACTTTTTTTTTTATTTTTATGGCTATAGAGTAGAGACAGCCTTTCTAAGCAAGACACACAACCTCTTAACTGAAAAAGTAAAGAATTGATTCATTTGGGCAGAAAAATTAAAATCTTAGAACTTCGGAAAGGACCGTTAAGTAAACTCAGAAGTCAACTATAACAAACTGCGGGGGGAAATATCTGACAAACAGAGACCTAGGTTATTTAATATATCAAAAGTTCTTATAGATCAATAAGAAAATGACAGATAACCTGACGGGGGGAGAAATGGACAAAATACAAACCAAAACAGAAAACACAGACAGCTCAACGAAAAAGACCCGCAGATGGCTGACGGTATAAAGATATTTAAATCACCTCTTATAATTAAAGAAATGCACATTTAAAATGAGAAATTATTTTTTTATCTATGAGGCGATCACGCTGCAGAATTTTGGTAAGACACAGCGGCAGCAGGCGTGGGTGCCATAAGGCCTGTGGTGGGACGTACATTGGGGCAGGCTCTTTGCTGCGGAGTTCAGCGACACCCATCAAAATGAAGAGAGTGAGCCAGATGCTCAACACATACAGATTCCTGCTGCCGCAGTGCTTGGCGGAACCCGGGCCCGCCGCTCCGATGTCCCAAGACCACCTGTCCTCTGCCACCTGCTAGGATCTAACCACCACCCCCACCCCGTCCGCCCCGAACTACCACCAGCTCTGGAGACCTCCCTGTAGCCCAGACCACCCTGCACGTCTGTGCCTCCTACATCTACTGTCCTTGCCTCACCCCCCGCCCCCACCGGAGGTGGAAGGGACCGAAAGACCCGCAACATGGCTGAACTTCCTTCCGAGCACCGAGAAAGGAGCCTACAGCCAATGGGAAAGCGATGGAACACGGCAAAATGTGCATTTGCATTTGAACAAGAGTGTGAATCTACTGTTAGCAGAAATTGCACAACTCGGCTGTTGACCAGATGATCCCCACTTTGTGAATTCTCTGAGACTCTCACCCGCTGGATAAACGTGATCCATCAATGAAGGAGGTGGCCATTGAACCAACTTGTCCACCATGGAACCCAACTTCCATAAGAGGTGGCCCAAGAGTCTGGCAGGGTGCAGGATCTTTTTGATAAGTACATTCTGAGAGACACTGGAAGGGAGCTAAGGCCCCAGCTTCCTTATACCCTTGGGGTGGCTTCCCAGTGCAGTGCGTATGCATGGCTGGGTCACCTTCAGCTTTCTGGAAGCTGTATCAAAACATCTACCATGTTTTCTTTGGACATTTTCACTCTTCCTCCCATCAAGGAATCTTGTACCCCTTTGTCAGGACAAAAGTGCACAATAAGAAGGCCCGTCCTGTCCTATTGCAGGCCAACCCCACTCCAGCTCTAAGGGAAGGGAGAGTTAGTCCCTGAAAAGGGAGCACCTCCAGGTATGGCTGTTCTCTCAACCCAACAACCTAGAGCATAAATTGGGCTCTTGTTCACGTGCATCATCCAAATTGTGCTTCAACAACTGGGTTCCCAGCAAGGATGGGGTGCCCCCGCTGGACCTCTGCCTCACGACCTGGAGGCAGAAACCCTTTCCTGGGATACACGTCTCCATTTGCAGCTGCCCTTGATGTGTGGAGTGTAGTCTGCAGGGAATACCCAGCACCAGCCCTTGGAGTCCTGAGTCATACCTCCTGCGTGAACGCTGCCTTTTGGAGTATTTACTCCAAAACTGACATCCGGAGTATCAGGCCCCACTTCTGGAGCGCTGAGCTCTGCCCTCCGGGAACAAGCTACTACCTGCTGGAGTCATCATCCCGACAAACGCCGCCTGCAGGCCCCGGTGCTGTTCCCTGGGGTCCCGAGTGCTCTGCCGTGACTGCTGATGGCTGGCTGTCCGGAGCACGGAGCCCTGCTGGTCTGGAGCGCGAACACTTCAGTCCTGAGCCCTTCTGCAGGGACCTGAGAGGGCCCCCGGGTACTGAACACTACAAGCGTGGGCCACGGGCTTGAGTGTGCTGAGGGCTTTGCATGCTGCCCCTGGAGACAGGACCATCGTGCCTGGCAGACTGGAAAGGACCTCCAACGCCGGCGCCACCACCCCATGGAGAACCACCAATGTTTCACATCAGGTTTTCTTTCTTCCTGCCATCCAACCCACTCGTCGGCATCTTCTCAGGCTAGCTCTACCCCCCAACAGAGTCACGTATTCATTGAACACCTACTGTGTGCTGGGCACGTGGCACATGGCACGTGGAAGTCTCATAGGATTGGCGGTAATAGCAGAAGACGGGACCCACTTCCTTGACCAGGTCTTGCTCAGATGCGTGCAGGGTGGGCTGGCAGTTTTCTGAGCTGCTCAGAGCGAGTTTAGCAGCCAGGATATAGATCTTGGCTGGCCAAGCTCCCAGAAAGCCGAGGACTAGAAAGATGGATTGACTTCATTTCAGGAGAGGCCAGAAGATCTCCGATTGGCTGTGAATGTTGATGGATTGGACCCCAAGATGTGCCAAGTTAGTCTCAGTGAGGATCATGGGAACCCGAGCACGTCCTATGGGTCAGAGGCTGGACCATAGGGGGTCCGGGCTATGCTGTCTGTACCCAAGACACTCTCTGTCTCTTGCCTTGGCCTCTGCACCGCCCACTCCTCCCCCAGTAACAATTCAGACTAAAGTTATAATTAAACCCTCTAAGTCAGGACGCCTGGGTGGCTCAGCGGTTGAGCATCTGCCTTTGACCCAGGGCGTGACCCCGGGGTCCTGGGATCGAGTCCCATGTTGGGCTCCCTGCATGGAGCCTGCTTCCCCCTCTGCCTGTGTCTGCCCCTCTCTCTGTGTCTCTAATGAATAAATAAATAAAATCTTAAAAATAAATAAATAAACCCTCCAAGTCATGATCGCAGATTTTGCCAGGTGCTCCCTAGTAGGCAGCATCAGCAGCTGGCTTGCCTCTGGGCACATGGTCAATGGTTAATACGTGGCAAATTTAGTAGTCATTCTCTGCCGGGGTCACTTTCTCTCCCACTCCTTCCCCGTCCTGATCTGTACCCCCTGTGCCGACCCAGGCTTTCTGTAGAAAGATGCCTCCAAGGCAGTCTCATGCCTGCTTGAGACTGGACACGGACTGTAATATTGACCAGACCTGGGGAATTGGGTTCTGGCTCCGATGTGTGACCCCTGAAGTGTCATCTCCCCTCTCTGGGCATCGGTTTTCTGGTTTGTGAGTTAAGGTCAGCAGTTCTCTTTCATCTGCCTCTCTATCGTGGCAAGAGAATTAGGGCCCACTGTGGGGACAGAGACTTGTCGTGGGTTGATCCACCTGAAGCTGACACCTCCTAGAGGGTGAGGATTACCCCTCTCCTTGTCGTGGGAGGGGCCTGGCTAGGGGCAGCAGATGTCATCAGCATCGGTGATGTTGGGAAGGTGACACGTGCACCCCTGATGCGAGTGGTCCCTCAAAGGTCTTAGGAGGTGGGTGAATCCTGGGCAGCCCCCCTGCCAGCCTGTGGGCGGGACTGAGCTCAGAACAGGGGAAGCACTGGAATGGGTTCTCTGATGAAGAGGGAGCTCCCATGGCTGAAATTATCATGCAGAGACGTGTGCTCATCTCCAGGGGCCTCGGACAGGGAGTGTTCCTTCCCCAGTGGATTCAGAACGAAGCATAGCTTAGTCCGTTCACTTACTAACCATTTACCCCCCGCCCCAGTGGATATTTAACGGGCATCTACTTTGTGTCAGGCACAATTGATATGGAGATGGACAAGGTTCAGTCCTACCTCTGACCGCAAATGTATCTTGTGGTATCGAGGTATGACAAAGGACTCTCGGTCACGGTGTTGTAACCTTTTGGCGAGTCATGCACCCCCTCGAAGCAAGCTTTGGACGTGCACACCTACACAATATTTTATTCCAAATTTGAAGTCCACAGAGGAATGGAAGATGGTATCCCAGAGTTCACGCTTCCAACCTATTAGCGCCCATGCCCGCACAGCTGAGCAGGGACTGGCTGGTGGCTGGCTGTGCTGGGAAGATGGCAGACACGACCGGGTGCAAGAGTGAGGATCTAGAAGGGATGCAGGGCGACTGTGCTCTGAGCTAGTGTCAAGGGATATCGGCCGCGGTGACAGATCCAAGCTCTAAGAGGGCATGGATGGACCTGTTCCATTAGTTTTGGGTCTGAGAGAAATTAATGTTTCTGGGAGGATGAGCAGGAAAGGGTGTTTCTGAAGTGTAGGATGGAAACTAGAGGAGGGACGCCTGGGGGGCTCAGCGGTTGAGCATCTGCCTTTGGCTCAGAGCGTGACCCCAGGGTCCCGGGATCGAGTCCCCCATCGGGCTCCCCGCAGGGAGCCTGCTTCTCCCTCTGCCTGTGTCTCTGCCTCTCTCTGTGTGACTCTCATGAAAAAAATAAATAAAATCTTTTAAAAGAGAGAGAAAAAAAAAGAAAGAAAGAAATTAGAGGAGAGAGAGAGAGAGAATTTCAGGAAATTCCTCCTGGAATTTCAAGAGGAAAACCAAACTAGGAGGGGAGGTGGGAGTTGAAGTCCCAGACAAAAAGCAGGGACCCTTCAATCTCTGAAGCGTTAGATGGAGAGGCCTGGTCAGGCAAGAGCGGGCAGCTAGCCAATCTCCCACAGGGATTTCTCTGCTTTCTCTCTGCAGAGAGCAGTCAAAACTATTTCTATTTCACTGCTGTTTCCAGGACAAAATCTCTTTCCATTGGGCTAAGTGGGTGGATAGGGCTGGCCACGGACCAGGCATACGCAGAGGGGTAGAACTTGAATGGGCAAGGGCTGCCAAGAACCCACAGAAATGCCACTAGCCTCCAAGCCCAGGGTCAATCCAGGTCATGCTGGGCGAGGGCGGGGGGCGCCGGGCTTCCAAGCAGCTTTCTCAGAGGCAGCCCTGGAGAACAGGGGGCCCAGGACCTCCCCGCACAGGCCTTTGAGGCAGCAGAAAACTAGATGAAAGTTGGGATTAGAGGACCTGTCTCCGCAATGAAGCTGACTGTTGAACATCTTCCATCAAGAAGGGATGCAGGGGATCCCTGGGTGGTGCAGTGGTTTGGCACCTGTCTTTGGCCCAGGGCGCGATCCTGGAGACCCGGGATCGAATCCCACGTCGGGCTCCCGGTGCATGGAGCCTGCTTCTCCCTCTGCTTCTCCCTCTGCCTATGTCTCTGCCTCTCTCTCTCTCTCTGTGACTATCATAAATAAATAAAAATTAAAAAAAAAAAAGAAGGGATGCAAAGAGCTTCTGTCAGGGTGATGTCCTTCCCAGCACTGGTGTTTCATCCCGAGAGCCAGGGTAGCTGCCCCCGTCAGCAGGAAAGCTCATAGCAGCCCGTCTCCATCCACCTCACCATCGGCTTAAAAAAATAGAGCCCACCATCTCCCTCCTACTCTATGCCAGCCACTTCCGGCCAGTTGGCTCATGCATCTCCTACAATTCACAATGACCATAGTTGTCTTTATTAGCCAGGTCGGTGGCAGGGAAGTGGGGGGAGCTGAGGTGTGGAGAGTTTCAGTAATTGTCCAAGGTCACAAGTTAGTAAGAGTAGAGCCGGGACGCAGACCCGGTCAGCCTGGAGGGACAACCCTGCCCCTTGTCACTTCCAGAACCTGGCTCCTCCGGCGATGCCCCAAGGCCGCCTCGGTTCATGGCTTCTCCTCCTTTGGCATTTGACGACCACGACAACCACACTCCTCGGTGGGGATCTGGACTCAGCTTCCAGCTGGTCCCCTCTCTGGCTTTGTCCCTCAGATGGCAGCATGAGCTCTGGGCTGCCGGCCCACCTCCACCGCCACCCCCAGCCCTGGCCTCCTCCTCGCGGCACTGACACCTCCACGCCGTGGATCCTTAATGCCAGTGCTCCCCCTTGGTAATATCCTTCTCCCAGACTTGATGACAGTGTTATGGAGCTGCCTAATCCTCACTTGAGTATCAGCCCACCCACGGCTCCGCCAGCTGAGATCCTGGAGGCCGGCCGGCTGGACCTGATGCCATCCACTTTGTCTCCCCCTCACAGTAATCCCTCCCTAAATATCCTCTGATGATGTCACAGGCTTTAAGCTTGAGCCTCATCCACATTTAGTGGATCTTTTTCCAAAACTGGTCCTGCCAGCTGAAGTTTTCTATCCTCAAATGGTCTAGTCCAGGACGTCCAAAAAACCTGCCTCTAAGTGAAGTGAGGTCTGCTGTTGCATCCCAGCCCAGGGTAGAACTGGAAGTTGGGCCTATTGGCCACCAGTAGCCGTAGGAGGAGATGGACCCGCTGCTCCATCGGGCACACTTCCGAACACGCCCAGGCATGCGGACCTTAGACAAATGCCACTGGGAGTCGTGCCTTAGCGGCTTCTTGTCTTCCCTCCCACCGAGATGCTAGGCTCTTAAGGCTAGTTTCATACAACGATGCGTTTGAAATCAATGCCCGGATGAGGAGGAGAGGGGAGCTCTCCTTTACGGGACACTTACTTTGAAAAAGGCACTAAGGAGCTGCTATGAACTAAACACCGTCCCCTTCAAAAGCTCTATGCCGAAGCCCTAAGGCCAGCGTGATGGAACTTGGAGAGGAGGCCTTTGGGAGGCTGAGTTAGGTGAGGTCATGAGGGTGGGGCCTCCACGATGGCATTAGCGCCCCTGTTAGGAGAGACACCAGAGGGCTCCTCCGCCTCCCCCCCTCCCATCTCACCACTCCTTTTTCTCTCTCCTCCCGTCTCTCTTTCTCCCACCTGCGCACCAAGGGGAGGTCGCATGAGCACAAAGCACAAGGGCAGCTGCCCAGCACCCAAGAGAAGAGGCCTCAAAAGGAAACGTGCCTTGCTGCTTCCTCAACCTTGCATTTCCCAGCCTCCAGAACTCTGAGAAATAAATGCCTGCCGTGGAGGCCTCCAGGTCTATGGCATCTCATTACGGCAGCCCAAGCCGGGAGGACAGGGGCGCCGCATCTGCTCGTTTAACCATCGTGTGAGCTATCAGGGCAGGCAGCTCTGGTTTCTACCTCACGCCAGCCCCCCTTCTCCCTTAGTTCATAAAACCCCAATTTGGCTTCTGTATTAGGCAATTCTAATGCATCTGGGGAGGTAGGGCCCTTCCCCCAGCTCCAGCTTCTCAAATTTCGCCGGAGTCTAAGGCTGAACCATGAACATGGCCTTCACTGAAGTCTAGTTACAGAGCCTGGGCTTGCAGACCAATTCCCTGGGTTCACATCTCCACCTCTGACAATTAGCAATTGAGTAGCTTTGGGCATTTTTTAACAAAGCCTTTTGTACCTTCGAAGTGGCTCCTCTTGATCGGGAGTTTTGAGTATTACGCTAGCCCACGTGGGTATTTAGGAGGTGCCCGTTATGAACTGGATACTCCGTAAATGTCACTATTATTATTGCTGTTGTTCCCACGAGCTGTAATGGGGAAGTCTCCTGGCTGCTTCCGTGCAAGATTATGCTCCTTGATAAAAAGGGAGGTGACAAGAAAGACCGTCCCCTTCTTTCTGCTTTGAATTTGGTCGCGATATGATCTGATGCCCGGAGCTGCCATCTTGGGATAAGAAGGACAAAAAAAAGCGATCATGCTAATATGGCAAGATCGAAACTTGGAGCAGCCTGTTTTCAAACTTCTCTTTCTTTGAGCTAATGCTTGGCCACACTCGGCGGTTTTTAAATTTTTTGGGTATATAGTTGACGCACAACGTCACGTGAACGTCAGGGGCGCCACACGGTGATGCAACAGGTTGATGTTATGTTGTGTCATGCTCTTCACAATTGTGCTGCTATTATCCCTCCAGTGAGGATGCCGGCTGGGGGAGGGCTGGGGAGTGGCTCAGGAATATGCTCAGGACCAGCTAGATGGAGGATCTGAGATTCTAACCCGAAGCCCAGGCTCTTCCCTTGGAACCCATGGGCCTAGAGGCCTGGAGGAGGCAGTGCACGCCTTGGAGGGGAGGGGAGGGGAGGGGAGGGGGGGAGGAGTGTGCTCTCTGCCTGACTCGGCTTCCTCTGGAAGAGGTGTATTGGAGCAGGTGCCTGCCTGCCTCCAGTGCCTGGGCTGTCAATAAAACCCCCAGCCTGGCTGTGGCAAGCTGCAGATTCATGCAAATTCAGGGCCTATATTTAGCAGTAATTTAGCTGTCATCAGTCAGAGGGAGAAGAAAAAGCCCTCCCCGATGTAATGGTTATTCATATCAACTACCTACTCCTCCGGTGCCTTATAAATCCAACGGAATCTGACTCAAAGCGGTGGTGGTACTCAGGGGGGCTGGCTGGCTTGGGTTACTCCATGCCCCCAGTCCCCGGCAGCCCCTGGGACGGAGGTGATAGGGCAGTGACCCAAGCACAGAGGGAAGGGAGCTGTATTTCTCAGGGAGGGCGATGCAAAGGGAGAGAGATGGAGACATGAGCCCACCGTAGAAATCTAATAAAAAAAAAACCCGAAACAAGAAGGATGCCAATGAGTCAGAGGATGTCGGAGCTGAGAGGGCCACGGGAAAGAAAACAGTCCAACCCCGAGGAAGCCAAGGCCAGGGAGGAGGAGAGTCATCCTAATAAAAGCTATCACAATTACCATAATTGAAAGCTTGTTCTCTGCGCTGGGCGAGGTACCGACCACCTCGCAGGCACACGGTCCCTCGGTCCTCCTAGTAACCTTGCGGGATCGGAATCAGTGTCCCTGCTGTGCGGAACGGGGACCAGAGATGTGGAGAGATCCAGCCGCTTGCCTCATGTCCAAAAATGGCAGAGCCAGGATTGGAACCCGGGTCTGCCCGAGGCCGCAGGCGTTGCTCACAATACGAATAACACCGTGAGATTTGTCAACAGTTTCGGGGTCAATGTCAGAGCCGGGCTGCTCTTGGCTTGACCACCTCCTGGTCTTTTTTTTTTTTTTTTTCCTCCTGCATCCTCCACATGGAAATGAGTGCAGGATGGAAGAAGGAGAGGGTGAACATGACGGGTGGAGGGAAAGCGGGTTTGTGCTTGAGGTGGTTGGAAGCCCGGGGAAGGAATGCGCTGTTTTCGCCCTCTCGTGATGCGTCCGATGGATTTATGGGGGTGTCTGGGGCTGACAGGAGAGGCTGCTTTGGGAAGGGCTGAGGCGCACACGTTGGGGAAGGCACGGGGGCCTCAAGCATCACAGCCAGCCAGGGGTGGGGGACTGGATGCGACGCTCATGCGTGTCTGGGGGCCAATGTTCTTCTGCGCCCTTGCCCCAAACAGGAGCTTCAGGAAAAAGAAGAGCCCTTGGTGGGGGGTGGGGGATGGGGGGCGGGGGGGCGGTGATCCATAGCGGTGGGGCCCGGAGGGAGCTGGGCACGGGCTTCAGGAGGACTCAGGACGCCGGGACCCCGCAGGGCCCCCTCTGGGCCTAAGCACACGGGCTCTGGGGCCCGGGCAACCGACTTCAGACCCTTAGCAGCCAGCTGACCTCAAGCAAGTCGCTTGACTTCTCCGAGCCTCAGTTTCCTTATAGCAGGAATGATGATGTGCCCGCCGCCCGCGGTGGATGCGAGGATGAGAGGCTGAGTGATGCGAGGCGCCCAGCACGGCGCTGGCACGGCCGGGCCCGGCGAGCCCTACCTGCTGCTCGCTACTCAGTCCGAGAGGTTTTCGTCTGCTCCGCAGAAGGGCTATGGGGCCGAGCATTTTCCCTCCGTAAATTCAAGGTGATTGAATTATCCCAGCTCTGCCACGAATGTGCACACCCGGCAGGTGATATGCAAAAGTACTGTTTCCATGCCCACGCCCTCTACCACTCCTCGCCGCCCCCCCTGCCCAGCGCGCCGCCGCCACCTCCCGGCACTACCTTTACGGAGTAACAACAGTGAAGCAGGTGCACCGCTCTGTCCTGGAACTGCCCGGGTATCTGGAGGCCAGGTCATCTGGGGGTACCTCGGCCTGGGCCACTTGGCCGCTGCGAAGCCCCTGAGCGTCCCTGGCTGAGCTGCCCTGGCCTCTGGGACCACAGGCCCAAGGCCCCCCACCCTGGGAGGGTCACACGGCCGGTGTGGCTCTGAGGCCAACACTTTCCCAGCAGCAGCTTCACTCACTGCAGGAAGGAATCTCGTGGCCTTGGGGTCTCGGCTCTATCCTCCCACCACCGGGACGCCTCCCCGATGCATCAGGGAGGCATTGGGACCCCCCATGGCCGGGCCCGCCAGGGAGCCGCGGGCCCAGGGAATAAGCTGGCCCGGCGGCGGCACCTGAGAACGCGGGGGAATCCAGATTTCGGGGCCACCCCACGTCTGCGCAGCAGAGTCGGAAACTCTAGAGGTGGATCCCTGCAATCTGGGCCTTAATGAGCCCTCTCGGGAGCTCCGCAGCTCGCAGGTGGAGGTCACCGGCCTAGTCCATAGTTCTCAGACTTTGCTGAACATCAAAACCACATGGGGAGCTTTAAAACTCCCAGCGGCCAGGCCACACTCCGGCCCAGTTAAATCAGAGTCCCTCGGGGTGGCATTCAGACATCAGAGCTTTTAGGTTCCTCCAGGGGATTCTGATCTATGTCGAGGGCGGCGAACCACGGATCTCAATATTTAATAGGCGATCCACCGACATGACATCCCCTTTTCACTTTTATTTATTTATTTTTTTAAAGATTTTATTTATTTATTCATGAGAGACACAGAGAAAGAGGCAGAGACACAGGCAGAGGGAGAAGCAGGCTCCACGCGGGGAGCCCGATGTGGGACTCGATCCTGGGTCTCCAGGGTCACACTTGTCCAGTAGTCAAAGTCAGAAGCAAAGCCCCCACCAGGCGAAGTACGTCCTACCGCTGGGCCTCTGGCTGGCCTGCAGGTTCAGAGCAGACCACAGGCGGAGTAAAAGATGTGCAACGCTACTATCTGGACCACAGCAGCCCCCTAACCTGGGACGGCCATCACCAGCCGACAGACCTCACATCCCTGCAATCGGCCCAGACCACAGGCCAGTCAGAGCTGTGTGTCTACACTAGCAGAGCGAGGTGGAAATGAAACGGTGCATGTAGAGGGGGTGGCGTGCTATAGGAAATATGAAAAATTCATGGCGTCTGGCTAGCACCTAAGAAGAGAAGTTAGGGGGATCCCTGGGTGGCTCAGCAGTTTGGCACCTGCCTTTGGCCCAGGGTGCGATCCTGGAGTCCCGGGATCGAGTCCCACATCAGGCTCCCTGCTTGGAGCCTGCTTCTCCTGCCTGTGTCTCTGCCTCTCTCTCTCTCTCTCTCTCTCTCTCATAAATAAATAAATAAATAAATAAATAAATAAATAAATAAATAAATAAATCTTTAAAAAAAAAAAAAGAAGATAAGTTAGAAGTCTTTAAGCACTGCGCATGGAAGATATGATGTTACAGGTGAGAGATCGAAGTCAGGTTAGGAAACAAAACCGAGACGGTGATTTCCTCCTTGCTGGGTTCACACACCCACCTTCCGGCCTTGGCGCCTCAACCAGTAGGCTTCAGCTCTGACTCCCGGCTCCTCCTCCCCCTGAATCCCAAGCTCAGGCACTCAATACTACTCTTGAGGACCAATCATTAGGAAACAAACTTCTGCATACGGATGTTCGTCGGAACATGCGGAACTACCTATAGTTCCAAAAAAAATTTTTTTTTCTTTTTGATAAAAAGCACAAGGGATCCCTGGATGGCGCAGCAGTTTGGCGCCTGCCTTTGGCCCAGGGCGCAATCCTGGAGACCCGGGATCGAATCCCGACGCTTCCGGTGCATGGAGCCTGCTTCTCCCTCTGCTTGTGTCTCTGCCTCTCTGTCTCTGTGTGTGTGACTATCGTAGATTAAAAAAAAAAAAAAAAAGGCACAAAAACAGAAAATTAGCAACAATAACGGTAGTATCTATCCTTACTGGGTGCTCTCGTGTTCCTGGGACCCTGTGCTCAGAACCCGACGTGTGTCGTTCCATTTTAATTATATGTTGTGAAAAGTATCAAAAGTTTGTCCCTGAGACACGAAGTAAGATGAAACTTCTGTCCCCGTTATTAGTGGGCCAGGTCACGCTGTCAAGATAGTCGTGAACATGTGATACATGATTCTTCATCAGCTTGAGTCTCCAAGTAACTGCAGTGAGCAGAACCACAGTACCACCTTCCTACCACCAGTTATTTTTTTTAAGATTTTATTTATTTATTCATGAGACACACACAGAGAGAGAGAGAGAGAGAGAGGCTCAGGATCTGAGCTGAAGGTAGATGCTCAACCACTGAGCCCCCCCGGGCGCCCTTCCTACCACCAATTAATCCATGATGCATATGTAATATGAAGAAATAATAAACCTTTGCTTGGGGTTGCTTGTTACAACAAAATAATAGACTATGTTGACTGATTATACACACACACAATATATATATATTTTACATATAATATATTTATAATATAAAATGTCATTTTAATAACATCCCTGATTAGTATTTTTTATTTATTTTTTATTTTTTTCATCCCTGATTAGTATTGATTCCACTTTATAGATGTGAAAGCTGAGACTCCACGATTAAGACCATGTTTTTAATCACGACACTAAGGAAATGGAATACACCCCGAAGGAATATTATGAAATCATCAGGCTCAATAACTTAAAGATAATGTGGAAGCAGAAACAGAATATGTATGATGAAATAAGCAGATTACCAAATGGTGGAAACACTGTGATATATATAAATATAAATACACGTATTTGAGATGAGCCAAACCAGGAAGGAAATATGCAAAAGTGGAAATGGATGCTCTATTCGAACAATGGGATTGTGCATGACTTGTCAAAAGTTTCTCCAGTGTTATTGCATTAATAAATCAACCTTTTCCAAATGTCTACATCTGCACAATGTCAAACACGTGGGTGGAAGGTAGAAAGTGCCATACGTCAGCAGCATGCATCTCTTGCCCATCAGACATCTGGAAAGTCTGAATGAGCCAAATGACTGAATTTTTCATGCTTCACTAGAGATTTTGGGGAGTGGGGAGGACGGATCTCTCTGAATAGCTGGTGAGCTTCATGAAGAGACTGACTGAGGTAGAAATGCTGCGGACAGCAACGCCCCACTGAGAAAAAGTAGGGGAAGAGGCGGAGTCTCCCAAGCAAATCGGACGAAAGAAGTTTCTCAGTGCAGCCACGTCTACCTCAGGTCCCTATGAGCAACATGGTCACTGAGGAGTGGACATTTAGCTGGTGAGAGTGTTGAGCTTGGTGGGTGCTCTCCAGCCAGGCCCTTGCAGACCCCCACCCCTAATATGGGAAGCTCTGATGGCCGTTTCACCCCCTTGAAGGAAATGATACTCAGGTCAATATCCATCAAAAGACAGTGCAGATGCAGCCTCCAAACAGGCATGCCCATCAGGCCCTTAAAATGGAACCTTCCTCAAAAGCTGTCATGCTGGTGATACGTGACCACCTTCACCGAGACCCCAGCTGCTGCTAGCACAGGAGAGCACCTGAGCCAAGGGGAAGACAAGCTACAGGCTTTCCGGGGGCCTCTTGACTTGGTCAAGCCAGAAAGCTCTACTCAAAGGACGATGTCCTCTCACAAGACCAACCCAACTCTCTCTCATGAGGATAGTAACACCAGAAGGATTTGGGGCAGTAGATAGCAGCAATGGATGTGGGCAGAAACACAGGGAGAAGCTGAGACGAAGACAGGCTCTGGCTACCATCACAGCAGAGCATTGCATGCACCCTTCTTCTTCTGGTGAAAATGGATGGTACTAAATGGCCTGGTGTCATTAATTAGTGTTGGCTTCTGGAGGATTTTCTAGTTCCCACACTATCTTCCAATCCAAAAGTTGTGCGGCTGCACAGCTGGTCCTAGGAACCTCATTTGGGAATGTTGCCTACGGTCATTCCTTCTTGGAGGGACAAGAAATTTTACTCAGGGAGCGGGTCTAGGGCAGGGATGCCAAAGCAGCAATGGAGGGAAGTGACCACCAAGTTCTTCAGTATGCTCCCGGGACTGATCTGTGGGGCCGGGAGTCAGCAAACTTCAGAAAGGGCCATTGAGTAAATATTTCAGCTTTGGGGGCCAAATAGACTTTGTTACAATGACTCAACTCTGCTGTTATGACTCGAAATGAGTCACAGACAATCTGTAAATGAATGGGTGCCAATAAAGCTTCACTTATAAAAGCAGGTGGTAGGCTAGATTTGGCCTGTGGGCTGTAGCTCGCTGACCCCTGGGTTGGGCCATCAGGTTCTCTCACCTGACGGTAACGTGTCCCCACACATCTCAAGGACACGGTTCCCAAAGCTCGTTGAACGCCTTTGCTGCGCACAAGCAGCTGACAAGGGTAGTGGAGGGATTAGCTCCAGGGAGCAAAGGCATTAGTCTCCAGCTAATGTCATCCTCTCCCACTCTGTGAACCTGTAACTCTTTTGCAGCTCCTGGATTGCAGGGACAGCCCGATAATGAGGAGATATAGGGATGACAGAGGGCCCTGGCTCTCCTAAAAACTCTGCTTTCTGGGAAAAACAAAACAAAACAAAACAAAACAAAACAAAAAAAACAGCTTCTTAAGGTGTGCAGAGATGGTGACGGTTTTAAGAAAAAAAATACCATCTGTGAATATCCCCAGCCTCTAACACCCTCCTTGCTCACGGTGCTCCTTCCACTCTGGTGTCCTTTCTTTTCCTCAAATCCAGCAAGCTCTCTCTAGCCTCCAGATCGTCATACTTGCTGTCCCCCCACCCCACCTGCATCGCTCTTGCTCCAGTTCTTGGCATAATTGGCCTATGGTCACTGCTCAGATGTCAGCTCACGTGCAGCCAGCTCGTGGAGTCCGCCGCATGTGGAGCCCAACCCCAAGTTACTGCCTCACCGGCCGTCCATTTCCTTCACAGCCCTTATCTGAGTCTGAAAGGATCGGTTTGAAGGTTCGTGCAGTTGTTTACTGTTGCCTTCCCTACCAGAATCTAATCTCCAGGAAGACAGAAATCTTGTCGGTCTGCTCTGCTGTTGCCTCTGGGAGACCAGGCACAGAGTGACCAGTAAGTGACTTTGGTTGAATGAGTAACGTCACCCCACAGGAGATGGGACCGGGTGGGAAGAAGCCAGGGGACCTCCTCTCCTTCTTCTCCGTCTCCCTAACCACTCAGCGTTCTTGGTCTTAATTACTTGGCTCAAGTTTCCACCTCACAGGAGGAAAGAAGGGACTCGTGTGTGTGTGTGTGTGTGTGTGTGTGTGTGTGTGTGTGTGTTAGGAACAGTTAACATGCGATCTACCCTCTTTACAAACTTTTAAGTTTACAGGGCGGTATTGCTAACTACGAACACAAGGCTCTGCAGAACATCTCTAGAATTTATCTTGTATATCTGACACTTTATACCTACTTTTTTAAAGATTTTATTTATTTATTCATGAGAGACACAGAGAAATGGGCAGAGGGAGAAGCAGGCTCCCTGCTTGGACCCCGATGTGGGACTCAATCCCGGAACCCAGGGTCACACGCTGGACCCAAGGTGGACACTCAACCACTGAGCCACCCATGGATCCCACTTTATACCTATTGAATGGTATTCAATTCTCTATTTCTACTTTCCCTCCAGCCCCTGACAATTTTTTTTTTGAGTTTGATTATTTGAGATATTTCAAATAGGTGGAATCATGCAGCATCTGCACGTCTTTCTGCAACTGGCTTATTTCACTTAGCAAAATGCTCTCAAGGCTATCCATGTTGCCACATATGGTAGGATTTAAGAAGGGACTCCTTTAATTGTGTCAGGGATCCCACATCGACCTTGCCTCTTAGCCAAGAGCAAGAGGAATCAGATAAGTGAGGACAAGTGAAGTATAGGATCCCAGAGCAGCAGCGATCCCCCACTGGCCTTTTATATTCTGGACTCCAAGGAAATCCCTCAGCTGCAGGTTTCAGTGCTCTGCGATGGGATCTGTAATAGTACCTTACAGGATCAAGTGAGAGAACACATAAGAAGCCACCTTGGTGCAGAGAAACTTCAGAAACTTGGGGTGGGAGTAGGGTTTTAAGATACTGCCTTGGTAAGCATGTCACTTCAGAGGAGTTTTCACATCAAAAGCCACTCTAGAGGAATACAAGCTTCGTGGAGCAGACACTTTGTTTTGTTGTTGTTGTCTGCCCAGTGGCCATAGCAGTGCCTGGCATGTAGCGCGCACTCAAGATTCAAGGTGAATATATCAGCGGAAAACAAGTGTTCTTACTTGTTAGTCGAGAAGAATGAGAATCCCTTTTTGAACTTGGCCACAGTAACTTCTTGCAAGATACACCCATGAAGGCAAGGGAAACAAAAGCAAAAATGAACTATTGGGACTTCATCAAGATAAGAAGCTTTCGCACAGGGAAGGACACAGTCAACAAAACTAAAAGACAACCTACAGAATGGGAGGAGATATTTGCAAATGACATATCAGATAAAGGGCTAGTATCCAAGATCTATAAAGAACTTATTAAACTCAACAGCAAAGAAACAAACAATCCAATCATGAAATGGGCAAAAGACATGAACAGAAATCTCACAGAGGAAGACATAGACATGGCCAACACGCACATGAGAAAATGCTCTGCATCACTTGCCATCAGGGAAATACAGATCAAAACCACCATGAGATACCACCTCACACCAGTGAGAATGGGGAACATTAACAAGGCAGGAAATCACAAATGTTGGAGAGGATGCGGAGAAAAGGGAACCCTCTTACACTGTTGGTGGGAACATGAAATGGTACAGCCACTCTGGAAAACTGTGTGGAGGCTCCTCAAAGAGTGAAAAATAGACCTGCCCTATGACCCAGCAATTGCACTGCTGGGGATTTACCCCAAAGATACAGATGCAATGAAACGCCGGGACACCTGCACCCTGATGTTTCTAGCAGCAATGTCCACAATAGCCAAACTGTGGAAGGAGCCTCGAT
This sequence comes from Canis lupus baileyi, assembly GCF_048164855.1. NCBI lineage: Eukaryota > Metazoa > Chordata > Mammalia > Carnivora > Canidae > Canis > Canis lupus. Next base: position 8,898,916 of record NC_132850.1, read on the forward strand.
GTCCATCGAAAGATGAATGGATAAAGCTGTGGTCGATGTATACAATGGAATATTACTCAGCCATTAGAAATGACAAATACTTGCCATTTGCTTCAATGTGGATGGACCTGGAAGGTATTATGCTGAATGAAGTAAGTCAATCAGAGAAGGACAAACATTATATGGTCTCATTCATTTGGGGAATATAAATAATAGTGAAAGGGAATAGAGGGGAAGGGAGAAGAAATGGGTAGGAAATATCAGAAAGGGGGACAGAACATGGAAGACTCCTAACTCTGGGAAATGAACTGAGGGAGGTGGAAGGGGAGGGGGGGGTGGGGCTGACTGGGTGATGGGCACTGAGCGGGGGGCACTTGATGGGATGAGCACTGGGTGTTATTCTGTATGTTGGCAAATTGAACACCAATAAAAAATAAATTTATTATTAAAAAAAAGAAGAATGAGAATCAGAAAGATGATTCTTTCTGATGGGTTAACATAGCTCAAATCCTCTCTCCTTAGTTTTAGTTAAAAGGGAAGGGAAAGGAAGGGATAGAGAGAGAGGAAAGAAAGAAAGAAAGAAAGAAAAAGAAAAAAGAAAGAAAGAAAGAAGAAAGAAAGAAAGAAAGAAAGAAAGAAAGAAAGAAAGAAAGAAAGAAAGAAAAAGGAATGGAAAGGGAAGGGAAGGGAAGGGAAGGGAAGGGAAGGGAAGGGAAGGGAAGGGAAGGGAAGGGAAGGGAAGGAGTGTAACCAAACATGGTCATGACGTAATGAAATATCTTGAGCCTGTTGAGGAGTTAACTACAGGATTTAGCGCCCTGGAGCCTTGTTCTGCTAGCCTGTTACTTTGTCCCTCCCTCATCTCTCTCCTGTTTGGACTCAATATCTTTCCCAGCAGCAAGCTTTCCATGTTACTTTTCTACCGCGCTTCACTTCCTCTAGACAGACTCTAGGATTAACATGGGCATCCGTGCTGTTCAGATGGGGGAACCCTTCATTTGGTCTGATCAATGTGGAAATGCAAGTAAGTTATTTGTTCACAATCACTCTTTGTCAGCCATGGTGAGAACAGCCCTCTGGACTCCAGCCTCACCACCTCCTGCGCTGGTGCCTGAGGCTGATGGTAGTAGGGTTCCTCCAAAGTCATTCAGTCCTGAGAGCTACCACTTTCCTCCTAGGTCAGTTCCCAAAGTGAAACAGTTTGCAGTAGTCATTTGGGTGTCTGGACATACCCTGAGGCACAAACCAGGGACTACTACTGGCTTAGGACATGGGTCTGAGCTTTCTTAGCAAAGTTCCGCATATGGATGAAATTGGGGAAGGAGGAGGATCCCAGAGGCCATCTGGTCCCAGCCCCATCCTAACCACTCTTCATCTCACAAATGTCACAAGCCTCTGCCTGGGATGCTTCTAGAAGAAAAACTCTCCCCCTTCCCTTTTTTTTTTTTTTTTTTTTTGGAGGGGGAGCTTATTTGTCCCTCAAGATTTAGTATGCTTACTTCTAGGGTATCTTCCATGATTTTACTGAGTCAAGGGTCCTTCTCCCAAACCTTGTACTGGCCCCTAACACAGACCTTAACTCACTGTCTCCTTCACTACACTAAGAGCACCCCCATGGCAGACCTTGTCTTATTCCTCTTTGATCAACAATGTCTGAAACAGGAACTGTTACTGAGTAGGCATCAGTGAATTATTATAGGCATCAGTGAATCCGTTGGGTTTGAATAAACAAAGCAACTTTCTGAAGATTATACGGCCTAGAAGTAGCGAGGCCTGGCATATTTGTCAGCTTTGAAGTATAACAAACAGCTCCCCCATATCAAGGCTTCACAAAATACACATTTACTTTGCTTGTATGTTGTGTGTCAGCAGCTGCATGACAGCTGTGGTTCTACTCAGCTCTACTCTGTGCATCTTCCTATTGGGACACTAGTGGAAGAAGCATCCCCTGTTTGGGATGCACCCATTCTCAGGGCTGAGGGGAAGAGCAAGAAGCTGACAGGAACCACACATTTAAGACTTTTGCTCAGACATAATATATGTCAGGTTCACTCACATTATGTTGGCCAAAGCAAGTTACATGGGAGAGACCAAAGTCAGTGGGGTGGGGAGATACCCTCCTCTTTTGGAGAATATTTAAGTAGAATGAAACAGTCTGCCACACAGTCTGGAACATTATGACTCCAAAGTGGCCCATCTTTCCTTTGTACCCACCTTCTAGGTTAGAATCTCCTTCCCTAGGCTTGAGCCCAGGGATGGGGAAGGATCCAGACACAGAAACGGAGGCTAGTGGTGAGGAACAATCGGAACACCTTTCTGAAAAAGCTGTGTTTATCTTCTATCTTGCTGAAAAATTTGCAATGTTCACACCGTTGCTGCCCAAGTAGAACCATGACTTAAGTTTCACATCTCCTGTAACCAATTTCATGCATTTTTGGCAGTCATATCACATTTTCAAGGAATCATAAATGTTCTTTCTCCTCCAGGAACCATGTCCTGAAAATACAATGCTTATGGAAATAATCACAGGAACACAACACAAGCTCAATTCTTTGCCCTAGTCTACATTTCTTAGTCCCAAAATAACAGGTGATGTGAGAAAGAACTGTACTGAGCTGGTACCTGCAATGCAAGCCAACATCGCAATAATACCCACCAGCTGAGAGGTGACATGTACCCTCAGGAACGTGGGTCTGACTTTCCCTTCTCCTTCAATGCCCTGCCTGTTTGTGGTGCTTGTAGCATCTGGGTATCATTTTGACTCCCCAAGGAGCTGGGAAGGAGAATAAATTCAGAGAAGGCCTAATACCTACTTGCAAACCAGACTCCAACTAGTGACAGGAAATATGAAAAAAATCTGGAGATATCACTCAAAAATCCAGATTTCTGCTTTCTAGAAAAATTGGAAAATGTAGCAAGATTAGTCTGCCTCCCCATGTGGCAATAGTTGGCTCGAGCTAAGCAATGGTGCAGATGAATGATGGCTATCCCCTTTAACAGGGCCTGGAGCTCTGGTCTCCGATGGACACAATCATCTCCCAATGTAAAATGTGTAGCTACCTGAACATTCTAGCCTGCCTCACTCATTTATAGGATTGGTCTAGTCCTTGTGAGAATCTGTAGTTTTTAACTTTTTTTTTCTTAAGTGCCTACTGTGTACAAGGGACTGTTCTAAAAGCTACTTGGTCTTCTTTTTCAGCGGCCTTCCCAAAGATCAATGGAAAAGGCTGGCCCTTTCTTTCCAAACTTCCTATTAAATTCAGTGTTCTGCCAAGGGGATAATGTAATGACTTTGGAGCCAAGTGACTGATACACCTAAGGCCCAGTGAATGGTCTTGTTTAGGACATTGATTCCATTCACCTCTGGAACATTCCCTAATAACTATACCGATGCTAGCTTCTAGTTGAAAGGAAAAGGTTTTTGGTAAAACTGACCTAAACTCAAGTTCCAACTCCAAATCACATCAATTCTCTGAGCCTGAGATTTCCCATTTGTAAAATAGGCATATTAATTTAATCTTGATGGGTTGCTATGAGGATGGAATAAATGAGATCATGTATGTAAAAAGCAGACTTTGCATTATAAAATATTCGGTAAATGTTAGCTCCCTTCAAAAATCCACTTACAAAATATGAATACCTGACACATGTTATAATTATATAGAGAGAAAGTTAGCTAATAGACATGAGTGGGAGTATTCTCACAAAGGAACAATGAAAAACTAGGTAGGTCCTTTTGTCTAAGGAAAGGAATGCACTATTACCTGTAAACACCATGTCCTATGATATGGCTTCCTGTGGACCAGGTAGCTCTATTTGGGGCTGTGAATGTGTTTTCTTACTTATTTGTGTCATTATTTCTGACCCTTGCACTCTGCGTTATGAAGTTGGTTGGGCAGACGTTGTCCTATATTACAGATACAGAAAGTAAGGCTTCGGTGTTCTCGTCAGGACTCTTGGTTGCAAAAGCCAAAAGCTACTTGGGCTAGCTCTGATTCAGTAGCCTAAGGAACATGTAAGGATTGGTGCTCAAATATAGCTGAAACTGTCAGGGACAGAAACTAGCAAGTCAGAAACCATGCTGTTTTTTTCTCTCTGCTGCCTCACATTGTCTCATCATTTTTGTCTGATTATTCAGCTTGCAGTTGGGCAAATATGACCAGCAGCCAACCTCTCCCATGTCCTTTTAACTTATCAGTTTCTCATAGCCCAAGGTTGAGCCTCAATCCTGGAGTCCGAGTTTCTTGTCCAGCTACTGGAAATAGGATGCCTGAAGGGCGTTACATTAGACACTACACCTGTATCCATGAGTTATCCTCCGTTCTGGCCATTTTTCATAATAGAATGGAGCAAAGGGAATAATCAAAGTAATAGTAACTTGAAATTTTCCAGAATTGGTAAAGGAATATATTAATGTGTGAGCACATCCAAATATATATTGACCATATAAATAATAATCATAAGCATAATATCTAATTGGGATGTTAAAAATATTGAACAACAATAAACCTGAGACAGAAGGAGAGTAATTATAGTTCAAGTCCTTGAATTTGGGGGATAGTAAACCTATATTTTGCCTAATCTATTAAATATGCATAGTAAAATGTCTAAAGGAGCACTAAAGGAACAAATATAGGATGTATAACTTCTATACTACTTGAGAGATAATGGATAAGTTTAATGGGGAATCAATCTAAAAGAAGATCTAATTAATCTAAAAGAACAGAGAGGGAACAAAATTAAAGAAAAGACCAAAGGTAATAGGAAGCACAAAATAAAATGATAGAATAAAGTCCAACTCTATAAGTGATCCAAAAAAAAATAAAGTGACTAAATTTCCCAGTTAAAATAAGAAGTTTACCAGAATAAAACCAATTTGCTTCTATACTGTATATAAGACAGAAAGAAAATAGAAGTAAACAAATATATTAAAGCATAAAGATGGGGAAAGGTGCATCACTTAAATACTAAACAAAAGAAAGCTGACATAGGTACATTCATATTATCTAAGTAATTAGATTTTAAATAAGGCAAAAAGCATTACTGGAGATAAGAAGAGTCATTTTGTATTGATAAAAGTTCAGTTCACCAGAAAGATTAAATAATTCTAAAATTGCATGTGCATGATAGTGCTTCAAAAAAAATAAAACAAAAAAAAAAACAAAAAAAAAAAAATAAAACAAGAACAGTCCAGGTTGGCAGTGTTTCTGTTGGTATAAAATTCTCAAAACTCTTGTGGGCCTCCCGTGCAATTAATAGGAGAGCAAGCTATTAGACAAGAAGTCCTCCATGTATCTTTTCTAAATAATAGCGTCTCTATTCTTGGATTATGCTAAGATGGTTGATTGGGTCCATCAGTCACATTCCTAGTCTTTTTAGTAAATGGTTGTCCAGCCACACTGTTAGCCTCATTTCCAGAGCATGCTATCTGGATAGACTGAGATTCTTCCAATCAAATGCTGTATTCTTTTTGCTTAGTAGTTCCTTCTTCAATGTATTCCTCTCTTCTCACACCCAGGAGACATCATACTGAAACTTCAACACTTTGCTTAGAAATCTCCTTAGCTAAATATCCAGATTCATCACATATAAGCTCTGTTCTCAGTCCAACAAAACACAATTCAGCCAAGTTCTTTGCAACATTAAAACAAGGATTGCCTTTCCTTCAGTTTCCAATAACATGTCCCTCATTTCTGTATGAGAACTCACCAAAAGCATCTTTAACATTCATATTTTTAGCAAAATTCTATTCATGATGGTACATGTGTTCTCTAAGACAACAGAATCTTTCCTTTCTGAGCTCTCACAGAATCTTCTTTAACATCTATATTTTTACCATAAGTTTCTTCAAGGCAATGTGAGCTCTAATTCAACCCACAACAATGTTGAAAGCGTAATACATTACACATTACTTAAATCAGACTTAATAAGTTAAAAAAAAGCACATTATAAATCCCAGGGTATTTGCTAAAAAAATATTTTTTTAGACACTGAAGTATAGTTAATAAGCCAAACTTGAAAGGAAATGGAACACTAAAATATGAGAGAGAGAACTTGATATGAGAGAAGGTAGGAAAAAGAAAAAGAAATAAAGAGCAGATGGGACAAATAGAAAAAAATTACAAGATGGTAAATTTAAATCCAACCATATTGATAATTACTTTATGTATAAATAGTCTATGCACTCCAGTTATAAGACAGAGATTGTCAAACTAGATTTAAAAAGCAGAGCTTAGAGTGACATCAGAAAGATGAAAGAAGAAGTTCGAGCCTTTGTCTCCCCAACAAAAACATCAATTTAATAGTCATCCACAGATAAAAATACCTTTATGAAAGGTAATCCCGCTGAGAAATTACAGCACCCCAGCGGACCACAGGAATGTGATAAGATACATTGAGAAGTATAAGGACACTGGGGGTTATTCTGTATGTTAGTAAATTGAACACCAATAAAAAATAAATTAAAAAAAAGAAGAAGTATAAGGACAGTTTTTATTTACTCACATCACCCCTCCCCATAGCCCAACACAAAGAAGCACCAAGATATCTTCTTGACTCAAGTTAACCCACAGGGGAAAGAGAGAGCAAGCCTGCCTATGAACTCTGTCACAGTCCTGTCCACTTGTGGACCCCAATACCAGGTCTTCATCCCCCCCCCACCACCATGGGTTGTGCCACCTAGCCTACCCAGAATCTCTGGCTAGCCTGACTGGTAAAGCCAGTCTGTAAAGACTAGAATAAATGACTACTTCCTCAAAGGCTCAGACACCAACAGAAGACTGTAAGAATCATGAAAATTCAGGGAAGCATAACACCACCAAAGGATCAAAATAAATCTTCAATAACTGACCCTAAAGAAATAGAGATCTAGAAACTGACTGACAAAGAATTAAAAATATTCATCTTAAGGAAGCTCAATGAGCTACAAAAGAACACAGATAACTAAATGAAATCAGGAAAGCAGTACATGAGTGAAATGAGACATTCAATAAGGAGATTTAAAAAACATTAAAAAGAGAGAGAAACTTTGGGAGTAGCAGAATTTAATAGAGGGTACCTGGGTGGTTCAGCTAGTTAAGTGTCTAACTCTTGATTTTGGCTCAGGTTGCGATCCCAGGGTCATGAGATCGAGCACCATATTGGACTCCGTGCTTAGTGGGGAGTCGGCTTGAGATTCTCTCTGTGTCCCTCCCCCACCTCTCCAAAATAAATAAATATTCTCAATAACAGACTCAATCAAGTAGAAAAAAGAATGAGCAAACTCAGACAAGTCATTTGCTTTAAATTATCCAGTCAAAGGAACAAGAAGAAAAGAAAAAAAAAATGAAAAAGAGTGAAGAAAGCCTATGGTACCTATAGTACATCATCCAAGAATCAATATATGCATTATGGGAATCCTGGAAGGAGAAGGGAAAGGGAAGCAGAAAACTAATTTAAAGAAATAATGGCTGAAATTTTCCCAAATATGGGGATGGACATGGATATCCAGACCCACGAAGCCCAAAAAGACTCCAAATAGGTTGACTCTAAAGAGATCTGCACCAAGACACATTTTTAACTGAATTGTCAATAAAGATAAATAAAGAATTTTGATGCAGCAAGAGGAAGGCAACTTATCACACACGAAGAACCCTTCTAAGACAATTAGAATATTTCTTAGCAGAAATCTTAAATCCAGGAAAGAGGTAGAATGATATAGTCAAAGTGCTAAAAGAACGGCAAACCAAAAATACTATACCCAACAAAACTGTCCTTTAAAAAATGTAGGAGAGATAAAGACTTTCCCAGACAAAAACTGAGGGAATTTGTCACCAGTACACCTGCCCTATAAGTGCTAATGGGAATTTTTCAAGTTGAAATGAAATAAAGCTAAACAAAACACAAAAGTATAAATCCCACTAGTAAAGGTAAGTATGTAGGCAAATACAGAGTAATGTACTACTACAATGTTGGTGTATGAATCACTTTTGACTCAAGTGTAAAAATTAAAAGACAGAATTATTAAGAATAACTTTTTTAAAAATTAAGAATAACTATAGCCACAAAAATTTGTGAATGGATACACCATGTAAAAAGAAGTAAATTATGATAATAACATGAAGCATGGAGGAAGTAAAAGCCTAGAGTTTTTGTATGTGATTGTTACCAGCTTAAAATAGATCATTATAACTATAAAGAAGTTTTATGCAAACCCCATGGTAACCACAAAGAAAAAAACCTATATTTTAAAAAACAAAGAACCCAAGTGTATCACTACAAAAAAAAAAATCAAATCACAAACGGAGACAGCAAAAAAGGAATGAAAGAACTATAAAAAGAGACAGAAAACAATGAAGAAAATGACAAAAGTAAGTCCTTATCTATTGATAATGATTTTAATGTAAAGGTATTAAGTTCACCAATCAAGAGACACAGAGTGACTGAATGGATGTTAAAAATCCACTTATATGCCATCTGTAAGAGACTCCCTCTAGATTTAAGGACACATGTAGCTGAAAGTGAAGAGATGAACAAAGATGTTCTACGCAAATGGTAACCAAAAGATAGCAGGGGTAGCTATACTTATATCAGCCAAAATAGGCTTTATGCCAAAAACTGTCACAAGAGTCAAAGAAGGTCACTACATAATGATAAAAGAGTCAATTGAACAGGAAAATATGACGATTCTAAGTATTTATGCATCCAACCTCAGAGGGCCTGCATACATAAAGTGAACATTGACAGATCTGAAGGAAGAAATAGAGAGCAATACAACTGTAATAGGAGACTGTGATATCCCACTCTCAGGGATGGATAGATCACCCAAATGGAAAATCAATAAGGAAACAGCAGACTTAAACAACATTAGAGACCAAATGGACTATCAGACAAACAGAACGGTCAACCTACCCACAACAGAACACACACGTTTCTCACGTGCTCACAGAAAATGCTCCAGGATAGATCACATGCTAGGTTACAAGAAAAAAATGTCTTAACAAATTTAGGAAGATTGAGAGTAACTTAAGTATCTTTCCCAATCATAATAGAATTACCAGAGGAAAATGAGAAAACTCATAAATGCATGGAAACTGAACAACACACAGTAACAGAGTTTTGAAATGCATGAAACAAAAAATGGCAAAACAGAAAAGCAAAATGGACAAACCCACAATTACAGTTGGAGATTTCAACAAATATTTTTCAGTAAATGATAGAATAGACAATCAGTAAGGATACGGAGTAAATGAATAATGCTATCAAAAATTGGAAATAATTGAACACCAATAAAAAATAAATCTATTATTTAAAAAAAATTGGAAATAATTGGTATTTACAGAACAATCTTTGCAACAACTTCGGACCACGAATTCTTTTCCAGTTTACCTGGAACATTCACCAATCTAGACCATAAATAACAAATTTAAAACAAATTCAATAACAAATTTAAAAGAACTGAAATCCTATAGAGTACATTCTCTGAATTCAGGGAAGTTCAATGAGAAATTACTAACAAAAATATATCTGGAAAAACCCATGGATATTTGGAAATTAAGGCAAACTTTTCTAAAGAATCCACATCTAAGAGGAAAATCACAAGATTGATTAAAAAAATACTTTGAAAAGAATATTTTGAACTGAATGAAAGCAAAAGCAAAACATATCAAAGCTTGTGAGATGAAGCTAAAAGAATGTTTTAAGAAAAATGTATGGCTTTACATGCTTGTATTAGAAAAAAATAAAGGTCTCAAACCAGTTATCTGTGTTTCCATCTTCAGAAAATATAAAAGGAAGAACACATTAAGGCCAAAGTAAGTAGAAGGAAAGAAACAATAAAAGCAGAAATTAATGAAACAGAAAACAGTCAAAGAATTCAGAAAATTAATAATATCAAAATATAGTTTTTGAAGAAGATTAATTGTTGATAAAACTATAGTGAGTTCGATTGAGAAATAGAGAGAAGACATAAATTACCACTATCAGGAATAAAGAGAGACTATCATTACATATCCTGTAGGAAATACTATTAACTTTATGCTAACAAATTCAACACTTGAGATGAAACAGGCAAGTTCCTTGAAAGACAAAATATACTACAGCTCATTTAAAAAGAAGTATGAATATGAATATCTTATATCTATTAATGAAATTGATTTCTGAATTTAAAGCCTTCCCACAAAGAAAACACATGGTTCAGATGGTTTTGCTAGTAAAGTCTATAAAATATTTAAGAGGAAAAATAATACTAGTTTTATACAAGATCTTTTAGAAAATGGAATAAAAAGAAACACTTCCCAAATAATTTATGAGTCCAGAATTACTGTGAACCAAACTAGACAAAGATATTACAAGAAAAGCAAACTCTAGGCTAATCTCATTTGTGAGCATAGACGCAAAATCCTTAGCAAAATACCAGCAAATTCAATTCAGCAATATACAAAAAGATAATTCATCTTGACTAATTGGGGTTTATTCCAGGAAGGCAATATTGGTTAACATTAAAAAAAATCAATGTAATTCAGCATATTAACAGAATAAAAGAGAAAAACCTTATTATCACCTCAATAGATAGAGAAAAAAGCATTTGAAAACTTCAAGATCTAATCATGACACAATCTCTCAGCAAACCAGGAATAAAAAGGAACTTTCTCAACCTCATAAAAAGACATCTACAAAAACCCTACAGCTGGCATCATACTTAGTAGTGAAAGATTAAATGCATTACCTCCTATACTGGGAACGAGGCAAAGATGTCTTCTCTCACTGCTTCTATCCAGCTTTGTACTGGTGATCCTAGGCAATATAAAACATCTGAAAAGGGAGATAATAAAAGCCCTAAGTAGAAAAGCTCAGTGATATTTAAAAATAATCCACCAATACTATTTAAGTGAGTTTAGCAAGGCCAATATACAAAATAGATTGTGCTTATATAAATTACCAGCATTCAATTGGAAACTGGAACAAGAAAACCATGCCATTGATAGTAACATCACAAAATATGAAATTCTTAAGTACAAATGTAATAAAACATGTTTAGACATGTATACTAAAACTAAAAACTACAAAATAAAAACAGAAAGTGAAGAAGACTAGCTAATGGAAAGATGCATCATGTCGACGGATCAGGACTCGATGTTGCTATGATAGTTGTCAGTTTTCCCCAAACTGATCTATGAAATTCAATGCAATCTCAATCAAAACTCTAAAAACTGAAGAGATGATCCTCACATTTATATGGACATGCAAAGGAACTAGAATAACAAAGACTATTTTTTTAAAGAAGAACAAATAGAGAATTTACAATATTTAATTTTAAGATTTGTTATAAAGCTAAATATCAAGGAAATGTGGCACTGCCAAAGGGTGTAAAGGTAGACACCTAGATGAATAGAACAATATGGAAATAGATCCACATATATATGGTCACTTGATGGTGCCATCTCAGTTTTCCTTTACTGCTGTAACAAACTACCATCGATTTAGTGGCTTAAAACAACATAAACTTATATTATGGTTCTGTAAATTAGAAGTCCAACAGGGAGCTCACAGAGTTGGAGTCCAGATGTCACTAAGGCCACGCACCTTTTAGAAGTTCTAAGGAAGAATCTGTTTCCTTGCCTTTTAGAAGGTGCCCTCAATCCTTAGATTATGGTCCCCTTCCTCCGTCTTCGAATACAGCAGTGCTAGGCCAAGTACTTTTCACATTGCCTCACTCTAACTTCTATTTTGCTTTCTTTTTCCATTATTAAGGATCTTTCTGATTGTATCGAACCAACCCAGACAACTGGGAATAATCTCCCTATTTTAAAGTCACTCTAACAGCAAACTTCATTCCACTTGTAACCCTAATGACCCTTTGCCATGTTAATTAATATTTACATGGCGGGTTAGAACATGGGCATCTTGGGGGAGAGGGTCATTGTTCTGCCTCCCGCATTCAGATGCCAAGGTAATTTCATGGGGGAGAAGGTCGTCTTTGCCATATCTGGTGTTGGTACAACTGGATATCCACGTGGAAAAAAAGAAATCTCATCATGACCTTAACCTACCCACAAAATCATCTTGAAAAAACATCATATATCTAAACATAAAAAGGAAAACTATACAACTTCTAGAAGAAAATCTTTATGGCCGAAAGGAAAGCAATGATTTCTTAGGATGGAAAGGACACAGACTATAAAAGAAAAATTGGCTGATTGCTTTTGTAATGACATTAAAAATTTTTTACTTTAAAAAGTCAAAAGCAAGCCTTAGACTAAGAGAAAATATTCACATATGTGTATCTGACAAAGGATTTGTATACAGATTCTATGAAGAATTTTTACAAATCAGTAATAGAAAGACAAAAATCTCAATTTCAAACACGGGCAGAAGATTTGAACAGACATGTCTCCAAAGAAGATACATAATAGGAAATATGTGCGTGAAAAGATGTCGGACATCATTAGTATTCAGGAAAATGAAAATCACACTGAGATGCTTCTAGATTTCCACTAGAATAGCTAAAACTAGCAAGACTGATAATGCTAAGTTTTGATAAGAAGATGGTGCAATAGGAACTCTCAGATTCCATGGTGGGAATGTAAAATAGGTCAACCACTTTGGAAGTTTCTTATGTTAAACCTACACTTAATCTACAACCCAGCAATTCCACTTCTAGGCAGTTACCTAAGAGACATGAATACATTTTTCCATACAAAGTTGCGCACTTAATGTTCATAGCAGCTTTATTTATAACAGCAATTAATTAGGAACAATCCACAGATCCACCTTTAGGAAAATTACGGTATATTCACACAGTGGGATATAATACAGCTGTGAGAGTGAGTTAATGACTATTAACCACAATGTTGATTGAAAAAAAAAAAAAAGTCACAGAAGAATGAATACCTACAGAATGGAGTCCATAGGGCCACCCAGGTGGCTCAGCAGTTTGGCACCCACCTTCAGCCCAGGGCGTGATCTTGGAGACCTGGGATCAAGTCCTGCATGGAGCCTGCTTCTCCCTCTGCCTGTGTCTCTGCCTCTCTCTCTCTGTCTCTCATAAATAAATATTTTAAAAAATGGAGTCCATATATAAAATGCATAAACACGTATATCATTTCTGTGCTTATGTACCTGGAAGAATTATTTTTAAAGCCAGGGAAAGATATACATGAAATGCAACGTGGTGGTTATCTCGGGAAAGGTTAGGAAGGGTATGGGTTTGCAGTGAGGCATAAAGAAAAAGTCAAAAGTATTAGCAATGTTCAATCCAGGCACCCCGGGATCGTGACCTGAGCCGAAGGCAGACGCTTAACCAAATGAGCCACCCAGGTGCCCCTCGCTCATCATTTCAAATGGCAGTACTGGGTCCTTTTTTTTTTTTTTTTTTTTTTTTTTAAGAATTTCACCTAACTTTATATTTCATCGTATATTTCCATTTGCCTTATTTTGTCTCTAAACTTTTTTTTTTTACATTTTTATATTTAAGTTCTATTTGCCAACATACAGTAGAACACCCAGTGCTCATCCCATCAAGTGAACGCAAGCCTCTTGACCCCCAGCCTCCCTGAGTCTGCGAACTCTGAGCTGGGGGGAGAGAAGCAGATCTTCTCTCTCTGACTCCAGGTTGAATCTGAATTAGGAGGGAAGGGAAGCAGTGCAGCAGCCTTTGCCCTGCCCTCCATCACCTACGGATATAGTTGGTATTATTTGCCCCTACTCTCCACCACGTATCTCCGCTGGGTACTAAGACACCAGGCAGCAGATTAGATCCTATACACCCATACAGATCCTATGTATACACCCATGAGATCCTATACACCTAGACAGTCCATTAGATCCCCACCACAAAGGGAATTCTTTCCTTCCTAATGAATAGCGATAAACAACGAGGGTGCTGGCTACCGGCAGATGTTCATTCCATCCTGAGGCAGTTGGGATCTTGGGGACAAGCTCCCCAGAGGGTGACGAGCACTCTGTTGGGCTCCCTCCCCTAGCCACAGGCAGTATGGAAAATCACCTCTGACACCAAGGAAAGGCTCATGAGGCTCTCTGGAAAAGACAGTCTCCATGTGCCAGCCACCCTCCGGGTTTACATGAGCGCCCCATCATTTGTCGCTTCCCTGGGACTATATTGAAATGCACATCCTTTACCTTGGGCAGCCTGTTGGCCCTCTCCCGGGAGCACATCTATACTGATGAGATCAAATCTCTTTAGAGACGGCTCCTGTGTCCGTTCATTGGTCTCACATGTATAAAGCAGGAACCAATTGCAAGAGCTGTCTTAGTGCATGGGACACGACGATGATGAAGCAGACAACGTTTCTTTGCACGAGGAGCTCATAAAGGGAGAGCAAAATTTATCGACATATTATAACACATTAAGGCTGTGCTAATTGAGTTTTATGCAGAAGAAAGTGTAGCAAACTCCTGGCCTCATCAGAGGAAGTGGCATTTGATACAAGGTTCAAAAAAGGAATAAGAATTCACCAGAGGAGGTGGTGGGGACAGAGAGCCTCTGAGAAGGTGTGAGGTTCTGGTGTGCTCTGGAGAAACAAAAGGGATTCCCGTGGCTGGAGCTTGTGGATATATATATATATATATATAATATATATATAATAACATATATATTATATATATATCTATATGGAGACATTGTGCACAGAGGCCCTTTAGGGGAGCAGTAGGGAGCTAGAAGTTTGGAATTTTAGTTCTAGGCCAATTATCTTCAACCTATGAGCCCTCAGAGCCTTTTTTTTGGGGGGGGGGTCATAAAGTTATGTGGAAGAAGTCATATTCTTATGCTCACTGACTTGTGACTATTGGATGTATATATGGTACTATTTCAAAATAGAAATAAATTTTACAATAATTTTTAAAACTCAGATACATTTGAAAGTCGTGGTATCTTTTGGCATTATGCATTTTCCCCAGGGACAGTTACTGCTAGTTCAACTGCTGTCATGGCTTGAGGTGCAAGGAGGCATCAAGGAACATCATCATCAGTGGTAAAGTTGGAGAGCGATGGTCCTGATTGAAGTCCTGGCCTCCTCTGAGGCAATGAGGAGAAACTAAACAGTTTTAAGTAGGAGAAGGACTTGCCACTTTTCTGGTTTGGAAAGGTTGCCTAGGCTGCCCAGGGTGGGTGGGGGGGGCGGCGGAGGATAGGATATACTACAGAAGGGAAGTCCCCACTGGAGACAGTGCCACCAGTTTAGGGACTCTTGGAGTGATGAAACGAGATATCCGGGTGGCCTGAGCCAGACAAAGAGTGGTGAGTATGGAAGAGAGAAGTATTTTAGGAGGCGTTAAAGAGTCCGAATCGTGGGGAAGGGATGGGTAGGAAGAGCATAGAGGGATCTGTAGGGCAGTGAAAACACTGTAGGATCGAATGATGGGTACATGTCATCATTCATTGATCCAAGCTCATAGAATGTGCAACAGCAAAAGTGAGCCCTAATGCAGACTATGGGCTTTGGGTGATTAGTACATATCAGCGCAGGTTCATCGGCTCTAACAAATGTACCACTTGGGGAGGGGAACTCGATAGTGGGGACACTACTATACATGATGGGGGGTAGGGGGGATAGGGTAAACCTTTGCATCTTCCTCCCAGTTGTGCTGTGAACCTAAAATTGCTTTTAAAAATTGAATCTTTTGGCACCTGGATGGCTCAGCAGTTGAGCGTCTGCCTTTGGCTCAGGGCGTGACCCTGGGGTCCCTGAGATTGAGTCCCACGTCGGGCTCCCCGCATAGAGCCTGCTTCTCCCTCGGCCTGTGTCTCTGCCTCTCTCTGTGTGTCTCTCATGAATAAATAAATAACATCTTTTTTTTTAATTGAATCTTTAAAAAATAGGTAGAAAGAAAAAGTCAGAATTGTTAGTAGTGGCCAACTCGCTGTCGGAGGTGCAGGAGATGAAGGAGCCCAGGGTGGCTCCAGGGTTCCAGGTCTGATAGTTACTCGAAGGGCTCCATCCTCAAGGCTGTCTGTGCTCTCTCCTGTAATCCTATGCTTAACCCCATTCTTGAGATGTCCTGGGCTTTGTATTTGCAAATCACTAAACTCTGCATTAAAAAAAAAAAAGAAAAGAAAAGAAAAGAAAAAGGCATGACCAAGTGTTTAGGATGTAAAGAGTCAAAAGGAATGAAGTGAGAAGGTAAAAGGTACTGATGGGATCCTTAAGGGGAGGAGAGCGTGAATGACCCTGGTCCCTATGTACAGCGTAGTAGTCATTGCCAGGCCATGGCCAAGTGGACTGAAAACGTTCGGAGCGTGGAGGTGGCAAGGCCTGCCGGTTAGCTGGCCTGGTCGCTCAGGGGAGTGAAGGCCCCGCTGCAGGGGGCACGGGCGCAGCTCTGCAGCTGAGGCCTGCGTCCGTCCACGTGCACAGGGTTCGCAGCTGGTCACGGACAGGGCTCCCCATCATAGCATCCAACACTCACAGGTCGCTCACGGACTGTCAGCAGCTGTCCTCAATTCCTGCCAGGCGTGGGTTCACTTAGTAAACATCCTACTCGGTGAAGTAGGTCGTATTCTTATTTTATTTATTTGTCAGTTCGTTCATTTTTCATTCATTCATTCCCAGGTGAGAAAACTAAGGCCCACAGAGGTTGAATAATATATCCCAGAAAGCAGGTGTAGTAAGCGAGGGAAGCTAGGAATTAGACCCCGGCAACCTGGAACCAAAGCTTGAGGTCTTGGCTGCTGCTCAGCAGCCCGAGTCTCTGTCTGTCCACCTTGGAGACAGTGCGAGGCTCCGCGCTTCACCCCAGGGCCCCCCTGCCCCGGTGCAGGAGGGAGTCCAGGTGTCACGAGAGGTGGTAAAACCAGTCCCGTTCAGGGCGCTGAGGCCTGAACGGGCAGGGGGCCCCCCAAGGCGCACCTGCTCGGTGAGGTGGGTCTGCGTGCGCCCCTGGACTGGCAGCCACAGCTTGTGGTGGACGGAGGCGGGAGAGGGATCGAGAGGCTGCAACCCTCCATCCAGGTGGAGGGGGATCGGACGCCGGGCTGCAGAGGATGTTGAGATCCTATGAGGACCCTTCACAGCAATCAGGCTTTCTGGGTCTTATGAAATGGATTTTATTTCCATGTCTTAAGTTCTCGTCTGGATGTTATCTCTCAGTTGAATTCCTCTGACTACGTCTTGTCTCCCAATTACACTCTCCTTCCTCCGGCAGCCGTGCGTTGGTTCCCGTGCAGTCGGACAAGCCTTCTTCTGCCTCTTGGCCTTGACCCAGAAAAGGAGCGCTTTTCCGAGTCCCCTGACCTGTGTGAAGTCGGGCCTTCGCCCTTAACCATCCGTCACTGGTCTTGCCTTTTCTTTCTTTTTTAAAATTTCTATTTACCACATCCCCCCCCCCTTTTTTTTTACCTTCAGAAACTCAGTGACTGTGCACCTTGACGGATGACCAGGAGCACTAACCTTTGGCCTCGGCTAACAGGCTCCATCCAAACCCCAGTGCCCTTGGCAAGGCTCCGTCCTGCTTATGACTCCATTTTCCCCAGAGGTCGACCTCACAGAAGCAGCCTTAGGAATGAGTGGAGGGGAAAGGGGGTGGGGGTGCATATTTACTGAGCCCCAACTCTGTATCCAGCAAACACCAGGTGTTCTCCAGGCTCATAGTCACATTAATAGGTGTCTGACTCCATGCTGAGTACTTTACAAAAACTGCAGTGATCTTTCAAAACACAAATCTACGCCTGCCATCTTCCTGAAAAAAAAAAAAAAAAAACTATGGAAGGGGTTCCCACGGCTCTCAGGATGGAAGTCAAAGTCCTGCCGTGGGCTGGGAGGCTCTCTGCGGCCTGGCCCCTGACCGCACCCGAGGCCTGCCTGCTAACCCCCTTCTCCGGCAAGCACTACCTGAACTGGGCCACTCAACCTCAGAACCAGCACCCAACTCAGATACTGTCGCATGTGGGGAGAAGGGGGGTGCCGTGGTTCCAGGACTTCTACCTAAACTGTCTGGGTTCAAACCCCAGCCCTGGGCCTGGCTGCTCTGGTTGGATCAGGTGCCCGTCATTAAGCCAAGCGCTGGCCAAGGGGATGGATCGCCCAAGGCTGCCCCGGAGGTCGGGGAGTGAAATCAACTTTATCGTGAGCACCTGGCTTAGGACCTGGGCATGTGATTCACCGGGGCAGGTCTGGAAATGCTGGCCCAAGAAGGGAAAGCACATACAAGAGTAACAAATGTCCACTTTGCAGTCATGCTGTGTTTTCCAGACCGTGGCCGCTGTGCCCGCTCCGTGATCCTGGCTTTATCTGTGTATCGCTGCACTGCTATGTCATTCTCCACCACTCCCTTTGTGTACTTAGAGCCTTATTTTAAAATAAATGTATTTACATGAGCACCGTAAATGAAAAGCAAATGTTACTTCCCTAAATAGGAGGTAATCTTACTTATTTTTTTTTACCGTGAAAACAAAACAATGTTATTAAATCCTAGCTAGAGACGGTGGCCTGCTAAAAATGCTCTGGGATTGTGGCCTTGTTCTGTCTTTGTTAAAAAGAGAGATTATCAAGTGTTAGAGAGGCGTAAAGACGTACTAACACCAAACTGAGCCTTTCTCCCTGATGTAATCAGAAGGCCTAAGAAAGAATTGAAAAGGAAATTACTTTCTCACTATGTGATTTGATGTGATGGGATGCCGTGTCCATGCAGCACTGAGAAGTCATTTTCCATGCCACTGGCGATCGCCGGGTTTACCCCCAGTGCTATCCGCCCGACACTTCAGGGAACACGGTCTTGGAGTATTTGACCTTGGTCACAATTGTTGAAATGAATGTCCAACCTGAGGACTGGTTGGTTATCAGAGAGGGAGGGAAGCAAAACAGGAGGCACTTTGACAACAGGAAATCACGTCCTTGTCTAATTGGCCCTTTTTGATAAGACGCAAAAGGAATCGGTTCAAGTCGTCTTGTTTCTCGCCTTGCTTCCAGCCAGCTGCGCCTCCTCTGTGTCACACACTGACCTCCCAGGCTGTGCCTCCATCGTGTTCCCAATAAATGACTCCTTCTGCCTCAACAGAAACCTGACCTCCATCCCTGACACCTCTATGTACTCGTCCCCTGCACTGGACAATTTCCCTGGCATATTTGGCCATTTCTACTATTAAAATATTTTCTCAAATCTGTCCCTTTCTGCTCCTCTCCCCTGCAACAACTATAGGTCAAACCAGCATTATCTCCCGTCTGGACTACTGCAAGTGCTCCCTATCAGTCTGCCTCCCCTTTTGCCCTTATTCCTTGATCCACTTCCCACCCACCATCCAGGGTGATTTTTTTTTTTTTTTTTTTTAAGAAAGGAGATTGGAGCACTTGCTGTCTTTCATTAAGACTTCAATGACTTAAAAAAAAAAAAAAAGACTTCAACGACTTAGGGGCACCTGGGCAGCTGGCGGCTCAGGGTTGTGAGATCAAGCCCAGCATCAGATTCTGCATTGGGCATGGAACCTGTTTAAGATTCTCTCTCTCCCTCTTCCCACTTTCCCTCTCTAAAAAGAAAAAATAAAAAAGAAAGAAAGAAAGGAAGGAAGGAAGGAAGAAAGGAAGGAAGGAAGGAAGGAAGACTTCAATGGTTTGTTGAGGTTGGAATAAAAGCAGTAGCTACGCCTCCCTGGCTGTGCCATCTGGACCTGCCTCAGTCACACACCTCACCTCGTTTCCACCCACAAAACACAAAGTCCATCCCTGCACTGGAGCCCCATCATTCCCTCTCCTAGGATCGTGGATCAGTAGGCTCCCAGTCCTTTGTGCCCACACTCTGCCCCAGCTCTTCTCAGACTCATTTCTTCTCATCCTTCTGGAAGGCCTTCCTTCACCCCCCATACAAAGTGTACCCCTCATCCCAGGACACCATTCTTGGCCTGTATAGAACTTCTCACTATTTTAACCACACATAGATGCATGAGTGTTTGCTCAATGTCATTCTCCTCCATCTGACTAAAGATAAATCCCCAACTATTTTAGCCTGGAGCCTGGCATTCATTCATGTTTGTTGAAAAGCAAAAATAAATACTTTCCATAAAGCAAATAATATCCTTAATGTCTAAAATTGGCTAAGAGGGAAATGCATTGCGTTAGGAGAGGGAAATCTGTAGGTTAGGAATTAAGTATATTGGATGGATTTGGTAAGAGGTTTGATAGTGGATAAGGTATAATTATGTAGCTAAATATGTTTAGGGATGATTTGTGTTTTATGTTTGGTTGGTGGAAAATTTTAAAAATCTCTTAAGTTGAGGAATTCAAGAAAACATGAAGAGCTCATTAAGGCTTGGACAAAATAGGCAGGACAACTCAGAGGATGCTAAGTGTTCACCCCCTTGAGACACAGGTGTGAAGTGAGCCATGGACATGGCTGGATTCCAAATAAGCAAAAAAAGACCTCACAAAGACTAAACCGTGTGGCCACCACTCAACTTATTCCTCCTGCTAATTACGCCAGAAATGGAAAATCCCCCTATAAATGGGGTGGTACAACATGGAGTCCATCTAGCTCCACCTCAGAGAGGAATTGGGTGCAACTAGGAGGGGGTTGAGGGGATTATGCCAGCATATGACACTGAGGGGTAATTACTTTAAAAATATCCTGAGCTTTTGCACTTGAGACTGTCTTGAGCAAGTTACATCATTGCACATTTCTCTTGAATGCATGTAGCAGCCAGTGATAAGAAATTAAGGATTTGTGCAGCCATGTTTCTACCCCCCACCCCCATCCTACTCACCATTGCTGCTGCTTAGAAGGGAACCCCATGGGGAGTAGGGGAAGGGAAAGTCAATTATCTCCACCAGCTTTTAAAAGTCAGCTATCAGGGCACCTGGGTAGCTCAGTCAGTTAAGTGTCTCCCTTTGGCTCAGGTCGTGATCTTGGGGTCCTGGGATTGAGCCCTACATCGGGCTCCTTGCTCAGTGGGGAGCCTGCTTCTCCCTCTCCCTCTGATAGTGCTCTCTCTCTCTCTCTCTGTGTTGAAAAAATAAATAAAATCTTTTAAAAAAGTCAGATGTCTTCTTCCCATTATGCTGATAAGGCCAATAGGGCGAGTAGACATGAAATGTCGACAGGATGGGCCTTGATGATGGGTCAGTACATTCACAGTATGAGCGCAGTCAGTGCACAGTCCCCAGAATTTAGAAGTAAGATCACTCTTTGTGAATGAATCTATGAAAACTGTCAATGAGGGTGAGTTTGACCATTAGCACGAAGCCCTAAGTAAACCAGAGGCGTGTTGGAGCCAGACTATACCAACTCTCAAACATCGATTGATGAATTTTCTGGAATTTTGTGAACTGGTTGTCAAGCATAGACATTATTAAAAATTTAATTATGTCAACCTACAATGAAATAACTTTTATTACAAAGATAGCAAATACTCAGAACTCCTACTTCTTAATTATTTTGCATTTTACTACTATCTATGCTCTTGGGGTTATTTACTTCTATTATATCTGTATGGTGGAAATACCTCATTAACAGTGTACTCACTGTTGCGTCCCTTCTTAGGGTTTGGTGACCTCATGTTGGTGGCTTGAAATCAGCCAAAATGGAGTGTTTTTACCATGGAAATCAGGAAGTGTCACAAACTACAACTTGATTTATTATTTTGTTGATTGTCTAGGCTTAAGAAAATGACGGAGAAAATATTAATAATGCAGATAAAACATAAAAGCCTGCCATGTCTATAAATGTCACACTGGGAAAGGCATAGAAACTGAGGAAACATTCTTCCAATATTTGGAAACTATTACCTGGTTCAGCAAAACCGTCACTCACATCACTGGTGAACAAACGGAGTTCCAACATATGCTCTTGTTTCACTTCCATCTTGCTTGTTAGTGTGAAAGAGAATATCAGCCAATATCCATGTCACCGTTCACCAATTGCTTCCTTGGGTTGGCTGTAGGTACAAACGCTAAGGAACAATCAATGAAAGCATTCTGCAAGAATCAATTGGCTGTACGGAATTTATAAGAAATAGTGTCGCATATTATATTATTTGCAAATCGCATGCTACACATCCTTTACATCAGTAGAATTTTAGCAAACGTATGCATATGTGTATAGTACGCACCTACCTTTTTGAGAGCTGATTATTGAGTGTTGACCAGCACATCTCTCATTGTCTCCCAAACCAAAGCAGAGGAATGAGCATAAGAGGTCACTGGGTCCAAATCAATGACATCGATAGTATTGCAGAAAGACATGCCAATGGGAGGAAGCTGAGCTTCACAGATCCCGAGAGGATACTGTGAAGGGGGATTCCACTCTCTAGCCAGTCCTGTCTAAGTGAGGGGACACACGCAGGCTGGCAGCAGCAAGCTTTAGAGAACAAAGGCTTCCTCAGACCTGAGTCTATACCGCACTTTCTTAACCTTGGCATGATTTTGGGTCAGAATATTCTTAGTTGTGAAGGGCTATCCCATGCACTGCATGGTGTTTAGCAGCCTCCCCAGCCTGTACCCACTAGATGCCAGCAGCACCTCCCTGGTTGTGGCAACCAAAAATGTCTGCAGACCTTGGCCCTCGGGGTAAAATTGCCCCCTGGTTGAAAATCACTGGCTTTGATCAAATACCACTTCCATGCCAGTCAACTCAACAAGTAGTTATGGTCACCTGCTATGTGTGAGGCACTGTTCTAGGTTCATGGGATGCAGAAGTGAACAAACCAACAAGGAGGCTTCCTCTTGCAGAGTTTCCAGTCTTCATGCCTTTGAAGATCCACTGGGTTGATTTTCTCTACCCCGCAGTGGGCTCTTGGAGAGCAGAAATTGGGTCTCTGGCTCTCCAGCCTATTTCAGTACAAGGCCTAGCGCCCAGGTCCTCAGTAAATGTTGAGCTGGACTGACCTGAACACTGCAGCTGGGTGAACACACTGCCTGCCTCTACCACCCCATGCCTCTATGCACCACTGAGCCCCAGCCGCCGAGACCCAGTGTAGTCAGCACCCCAATGTCCTCATGCCCTCTTTCTCTTCAATATCTTTAAGGTTGCCCACTGGGTGTGTTGGTTTTCTGTTGGTGCGCAACAACCTACTACAAACACAGCAACTTAAAACAACACCATTGATTACCTGACAATTTCCACAGGTCAGAAACCTAGGCACACCACGCCTGGGTTCTCCGCTCAGATTCTCACAAGTCTAAAATCAAGGTGTCAGCTGACTGAATGCTCATCGGGACTTTGGGGCTCTTCTCCCAAGTTCATTCAAGTTGTTAGCACAGTTCAGTTCCTTGCTGGGTGTGCAGGGGCGCTGGGGAACCGTACTCGGCCCTGGAAGGCCAGTCTTCTGTCCTTGTCACATAAGCCACTCCGTCTTCCAAGCCAGCAGTAGAGAACTTGTCATGCATCAGATCCTCCTCATGCTTTGAATCTGACTCTGATCTCTTTCTCCAGGAAGGGCCTCGTGACTTTTAAGGGCTCACGTGAGTAGGTCAGGCTCACTGGGGATCATCCCCCTTCCTTCATCCAGGTGCCCTGTAATATCACCTAATCATGGAAGCAGCATCCCACCATTTTCACAGGTACCTCTCTCCTCCAGAGAGGGGGTTCCACAAGGGCAGGGGCCTTGAGGATTGTCTTAGAATTCAGCGTAGATGTCACTAATGACATTGTTTCCTCTTTTTTTTTTAAATTTTATTTATTTATTTGAGAGAGAGAGAGAGAGAGCATGAGCAGGGGCAGAGGGAGAGGGAGAAGCAGACTCCCCACTAAGCAGGGAGGCCGATGTGGGTTTGGATCCCAGAATCCTGAGATCATGACCTGAGCTGAAGGCAGACACTTAACTGGGCCACCCAGGTGCCCCGACAATAGTTTCATCTTAATGAGTCATCTTTAAAAGCTGCATGCCACCCTTTACCTAACGGTATTCGATTTGCTTTTGGAACAGCCCTGTGAGGTAGGCACTGTTTTGCGCTCAGAGTTCCCCCGGCCTAAAATCTTCCAGATAATCTTCGTGTTCATTCTTTCACTCCTCTCTGGTCTCCACTCAAATATCACCTCCTCGGAGAAGCCTTCCCTGATGACCCCATCTAAAAACAGTTGGTAGTAGGATAGCAACTAATGAATGCAGAAGGAGTGGTGGGAGGAGAAACTCGCCACTTGGCAACCATCATATTAGTAAGTGATTCAGGCAGGATTCATCAGTGGATGCTAAACCTGAGGAGTAGCAGCTTGATGAGAAGCAGGATAATTACACGGGCTCGGAGTATCTCCCCACAAAATACGTATTAATTATAAAGGAAGGAATGGTGACTTTATGATGGAGAAAGCTGGCAAACACCACCTTAACTAAATGAGTAGAGTTAATATCACCAGTAATGACACAAAGCTACCTTGCATGCCTCTTAGTACGATGCGCTGAGGACGCGTTACTTCTGTGGTTTTCCTGTATTACCAGATTTGCCCAAACTGAGGAATCATGCTACAGAATAACTAGGCTGTATTCCTCAAAAATGCCAAGACCAAGAAAAGCTGAGCAACAGCTATTCCTAATTAACTGAGATTAAAGAGATGTGACAACTAAGTGGAACATGTGATTGATCCTGGGTTGGGTCCTGGACTAGAAAAGAGAAGCTTGTTTTGTGTGTGTTTTTTTGTTTTGTTTTTTGTTTTTTGTTTTTTGTTTTTTAGTATGAAGGATATTATTGGCACAAATGTTAAAATTTTAATAAGGCCTGTAGAATAGATAAACAGCATTGTTAATTTTCTGATTTTGATAATTATACTATGGCTATATATATATATATATATATATATATATATATATATACTTAGAAACTATAAAGTAGCTAAGGGTTAAGGGCATCCTATCTACAACTTACTGTACTGAATGGTTCTGAAAATAAATTTAAAAAATAATGATAAAGCAGGGGCGCCTGGGTGGCTCAGTCAGTTAAGCATCCCGCTCTTGATTTCAGCTCCGCTCATGATCTCACGGTTGTGAGAGGCTCCTGCAGCGTTCATGTGCTCATGTTCTCTCTCTCTCTCTCTCTCTCTCTCTCTCTCATAAATAAATAAGAAGCAAAATGTAGTAAAATGTTAACTGCTAGGGCATCTGGGTGAAAGACTTATGGGAGCCCCTTGTACTCTTCTTGCAATTTTCTTGTATATTTGAAATTGCTTCAAAATAAAATTTACCAAAAGAGAGGGAAATAGAAGAATAGCTCACTGCCCCATTCTTCATGCCTTACTCTGCGTTGCTTCTCTGCACGGCTCTTACGACCACTGGCTGGAGCATGTACTTCGGTGCACTTCGACAACACCGTACGAGGCGGGTACTGTTATCATGCTTTGCCTTTGTGACCCCCTCGGCCCGGACTGCCCTCTTCCCCGGGCCTCCACAGGTCACTCCGTCACCTCCTTCTGGCCTCTGCTCAGGTGTCACTGGTGAGAGCAGCGATGCTAACATTTCTTCCTTCACTAGACTGCAAACCCCAGGAGAGCAGGAGCTTTGTTACTGATCCTCATCTCCTTCCACGGTAGTTGGCACATGGTAGGTATTCAATAAATATGCATTGAAAGGAACAGCTCCATTTTAAAGAAGGGACTTAGGACAGATCATAGGTGTTGAATCCAGGCTTTGAATTCAGGCAAGGTGATTCTAGAATTACCGTTAGCTGCTCTGGTTCCAGGAAGCCCCCGAGCCTCCCTTACTCCCTTGCTCTTGAGTGGGGCCTAGACCTTGTAATTCACTTTTAATGAACAAAATATGGCCCAAGTGACAGGATGCCACCTCCATGATTAGGTGCGTTGCAAAAAGTCTGCGACTTCCATCTTGCTGGCACTTTTTCTTGCTTTCTTGCTTGTTTGCTGCCATGTTGTGAGCTGATCTATAGAGCCGCCCATTTGGTGAGAAACCAAAGAAGGGCCTCTCACCAACAGCCAGTCTTGTCAACAGACGCATGAGTATTCACTTTGGATGGGGATTTTCCCCAGTCGGGTCTTCTGATGGCAAGGTAGCTCCAGCAGGTGCTCAGGCTGCATCCTGAGATCCTGAAGCAGGGGACCAAGTGAGCCATACTCAAGTTCCTGACCCACAGAAACGATGAGTCATTAAATACTGTTTTTAAGCCCCTACCTTTTGGAGTCATTTCTTAACCTGCACTAGAAAACTCACACTACTCTCCAGAGCTATGTTCCACTATTCCAGGGGCATTTTGCGTGATATTTACCTATATTTTCCACCCTCCCAGCACCTGCCATATAAGGTCTTTGTGCACATGGACTGTGGCTAGTTTTATCATTTTATCTCCGTGTCATAGCACATTGCCTGTTTCATACCTGGCACTCAATAAATGATTGTCAAAAATTATTGAGAAATCCCGCATTAGAAATAAATTATAGTTAGGTTTATACATCAACCTATGCATTTCATCAGATTGAAGGACCCCCCAGTAATGGTCTTGAATTTTCAAAGCTCAAAAGCACAGCCTCAACTGTGGGCATTCACCAGGTCTCTCTCCCTTCCTCCACAAAAGGCCCCATCTGGGTGGCCAGCTGGTCCCCTAGCTGGTGTCTCTCTCACCTTCTTTAGGACCATAATTCTCAAAACTGGTGTTTGTAATACTAAACCATATAAGAGGACAAAGTGACCTGCCCATCCACCTATTCTGATTAAAACACTTTTAAACTCCTCAAGAAAAACCATTTCTCCTCCTTTCTTTACACCAAACAAAGATTTAGCCATAAAATTTCAGTTTAGAGTAATCACATCCTGAATCAATGGCTTCTGTTCCGAGTTAAGGGAAAAAAAAAAAAAAAAAAGAGCCCTCTAACATGTTCATTTTAATTTTAAAAATGCTATTTTAAATGGTAGGGAGCCTTTTAATTCTCCACTCTGGGTTATAAAAAAATAATAGATAGGCAGAAATGTGTTATTAAAGCTATTTTTCTTGGCGTTCTGGTAATTTAATAAACTGCTGAAGCTAAGCCTTGAGACTTTATGATGCAGCAAGAAGACGACTTGTCTGTTGATTAATAGTTTCTGATCATCCCCCACCAAACCCCCCTGCCTCCTGGGGTGATTCCTGAAGGACAACGGGTGTTTTCTGAGGAGTGGAGATGTGGAGAAACGTTGTGCAAAAATGTCTAGTTCAAAGAAGTTTAATCTCCAGGAGCACCCACATACCCCCCTCTAGGACTAGGGTGCTAGGGAGCTGGCTGAGGTGAGTCCCACAAGGTAAGTCTTCGGGTGGTCACTCCCATCTATGACAATGTCAGAGCATTTCATCGATGTCAAGGTCGCTGGGGAACATCTGAGTCTGCTTGAGTGGCCATGACAAAATACCCCAGACTGGGTGGCTTAAATAACAGATCTTTATTTTTCACAGTTCTCGGGGCTGGGAAGCCCAAGGTCAAGGTCACAGAAAGGTGGGTTTTATTCTGAGGCCTCTTCCTTCGGGTGGTAGGCGGCGGCCATCTCGATGTGGGCTCACACGACCTCTTCTTCGTGTGCACGTGGAGAAAAAAAGCAAGCTCTCTGGTGTCTCTTCAAACACGTGTACTAATCTCATCATGGGGGAGCCTCACCCTCCTGACCTCATCTGACCTTAACTACCTCCCAAAGGCTTCATTTCCAAACAGCACGTTGGGGTTGGGGCTTCAACACATGAATTTGTGGGGGACGCAAACGTTCAGTCCATAACAGGAGGTGTTGAGTTATTAAGACTTCATTACTTGGCTTCGAACCCACTCCTAAAGATCCTGAAGCCCCCCTCTGCAGATCACTTTTCCGTTTTGTCTGCTGGCCCTCAGGTTCTGTGGAGAAGGGTATTCGAGGGAGCCCCAAGGCTGGAAGAGGCAGAAAGGCCCTGTTCATTCTGGTCTGGATCCTGTTCTGGTCCGTGTCACCTAGCAATGCCCATGTCCAATACCTAGGGTGCTGTTGTCCTCACGCTGGTAGAACCAGCCTCACTGTGCCTTCCTGGACCCCAACACTGGTGGGCTGACGCCTCCTCCTGAGAGGTCTGTGTTTCTACACCAAGGACCCCTTCCTCTGAACCCAGACACCATACCAGCCAAACAGTCCCTGTTTGGACCCAAATGCCCAAGCCTCAACTCCTCAGGGCTCCTTCTCTGGGCTCCCAACTTTTAATAATTCCACCCTCTTCTCTTGGGATAGTATCTGCTTCCTGCAGTTGCTACTTCTGTGCTACCCTTCAATCCTTTTCTTCTTCTCTTTTTTAGTTTTTTAATAGAGAGCTGATAATTACTTATATTAAATCCTATTAAAATAACTGAAGTGGCTCTGTCTCCTGTCTGGGCTGGGCCCTGACTGATAGTGGGGACTTGGCCTCATTCATTCGGTAAAAAGATGCAATCCTCTAAAATGTAGAATGACTACTTTTGCGTTGTCTAGGCCTGCTTCTTTCCTTGTAAAGTGGAGCAACTGGTGAATACACTTCATGTATTCAGTCATGAGACCGACCTCACTAAGTCAATTTTCTCCTT
Organism: Canis lupus baileyi; assembly: GCF_048164855.1. Taxonomy (NCBI): domain Eukaryota; kingdom Metazoa; phylum Chordata; class Mammalia; order Carnivora; family Canidae; genus Canis; species Canis lupus. The sequence continues at coordinate 8,927,305 of NC_132850.1, forward strand.
CTCCTTTTGGGAACCGCGAGGTTGTATGATTATGACAAGGAAAACCTTCCTTGTTGGAAAGTTTTCTTTAATTATAGTCAACTAGCTCTGTTATGGCAGATAATACGATTGTCCAGGTATGTAACTCAGCCCCTCCCCAATGCCCAATGTACTGGGGAGGGAGTCATTAAAGTGACTAAGTCAATAAAGTCACTAAATGATGAATGAATGAATGAACAGGAAGATGGATGATGGATTGATGGATGGATGGATGGATGAATAGATGGGTGGGTGAATGGGTGGAAAGATGACATAACCTGATCTCAAAAACATTTAATAGCAGGGAAAAAAGCCTTTTTGAAGAAATGGTGTTACTTCATTTTTGAGTGTGTGAATTAGGATTAGATTTGGCTACGTGGGGGGAAAAAAAAACTTAACAGTGGCTTTTCAAAGGTGTTTGCTTTCCTCTCACATAAGCAAAGTCTTCGGACAGACACTCCAGGGCTGGCCTGGCACCCCCACTGTTACAGGCTCCCTCCTTCCGTCTTCTTGCTCTTCCTACCAGTTTCATACTGTAGCTTTGACCTCCAGAAATCACGCAAGCACTTTGCCTGCATCTCATTCCGGTAGAACTCAGTCACATATTCCAGGTGGCCAAGTGCCGACCTGAAAAATGAGCTTCTATTACTAAGGAAGAAGGGGGAGACGTGTGCTTGGTGCCGAATGGAAATCCCATCATACAGAGGAATGAATAACACAAAGCTGAGGGTGCCTTCCCCAAGGAGGGAGCCTTGGAGGACCTCAAGTCCTGGAGGAGGAGTTTCAGGGCTGAGACTTCATCTTGGGACCTATCTCCACATTTCTAGATAACTATGGGAATCCCATTCTCTGAAATCATCCATTTTGGATACCACATACCGACTTTCTCTTGCAGCAACTGAGGAGCTTAGCTTTAGCTGCACCTCTCTCTTCACCTCCATCCTTCCACGGCAGTTATAACACAAGTTTTGGTAAGGTCTATATTTGGGCTTTTTATTGTTTATGACCGTGTAAATATTGTCTGCTGCCAAGTTAACAGTTGTTGCATTTTTCACTTGAATTTACAGCTAAAGTCTTCCCACCCCCACCAACCACTATAAAACAACTCTCAGTACAAGTTTCTATGCAGTCAACTCCGTTGGGATAATCTGTTTTCTTTTCCTCCAGCCGCCTGGGCCCCCATGGATATACCTGCTGTCTTAGGTCTCCAGCTTCCTGCTGCTGCCTGGCCCGGCAGTGGTGGTGGTGGTTTCCCCGGTTCTGAGCTGAGCCCTTCCTCTCTCACTACCTGGGATGCCTCCTTAGCCTCCCTCCTGCTCACGTTCTGTTGAATATCTGCTTCCAGATTCCGGATCCTCTTTCTTGGCCTATCTGCTTGTCTTAGCCGAGCACACCCTCCCTTAATTTGTTGACAAGCATGCAAGGAGGCAACATTTTTTTGAGACTTTGCATGTCTAAAAACACCTCCATTCTATACCCGTACAGATAAAAATTGAGTTTTAAAATTCCAGGTCAAAAATCATTTCCGATCAAAGTGATGACAGCTTTGTCCTGGGATCCTTTAGGTTCACCGGGTTACTGTTGAGAAATCTGATGCCTTCCTGATTCTTGCACATTTGTATGTGAGTGAGGTTCTCTGCAGTTATTGGCATCCTGCCTTGATCCCTAATATTCTGAAATTTTACAGGGAAATGTCTTGGGAGAGATTCTTTTTTTAATTCATTTTTTTTTCAGCACTGGTCTGGGACCATTATATTTGGGAAATTTCCCTGTCTTTTTGTTTGTTTATGTGTGTGTGTGTGTGTGTGTGTGTGTGTGTTTAGTACTACCCTCCCCTTATTGTTGCTATTGTGCCTAGAACTCTTATTAGGTGGATTGCTGGTGTCCTGGACTGATCCTCTCATTTTCCCATGTTTTATCTCCTATAATCCATCCCGTGTCTTTTTTTAGTTCTCTTTTCCATGAGATCTCTCTGATGTTAGCTTCCAACTCTCTTCACTGAAAAACATCAACTATCACTGTTTTAATTTCAAAAGCACTTTCTTGTTCGGATTTTTAAAAATAAGTGTATGGCATATTGTCTTATTTTTTTAAATGTACTATCTTATCTCCCTGAGAGTATTATGGTCTGTCTTTTTTTTTTTTTTTTTTGGTTCCTTTTTTACCTTTGTTTTGATCCATTTCTTTCTTATTGAAGTTTGTCCATTCCTGTTAAGACTCAGGTCTTTGAAAGTTGATTGGCAGCTCTTTGTAATGGGCATAATCATAGGGTGATTTTCACTGGTACCCTCAAATGCCTTTGGGGCAGTTCAGTTTTTCCAGAGGACCCTCCAGACTCCTACCTCTTGGTTAAAACTTAGCGGCGCCACTGGATATATACGTGTATTTCACTTAATCCCCATTTTCAACCTGGACTCTCAGCTCCACGATCCTTATGCATGTTCTCCAAGTGTTCCCCAGCCTTCTGTCTTCTATAGAACTGCCCGTGGCCCCTCACTGTGTGGGTCCAGGATAGAAGCTACCTCTTACCTCATGGCCTCCCTTTGAACCATCTCCTTCCATGGCGTCCAGCACGGGCACCTCCTGAGACCTTTAGGATTTGGCAGGAGGAAATTGTTTGCTCCTTGTTGATCGTTCTCCTTCAGTGGGCTCGTCAACACAATCCTCCCCTGCTCCACTGAGGCGCTTACTCTTCCTCCATCCCGTTTCTGCCTTCTTATATAGTGGATGGGGGTGGGAGGGTTGCTGGCTTCTCCTAGTTTCACTGAGAAAGGAGTTTGCATAGGTTTTCTTGCTCTCCTTGCTATTTGAGGGCCAATTTTAAGAGGGACAGAAACGTCTTCACTCCACCATTGTAGAACCACAAGTCTGCATTAAGTAGAGATTAAACTTATATTAAGCCCACATGATCTTTTAATCCTCTCAACTCTTAACATTACCATTAATAAAGCCTAAGTTGAAAGAGGTTAAGTTCTCGACCCAAGGTCAGTGTTGGAAAGTGGCTTAGAACCCAGGTCTGGCCAAAGAAAAAAAAAAAATCAATGTTTTTTTCTCTTACTCTCTCCTGCCTCCGAAAAGCCTGAGATCAAGAGAAAGTAGTAAGGTATGGTCCAGCCTGGGGTTCATACCTGGAGATACAATGTGAGGAAGCCCCTCAGGAAAGAAAAGTGCTCCTGAATTTGTCAGAATCCTAGGGGACTAATGTTTCTTAGAGTCCATGGAGAATCTAGATTGTTAGTCAAATAAAAAAAAAAAAAAGATATACTAGAAACAGGGTCCGGCCTTAGGGGCAGGGGCTGAAGAACTTGGGGAGCATCCCAGACTTAGACCGTGGAGAAAGGAAGAGGGCCTGAGTCTTAAGAGAACTTAGAAGAGAAATTAATTTCCAGGTTCCCAGGAGAGGCCAGTGAGGCCAATGGCCTCATGATGTGAGGGCAGGAGAAAGGCTCTCGTGGGCACGGAGCCACAGCCTGCCCTGGGACATCAGGGATTTCCAGCCCTCAGCCTGTCACTGCTACCAGGATTGGACTCAGCCAGGGTAGGCGGTGAGCCGTCACATAACTAATCGGATCGGCAATAGAGCAACTTAGAACTGATAGTGTCGGTCTATCTTTTCTGTGCATAGCTCATTTTTTTTTCCCCAAGAGTAGGTCCTTACAGTATCCTGTTTAATTTGAACTTGTTGGAGTCTGCTGAAGGATGGCATGCGGGTGTCACCTCCCGGACCACCCTGGTCAGTGATGGCTGGCGGGACCACCATGGGGAGAGCCACTCTGGCTTTGTCCCAGCTCCGGGCAGCTGCAGGGGTACAGGGGAGTTCAGTACATGCGCGGTCCCCACCGAGGTGACTCCTGTCCCCAGATTTGTGTCCTCCACGCATGTGGTCAGGAGGCTCCCAACGCCCTTAGTCAAGTCGCTGGTAAAAGCTAATCGAGATGGATGAGTGAGCAGTGCCCGCTCGTGTGGCTTGGAGGCCGGCCCGGAGCTGGGCGCCGGCGCACCGTCCCTGCCCGGCGTCTACCACAGGCACGCTTGCTTCCGAAATGGATTTCCAGGTCACATTTCCCCATCTCGCGTGCAAGAGAGGCTTTTCCTGTAAAACAACCGCCTGAGGAGGGTGCTCTGCTCAGTCCGCTCCTAAGATGCATGAACCCGGAGGTTGAGAATCGAGTGGGAGAGAGAGCAGCTCTCACAGGAGAGAGCAGCTCAGCCCTGGCGGTTATGGCCTCCCCCCACCCCTGCCCCGGGGGCTCATATTTAGACAGCAGCGCCGCCACGAGGGCTCCAGCCCGTGGTCTCCTGTCACGTCCTGGGTCAACGCTGTATGTCGTGCGTGGGGAAATGAGCAGTGAAGATGACACAAAGTGTGACAAAAATACACAGGCACATTCCGTTTCAAGCAGCTCACACTTTTATCATAAAATACAAACTTTCTAAAATTAAGCGTCTTACTTCTATTTTACCAACAACAGAAACAAAAATCACTCATGTCAGCTAAATACAGGTGCATATGTGGTCAAGTGGGGGGCGGGGGTACGGGTGCGAGGGAGGCGTGTGTGTGGGGTGCGGGGTGTGTGACACAGGTGGTCAAGAGATGAGCCTGGTCTTGCCGTTTTCTGTCTGTGACCTGGTCGGAACTTTGGTTTTCCAAACCCCCGGCCACGCGATTACAGAACCCGGAGTTCCAGAGCCCTCAGCCCCGATCTGAGGGCTAAGGTAAGAGGAGGGAGGAGAGAAGATCGTCTAAAAGTTTATGCCATTCCCACCAGAGGAAAAATAGGGGCTGTTCACCAGGGGCCCGCCAGCCGTCGAGCCGAACCTGGAAGAGAGAGAAGACGGACCTCATGACGGGACTCCTGGGGTTGGCGGAGATATTGGGAGAAGAAGTGCGTTGTCTTATGGCTGTCGGGGACCGGGAAGGCTGTGACAGGCTTGGAGGCTAAATGCTCAGCATCATTAAAAAAAAAAAAAAAAAAAAAGCTTTGGCTCTGGGAAAATAAAATACTGTAAGGATACAACTGGAGGACAGTTAAGAGCTTCCAAGGCCACTTCCTTAGATCCGAGAGGGCCTAGCGGGCTGCAGGGACTGCCTCCTTGGGCCCAGCGCTGTCCCCATCTCCAGGACCGCACAACAGGGGGCCTGTCTGCACCTGAGCACCTCGCCAGCCCTTCGACCTGCCCGGGAAGACACGTGTGTCCCCCAGGGGGTCCCCAGCATCACGGGACTCAGGGTCGGGTCCCAGGGTGAGCCCCAGAGTCTGCACGGTCCCGGGGCTGCCTGTCCCCTTATGGGTGCTAAGCTGAACCCGTTTCCCTATTTTAGCACCTGAGCCCAAGCACCCTGACCCCTGCCAGGCCCCCCAGGGAAGGCATTTGAGAGGCGCACCTTCCCGCGGGGAAAGATGACACCTGCCCACCCCCACTCTGCCTGGGCTCCAGGGCTGCTCACGCCTCATGGGGGCCCCAACGGCAGCTCCCCCGTGACTCGGCCTGACCTTGCCCCATGGGACCAGCTACTCGCACGGCCCTACAGCAATTTCGTCCTGTCCCGTCCACAGGGGAGCCGGGCTCCGTACACACCGCAGCAGGGCACCCGGCCACACGGAGTCTGACCCCGGGGTTCTCGGGCCTTCCTGCGGCTGGTGCTCAGAGCAGGAGACAATCGCGAATTAATGAAAGAAAAAAGAAAAAAAAGGGGGGGGGGGAGAGAGGGTGAGGGAGGGAAGAAGCGATGGGAACAAACCGGCGCCCTGAGGGGCTGGGGCAAGCTGGGCTTCGGGTTAGTTTGATTCGCTTTTCATTAAGTAAATCCCAAGAGAGCGGGGACGATATCCGCCTGGTGTGCAGCCCAGGACCTGGCACGAGGAGGGGCCTCTGCTGGCGCCCCCCTCCTCACCCCCAGCCCTTCCTCCCTCTGCCCCAAACTCACACTCAAAGGAACTGATGGAGACTCAGGTCGGGCCAGGACGCCCCGGATTCTGTGCTGGTTTATGAAACAAAAACTGGAACCCGCACCTCAGCCTAATAACCATCGGTAATGAATCACTGGGGACACGCCTGACCGCTGATGCCACGTCCCCGCGCAGCCAGGCCACCCGGCGGGGGGGTGGGGGATGCTCTGGGGGGCTCACCTGCCCGGGGCCTGGTCTGCACACGACACTCGCCAGAGTGTCAGAGGGAGCCGGGGGTCCTGGGGGCGAGGGGCATCAGGGAAGGCTTCCTGGAGGAAGAGCACCAGCGCCCTGGCCTGGGGCATGGTTGCCGGCAGCAGCCTCCCCGCTGGCACTGCCTGTGCCACTAGGACCTGTGCTCCTTTCACCCTCGAGCTTGTTATGTGTGGGAGGTAAGGGCATGGTAATGGATGGGGCAGGGAGGGGGGAAGGTGAGTGGGAAGGGAGGGGGTGAGGGGGCGGGGGAGAGGCAAGGGAGGGAAGAGGACAGGAGGAGCGGGGGGGGGGGGGGGGGGGGGGGGGGGAGCAGAGGAGGAGGGGGAGGGGTGGGAGAGGAGGAGCTGGAGGGAGTGGGGGAGGAGGGAATAGGGGGGCAAAGGGGGTATGGAAGCGGGGGTAGGGGGTGTTGGACCATGACAAAGAGCCAAGAGCTCACAGAGAGAGGCCAGGAGGGGTAGGGGGGCCGCCTCATCCCCGGAGCCCTGCTCCTCCCACCGGCCTCTCCCCTGCCCCTGCCCGTCCCCCCGCCACACCATCCCCGACGCCCTCATCCCCCGTCCCCCCAATGGCCTCTAGTGGTTCCCCCAGCCCTGCTCCCCCCACATCCTCCAGGAAATGCCTCCTCCTCTGCCCCCCATGCCCCGCCCCCCTACAGCAGCCCAGCGGGGTAGGCCTGCGCCCCTGCCTGAGCCCCGCTCCTGGTGCAGACTCGGTGCAGGCCACCTCACCCCCACCCGGGGAAGTTTCACCAGCTCCCCAGGGCCTGACCCGACGCCTGGCCGTGCCCCCCAGGCCCTGCTGCCCCTGCTCCCGCGGCCACTCCCCCTCCTCCCCCCCCCTCCAGGGCTCCGGCTGCAGGCCCACCTCCCACCTCGGGGCCACTACCCCGACGCACAGCTCCCCTATGTACCTGTCGCTTCATTCAGACCCAGCTCCGGAGGTGGCCCTCCCTCATTCTCCGTCCTCCCCCGGCCCCTGCCTTCCTTTCCTGCTGCCTTATTGCTCCCCGTGAAGGAGACCAAGAAGGCCTTTTGCCTCGCTCCTTCCTTCCCTCCAGGAAGCGCTGCCCACGACCAGTCATGCTCTTGGGGGAGCATGCGGCCTGCGCCGCGCCCCTTCCCTGGCGTCCCCAGCCCCTTCGGCCACCGCCCACCCTGCCGACTATGCCTCCCCCATGGCACCATCCTCCAGCGCCCAGCATCTCTGCCCGCAGCCAGGGCCCGGGTGGGGGCCCTCCTCCCCTCCTTCCCCGCGGTGGTGCTTTTTTTTTTTTTTTAAATTTTTATTTATTAAATTTTTATTTATTTATGATAGTCACACAGAGAGAGAGGATGGGGGAGAGAGAGAGAGAGAGAGAGGCAGAGACATAGGCAGAGGGAGAAGCAGGCTCCATGCACCGGGAGCCCGACATGAGATTCGATCCCAGGTTTCCAGGATCGCGCCCTGGGCCAAAGGCAGGCGCTAAACCGCTGCGCCACCCAGGGTGCACCAGGCTGCAGGCCCCGGGCCTCCCAGTCAGAGCGTTTAACACCCAAACCCAACCTCCCTTTCTAATCCTATTTTCCACCTTTTTAGGGGTAAATCAAATACTTCAAGCACACACCTCTGCTGCCCCAGCCTCATGCTTGTGTCCGTCCGTGTGAGGGCTGCACCCCCCTCCCCTCCTCCCACGGCTGCTCCCTGGGGCCTCGCAGGCCCACCCCCCCCCCCAAACAGCGGGTCATGCCACCGCCCCGGGCCCCGGGGTGCTCCCCACATCTCAGCCACTCAGTCTCTGAAGGGAGGAACCTCGTCCTAGTCCGCTGTGGGTTCCCTGCAGGCTACATCCCCATCAACCACAGGACCCGACACAGAGCTTGGGGGGCAGGGGGTGCAGATGACATGCACCCTCGTCTGCGGTAGGAGAAGCAGAAAAGATGGGGAGGGAGGAAGGAGGGAGGAAAAAGAGAAAAGGAGAAAGAAAATGGGCTGTGGATTTGGGGCTCAGGTGAGGCCACCGACCCCACCCCAGGAACATTTCCCAGACACTTCAGCAATGAAGCCATCTGAGGGCCCCGATGGGTAAGAAACCCATTCACCTGTGTTTCCCTCAGCTCTTCCCAAGCATCCTGACCACAGAAACCTCTCGCTAACGTATCGTCCTTTTACAAGACGCAGGACTGAGAGGGTGAGGGTCTGGGGGTGCCTGGGGGGCACCACAGCGGGGGTCTGTGCGGGGACGTGGAAGGCTGGGGACCAACGGCCCTAATCCCGGCAGCGGAGTTTCCCAAGATTAGACACGCCTCCCCAGGGTGTGTGGGGACTGGGGTCCCCAGGGGGACCCCAGGTCCCGCCCTCCTCCCGGCCTCAAATATGAGCTGAAGGTTTGCAGGTGCGAGTGGGCGACCGCCGGCCTTTCATTTAGGACAACAGCCGTCGTGGAAAGTGTGTGTCGAGGTTTGCATCACCCGCGAAGCCCTGCCCCCGCTGCTGGGCCTGCTACACCCTCCGCAGGATGTGGGGGCGACTGGCCTGCGAGGGAGCTCAGGGTCCCCCGCGACGCAGGGAGCCCAGCAAACGGGCCTCGGGGCCTCAGCAGATGGGTCCTGCTCCACTGCCGGCCCCGCTGCAGGCCGAGTGCCCACGTCCACGGCCGCGTGGCTAGGATCCCGTGGGCCCGTGGCCCTGAGCAGCCTGGCCTGTGCACCAGCTCCCTCCGGCACCCATGGCTGGGGACAGGCCAGGGCCCCTCCCTCCCCAGGACCCTGCAACGCGAGAACCAGCTCCCCTCCCGGCCCTGTAGCTTCCCGCGAGCGAGGTGCACCCGAGGAGGGGGCTGAGGACTCACCCGTACGCCTGGGGGACCACGTACTGTGGCCCGTCTCCCGCCATCGGGGAAGGGTCGCGGGGATGGCTGCACAGCTTTGGAGGTGTCCTCTGAGGGTGCGGGTAGCCGGGCTGGACGAAGGGGATGTAGCTCAGCAGGGGGGCGTAGGAAGAGCGGAACACCTGCTGTCCCACCTGCTGTGGGCTGTACGGCGTCACCTGCAGGTCACAGACGAGAGGGGCCGCGTCCACCAGAGCCCGCTGCTTCCGAACCTCCGGGGCCTCGCTCAGACCCCCCAGCCTTAACCCCGGAGCGGCGGGCGTGCGGGAGGCCCTGCGAGGACTGTGGCGAAGCCCGAGCCTCCCCCTGCGCCTGGCTGCCAAGGTGCCCAGGTCACCCGGGCCTCAGTTTCCCCGTTGGCAGGAGGGCGAACGCTCCCTCCGCGGCACGGACACCGAGTCGGCCGACAGCAGCCTGATGAACAGCAAATGGACTTTATTTCCGTTCTCTGCGCTGCCCTCCCCACCCCATCCCCTGCCAATAGCTGCCCCTGAGAGCCCTCATTCATTTTTACCTAAAAAAAAAAAAAAAAAAAAAAAAGGTCTGTTGAGATTTCTACAGCCCCGGCTTCGACCCAGCCCCCCGGTACTTGGGCCACCACCCACCAGCGGAGACTTGCGGCCACTTGAGCTGCGGCTGCCGCAAAGGGCGAGGAGCTGAAGGTGCACGCTCACGGTAACCGGTGTGGGTTGAGGTGGCCGCCTGGGGCCAGCGGCAGCGTCGTACAGCGGGATCCAGGCTCCATAGAGCTCAGCCCCCGCCCCCCGCCCCCCGGATCCGACCTCCACCAAGAGCCGGGGCCCCGGCGGTCTCATCGAGCGTCGTCTTCTCGGCCCTGGGACGGGGCTGGGCCAAATAAGCTGCTCCATAAACATGCGTTAAATGAAGGAGCACGAGAAAAAAGGAGGGGAGAGGGCAAAGAAGAGGCCACTCAGGGTCCGCTTGAATCCCTGCAATGATGGGGAGCTCGTTACGTTGCAGGCACTGTATTCTACAAACGTCAGAAGACCCTCTCCTGTACGGGGTGACATCCGTCCTCCCGCACGCTGAAGGGAGCTGCAGTCAAAGCGAGGGAAACTTCTGGACGTCGTCTTTAAAAGCAAGAGTCCGGTGTCCAAGCCGCCCGGGGACCCAGCACAGTGACAGCCCTCTCTCACCCTGCGGATCCTTCTCTAATTTAAAAAAAAAAAAAAAAAAAAAAGATCGCAAAGGCTGGGGCTTCTGGAGGGCTCAGGCCGTGCCAGGCCCGTGCGGCTTCTCTCCTTCCAGCCCCGGAGCTTGGGCGGCGGGAGCACGAGCCAGAGACGGAGGAGGCGGCTCAGGAGCTCGGACCTTGCAGGTAAGCGCTCCACGGGCTCCATGGGCTCCACGGGCGTGACTTGCAGTCGGACCCCTAAGGCCCACGCGGGCCCGGGGCCCGTGCGATTGCTCCCGCTGAGCCCCCTCCTACCCCAGGCTGCAGGTAGGACTCGCGGATGCTGGACGTGGGCCCCCAAACGCCCAAGATGACGCGCGGACCATGACAAAGAGCCAAGAGCTCACAGAGAGAGGCCAGGACGGGCCCCCCCCGGGGACGGGTGCCTTGGCGGACGGGCAGGGAGGCCCCCCCGGGTCTCCTGGGAGGTGGGATGGTCCGAGGACCGCGCAGGGGGATGCCCGGGGGCTCCCGCGGGCATCCTGGGGGACGTGTCCCCAACCGCACACAGCGGGTGAACCCCGTGATGCAGCATGCACGGCTCTGGAATCGTCTCCAGGATGCGCTTCGCCGGCAACGGCAGTGACAGAGCCACATGCCCGGAAAGCTACATTCGTGTAAAGTGTGTGTAGATAGATTCGGCCGGAAGGACCCTGCGGGAACCGGCGACAGGGCCGCCTCTCCAGGGTGGTTTGTCTCTGTTTGGAACCAAGGGCCTCCAGCGCTTTCTCAGACAGACGCGGGCACTTGCATGGGGCCGTCGGGCCCCCCTCTCCCCGAGCCGGGGTCACTCTCTGTGGGCCGGGTAGGGGTGACTGCTGAGGCTCCCAGGGCCAGGCTGGGCCTCAGCTCCGCACTCCCCGAGGACGCAGAGCCCTCACTGCGACACGAGCAGCCCCGGGCCTCCGGGCTCTTCTCTGCTTTCTGGAACATTCCAACACAGCTCAGGTCAGAGGTGCGGTTTGCTCCCTGCCGGGCAGGAGGAGGCCCCCAGACGGTGAGTCTGAGTGTGGGGGTCTGTCCACCCGCGGTGGAGCCACGCTGGCTGGGGCCCTGCAGCCGGACCCGAGGCCGAGGCCGCCCCCCATCCTGCAGTTTCCGTGCTGGAGTCCACTCCTGGACGTGGGGGGGGTGGGGCACTCGGCCGAGCAGCCCACAGACAAGACGCGCGTGCGATCAAGTCTCAGTTGCAGATGAACCAGCCAGTAATTTGATTTTTACTGCGCTTCCGGCCCGGGCGCTGCTTGGGGCCCACATGCACCGGGACTGCCTCCACGGCCTGCCTGTGACTTCGGTGTGACCAGACGGCTTGTATTTGAAAAACACACTGACGGGAAAGGGGGTGACTCTGCAGCTGGCCGCAGCTGGGCCACACCGTGCGGCTTTCCTGGGCCACGGAAGGCGGGTGCGGGTTGCCAGGCGCTAGCACCAAGCCCAGGCCCCAGCAGCAGGGGCTCTGCTCCCCCCCCCCCCCACTCCTGTCTACATGGCAGGAGCAACAGCTGCCATGGGTCCAGCAAGCTCCCCAAGGGGGAGCACATGACACAGCCTCGAACCCAATCCCAGCCCAGCGCAACCAGCCCAGGGAGCTGTGGCTGAAAACCTCTCATTTATTGTTGGAAGTCCCTGAGATGCCGAGGCCGCCGGTGGCCACCGCACAAGCTGGCTCCTACGGTGACTCGGTGACCCTGACAAGGCCTCTGTCTCCCTGGGCCCCGTGCTGTGAGTGCCGAGCCGCCCCCTGGGGGGCTGGGACGTTCGCATGGGTGGAGCCCCGATACGGGTGGGTCGATGGGGGGCCCAGGGCAGGCGACGAGCACAGAGAGTGGCCCGCAGGCCCGTCGCAGGACACAGTGTCCTCCGGGCGCAAGGCCGTGTGGAGCCGGGCAGGGCTGGGGACGCGGCCTACTCACCTGCCGGGAGGAGCAGCCCAGCGGGGGCTGCGGGGGCTGCTGACAGGGCATCCTGGCTGCGCGCGGCGGGTACAGGCCCTGCGGAGAGAGGCGCGCTCAGCACGGCCGGCCCCACGCCGCTCCAGGGCCCGCGGCCAGGCAGGGGGGCGGCCGCACTCTGGGCAAGCACGGCCCGGGCCCCGAGGCCCACGGAGCAGCTCCCCCAGCCGCCAGGCGGAGCCTTCTCGGTGGCCCCCCCACCTCGAGAGTCCCAGCTCTGCCCTCCGGGCGGCCCGTCGCCTCGGGAAGGCCCCCTCGCATCTCTGCGCTTCTCTCCCCACGGCTACAGATTTACCTGCGTCCCCACCGTGAGGCCCGTGAAGGGGCGAGTTCTCTCGGCCGCTGCCTAGACCTAAGGGCCTTGCCCCAAACTCCATCCTGCCCCGCGACGTGGGCATCAATGCACGTCTGTGTGTGTGCACGGGAGTGTGGGTCGCCATCCACGTGCTTGTAAGCACGTCGGCACGGGCGCTCTCAGGTGTTCGCGGCTCCCTGTCCTCGTGTGCGCACCCACCCCAGGCTGTACCCGCAGCTCCGTGTCCAGGTGTGCACACCCACCCCAGGCTGTACCCGCAGCTCCATGTCCAGGTGTGTGCACCCACCCCGGCTGTACCCGCGGCTCCGTGTCCAGGTGTGTGCACCCACCCCGGCTGTACCCGCGGCTCCGTGTCCAGGTGTGCACACCCACCCCAGGCTGTACCCGCAGCTCTGTGTCCAGGTGTGTGCACCCACCCCAGCTGTACCCGCGGCTCCATGTCCAGGTGTGCACACCCACCCTGGGCTGTACCTCCTGACGAGCCCAGGCAGGAAGGTAGACAAGTCCGCGTGTCCCCACGGCCCCAAGCAGCGCCTGGCGTGGAGTCAGGATCCTGCTAATGATCCCACTGCTCCCCCACTCTAGGCGCCAGCCGCCGCGCAGCCAAATGGGAAGTCGCGCTTCTGGTCAGCGCTCCATGCAGGGTGGCCGCGGACCCCCGTGTGTGCACACACACCCGCTCCGGGGGCTGGGGACAGATCACAGCCCTGCCGGCTGGGGCGGCCTCCACCTGCCAACCCACAGTTACCTCTGAGGATGCAGCCCAAAGCTCCCCTCGGGCCTGTGTGTGTTTCCGGAAGATTCTGAATCCAGAGACGCTGCCCCCAAGATGCTGGGCTCAGCTCATACCACTCACCAAAGTGCTGACGGCGGACACTGTGCCCCTGGGGCTTCCTCAGGGCCCACGGGCTCCTTGGAGAAGCCACAGCGTCCCTGCAGGGTGCCCCCCTCCCCCCTCCATCCCAGAACCTCCCCTTGCTCGCTGCACCCAGGCCGCTCACACGGCCCGCGGTCGGGCGGCTCCTACGTCCATCCGGCAGCCAGAGCACCTGCGGCCAGGGCACCCCCCGCAACACCCGCAGCCTGGCCCCTGCACGCCCCTCCCCATGCCTCGGCCAGAGCCTGGACATCGAAGTGGGACACAGGGCTCGGTCCTGGCTGGCCCGGGACACGGCCTGCTCCCACGTGGGGTCCCCGTGCCCGTCTCCCTGCCCATCAGCCGGGGCTGCGCTGCGAGGCCAGCTCCCCAGGCCCCCGGCCTCCGTGGGACACAAACAGCCGCCACCCTTGCTCCCTCCGGGGCCGACTGTCACACGCGCAGCACACTGACGCTCAGGACATTTCCGGTTGCTCAAATTGCAATTCTGTGATTCTGTAAAATCATAGGCATGGGCAGGTAAACATTCTTCTTTTTTTTTTTTTGCCTGAGGTCAGCGCCTCTTTCCAGCCTCCCTCCTTGGCCGGGCACTGCGCTCCTCCAGGCCCAGCGGCCCGGCCGCCTCGGGGGCTCCTTGGCGCTGCAGACTTAGTCTTCCGTGGCTCCACGTCACTCCACAGGGGAGCTCTGAGTAAATTGGATTTGGGCCCTCATCTCTATTCCTGATGCCACGCACGAAAAGGGGCGAGGAGCGACTGCTCCCTGTTTCTCCTCTCTGTCTGCTCAAGGTCTGCAGAGCTCCCTGACCCCGTTTCCTAGGAAGATCAGGGTTGAATGATAATAAAAACCAACGTCTGCATCCTACTTTAGGTTTCTCAAAGGCCTTTCTCACCCACGGACTCCATTAGCCTTACAGCCAAGTCAGGTAGAGGCTGCTGCTGATTGTTATGAGCCCATTTCACAGGTGAGGAAACCAGGGCTCAGGGCATTTAGCAGACTTCGGCTTGCCCACGGCCACACAGCTTGAAAGCAGTGGATTTCTGTAAGGCCAGGTCTGCCAATTCCAAAACCTGCCTTCTTCTTATTGTGTCAGGCCTCCCGATGAGCCATCCTGAAGCTGGATGATGAAATCACTAGACGCTGGGAGGAGGTAAACTGCCCTGGTCTTCATCACAGCCCGGGAGGCGTCAGGGGGCAGCCTTCGTGCCCAGATACGTTAGAGCCTCACTCCCTCTGCAAAGCCGAGTCACAAGCAGTGGACAGAGCCATCGTGAACGGCTTCACACGCTGAGCCCTGAGCGCACCGAGTGGATCGGTTCACACTGCACAAAATCCTACGCTCACTTCTCTTCCAGAGGTGGGGTGCACTCAGCGCCCGGCTCTGATCTGCACCCGACGTGCACCGGGCGCTAAGCGTCCTCTCCGAACCCCCTCACCTGGCCAGTGCCCGGCCTGTGGTCAGGGCGGAACCAAGGTTCTTAAAATTGCTTAAGCGAATGAGTCAACACGTGCATAAGAAGAAGGGAATGTGTCGGCGGCGAGGAGGTGAATAAAGGACCAAAGAGCAAAGGGGCAGACGCAGAAACGCAGGAGCGAGGAGTGCGAGAGGAGAGGGCGGCGGATGGACAAGGGCACTTCTCTGAGGACCCGGCTAAGTGCGGGACAGATTCGGGACGGACGCGCTCCGGCCTCCCCGTCCGTCCGTTGGGCTTCCTTACAGCCCCACGGGGAGGCTTTCCGTCCTGCAGGAGGTGAGGGAGGGCGCTCGTCCTTTTTAGCAAACAAACTAACAAAAAGGCTTGGAACAAAACATGAGAGGGAGAGAGAGGGAGGCTCTGCTCAACTCCCTTAGCTTCTGTTTACGCTCCCGGATGGCTAAGTCTGGTGGATCAGCTCAGAGAGGCTCTGTATGGGGTCGAGAAGATCCACCCTCTGCACACGGGGCTTCTGGGCCGCAGGCTTTGCCGCTTGGTTGTAGAAGAGGAGGTGACCCAGGTCCCCCAGAACAGCGGCAGGGGCAGGAGCACAGAGGAGCGACTGCGGATTGCAGGTGTATTGTCCTCTCCAGGCCTTGCCGGGCCAGCCAGGCAGCAGGCTCCCGAGGACCCGGCTGTACAGGTTGGGGTGTCCGGCCCACACACCTGTGTGCCATTCTGGAGAGGAGCCGGGGCAGAGGCCAGGGGACCCCAGATGCTGAGCCCCCCTCTCCTGGAGAAACAGAACACCACCCGAAGGGCCTGTTGAAGCCATTGAGTTGGACTAAGGCTTAAACCAGAATGGAGGTTGATTTGATTTTTTCCCCTCCTTCCGCCCAGCAGGAGGCAGCTCGTAAGGGAGACCGACTTTAAATAGACAAACTAAAGAAACTCTGTTTTCCTGCATAAGGAAGCTCCGTGAGTAGAATTTCCAGCCCTGCTACTCGTGTTTCACCGTCCCTCTGTGTCTGATCACGGATGCCCCCGGAGTGTAGAGCCCAAGGCTGAGAATGTGCACTGAGACCAGCTAAGGCTCCTCAGATGCTATTACATCTGAAATAAGGTGGCCACGTAGTTTGGCATCCACACCAGGACGCCGGACGGTGAAAGGGGGGTGCTTTTGATAATTATGCTGGGATAAAAACTAAACTGGGACTGTCCTGACTGCTCTAGGACACACGTCATCCAACTCTAAAGGAAGTCCTAGCAGGTGGATCAGAAATGAGGACAAGGCCATCAGCCTACGCTGGGAGCCCAAGGACCAGCTGTCGCCCTGCGCCGGGAGTCCAAGGAGCAGACGCCACCCTGTGCTGGGAGCCCAGGGAGCCCAAGGGCCAGCCATCACCCTGTGCCGGGGGCCCAAGACCAGCCATTGCCCTGTACCAGGAGCCCAAACAAGCCATCACCCTGTGCCAGGAGCCCAGGGAGCCTAAGGGCCAGCTATCACCCTGTGCCAGGAGCCCAAAGAGCAGCCATCTCCCTGTGCTGGGAGCCCAGGGAGCCCAAGGACCACCATCACCCTGTTCCCAGAGCCTAAGCAGCCCAAGAACCAGCCCTTGCTCTGTTCCTGGAGCCCAAGGACCACCCATCACCCTATGCCGGGAGCCCAAGGAGCAGCCATCACCCTGTGCCAGGAGCCCAGGCAGCCCAAGAACCAACCCTTGCTCTGTTCCTAGAGCCCAAGGACCACCCATCACCCTGTTCCCGGAGCCCAAGGACCACCCATCACCCTATGCCCAGAGCCCAAGGACCTGCCATCACCCTGTGCCAGGAACCCAAGGAGCCCAAGAACCACCATCACCCTGTTCCTGGAGCCCAAGGACCACCCATCACCCTATGCCCAGAACCCAAGGACCAGCCATTGCCCTGCGCCAGGAGCCCAAGGAACAGCCATCACCCTATACTGGGAGCCCAAGGAGCAGCCATCACTCTGTTCCTGGAGCCCAAGGACCACCTGTCACCCTATGCCCAGAGCCCAAGGACCAGCATTGCCCTGTGCTGGGACCCCAAGGAGCAGCCATCGCCCTGTGCCGGGAGCCCAGGGAGCCCAAGGACCACCATCACCCTGTTCCCAGAGCCCAAGGACCACCCATCACCGGAGCCCAAGGACCAGCCATTGCCCTGTGCTGGGAGCCCAAGGAGCAGCCATCACTCTGTGCCAGGAGCCCAGGGAGCCCAAGGACCACCTATCACCCTGTTCCTGGAGCCCAAGGACCACCCATCACCGGAGCCCAAGGACCAGCCATCGCCCTGTGCCGGGAGCAGATCTGGAATACACAGCATAGTTGAGCTGGCTTTCAGACAACGGAAAATTCAAGAGTGCGTGTGTGTGTGTGTGCATGCCCACGTGCCCATGTGTAAAGCAGGCCACGGTGAAGAAAACAGGCAGTCTGAGCCTCTTTGTGATTTCGGCGCCCTGCAGGGCACACTCCTGGGTGGCTGGGAGCTGGGAGCTGGGATCCAGGCCCGGGACCCACTCGCTCACCTGATACTGTGGGAAGGCGGAGTGATTTGTGAACACGGGCGGAGGCGGGTAGCTCAGGTTGAGCCAGAGCGGCTGGTTCAGGGTGGCTGAGGTCAGGGCCGTGGCAAAGCGTGGGGTGAAAACGTTCCCTGTATACTTGAGGTTGCTCTTGTCGGCCACGGTCCCCGGCGGGTTAACTGTGAGTCACAGGAGGGGTAGAGTGTTTCAGGGACTGTGGAAGGGAGAGGCCAGCGCCCCCCCACCCCGCCCCCTGCGCCATGACTACCCCGGGATTCATGTTCTCAGGTGTCAGGTCTTTGAGCTCCCAAAGGGTTCTTCAAAGTTTGGGTGGCTTTCCAACTACGGGAAAACATCGTTAGCACACACCTGGCCAATTGGGAAGAGGTGCGAGTCCCTGCGTGGCCTGGCTGGGAGTGCTTTCTCCATCCCTCACTAGGACAGGAGGCGGCTTAGCAAGGGACAACCATAAACCAGGCGGCCAGGGCCACAGCTGACCTACGTGGAAAACCAGATTCTTCTCTGTGCTTTACGAAAATCCAGTTCTTTAGCAATAACTTCTGTGCCTTTGGGATCCACTCCTACCAAATTATTAAAGCACCCCCTGCAGACATTTACGCGGCAACACTGAGGCTCTTGCACCGGCTAGTGTGTCTATACTGGCTGCACATATATATATATTTATATATAATATATAAATTAGTCTGAATGAAGGAGGTTTGGCTGAGTTGTCCTGGGAGATGAATCCTAGATGCTCTCCCCATGTAGTACGCCCCGTGGGCTCATGGAGTCAGAGATGGGACCTCAATTTCCCCTTTTTTTTTTGGGTGGTGGGGGAAGGACGTTTGAACGGAACACTCGTAGGGAGAGAAAGCAGGGCCATTGAATCATCTTAGGGTAGAAGTCATGTGAAGCGTGGATTTCCCTGTTGTTCGAGCAATCTGGGGCGCTGCCGTGGACCTGGCTCAGGGCCGTACTCAAACTGACCGCCGAGGACGCCCACGGGGCCCCGAAAGCCACCTGCATCTCTCTAGCACTTGCATTCCTGATACGGGACGTGGGATAGTCATTTCCCTGATTTCGTGAGTCGGACGATGTCACTGGGGAAACCCCGCGAGCTTCCCGTGGCTGAGGCAGCCGTTTGGAGGCAAAGCCATCACGGGCCCATAAGAGTTTCTGGAATCCCTTCCCCTACAGACTCTCCCCCCGGGCAGGGTCAGCTTACGTTTCAGCTCCAGTCCGTCCACCTCCACTTTGCTGCGAAGCTTTAGCGGCCCACTTGGGTTCTTGGCGACCCCAAGAAACTCATAGAGCAGGTTCTTCTCGGCAGGCCACATGGACTTCTTGGCTGACAGGGCCACGGACACGGAGCCCCCGGGGTCACTGCAGCCCTCCTCACCGCAGGTGTCCTTCTGGGTCTGGGGCCACTGACTGAGAAAGAGGCTCTCTCGACCCTTCGTCGGCTCCTTGGTGCCAGGGTTCCATTCTACATCAGGGGGAAACTGAGTCAACGGCTCCGGGAGGCCACCTGCTAAATGTGGGGAGCACTTTCTTGTAGACAAAGTGATAGGTCCTCCCTGGAACACGCCTGGGGCTCCAACCACTCTGGGGTCTCCCTCCCAGTCCAAGCCAGGCCTAGTGTCCTCGCTAAAGCTCTTTGTAGACCACTGCCCATTGCAGTCTTCCCCTCCCACCCACATGAACCCACTCACCCACCCATCCACCCATCATACCTGGACCCACCACTCATCCATCGTACCTGGACCCACCCACCTGTCCATCGTACCTGGACCCACGACCCATCCATCATACCTGGACCCACCCACCCATCCATCCATCCATCATACCTGGACCCACCCACCTGTCCATCATACCTGGACCCACGACCCATCCATCATATCTGGACCCACCCACCTGTCCATCGTACCTGGACCCATGACCCATCCATCATACCTGGACCCACCCACCCACCCATCCATCCATCATACCTGGACCCACCCACCCACCCATCCATCCATCCATCCATCATACCTGGACCCACCCACCTGTCCATCATACCTGGACCCATGACCCATCCATCATACCTGGACCCACCCACCCATCATACCTGGACCCACCACTCATCCATTGCACTTGGTTGGACCCACCCATCTGTCCATCGTACCTGGACCCATGACCCATCCATCATACCTGGACCCACGACCCATCCATCATACCTGGACCCACCCACCTGTCCATCGTACCTGGACCCATGACCCATCCATCATACCTGGACCCACCCACCCATCCACCCACCCATCGTACCTGGACCCACCCATCCATATCCCCCCATTCATCCATCCATCCTCCCTTCCTTCCATCCAAACTTCTTTCCTCCCAATTACCTTTGTTTTTGTCCCTCTTTCTTCCTTCCTTCCTTCCCTCTTCCTCCTTCCCCTTTGCCCTGCTTTCTTTCCTTGCTACCTTTCCCCCTGTCCATCCACAGGGCCAAGCTTGGGAACGCAGAGCTGCCTCCAGGGCACCCCTCCCCACTCCTCCGTGGGGGGACCTGTGCGCCTATAGAGCATGTGGCCTCACCGAGGTCCGGCCCTGCGCCACGGACAGGACTCCTGCTTCGTCGCTTACAGGGGATCCAGCCCAGTCGCCAGTGCCAGGCCCTGACCTGAGTCCTGAGGACACTGTGATGAGTCAGAGCCAGACTCAGCCCTGCAGGAGCTCACAACAAGAAGGGAGAGAGAGACAGACCCAGAAATAGCTCCAGGACAAGGCAGATGGGGACCGCGAGGTGACAGAGGGACACAGTGGGAGAAGAAGGTGGCTGGGGCAGCTTCTATCTGAGAGGGTCAGAGGGTTTCCAGAAGGAAGTGGGCCTACAGCGAGGCCCTATATCCGGGAGTACGGGGAGACGGCGCGGGGGCGCTGGCGTCGCAGGCACAGCGAGGGCCTGTGCTCACGGTGCGCGTGGTCGGGCCAGGCCCGGGGCTCTCTCCAGACAGACAGAGTGGCCCCGGGTGCGAGGGCACCGCCTGGACCCCCCAGAGTCCCCCTCAGCCGTGATTTTTTACCTCGATTTCCCTTTGAGCAAAGGGACTCATTCTTCAAACTGAATGAACTATGGGTGGGATTGTGTTCATGTGGGTCTGTTTCGAGGAAGGACCCCTCGCCCCCTCTCAGCCTGGAGGCTTTGCAGGTGTCCTCGGGCCTTGGCTGGGAAGCGCCCCGGGTCACTCCGTGGCGGCTGGACCCTGCTGGGCGTGGGTCTGCTCCCACCCGCTGTTGCCCCAGCGAAGCCCAGGGGTCCCACCGCTGGGTCTGGACGGGACTGGGCTGGGCCTCCTCGCACCAGCAGCACAGGACCGACTGCGCCAGCCCCCGCCAGTTCAGACGACAACGACATTTTTAGCAAAACATGTCCCGAGAGTCCCTTGCAAGAGCATCTCTGGTTGCCGAGTTTAGCCCGCGGCCGGGGCGCTGGAACGACGGTGGCCGCTAATTATAGCCCTTCCCCTGGGACCCACACACCTGCAGGCGCTCGCACACCTCCTGCCGCCCGGAACACTCCTGCCACTCACGCACCCCAAAGCTCCCTTTCCTGGCGCCCGTGACGCAGACGGACACACAGACGCGCGCACGCGCTCCCGCCTGTCGCCGCCCCGCCTCACGGGACGGACACCCCCACGCCCACATTGCCTCTTACAAACACTCACACCTGGAAAGCTCCCTCGGCCGCACGTCTATGCAGACACACACACGGGGTGGGTCGGGGGACGATGGGGCCACCTCCAGCCCAGCAGCCCCCCACCCTGCCCCGTCAGAGAGCTATCCGTGCATCCTTCCTGGAGGAGGAGGTGGCAGGAACGACCCTCGTGGGCGCAGCTCCCAAGAGCCTGCTGGGTGCCAGAGGCCATCCCGGGACCTGGAGTCGGGCCAGCGTCCCCGAGCTCTGACGCCTCTGCCTCCCCACCACGTTCTGCTGTCCCCTCAAGGTCATGGGTCGGGCCCTCCCCACCCGGCGCTGCATCATCCATCCACGCTCCTCCATCCGTCTGCCCTGGGGCCGTCCAGTCTGAGCGGCTGGGTCAGGACGGGCGCCCAACACGCGGATCCTAGGAGCGGGGTTCCTGGGGCACCCTGGTGTGGGGTGTGGGCTCTCGGGAGCCCCGGGGAGCCCGTCCTGGGCTGCACACCAGGGCCTGGCACCTTCACTCCCGGAGCCCGGATGGAGGACACGTCCCCTGTCCAACGGGCGGGGCTCAAGGCCCCTGTGTTTGCTCCCCAGGCTGCCCCCCCGGCACCCATCGCGGGGCCAGCGCTCCCGTCGGCACACAGACGCTGTGCACCTGTGCTGCCCCGACCGGCTGTCCACCGGTGCCTCCCCGCGGGCCCCACTCACCCATGAGCGGACGCCCCTCCGTGGCCGCGTCAGCCTCGGGCTGGGAGCAGATCTTGGCAAACACCGGGAGCTGCCTCTTCTGAGCGGGGAGCTCGGGGAGCTTGTCAGGGGGCGCGGACAGGGGGGCCGGCAGGGGCGGAAGCAGCAGGAGCGAGCCGAGCTCCAGGGCGTCCCTGGGCCCCGGGCCGCCGAGCGTGCCGTTCTGCAGGAAGCCTTCCTTGATGGCCCTCGTGTGCTCCTGCACCGCTCCGGTGTCAGGGGCCTGGCTGGTGGCCGACGGCTTCAGCGGGATCTGCGCCAGGAGCCTGCCGACCTCCGAGTTGGGGGCCCCCGGCGCGCGGCCCCCCGCATCCGCCCCCTTGACGCTCTTGACCTTGGCAGCGCGCAGAATGCCCGTCACCGTGGACACGACCGAGTCACAGTCCGGCCGGCCGCTGAGGACAGACATGGCCACCTTCGGCTCCCGGAGCGTGTCGCCGGCTGCGATGGGGGCTCCCGGGCCCTCGGTGCTGCCTGCCCCCCGGGGAGGCGCGGGCAGGCGGGGAGCCGGCGGTCGGGGCCCCGCAGGCGGCGGGCTCTCTGTGACGAGGATGAGGTGCTCCTGGGTCAGGCTCAAGAACTCCTGCTCCACCAACAGGGAGATCTCGTCCTTGCCACGGCGGGGCTCCGGGGCTCTGCAAACAGGTCAGAGAGGGGCGGCTGGAGTGCGGGCTCACTGGGGTGGCTCCCAGAAGGTGACGGGGAAGGCACATCGCCGCCCGGGGACAGAGGCCTAGTGCTTTCTCAGGGAGGAGCCAGCTGGGCAGTGGGTTCCCAAGGCCCGCAAACGCCAAGCCCGTCGCGGGAGCCCCGATCCAGGAAGCAGGACTTCGGGGTCCCCCCCAGGGAGCCTTCCTTTCAGCTCACCGCCCCCCCCACCATGTGGAAGGGCAGCCCCACAGGGGTCAGGAGGGAGCCTGCAGCTCTGAGCACGGAGGCCGAGCCCGGGGAGCCCCAGGCCCACGGCTGAGGCTGGGAGACTCGGGGAGGGCCCCGCACGCCCCTGGGCAGGTGCAGGTGCGCCCAGCACGTGGGGCGGGGTCAGCACGGAGTCAGAGATCCCGGGTGTCTACACCTGTGTCAGCCGGGCTACAGCCTGGAGTTCGCATCGTGGCCCCGCCCCCGCCCAGTGCGGCCCCTGACCAGACCTCAGCCTCTGGCGGAGCCCCAGCATCTCCCCGGCCCACGGCCAGCTTCCACCTGCACCCCAAGCCCCAGGCCCCCGTTGGACCCCTGATGGTCAACACCAGCCTGGTGGAGCTGTTGGACCCACGAAGCCCGGGCTCCTGCTGTCTGGCTCCCGCCAGGTGTGAGAGAGGAAGGCAGCCCGGCACTGCCTCGAGGAGCTGGCCCCATCCTCTCTGCTGTCCGTGTAGACGAGGCGGTCTACAAGGAACCTTCTGGAAGCTACTCCATGCCCCCCCGGGGGGGGGCGCCGAGGCCCATGGAGAAGGGGTTGGGCGAGAATGGAGGTGCCCATGGGGAGGCCCAGGGTGCACTCCCACCTCAGTCCTTCCCCATGCCGCCCCCCGTGTGGAAGCCCACACCCACCCCCTGCGCACGTGAATAAGCATGCACACGCAGGGATGGGTCTGGGGCCATCCCAGACGTGGGGAGAAGGCACAGGCCCCGTCCCAGGGGCTTCCAGTGGCGCCGGGCTCCCCCCAGCTGCAGGGTCCTCAGAGGCCCGGGGTCCTGGGAAAGCAGCTGGGAGGCCAGGGCTCCCGGGAAACACGGGGACAGGCCTGGCACTGGCCTCACGCCTAAGCCGCCCGTGCCCCCTCATTGCGGGCCCCGCATTGCAGCTGCAGGGTCGGGAAGAAGCAGACCCCAGCTAACCGGACCAGGGCCCCGGGGCCCCAGCACCCACTTCGTGTCTGGACCACAGGAAGGCACTGGAAGCGCCATGTGATCCGGTGTGAGGCTGCGGGGAGGCTCCCCGGGGGTGAGCTCCGGGCCCGGCTCCCGGGTCCTTTCGCCCTCTCCTCCCGCCTCCCCTGCTCCCGGCCCTCTCCGTCCCACGTCTAGACGGCAGCTATAAATAGGACCCACTCTCACGCGCTGTCCCTGCCGACAGTCAGAATAAAGGGGAGCCCCCCCTGTTGCTCGTCCTCCTCCTCCTCCTCCTCCTCCTCCTCCTCCTCCTCCAAGGGAGCAGGTGAGGCTCAGGCCACAGGCGCCGGCACGGGAAGCACCAGGTTTGGACTCGTCCCTCTACAAAAACACATGCAAAGCGAACTGTGTACCAATAGGTTTTTTTTTTTTTTTTAGGGAGACCCACTACAATTACATCCACCTCAGGACATCGTGGTCGCGGTATTGTGGTTTATACGCAGATAACAGCAACAGCAAGATGAATCCTTATCTCTTGGACGTACATGCGAGTGTGCCTGAGAGTCGCTGCAGGGGGAAGACGTGGGGCGCGGATGGGGCAATAGGCCGGACGCAGACCACCACTGGGACTGCGTGTTGGCAGGTACGCGGGCTCATCGCCGACAGTTCGCTCTACTTCAGGCTATGGTTTTGCATTTTTGTGTGTGTGTTTGTTTTGTTCTTTTTTTTAAATACAGACGTTACGCGGTAGCTGCGCACGGAAACCGTGTCGCCGCGGAAACTGCAAGGACAGGTCCAGGTGGATTCTAAAAGACCCTCAGGACCCCGGGGTCCCTGTATCCAAAACCACCCATGGGCGGTTCCTAGTCAGCGTGGGAGACCGTCCAACCCCATCCCTGACCCAGGGCGCAGCAGACACTGAGCGGGATTCCCTGTTCTTACTGCTCTGGACGTGCCCCTGCGTCCCAGAGACTGCCGTTCCCAGAGAGGTAGGTGAAGCGGCAAGGACAGAGGGTCCCCGGGGCCCAGCGCGCCCGGCCCTCCCTCCGGCCAGCCTCTGCAGCCCCCTCTTGCCCTCGCATCGCTCACGATGCAAGGGGAAGAGTCCAGGTACCCCCGCACACGCCGGCTCCTCGTCCTCTCCACATCCCCGGGCAGTGGACGCCCTCATCCCCAGGTACAGGCGGGCAACACGAGCCTGGAGGAGGCCCGAGAGCCTGTCGCCTAGAGAGCGGGGGGAGGCGGGTGGGCCCAGCTGCCTTCACCACCTCCTCCGACCCCACCCGGCTTCCTTTCCAGGACTAACCGCTCCCTGGCCCCTGGCTGAGCTCCGTTCTGCAATTTGAATGCAGGCGGGCCGTTGCTGGCCCCATCCCATCACCCCAGGCTCTGGAGGCCCGTCCCGGTGAATCCCGAGCCGTCATCCGCAGCATCAGCTCCGCATCGGCTGCACATCCCATGAGCGCATCTTCTGGATCATCCTCCAATTTACAGACAGAAATGTCGAAAGGAACGAGCCCAGGCCCGAGCTTTGGAGATGTTGCCAGAGCCCCCCCCCCAAACACACACACACACACACACACACACACACACACACGGAGTCGGCCTGGCCGTCATCCTACATCCATGCTCCGGGGGAATGAATCAGTCCAGTCGCTATCAGCCCATGCCCTCTTGTCCAATGACAGCCTCCATCAAGCACCTCGCCGTGGTCAAGACTCCTCTCCCGGGCACGGGTCCCTCATCAAGGGTGTCCCTATCTGCCTGCGGCTGCCCCACCCACCAAACAACCAGATTCCTTCGTCCTTGTCTATTCTAGAGAACCACACGCCTGCAGAGTCAGGGCGTCCTCAGGACTCACATCAATCCATCCATTGCTCTGCTGAAGCCCTCAGGTGGACTCTGACTACGCGCAGGGTACAAATCCAGGCTCCGTTCTGACCATCAGGGCGGTAGGCAAAGTGGCCCCGTCGCCCCTCCTGCTTTGACCCCGTCGGTCATCCAAGCCATGTAGGCCTGAAAAATACTCCTTGGCGTAGTAGGCCAGGGTCATTCCCGCCCCAGGGGCTTTGCGTCTCCTACAGAATGCGAGATGGTCCCCTGACTGCTTCTCCTCATCATTCGGGCCTAAGTTCACGTGTCCGACTCCCAAAGTAGCCTTTTCTACCTGTTTTTGACGTGCACCCCCCCCCGCCCCTGCTAGGCATGCCGAGCCCCACAAGTCTGCTTCCCCTCCTCGGCCGTGAGCCATCGCAGCACCTTTCTCCCCATGACAGCAGCGCCTCCCTGACGGCCGGGGCTCTACTGCTCAGCACAGAGCCCAGGGTCCAGGGCAGGGCCCGGCGTGTGGCTCCAGCCCAGGTGGGCCCGTCGAGTCCATGAGAGCAGAGGCTCACGAAGCCGTCTTCCCTGCGTGGTCCGTCTGTCGCGTCGTGGCATCGAGGGCTCTGTTGCCTGAGGCTGCTCAGCTCCGCTCCTTGCCCAGGCTGCAAACTGGCCCCGCTTCCGCTTCCCGGCTCCCGCCTGAGGCCTGGCACTGCCTGGGTCAGACGACACCTGCGTCGCCCGCCCAGGGAGCTCCCCAGCTCTGCACAGCGGGCTCCATGTGGAGCCCACCCGAACTTCGCAACCCCCCCACCCCGGGGGGCTCCCAGCAAGACGCTTTTGTTCTTCCTACGACTTCACCTGGTTCCATGTCTGCTCCTCTGTGTTTCCTGGAATCTGCCTTTTCTTCTCTCTTCCTAAGAAGTTTTGCCGATCCTGGCGCCTCTCCCATGCTATTTGCTTTCTCCTTTGAGTTGGTTAAAAAAAAGAACAAAAAAAAAAAAAAAAAAAAACCACCGTAAAATCTGCCACAGTGAATCATTCAGGAGGTTTACCCCAGCTCCCAGACGCGGACAAAGGAAGAGGCCGGGATGGGTGCTGTGACTGCAGCGGCTGCCCCCACCTCCAGGAGTGACAGGTGCCCCACGGCCGCTCCGGACGCGAGTGCTGCGCGTGGTTTCTGCATTTGCTGCGGACGAGGTCATATAAAAATAAAGGCTATTGACTGGTTGGCACCCCTTCCCAGAAATAATGACTAAGCAAGCGCACTGCGAGCTCCCAGCAGCGGTTCTGTGTACACGATAACGCAGAGCAAAGATGAAAACTGCTATTCATCAGAGCCAGACAACGGAAAGATGCGGGTGGAGAATTGTCAGCGCCGCAAGAGGACACCCAAAACAAATAGTTTTCTCCCCGCCGTGGCATTCCAGACCGACGGCAAACGTGGTACCCGGGCCGGGTGTCCGTGCAACGTGGCTCAATGTGAAGGTCCCCGGGCCCTGCACAGACCGGGCCTGAGTGGCGGGCGCTCTGCAGACGGACCTCCTGGCCGAGGCTGAGCTCCCGACCGCGCGGCCGGAGCGGCAGAGGGTAGCGGCCAAGAGCTCATTCCTGGCAGGGGGCAGAGGCAGAAGGACACCCCCGCAGGTTAACGGGGACGACTCATCACGCACGTTGGCTGACAGGTCCAAGCTGCAGGTCCCGGGTCACCAAATAATAAGGCTGATTATCAGTTAGCTCTCCACAAGGTAACTCACTGGCCCGGCCCCACACTACGTGCTGTCCACACCAAAGTCTCCTTGTAATCCCCACAACAGCCCCAGTGAGGCCGATCGATCGTACTAACAGCCCCCGTCTTATCACGCCCTCCTGTGCCCGGGCCCTTTGGCAGCTTTCACCCGCCTTGACCCAGGAATAAGCAGAGATACCGAGGGATAAACGTAATCAAGGAGGTGGAAGACCTGTGCTCTGAAAACCATAAGACGCTGTTGAAACAGATTGCAGGTGACACGAACAAACGGAAAGATACGCCGTGCTCGTGGATTGGAGGAATTAATGTCGTTAAAACGTCCGTAGGGCCCAGAGCAGCCGGCGGCCAGTGTGACTTCTGCCGAAATACTATAACACGGAGACAACAAAAAAGTCCGAATGGGAAGGGATGAGCGCTGGGTGTTATTCTGTATGTTGGCAAATTGAACACCAATAAAAAATAAATTTATGAAAAAAAAATCCATATGGAACCATGGAAGACCCCAAATAGCCGGAGCAATCTTGAGAAAAAAAAATTAAAAAAGGAGGAAGCTGGGGGTATCATGCTCCCAAATTTCAGACCATACAGCCCCGAGCCATCGTGACCAAAACGCTACGGACACACGGGCCAGTGGAACAGGATGGAGAGCCCAGAGATAAAGTCACGCTTGCGTGGTCCATCAATCTGCAGAAAGGAGGCGACAGTGGACAACCGAGAAAAGACCGTCTTTTCGATAAATGTTGGTGGGAAAACTGGACGGATACGTGCGGAAGGGTGAAACCGGACCACGTTCTTATGCTGTCTGCAAGAATAGGCTCGAGATGAATTAAAGACCCTCATGGGGACGCCTGCATGGCTCAGCGGTTGAACACCTGCCTTCGGCCCAGGGCGTGACCCTGGGGTCCCGGGATTGAGTCTTGCGTCGGGTTCCCTGCAGGGAGCCTGCTTCTCCCTCTACCTGTGTCTCTGCCTCTATCATGAATAAATAAATAAAATCTTAAAAAAAAATACCAAGTGCTGGGGAGGACCCGGGGACGGGGGGGCCCTGCACACGGCTGCTGGAACACAAAGGGGTGAGGCTGCTTTGGAGAACGGTGCACAGGCTCCTTGAGAAGCAGACCAAATAGCTGGCGCCTGGCAATGCTAGTACCGGGCACCTACTGGAAGAAAGTGAGGACGCTGATTTAGAAAGATGTGCGCATCCCCGTGTTGACTGCAGCATTCTTTACGACCCCAAGATAGGGACGCCGCACAGGTGTGCACCAGCAGATGGATAAAGATGTGGGCCACGCACAGGCTATCGATCGGCCGTGAAAGAGAATGGGATCTTGCCATCTGTGGCCCCACGGGTGGGACTCCAGAGCCTTCCACTAAGGCACGTCGGGGAGACAAACACCAACGCTGTCTGATTTCACACGCACACAAAATACGAAAAACAAAATGAAGGAACAAACCAGACAACGTGGAAACGGGCTCAGACGCCCGGAGGCTGCCAGAGGTGGGGAGGCAAGGGGCAACATCGTGGAGGGGGGATTAAGAGTCACGAACTCTCCGTCATGAAATACACGAGTCACAGGGGTGCAAAGTGCAGCGTGGGGAACGCTGGCCATGCTGTGCGCAGTGACCTGGCGCGGCGACAGGTGGTGATGGGACTCTGGGCTGCCGTTTTGTGGCGTCCGTGGGTGTGGAAGTCCCTAGGTCATACCAGCCGAGGCTCGGGTGGCATGGCGCGTCGACTACATCACAATGGGAATATAATCCACATCCAAAAATACATTAAATACATCAAAGAAAAAGCAACGAGCAGAGACTCATAAAGCGCGTGGACGGTGGGGCTTCCTGGCTGGTGTGTCCTGGTAGGCACGTCTGGTCCGTGGGAAGGAGCGAGCAGAGGCTGCCAGAGGAGAGGGCACGGGAGCCTCAAGGGAGTGGAAAAAGCCTCCGACAAATGACAAGCGTAGGGAAAGCTGTGGGGGAAGGCGCAGAAGGAGCCCCGGGGGCAGGCGGGGAGCAGCTCTCCAGACACACAGATGTGGCCAGGGCTCTGCTGCATGGGCGGGCCTGCTGCTCAAGCACGTGGGGCGTGGGGTGACCTTGCAGGTGGGGGCAGGGGCGCCGGGGTGATGCTCCAGGACTGGACTCTAAAGGCGCAGACATGTCAGCAGGGAAGCCCCAGGCTCTGGGAAGAGGGACCTTCCTCCAGGGAGCAGCCCCTGGGGCCTGAGCCACGACTGGCGCGGGTCTTCGAGGTGCCGCACTTGTCCTCACAACCACTGTGACGCGCGGGTAGCGTCTTTGTTCCCGGCTTAGGACAAGGAAACCAAGGCTCGGGAAGTCCGGGGGTAGAGTCAAGGTCTCCCAAGCGCATCTGGTGTTGCAGCAGGGAGGGACCCGAGGCCCCATGGCGGCAGGCCTCACCCATAGCTATGACCCTACAAGGGCCGGAGACGTGGGCGCGGCGGCTGGGCCTTTGCAGTCAGGCCCATGCCCCGGGCGGGAGCCAGGCAGGACATAGGAGCGTGGGCACGAGGTAGGACCTGGGGGGGGTGCAGGGGGCTGGGGGGCCTCCAGGGGAGGCCCTCATCGCGGGGGCGGAGGCTCGGGCTTGGCCGAGGGTGCTGGACACTCGGGGTCTTCCTGGCGCCATCACCCACTCAGGGCGCCCGGCCGGAAGGGACGGCGTGTCCGTGCACGCTGCCTGTGTCCTCCTCAGCCTCGCTTGTCCTCCTCTCCTCCTGTGGGACTCACCCAGCTGCCCCAGGCATCCCTCCCTGCACACACGGCACAGCACCCCCCTGCGCCCCGTGCACACACACCGCCACAGCCTCATGCACAACCCGCAGGAAGGAAGGGACAAGGGTGGATTCACCGCGCACGCTGGGCCTGGGCTCCGAGCGCATTCAGGTTTGGGGCCCGAGCACCTGGGGACCCGCCTGGCTCTGGCGGCAGAGGGGCCTTCAGAGGCTTGACCTGCTGCCCGCCTCCGTGCCTCCGACCTCGGACTGGAGAGGATTAAGTGAGGCGCCACCGAGGCAGTGGGTAAACTGTGAGGAGCGCTATGCAAATGTTAGCAGCTCGAGGAGAGCGTGTGGGGGGAGCTGTGGGGAGCGGCTGCAGGCCTGGAGCCCTGCCTACCCTCCACTGCCCAGCCCCACCCCCCGCCCGGGCACATCGGGGTGCACGGGGGCAGGGAAGGCCTTGGGACCTCGGTCTTGTCACACGCCTGGTGGAGGAGGCCACCCTGCGACCTCCCCCAGCTACCCCAGGCCGAGGCCCGCGTCCCGCTCCCGCCTGAGCAAAGGCCCGTGCCCTGCGTAGACCCTGCGCTGCACCATGTCCTTGGCACAGCCGGCAGCTTGCTCAGGGACTTTCAGGCTCCTGCCTCGGGCTCCTCGGAAAGCTGTGTCCCTTTTAAACCTGAGCTTCTGTCCTCTTTGACCCCAAAGTCCCGGGGGACTTGCGTGCACGTGCACAGGAGTCTCTTGGGGGGACTGTTCCAAACGCAGACCCTGGGCCTTCCTGGGAGGCCCAGTCCCCTTTTGCCCTTTTGAGCAGGTGACCCTCCTCCACCCCCATCCCTCGCGGCCTTGAGGCAGGTGAGACAGCCAGACAGGTGCGTATTGCCCCAAGGTCGGGGGGGGGGTGCAGAGGGGAGCCACACCTGCCACCGCCACCCGCCCCTCATCCTGCGCCCCCTCGCTGCAGGGTTTCGGGGCGACGCCTTGCGCTGCGACTGCAGGTGCCAGGGCGAGAACTTGGCAGGAAGGGAGCTTCGGCGGCAGCGGCGCAGCGATGGAGTGATTTGTATTGTTCAAATTATCTTTAAAACTTTTCATTTGAATCTGTTTAATAAGAGAAGGCTTACCCTTAGGAAGATATATATATATATATATATATATATATATATATATATATATATATATATTTTTTTTTTTTTTTTTTAATGTGACTTGGGAGCTGAATTGGAAAGAACGTTGCAACAAAGATATTAAAAAGGGGATTAAACCAAACCACCGGTGGCCCATCTCCACAGGCTCCCACAACCTGCAACGCAGCTCCCGAAACCATGAAATTAAATTAGAAAAGGGGTACACGGGACGTGGGACGTTAATCAGGAGTCGCCTCCCCTCTGCCACTCCCGGCTCCCGGCGCTGAGCAGACACAGAAGGGCCACCCGGGGGGGGGGGGTAGGGAGGGTGGCTCCTTGCCGCCCCACAGACCTCCTATCCCTGCTCCGCCCTGCTGGGCGAGCCGCCTCAAGCCTGAGCCTCAGTTTCCTCACCTGTGAAACGGGAGCGACATCGACCCTCTACGGGGAAGAGCTGCTAAGACAGGGAGCTAAACCAAAAATTAAAATATAGAGCCTGCCGGGAGGAGCACTGGGTGTTTTTAACTATATGCTGGCAAACTGAATTTAAATTAAAAAAAAAAAAGTTAAATAAATAAATAAATAAATAAATAAATAAATAAATATGATTAATAAATTAATTAATTAAATAAAACTCAGAGCCTGGCATGTGTCGGATGTACGAGAAAATGCCAGTTCCCCTCTCCGCAGCTTAAGCAGAAGGAAGAAAAACCCCTGCGACATCTTGCCTTATTGCTATTCCGTCCTTGGGTCACTCGACGCTTCGTCTGAGGACGGTGACCCCTCGCTCGGATCCCGGCCACCTCCGGGCCTCACCCTCCTGGCAGTGGCGTTTTTATGGCCCATCCATCACTCCCTTCCTCATTCATTCATACACGCTGCCCAGCGGCCACCGGGTGCCAGGAACTCCGCTGGGCACCGGAGAGGAAACGATGAGTAAGACAGTCCTTGCCCCTCGGGAGCCGTGGTCAAGTGGGGGAGGAGGGACCGAGGCCACGAGGCATCGTCCAGTACACGCCCGATGGTCGGAAATCTCCCGCCAGGATGGCGACGACACAACCTGGGGATGCCGTGTCTTCCCCGTTGGCCCACGGTCAACCCAGCAGTTGAGCCTCAACCGACTCCTCCGTCCCATCGTGATCAGGCCTGGAAGCTGGGGAGCGTCCGTGTCTCCTGACGATCCCTCCAGTGTTCTCCTGTCAGACGGCGTAAGCCCTAGAAACCAACCGCCGTGTTCCCGCAGGGGCCCCGGCGGCCGAGAGCCTCGAAGCGAAATGCCAGCCTTGGTTGAGTTGGTTTCCATTAGCTTAGGTTTTCCGGTGTAGCGTCTCCTTCCCGCTCCCTCCCGGATTGTTCTTAATCACCTACACCTTGTTATTTTATCCTTGATCAAAACAATAATGGTGATGATGATGATGACGACGACGACGACGATGGAGAATAACCTGGCGTCCTCATCTCATGCTAGGTGCTGTGGGAGCTGTGCACACATTCTTTTTGTTGTTGTTGTTGTTTTGTGTGTTTTTGTGTGTGTGTGTGTTTTTGTTTTGTTTTCTGTTTTGGGGGGGGTTTTTTTGTTTTTTTTTCATTTTTTTGTGTTTTTTTGTTTTGTTTTGTTTTCTGTTTGTTTTTTTGTTTTTTTTTTGTTTTGTTTTTGTGCACACATTCTTTCATTAACCTCCACAGCAGTCCTTTCGGGTGCTGGGTCGCTACGATTTTTTTTTTTTTTTTTTTTTTTTTGCATTTTTCAGGTGGGGAAAATGGGGCCCGGAAAAGTCCGAGCAACGTGGTTAGAGCTGGGGAGTGCACTGGGATTCTAACCCACCTGCTTCCTCATTTTATTGTTTTTCTAGCCACCCTGAGACTCTTAGGAAGAAAGAGAAGCTGTACGTGCTTGCTTATATTAAAAGGAAGAACACAGAAGAGGGAGGAAGGAAAAATAAATTGCTGAATGAGTGAGTGAGCAGCAAAATATCCAAAGGAGGAGACGCTTACTCTAGGTTTTTAAGCATCGATGGGCTTTTGAAGGACGGAGGTATGTGTGAAGGAGAGGCAGTGGACCGACGCAAGCAATAGCAGGGAGACGTGCACCTGCTGGGGGTTCATGTGGGCTTACAGAGTGTGGAGAAGGGCAGCTGGGGCGCAGGCAGGGCCAACGCAAGGCTCCTGAGCTCAGGTCCGGGGGTTCAGACGACGAAGGGGAGCTGCGGAGACATTCCTGAGCAGCACGGTGCACAGGCGGCAGGCGAGGGACGCGGGCGGAGGGTGGAGCGCGTCCGGGAAGGAAAGGAAATAAATTAAAAAAAAAAATCTTAAGTGTCCAGGAGCACAGGGTTTCAACCGGGGGCCCACGCGGGGTGTGGGGGAGCCTGACGCCCACAAAACGTGAAGGGATAGACACATGTGCGTGAAGCCGAAGGGCGCACAGCAGCTTTCCTCAGAGTCTGAGCCTCTCCAGAGCCGGCTTCTGCTCCAAGACACCCGTCTGCGTGTCTGCGTGTCCGCATGTCCGCGTGTGAGCCTCGTCCCCATCACCCCCATCGCCAGGTTCCAGGCTTTTTGCAAGAATCCTACTAGTACGCAAAAGTGAGCACATATTCCAAGCAGCTCTCCCGGGAAAGAGGGTTCACCCAGCTGTTCACCTAACTGTGGTGCAAAAGACTGGTTTGTTGGGGGAGCAGCTCAAACCAGGTGGCACGTTGGGTTCCAGGCCCCGGGGGCCCCGGGGGCCTGGAGGACGGGTCAGGGGGGCGAACGGTGAGGATTTACTAAAGCCGGTACCCAATAGGTGACTCAGGAAGTCGTTTTTTTCTTAAATCCTTAAATGCATTCGTGTAGACTCCTCTTCCCTCTCAGGTCCGGCTTGGGGTGACGCCCACCGAAGCCTTTGGACTCCGCAGACCAAGTCCTGTCTGACTTTCGGGAATGGGAGGTCCCCAGGGTGCAGCCCGAGAGCCCAGAAGCACCCGGTGAGCTCCCAGCCACCTCTCCACCCCGTCCACCCCCACTCAGGACAAGCCGTCTCCGGGGAGCTGCCTGGCTTTTCCTGCACCTGCAGGATGCTCTCTCTCTTCTCAAGACCTAGCTCAGGAGATGCCACCGCACAGCCCCTCACAGTGACAATCCCACCACCCTGGGGCCCAAGGGGCCCTCCCTGTGCCCTTCATTGCATGCATATATGGCAGGGGTCTCATCGTTCCACCTTCAAGCTGGTCTCCCGCAGCCTCCTCCAGGAAGCCCTCCCTGCGCCCCAAGCCCAGATCTCGAGTCTCCCTTTGCGTCCCCCCTTGCACCCGCGGTAACATGTTGTGGCCTGCCTTCCTCGACATGGTGGAAGTTGGCGGAGGTCAGAGACCGTCCCCATCGTTCCCACTGTGGCATCCAAGCAGTGGGCGCACGATCAATATGGCGAAGGTCGTTGCCGCTGTGTCTGGGTCGATCCCGGCCACTAAGGTGAAGCTCTTAGAGAGAAGGGCTCCTGCACTGCTCATCTCTGTGTCGTGGGACCCAGCACAGGGCCTGGCAGCCCAGAGGGCAGCCAGGAATGTTTGTTGAATGAATCTGCAAACACAGGAATGGACAAATGCCACTTCCCGGTCAGGGCAAGGGGGTCACTGCAGACCCAAAGCCCTGTTCCGAGGCTGTGGATTGTCAGCAGTGGGGTGAGGGTGGGGGTCTGAGAGGGCCTCGGTCCTAGACTAGGAGTCAGGCGGTGGCTTCCCACAATTCTCTAAGCCCAAATTTAAGTCTAATTAAAACATAGCTCAGTAAGAGTCTGGAGTTTGATGAACACTAGATAGAGTCATCGGTTTCTCCCCAAAAGCCCATTTGTCCCATTTCTTCCCCATCTCAGGGAACGGCCCACGGTCCAACCCGCAGCGCAGGCCGACGGCCTCGGAGGAGCCCTGCTGCCTCCGCGCTGGCTGCTCTCCCAGTGGTCTTCCCGCGTCCTCACGCAGGCCCGCACGCCCTGTCCACACCGCAGCTCGAGAGGCCTTTGAAGACCAGTCAATTCGCTCATGCTACAGCCCCGTCCCCAAGGCCTCTGCTCGGGTCCCGCCCCACGGAGATTCCCATCCGGGCTCCGATGGTCACCCCCCGGGCCGCCTCCACCTTGCCAGCCTGCTTCCCATCGCTCTGTCCCATGTCCCCCCGACCCCCGGTACCTGCCCGGGTCCCGCGCTCCCTCCCCGGGCTCACCTCGATCTCGGGCTCCTCGTAGTCGCCCTTCCCCGGATTTCTCCCGACCGGCCCCAATTTCAGGTCACATGACCACGTCTCCCCAGAGGGCCCTGCCCTGACCCCCTCCCCGCCGCTGCCTCAGGGTGCTGTGCTGGGACCCGCGTTCTTTCCATCAGAGCACTCGTTGCCACCTCAAGTGATTCGGTCTCTTTTCACGTGTTTGGTTCCCTCCAACTAGCACGCCAGTGCTTCTCGCGTTCCAGAACCACCAGCATCTTGTTCACTTGCTTTCTGCTTCTGTCTCCAGCTTGAGAGGAAGCTCCCAGACGGAAAGCCCCACCCAGCCCGGGGCTCCATCCCACTCCTTCTCAGCGCGTTGCCGGGCACACAGTTGACGCTTATTGAGGATTTGCTGAGTTAATAGCTGAATGAATGGATGAATGGACGAGCTCAGAATGTGCGCACACTATGAAGCTGGCTCGTGGAGGAGAGCGAATGCGTCCTATTCATCGGCTTTAGCATGAACACAGAATACGGAGACGATCCAGTTTGCACAGACTGGGGTCACCCCTGGGTTACCGTGCTCGGTCCCGGTCACTGCGCTGTCACGGGGACCACAGTGAGCGTAGAAAGCTGACCGGGTTGGCGCGGGAAGGGAAACTTAGGAAACCAGCAACGATCAGCTACGGAAACCAGAAATCCCAGGAAGGACGCCGGCGCCATCCTTTAATAGCTCAAGAGCGGCTGGAAGAACGAGGGGGTTGACGTAGCTTGCAGCCCTAAGCCCGTGGATCTGAATCCAGATCCATGGGTGTTCGTTTGATAGAGACAGATGCCATGTAGGAAGGAAACGGTCCCTTGACAGCCTGCATTCGCATCTCGGGAGGTGGTGAGCTTGTCATCTAAGAAAATGTACGGGCGGGTAACGCCTTGGCGAGGATGTTGAGGGATTCAAGCAGCAGAAGACGGCCTCCGATACCCCTTTCAACCCTGACACATCTGGGATTTTGTGATATACAGGGATTGAGTCCACAAGACGTTTCTGGCCAACAGGGGTTCTGAAACTTACTTATCTAGCAGAAAACATCACCCAAACCGGGTCTGCACGTTAAGCAGTGGGAAGACGTGCTGAGGGGTATCTCAGGGGCTTGCAGCCATCCCGCAGACACACCGGGCAGCTCACTGGGTTCGAAGCCCGCCATCTGTGTGTGACCATCCAGCCCACGAGGCTGTCGGGTGGCGTGAGGACCCAAACGCCGCTTCCACTTTCCGGGGAACAGCCCGCACTCCCTACAGCACGGTCGCTCAGGTGAACCTGGGTGTGCTTTCTGAAACCCCAGCACCCTGTAACCACCGGGGCCCCGGGCAGAGACCCCAACCCCCCAGCCTATGACCTCCTCTGCAAAACGGGTTTCATTAAAACCCCGGGGAGGGGAGGAATCGGACCGAGAATGGCACAAATGTGACACTTCATGAACCTCGGAGACAGACCTTATTCTATTGTATACATGGGAACATCTGCATAATAAAAAGTAAAAAAAAAAAAAAAAGAGGGAGAGTTTAAAATAGTACCAACCTCACATAATAATTGCATAATAATTCACATAATAATTTAAAGTCATCATCGTCATCGTTATTGTCCCAAGGAGTTTATACGGATCCTAGTTATTACCATTATTGCCAGGGACGTTTAAATATCCCGCTGAATCATCCCAACAGGCCACTGCGGTGGTGGAGATGGTCTCCACGTGGCAGATGAGGAAACTGAAGCTCGCAGAGGTTAAATCCCACAGCACGATCTGAAGCAGCTACGGGGCTCCGCCGTCACGGCTGCCTGGGTTTCAACAAGAGCCCCTCGTGTTCTACTTGGGTGATGGCCACACACTTCTGACATGGGGTGTTCATCTCAGGCGGGGGTTTCTGAGCTTTCTCAGTGGCAAAACCATTGTTTTTTTGTTGTTGTTGTTTTTCCAAATGCTGCTTTTCCTGCAAACTCCAGGGAACAAAACCCCAAAAAGCCAAGCAAGCCCTCTGGCCAAAGTGGGTATGGTGCCCCAGCAACCTAGCCCCTTGATTCTAGGGTGGCCCCTGAAGCCCCTTAGGGTCCAAGAGCCGAGTGTGACAACCCCCGACTGAAGCCAGCAGCGACAACAACAACAAAAAAACCCTAAGCTCTGAGAATTCCGTGTGAGGACAGCCTCCTTTGCATAATGCAGCTTTGGAGGTGGGGGGGTGGGGGGGGCTCCTGTCTCCGAGGCCTGTGATCCTCATTATCAGCTCTGAGGTGGACCAGGCAGGGCAGATGACCCTCAATTTGCAGATGAAAAGACATCAAGGCCAGATGGAGTTGAGCCACTGGGCAAAGGTGCACCAGTTCACTTTGGGGCCAAGCGCAGACTGGAAGCAGACCTGTGTCCATTAGCTCAGTGTGACCTGGCAGAGAGGGTGCCATCTACTGGAAATTGCCACTGACCCTTGGTCCACAAAGTGAACGATCAGCGTCTTGGCCACCGAGTGCTGAGCACAGCCCCGAGGCCCCCTGCCAGGGCTCCATCCCGGAGCAGATGGCAATGGGCAGCAGAGGGGGGGCTCAGCGCCACTGGGGGGCTGGCGGCAGGATTCGGCCAGTAGACGGGCCATTCCCATTCCAGCCGCATGGTGCTGGGCACAGGGCAGGGTGAGCAGTGACAGCCGG
Source organism: Canis lupus baileyi (assembly GCF_048164855.1). Lineage (NCBI taxonomy): Eukaryota > Metazoa > Chordata > Mammalia > Carnivora > Canidae > Canis > Canis lupus. Next base: position 8,965,240 of record NC_132850.1, read on the forward strand.
GTGCCTTCCACCTTTGTCGGCAGCCCGAGAGGGGACAGCAGGGAGTGCACCTGGGGCACCTGCACACACTTCGCCTTTCTTCCCAGCTCTTTTCTAGAAATCCCCGAAACCAGACATCGTTGGTGATTGCCTGGATGCCCCCCCACCCCACATCCGGCATCTCCGACTTGAACTGGAGCATGTGTTGGAGCAGGCAACACTTAATTATCACTTAGTCTTCAATTAGCACTTAATTATTAACACTTAATCCATCTGTAAAATGGGGACACCAATACCTGCCTCCTAGGGACCCTGGGAGGATTAATTAACGTCTGCAGCCCACTCTGAGGATGCCAGACATGACTGGGGGCTCACAGTGGCACTGACGGCCGTGGCGCTTCGCTCGCTTTTCCTGACGCGCTCTCTCCTTCCTTTCCCTGCGAATTTCCAGCCCCAATCATATCTGCCCAACATTGAGCTCTGTGTTTCCCAGGCACAGGATTCCCCAACTAGGAAAAGGGCTATTTACAGCCATCCTCCCGCACTTTAATTTTCTATTGTGCCCTCTGAATATGTCAATGCCTTCCCAGTAAATATTTTGATGTGCGCTCTTGCAGCGGCTTCTGTGGAGGCTGAATGGGACAGCTGCTCCCTGTATTAGGGAATTCCAGATGTGGTTTAAAACCACCAGACTCATCTGTGACAGTGCCTAGCCTCTGGGAGCGGGAAAGGGAACGTATCGCAGAGCTGCCTGGAGGGAGAGCCACGGGCATCCGACCCTCAGCCTAGGCCGGTGAGGGTTTTCGAGGGCCTCGGATCTACACCTAGGTGGCCTGGGCAAAGGGAAAAACACCAGCCCTTTGTGGGCTGGTCAAGAGGCAGCAGAAATACAGCCCTGGTCTGGCTCTTCACCGGGGAAGCTCAGGATCCTGGTCACCCACCCTATAAAGATTGGACAAAGGACCCCAACAGGTGGAGAGAAGGCATATACAGCCTAAGGGTTTAACCAGACTCAACAACGGGCCAGAACATTCCCCCAGAAGGTCGGACCTCGGCTCCTCCCTCCTCCCTTGGTGCCAGCCACAGACGGGGACACTCACCCTTCTTGGAAGCTGAGCCCGTTGTCTCTCGGAGTCCCAGCCACCGGGGCAGAGAGCTGTTCCTTCACGGTCCTGGGCTGCAAGGCCTCGGGCAGGCCTTGAACTCTTTTCCAGATTTCGTGGCAAGTCTTGTCTAAGCTGTCTTGGGGTGTGTCCTGGTGGATCCAGATGTATCTGGGGAATGGGCCCAGGGCGGAGGGGCGCTTGGCCACCAGGGCTGAGGATGAAGGGAGCCCATTTCCACTGGCCATCCTCCTCCTGTCTTTCCGGAGGCCCCTTCGTCCGCCCAGGGCTTGAAGACAGGGGGACCATCCACCACCACCCCTCATTCACCGGAGAGGGAGATGAGGATGGGCAGACGCAGGTCAGTTCTGCGTGGCTGTTGCTTCAGCAAGGTGGCTGTGCTCAGAGGCCTTCGCGGTGGGTGTGAGGGGAGGATGGAGCACCGCTCTCTTTTGGGGAGGGGGAGCTTATTTTGATTTGCTTTTATTTGCTCTCTTCTGACTTTTGCCCCCCTCCCCCTCTCCCGTAGAAGAAAATATTTGAAAGTCAACAAAAACCAGTAGCTTAGTAACCGTGGAACCCCCCTGAGCTCAGGAACCGGGTGCCTGGGCGGGCAGAATGACATCTGGGAACAGCTGGAGGGGGAGGGCGGGCTCTCCCCGCAGCCCCCGCCGTCCCGTCGCCACGCCCCCGTGACACCTGCAGCCCTCAGCCCAGTCCAGGGCTGGTGGGCAGGTGCTAGGCCAGGGCCCGGCGCAGGTGCTAAGTCAGGGCCCGGTGGGCAGGTGCTGGGTCAGGGCCTGGCGCAGGTGCTAGGCCAGGGCCCGGCGGGCAGTTGCTGGGTCAAGGCCCGGTGCAGGTGCTAGGTCACGGCCTGGCAGGTAGGTGCTGAGTCAGGGCCTGGTGCAGGTGCTGGGTCAAGGCCTGGTGCAGGTGCTAGGTCAGGAACCGGCAGGCAGGTGCTAGGTCATGACCTGGCAGGCAAGTGCTAGGTCAGGGCCCAGGGCAGGTGCTAGGCCAAGGCCCAGGGCAGGTGCTGGGTCAGGGCCTGGGGCAGGTGCTGGGTCAGGGTGCAGGGCAGGTGCTGGGTCAGGGCCTAGGGCAGGTGCTAGGTCAGGGCCTAGGGTAGGTGCTAGGTCAGGGCCCAGGGCAGGTGCTGGGTCAGGGTGCAGGGCAGGTGCTGGGTCAGGGCCCGGGGCAGGTGCTGGGTCAGGGTGCAGGGCAGGTGCTGGGTCAGGGCCTGGGGCAGGTGCTGGGGCAGGGTGCAGGGCAGGTGCTAGGTCAGGGCCTAGGGTAGGTGCTACGTCAGGGCCTGGGGCAGGTGCTGGGTCAGGGCCGGGGGCAGGTGCTAGGCGCGGCAGGGGCGGGGTCAGCCCTCGGGGTCCCGCCCACCGTCCCGGGGCCTCCCAGGGACCCCGCCCCCACGCCCTGGGGCTCCGGACGGCAGACCCCGGGGTGCCCCCCCCCCCCCGTTACCCCAGCAGACACCTGCCCGCAGGCCCGCTGCCTGGGCCGACTTTGCCGGCGCCCACACCCTGGGCCCAGCGCCGGGTTCCTCTGCGGCCCAAGCGCAACGGCTCGGAGCGGAGCGCGGGCGCTGGGTTCGGGGTTCGGCGCCCAAGGCCCCCGGGCAGGTGGGGGCGGGGCCGGGACGACCCGGGGGCACCTGCACCTGCACCTGCCCCGTCGCGCCCGCCGCTCATGCACAAGCTCTGCACCTGCCGGGGGCCCTGCCCGGAACCGCCGATGTGGACCCAAACTGACATTTTTGGGGGGCGCTTACCGTGTGCCAAGCTCTGGGCTTCCCGTGTCCTAGCCAACCCACCAAGCTCGTGAAGTTAGTACCTTTGTTACCGGTGGGGCCTGGAGGAAACGCAGTCTGCGGGTCAGAGGGGGTCGGTCCAGAGCCCACCAGGAAGACAGGAGCTGGGATTCACACCCAGGCCCCCACCCTCCAGGCCCCACCCAACCGTCACGGCCTTAGGGATCCCTCCTGAGCTGGGTTCAGCAGGTCCCCAGGGTGGAGGGGGAGCGGGGGGCAGTGGGGTCAGGGGCTCCTGGCCAGAGAGAAGGGCTAGGTTAGCAGTTTGCGGCCCAGTGAGCTCACCTCTCTCCCTGGATGGGCTTCATTAAACTCAGAACTGATGCGGCACTTTGCCTGCCCAGGGCTCCACGGCCCCGGGGGTCAGGGGTCCACCCAGGAAAGGGAGAGCGAGCCAGATGACTGGGAGAAGAGTGGATGGGAAGAGACCAGCCACGGCCACCTCCTGGCTGGGGGGGCCCAACCCCTCTTTTAACCTCCCCTATGCGCCTTCCTTCCTTCATTCCCCAGGATTGGCTGAGCACCCCAGGTGAGATGCGGGCACCGAGGACGCATGCAGGTGAGCAAACTGGCACGGTCCCTGCTCTCCTGAGGCCTGTATTCTAGTGTAAGGAGAAAGATCGCACACTAGCGAAGTAAATAAGCACTAATTACAGACGAAACGAGGGCTCTGACGGAAACTAACCATCACCACGTGTGCCAGTGCCTCGAATTGGGCATAGAAAAGGGAAAGTATCACGGAGTGGCCTCCAGGGAAAGCCACGGGCATCCGACCCTCAGCCTAGGCCAGTGTGGGTTTTCAAGGGCCTTGGATTGACAACTGGGTGGTCCATGCAGAATGAAAAATGTCCCCTTCGTGGGCCAGTAAAGAGGCAGCAGAAATACAGCCCTGGTCTGGCTCTTCACCCGGGGAACCTTAGGACCCTGGTCACCTGTCCTATAAAGACTGGACAAAGGACCCCAACAGGTAGAGGGAAGGCATAGGGGAGGACAGGGGGAGGGGAAAGGTGGCAGCATCAGATGGATGGCCAGGTAGGCCTCCTTGAGGAGCTCAGGTGTAACATTGGAGATGAGACAGAAGGAGAATCCTTTTTTTTTTTTTTTATAAAATGGTGTTGAAAATTCTTATGAAAACCACATTTCTGGCACATAGTAGGCACTCAACAAATACATGTTGGATGAATTAATGCTATATCATTTGTAAAGTACCTGGCATACAGTCGGCGCCCAATACACAGCTTTGCTCTTTAAAGAAGGCCTGAGTTCCTGGGAATGTTGACTCTCAATTTTGAAATCCGAGCTTCATTCGCCTTTGATTTTCATTATAAAATTGAAGATGTGCTCCTTTGGGGAAAATTCTGAGGACCTAGACTGAATAAAATTATAGTTAAGAATGTAGAAAACCTTTTAAGATAGTGTATTTAAAGGAAAAGTGATCATTTCTGATGAAATATTAATAGTTCTGAAAATGTCACTCAGTGTTTGTGCTGCTTGGCATTTGGTTGGCTAACACCCATGCTTAGAGCAGAAGGCCAACAGCCCGGCCCTGCCCCGGCCACAGGATTCTGGAAAGTTAGCCAGCTCACTCGCTCCTGTTCCTTCTCCCCCCACAGCAGGAGGCTAGGCAACAGGGGCTAAATTGGAAGGGATTGAAAAAAAAATAAAATAAAATAAAATTCAGCAGGGATAGGGAATGTTTCTTGGAGCACACAGCTGAGGTTTCCAGAAGATTCTGCAGAAAACATAAGCGAAGTAATTCGAAATAGTATAAAACTATGTCTGATATGGTAGCTGCTAGCCACATATGGCTATTTTCATTTTAATCCTATTTTAATGTAAATTAAGTTAAAATCTGAGTTCCTTAGTTACATCGGCCACATTTCAAATGCCGCATGTGGCTCGCGGCTGCCATTTTGGACTGCGTGGGGGGCATCTGCGTGGTCATGAGACACATGGGCTCTAGAGCCAGACTACCCGGACTCGACTTCTGAGTTCATGGGTTCTGGCGACAGATTACCCTGTGCCTTGGCCTGTTGGTTCTCTAGGGATGCCGCAGGAAGGGAGGCTAAACCCGAGAAATGCATTTCTTCCCGGTTCCGGAAGCTTGGAATTCCAAGACCAGGGTGTCGGCAGGGCGTCTCGTGGGCTCCTGGCTGGCTGGCTTCTCCCTGTACCTTCATATGGTCTTCGCTCGGTGCACCTGTCCTCCTCTTATCAGGACCCCAGTCATCCCAGATTAGGAGCCAATCCAGAGTCTCATTTTACCTTAATCACTCTTTAAAGGTTCCATCTCCACCTAGAGCCATATTTTGAGTTTTTTTGGGGGGGTCGTTAGGGCTTCAACATATGAATTTGGAGGGACACTATTTAGCTCCTAACACTTGGTCGTATCTATAAAACAGGATGATAACAAAGAACACCTGCTTTGCAGAATCATGGTGGACGTGCTATTCCTGAGTCACGACTTAACACACGGGACGCGTGGCCCGTAAGAGACGCACAGCAGTGCCGTATATCCGTCCCTTTGTTGATTACGCTGAAATGTGTGCTACCGGGGTTTCTAAATAACAGCTTTTGTGCAACGCGTAGGGAGGGGAGGACTTGAGCTGCACTGGGGAAATTGCTCTGTGAGGAAGGGACAGACTCAAGTCATCAACTAAGCCCTTCCAGGCTTTGTTCATTTTTGAGCGCCTGCCACGGGCCAAGATTGTGCAAGACACAGGGTGAAGAGATGAATAAAACCTCTAACTTAGACGTCGTCATAGGCGCGCGAAGGGAGCGAAGCTTTCCAGAAGTCCCTGGCACACAGCAGATTTGGGGACATCAGAGCCTGTTGGGGTCCTGCTCAATGTATGTCGTGGTGCCCCTGCAGCACGCAGGCGTCTCGGTGCCCAGCACATGGAGTGGTGTCCGTGGAATGGGCGACCGTTGAATGCGGGGACCAGGCCGCCATTGGCACCTTGAACGGTGGGTTCGATTGGTTTGAACAAATTCTTAAACTGCCTGTTACTGCCCTCATGATGCTGGGCAGATTGCTTGCCCCCGGTATACCCCCATTTGCTCATCTGGTGAAACGGGGACAATAAAATGCTGACCTCGTGGAGCTGCTCTGTGACAGGTACAGAGCTCAGGACAGGGGCCAGTGAATGTTAGCTACCATTATCTAGGATTCCGAGAGCCTCGGTTTTCAGTCTGGAAGCAGGAAAACCTCAGGAAGAAGCAACTCTCCTTCCCTACTCCCCAGCCGAAGCCTCCACTCACTCACAGGGCCTTGGTCGCTGTCACCTGCCGGCCAGGGTGGGGAACACGTCCAGGTGGTGGGTGCAGCCTGTGCTCTGTTAAGACCTTCACGGGCCAAAACCAGCTTCCTCTTGGAGGGCCCTATCCCTCATCTAACATAGTTTAAACACACCCACCTCTCACCACAAATATAACTTTTTTGGCTGGAAAAGAAAATTGAAAGGATTTTTGCCATTTTGCTTTTGAAAATGTTTGGCCATGAGTGATTTATTTAATCTACGGTCGGCTCTCGTTTCTTACGGCTCTTGGTGCTTTACCTGGGAAATCTTGCACAGCGAGGAGACTCCAACCTACAAATTGTCATCAAACGTGATGAAATTTTCATGACTACTAAATCCAGCCGTTAATGAAGCTGACGTAACGTCACATTTTGCATTTAATTAAATATTTACTGATTTTATTTTATTTTATTTATTTATTTATTTTTGTATTTACTGATTTTAATGTTGCAGTTTTCTATATCTTGGTATTGTGGAGCTAATGAAAACACGTTTAGGTCTCAAACTTCCTTGCAGGCCCCCCCAAACCCCATAGAGGACCCCCCTTCATCCCCAGGCCAACGGTGCCCTAAGGGGTCCGGCTGCCCAGAGAGGGGGCCGGGGGTGGGGGCAGATGCCGAGGGGGATACCAGGTAAATTTCCCGAGGGACAAACCATCAGAGCTAGAGGTAGAGGAGGGTGCAGCCATGTGTCACAGGTGCAGGCCTTCCTGGATGTTGTCCCCGAAACCGAACCCAGCCACAGAGCGCCCGGCCACCTCCAGGACTTTGGAAAGGACACCAGAATGCTCTAGAAGCAGAGCTGACTCTGGCTTCTCCCTCCCGGCAGCAACATGAGCAATCCTCACCCTCACCCAGGGGATTTCTCCTCTTGTTCTCATCCCCACTCCTTGCCCGCATGTGAGGAGATCGTTAAGAGTTCAGGCTGTGGGGTGGACGTCCTTGAACTCCCGCTCTGCTGCGACTACGGGGCCTTCACACACGCTTAACTTCTCTGGCGTCTCGTCATCTGCAAAGCGATCGAAACAAGAGACCGGTGCCAGGTGCCGAGGGGGAAGAGCTTCGGATAGGAAAATGCCAGGTTCTCGGCACAGATGCCGACTATTGTTTATTACTAGTTATTAAAGTAAAAGCGGTAGCTTATGAGGGGTCCACTTGAAGTTAGGGAAAAGGCAGGCACCTGGGTCGGTGGAGCATCTGCCTTTGGCTCAGGTCATGATCTCAAGTTCCTGGAATCGAGTCTCAAGTTGGGCCCCCTGCTGCTCCCCCCACTTGTGCACATGCTGTCTCTCAAACAAATAAAATTTTTAAAAAAGATAAAGTTAGGGAAAAGGAGAGCCATAGTTGATGGAGGAAAAGAATCTGGCTGGCTTGGCAGTGGTGGCCCCAGGAAGGTAGCAAAAAAGTCAGCATGCATTTGGCCTTTCACCTCCTGCTCTGGCTTCCCCACCAGGCTCATCGTGACAGGTGCCCCAAGAATTTCTGGAGAGGCTGTCTCAACTAGAAGCCTGGTGCTCTGCCCCTCCTCCCATAATTTCCATGCCGGGACGTTGGTCCCCAATATGCATTCATTGAAGATTTATACAAGCGGACGGCTGAGATGATTTGAGGCAGCTTTCAGATTAAAAAAGTAAAAATCATGGCATTGAAGAGTAAAGCAAGAACTGACTTCATCTAAAGAAAACAAAGAGTTGCTACTTTCAGGCACCTGAGCTGGTCAGAACGCATGGAGGTAATAAGGTAATAAAACTGGGTATCCCTATTTGTCAGCTAACACAAAAATGGAAACACATCAAAGGCAGAGTTTTTATTTTCTGACAGCAAAAAAACACACATCTTCATCTGTGGAGACAGAATGTTTCCTGGAAATAACCCCAAGCATGAATTTATCATGAGTCCTTGTAGAAAGGACACTGAGTGACATAGTGGGCAATATATTCAATTCTGTTTCCATAAAGACAGAAATGCCATTAAGTTGGTCAGTTTCTCACATCAGGGTTCTCTGAAGACATAAAGCATAACATTAAATCATAACTCAGAGAAGGCATTTCTTTAAGGAACTCAGATAATGAAGTCTAGGGGAGACCCCTTTGGGACCATTCCACAAACATTAGCGAGCACCCAGTCAAGCATCTGTCTGTCCATCCACCCATCCATCCATCCATCCATCCATCCATGTATCCATCCGTCTATCCATCCATCCATCCATCCACCCATCCATCCATCTGTCCATCCATTCATCTATCCATCCATCATCCATCATCTATCCATCTGTCCATCCATCCATCATCCATCCATCCATTCATCCATCCATCCATCCATCCACCCATCCATTCATCCATCTGTCTATCCATCCATCACCCATCCATCTGTCCCTCCATCCATCCATCCGTCTGTCCATCCATCCATCTATCCATTCATCTGTCTATCCATCCATCACCCATCCATCTGTCCATCCATCCATCCACCCACCCATCCATTCATCTGTCTATCCATCCATCATCCATCCATCTATCCATCTGTCCATCCATCCATCCATCATCCATCCATTCATCCATCCATCCACCCATCCATTCATCCATCTGTGTATCCATCCATCCATCCATCCATCACCCATCCATCTGTCCATCCACCCATCATCCATCTGCCCATCCATTCATCCATCTGTCTATCCATCCATCTATCCATCTGTCCATCCATTCATCCATCCATCCGTCCATCCATCCATCCATTCATCTGTCTATCCATCCATCCATCCATCCATCCATCCATTCATCCATCCACCCATCCATCCACCCATCCATCCATCCATCCATCCATCCATCCATCCATCCATCCACCCATCCGTTCATCCGTCCATCCATCCATCTGTCCATCCGTCCATCCATCCGTCCATCCATCTGTCCATCTATCCTGCAGAGCTCCACTGAATGCCCACTATGTAGCAGACCCTGTAGGTGGCACTGGTGAAGATCGCCTGCAAGAGCTGACACCTGGACTGAGTTCTGAAGGACAAACAGGAGGATGCCAGACACAGCAGGAGGCGAGCACTCCAGGCCAGGGAGCCACAGCCACAAAGGCCCAAAGCACAGGAAAGAGAAAGCACGCCCTTCTCAAGAGCACAAGGGCATCTGAAAGGCTAGAGCATGAGGTGGGGGATGGGGTGGGGTGGGGGGGCTAGAGGGGCAGGTAGAGGCAGATAATGGAGGCCCTTTTAGGAAGACTTTAGCAGGGAGCTTGGGTTTCACTCAGTAGGTCCTGGGGAAATGTCAGGGGAAGGTGGGGAAGCTGTGAAATGAGGGCAGAGCAGGGCGGGGGCACCTGTGACGTGGCTGCAGTAAGAAACTGGAAAGAAAGACTGCAAGACCTGGGAGATATTAAAGAGGCAGGACTTAGAGGACTTGGGGGCTACCTGGGGGTGGGGGCCGAGCGAAGGTGTCCAGGGTGAGCTGCTCAGCTTTACGGCTCAGGAGCCCGCGGTGGTGCAGGCGGGAAGCAGAGGTGGGTGCGCTGACCGGGTAGAGGCAGAGGGGTCCCGGTGTGAGCAAACTGGGGCCTCGCACCCCTTGGGACATTCATGAGGACAGGATGCCACCCACCCCGCAGACACTAGGGGCTGAGACCTTTAGAAGGAGGTTCCCGCGGGAGCCAACTCCCAGTCCCGGAGGAGTAGGCTGGGGGGAGAAGTGGGCCCATTACAGAGCCTGAAGGGTGCAGAGGGAGGCCCCTTCCCCTCGGGCCCTGCTGCCAGCGTCCTGAGCGCACCAGCGCCGTCTCCCTCCCAGCGCGCATCCACACTGCTTGCTCCCCGGGCCTGTCACCCTCGGCTGAGCCCGGGGAGCCCTCCTCCCTGCCACCACATGCTGTTTAATGGCTGTGGATCCCCCTCCCCAGTAAACTACCAAGCCCCTCAAGCCCCCCCTCTACCCACCCCCAGGGCAGGACCTCCTGACAATGTCTCATTCTTCTTTGCTCCTTCTTTATTTGCTTCCTCAGCACCCAGGTGGAGCCTGGCGCGCAGAGAAGCACTGGAGATGGGGACAGTGAACCGGTGAGGAGTAAGGCCACGACCACTCCAGAAGGAAGCCCCACACGAGGCGGGGGGCTGTGGAAGGGCCCTGCCCGCCGCTGGGGCCTGCCCCCATCCTCCATGGGCTCAGGGCCGTTACCCAGCAGCTCCCACATCAGGGGCTGGCCCTGGTGTCTCTGATGGGTGGTGGTGTTCCTCCACACAGCCATTTGGGATCTGGGCTTCCTCCAGCCTGTGGCTGTGCCACCCCCGGGGGAACCAGGCGATGGGTACCAGCCGGCAGCCGGAGGGGGCAAGGATGGGAGGATCCTATGGGATCAGCCTTGGAGCAGCACACACCCCTTGTGCTCACACTCCTTTGGCTGGGGACACCGTCTCATGACTTCTTCACCCAATTACAAGGGGGCCTGGAAATTTGGCCCCTTCTCAGTGACACTTAGCATTATTGACATTTTTGGCCAAGTCGGTGCTGGAGGTAGGGGGCAATCTACCCCCCAGGGCATCATAGGATGTTCAGCAGCATCCCTGGCTCTGCCCCCCAGATGCCCACACACCCTCCAGGCCAGATACCCCAAAGATCTCGCAGACATGCTCAACTGCCCCCCGGGGGGCAATACCGCTCCTGGTTGAGAACAGTTGCTGCATCTGTGGACGGGGAAGCATGCACTTTTGAGACTTGGCTAGCAGGCGGGCGCTGCAGGGGACCCCCAGCAGGGGGAGGGGGGCTAGGAACGGCTCCCCAGGAGAGGTGACATGGGCTGAGGGGTGTCGGAGGAGACAGAGGGCCCCTGCATGTGCGGCCGCTGAGCACAGAGGAGAAATCCCACCTGTTCCGCCACGGACGCGAGCGCTGTCCCTTTCCTTGGGTCACCGACAGATTTTTTCCATAAGAAATGTCAGAACGTGGTGGCCCCAGCTCAGCCCCTGGCCCGCTCCCTTCTCCCTCCTGATCCCTGAGGCCACAGCTGCCCCCACCCTTCGTGCTGGGCTGTTGTCACCTTTCCGGGAGAAGTAGATGGTGTCCCCACAGTGACAGCCTTGCTCTTGGGACGCCCTAACTTCTGTAGGGTCCTGCTCGAGCTAAAATCCCCATCTCCCTGGGGGCCGGGCTGTGCCTCAGAGCTCTCCCAGCCCTCGCTCTGGGGCCCTTCCCGCGGACCCATCCACTCCTGCCCTCAGGGGCCCCTCCTGTCTGCCCCCTCGCCCCCACCCTTGGGCCTCAGAAAGCTCCTTCATTTTCTCCTTGGGTCAGAAGGAAATGTGCAGATGGCCAGGCCCACAGCCCCTACTGCGGTGGAATTCTCCAGAGCATCAGGTCTTGTTTTCTTTCCCAAAGGAGCTCTGATCTTATCTGGACATCAGGCTTATCTTGCGAGTCACTGTAGTGCACTGGGCTTTTTGTGCAACGTGATATTGTGGAGACGCCCTGCCCTGCCCCGACGGCTGCCTGCAGCTCTGGGGAGAGTGGAAGGGGCGAGTGGGGGGCCGGCCCTGGGGGCTGGGCTGAGAGCCACACTCTCCTAGGCTGGGGGTGGTGTAGCATCCCCGGGGCTCCCGCCCGGCCCTCACCCTGCGGGTGTCCCCGAGGCTCCAGCTGTCCCTGTGCCCACAGCACAGGACTGCTGGGGTCGCCTTCCAAGTGCGCTCCCTTTTCCCGCCATTCATTCCCACCCAGTCCCCGCAGGGACGTCCGTGCACACACGCGCCAGGCTGTGCCCCTTTGGCTTCCACCTCCTGGAGATAAAAATCCACGTCTCTGGTATTCAGAGCCAGCCACCCTCCCAGAGTAGCTCCCACTGACGCAGTCGTGCTGGGCTCGGCGCTACCACCCTGCTAAGTACATGTTCAGACCATCATGCCTGTGTTTTCTTTTCTTCTCTCCCACCTTCAAAAGTTCTGACTTCCTGTTGTGTGTTGACCTGTTTCTCTTTCCCCAAATGCATATGTGGAAGTCCTAACCCCCAGGACCTCAGAACGGGACCCTATTTGGGCACAGGGCTTTGAAGAGGCGATCAAGTCCAGATGAGATCAGGCCCTAATGCAATGACTGGCGTCCTTCTAAGAAGAGGCGATGTGGCCACAGACGTGCACGGAGGGCGATGTGAAGGGACACGGAGGAGGCCGTGGACCAGCCAAGGCGGGAGGCCTCAGAAGGAGCCACGTGTCCATCAAGGTGTGGACACCTCGGTCTCCGACGTCGGGCCTCCAGGACGAGGAGAAAATGAATTTCTGTTGTTTAAGCCGCACCGTGCAGTACTTCGTCACGGCAGCCCCGGCGAACCCACACACCTTGTGTTTCCCGCGGCCTAAGACTCAAAAGCAAACGCCTCACCACCCCCTGTGCCTCCTGGTGATCTGGTTCCTCTGCTCCCCTCTTCCCTCATCTCCTGGGTGCCCCCTCTTGATGCAGCCCCATACTCTGTCTCCTGTCCGTGTCCCTTTTCAGAGCCCTGCTCATGACCCCTGTACCGAAAACCCCTTTCCCACCTCTCTGCAGGGCTGTGTTGCTTCATCCAGATCCCCGCCCCAAGAGGCCTGCCCAGACCGCCTGTTTAGGTTACATTGCCCCCCTGCCCCCCCCCCCCGCCCCATATTCTTTCTCAGAGCACCGTGAACTTTTCCTTCAGTGCGTCCTTAGTTAGTAACGTTATATGCATTTATCTGTCACCTGCCTTCATCAGGCCGGGGACTGTTCATCTGGGTGTATGTTCCTTATCCAGCGCGGCGTCCAGTGTGTAATCATGCTTACTAAATATTTGTTGAGTAAATCTTCATCTTGCCAAAAATCTCTATCCGGGCCTCGGGGTCCAGCCAAAATCCTACTTTCTTCCTTAAGTGAGCCTTTCGATCCCCCAAGTCCAAACCAAGGTCTTGGTTTGTCTCTGTAGCGTGTCCCTTGTGTCACGGTGATCACCACTGCATGCGTGTGTGTGTGTGTGTGTGTGTGCGTGTGTGTCGCATGTGGGGCGCCCACCACTGCCCCACATCCTCCCACGCTGGCCTGCACGCTGTGGATCTCTACATCGCCCACGGCAGAGGCTGGCACACGGCCCAGAGCCCGGAGGCCTCAGTAGATGCGCGTGGACCCAAATAGATCACAGAGAGGCACCAACGGTGGAGGAGGAAGTAACCGGGCCGTTTTCAGGGATGAAAAGTGCGCCCCTGCCCTCCAAGCCCCCGAAGAGGATGACAAACATTGCTTTTGCCAGGGGAGGTGCGGGGGCAAAGCTCAGCTGTGGGTTGCAGCCACTGGCGAAGTTCTGGGGCGAGGAGGGGTGGGGGCAGTGCAGTGGTCTGGAGCCCCAAACCCTAGAGCAGCCCAGACTCTCTCCTGGCCAGCTGTGGGCTGCTGGGGCAGCCGGGCATCGGCCAGGCATCGCCAGCTCTTCTCTAGGGGGGGACCCAGCAGGCAGGGGAGGGGGGCCCAAGCTTAGGGGCCAGCTCACCGCAGGGCCAGTCCTCGTCCTCCCCGGGCTGCTGGGAAGGCCTGGCCAGCCTGGGCTGGCTGAGCTCTGTCTTTGGGGGGCCCGGACAATGGGGAGCGAGGAGGAGCCCCCTCCCCGCCGCCCTGGGGACATAAAGCAGGCCTTTCACTGGGTTGGTCTGGCTGCCTCGGGGCGTCTTGGCACCGGCAAGGGCGTCGGGAGGGGAGGGGCGGGCCGGGAGTGTGCAGGGGGTGGGGCAGGACTCGCAGGGAGCTGCCCCCGGGCCACCGGGCAGGCTCCCCAGCTGTGGGATGAGCTCATGCAGGGAAACCGGAACGAGTTGGGCTGGGGGATGGGCGGCAGGGGAGCGAGACCGCGGCTCCCGAGCAAGTTTTCGCGGGGAGCGAGGACGGGCATCGCCCCCACCCCGCCCCCACCCCCACCCCGCCCCGCGCCCCCTTGCAGGCCTGAAATCCTCAGGCCCCGCCCGAGCCCTCCAGACCCCCGGGCCCCCGACTCGCGGAGGTGCGCCCAGCTTAGCGCCCCGGGCAGAGCGGCCCCCGCCCCCCTTCCCTCCCCTCCCCTCCCCTCGCCCCCGGGGCTCGCCCCTCCCCCCGGAGTCGGGCAGGCGGTGTAGACCGCGGAGGAGCCCGCGTGCCGGCGGCGGCCCCGGGGACCCCAGCCCGAGGGGGGAGGCAGGGTGGGGGATGGGGTGGGGGATGGGGTGGGCCCGGGGGCAGGAGGCCTGGGAGCAGCTCCGGCGCTGCTGGGGCCGTCGTGGGGGAGGGGGGAGCGGCGGGGCCGCCCGGTGAATTTTGAGGATGGATCGTACAAGTAACTCTTGCATCGTCCTTCCGGCACCCTCCCCTGCCCCACGCACCCCTCCCTCCTGCAGCCCGACTGTGTCTTAGGGTAGGGGTGGGGCGTGCCGAGCCCAATCACCGCCCCCCCCCCCATTCTTCACCATGGGCGTGAGCGCACACACCCTTCTCCCGGGATGGGGATGGGGATGGGGGGGGAGATGGGGACGAGGATGGGGATGGGGTGGGGAAGGGGATGGGGTGGGGATGGGGTGGGGATACAAATGGGGATGGGTTGGAGATGGGGATGGGGTGGGGATGGGGTGGAGATGGGGATGGGGAAGGGAATGGGGAAGGGGTGGGGAAGGAGATGGGGTTGGGGTGGGAAAGGGGATGCAGATGGGGATGGGGTGGAAATGGGGATGGGGTGGGGTGGAGATGCGGATGGGGAAGGGGATGGGAATAGGGATAGGGTGGGGATGGGGTGGGGATGAGGATTGGGTGGGGATGGGGATAGGGATAGGGTGGGGATGGGGATAGGGATAGGGTGGGGATGGGGTGGGGATGAGGATTGGGTGGGGATGGGGATAGGGATAGGGTGGGGATGGGGATAGGGATAGGGTGGGGATGGAGATGGGGATGGGATAGGGATGAGATGGGGATGGAGATGGGGATGGGGTTGGGATGGGGATGGGGTGGGGATGGGGACGCGGGGGGCGGGGGAGGCTGCCGCGAAGGGCGCTCCTGCACCTCCGCCTCGACCCCAGGATTGCAAGTTCAAAGCCGCCACCACCCTGATGAGCTCCCGAGAGTGCCGTGACTCGGGGAGCCGCGTCCTTCCCCGGTTACCTTCTCCCAGACAGTATTGCAATTTGCAAACGTGGGAGAGGCGTGTGCGCGCGTGTGAGTGTGAGTGCGTGTGCGTCCGTGTCCCCGTGTGTCTGTGCGCGCCCGTGTGCACGGGGAGGGGGGGCGCGCGTATTAACGGGCGATCTTGGAAACGGAAGCGAGAGGACTGAACTTAAAAGAAACTGGTCCCTCGTAAAACCAACGGGGATAAACAACCGCTCCGCTGTGCTCTGCGGCTCGTCTGGGGGCGGAGGTGGCGCCGGAGAGGACCCCCCCCCCTCCCGGCAGCGCCTCCTCGGCTGCGCCTCCACCCCCGGCGTTTGGAGCGGCGGGGAAGCGGCTCCGGAGTGATTAATCCGGGGATAATTCACCCCCCCGCCCCCCGGCGCGAACCCCGCGAAGCGGGATTGGAGCGAGTCATTTCCGAGAGCGCGGCGCGCCTCTCCCCGGCCGGCGGACACTTGGTTCATTCCAGCCGCAGCAGCTCGGGGCTCCCGCGGACCCGGGCTCCGCTCCCGAGCACCGACGCTCCCCAGCTCTCCTGACCTCCTTTCTCCTCGGCGGCGAGCGGAGCCTCCCCCGCGCCCCGGCCGCGCCATGCCGCGCTCGCGGGCTCGGGAGCTGGGGCGCTGCGGCGGCCGCCCCGCGGGGATGTGGGCGCCCCCGCCGCCGCCCCCGCCGCCGCCGCTGCTGCTGCTGCTGGGCTGGGGGCTGCTCGGCGCCTCGGCCGCCGCGGGTGAGTCCCCGCCGCGCCCCGCCCGCGCCCCCCGCGCGCCTCCGCCCGCGCCCCCCGCGCCCTCGCCGCCCCCCCTGCCCCAGCCGCAACTTGGCCGGATCCGGGCACCGCGGGGGCCTGCGAGACACGCGGCCCTGCCCGCGGCCGGGGGCGCTGGGACCGTGGCTCCGGCCACCCCCCCCCCGCGTGTGCCAGGCTTTTCCGCGGTAAACTTTCCTGGAGCCCCCCCTCCCCCGCCGCCTCCCATTCGGGGGGCGCCCGGCCTGGGGGCGCAGAGCCGCGGCGCACCCCCACCCCCCGTGTCCGCGGCGGCGGGGTCGGCCCTCCGTGCCCGCGCCCATCTGCTCGCGGAGGGAGCCCGCGCCCCGGCCCCTCCCCGCGCGCCCCCTCCGCAGGGCGCGGGGCCCGAAGGGGGGGTCAAGGGGGGCGCGCGCCCTGCTGGGGGGCCATGGGGGACGCACGGCCTCGGGGATGGGGGGCGCACGGCCTGCGGAGGGTCCGGGGGGCGCACGCCCTGGGGGGGTCAGGAGCGTGCGCCCTGCCGGGAGTCAAGGGGGGCGCGCGCCCTGGGGTGGCCAGGGGGACGCACGCCCTTCTGGGGAGTCAGGGGGGCGCACGCCCTGCTAGGGGGTCTGGGGGGCGCACGGCCTGTGGGGAGTCAGGGGGGCGCACGCCCTGCTAGGGGGGCTGGGGGGCGCACGGCCTGCGAGGAGTCAGGGGAGCGCACGCCCTGGGGTGGCCAGGGGGGCGCACGCCCTGCTGGGGGGTCAGGGGGGCGCACAGCCTGCGGGGGGCCAGGGGATTGTGTGCCCTGGGGGTGCCAGGGAGGCGCACGACCTGGAGGGGGTCAGGGGGACGCGCGCCCTGCGGGGGTCGGTTGGGGGGGCGGGGGGGCGGGGGCCTGGCGCCCTTTCCAGCGCCCTGCTGCAGCCGGTGCGGCGGGACCTGCTCCCCAGACCGAGCCGGGAGGGGGGCGCCCCGGAACTTGGTGGCGAGCGGCTGCAGCCCGCGGGCCAGGACGCGGGGACCCAGGCCGGGTGGGGGCCGCTGGCCGCGCCGGTGCCCTTCCTCGCTCCCGCGGCGCCCCTCTCAAGCTCAGCCCAGCCGCCGCCTGGAAAGTTCCGCCGCCCGGGTGGGGACGGGTCCAACAGGCGACGCCTGGGGCTGCATTTCCCTTCCACCGGGAGGCTGACACTGGGGGGGGGGGGGGGGGGCGGGGGAGAAAATCCCAAACACCTGCTGCCAGGCCTGGACTCCGGGCTGGATCCGTGGAGGGGGTGGTTATGTTTTGTATTTTTTTGTTTTTTAAACCACCCACTGGAGCTCTGGAGGCTTGGCCTCTGCCACTACACACCCCCGGGCGCCCTTCTTGGAAAGCGCACCCCTTCCCCGGAGCCTGGCCGCCCTCTGTGGGTGCCAGCCTGCTGTGAGCGGAGCCCCGCAGACCTGGGCCGGCTCCCTGGCGGGGACGTGGGTGCTGCCGAGCGGGGAGGGCGCCCCAGCCAGCCTCCGTTCCCATCCCGACTTGACAGGACTTTCTTGGTTCTCCTAAGAGTCATAGCCGCCGACACCCAGAGAGGGGCGCCCGCGGCTCGCTGGCCTCGGAGCTGTGGCCTCGCGCACACCCACACCCACTGGGTGGCTGCGCTGCTCGCCACCAGTCGCAGGTCACCCAGACTTGCCGCCCCGGGTGGTGGGGGGATGGCAGGTGGGACGGGACCGTCAGGGCTCCCCCCCCCCTCGTCCAGGTGTGGCCCGTGCTCTGGCTCAGCCCATACAGACCGGACGCGCTGTGACCCAGCTGTTTTTCGGGTAGATCTGTCCCTCTGTCCCCTGGGCACGTCATGCCCCCGGGGAATGAAAAAGACCGGCTCACCGGAGCTTGCACACTGCTGGGCGGAGCTGGAATCCTGCCCTGTAGACGTCCACTGGCCTCCAGCTCTGTGGTCAGTGGAGCAGTTGGCTGCGGTGGTGGGGGGGAGCCGTGAATGGCGTGGGGGAGGGGGTGCGGGATCCCCGGCAGGCCGGCTCGGCTTCCAGGGCTTGGCCTTTTAAGCCTTTCCCGCATTCCGCTTGGCCTTGCAAGTGGCAGAGGTTTGGAAATGGACTTGGTGACAGATGATCGCGGGGTTCAGCACTCTAGACAGAGACACGTTCATTTTGTGTTCTCTTTACACGGTCGACTTTAAAAGACGCTCAGGGCTGCGCTGTCTCCCCTCCTTGGACCAGTGATGACCGAATAAGAGGAAGAAGGGATGGGGAAGGGGGAGCCTCCTCACCGCCCTTTCCCTGGGACCCCAACCCTTCCCTGTGGGCCCCGCCTCCCACCTGCCCCTGGCTCTGGCCTCCACAGACACCTCCCATCAGTCACCTCCTCTACTAACGGTGACTCAGTCTGTCTCCCTCCTTCTGGGTCCCCTTGGCCACAAACAGCCTCCTCTTCACTCTAAAACCAGCCGAACGGCCTTGACCCACTGCCCCGTCTGTTTGCCTTTACAAGCTTCTTCCAAAGGGCCCTCCGCTCACTTGCTCCTGGTGGCTCCCTGCAGGCGGCCTTCTGTCCCCAGGACTGGATCTCTCTAGGAAGGATCCCTAGGGACCGTCCTGATTGTCGAGTTCGTGTCTACCTTCCTCTCCCTCTCTGCGACTTGGAGCCACTTGGGGTTGCCCCTTTCCCAAAGTCTCCCTCGGGCCTCGGGATGCTGTGCTTTGCTGGTTTCTCTCCTACCTCTTGGCTGTTCCTTCCCAGCCTCTGGTAGTAGCACTTCTTCCCCTCCTGCAAGCGTCTCCTGCAGCCTCCTATTCCTCGTGGCTTTCCTCACTTCCTGTCACCACTTAGTGGGTGAGCTCATCCGGGCCCATCCCTTCCACCACCACACTCTGAAGCTTCCAGACAGATGTCTCCTGCCAAGACGCTTCTCCTGATATATCTATTGGCTCCCCTAGACAGCCCGTATATCCAGCGGATTCTTGGATATCTTCACCTAGATGGTTCCCTTCCAAAGCAAACTCATTAGCTCCTTTCCTGAGCTCCAGTATTCCCCGTGTAGGCTGGTGGTTCCCCCAGTTACCCAGCCCAGAAGCCTTCACGTCGCGCCTTCAACGCTTCCCTGTCCGGGGGCCGTCCAGCGCGTGCCCTCCGTGGTTATGACACATCGCCACTCTTCTCGGGGTTCAGAGGCACGGGCGGCACTGGTATGCCTCCCGCGTGCTTACTGGGTAATGCAAAATTAAAAGCAATATCAACCTGTAGATATAAGGAATTTCAGCAAAGTTCTGATGTTTCCTGTGCTAACCACGTCATTGCTTTTTTTTTTTAAGAAATCAAATACCAAATTATGACTTGTTTTTAATTCTCCCTGCTTTGCTTGCTCCCGAAGTGCTTGTTTCTAGAAGTCTCTTGCAGACCGGAGCACTGACCGTACCCGGGGTTCCATTACGGGACTAATTGGATTATATTTAAGGGATTTATTTCTTTGCCTCACGTGCTGAACTGTGAGCTTCCTGAAGACGGGGACAGTGCGACTGTATGTCTCCAGGTATCCCCAGCACCCGGCTCAGGGCCTAGCATAGAATTAGGCCCTGATGGTTGGTTGTTAAATCGGCGAATGGTTTTTAAACGTATATATTTTATTCTTGGGTGGTTTTCCAGGTGCCGATAAGGCCGAATGAAGAGTTTAGCAGTCAGGACAGCCAGAGGCAACAAACACGCCTGGTCCTCGGTTGCTCCCCCCCAGAAGTAAATGTCACAGATGGGTGGGATGTCTCCTCAGCTTTCAGAACCGATGCACAAGCCCCTAGATACAGCTCTTCCCCACGCCCCCAAAGGAAAGGTATTTAAGCGCCTGGTGTATGATTTGAATTTTCATTTGCAATCGAGCTGCAAGCGTATGGTTTTCAAGAAAGAAGCTGACCAACGCTGACGGTGTTGGCCATGTCTCGGGCTGGCAGGTGAGGCTGGAATCATGTGCGAGGGGACGGGAGAACCAGATCGCGGGCTCTTAGATGGCAGGATATGGGTTTGTCCAGAAGAGTGCAGCAGGTGGCTTGGGCAGCACCACCTTGACGCGTGCACGTGACCCGCTTCCGCCTCCTCATCGTTTTCCTGCCATCAGGGTTGAGGGAGTCGGACTGCCCAGCAGAGCCAGATGTTCCTTGTGGAGAACTGGTCCATCTGCAGACGCCTCCGAGGCTCCGGTTCCTCGCTTGGACAAGGGGCAAGTCATTCCTGTGTCGGGGGAAGGACTAGAATCGGAGCCGCACCCGACGGCCCAGCCGCCGTGCCCTTGTAGTGGGAGCTGGGGCTGCAGCAAGACCCCTGAGCGTAGAGGACTCGTACCCCAGGTGCCCCCGAGGCACCCAGGGGAGTGACACGAATGGCCGGTGGGGTCACTGAGTCCCCACCATGTGCCGGCACCTTCCCAAGCCCTTGGTCCTATTAACCATTATCTCCATTTTGTACGGGAAGAACTAGGCTCTGGGAAGCTACATAAGTGGACACACAAGTCGATGGCCAAGGCAGGGCTGAGCCAGTTTGTCCAACTCCAAATCCTTTACTCATAACCGCCCTGTTGTCTGACTTCTAAGGGGACCCGGCTGGTGTCACGCCCTGGGAATCCTCTGCCCAGGCTGCCTGCCCTCCCCGCCCCCGGGCTGCTCCCCCTCCAAGTGATGCTGTGCTGCTGTTGGTCCTCGAGCCCCGGACCCCAGACTTCAGCGCCTCGAGCGACCGTGCTCCTTGCATCCTCGCTCTGCTGGTCCCAAACACCCGTCCCGACCTCCCGACCGAGTGCCCCAGTGGGCTCTCCTGCCAGTCCCCTGAGCTGCTGCAAGAGACTTTTCTCTCTGTTCTTCCCTTTGAAAGTTCACCCCTAAGTACCTGGCCTAACCCCATCAACCCCGTCACTCCCCTTTGGACAGGGGGAAAGGGGGAGGGTCTTCTTGCCCCCCCACCCCTGCAGGTTGCACAACGCCTCCCTGGGGAGTGGCCCCTTGAGAGCCGGGTATGGCCTCCCAACCTCTCCCCGAGCCTGCCGCGGAGATGTTCCACAGCAACGGGGAAACATCTGGGTGAACCTGAACGTGGGGGGTTATTCCAGAGTCCTTGGGTTCACCGGCTTCGACCAGAAGACCCTGGCTCTCCCGTGGCCCCACAGAAAGCCCAGGGTAGTAGGCTCTGCAAAAATGTGCAGTTTTCTCAGCTTGAAAACGGTGATGAGGTTCTTCGAGCTCCTTCCGGGCTCTTGGAAGTTAAGGGAGACAAGGGCGACTCATTGGGTTTCTTTCCGGGCTCTTGAGAGCTCGGTTCCCTGGACTGTCTTTGCATAGGCCCCCTTTAAAGATGACATCCTGGCCTTTTCCCTCCGCTCCCACTCGCCTACACTTTTAACTGTTAGATGTTTGGGGGAGATCCTTTGGCTTTTCCCAGGTGGCTTCAGGTCGCCTGAAGAATGGTCTCACCCTGTGTGCGACCACGGATGAGAGCTTTGACAAAGCAGGGCACGGGAGGGAGGGAACATAAGGGAAGACCATGGCTTGGGATTGGAGAAATGGAATCGTTTGAGATGGACTCAGAATAAGTAGGAAGGAGTGAGCTGGGGTAGGATCAGGAGCCTCTGGGGGTATTGGGATGGGATAGATCAATGGATTGGGGTGGTGGAATGGAAGGGAATAGGGTTGAGTGAAATACAATGGTTGGGGTGGGATTGAGAGGGTGGGAGATAGAGTGTTCCGGGGGATCGACTGGTGAGATGGGGTGGGAATGAGTCAGAATGGATTGAGGTGGAATGGGGTGGGACGGGATGGGTGGAGTTTGGGTTGGGTGAAATGGGAAAGTTGGGGTTTGGTGGAGAGGGGGTGAATGTGTGCTGGTGGGATGGGGTGAGGTGGGGCTGAGTTGGAACGTATTGGGACAGTTTGAGTTGGGTGGATGCATGGGATACTGGGACATGCGAGGTTTACAGGCAATCATGGCAGGAGCCCCGTGCAGCCCAGTGCGAGAGGAGGGCACCGCGTCCTCCCTAAAGTGGGCGGGGTGGCTGTACCCACAACAGACGACCTCCTCAGTGGCGCAGGGCTTCATCTCCGCGGCACCCCTCTTCTGGGGCGTCTCCCCACTGGGAACTGCCTTTTACTCCCCACCTACTTTGTTTCTGTAAAACGTCAGGACGTTTATAAACTGAACCGATGTCTATGAGGATGCCCATCCTACTCTTGAAAGTCTTGACTATAAGGAACTTCTATGATGCCAGAAATAAGGTATGTATGGTCAAATTACTGACAGCACCAAGATAACCCTTAGGAATTCATTTGAGCATCTCCCCTGGGGTCTGGAGCCAAGCACAGGGGCCCCGCATCGCACAATTAGCCAATTTCTAATTTATACTCAATTAAGTGCAATTATAATCCAGGGACCTCAAAACTCGATGTGTCCACCTTCTGGGTTCTCAGGCTGGAAATCACCTAAATTCCATTACGAAGCAGCCACATCTATTGAATGGAAGCGAGTGAATGTGACGGATTCGGGTTGAAAGGGAGGGAGAGGAGACCTTGGAAAGGCTCCCGGGGGCGTCCGTGGGATGCGCAGGTGTGGGAGGGCGGACTCAGCCGCGGGCAGGGGGGCTGCTGGGTGCCCCCGCTCTCGCCTACACCTGCTGACCCTCGCCAGCTCCTCCCCGCGGCTTCTGGGATGGGGGTTGAGCGTGGAGAGAGGCCGAGAGATTGGGTGAGGCTTGTGTGGGCTTCCGGCACGTTCCTTGGCAATGGGAAGGAGGTGAGACTGTGGGATGATTCATTTTCAGTCCCGGAGAAAGAGTCCCAAGCCTGAAAACAGCCCCTCCTGGCAGGGCCCTTGTCATCCGAGCAGCCCCAGGCGGGCTGACCCCGGAGGGACAGGGATGTTCCCCTGTGTGATGCGGGCCTTGACGTCTGGCGTGGGGGGTAGGTGACGAGTCGCCTCTGCAACCTCCGTGAGCGTGAGCATTTCCTCTTCCTTACCTGTCGCATCCTGTTGCCCACCGGGGCTACGTCCTGCTGGACTCGGAAGCTTTTGAGTGAACAAAACAAACGACAAGGGCCCGGAGATTCCAGGGCGGGCCACCAGGCTCAGCTCCGTGCAGCGGGAGGCCCTGTGCGGTGGCCCGGCTGGCTCGGCTCTCCAGGGGCGCAGAGCCCGCTGTCCCTGGAGGCCACCCGCGTCCGGAGGGGGTGCGTGGAGAAGGCTGGGTTTGCTGGGCGGCCCGGCCTCTTTGGTCACCGTCCGATGGCCTGCGTGGCTGCTCAGGGGAAGTCGGCAGGGAGGGCACGAGCGGTCGAGCGGTCGTCCTGAGACCGCCTGTTGGTTGCCCAGGCCTCTCCCTCACTAGCACATTCATCCGGGGGACAAGCTCTGCATTGAGGCCTTTTAACTCTAGCGAGATGAACATTCCTTCTGTTCCAGGGCCCCCGGGACTCACGTCTCCTCTGACATTTTGTTCCAGGGAACACGGAAAGAGGAAAATGTTAGAGACGGAGCTTTCCCGAGTCACGTGGAAAAACACAGGTGTTTTTAATTTGGTGCCGCCGCCTTCTTTTTTTTTTTAAGTTTAAATTCAACCTGCCAATATTTTATTGGCCTTTTTGTTTGCTTTGAGCTCAGGTGCACAGCATTGAATTGATCCCACCCCTCAGACCACGATACCCTGGGCTCCTCGGTCGGTGCAAGGCTCCTCTCTGGTTTCATTTTACATGTTTTTGTCCCCTTCATCTACAGTCCCAAAGCATGACTGCATCCCTCCGTCCGCGCCCACTCTGCCGAAGCTGATAGACGTCCTAAAAATGCCCGGATCCTTATAATACTTATAGGGCTGTTTGTGCGTGTGATTCACTTTTTATTTACATAGATGATGGGGAGCTACACGTTTCGTGCAGTTTCTTCCTGACTCAACGCTGCATTTGAAAGATCTGGCCCCGCTTCTGTTTGTCTGGTTTGTGGTTTCTCGCAACCGTGCTGCCCAGAGTGTCGCATCCATCACATTCCAGGGAATCCTGCCCCCCACCCCCACCCCCGGGGAGAGACTCCTGGCGCGGCTCCAGCTCCTGGCCACACGTGAAACTCTGAAGAACACCCTCATTCATGCTTTTTGGGGCCCCGCCTGAGAGTGAGAGGGGGCTCACCTAAAAGGGGGAATTAGGATCCTTAAGTTAATAGGTTAATTTTCTGTGTTCTGCTGTGGTGTTTTCCCGAAAGGCAGAGTCAGGGCCCAGGTCCCCCAAGAGCGTACGAGGGTTTCCGTCTCCCCATGTCATCACCAGTACCTGGTATTATCCATCTTTCTAATCTTTGCCATTCTGGTGAGATTCAAGTGCCATCTCATTGTTTTCATTTGCATTTCTCTGATTCCTGGTCAGTTGGGGGGGGGGTCCTTTATATGCTTGTTAGGAGTCTGAGCTTCTCTCTTTGCAAATCTTCTATTATCCTTTGCCTGCCTTTAAATAGGGCTGCTTGTGTTGATTTAGGACCACTTCCGGTCAGCCTGCAGAAGCTCTCTCTACAGCCCAGGTATTATTACCTGCTGTCGACTTTAGAGCTTACAAGTAACTTCTCCCAGTCTTTCATCCATCTGTGTTGTTTATGGTGTTTTTCTTTGGACGGAAACACTTCAGGTTATTTGGTCGGATCTATCAGTGGTTTTTTTTGTTTGTTTGTTTTTAAAGATTTATTTATTTATTTATGATAGAGAGAGAGAGAGAGGCAGAGACACAGGCGGAGGGAGAAGCAGGCTCCATGCAGGGAGCCCGACTCAGGACTCGATCCCGGGACTCCAGGATCGCGCCCTGGGCCAAAGGCAGGCGCCAAACCCCTGAGCCACCCAGGGATCCCCGGACCTATCAGTGTTTTGCGGAAAGGCAGACGTTGAGACACGTGTCGACGCTGGTGAGCCGGGGCAATGCCGGTTCCCAGGCCCCCCCGCCAGGTCCACGTGCTCGTAGGACCTGCTCTCTGTATGGAGGGCTCTGAGCATTTCCAGAGCCTTTCTGTCCATACGAGGCTCCTGGATCTTGCAAAAGGTCCATTTTCTGGCTCAAAGCCTTGTGCTTTCTGAAGGTGTCAGCTAAAGTAGGATTTACTGAATGCCTTCCACACTTAGAGGGTGTGAGGGTTTCCTGGGCGCTTCAGCAAGGCGCTAGAGGGTCTGCTGCACCCGAGCTCTTGGATGCTCTGGGCACGTAGGCAAACTTCACGAATGAGCCTACAAAAGAGAGGCTACGACAAACATGCTCATAGCCACATTTATTCAGTTTCCAAAAAGTGGAAGCAACCCAAGGGTCCGTCAGCAGATGAGTGGATAAACCGGTTGTGGTATAGACTCACTCAGTGGAATATTATTCAGCCTCAAAAAGCAAGGAAATTGCAGGACACCTGGGTGGCTCAGTGGTTAAGCACCTGCCTTCAGCCCAGGGTGTGACCCCGGGGTCCCGGGATCGAGTCCCGCTTCGGGCTCCCTGCATGGAGCCTGCTTCTCCCTCTGCCTGTGTCTCTGCCTCTCTCTCTGGGTCTCTCATGAATAAATAAATAAAATATTAAAAAAAAAAGCAAGGAGATTGTACTCACTGCAGCATGAATGGCCCTTAAAGACATTACACGAAGTGAAGTCAGCTCGTCACAGAAGGACCAATACTGCAGGATTCCACTTGGACGAGGTACAGAGTTAGTCTGTAGAGACGGAATGTCGGAGGGGGGTTGTGGGGGCCGAGGGGGCCGGGAGAGTGTTTAGTGGGTACGGAGTTTCGGGTTTGGGAGATGAGGGGTCCTGGAGGAGGTGCAGGGACGCCACCCAGCTGTGCCCCCAAGGGGGTCAACATGGTAACTGCTCTGCTACATGCATTTTGCCAGAGGTAGACAAAACACTTGGGCCGGGAGGGCTCCTGGAGAAGGGAGGGCTCCTGGAGCAGGTCGTGCAGGGTGGAGGGCAAGGAGCAGGTGAAGAGGCTCCGGGGAGGCACGGCCCCGGGCGCCCCGAGAGCTCTTGGCGGAGGGGAGCAAGGCAGGGAGTCTGAAAGAGGTTCCGCGTGTCCCCCCCATGCCCATTTCCCACCTTCCTGGAGGCCGGGAGTCCCTGAACCCTGGGCTGCTAATCCCGCCTCCGTGACAGCAGCACCTCATGTTCACTCACACATCCGCTGGCCGTTTCACTCCCGCGGCCTCCCCCTCTCCCCCGGGGGTGAGCGCAGGCCCCTGGGTGCCCTGGATCTGGGGCAGGCGGCCGGGGAGGCGGGGGCCTGTGCAGAGGCTGCAAGCAGCCAGTTGCGTGGGGCCCTGGTTTGCCTTCCGCTCCAGCGGCACCACTATCTGCGTCCTTTTGGGAACTCTGGGCCCCAGGGGGAGAGCTGGGTGTCCTCTCCCTAAACCTGGTGCTCCTGGAAGTCAGCGGTTTGCTGTTGAGGACGGTGGAGGGAGGTGGGGCTCCTGGCCCAGACCTCATGGCTGGTCTGATTCGGGCCTGATGGGGCAGCAGGTTTAGTCCCTGCAGAGAGTCCCGGGCCCTCCCTCCCTCCCCGGGTCCTCTGTGCTAGAGCCGCAGGTGCAGCCTGCACCCCTACGAGTTCCGATGATGATGATGATGATGATGATGATGATGATGCATGTGAGGTCCCTCTGCAAACTTCTCAGGCAAACAGCTCCCCAGGTCTTAGGCCTTCAACCACCCAGGCCTGCTCACCTTGCTATGCCCCGGCTCTTGAGGGGCCTCCGGGATCCAGCAGAGGAAGCCAGGAACTGAGGCTGTTATAGGAATTCTGGCCCCTTAGCCCCAAGGTCCTTGGTCCCACTGCACTGAGGGATGAAGGGGTGACCCAATGAAGAGTGGTGGGCAGCTGTGAGAGATCCCGAGAGTAAGCGGGGCCCCGATGGGGTTGCCCTCGGGGTTTCTAAGTGCAGGGGTTTTTGTGAGCTCTTTGGCAGAACTATCCTGAGTGTGCCTGGCCCCCCACCCTCCCCCCCACCCGTGCCCGGGCTGCTAAGATGTGCCAGTCAGGGCTTTGGGCCGGCACCTGTCTGCCCACTGGGTCATCATTCATGTGTTGATGGTCTTTTGGGCTGATGTTTGGACACTAAGGCCCTCTGCTGAGCTAGGGCCGCCCCCCAACCCCCGGCCCCCCCGCCAGGACGGTGAGAGGGCTGGGACCTGGATTCCTTGGCCCCACTCTGGGCCCTTCCTCCAGAAGCCTGGCCTCCCCCCTGGGCCCTGACCCCACCCACTGATCCTGCCTTAGCCTGCCTAAGGCGCCAAGAGGGACCCGTGTTTTATGGGTAATTGTTTTGTCTCGGGATGTTTTGCAAAGGTCACTTTTGCAGGAGCTGCAGGAAAGAATGCTAGTGCGGATTTGTCTTAGCTGCCGGGTTCGCCTCCTGGTTGGGGGACTCTGGCCCCCACTGCCTGAGCGCTTGTCCATCGAGTCCCAGGGCTGCTCCCAGCCCCGCCCCCACAAGTAGCCGGGTTCCTGCTGTGGGATTAGAGGAGGCAGGAAGCCCTGCAGCAGGCATTTCCCTCCCCAAACTGCTCAACCCACTGAACAAAGGGCCGGTGGGTGAGGGTTGGCCTGGGCCTGGAGCTCCTGAGCCGAGCAGCCTTCTCCTCCCCCCCCACCCCGGTTTGTCAGGTGAGAAGCCAGAGCGCTCAGGGGAGGCTTATCCTCCACTCCCTCTGTGTACTAATTCCCATTATTCCAGATTTAATACTCACCAAAGGGCAGACGCAAAGCGCCGAGATGCCATTTTGCTCAGGCCTTGGGGGGAGGCCGCTGGCAGTTCAGGGAGCAGGGCTGTGGGCAGGTCATGGGTGGGGGCAGCGCCCGGGGCGGGGGCTGGGGCTCGGGTGCAGTCACGGCGGGCTTCTGGAGGAAGCGCTGAGTGGGGCCACACAGTCCAGGTCCCAGCCCTCTTGGCTTCCTGGCTGGGGCAGGACTCCGTCCTCAGGGAGGCGGCCCCGGCTCAGCCGAGCGACTCTCGGAGCCTCCGCCATCCCCGTGAGGGGCCCGAAACTCAGCAGGGAGACCGAGGCCAAGGGCCAGTAAACAAAGACTCTGGGAGGCCCGGGGTGGCGTTCGTTTGTGGGGTGGGGACCATTAAATCAGCCCTGGGAGGAGACTGGCTCATGATCAGGGGAGCCTGGGAGGCAGCAGGCCCTTGGTGTCCCGGGTGTGGTCCAAGGGCCGGCCAGGAAGCTTCTGAGATGTGCAGCCCTTAGGCCTCGCCGTCCACCTACGGAATCGGGAGCACCTTTTAATGAGATCCAGGTGATTCCTGAGCCTGAGACGCTGAGAAGCTCTAGGGGACACACTTTCTCAGCGCGGACTTTGGAGGAAGTCCAGCACCGCAGCCCTGGCGCTCCTCGGGCCTCGGTGCCTTTGCATTCGGAAGAGGAGGCAAAGCCTGACCCCCGGGGATGCCTGCACGGGCCTTCATCTGCGAAAGGGGCCTGGCTCTGGGCACACAGCCCTTCTGCCCCTGTGCCCCCCGAAGTCCACGCCCCACAGGCCCCGTTTGGGTTGCTTTACTGGCCCTCCAGTGCCCCCAGCCCTGAGGGCAGCGCCTGGAGCACCGCAGACACTCAGTCCACATTTGTCCAGCGACCGAATGCGCATCGCGTGCTTATCAGAAAAAAACTAAACACTCTGGAAACTACTTTCTATTATTTTTTTTAAAAGGTTTTTATTTATGTATTTGACGGAGAATGGGCAGTGGGGAGGGGCAGAGAGAGAGAGTAGACTCTTGCTGAGCGGGCAGCCCGACGCGGGGCTCGATCCCAGGACCCCTGGATGGTGGTTGGAGCCGAGGGCAGACGCTTCACCGACTGAGCCCCCGGGCGCCTCTGGAAGTGGCTTTTGCAGCAGCAAAGACGCAGCGAGGTCTTCTTTTCCGGGTTGCGTTGCTGCGTCGGCCTAGGCAGATCCTCCAGGTGAAGGGCCGCGGGGAGGCTGCGGCCAGGCGCGGTGGCCGTTGTTGACGCGGGGCAGGGGGACGGCCTGTCTGCATCAGCCTGCGTCGCAGGAAGGTTGTGTCGTTGGTAGAATTGAATGGTTTCAGGGACATCTGGGCGGCTCAGTGGGTGAGCACCTGCCTTGGGCCCAGGGCGTGACCCCGGGGTTCCTCTGCCTGTGTCTCTGCCTCTCTCACGAATAAATAAATAAAATCTTAAAAAAAAAAAAAAGAATTAAATAGTTTTGAGAAGTGTTCACCGTTAACGCTTTGTAGTAAAAAATGAACTGCAGGGTGGTAGGATCAGGGTCGGCTAGGGTGGTGGGGACCTGCTGTGTGTCTGACACCCTCAGCGTCCCCGGGCCTCAGCCTGGGGCCCCGGAAATTCACCTGACCCACCTTACTCCGGCCCTTCCTCTCCGTCCCACACCTGCTGCCTGGGCCACTCAGTGCACGCCCAGGGGTGGGGGGTGGGGGGGATCCGTCCCGGGCTCTGTGCCCCTTTGAACCATCTACTCCATCCGGAGTCACTGTCACCGCTGGGGCCGCCTGGCCCATACGCTGTCCTGAGCAGCCGTGTTTCCCCCTTGTCTTCGAAGGAAACCTCATGGCCGACTTCGGGGGGAGCGCCCCCGGCCCCGCGCGCCTGTCCTCGGCCTTCCTGCTCCCCACGGGCCCCTAAACGCGCTTTGCTTTCACCTTAAGCGTCTAAACTACACCCTTCCCTGGCTCTTCACCCCGAGGGCTGTCACCGTCTCCCACGGGGAGGGTGTCTGCTGGCCCGTTTCTCGGCGCCTGTCACCTGGCTCCCACCCGCCCCGCTCGGGCCCAGCGCGTCAGCCCACGGCGCCCCTCGGCCTCCTCCTCCCCAGGTCTCGGTGTCCGTCAGGCGCAGCTGCCCTGACCCTCCGTCTGTGCCTCCCCTGTTCGGCAGCTGACGCCCACCAGGACCCCCTCCCTGCCTGAGGTGGCTCCCATGCCCTCTGCCCACAGCCCTCTCCCGCCCATTCCGCATCTCCTCCTCCTGTGCTGCCGCGCACACTCTACCCAGGGGTGGTGGGCCCTGCCTCGCACACGCGGGAATCCAGACCCAGCAGCACGCACCTGCGCCTACGGGCCCGCCCCTCCCCGCCCCCCAGCAGCCCTGCATGCCCGTCAGCCCCTGCTCCTGGGCGTCCCGCCACTGCAAACGGCCACGCTCCCCGTGGACCGTCCTAAGCTGGACATCCAGGGATCACCTTAGGTTCTCCCCGCACGGTCCGATCTTGTGGATTCCGCCTCCCATGGGGCTCACGGGCCGCCCGCGGGACAAGGCCAGTGTGACCTCACTGAGGGCGACCGACGAGTTGCGGCCCAGGCGTGCTTGGCATGTGTCTGGCCTGGGCCGTTTCCACAGGGGACAGGCGCTGCTCCCGTTAGGTCTCTGCGATCCTGACAGTAGCTCCCAGACCCTCTCGGGGCTGCCTTTGAAGAGCCGTGGGGGTCCGGGAAGCCCCGGCGGGGAGCACCCACCTTGTCTGGGTCCCGTTCTACGTGCTCCCCCCCATGCCTCCCGTTCAAGCTTGCAACGAAGTGCGCGGAAGACAGGAGGGGTCAAAGGGAGAAACGGGGGTGTCAGCCTCGCGACCAGGACGCTGGGGGGACGAGGTGGCTTCGGGAATGTGGCTGCTGATGGGCGAGGTCTGCTGGCCTGTGGAAGGCTCCAGGGGACAGGAGATGCCAGCCAGCCTTGGAAGCTCCTCCAAGCCCCTGTCCAGATGCAGAGACGTTATTGAGACCTTGGTCCTCTGGGCTGCTTATCTCTGTGACACATTTAAATAAGAAAATAAATTGCTCATTTCTCTTTTCCCTTCCCTGTCCCCTGGAAGAGTAAATGGAGAATGAGCTTCATCCAGGTGAATTGTCAGGAAACGGGGCTGCTGTTTAACATGCCTCCGCTCTGGGGTCAGTACCACTTCTCCTTGGTTGACTCCTTGATAGGAAGTGATGTCAGGTGACGGCCGGCACCACACGTTCGCTCTGCAGACGAAGGCTCAGAACTGGGTGGAAGAGGAGCACGTGCGGGTGAGAGAGGAAGACGGTGGCGGTGCCAAGACCCTTCCCTTCTTTCCTCCTCCTCCTGCCTTCCGCCCCTTCCTTCCTTCCTCGCAGACACTCAACCATCTACACGTCCGTTCACCCCGGTTGTACTGAGTCCGTACTTTGTGCTGCGCCCTGTGTGGGGTTCTGGGGTTTAGCTGTGTCTCCCCACTTCCACACCTAAGCTTCCATTCTTCCTAATGCATCATCCTCGGGGTGATCTTTTATTTTACTTTTTTTTTTTAAAGATAGATTTATTTATTTATTTATTTATTTATTTATTTATTTATTTAGAGCAGGGGTGAGGTGGGGGGGAGAGAATCTCAAGCAGACTCTGCTCTGAGCAGGGAGCCTGATGTGGGGCTCGATCTCCCGACCCTGAGATCATGAGCTGAGCTGAAATCAGGAGCCGGATGCTCACCCGACGGAGCCACCCAGGTGTGCCCAGGGTGATCATTTATTTTATTTTATTTTATTTTATTTTATTTTATTTTATTTTATTTTATTTATTTTTTTTTTAAAGATTTTATTTATTCATCAGAGAGAGAGAGAGAGAGAGAGGCAGAGACACAGGAGGAGGGAGAAGCAGGCTCCATGCAGGGAGCCTGACGCGGGACTCGATCCCGGGACTCCAGGATCACGCGCTGGGCTGAAGGCGGCGCTCAACCGCGGAGCCACCCAGGTTCCCCTAGGGTGGTCTTTTAAATGTCAGGTGGTGACTGTCACCGTGGAGTTTGGCCGGGCGCTGGGGTGGGGTGATGGGTGCACACAGGTGGGGCGGGAGCCCAGCCTGGGGGCGTCAGGGAGGACGTCTGCGCGAACCTGGAAGGTGGAGCCCGCAGGCGGGGGGCGATCGGCGTGGGGAAGTCAGAGAAGAGCAAAACAGGGCTCTTTCTCTGGTCGCTGTCGGTGGGACCGGCCCAGGAGGCTACCTCCCTAGGGGGAATGAGCATCGCCTGGGTGGGACGCCTGTCCTGTTCCCATCCTGACGCCGTGGGGCTGTACCCGGGCCCCGTGACGCAGGACTCAGCCGGGTTGTTCCCATTTTACAAATGGAAACTGAGGTTTGAAGGGATGGAACAAATTGCCCGGAGCTCACACACCAGGCAAGTGTTAGAGCTGGGCCACCGCCCATGTGGGGCTTGTGCAGCCCCATCCGTGTGGCGCACGGAGTGAAGATGGGTCCACACCAACCCCCATCACAGGCTGTTCCCGTGATCGTGGCGATGACAATATCACCTTCGTGGGTGAAGCTCCTGCCATGAGCCCTGTGCCAGGTGTTCACAGGTGCCAGGTGTTGTGAGTCTCACAGTAGGTTTGCAGGACGGACGGCGTTGTGGTCCCCACTTTGCAGACAGCAGACCCATCCCCGGGAATGGCTCGAGGTCACACACGCCTGGCAGTCGGGCCAGCTCAGGACTGGGCCAGGGCTGCGTGACCCCAGAGCTCGTGCAGGTGAGCAGAACCCTACTCGTTTCCTCTTCTGTCGTTTTGCAAGCAAATAGGGAGAGGGGGCCGCCCTCATCGGGTTGCTCCTGCATCTCCTCCCACCCGTTGCAGGCTTTGGTTTCCTGGTCTGTGTCGAGGGGCCAGTGGTCCCTGCCGGTCTCGACTGGGCACGACCTGGTGACATGCTCCCCCTGGGCTTGAAGGGCCAGTTTCAGGGGGCGAGGGAGGCACCTGCTGCTGAGCTCAGGGCTCCTGCCTCCCGAGGCCTGGCGGGTGTTCGTGCCTGACCCGGCCCTTGGGATCCGTGCTCTCTTAGACGTGCACGACCGTCAGGATCGTGAGAGGATAAGAGCCTCTTGGAGGCCGAGGGGGTGGCCAGGACGGGCCCTGCCTCTTACCCCAGAGGCCACGCAGCCCAAGGGAGGCGTAGCAGTGGCTCGGGGATGTGCTGACCCATGCTCAAGGAACACCGGGGGCCTGGTCACATGGCCTGGTGAGGGGGGACAGCCGCCCCCTCCCGCAGAGCTCGCCGGCCGGGGGCACCTGTGGACACAGGCACATGCACACACGGTGCAAGGGATGCCGGAAACCTGGCGGTCACCCTGGACCCGCTTCCCCTTTCTCTCCCTCTGCATCAAGCCGGGGGCAGCCCTGTTGGCTGTGCCTTCACCCTACGTGCCGATCCAGCCCCTCCTGCACCGCGGCAGGGCCCTGGGGTGGGGCTCGCGCACCCTCCGTGCTTTCCCTCCCTCCGCTCTTGCCTCCCGGGGGCCTGGAAGGGCCCAGAGCCCTCCCGCAGCTCCGCTGGCTTCGCGCATCCCCATCCCCGTCCCGGGGCTTTCCAAGCCCCCCAGACCTGGAGGGGGCTCCAGGGCGACCTGGGCCACGCCGGCGGCTGTGCTCGCGGAGAGTGTCGGGCTCCTGAGCTGGAGGGCTGCAGCCACAGCCCGGTGCCTGCGTCCACCTGCCCGGAGTCCCTTCCCCGCCGACGACCCGCACCTGCTGGCGTCGGGCTGCTCCGCGGCTCCTTTCCCCTGAGCCGTTTCTCCTGTGTCTCCCGCTGCAGCGGCGGAGGCCGTATCCTCACGGAAGGGGGACACTGTGCACGTTCAGTGCACGTGTGAAGGGGGCAGGGGCTGGGGGCTGACATGGAGCGGCAGCTGTAGTCCCGGGAGTCCTCTCGGAGGAGGTGGCGTGTGGGGGCTGTGGGGGCAGCAGGCAGCTCTCAGGGGAGGGGGAGGGAGCCCGGGCCGAGCCCCCATACCTCAGGGGGGCTGCGCTGTGGGGGGGTGGGTGCATGGGGGGGCATCCTGCATGGTGCAGGGCCCTGGACAGGAGCCGGGTGAGAGGCCACCCCGTGAAGGGGCCGTGAGCCTGGGCCGGGGAGCCACCCGCCCTGAGGGGATGGGGGACCTGCAAGCCACTCTATGGGCTGGCCATGCCGTCCCCCCGGGACACAGGGAGCAGCACGGGGCAGCCTCGGGGCGGGGACACAGGCCCTGCCCCCCCGGCAGCCCGTGCAGACACTGAATCTCTCCCCTGGCCTCGGTGCCCATCCCGACAGCGAGAACAATAGTCCCTGATTCCCGAGCTCTTTGTGGCACTGCGGTGAGATGATGCACAGCAAGCACTCACCTAGGCCTGGCTGGTACTCGGCTCGGTTGCCAAGGCAACAAGAGGCCTGCCGAATCCAAGGGGATCAGGAACGTCGACAGAACCTTGTTCTCTAAGCTCTCGGGGCCACGGGCGTTCTCCAGACGTGCCCTGGGCGCCCGCTGCTGAGGGGCCGAGCGTTTGCTCGGAAACCCTGCCCTCCGGGTCCTCAGAGGGCCACGCTCCCTCCTGCCTCTGGGCCTTTGCATGTGCTGAGTCCTCCGTCGGGAATGTTCCTGCCCCTCCCCGCCCCCTGGCACCACCACACAAACCGAGACTCGTCCGTCGTCTGCCACAAGGTTCGAGGTTCATGGCTTCCCCCCAGGACCCCTGGTCTGGGTCGTTCTCATAGATTTGTGTTCCTTGCTCTCGGGGAGCTTGTCTCAGGTGACAAGTGTACGTCAGTTACACGTGGTTCAGAGTCACTAGTGGGTTATTGGTCTCCGTCGTGGACCGTAAGCCTCAGCAGGGCGGGCGCTGTGTGGTCTTTGGGCCGCAGACGGTCCCCAGCCAGTGGCGGTGCTCAGTCGCTGCAAAGAGTGACTCAGGATATGCAGAAAGTACGTGCGCAGCCGTCGCGACCTTGCCATCCCCTGCACCGTCCCAGACTCCCAGACGGGGCTAATGAGACTGAGGGAGGCCCTGCTCGCGAACCGCGCGGCCTTAGGAAGGATGCCAGTTCTCCTTAAATTTACAACAACAACAGAAACGATAATAAATAACACATACTCAGGGCCCCAGTCGCTCCGCTAAGTACTCTGCAGACATTACTTCATTTAATTGAAACGTCATTATTATTGAGTGAGAAAAGCAAGATGCTGAGGAGTTGTGTATAATATGATCCAATTTAAAAAAGATAAACAATGTCAAACCCCCACTATATATGTAAATGTGTATTTGGGAGCGTGTAGGTTTATGTTTGTATATGGTTTTTACGAGCGAGGATAAAAATATGGAAGGATGTGGATGAGATTGTTGATGTGGGTTATCCAGGGGTGTGCGCTGGCTGGTGGGTGGTGTGAGTAGGTGAGGGTGGCACCCGAGGGAGAGAGAGCCAAGTGAGTGAAGAAAAAAGAGAAGTAAGAAGCCAAGTGGCACTAAAAACCCAATATGCATAATAAGATCATACTTAGGTATTCACGCCAGGTTATATAGGAATTTGCATGTAAAAGGAAATACAAACATTGTTCCAGAGCAAACGTCTACCTGGCGGCGGGGGCGGCAGGGGCGCCGGGTGATGGGCGCTTCCGCGACTGCCTGTAGGGGCGTCAGTTGTTGCAGGCCTTCTGGAAAGCAGCTTGGCAATATACCCTCAACAGCCTTACAAATAGTCGTATATTTGGACTCTGCATTCCACTTCAAAGAGCTTTACCCTGAAGAAATAAGCAGAATTGCCGTCAAGCATTCCTGCGGAAGACGCGTAGTGTGGTTTACAGTAGAGGGAAAATGGAAATAAATAGCCCAAAAGGAGAGAGGGAACAGAGTTACAGCACAGAACGAGCGGCAGTAGTTAGAGCGTCATGGCCACCCTGTAGACGGGGCACTCTTAGGGTCTCGGGAGCCCTCTTAGGGCCTCGGGAGTGCTCTTAGGGCCTTGGGAGGACTCAGGATCTTAGGAGGACTCTTAGGGTCTCGGGAGCACTTTTAAGGTCCCAGGAGCACTCTTAGGGCCTTGGGAGGACTCCGGATCTCGGGAGGACTCTTAGGGTCTCCGGAGGACTCTTCAGGCCTCAGGAGCACTATTAGGGTCTCCAAAGCACTGTTAGGGCCTCAAGAGTCTCGGAAGCACTGTTAGGGTCTTGGGAGTGCTCTTAGGGTCTTGGGAGGACTCTTATGGTCTCAGGAGTGCTCTTAGGGCCTCAAGAGCGCTCTTAGGGTCTCCGGAGGGGTCTTAGGGCCTCAGGAGTGCTCTTAGGGCCTCGGGAGCACTATTAGGGTCTCAGAAGCACTGTTAGGGCCTCAAGAGCACTGTTAGGGTCTCAGAAGCACTGTTAGGGTCTTGGGAGCACTCTTAGGTCTCAGGAGGACTCTTAGGGCCTTGGGAACGCCCTTAGGGCCTCAGGAGCACTGTTAGGGCCTTGAGAGCGCTGTTAGGACCTCAAGAGCACTGTTAGGGTCTCGGGAGCGCTCTTAGGATCTCGGGAGCACTCTTAGGGCCTCGGGAGCACTTTTACGGTCTCCGTCTTATGGAGAGAGGGGGAGAGGGTGGAGAAAGTGAAGCAGGTTGGCCAGTACCGTGGCACATAAGTGGTGAGCAGGATTTGAACCCCTATGGATTGGCCAGGCCGGAAGGATTCCCACCATGTGGGGGGCGCCTGGGCGGCTCCATCCGTCAGGTATCTGACTCTCAATTTCAGCCCAGGTCAAGGTCTCAGAGTCGTGGGATCGGCCCTGCTTCGGGCACTGTACTCAGCAGGGAAGATGCTGGAGATTCTCTTTACGTCTCCCTCCCTCCGTCATCCCCCACAACCTCCCAGTAAATAAGTCAGTCTTTCAAGGATCCCTGCCTTATGGAGAGGATTAGGAACAGGGCGACCATCAGGAAATGGTATTGCTCGTTCTCCAAACCCTTGCGACCCCGGTGTGGGACCTGCTGCATTGTAGCGTGTGGAAGGGTCCCTAGAAAACTCACCAACGTGACTTCACTCTCTTTTTTGTGAAGTAAGACACGGAGAGCCTGTGGCCGGCACCCACCACCCAGTGAGCCCCCACTGTATACCGGACCTTATCCTTCCCGTCATCATTTTTTATCAGTTACAGAAGCAGGTGGGAAAATACGTCTTTCTCTTGCTTATCTTTCTTTTTTTCTTTCTTTCTTTATTATTAGTATTTTTTTCTTGCTTATCTTTCTTGATTTCTTCGTTCCGGGTTGGCTTGGAGATTGCCCTCTTGCTGGCAACTTGTGGGAATGAAAGGAGCGGAGTCTTTGGAGTCAGATCTGGGTTGACTTCTGACCCCGCCTCTTCGCGGCTGTGTGGCTTCAGACAAATGACTTGGCTTCGCTGAGCTTCCGATTCCCCTCCTCCCAGACTCCCTAACTCGGAGAACTGCAGTGGGAATGAAATGAGGTGTCAAATAGAAAATGCCTAACATAGTTCCTGCCCCGTAGTCGGTGTCTAGTAGACGCTCCCAACTAGAAGACACGTTCTGTGGTGGCAGCCTCGCTGAGTGGCACCAGATTGTGAGCGGCTTGAGGCCAGGGTGGACCAGCCAGAGGCCATAACAGATGTAATGTTGGCGCTTCAGCCCAGGCTGGAGTTCAGCGTGGCTGGAGGCGTTGTAAGGAAAGGAGCGTGTGTTGCTCAAGCCCAGGATGGTGCTAGGAGTTACAGGCAAGTTCTGAGTTGGTGT
Source organism: Canis lupus baileyi (assembly GCF_048164855.1). Taxonomy (NCBI): domain Eukaryota; kingdom Metazoa; phylum Chordata; class Mammalia; order Carnivora; family Canidae; genus Canis; species Canis lupus. The sequence goes on from NC_132850.1 coordinate 9,002,772, forward strand.
TTTTGCTCTTGGTACCTAGAAGTCACAGCTGATGAGAGACCAGTGGGGGAGCCTGGGCATGAAAGACAAAGGAGGGATGTGAAGTTTGGAGAAAGACTCACGTTGAGAGTGATCAGATAGGTCCTGGGTGCAAAGAGCTTAGTAGGCCTTGGGAACGTAGAGGGGTTTTCAATCGCTTTTTTTTTTTTTTTTCTTGTAAAGTCACTGGATGTTGGCTGCTTCTGTCTCTTCACCTCCAGAGGCATACCCAGGTCCACGCTATGGGGTGGGATGAAGAGGCACAGTTGGTGACTGGAAGCATGGATGGATAAATGAATGGATGAGTAGGGTGGATAGGTAGTAGACGATGGAAGGGTGGATGAGTGGGTGGGTAGTTAGATGGTATTAGGGGATGAGTAGACTGTTGTATAGGGCGGCTGGATGAATGCATGGGTGGTTAGGATGGAAGGATGGGGTTGATAGGCTGTTAAGATGGGAGGATAGGTGGGATAGATAGGATGGGGGAAGGAACTGGATGTGTCCATGGAACGATGAGTGGAGGAATGAATGGACAGATGGACGTATTGGCTTCATAGATTATACAGAGGAAATGGGATGGTTGAATGAGAGGATGGAGGGAATGGACGATGAGTAGGTTCGTTGGATGGGTAGATTTAAGAGTGTTTGAGTAGATAAATGGATAGAAGAAAGGATCCAAGAATTCATAGATGGAAGGATGATTGGATAATGGATGGATCAAGGTTTTCATAAGTTACTGTTCAAGCAAACCCATTTGGGGGCTGGCTGGTCAAAAGTGGAAATAAAAGCTGAATGAGAGTGTAAAATGTATTGGCCTCCTTAGAGGGGATAGGAGCCTGAACTGCTCTTCATCGTTCTCTTATCAATTCCTGTGATGCAGACACCAACGTAGACCACGCACATACCTGTGTGAAAATAAACTGTGTCTTTTCTAAAATGCACAGACATGGTCTTTATTGACTCTGACATGCAAATATGAGATAAGTCCACACTGGCATTTACACACACACGCAATTTGTGATGGAGATGGGCTGTTTGTATTTTCCTGGAAACCAGATGAGACTCAGTGGCCAGCCATCCACAGCACACCCAGTTTGATGGGATGCGCCAGCAGGAAGGAAAATCAGGTTGCTCAGGGGTCCTTGCCTTGTTTAATGGATATGTTTTTGCTTTTTTAAAAAGACTTTATTTATTTATTCATGAGAGACACAGAGAGAGGCAGAGACACAGGCAGAGGGAGAAGCAGGCTCCATGCAGGGAGCCCGATGCGGGACTTGATCCCAGGACCCCGGGGTCACGACCTGAGCGGAAGGCAGATGCTCAACCCCTGAGCCACCCAGGGAATCCTGGATATGGGGTTTTATTTTCCGTTAAACAAGTATTTATTTTGAAAGCCACCAGTTCAATGAAACCGGTTACTTGCTCTTCATCGAAGCAACCTGAAGACAGAGCACAGAGGAAGCCTCCAAGGTGCCCAGCGGGGCCTGCATAGTCTCCAGGATGCAGTTGTCCAGATGATTGAACCTCCCTCTTCCCCTAGCCCTGCTTCTTTCTCTTGCTTTCTCTTTCTCCTTCTTTCAAGTTAATTAGTTACGACCACTTTTCAAGGACTATCATGGTGATATACACTTAGGGCACCAATTCAAACGATGTAGAAGGGCCTACGGTGAATAAAGATCTTCTCCCCACTGCAGATTCACAGTCCTGCTTACTAATAGCTCCTTCTGAATTACTCTAGAAATCTTCAAAACACACAGAAATACGACACAAACTCTCTATCGCTCACGCAAATGGGATCCTTCTAGATACAGCAAATGTACTATTCCGTAACGTGCTTTTTTTTTTTTCTCTTGGCAATATATCTCTTATGTCTTTCCGGGCAGGCCCACCGCAGTCCCTGCTTCTCCGTGGTTCTGCTTTCCCGGGTTTCAGTTACCTGCAGTCAACCCAGGCCTGGAAGCAGATGACCCACCTTCTGGGGGATGGTCGGGAGGCCAGTACTGGACTGACGCTAAGGCATGCTGAATGCCCGTGTCATTCCCCTCACTTCCTCTCATCGTGCCGGCGTCTTATCATCTCACACCGTCACAAGGAGGGCGAGTCGCGTCCAATAGGATATTGTGAGAGAGAAAGACCACGCTCACATAACTTTTACTAGAGCATGCAGTCACGACCTATTTTCTTATTAGTTATTGTTGTTCATCTCTTCCTGTGTCTAATAAATCAGACTTTATCACAGACGTGTACGTATGGGAGAAAAACGCATATATACAGGGTTTGATACTATCTGTGATCTCAGGGACCCACTGGGGGTCTTGAAATGTATCCCCTGTGGATGGACGAGGGGGGTACTATATATTGATTCACCTTATTCTTGTTATTGATCGCATAGTATTTCATAAGTTACCACAAAGGACTCCGTCCGTCCTTTATAACTGAGCCTTTTCCTCATTCTTGGCCAGCCCAGATGGTTCCACGATCACATAACCGGGTGTGTGTCTGCGGGATTTCTACTTGAGTGAATAGGCTCTAGACTGGATTTATTTATTATTTTATTTATTTATTTATTTATTTATTTATTTATGTATTGCCTTAACACGTATATGCATTTATGCTGATGAAGGTTTCATATGGCATTGATATAAATATTCCCAACAGTATTTGAGAATTCTTGGTTTCTCTACGACTTAGAGTACACCAGGATCACTCAAGTGGTTTGTCAGAGTACAGATTTCTGGGCCCAGGAAATTCCGATTCAGGACATCTGAGGTGGAATAGATCTGGTAGAGGATTGAGAATTTGCATTTCCGACAAGTTCCAGGGTGATGCTGATGTGCTGGTCCAGGAACCACCGCTCTGCGCCTTTCCCACAGCTTTTTTAAAAATTTGCCAATCTGGTATATAACCTGCATCTTGTTATTGCAGTTCTTTAATCAAATGAAATTGAACATCTTTTCGTATTTCTTAGGCATCTTTATCTCTTTTCCTGCAAACTGTCTGTTCATGTACTTTGCTCATTTTCTATGGCATTGTTCATATTTTCTCTTATTGATTTGTAAGAACTTTTTGTATATGAAAGACATAGGCTCTTTATCTGTAGCAGTATGACAAATCTTTTCCCCTGTCTGGATTTTGTCTTCAGATTTGATGATTTTTTCTCCCTTCCTTCCTTCCTTCCTTCCTTCCTTCCTTCCTTCCTTCCTTCCTTCCTCCTTCCTTCCTTCCTTCCTTCCTTCCTTCCTTCCTTCCTTCTTTCCCTCCCTCCCTCCTATATATACAGTTTCTTCATTTTTGTTCAGTATGTCAGTATTTTGGCTTTCCTGTTTGTTTTATACTTAGAGGAAGGTCTTTCTAACCATTCTGAGATTGTATGAACATTAACACTGAGCGTGTGTTAACACTTGTTTTTTTACTTCTAATCTAAAATGGGGCAACTTAATGAAAAAAATACAATAAAATGGGTCACGATGTCAGTATGGCAGTGTCGTAATTACTTAATTGAAAATGAAAATGTGGAGTCTTCATATTTCTGAATTAACCTGAAGGGATCTTTTCAGCTGCTTCATCCCTTGGGCCTGTAAGAGAGAAAAGAAACTCCCCCTTGATGGTTTCCTCTTCTTCAGGCTATTACTGTGATGAGTTGAGATTAAAAAAAAAAAAAATAGAGAGTTTGAAGTCTGAGGGCAAAGTATGAAGGCTTTTTTTTTTTTTTTTCAGTCGAATGGATATTTCTAAAGTGAGGGAGGCACAGAAAGAAGCATGGAGGCTGCAAACTCAACACAGCACAGCAAACAAAGCTCTCCCCTCCCCGACCCCAGTCTGGCTGCCAGAGCTGCCCTGGCTTTCCCTTGCACACTCTCTGGGCCCACACATGCTCACATCCACTGGGCCGCAGGGCTTACCACTGCCAAAGATGGTTGGGAACGCGCGATTATGAGACACGGCCTTTTGCACAACCCCTCACAATGCAGGACGGCATTCTTGCGAGCCCCTGTGCTGGCTGTGCAGGAAGCAGAGCTGCACACGGTAGCCGTCGGGGGGCCCGTAGGCAACGCTAGACTGAACCAAGGCAGGGGCGTGCTTCACTCGCCATTCCGTCCTAGGATCTGGTGTAGAACCTGACGCTTCGGGGCTCGACCAGTGCTTGGTGATGAAATGACGGACTTTGGGGGCAGGGAGGAGGGAGCAAGCAAGTCTGCCTGGGGAGGGACCAGGGGAGGGCACAACGGGGCCTCACAGAAGACGGGTAACCAAGAGAAGCGGGTGTCACCTGTCGCTCCCCAGGGCCGGGGATGCATCCTGCAGCATCACAGGGCCAGGCTGGGGCCGTAGGTTGTGTCGGGGGAGTGGAACGCTGAAGTCGGGGCGCAGGACAGGGTGGTGCGGGGTCTGACTGCGCCTCAGCCTCCGTGGAAGTGCGGGGGGGGTGCGGGGGGCTGCCTGCATCCCGGCACAGGCCGCCCTGCCGGTTGCGCTGCCTCCTTACATCAAGCAGGTAAACTGCCTGAAGTTCAGAAGGACCCGTTGTGCCTTGAAGGGAACAGGCAGCCTGGTGGACAGGCCCCGGAGCCCGCGGGGAGGCTGGGCCTGGCAGCTGCGGACGGGGGTTAGCACGCGTCTGCGGCCCTCCTGTGCCCACCCTTTCTGGGCTTCCGGGGGGTGGACAAGCCCCTGGGGGCTGGGGGCTGGGGGCGGAGCTGCGGGGGAAGGTACAGGCCGCCTGGGAGGGTGCAGGGTGGAGACACCCCTGGGCCAGGCCCGTCCGCGTGAATAACCAGCAAGAAATCGTCACCGGTTTGTTTATTTAAAAAGCATCAGACAGGAGCCCCCTCCCCGCCCCACGTCTCCCGCTCCGTCAGTACAGCTGATCCTCATCTGGCGCTGCTGCTCCTGCCCTGGGGTCAGTGGTGGGAACTTGCCCTCAGTTTTCCCATCCGCGGAGTGGGGTCACAGCAGCCCTGGGCTCAGGGTAGCTGGGAAGGCGAGGTGAGAACAGGTCCGTGAAGACACTGCGGGCGCCTGCCGATGGGACACGGGGGAGCTGGGGAGGGGTGCCGAGCCCTGGGCAGGAAGGACCGGTGCCGCACCACGAGTGTGCATTTAGGGAGCGCCCACTGTGTGCTGTGTGCTGGGTAGAGACACAAAGGAGACTCGCCTGCTGGCCCGTCCTCACTGGCAGTGGGACAGCGTCGCCTGGCGCCGCAAACCAGGAACCGAGGGCTGTGCGTGCGCAGAGGCGGCCGGGCGGGGTCTGCGAGGGCGGGTGGCCTTTGAGCCACAGGTAGACGTGTGGCCACGGAGGAGGCATCCTGGGCGAGACGCCCCAGGACGGAGCAGGGCCGGGCGGGGTCTCCCGGGGACAGCAGCTCCCTGGTGGCTGGCCCGCTTCCCAATGACATCGGGCCTCCGTTCGATCGCCCAAAGCGGCGAGAGGCCCTAACACAGTGGGGTCAGTGCAGGTCCCCCCTCCCCGCGCGGTTCGGAGTTTGTCCACTGCGTGAATGAAAGAGGAGAGCGGGTGGCAATTAACGTTTGTCCAGGTCCCTGGGCCTGGTGTCTCACCTCCATAGTCTCATCTAATCTCCCCAGCGCGCCTGCCGGGAGCTATCGTCCTCCCCTCCTGTGGAGGGGGCCGAGGCTCAGAGAGGGCCAGCGGGGTGCCCGGGGTGAGCAGGGCTGTGAATTCGGGTCAGCCTGACCCCCTAGGCTGAGCTGGTCCCCAGAGGTGAGCAGCGGCGCGGTGAGCCGGCCGGAGGGGCTGGGGTCTGCAGGGGCGGGGGCAGCGCACAGGAAGCCATAGCGACGGGGGGGGGGGGGGGTGTGTGTCTCGGAGGCCCCCCTGCTGCGTGTGTCCTCGAGGGTGTTCCAGCCTTCGTGTGTAAGCGCCTGTGCACACAGGCCCACACGTGTCCTCACCTCGGGTTCACCGGGACATGCACACCGCTCTGCGGCACCAGGTGGAAGAGAGAGAGGAGCTTTGCCCAGATGCCTCCAGGAGGCCACTGGGGTCCTGATGGAGGACGGCGGGGGCAGCGAGGGGGGCCAGCAGCTCTCCACCCGGATGGTGGCCCCCGACTCGTCAGGGAGGCGCGTACCCCTGTGCAGGGGAGAGCCGTGTGCATGTGGCAGGGCAGGTGTGCGAGGCGTGCGTGTGTAGTGAACCTGGGCGCTCACGTGTGGAGACGCCAGTGGGCGTGTGCCTCTTGGTTCTGTCTGCAGGGGCTGGCCGGTGAGGCTGTCGCCAAGCCTGGGCCGCGGCCCCTGCCCCCAGCCCTCAGCCCCCAACCCCCAGCCTCGGGACGGGTCGGGCTGTGCCCTTCAGGCCCCTTCCCACCCCCGTCCTCCTAGGGCCGGCAGGGCTTAGGGGCCAGGCCCCTCCCAGCTCTTCTTTCTCTCCTCCAGCGGCTTTCCCATGACCCAGGATGCGAGCCTGCCTGTGCTTGGCAACCCTGGGTGGGGAGAGGGAGCTCAGCCGCAGGTGCAGGTGCAGGTGTGGGTGCAGGTGCAGCTGTGGGTGCTGGTGGGGGTATGGGGGCTGGTGTGGATGTGGCTGTGGCCATGGGTGCAGGTGCAGGTGTGGGTGCAGGTGCAGGTGTGGGTGCAGATGCAGGTGTGGGTGCTGGTGGGGGTGCTGATGGGGGTGTGGGGTCTCTGTGGCCCTTGGGGAGTTGCTGGCCAGGAGGGGCCTCCTAGAGCACCCACCACTTCCCTTCCAGGGGGGCCTCTGCCTCCTTGAGGAGCTAGTGCTCCTGTGGTGAGACCCAAGGGAAGGGCCTTGCCGGGAGAGGGGGGACAGCTTCGGAGGAGATGAGATGCCCCAAAGCTCCCGTGAGCCTGAGGGGTTCCTTGCCTCTGTGTCTTTATACTCAGTCTTTGAGGGCCCTGAGGAGCAGCCATGGAAGCTTCTAGAGCTCCTGGGCTCTTATTGCCCCTGAGACATCAGCACTGAGTGTAGAGCTGAGGGGCCCTCAAACCAACCCCCCAGAGTGGAAGCTGAGGTGCTTCCCCGCACGGAGCGCTGGGGGGCTGCGGCCAAGGGCGGATAGAGGTCATGGCTGTGACGGGCAGGGGACAGCGTCCAGGCGCCAGGAGGCACGAGAGCTGGGTGGGTGGTGGGAGAGCCCGGCCGTTAACCCCCTGCCCCCCGCAGCGGCTTTCCTCTGCCTATCCTCCGGGGCCAGCCCCTGGACGGCCCCTGCGCTGCGGCCACCGAGCTCGCCTGCACCTGCACTTGCACCTGTACCCGCACCTGCACTCGTACCTGCACCTGTACCCACACCTGCACCTGTACCCACACCTGCACCTGCACTCGTACCTGCACCTGCACTCACACCTGCATCTGCACCCGCACCTGCACCCATGGCCACAGCCATACCCACACCAGCCCCCATACCCGCACCAACACCCACACCTGCACCCACACCCCCATCAGCACCCACACCAGCACCCGCACCCACACCTTCACCAGCACCCACACCTGCACCAGCACCCACACTTGCACCTGTGGCCGTGCTCCCTCCCCCCACCCAGGAAGCCCTGCGGTCCCTGCTGCCCATGGCAGGTCCCCAACCCCTGATCCCCTCTGTCTCCCCTCCACACCCTCCCTTCTATTTTCCTCTCCACCAGCTTTACTCTTTCAATTTAAAACATGTTCGTAATAAAAAGGGGGTGTTGTCGGGCCTGGTGGCCGCCTATCCACCCCCAGCAGAGCTGCTCCCTCCAGGCCCTTCTCCTCTCGCCATGGCCTCATGCGGCCCGTGTGTCAGGGGCCACCAGGGTCTTTGTGGGGACGCTGCGGGGAGCAGACATGCCTCCACCCCCCCCCCCCCGTCCTTGTCACCATTGCCTTTTCTGCCCCGATCTCATCTTTTTCCCTGGCCCCCCTCTGCCCTGGGCTTTCTGGCTGTCTCCCTTTCGTGGGGGTGTCTGCTGTGGCCGGCGTGGTCCAGCGGGTCTGGGGGGCCCTGAGCACACCCCCCTTCCCGGGCCGGTCGGGTGCCTGCGAGACAGAGCCGGCCGGCAGCTCCGTGGAGGAGCATGCGGGGCCCACAGCGCCTCCGGTTACTGTAATTACATTCTTCCTGCTGACAATTCCCACCATGGTCTCAATTGGATGTGACATTCTTATTAAATAACTTCACCAGTAACTAGTAATAATAACACAGTCCTTACTTCGTGACCTAAACTGCTCGGTGCTATTTTGGTGAGTGGCGGCGACAGTGCCGCAGGGCTTCCGCGGAGTGGCCTCCGGGTCGCTGCCAGTGCGCACACGGACACACGTGTGGGCACGACTGGGGCCGACGGGCTGGGAGCACACGGGACGGCCGCACCCACTCTCCGGACTGGGAGTCCTGGGTGCCTGTGGGCCCAGCATTCCCGCCAGCGATCTCCCTGCAGCCGGATTGTCGCTGGCGGTGGAGACTTGACTCCCGAAGGGTCTCTCGGTCCTCCGGTCTCTCTCCACCCTGCCCCAGCCTCCGTGCACCTGCAGCTGCCTTCCCTGGACTTTGAGTCCTTTTCTTTCTCTACCAGGTGAAGTTTTAGTCGTCCTTCAAGGTGCAGTGCAGGTGTTGCCTCCTCCAGGAAGCCGTCTCTGATTCTGCCTTGGTGGAACTTGCTCCTTCCTGACGTGTCCTGCTCTTTGTCCGCTCTGGCACCGTGTCCTCGTTCCGTTAGCCAGATACGGGAGGGTCTTTCAGCCAGTAGGCCGTACTTTCCCTGAAACCAAGGACTGGGTGCTGAGCACTCATGATGCTGCACCCAGCGGCGTCATAGTGGGACTCACTGTTGACTGAATGGACGTGGGTGTGGGCTCACGGCAAGGGGCAGGTGCAGCTCGAAGCTTCGACTGGTGGTGCTGGGTTGCCCCACAAAGACGGAACCCTCGCAAGACCCCCAGTCTGTCCATCTTTGTTTTTATTTTCCATCTGGATAAAAAAAAAAAATGTGAGATGTTCACTCTTGCAGAACAAATAGAACTGTGACTTCAGTTTCATGATTTATGTGGCCAATTTTGTCTGCTTTTGACAGTTCTGTCCCATTCCTGACAGTTACAACTCGGTCTATCTCTGGGACCTCCGGATGATAGGTTGGGATGCCAAGCTCGCATCGATCCACTGGGGGAGCGCACCGCCCCCCTGGCCTTCTCCCTGTTCTGTGCTTACGGATTTGGAGCCCTGCGCAAGCCACGGGGAGGACCGCTGGGGAGAGAGCGGGACCGCATGGGTGCGTGTTGGTGTGTGTGCGCCTGGGGAGGGGCAGCCCTGGATCACCTGACCCAGACGACCATCCCTGGGCGTGGCCAGCACCCACTTGGAGGTCCCCGGACCTGCTCTTCACAGCTGCTTAGCCTCCCAGAGGAGGCTCCTCCCCCTGCGCCCTCTCCTTCCTCCCCAGTCCACCCACCAGCCTGCAGCATGTCTCCATACGGACGTGAGCTCTTGAACCGAAGGGTCACAACTGATTTCTCTCTGGGTCCTTGTCACACAACCTGTGACCTCAAGAAGCATCAACACGTGTGCCGAGTGCACGATGGATGGATGGATGGGTGGGTGGATGGGTGGATGGATGGATGGATGGGTTGGATGGATGGATGGATGGATGGATGGGTGGATGGATGAGTGGATGGGTGGATGGATGGGTGGATGGATGGAGGGATGGGTGGATGGATGGGTGGCAGGGCCCAGAGTGGTGGCTCTGCTCACGTGGGAGTTGGCACCCTTGTTCGGGGACCCCACTCTCAGATGTTCTCATTTAATCGGTCTGGGGTGAAGGGCTAGTGCTGGGACTTTATAGGCTTCCCTTGGGCCACGACGCTGAGAGCCAGCCCTTGCATCCTAGGAGTCAGTCCCACTTGGTCCTGGTGCATGAGCCTTTTGATGGTACCAAAGTCAATTGGTTTGTGTTTCATTGACTATTTTTGCATTGGTATTCAACTGGGTCCGTAGTTTTCTTGTAGTATCTTGGATACTGGGATTAGATGGAAAAATCATACTATCAGCCTCAGAAAACGGGATTGGAAATGTGTCCTCTTGTTCATTTTTTTGGAAGAGTTTGAGAAGGATTGGCGTTTTTCTTATTAATCATCCTTATGATTAATGTTTGGTAAGAATTCTCCGGTGAAGCCACTGGGGCCTGGGCTTTTCTTTGTTGGGAGGTTTTAGATTACTGATCGAATCTCCTTACTAGTTACAGATCTATTTAAATTTTTAAAATTTCTTCATGATTCAGTCTTGGTCATTGTAGGATTCTAGAAATTTATTCTTCTAGGTCATCCGATTTTCTGGCATATGATTGTTAAGAGCAGTCTCTTGTGATCCTTTTCATTTCTGTGGCATCAGCTGCAATGTCTCCTCTTTCATTTCTGAATTTTGTTGAGTCTTCATGCTTTCTTCTTAGCCTAGCTGAGTTTTTGTCACTTTTATCGACCTTTTCCATATAATCTTAGTTTTGTGGATTTGTGGGTATTATTTTTCTGTTCTCTATTTTACTTCTGTTCTGATCTGTATTATTTTTTTTCCTCCTGCTAAGATTGGGTGTTGAGTTTGGTGTTCCTGTGTTTGTTTTTCTGTTTTCTTGGGATATAAATTTAGGTTGTTGATTTGATATCTTCTTTCTTTTTTTTTTTCTTTTTAAAGATTTTATTTATTTATTCATGAGAGACACAGAGAGAGGCAGAGACACAGGCAGAGGGAGAAGCAGGCTCCATGCAGGGAGCCCGACGTGGGACTTGATCTAGGACCTTGGGATCGCTCCCTGAGCTGAAGGCAGAGGCTCAGCCGCTGAGTCACCCGGGCATCCCAATATCTTCTTTCATAATGTAGCCATTTGCTGCTATAAATTTTCCTCTTAGTACTGCTTTTGCTACATCCTGTAGTTTTTGCACATTGTGTTTTCATTTGTTTCAAGATGTTTCCCAGCTTCTCTTGTGATTTCTTCTCTGACCCATCAGTTGCTCAATGGTATGTGCTTTAATTTCCACATATCTGTGAATTTTCCATTTTTTTTCCTTTGCTACTGATTTAATTTCATTCCACTGTGGCCAGAAAGATACTTGGTATGATTTCAGTTTTCTTTTTTTTTTTAAAGATTATTTATTTATTTATTTATTTATTTATTCATGAGAGACAGAGAGACAGAGAGAGAGAGAGGCAGAGACACAGGCAGAGGGAGAAGCAGGCTCCACGCAGGGAGCCCGATGCCAGACTTGATCCCGGGACCCCAGGGTCACACCCTGGGCCCAAGGCAGGTGCTAAACCGCTGAGCCCCCAGGGATCCCCTGATTTCAGTTTTCTTAAATTTATTGAGACTTGTTTTGTGATCTAACATGTGATCTGTCCTGAAGAATATTCTCTGCATGCTTGAGAAGAATGTGCATTTATTCTCCTGTTGGTGGGCAGAGTGTCTGTATGGGGCTATTAGGTCCAGTGTTGATATGTAGTGTTCAAGCCCTCTGTCCTTACCGAAAGGTAAAGTATTGAAATCTTCTACTATTATTCTGTTACTGTCTGTGTTTCCCTTCAATTCTGTCAATATTCTCTTCATATATCTGTGTGCTCTGCTCTTAGGTGCATCTGTATTTATAATTGTATCTTCCTGGTGAATTGACCCTTTTATCATTATTATGATGTCTTTTTTAAAAAAAAAAGATTTTATTATTTATTCATCAGAGAGAGAGAGAGATGGAGAGACAGAGAGAGAGAGAGAGAGAGAGAGGCAGAGACACAGGCAGAGGGAGAAGCAGGCTCCATGCAGGGAGCCCAATGCGGGACTCAATCCCAGGTCTCCAAGATCAGGCCCTGGGCTGAAGGTGGCGCTAAACCACTGAGCCACCGGGCTGGCCTCTGATGTCCTTTTTTGTGACAGTTTTTGACTTGAAGTTTATTTTGTCTGATAGAAGTATAGCCACCCCTGGTCTCCTGGTTACCATTTGCATGGACTATCTTTTCCCATAATATTGCTTTTCATGCATGCATGTCCTTATATCTGGAGTGAGACTCCTTGACAACATACGTTTGGATCTTGCTGTTTTCTCTGTCCAGTCTCTCGATGTCTTTTGACTGGAGAGTTTAGTCCATTTATATTTAGAGTAGTTGCTGATAGAGAAGGACTTAACCATTAATCGTTTTGTGCATTGTTTTCTGTACATCTTGTAATTATTTTGTCCCTCTTTCCTTCTCTACTGGCCTTTCTTTGTATTTCTTTCCTTTGAAGTGACATACTTTGCTTCCTTTCTCATCCTTTTGTGAGTTTTCTGTAGATAGTTACCATTGTGATTACATAAAAATCTTATGGTTAGTATAGCCTGTTTTAAACGGTTAACATCAATCACATACAAAAACTCGTCTTCTTTACATTTCTCCACCTAAGTATGTTATTCATGTCACAAATTATATCTATTTACATTTTGAATCACTGACAACATTTTATAGTTACAGCAATTTTTGTGCATTTATCTCTTAAGTTTTATACCAGAATTAAAAGTGATTTTCTATAATTACAGTATTACCAGGATTCTTTATTTTCTATGTATTTACCTTGATCAGAGAGCTTTATATTTTCATATGCTTTTGTGTTGCTGTGTAGTGTCCTCTCACATCGGCCTCAAGGACACCCTTTAACTGTGCTAATAAGGCAGGTCTAGCGGTGATGAAATGTTCCGGCTTTTGTTTATCTGGGATGGTCCTTATTTCCCCTTCTTTTCCGAAGGACCGTTTGGCTAGTTGTAGTATTCTTGGTTGGCAGTATTTTCCTTTCAGCACTTTAAATATATCTTCCCACTTCCTTCTGGCCCACAGGGTCAGCTGAGAAATCCACTGGTAATCTTAGGAGAGCTTTGTTGTATGTGGCAAGTTGCTTTCTCTCTTTTGCTCTCACGAGTTTTTTTTCTTTGCCTTGACTTTTGACAGTTTGATTATAATGTGCCTCGGTTTGAGCTGTTTGGGGTTCATCCTGGTTGTAGTCTCTTGAGCTTTATGAATCTGGTTGTCCATTTCCTTCCACAGATTTGGGAAGGTTTTGGACATTATTTCTTCAGGTAAGCTCTCTGCCCCCTATCTCTCTTCTCCTGTTGGGAATCCTACAATGCGTATGTTGGTCCATTTGTTGATGTCCTCTAAGTCCCTTGGGCTTTCTTTTCTTTCTTTCTTCTTTTCTTCCTTTTTTCTCCTCTGACTCAATGATTTCAAATGACCTTTGAGTTCAGTGATTCTTTTGCTTGATCAAGACTGCTATTAAACCAATGTAGTGAAATTTTCAATTCAGTTATTATATTTCTTTAGCTACAAAGTTTCTGTTTGATTCTTTTTATAATTTCTGTCTCTGCTGATATTTTCATTTTATTCGTGTGTTGTTTTCCTGGTCTCATTTCGTTGTCTGTGTTATTCTGTAGTGCACTGAGCTTCTTTAAGATGATTATTTTGAATTCTTTGTCAGTAATTCTCCATTTCTTTAATTTTGGTTTCTGGAGATTTATTTTGTTCCTTTGATTGGACGCAATTCCCTATTTCTTCATGTGCCTATTTTTTCCCCTCTGTGATTTATGTATTTGGAGAAAAAAAAAAAAAAACCAGCCACCCCTCCCTATTTTTATGGACTGGCCTCATATAGTGGATGACCTTTCCAGTTAACCTGGCTGGAGCTTCTGGACCTGGAGGTCACTCAAACTTTTTCCAGGGCTCTGTCTTCTCTGAGCTTGTGCATGTAGTTTCTTCATTAGCAAGAGGTTCACCATTTTCTTTCTTAGGTTCTTGGAATTTATTGCCCCCTCACATGTCTGTCTGTCTGTGTTACCTAGGTTCTCTGATGCTACAGCAAGTGCTGGGCTCCCTTTTGTTCTCTGTGGCTCCCAGGCATCCAAAGTGTGTTGGTTCCTTGTTTGCATGCTGAGTCAGATGAGACAGAAACCAGTCCTTGGGCAGTCCCCTACTCTTCTCTTTCCTACCCAAGGGAGAAGTTGCTGGTTGGACTGTTCTTCCCTGTCATGCTAAGCTGTGCCGGCTTGTGAGGAAGGCTATCATGGCTGCTGTGAAATGACTTTTCTTACCTGTTTTACTGAGACTGTTCTTGACTTTGAGCTTGCCTGGGGTACTGTGACTTCTTAACTGGTTTCTGGAGTTCTCATAAAGACTCTTTGGATCATATATTGTTATGATCCGAAGTTGATGACTATGGTGGGACAGAGTCTGAGGCTTCTTATTTTGCCATCTTGCTGATGTCACTCTTCAAACCTCTTTTTAATGGCACCTCATCCAGGCACCCTCCCCACTGTCTATCACCAGAGCTGCTGGACTTTAAGGATTGTGAGGGTCACCTGGGCCTTACGCCTGTAAAGGCCTCACAGGATCATGATAAACTCTCTCCTGCCCAGCAGGATATGTGACAGTTGAGCATAAGTTTATTCTGCTTTGTTTGACCAAGTGCAGGCTGCATGATCTCCGTGCTTCAGGTGTACACGTGTTCTTAGCCATTTTAGGGACAAATGTGTTTTGAGAGCCCATTGCACCCTTGGAATTGACAAGAGTCAGAGGTCCTAGGTGCCACCTCCATGACTCCAGTAGATGTGACATCTCTGGTTTCTCTTGTGTCATACATAGTAAGGCCTACATTTCCCTCTTGGGAAGCACAAGGAGATGGAAGCACATCTAGATCCTAGGAATCCACATAGGACGTTTCCCCAGGAGGAAACAGGAGTGGAAGAGATTCTTCAGTTTATGCTAAGAGATCTGACCTAAGAGGTGGCCCAGCCAGGGCAGAGCTTAGCTTGCAGCAATGAGAATGAAGCTGGCTCCCACCACTCCCTCAATGTCTGTCTTGCTCTCCTTTGTATAAATTCCTTGGCCTTTCCTGTTATACACCTGCTTGCCAGCTGCCATTCAACTAAGTAAAAGCATTGTCAGGGAAGCTCAGACTGTCTTGTAGAAGGCCCTAGTGAATACCCATTGAATTGTCTTGAATTCTCTTCTTTCCATGGCCCTGGGTTACTCCTCAAGCCAGCATGTTTCCTGCCAGAAAATCTCTAGCAACTAGGTTTGAGAGCCTCCAGTTAGACTTGCCTTTTTATAGAGTCTCCTATTAGAAGATTCACTCATTCATTCATTCAGCATACACTTTTGATTTTTCTTAAGGCCACCCAGCAGATGGCCCTGGGAATTCCTGTCCCAGTCTTTGGCATGGTGACATCATTTTGGTGTGGCCTCAGGAGAAGGAAGCTAGCTAGGATGAGCAGGATTTCTGGAGGCCCTGAAGGGTTCCCAGGGCTCTCATACACAGGACTTTGCAGAGCAGCCCCCTGGTAAGCACTTTGAGTGGCTGGGTGCCTCTGGATGGGGCTCTCAGCTGGAACAAGGAGGCCACTGGAACAGCAGGTGGGCAATTAGGCAGAGGCTGTGGCTGACCAGATTGGAGGAGCCCAGGGTGAGCAAAGGCTACTAAGGCCAGCACTGGGCATCTGAGGCAACGGCCATGGGGATGTTTTCTAAGCTGAGGCCTGAGGTCACTGGGGCAGGTTCTGAATCAGATGCTTCCACATGCCCAGCCTCATCATGCTGCTGGCTTGCATTGTACGGGGGAAGGGCAACAAGAGAGCTGTGATGATTTCCTTTTATAGAGATGCTAAGAGGAAGTACATTTCTCCATTACTTCCTGACACAATTTTTAGATTATCTATCCACCTACTCAGATACATTTTTCCCTCAGTTCATTCAAGTTGAGCGAGGGAGAGAGAAGGGGAGAGAGAGGGAGGGGAGAGGAATTGAGAGGAAGGTTTTCAAAGAATTAATTAAAATAAAGTCTCTTCTAAGACGAGATGTGCCATCTCTGTGTTACCTTCAGGTAGGGTTTGGGGTGGGGACAGGACTATGGTGGAGTCATGTCCAGCCAAGGGGGAAAGCGCCTTAGCTCTAGTCAGCAATTTTGGAGCTCCGTGCTACATCTGGCATGTGACCTGCCTGCCATCTTTCCTTCTTCCTCCTTCCCTCTTTTCCTCCCACCATCCCTCTCTCCCTCCCTGTCTCTCTTCCCTCCCTCCTTCTGTCTGTGTCTCTCTCCCTCCCTGTCTTCCTGCCTCCCTTTCATCCCAGTGCAGCAGTGGAACATATACTTTCAGAGCTCAGTCTCAGGAGTCACACAAACCTCCGCTGAACCTCAGCTTTGCCATCTATTATTATATGTGTGAACTTGGGCAAGTTATTGAGCTCAAACTTCATTTGTTAAACAGGGTAAAAAATAACACCAACCTCTTTGGAATGTTTTGAGGTTTGAAAGAAATCATGTGAGTAAGATGCTCAGCGCTGTGTGGGGCACGGAGTCAGTGCCAGATGAATGATGGCTGGAATTCCTTCGTCCTTGTGCTAGTTGATTCCTTCCACTGGCCTGTTTGAGGCCCTCAAGGATGTGTTGGTGAAGAAGGCAGGCAGTGTTTTCTGCCCTAAGGAGACCATTCGGGTAGGGAGATGGCCACTCAGGACCCCCCTCCCTGGCTGTAATTCCACCATGGGTTGCTCTGTGGGTCCTCCCATCTCAAACTGCTCTTAGAGCCACAGCATCTGGTTTGGCTTCCTGGGTCTTTAGGGAGCTGTGCATTTATGAGCACACTGAATTACAGTTTATTCATTCATTGAACAAATATTTACCGAGTGCCTACCATGTGCCAGACACTGTTCTAGGCATGTGGGGTGGAACAATGAATAAAACAGAGACCTTGCTTTTGTGAAATGAGTGTTCAAACAGGAGGAAACAGATGGTAAATACACAAATAAACTACATAGGGTCCTACAGAGTGATACATGCTGTGGGGGAAAGGAAACTGAACACATAAGGGAGATTGGTGGTGTTGGGGATGGAGGTGAGAGAGGGTTGTGATTTATTATGGGCTGCCGCCAGGTAGGCCTTGTTGAGAAAGGAACGTGGAGCAACGACTTAAAAGAGGAGAAGGAGTTTGTGAGAAGAGGGGAAAGGAAGTACAAAGGCCCTGAGGTGAGAGCATGGCCCCTTATGGGAGGAGCAGACAGGAGGCAGTGGCTGGGGAGGGAGGAGCGAGAGAGGGAAGCTCTGCAAGAGCAGAGACTGTGTTTGTCCTGTGCCTGGCAGGTGGAGGAGGTACAGTGAGTATTGGTTGAATGAAGGAATCCTTGCTGGCATCCTGAGCTGGGCAAGGCCAGGACGGACCTCATCACTAATTTACTTGAACAGAGTGGCTGACTTTTCCTTTTTGATAGGAACAATTTTCAAATCACCAGCAGAGCTCATAGAAAATTCAAATGTGCAATTGGGGGGCATCAAAACACAAAGCTCTTTTCCTTAGCATGTAAAAGAGCAGCGCATCCGCCGGAGAGTGGGAAAAACAAAACAAAATTGCAGATGACCTTTGAATGGCTAATTTAAAGTCTGTACTGGGCTTTCCCTGGAGCTGCTGTGAAAGTCTGTGTGAGCGAGCTGTTTGGATTTCCAGCAGATGTCCAGTCTGAAGGTGCTGGGGAAACGAGGGGGTGGGCCATCTATGGAGGAGGGAGAGGCTGCACCCAAGTGCTGGTGACCATATGTTACGTCCTCCCTCTGGCCCTTGGGATGTCTGATTCTGTGTCTCACGCTGGATCTCAGGTCTCCCCCTTCCTCATCTCTAGAACGTCAGTCTGCTCCCTGTCCTTCTCCTCCTCTGTGGTTGCTGAGGACTGAGTGTGGGAGCATCTCAAGGATGCACTCCTAAGGGACCACCCCGTCTAACCCTCACCCCAGGGCCCCTGGGGCAACCGTCTCTAGCGCGGCCTCTGGTTCTGTCTGGCCTGAGGCTGGTGGACCTTGTTTTAGGCACTCAGGACCCTGAATGGAGCTCCAGTGCTCTCTGCCCTCACCTCTGCTGCCCTCACCCCATCCCCAGCTCTCTCTCTCCCTCTCCCCTCTCTCCATCCGCTTCTTCATCTTACCAAGTCCCCCTTTCCTTCTCGTCTGATGCCGAAATCCTGGGAGAAATTGGATGCGCATCTGCAGTGGCCCAGGGTCGGGGAAACAACTGCCCCAGGACCATGGACAGGGCTCTCTGGCTCGGGGACAGTGGCCATTCCCTGGGGTCTCCTGACCCAGGGCCGCTCAGGGCCACTCAGGGTGTCTATGGGAAGGTGGCCTTGGGAGGCTCATTTTAAGTCGGGGGGACAGGGGCCTATATGACTAAAGGACTGGACCATGTCCCTTGCTAGGAAGCAGCAAAACAAGCTCTGTGATTCTTTCCACGGCACCATATTAAATCCCCCACCTACCCTTTTACATTAATTTTCATCTATGAGTCACAGAAGGGCAAAGGGCTTGAAGTTGCCTGTGTCCCTCGGGGATGAGGCTAGTTCCTCTACGGGTGCATATAATAAAACAACAGCCAGGAGCTTTTAATGAGTAGAGAAACAGACGAAAAAAAGGCACAGATGACAACTGGACATATTAAACTGTTTACTCAATAAATATTAGCTGCGTGTCTATGAAATGCCAACTCCTGTGTTGGGGATTTAATAGCAAATCGGACGTGGTACTTGCCATCAGGAGGCGCTTTGGTGGGGGAGAGGGACACAGACATACGCTTGGCCTCACAGGCTTTTGACAAGTCACTTGTTTCCCAGGTTACTTTTTTTCCTTCTTTTGTGAAGTCCAGTGTGCACAGAAGTCCTCACGCGGTCTCCCTCCTGATGACTGAGCTCAGGCTTAGAAGGACGGGCATCGAAGCAGAAAGTTCGGAGTCGGAGCTGGGGTGATTGACACTTGAGTGAAGGCCGCCCAAAGGCAAGGTTCTTTGCCCGAGAGTGTGCTCCGGAAAGAAGTGTGACTGATCGGTTCAGGAAAATAAGCATCTAGGCGCACTCTTAATCCCCCCACCCCCCAATCCATCCACCCCTATGTGGAGAAGTGGGTAAGAAGGCAGATATTGGGACCAGCTTGCCTGGAGTTGAATCCTGTTTCTACCATTTATCAACTGTCTCGCCTTGGGCAGGTGACTTAACCTTCCTGGGCCTCAGTTTCCTTGTCTATAAAAATGGGCATCATGATATACCTATCCATTATAGTTGCGGGGATGGAATGGAGTTTATTAGCTGCAAAATACATAAGAAAGTGCTTGGCACAGGAGGAATATGTAATAATCTATTCTTATTAGACTGAGCTCCAGGAGGCCAGGGATGATGCCTGGGATGATGCCTGGGATACTGCGGGTGCTCAATACTATTTTTTTTAAGTAAAAATTCAGTTTATTCATCTGTTTATGACATAGTACACAAGAAGCAAAGTGTTTCACATCATAGATTTCACTTCCAGCTCCTTAGAGTGTTCATTTCTTTGGCTAAAAGGAGAGACTAGACATGAGAGGCAGGCAATGCTTGGCAACCAAAATAAGGATGGGGAGGGGGCTATGCTACCACCATCCTTGGCAGGGACGAGCACCGTGGGGCTAAGTCTCAAGCTATTTTCTAGGACCGTTAGCTGGAAACAAAGGGGCACCCTTGTGGGTGCTCATGCCACGGTGGGCTTCAGGCGTCCCCGCCCCTCCTGTCGTGCTGGATGTCGTGGTACAGGGACTTGTACTTGTCTTGAATTCAGACCTAATTTTCAACATGTCCACTTCACTGCAAGAGACCAGGATTCCTTTTTTTTTTTTTTTTTTTTTTTTGAGACCAGGATTCTAATCAGGACTTTATCACAAGTCCCCTTGCCCTTCATGGAGTCGTACAGTAGGTCGGCAAAATACAGGGGCTTGTTCTGAAGGCACTGGGCCAGGTTCGGGAAAGCATTTTCCAGATCTTCTCCTTTTCCCTCCTTCCTGGTGCTCTCCAGCATGTCATAAGGCTGTCGCCCTTGTACTTTCTGAGTGCTTTCTGGAGGTGACGCACACTCTTCTCTGTCATGGTGCTGAGCCACGGGGACCCATCAGTTCCTTTCCTCTTCACCCCAGCGTCATGGAGATTCCAGGCATCTTGGTCAATCAATTCATAATCGATGAGCGAGCCACCCTCTGCTTTTTAACCCTTTGCAAGGGCAACCTTCAGCCTGCGGAAGTTGCCAGGTGTGTCCGAAATGACGTCCTCCTCCAGACTAGTCTTGGACATTTCCTTGTAGACTGTTCATTTCCTGAAGCTCTCGGTTGGTCCTTGAGCAGATGACCTCAGTAAGGGAGTCCTCCTCAGTCCCCTGGCCCTTCGTGGAGGCTTTCAGTTCAAGAGCCTCATACTGAGCAGGTGTTTTCAATAGGCCCCAAATCACAGTCTCCAGGGGGCTGGACAAGGCTGACTTCAGGGCTGCTGCAGGTTCCCTTTTCATCCTTTTCTGGTAGACAGAGGCAATATCCTGTCTCTGTTCATTGCTACAGTTGGTCGAAAGGTTGACAGTGACGACCTCATCTACACCTTTGGTGTTGATGACCGTTTCAATGTTCGGAGCATCACACTCAGCATCAGAATTGGTGTATGCTTTGACCAGCCCTTATGCACTTGCGTTTTTTTTGTTTTTGTTTTTTTTCTCACTTGGGGTCTTGGAGTGATCGCCCTCCAAGCTGAGCTTGCAGAGAATTTTGTGAACAGTAGACATTTTGAAAGAAGCCGGGCCGGGCGCCAATAGCTGTGAGCGTTCCTGGTTATAGAATAGAGCTGGCTGCCCTGGGTGGGCTCAATACCATTTTTTAAAAGGTTTATTTATTTGTTTTAGAGAGAGAGAGTGCACAAACGGGCAAGGGCAGAGGGGGGGAGAGAGAGAGAGAGAGGGAGAGACTCTCAAGCAGACTCCCCACTGAGCACAGAGCCCGATATGGGGCTCAATCTCATGACCCAAGATCATGGCCTGAGCCAAAATCAAGAGTTGGATGCTAACCTGATGCAGCCACCCAGATGCCCCTCAATGCTTTTTTTAAATGAATGAATCGAGCATTTGCTAAGACCTGAGTTTTTGTGTGTCAGCCCCTGTGCTCAGCCACCACCTCTGAGTCAAAGCCACAGCTCAGGTGTCTTCTCAGCTGAGGAGAACTCAATGCCAGCTCTGTATTTTCTCCGAAAGACCCGGCCAGGAGTGGGACCAACCTGGCAAAGGTGCCTGTCCCCAGATGCTCCTGGCCCCTCCTCTCCGTGCTGATCCAGGGATGGAGCACAACCTTGTGAGTGAGAGACTCTGCCATCAGCAATGCAGAGATCCCTCTGTTGGTCCAGGATTCCCCGTCAACACAATAAACAACCCCTGGCTGGTGTTGGCTCAAAATGATGACAAATGAGCTGCCTGTGTATCGCCAGGCAAGGAAAATCATATTTGGAACACAGTGGTGGCTTCCGTGTTAAGCATGTCCAGGAGAATCAGAGAGCCTGGAGGTAGAATTAGGAAGCTGAGCGGCATGGGATTACTCCCCCAGAACAGTTGGATGTGGTACAGGGGCAGGCTCGCTGCCTAACCCCGTCTGCCGGGCATTGTTTTATACCTTTGCTGGATGCATCCCCAGCTTGAGAGGAGGGAGATCCTGTTCTGTTTGCATGTCCCCAAGGCACGGCAACTGTGCTAAGCTCTTTTCAATAAATCCCAGGCTGTGCCCCCCCAGCACTGGGTGCAGAGTGGAAACAGGACCGCAGCTCAGGAGCTGTGTCTCCCGGCGGCATGTGGGATCCTTGCAGCTTGAGCTTTGCTGTCCTGAAAACCTGGATTTGACTCCTACCTCTTCCACTGCTACCTTCTTGAGCTTGAGTGTGCTCTTAAACCTCCGTGAGCTTCAGTCTCGTCACATGTAAAGTGGTAGGGGCAGGATGCAATAGCCTGACGTCAGAAGCTCATTGCAAATGTTAGGGAGATAATGTCAGTGAAGCGTGTGAATAGATGTTGGTTTCCTTCTTGGACCCTCACGGAAGCACCAGTCCTTCTGGGCTTGTTTGTATGTGGTCTCTGCTGTGCCCCTGGGGACCCAACTAACTGTTCGGTGTCCCCGGACAGTTAGTAAGCTGGGCCGTGTGTGTCTAACTCCACTTCCCACTCTGAGCTCCTTCGGGACACATTATACACACTGCATCCCTCCCGGCTTCCCACCCCCATACGCATACAGGCTGAAACTAGGTAAACTTCCCCAGATTTGCTGAATGAAAGATTGAATTCAGTTGGATCTCCGGGGTTCTTGATAGAATCTAGGGGCTTCCTAACATGGTTGGGAGAAAATTGCGCCTTTACTTTCACTAATTTCTGGCCGATACTTGGCATTTCTACCAATGATGAATATAGGCAACAAAGTAGTGGCAATGTGTGTGAATTTGTCACGGGTAAGATCACAGGTATTTTCATTACCTGAAAATATGGTTGTTGTAGCCATCCAGAAATAGCACTGATGCTTTGAGCTGCAGTATTTCATCAGGCCCACTGCTAGATCTTATTAATAATGCATTAATAGGGGAGTGCCTGTATTACCAGATGACAAATTTTCAAAATGTTTTGAAAACTGTATTTCAGCATAATTGGTTCCCTTCGTAATTCTATATGCTTTGCTTTATTTAAAACATTTATTTCACCGAAAACATCATTCACGAAGGCTTCATCAGGCCTCCAGAGAGGGTCATCGCACAATAAGGATGAAGAACCTCTGGTATGGGAGGTTTGTGACTCCTTCGAAATGAATGAAAAAGATGGGAGGTTAGCATCTTGTGTATCTTGTTCTAGAGAGTATTTGTAGCTTTTGGTAGGAGCTCCAAGCTGGCAAAGAATTAGGTCAGTGGCTCTCTACTCGGGGTGATTTTCCCCTCCTAGTGGACCCTGGACAATGTCTGGAGGTATGTTTGGTTGTTACAACTGGGATGTGCTACTTGGCATTCAGGGGGTAAGGCCAGGGATGCTGCTGAACATGCCACTTGCAGAGGACAGAATTATTCTGCCCCAAATGCCAGTAGTGCCAAGACTGAGAAACCCCGGCCTAGACATCACGCCATTAATGGGAATTTCTCTGAGTGTTAAGACCACTAGGAAGAAAAGAAAAAAAAATCAGCGTACAACTTCATGAGAAACACGTGTGCTAATTCTCTTGTCCAGCCCCTAAGGCACATCTGCGATGCCCACCGGGTGCCGGGCCCTGGGATTACAGACAGAGGCATGGCCCTGGAGGCGCTCTGGGTCTGCCATTCGGTAGGACGCGTGCGCACCTCTGCTGGGCCCCTGTTGTCTGCGCAGTGTCCTGGGTGCTGGGGATGGGTGTGAATGTGATGGGACATGGTCTCTACCCCGTGGAGTCCACACCCCTCGGGGATGCGTATGCACGTGTGACAGTGGAGAAGCAGGGCGTGTGTTGGGTTGCGTGTTGGGGTGGGGGTGCGTCGCCTCAATGCCGTGATCCGTAAGGTCTCCGGGAGGTGGTGAATTTTGACCTGTGACCTAAAAGATGAATAGGAGTTGGCCAGACCAGAGGATGGGGAAAGGATGCTTCAATCGGGGGGGGGGGGGGTGGTGGCAAGTTTGGGGACTTAGAGTGAGCAAAGGAGCGGAATGTAGTCTGGCTGTGACCGGAGCATCATTGAAGGGAAAGAGCTGCAGAAGGTGAAGAGAGGAACAGGGCCCGGCTCATGCAGGGAAGCAGCATCTCGTGCACCATATTGAGGATTAAGGGCTTTATCCAGTGGAGCCATGGGAGGAGTTTAAGCAAGAGTAGAGGCTGCTTTTGTTCGGCTGCAAGGTACAGATCGGGAGGGAAGAGAGAAGACCTGGAATTTGGTGGATGGTGGTTGGAGAGAGGGAGGAAAAGAGGCAAGGACAGATGGAGGGAGGGAGGGAGTGACAGAGGGGCGGAGAGAGAGGGAAGGAGGAAAGGACAGATGGAGAGAGGGAGGGGGAGAAGGAGGGAGGGAGGAGGGGAGGCAGAAACTGCCCAGGAAACCAGGGAAGACTCCTCAAAGGAGGTGCTCTGTGAACTGAGTCGTGAGCAGGGAGTAAGGCGGGGAAGGGGGTGCGGGTAGGAGGCAGGGGAAGGGCATTCCAGGGCAAGCCTGTGAGGGCCTGGGGGTGTTTGTGGAGCAAAGCTGGGTGTGTAGGGGAGGGGGGCGAAGACAGGGGTCCCTGGCGTGGTCTCTGCCCCGCTCCTGAAGGGCCAGAGATACTGTTCGGTTCGGTCCCTCGCCCCCCGCCACCCGTCCAGGCAAGGGCCCCGTGCCAGAAGGCATGCCCACAGCTGGGCCATAGTCCCGCTATAGACCTGAGGTGCACAGGTGGCTCCGGGTGGCAGGCGAGTCGCATCCGGTGGACGTGATGGCCCGCGCCACATCTGCGGCTTCCCTCTGCGTTTCCTCTTGGGGGGCTTTCATTAATTACATGGCTTCGATGAATCGGTAGCTCGGCCCAGAGTGCACTCCCAAAATTCCAGTCTATAGCCTTAATTGCCTTCTGGCCATTTCCATCTGGATTTCCCACTGGCTTCTCCAACTAAATTTGTCCAAAATTGACCTTATCAGTCAATAAATATTTGCAGAATTGAATTGAATTTTCCTGCCAAACTTCTCAAAAGAGTTATCTCCTCAAAATTATCATTATTTGTAGACAACATGACTGTGTACCTAAAACACCCAAGGGAATCAACCGAGAAATCTTTGGAATTAATAAGAGTTCAGAAACCCAGTTGGATGCAAGATGAATATATAAAAATCAATAGGTTCTCTGTATATCTGTAAAAACAGCTAGAAAAATAAAATCATGGGAAAAATGTTATTCACTAGAGCAAGAAAAAGTGCTTAAAATGTCTGGGAACAACCTTAACAAGATGTGACTGGGACCTATATGAAGAAAAGCACGAATCTTTATGGAAAGATTAGCTGGTATTTATTGACCACATGTCCTGTGCCAGGTACCGTCTGAGCATTTAGCAATTAGCAGGTACTGGCACATTAATCTATACAGCCATCCTTGAAGTGGGTGTTAATTTTAAAGATGTCCAAACTAAGGTTTAAAGGGTTTACATGAAGTGCCCAAAAAGTACAGAAATTTGCTCCCAAGGGTTTTGCTTCCCAAACCCACGCTTTTAACCTTTTCCGAAGCCACCTCCCCAATAAACCCTAACTACACAGATAAATGAAATTGGAAGGTATCGTCTGAATATTATAAAATGATTAATTCATTTCGGTCATGCATGCATTCATCCCCATAGTAGGTACTGAGTGTCCACAGTGGGCAAGGACTGAACCCTCGAGGTGGTGGAGATAAAAATATGAATAGGCTCTCAAGGAGGCTACTGATGGGGAAGCCACGCAAACGTCAGGGCATCATTGGGGAAAGCAAGGATATTCCCAGTGGGCGGCTGGCAGGTAGGGGGGACATCCATGCCATTGTCACGAGGGTTCCAAGACGGTAGCTTGGAGGCCGGAAGGAATCTTGAAGCACCTGTAGCCAGCTGGGTGAAGGAACTGGAGAGCGAGCATCCCGAGCACGGAGTTGCGTGGGCAATTGATATTTATGAATTCATTCATTCAACCAGCAGCTCTTCCGGGAGCATCTGCCATGTGCCAGTATAGGTCTGGGAGCTGGAGATAGAGCAGAGAACAAAATAGCACCTCTGTTCTCACGGAGACGGCATTCTAATGGGAAAGGGAGGAAAGTGAGCAGGAGAGTCCATAGCAGTGGGTGCTGAATGCTACGGAGAAAAAAAAAAAAAAGCAGGAACCTGGGGCCCCCAGTGTGAAAGCAGAGGGGCCTGGATTTTATGTAGCGTGGTCTCTGAGAAGCCGATATTTGACTCCAGAGCTGAAGGAAGTGAGGGAGTGGGTCATATGGGTCTTGAGGAAAGATGTTTCTGGAATGAAGGGTCCCAGGGTGGGCGTATGATGGGCTCAAGGAACGGCCGGGGGTCAGCATGGCTGACCGTGAAAATGAGGGGACAAGGGACAGGGCAGGAGGTCAAGAGGCTGTGCAGCATCCATTCAGGTAGAGCTTTCAAGGGCAAGGACTTTAGCTTTTATGTTGTTGGCAGAGATGAGAAGCCAGCCGGTCTTCAGTAGAGAGGTCTTTCTAAAAAATATCACCAAGAAAAAGACAGGTGAATGGTACTGCTTGCAAAACTGGACATTTTAATCTACACACACACAAAAAAAAACCCTAAACAAAGCAGGAAGCACACAGCCAGGTAGACAACAATATTTGCAATAAACATGACAAAAGAGTAAAATCCAGATTCTATGAAGAGTTAGTACAAATTGGTAAGGAAATCGTGGGAACTTAACGGAAGATTTACGTACATAAAACTTAGGAACGTCTCTATGTTAAACATCATAAAATTAAAAGGCCACAATGGCTACAAATGTATACGTAGCACATGTGATGCCTAGAGGACATAAATTTGTAAATCAATAAGAAAAAATAAACACGACTGTGGAAAATTAGCCGAAGATTTCATCGGATCGTTCCCAGAGGGAGGATCTAAAATTATTAGAGAAAGTTGAAAAAAAAAATGTTTAGAATCGAAGTTCTAAAGAGATGTGAAATAAAACAAGATAGCTTTTCTTGGGGATTCCTGGGTGGCTCAGCAGTTTAGCGCCGCCTTCAGCCCAGGGCGTGATCCTGGAGTCCCGGGATCAAGTCCCGTGTCAGGCTCCCTGCGTGGAGCCTGCTTCTCCATCTGCCTGTGTCTCTGCCTCTCTGTGTGTCTCTCATGAATAAATAAATAAAATCTTAAAAAAAAAAAAAGATAGCTTTTTCTTTTTGCACCTGTCAAGGAGGGAAAAAGCCTCCAATAAGAGGACACACAATGCGAATGAAGATGGCTCTAGATAGGCCTTCATGGACACAGCTGTTGAGAATGGAATTGGAGTGCTTTCCAGAAAGTATTTGCAAGATCCAGAGCCCAAGCATCACAAATGTTCATACCCTTTGAGCCAGTAACCTGTACTTCTGGAAGTCTGTCATAGGGAAACTGTCCAAAAACAGATGCATGAGCAACAACCCAAAGTGTTTAATTCTCCAGGATTGTTCTTGAGCCCCAAATGAGTCTTGGCCGTGTCTGGTCACCAGGCTGATGGGAGAGAGGGATGGGTGGGTGGGGGCAGCGCATCCTGTGCACAGAGAAGGAAATGCCAGGTGCCATCCAACGGAGTCCACAGCAGCATTCCCGCCTACAGGGCAGTAGGTTGGTCATCAGGAGCCAAGAACGGAGACTACAAAAACAGTCACTATAGACGACTTGAGGACCTCTACATCCCTTGCGGCGTTACTTACGGTAACTGAGAGTCGGAAGCGGCCTGAGCGTGTGTCCGTGGGTGGACGATGGGTCGAGAAGAGCTGCTGGGGCACATGACCCTGGGCTATGACTCAGCCATGGAAAAGGATGGCATCTGGCCGTTTGCGACAACTTGGATGGCGCCAGCGTGTGCTGTGCTACGTGAAATAAGTCAGGGAAAGACGAACGCCATGTGATTTGACCCATCTGTGCAATTTAAGAAACAAAATAAAACAGAAGATTCTGAAATGCAGAGAGCAAACTGATAGGATGGGGGAGATAGGTGAAGGGGCTCAAGAGTGCACGTCCCGTGATGAGCCCTGAGTAACCCGCAGGATCATCGGATCACGAGAGCCCATGGCTGAAAGTAATAGAGCATGCGTGTTGCCTCCACTGGAATTAAGAAAACAATAAAAGTAAGAATAAAATAATAATAACATAATAATAATAATACATGAAAAATTTAAAGCAATAAAAATAAAAATGAAATAATAAAAATACAAAAAGAAGTGAAGATCAGGAAGACATTCAGCATCTTGGAAGCACATTTAAAAACAATAAAAATAAAAATAAATAATAAAAATACAAAAAGACGTGAAGATCAGGAAGACATTCAGCATCTTGAACGGACATTTAAAAACAATAAAAATAAAAATAAAGAAATAATAAAAATACAAAAAGAAGTGAAGACCAGGAAGACATTCAGCATCTTAGAGATACATTTAAAAACAATAAAAATAAAAATAAAGAAATAATAAAAATACAAAAAGAAGTGACGATCAGGAAGACATTCAGCATCTTGGAGGCACATTTAAGAACAATAAAAATAAAGAAATAATAAAAATACAAAAAGAAGTGAAAAACAGGAAGACATTCAGCATCTTAGAGGCACGAAAGGACATTTAGCCCGTCCGGCAGGGACTCCCGCTCTATTTGCTGCTCTGGGTTATGACTTCCTCAGCTCACTCACACACATATGGTTTCAGGGAGACTTCCCGGTGAGTCAGGCTTCCAGGCTGTCCGCGTCCACAGTGTCCCCCACCCGGGTCAGCCAGCCCGTATGGACCATTCCCGCCCCAGCCTCCAACCCAAAGCTGGGTGCGCTCCTGCAAGCTGAGCATCCCTCTGGGATTCTGGCCACGGGGCAGTGTTTTCCACCGCGCGGAGCAGCATTCAATCTGTCACCAGACCTCACTGAGCGCCCAGGTGTGATGTAAAAACTGAAAAAAGAAAATTCCAGAAACGATTGAAATGTCTGATGGTGGGAGAACAGTTGAGTAAATCTGGTTTAACCCTGGACCGGAACGTCGTGCATCCCTTTAAAATGCTGTTTCCGAACAGATTGACTATCTTGGGGGAGAAGCTCGTGGCATAATGTTTACCGAATCGTTGCAAAAGGAAACCGAGAAGCAACCTGGACTGCGGGCGGCGGGGCAGTGGTTGGGTAAACTGAGATACAGCCGTGCCGGGGACTATTAGACCTGTATATAAAAAAATAAGTTCAGTTTTATGTATCTACCGACCCCGAAGGCGTCTCTGATGTGTCGTTAAGTGAGAAAGCATTCGCAGAGAAATGAGCTAAAGTAGGATTTCGTTTTTAAGCAAAATAGTAAAAATTCTCCCAGAATGTGTCCATTTGTTTGCGAGGGGGGTGGAGGACGTCGGAGAGGGACCCGTCCCCGCCTGGTCACTTCGGGTTGGGTGGAGGGAGGACACCTGGGAGATCAATGTTCGCACGTGGGTTTCTGCAGGTCTACGTGGATTACAAATGCGCCTTGCCTTTTGTAATTTAAGACTAGAATAATTAAAAAAAAAGATTTTATTTATTTATTCACAAGACACAGAGAGAGAGGCAGAGACACAGGCAGAGGGAGAAGCAGGCTCCCTGCGGGGAGCCCAATGCGGGACTCGATCCTGGGACCCTGGGGTCACACCCTGAGCTGGAGGCAGACGCTCAACCACTGAGCCCCCCGGGGCCCCAGGATGAGAATAATTTACTGAAGAAAGACCACACGCAGTTATATATACAGTCTTAGCTCCACAGTGTGAAATATGTATGGAAAAATGTAGAAAAAAAATCACAGTTGCCTCTGGAAGGAAAGTAAGGTTATAAAGTTTCCTCTTTTTTTTTTTTTTTAATGTTTGCCTGTATTTTCCAAATTCAACAAGCCAAGTGGCTGGATTATTATTTAAAGCATAACGGTTTCCGCCTCTCAGCCGCGCAGCTGCCTTCCCTTGCTGCAATACGGCCTCCTGCTACCTGCCTGCCCTCTGTTGGGGTTCATGTGTCCACTCGGCCCCAATTTACTGGATTCTTTTTTTTTTTTTGCAAAGGTTTTATTTATTTATTCATGAGAGACACACAGAGAGAGGCAGAGACACAGGCAGAGGGAGAAGCAGGCTCCATGCAGGGAGGCCGACGCGGGACTTGATCCTGGGACCCCGGGGTCACGCCCTGGGCCAAAGGCAGGCGCCAAACTGCCAAACTGCTGAGCCGCCCAGGGACCTCCGACTTACTGGATTCTAAGTGCTGGGGACGCGCAGAGGCCGGGGAGGCTTCCCTGCTCTCAGGGCCCTGCTTACAGAGGGACCGTGTAGACGGCAACTGAGGGGCCTGGCCCGGGAGCCTCCTGTAGCGGGTCTGAGGTGCCCCTGTCCCTCCCCTGTCACCGTTGTGGTCCCTCTGCGAGGAGCCCCTCTCTCCTCTCCCGGCTCTGAGCCCAGGCAGCAGCCGGGGTGCTGGGCACGCTAGCCAGTGTCGCCTCGTGGGTCATCCAGGCCACAAAGGCCACCAAGGCGCGGGCCTGTGGACCGTGTCCTTCAGCTGCGGTGAGCGCACACTGCTGGGTTCCTCACGTCCGCCCCAGGGTCCGGGCCCCGTGGCCCATCACTGCGTCCAACCTAGAGGGAGGAATGAACGAATGAATGTGTAACGAGTGAATGAATGACACAATGCAATGAATCACGCCTTAAAATCACCAGATTTTTAGAAACATGAGTAGGTCTGGTGCCTGTGCCAGTGAGGGGAAGGTTAGGGAACTGAATCGGGGGCCTCCTTTGAAGTTTTGCTTTATCATTCTTGCGGCTGAATATTTTTCTGGTTTCTGGGCTGCTTGTGTCTTCTTATAAACTAATTTGTTCATGAGCCTGTATGATTTTTCAATTACAGGGCTTGTTGATTTCCTATTGATTTGCAATGGTTCTTTGTATATTAAGGGTATTGCTTTTGTGCCAAACACTTTTGTATCCCTTTCTTTTTTGTTTTTTTGTTTTTGTTTTTGTTTTTTAAGATCTTATTTATTTGAGAGACAGAGCGAGCATGAGTGGGGTGAGGGGAAGAGGGAGACGGAGAAGCAGGCTCCCGCTAAGCAGGAACCCGATGTGGGGCTCAGGCCCTGGGATCATGACCGGAGCTGGAGGCAGACACTCAACCGGCTGAGCTCACACCCAGGCGCCCCTTCTGTTTCTATTTTTGACATAACGCATACATTTTGCATAAAACTACCTACTTGTCATATTTCCCACAGCTTTTCTGCTCAGAAAAACCAGTCAGATATGTATCTGCCTATATTTTTTTCTAATTATTTTTTGGCTTGAATTTGTTTTAACTTCTCTCCATCTGGAGTTTATTTTAGTAAATGGTGTGAGTTGAGGAGGTAGCAGTTCTTTTCCCAGTTAATTCGGTGACCGCGCAAAATATGCTTTTTCTTTTCTCATTGGTTTTTTTTTTTTAATGTTGTCCTGTACGCATTTCCATTTTCATGTGCGTTTTCCATGTATTAAGGCCGTCTCAATACTGTTCCATATTCAGCCCGTTGGCGCTTAGACCACCGCCCCGCTGGTGTCACAAGCATCATTTGGCCGTTCCGGTGACTCCCCTGCAGGAGGAGGACCCGCATTCGCTACCTTTTCCCAAAATATCCATTGTCCATGACCATCTATTTTTCCAGTTAAACTTAGGTATCATTTTACCAACTTAAAACAGGTCATTGGGCTTTTGATCAGAATTGCATTAAGCTTATAAATTAACTTTTCAAAAGGTTAATGTTCTAAATTAACCTTTCAGTAGTTCGTCTTCCTGCTCAGGATGACGCTATGTCTCTTCAATTATTCAGTTTTCTGAAACCCCTCTCTAGGTCTTTCCATCCAGCACCTGCTCATTCCTTACCGAGTTCATTTCTGCGTATTATATGCAGTTTGCAGTTATCATAAAGGAGACTTTTTTCTTTGTATTTTTATCTGTCCCTGGCATATGGAAATGTTATTGATTTTGTAAACTTATTTTGCATTTGGCTACTTTACAGAGGCGTTGTTGTTTTTTTTTTTATATTAGTACTAATAGCTTTATAATTGATTTCTTTGGGTTTGGGGTATATAAAAATATCATTTGCAAACCATGTTTTTTCTTGCTTTTTTTTTTATTTTGCTGTGTGTGTGTGTTGCATGAGTTAGCTCTTCCAATAAGTCATGAAACCTCACAGATGAGGTCCCATTCCTGATCTTAACCAGGTGTTTTGCCATAAGTAGGATGTAGGTGATTGTCCTAAAATGATGCCGTGTCATGGTAAGATCTTTTTCCTAGCTCCAAATGCTTATTTTAATCAAGGTTACATGTCTAAGTTAGGAAATGCCCATTTAGCACTTATTTCAGAAGACTTTAACTTTTTTCTCCTTTAATGGGGTACTTTGTGTTAAGAGAGTTCTCAACAGTAAAGTCATTTCAGAGATTAACTGTCCTTTGTCAGTTAATCCCTAAATAGGCTTAAAAAAAAAAAAAAAAACTAGGTTGAGGCCATTTATCAGCATCAGAATTGCGAGGCAGGACTGGGGGGCGGAGGGGCTGCTCAGGGGGGAATCCCACTGCCAGTAAGGAGTAACTGTGTGGTTTGGGCTCCCCTCCTTAATTTCTTAGTTTTTCATCTGTAAAATGCAGATGATATTAATCGTCTCCATCCTCAAGGGCAGTTTGTGAGGTTTGAACAACTCGGTGTGTATAACGCTCTTTGAAGGGCGTCTAACCAAACCTCACTAACTAGAAGTCTGTATTGAATTATTAAGAATGTACCAGGTGCGGGATCTTGGATTTGAGGTGTGGATTCAGAGATGGGAAAACCCACATACGGTCTGGCCTTTCCCGGAACTGGCAGCCTGGCAAGAAGATAGATGCTTGTGAAATCATCCCGTGGAAGCATGGAAATGTGCTTCTATGATACGTGCTCTCAAGGGGAGCTTATGGTGTCATGAAAACAGGGAATAGGGCCGTTCAGCTGGTCAAGGGGAGACGCTGAGCTGAGATCTGAAAGATCAATGTGCCCAGAAGGTAGGGGAGGGTGTTCTAGGAAAAGAGAAGAGCCTATGCAAAGGGCCTGTGGCCGCAGGACGATGGCGCGGCTGGTACCAAGGATGAGGGAAGGCTAGTGGCCCCTGGGGCCAAGAGGTCACGCAGGGCAGACCACGCGGAGACCCTGCCGGACACCCTGCCGGGCCCACCCGAGATTTTTCCTGATTGATCCGCGTGAGGAGCCATGGAAGGCTCGGTGTAAGCGGGGAAGGGGATGAGACCCCATCAATTTCTGTTCGGAAAAGATGCCCTTGGCTGCGTGTTGCAAGGGCGGGGGTAGGGAGGCCGGGCAGCGAGGGCGACGTCGCGGCGGGGCGGGGAGGTCGGCGGGCGGGCTGGGAGGTGGAGGCAGGGG
Source organism: Canis lupus baileyi (assembly GCF_048164855.1). Taxonomy (NCBI): domain Eukaryota; kingdom Metazoa; phylum Chordata; class Mammalia; order Carnivora; family Canidae; genus Canis; species Canis lupus. Next base: position 9,035,658 of record NC_132850.1, read on the forward strand.
CCGCAGCAGCCCGAGGCTGCAGCTCCGAGAGACGCCCGCCTGCCCTGCGCCATTCGGGGGTGGGGGAGCCGTGGGGGTGTGGGGGGGCTGTGGGGGCCGTGGGGGACCGTGGGGGACCGTGGGGGACCGAAGGGGGTAAGAGCACGAGGCGGGGGGGAGGAGCACCTGGCAGGGGGCGGAGCCCAGGGTGGGGGAGGAGCACCTGGCGGGGGGAGGAGCACCTGGCTGGGGAGGAGCCCAAGGACATGCGCTCAGCTGTCGCAGGTGCGCGTTGCAGGGCCTGGCTCCCGGCTCCCAGCTCTCTGCTCCCCGCTCCCGCCTCCCCTGCTCCTGTGTCAGCCGCCTGCCCCCGCCCTGGGTGCAGCGGGGCTCCTGGGGGATCGGGGCCTCGGGGTCCCGCGCGGACGCTTCCGGCCCGCGACCCGGCTGACCTGCCCCCTCCTGTCGCCCAGGCCAGAACTGCACGTTCCAGCTGCGGGGCCCCAACGGCACGGTGGAGAGCCCGGGCTTCCCGTCGGGCTACCCCAACTACGCCAACTGCACGTGGACCATCGCGGCGGAGGAGCAGCACCGGGTCCAGCTCGTGTTCCAGGCCTTCGCGCTGGAGGAGGACTTCGACGTCCTGTCGGTGTTTGACGGGCCGCCGCGGCCGGAGAACCTGCGGACCAGGTACCACCTGCCCCCTGCGAGCTCGGCCAACACACAGCTCTGCTCCCAGGGCTCTCCCCCTTTCCCTTGCTTTCTCGAAGTTTCCAAACCCCTTCTCCGGCTTGGGAGCAGCCAGTGGGCTGGACGGATGGGCAGCGTACTTGGGGAGGTGACCTGGAGGGCACAAGGGTCGTGGAGAGACTCAAGTCTCTGAAAGCTGGCTTTGCATGCATTTGTGTGTGTGCGTGTGCATCTGTGGGTATGCACTCTTTGCACACACAGAAATCTGTTTCCTCCCCTTGAACCCAGTGGATAGACCATGTCTTACCTCCTGGACTTGAAAACCATTCGCTGGCATTGGCCTTGCACGGGCATGGCCTTGGCAGTGGGCGTAGAACTGGGAGTGTGGCCAGGGCACTGGGGTGGCTCAGATAGGTGTAGGGCTCTTGACCTCGGCCCAGGTCATGACCTCGGGGTCGTGAGGTCAAGCCTACCTGTCAGGCCCTGTGCTCAGAGTCAGAGTCTCAAGCTGACTTGTGTGTGCACACCTGCACGTGCACATGCTCTCTTTGTCTTTCTCTCTTAAAAGGGAGTTTGGGGCAAGCTTCCCACGGTCACAAACCCCATTCTGGTAATTGGAAGAGAAAACTCTGGAGAGCGCCCCCCCACCTCCGCCCCCCAGCAGTCTCCCGAGGGGGAGAGTTCACATCAGGGAGGGAGACAGGCAGGGAGGCTGCGGCCTGTGCAGGCCCCGGTCCCGGCTCTCCTGGGGCTGTGGACCTGGTGGCCACCCTGCTCCGTGGCCAGCCCTGTCCTGCTCCGGCCGCCGGGCTTCGGGCTCCGCGGGGAAGCAGAGGGCTGGAGGCTTAGCAGCTGAGCTGGGAGCCGGGGCTGCTGCGTGGGACGGTGACCAGCCGGGCCCTGGCAGCTGCTTTGGCTCGAGGCTCTGTGCCCTCCGGGTGCACAGTCCCCAGCGGAGTCCCCGACAGCAGCATAGGGCCGCACGGCCAGCTGGCTCCCTTCTCTCCCGCCCCCGGGCCTCTGGGGCGCTGCAGGGCTGAGGCCGCCCCATGTGCTGCTCCGGCCGAGGCTGGGCTTACCCGTCCTGCCGAGCATCCCGTGGGTGTGGCACACGGCAGGTCCTCGGGGACCTGGGAGCAGGGGCAGGGGCAGGCCCCGGGGGCTCTTCACTTCTCCGCTGTGTAGATGCATCAGGGACACCGGCCTGGGCACGGGGGACGCGGCCACAAGCCAGCAAAGCCACTGTCCTCGCTGCTAAGGGGGAGCCATAGGTGCTATGCGACCCAAGGGCGGGAAAGCGGAGACTGGGGCCCGGGCCAGGCTGCGAGGGAGCAGGCCCACCGGCGGGCACTGAGCGCGGGTGACGCCTTCTGTGGGTGCCTGCGGACACTTGGGCGTTGGGTGGCGTGGCAGGTTTCGGGGCCCACGGGGTGCCTGGCTGGGCGTGGCAGCCACAGGGCCGCAGCTCTCCTTGCCCCCGAGTGGCCGTGGCGCGGGCCCTGCTGACACCCAGGTGCGGGGCTCGTGGACTGCAGAGCAGCCGCTGGAGGCGGGGGGCAGCTCCGGCCAGAGGGGGGCCCAGCAGCCATGTTTGGGGAGGAGGCTCCTGGGCGGGCACCTTGTCTCAGGGACCCCGGCGGGCTCTCCATCCGTCCCGGGCTGATCCCTTCAGGCGGTGCCAGCAGCCGGCCCCGCAAGCTCGCTGCCTGGGGGACCCCGGGAGGGCAGATGACCCCGGGGCAGCCGGCAGGGCAGGGGGCGGGCGGAGCGGAATTGCTCTTCCCGGAACGCGGCTCCCTCGGGGCTGGGGGGCACGCACTCCTGGTCCTTGGGAGTCGGTGTCACGTCCTGCGTGTGCTTGCTCGCCCAGGTTTCGTCCTTACTCGTGAGTCCGCAGCTTGACGCCCGGGTGTCGGGGGACCATCCACTTCCCAGAGCCTGGGATCGTTGCCGTGTCTGCTGCGTGCGAGCACAGCTCGTTCCTCCACTGTGCTCCTCCGTGTTGGTGTTTTCTTCCTTTTTACCCAATTAGCCTTGTCAGGAGGTCGCCCACGCCGCGGGCCTTCGAGCCTTCCCCCTGCAGGGCTCTCAGCGTTTCCCTGTCCCCGTCACCTAACTCATTCCTTTCTGCTTCCATTTTTATTCATTCTTCTCTTCCTCTTACCTTGGGCAAATGTTGATCTTTTGCTGATTTCATGAATTGGTTTCATTATTTCTTGTTTGATCACAAAAACATTAAGAGTCATTTTCCCCTAAGTATGACTTTGTGTCCCATAAATTTTGATGGATACTCGTTGTTTTAGGAAGAGTCTCTCATTGTGGGTTTGTGCCTTCCTTGAATTTATGGCTTTTCCCCCCTCAGGTGTCCCCGTAATGTTTGTTATACTTGAAACATTATTATCCAGTTGTATTACGTTACGATCAGATGATCATTTCTACTTTGGAGAATTTGCTGGCTTTTTTCTTCCCACAGAAGATCATTTTTTTTGGTATGTGTTCTATAAGTATTTGAAAAAAACAATTTTTTGGTGAAAAAATTTGGGTTATTAGCATTATGCCGTTTTTCTAGTTTCTTTTTGTCTGAATGCTGTTTGTCAAGGATAAGCAAGGCATTGTGTTCGCATTTTCACTATTGTTCTTGTCAATTTACCCCTTTATTTCTAAGTTTTTACCCGATATATTTTGGGGCTATGCTCGTCAGTGTGTATATTTAAACATGAGATAGCGAGAGTGAATTTTATGTTTCTTTCAATACAAAAGTTATCTTTAGTCCCCAGGTTTTTTTTTTTTAAGTCCCCCAGGTTTTTCGTTTTTTGTTTTTTTTGTCTTAAATTCTCTTTGATGCTAATATAACCACCTTCGTTTTCCTGGAGGTTTGCATTTATTGGGTCCTCTTTCCCAATTTTTCTGTGTTTATTATTTCTGCCATTGTTTTAGTTATATCTATTAGGACGTCATATCATTGGATTTTTTTTAAGATTCAAAAAAAATTGTTTATTCAAAAGAAAGAGAGCACGTAAGTGTGGGGGGAGGGGCAGAGGGAGAGAAGCAAGCAGGGGGCCCTATACAGGCTCCATCCCAGGACCCCAGGATCATGACCTGAGCCAAAGGCACCTAGGTGGCCCTGGATTTTTATTTCTTTATTTTTATTTTTAAAAATATTTTATTTATTTACTTGAGGCACACACAGAGAGAGAGAGAGAGAGTGAGAGCGTGAGTGGGGTAAGAGGCAGAGGGAGCCCAACTCAGGGCTCAATCCCAGGACCCCAAGGTCATATCCTGAGCAAAAGGCAGATGCTTAACCTGCAGAGCAACCCAGGTGGCCCTGGATTTCTTTTTTCTTTCTTTTTTTTATAGATTTATTTTTTATTGGTGTTCAGTTTATCAACATACAGAATAACACCCAGTACTCATCCCCTCAAGTGCCCCCCTCAGTGCCCGTCACCGTCACCCCCGCCCCCCGCCCACCTCCCGGCCCTGGATTTCTATTTCAAACCCTTCCTAAGAGTTAACAGGAAAGCTTCATTTACCCACATTTTTCGGTGACAATCTATATGTTTGCTCCAGCATGATTCTTAATGCTTTTTAAGTTTCCTTACTCTTATCATTTCCTTTTCTCTACTTGCAAGTACTAGTTTTCTTTACTTTTTCTGTGATTTTGATTCTACTAGGGGTTAAGTTTCTTCTTCGGAAAAACGTTTTAAGGGGTGTTTTTCCGTCAGCATCTTGTCTGGCTAGGCTTTTTCTTTTTTCTTTTTTTTAATTTTTATTTATTTATTTATTTATTTATTTATTTATTTATTTATTTAGCTAGGCTTTTTCTTTTCTTTTTCTTTTTTTAAATGTTTATTTATTTATGATAGTCACACAGAGAGAGAGAGAGAGAGGCAGAGACACAGGCAGAGGGAGAAGCAGGCTCCATGCACCGGGAGCCTGACGTGGGATTCGATCCCGGGTCTCCAGGATCGCGCCCTGGGCCAAAGGCAGGCGCCAAACCGCTGCGCCACCCAGGGATCCCTAGGCTTTTTCTTAATCGAGTCTTACTGGCACTGCGTCTTGTAGAAATTCCTTAGTGTGTCTGTCTCTTTCTCCTAGTTCCCAGAATGGACAGTTATATTAGCTCTTTTTAATATACCTTCAATTATTTCCATGAGAACCTAGGGGCTTAGGTTGAAGGGGAGTTTGACATGTTAGCTTGGCTCTTCATCTTGAACTACAAGTTTCTTTTATCATTTTTGTTCTTTTTGATGCTATTGTGAATATAGTTATCTTTTTATTTTACATTATTTTATTTTTTAAAAGATTTTATTTATTTATTCATGAGGGACACAGAGAGAGGCAGAGACACAGGCAGAGGGAGAAGCAGGCTCCCTGCAGGGAGAGTCTGATGTAGGACTTAATCCTGGGACCCCGGGGTCATGCCCTGAGCTGAAGGCAGACGTTTAACTGCTGACCTCCCCGGGGGTTAATATTAATATTAAATAAAATAATATATATTAATATATATTATAAAATATGTAATATTTTATATTATTTTATTTTTGAGTTACTCACTGCTAATCGAAATGCATTTGGTTTTGTGCATTGAACTTATGTCCCGTGACCTTGTTGAACTTGTTATTAATATTTCTAACGTATTTTTTTCTTGTATCTGTGAATGAATGTTTTAGTTTTTCCTTTCCAATCTCAATGTCTTTTATTTATTTTGCCTAATTGCCCTGGATGGGCTCTCTAGTACAATCCTGAACAGAAGTGATAAACCTGGACATCCTTGCTTTGCTCCTGACCTTAAGACATTGAGGCTTTCGCTGTTAAGCGCGACGTTAACCGCAGGTCAGTGCTGGGTGCCTTTCGAATGAAGGTTTTGGGCAGCGGACTTGGGCACAGTCTGGCTGCAGTGGGGGAACACGGCGTGGAGTAGGGGCCAGCCTCGTGGCTGCAGACCAGGTGGGAGGCAGTGGTAGCCTGTGCGACACCAACGAAGAGAGATGTGTGACTTTATGTGACGGTTACCGGCAAGGCATTGTCTCTGAGCTGAAGGGTGGATTTATAGGGACTGCGAAGCGGCAGGAAGGAGGAGATGGAGGATGACTCCGCAGCGTCTGGCTTGGAAGCAGAAAACAAGCAAAATCAGCGTACGGCGCATCCTGGCCTCTAGTAAAAGGTGTTCTCACAGCACGCCAGGGTCTTTCCCGAACCGGCGTTTTTCTTTATTCGCTTAGTGGACCAGAAGGCTCATGTCCTCTCATGTTCTTTTCCTGTGAAACCGCAGAGTACAATGGGGGCAGCCCTAAATTTATCCCCAGGTAGGTTCTCCATGTATTAATGCTGTGACCTGTGTAAGGTCTTGGGGCCTCATCCATAAAATGGAAGTCACCGTGCCCATCGTTGCCCATCCTCCAGGTGCTTGCATGGGAGCCACCTGCTGCAGATCCCTTCGTGCTCCATCAATGGTATTTGCATCCTTCCCCAGCCTTCTGTGCCCAGAACCTAGGAATTTGGAGTGTTCTAGAAGGCCCTGCTGTCTGTCCTGATACTGAGTCTGTCGACTTTTTAGATCAGAGGACTGCAGGTGGGGAGCACAGACCCTGAAGGAGGAGGAATCGGGCTCGGGGGAGTCACTCACTGCAGTGGCTTTACTGTGGCCACGGCCGCCCGGCACTGGGCAGGACCACCAGGATGTCTGCAGTGACTTTCTCTCGGCCTCTATAGCCAGTGGCTTTCCATGTTTATTGTCTACAACTCTGCAGGCAAAATTCGAGTTTTGCGGTTCTGCTGCCTGTGTATTTGGGATGCATTTCTCTTCTCTTCTTCTCCTCTTGCTCTGACGCTGACCTTTCTTGATTCGTAGATGCATTCCAGCACCTCCTCGCCTCAAGCCCCAGCCCCCTTTAAGGCTTCTCTGGCTGCTTGCTCACGGGGTGTGTATGAGCCACAAGCTTCCGTCCTGGTTAGATTCTAAGCTCCTTGCGGCTGAAAGTCGGGGCTTCTGTGACATTTTGCTGTGGATGACGTGAGCTTGAGTGCTGGCTGGCCCTTCGCTACTGGGCCTCTGCCAATCACTCTGACTCTTAGCCTCAGCATCCCCATCTATGAAGTGGGTATATCAACGTCTGCTTTGTAGGTTGGTTGGGGGAGGATGGAGTTAAATAACATGTGTAAACCGCTTGGGATTCTGACAAGATAGAAACAAAAGGAATACTCGTGTATTTGTAGAAGAAAATCAGAAAACACAATTAAGCAAAAAGACACACAGCCTCCCAGTCAATGTGTAAGTCAGGGTAGAGCCATGGTTCCCAACCCCCCAGGGACATTTGGCAGAGTGTCCGGGGGCATTTTTGGGTGTTACAACTGGAGGGGGCACTTTGACATGTTGGGGTCAAGGCTAAACATCCGGCCATGCCTAGGACCGCCCCTGGGGACACATGCCCATGGTACTGACGGGGCAAAATCCAATGGAGGTGATGGAGGAATGAAGGCCTTGGCATCTGACATACGTAGGTTCGAATCCTATTTCTATATCGATGACCTTGGACAAGGAGCCAACCCATCTGAGCCTCAGTTTCCTCCCCAGCAAAATGGGGAGCTCAGTGATGCTCCGTGCTGACAGCTGCACCTGGCATCGCTAATGAAGAGGTGCCGGTAGACACACTGCGCACAGCTCGTTCTATATGCAGATGCCATTCATCTCCCAGCGACTCCCTTTCTCTACCAGGAGTTCAGAGCCATCTTCTTGAAAGCATCTCACATTTCATCTAGAGCTATTCACAAGCAGCCACATCCCAGGGTGCCAGAAGGCAGCGTCTGGCTGCTTGAAATTAAATTTACAATAGGAGCTGATCAGATTCTTCTCATAATGGATCAGGGTGGGAAGCGAGAGTGGAAGCTGGTCTTGAAAGCCGTGGAGCCCGTCGGAGTTTGGAAATTAGCAAGGAAAGAACAAAGAGGCTCCGGATGGTGCAGCGTCAGCTCTGCTGGTGAGGTACTGACACAGTCCCCACGTCCCTGCTCTGGCGCAATTAGACGGCCTGTCCATGCTGGCAAACGTCCCGTTGCATTGCAGTTGACTGTGGGATGGAGTTTTCTAATGACACGCAAGCAGACGGAAATCTGCGGACACACTGCTGATGAACGGCCTCGCCGAGCGGGCGTCGGAGGGTTCAGGGGCGCTGCCGATGACTGCGCCGGGTCAGCGCGGCTAAGCCCCCCTTAGTTCAGGCATTTGGCCTCAGGTTGTGGGAAACACTACAAGTCTTCCCCCCAATCACCGGCAGTATGCACCCCGTCATCCGCCTGAGATGGGAAGCAGTTCGGGTCGTTTGGAGCTGGTTGCAGATGTCACTCAACTGGCGTTAGACACCTGTTTGCAAGTTGTGAAAATAACTCCACAAATTCGCCAGATTTACCATCTTCTTGGATCAATATGTGTCTCATCAGAAGCCCCCGAAGGACCTGCCTGTTTGGATTCCTTTAGAAGTGTTCCCTGGGGCAGCCCGGGTGGCTCAGCAGTTTAGTTCCGCCTCAGTCCAGGGTGTGATTCTGGAATCCCGGGATCGACTCCCGTGTTGGGCTCCCTGCGTGGAGCCTGCTTCTCCCTCTGCCTGTGTCTCTGCATCTCTCTCTCTCTCTCCTTGTCTGTCTCTGTGAATAAATAAATAAAATGTTAAAAAAAAAAAAAAGTGTTCCCTGCATGTCAGTAGGGCTGTCCTCGGAGACAGCCTGGAGAGTGTGCTGTGCTGTGCTGGGCAGGCCCGTGGGGACCAAGGGGGAGGGGAGGGGTGGTAAGGCCCCCCCCCAACCGGCCAGGCGCACGCATTCATGGCATTGACTGCCTACCAGGAACCCCACGTGTCCGGGGCACAGCAGTCACCCAACAGCCTCTGCTCTCAGGGGACTCACAGGGTCTTCGGGGAGGCAGAGAGATGCACGGCGGCCAGTCCCGGGCGTTCCACGCAGTGGCCGGGGCAGCCGTAGCCTTGGGCGGGCCCTTGTAGGTGCTGATGTAGGGCCCGGGCTGCCCTCCCGCCATCTACCCCCGTGGGGGTTGCTCATTCTTTCCTACCCCACCTCACTCCTGAGTTCCTCCCTCGGGACTCCTCTGAGACCCCCGTCCTCAACCCGGTCAGACCCTCCGGCTTACGCTCCTGGGTTTACCACGCGTCCATCGTTCGAGGCTTTACACGAGGGGGTGTGTGATTGTTTATGTCCCATAGGACTGTAAACGCCTTGACTGCGGAGATTGTTTGTGTCTTACCTTCCATCGTATCTCCAGGGCCTGGCCTGCACAATGAATGAATGAATGGATGGATGAATGAATGAATGTTCCGTGGCGTTTAAGGTTGCCTGACGGGGCATGGAGGGAGGGATGAGGTCCGTGCTTCAAGCCGGGAGACTAGTACGTGTGCAGGCCCAGTAAGGCAGAGAAGGTGAGGGATATAGGACGACCGTGGGCTCATCCTGGATGGGTCGGAGTGGAGAGATCCCCGGGGACCCCACGTGCCGAGCTGGGGAGCCTGGCATGAGTTCTTTTTTTTTAATTTTTTAATTTTTTAATTTTTTAATATTTATTTATTTATTTATTTATTTATTTATTTATTTATTTATTTATTTAATTTTTTTATTTTTCGTGGCATGAGTTCTAATGCCAGAGGAGACATAGCAGAAAGTCCTAAACGGGCATTCTCGGTGTTACCTAATCATTCAACGGCACCACCGGGAAATAGGATCACTTTTCATGGCAGGAGTGAGATGAGCATCTCCGAGGTCTCCTACCTGCTCATGGTCTCTTACCTGTGGGAATGGACCGACCACGGGGCTCCTGGAGCCAGAAACAAGGCTTTTAATTCCCTCCACACCAAATTGCTTCCTTACTCCTTCGGATTCATTTGCATCCGTTTCTTTTCCTTTTAAAAGAATTCATTCCTTTTAAAGCAGTTTCTTTAAGATAGCGGAAGTGATAAGTGCTCAGTACTTTGGGGGAGCCCAGCGATCCTGCGGTGTGTGGGGTCAAACCTCATAAGTGCCTCCTTCTCCAGACCCTCATCCCAGCCTCGCTCCCAGGAGGTGACCGCTGTGAACAGTTTGGTGTGTGTCCAATTTCTTTTTTAAATAAAGATTCATTAAACTGCCCGTGAGGCTTATTGGGACATCCATCAGCCCTTTAAAAAATTGTTCTGATGAATTAAGTGTAAACTAATTAGAAACATGGATTCAATTACCCTCGAAACACACAAGGGCTTAATAATTAATAGGAAGAGGGCTTGAGGCCAAAGGCATTATGGATTTTATCAAGCCCCTAACATCTGAAAAGTAAATATGTTTGATTCACCCTAAATGCTGGCGGATTTGCCATCCAGAGGCAAACCTGTTGGTAGGAGCTTTGTGTTTTGTTTTATTTAATTTGATTTAATTTTATTTTATTTATTATTTTATTTTATTTTATTTCATTTTATTTTATTATTTATTTATTTGAGCTTTGTGTTTAATCAGGAAAGTCATCCGTGGTTAGTAGAGTCCGCTGAAGTGCATGGAAGCCCAGGCCTGCTGGATGGGGCTGGAAGGGACAGCCTGGGACAGGGCGGCCTGTGTCCCTGGGCTCATGATCTTTCACCAGCAAGCTTTGAGGAGCTTTATGGGGTGCATAAGGTCCCCCATAAATTCTCTGGTCATTCCTATGGGTCCAGAGTACCTGGGCAGCTGCACGGGGCCAGGAAATACCACAGGGTTCTGGGTGGAACGTTCTGCTTATGGCCCAGGGCCGTGAGCTATGACACCTTAGATGGAATTGGAGGAGAGCCGGGGGTTGGAATCAATATGTGCCTGTCATGCCAGGTGCTCTGGGAACCGAATCTCATTGAATCTGCACGGCTTTCTCGGGCGGGGGGTGGGGGGAGAGAGTTGCTGCCTCCATTCTTATCGCTAAGGACACCGAGTCTCAACGAGAGGCCCCGTGCCCTGGAGCGTGGGCCACGTTCAGGCTCCCAGGTCTGCTAGACAGCCAAGTGCGCACAAGTCTGCACGAAGCCGAGGACACCGCTGCTGGGAGGAGGGGGAGACAGGGCCTGCCTGGCCTGGGCTCAGGAAACCAGCCGCCGTGGCCCCTGGGGCAGCCATGGGCTCCGTGACCTAACGCCGGGGGCGGGTGTGGGTAGACGCGTCATGGGTGGGTGGGGAGGGGGCTTGGCAGCTGAGGATGCGTGAGGCCAGGCGGGCAGCAGCGTCGGGGCCCTGAGCCATCTCGCCGTGCCCAGGAGGACCCCGTGGCTCAAGGTCAAAGTCAGTCATTGCAGCAGCAGCCAGAGTCGAAGGCCCCATGGAGCCCGAGTGAGCGCAGGCGCCGCGTGGACCCCCCCGCAGGCCCACGACCACTCGCTGCCATCTCACGCACCCCCTTCTTCCCGGGTGGCCGTGTGCACCGGAGCCCCCATCTGCTGCCGACGGGCTGCATCCTGCCCAAGTGGCGCTTGGCCTGCGTCCCCGAGGGCCCGAGGCCCGTCGTCCCTCCGTCGCTGGCGTCTGAGCCCTCGCTGGCTCGGGGGCTTTGCCGTGAAGCAGTTTGCTCTAGAACTGCCAGTGGCAGGTGGGCATTCGAGGAGCGGCATCCCCGAGCTCCCTGGAGTTGGCGTGTGGTCTTGTTTGGGGACACGGAGCTCCTGGATGGTCTGCGCTCTGAGGCCATGGACGCACACTGAGGGATTTGTGTAGAGTGGTTGGTTGCGCTCCTGGCTTCTGGGGGGGCTCTCCCTGGCCCCCCAGGTCCGGCTGTCATCCCACCCCCGCCCTGCGGCCCCGGCCCCGGCCCCGGCCCAGAGCAGGACGGGCCCCGCGGTCAGCCGGCCTCCACGCGTGTCCCTGCGCTGCCGCCACTCACTGGCTGTGGCTCGGAGGGGGCCCACGTCTCTCTGGGTACCAGGGCCTCTGCCCTCGGAGTCGGGATTCCAGCAGCAACCACGTCGTGGGGAAGCTGTGAAATATCCAGCGACCCCGCGAGGCGTGGGGCACACATGAACCCTCGGGAGACCCGTCGCCTTGTCGCATCCGAGGCTCGGCTCTTCCAGCCACATCCGCAGCCACCTCCTGGTGCCCCCCGGCCCCGCGGCCCGTCGCCTTGTTATACGGCAGCCTCCCGCCTGGTCTGCCGTCTGTCTTCCAAACCAGAGCAGGAGGGAGCCTTGATTTTTTTTCATTTTTTTTTTTTTTAAAGAAGAGTCTTTTGGGGATCCCTGGGTGGCTCAATGGTTTAGCGCCTGCCTTTGGCTCAGGGCGCGATCCTGGAGTCCCGGGATCGAGTCCTGCGTCAGGCTCCCGGTGCATGGAGCCTGCTTCTCCCTCTGCCTGTGCCTCTGCCTCTCTCTCTCTCTCTCTCTCTCTGTGTCTCTCATGAATAAATAAATAAATAAATCTTTTAAAAAAAAAAAAAGAACATCTTTTAATTGAACCATGCAGGAAGAAATAGATTTACAGAAAAGTCGCAAAAAACGCACGGAGAGTCCCTCCATGTGGCTCACTCGGGTTCCCTTGTTATCAGCATCTCCCATTCGTGCGGTACATTTGTCACAATTGAGGAACCTATGCCGATTTACTATCACTAACCCAGGATTGTGTTTCATCCAGATTTCCTTGCTTTTTACCTAACGTCCTTCTGTTCCAGGATCTCACCCAGGCTCCCCAGATCCTTAGGCTCCTTTGGGTTGTGGCGTTTTTCTCAGACTTGTTTGGGATGAATGGACACTTTTGAGGAGTCCTGGTCGGATTGTTTTTTTTTTTTGTTTTTTGTTTTTTGGTTTTTTTTTTGTTTGTTTGTTTGTTTGTTTGTTTTTGTAGGATGATCTGCAGTTGGGATTTGTCTGACGTTTTCCTCGTGATTTGACTGGAGTTGTGTTTTTTTTTTATTGCTTGATATTTGATTTATTTATTTGAGAGAGCGAGCCTGTAAGTTGGGGGAAGGGGTAGAGGGAGAGGGACAAGCAGACGGTGCTGAGCATGGAGCCCATGTGGGGCTCGATCCCATGGAGTCTGTGTGGGGCTTGATCCCACAACGCTGAGATCAAGACGGGAGCTCAAGCCAGGAGGCAGCCGGAGGCGTGACCACTGAACCACCCAGGTGCTCCGAGGAGTCATGCACTTTTCGAAGGAAGGTGATGTTTTCATCACATCCCATTGAGGGTCTGTACAACCGACAGGACTCGTCCCCGTTGACGGTGCCCTCGATCGCCTGGCTGGGGTCCTGTATGGAGACCTGCTCCCGCCTCGTCTGGGAAGGAAGTCACCGCGTGCGTCCCACATCCAAGGACATGTTACGCTTCATCCTGCGGCAGAGCATATGCATGAACTGTGCGACCTTCTTCTGCACCTGCTTGTTCTCTTCCATTTATTAATTTATTCACGTCAGTGTGGCTTCATAGGTAGTTATTTTATACTCTGGGTTATGACCCAATACTGGTTCATTTTGTGGCCCAGATTGTTCCAGCCCTGGCCACTGGGTGCTCCTTTCGTTGGCTCCGCGTGTCTCCTTTGATGGTGCCCATTGTCGTCGTTGGTCGTTGTTGAGGACGTCAGTGTTGTTGAGGATGTCGATGTTGAGGACGTCGATGTTGTTGAGGATGTCGATGGTGCTGCTGTTTCGCACACGCTCTCGGGAGAAAAGAGCTCAGGTTCCCTTGATTGGAAAAACATTATCAGCACCCAAGATGTGGCTCTGCGTGCGCTCATCACCTGGGGGCATCGCTGCTTCCGGGCCCTCTTTGCTGACAGCAGGGAGCTGGGTTAGCGTACACACACGTACCTATAAATATTTTCACTTGCATCTGTGTCTCTGCTACATGACTGTGACTCTAAACATGACTTCACGCCGATGTCGCCAACCCAGGTGCAGGACCACCTGGATCATTCTAGCCTCCTTCCCTGGCTTATCTGGAACCTCCCACTCCAACCGCGAGACCCCTGGCTGCCCCCATCTGCCGTGCGTGTATGTAATCGTTCATTTGCAGGATGCATGGATAGTGGTACCAGAACTCGTGACCTGCGCCCCCATGGGAAACGACTTTTTCAACTGGAGTATGGAGATTACACTCAGTTCCTCTTGCCTTAGTCTTACAGACGTCACTTGTTTAAGTTATTGAAGATCAGCGCTATGGAGGAAACACACGTCCGGGCAGCAGTGTGAAGTGTAAGGAATGAGGTTTTATTATTTCTTATTTTTTCAAAAGTTTTATTTATTTATTCATGAGAGACAGAGACAGAGAGAGAGGCAGAAACACAGGCAAAGGGAGAAGCAGGCTCCATGCAGGGAGCCCGACGCGGGACTTGATCCCAGGACCCCAGGGTCACACCCTGGGCCGAAGGCAGATGCTCCACCGCTGAGCCCCCAGGGGCCCATGAATAAGGTTTTAATAGGGTGGCCCAGGGAGCCGTGTCATGAAGGGGACTCTTGTGTAGCAACTGGGAACAAAGTGGGTCGGGTGTCCCCCCACCCATGTTCAGGTGGCCCCAGACGCACCTGCTCCGTTGGGTTATGGGTTTTACATGTGTTTCCTTCTCGGGGCCCAGCAGGTTGTACTAAGGAAATTTAAGGAGGAAATATATTTATCAGTAGCTTCAGCTGACCTGAAGGATGCTCGGGCGCACGTCGTGGCCCCTGTCCTCCGGGGGCTGCCGCTGATGGGGGTGTCGGGGCAGGAAGAGAGAAGCAATGAAGGCAGTGTGGTCGGCAGGTGGGGTCAGAGAAGCAATTTTTTTTTTTGAATTTTATTTATTTGAGAGAGCGTGTACAAGCCAGGGAGAGAGGAAGAAGCAGGCTCCTCACTGTGCAGGGACCCCGATGCGGGGCTTGGCATGACCTGGCCCGAAGGCAGACGCTCGCCTGGGAGCCACCCGGAGCCCCTGAAAAGCGATTCCTGACCTCTTGATGCTGACACTTCGTGATGACCCGGCCAATGGCCAGAGGCACATGCCACCCCGGGTGTTTCCGGGGTCCCGCCCATCGCAGGCCGCGCTCAGCCTTCTGTAAACCCTACAAGGCGAAGGAGAAAGGTGACCCGTTGCAGCTGCAGGTGCGCCCTGGCAGGAGGCCGTCGCTGGCCCTCCCAGGCCCTCGGAAGGGTGGAGCTGAAGCCCGGAAGAGCTCCAAGGCTCCTCCCTCTGAGCGCTCAAGGGTGCTCTTCCCACCCCGTGAGAGGCTCATGCTCCCCAGGCACAGTGTCACTTGCCTCCCCAGGAATCTGCGACTGGCCTTGACTTTGGTCCCGTTTCACAGAGGAGAACGCTGAGCTTCTGCTGAATGAAGGGGGGACCCCCATGGGTGGCCGAGTCCTCACCCGCTCCGAGCGGCGCCCTCCAGCCGCCTGGACTGCAGGTCCACTGGGGGCGGGAGAGCAGGCTCAGCAGTCCCGAAGGACGTGGAGGGCCGTGAGGGAACCTTCCAGAAACAGGGTTTCTGTGCCCGGGGCCGCCCCGTCCTCCTCCCCAGAACGTACCTCCACGTGGCGAGGCGGGGAGCAGCCCGGGAAGCCTGCCTTGCCCCCGCCGGGCCCCTCCTGTGGCTCCCACGGGGTGAGGGCCCCCACGCGGCGGACGCTTCGCAGGACCTGGGGGAGTGGGTTCCTTCTATCTTGGAGCACATAGAAGAGTAAAGATTTTCTTTAATTAGAGAGTGCCGGATAGATTTAATTAAAGCTTCAAACCTGCAATTTTCTTTGTTTGATTGATCAGTTGGTGCTGATTGCCTCGAGTAATTATGAGAGGGGAGGCGACATCTTCAAAGCCTGGTGGCGATACGGTAGCCGCCTGAGTGGGCGCCGGGGCGCAGTCTGCGAGGTGCCCGTCACCCGTGTCCGCGCGCTGGCCAGGTGAAGAGTGTCTCAGTCGAGCTCCCGGCTGATGGGCTCCTGTAGAAAAATCCCCTTTTACCTTTTTCCAAATGCATTCGCGCCCCGGAGACCAGACGCTGTTCTGTTACTTTTGTCTCTTTTATTGATTATTTATCTGCTGCTGGGATCACCGAAAGGCGCCGTTGGGAGCGGCTCCGTGCGAGCGGCCTCCTGAATTGCGAGAGCGTGTGGAGGGTCGGGGCGGGGAAGGCCGGAGTCTCACGAGCTCTGCATTTAGGGAGTCGGAGTTCCGGGGCCGGGCAGCCCTGGGTTAGAGTCCTCGCTCCGTGACCTCCTTTCTGTGTCCTCAGCCGCGGAGCGCGGGCCTGTAGGGAGGACCCCGTGCACACCCGCTTGCCCGTCCCATGCCCTGGCCTGCCGTGGGTTCTCGCTGGGTGTGTGCCTGCCTCTTCCCCGTCCTGGGCCCTGTTGCCTCGTTAGGGTCACCCCCGCGACAGAAGCTGGATGAGCTCATGAGAGCCGAGCCATCGGGCTCACCGAGGCACAGCCCCCCCTGCCGGTATGGCAGCCAGGCCTTGGGATGTGGCCCTTCTCACAACCATGTGCCCAGTGCTGAATAAGGGAATGAACACCCCGTGCATTTAGGTGCTCCCCCAAAGTAGGTGACTCAAGTGCGGCGGGGAAGAGGTGGTTCCACTCACGGAAGCCCAAGGGGTGACCCCGCTGGACACAGCGCGAACGGAGTGGAGGGATCTGCCGCTGCAGAGCCTTGCGGGGAGAAGCTGTCGTGTTGTCCCCAGACCTCGTCGGGCATCCCTGGGGGCTGACCCCGCAGGGGGGTGTCTGGGTGCTGTCGAGACTGTGGCAGTAGAGAAAGCATTTGGAGTCCTAAAGGCAGAGCAGGGCCCTGGAATTGCCTGTGCATTGTGTGCCACGACCCAGGGACGGTACTCAGGCCGGAAACCCTGGCAGCGGAACCGTGGCCTGCTGGTAACGCGGGCATCGGGGCGCTGATAATACAGCCCGGGGGGCTCAGCGGTTGGGCGTCCGCCTTCAGCCCAGGGCGTGACCCCGGGGACCCGGGATCGAGTCCCACATCGGGCTCCCCGCATGGAGCCTGCTTCTCCCTCTGCCTGTGTCTCTGCCTCTCTCATGAATGAATAAATAAAATCTTCAAAAAAAAAAAAAAAACCGTCAAAAACCAGGTATTAGGACGGCTGGATGGTGAATAATTTTTTTAAATTTATTTTAAAATGTTTCTGACACGTAGCTGTTATTTTTACCCTAAGAATGCATTTTTTAAAAAATATTTTATTTATTTATTCATGAGAGAGAGAGAGGCAGAGACACAGGCAGAGGGAGAAGCAGGCTCCATGCCGGGAGCCCGACACAGGACTGGATCCCGGGACTCCAGGGTCATGACCTGGGTCGAAGGCGGCGCTAAACCGCTGAGCCACCCGGGTGCCCCCTAAGAATGCATTTTTCAGTGGAGACAAAGTTGGGTGTAAAAGAAAAGCCCAGAGCTTAAGCATGTTCCCTCCCGGCCGTGTCCGTAGAGGGACAGTGACAGACGCGGGTTCTTCCGAGGGAGAGCGAGTAGGACTCCGAAGGGATATCCCGTTCGTGTTGCCAGATGGACACGGAAGGACTCTGGGGTGTTTGCTTGGAGGAAGGAGGCCCTCGGGGGAAGCGATGGCTGTTATCAGGGGCCCGGGAAAGGGCTGCAGAGCCGCCATTGGGGGCTGCACGCGGGCGGTGAGACCGACGTGACCGGGCGGCTGGCTTTGAGCCGTTGCCGACACCTGCCTGGCCCTGGAATGGGGCTCCCTGCTTCCCGCCTCTGGAGGGGTCCGTGAAGAAGCCGGGGCTTCTCGGGCTGCCCCCCTCCACCCCCGGGGCCATGCATTGCCCCCGCCTCCTCCTGCCCCGACCCGGGAGGTTGAGGCTCTTTAGATAATTCATTCTCCACCTGGGGGGCTTGCCATAGCCTCGGCCTTGACCCCTGGAGTTGGGGAGGTGGCGCCGCTTTCTACGTGCCGGGTGAGGAGCCAGAGTGGACGCTTGCACGCAGTGGGAGAAGCAGCTTCAGAACCAGCATTGCTTTCACTCGTATTCAATTCTTGCAATGATTTTAAATGTCAGAGGAGGAAGCGATCATCTCACGTGGATCACGAGGGGCCCCCGGGTTGCAGAAGACGGATAAACGGGGGTCTAGGGGGTGCTTTGCAGACGTGAACGGGCGGGCAGCTAACCCCGGGGTCCGCTCCGATTCCGAAGGCTGGGGCCGTGTGTCCAGTGAGCGTGTCGGTGATGCCGGCCTGGTTCGCGGCCCAGCCAGCGTGGCCTCCGGGGCCCTGCCCGCAGCTCCCGGAACGACGGCCTTGCGGTTGCCCACGTGCCAGCGCTTGGCCCTTCGTCTGTAGAGTCTGTTAAACGAGGAGGAACTGGGTAGGAATGAAGAGCGAGGCGCAGACGAACGCAGGCAGGACCTGTGCGGCCAGGCGTCCGTGGCTCAGGTTCACGCCTGCACCTGTTCGTGTGTGTGCTCGCGGCTGCCGAGCATTCGCGAGGATGCTCCGTCATCCCAATCCTGCTTCGATGGCTACTGGTGTGCGTGCGCTGTGCTCCCTGCAAGCGTGGACTTGGGGTGCGCGTGCCGTCTCCACCTGCTTCCCTCTCACGGCTTCCCAGGGCTGCAAGTCACTGGAAGGGAGCACAGGTGAGGGCGCAGGATGGTGACGGGGCCCATCCCCTGCAGCGGCGTCCCCGGCTGCCCGCTAAGGGACTGGCGACGATGGGCTTTCGCTGCAGGGTGGGGGAGCCCCGGGGACTTTCTGCCCGAATCTCCGCGGGCTCAGTTGCCGACACCGGTGGTCGCTGGTCCCGAACCTCCCTCCCAGCCTTTGCCCCTTCCCTCTGCCAGCTTAGACGGTGTCTTGTGATGCAAGCGATTGGGGGATGCCGGAGGACAGGTAAGCCCAAGGCGGAGAGCGGGGTAAGGAACGAGTGCGAGGACGATGGGATGAACAAAAAACCTGCTTCGGGATGGCAGTTCCTGCCGATGAAACTTAACCCGCGCCCGCGTTTGTACATACACAAGTACGTGTGCACGTGACAGAGGCGCACGCAGACACCTATGTATCTATAGGTGCACAAAATTATTTTTGTAATTATTTTTGTGCATCATTTATGTGTGTGTGTGGTTTTGTCCCATCCCCCGCCCCCGCCACCATATATCTTGTGTGTGTGCCTGGCGCTCTAAGCTTGATGCACGGCGTGCCACCCGGGGCTCCCAACAACCCCCCGACAAAGGTATCACTGTCCCCGTATTGTGGATAGAAACCCAAGCAGGTGCTGGAGTGACTTGCCAAGGGGACGTAGCCGGCGAGCGGCCGAGCCAGGATTCAGACCCAGGCCGGGCTGCAGAGCTGTGGTGTCGACCACTGTGTGGCCTGGTCCCGAGCCCCCGGCCGGAGCGGGGTGGGGGTCGTGGACCCCCAGGAGCGCCCGATGACACCCACGGACCCTGCCCTCCTGGCCCTGTCCCCGCAGTGTCGGATAACCGCGTGCCTTTCCCCCGATTGGCGACGACATGTAGACCCCGGGCACCCAGCTTTGAGCCCTGGGTCCCTGGGCCAACCCGGACCCGAATCAAGACGTGGAGCTTTGGGGCGATGCCGTCCTCTAGCGGCTGCTCCTCGGGGATCTTCATGGGGCCCGTTCGCCCTGCAGGTTCAGGCGCGTGCAGCGGGGCTCCCGTCCTCGGGAGCGGGAAGCCAGCTGCAGGGGGAGGAGGGCCCGGGGTGCCCTGGGCTGCCCGGCCCCCCACCCTGCTCTCAGGCCCCCGCCCATCTTCCCTGCCCTCCGGGCCCTGGCTTCAGTGCGGCGAGCTCAGGCCTGTGTCCTGAGACGCAGCCCCAGCGGGACACCCGGCTTGGTCACCTTGGAGGATCCGCATGAGCGCGACGGTGCCGGGACATGCAGACCACCTGCAGCGGCTGGGCCTGTGCGCCGGGGACCCTCCAGGTGGACGCCACCAGCACCTGCCCCTTGGTGACCCAAACGGCAGGAGGCTGAAGCCTCTAGGCTGCCTCCAAGTGCCCAGGCGCCTGCGGGGTCGGGTCCGGGGCCGTTCCCCCCTCAGGCCCCAGCGAGGCCCGCACCCCAAGGCCCAAGTAGGCCGCTCTGCTTGCTTTCAGGTGCCGCGCCCGTCTGAGGGGAGGCCCATGACCCCGCATGGTGGGCTTCTGCCCTGCTGGGTGCCTCCCTGCACGGACCCCGTACCCGGACCCCACAGCCGACACTGAGAGGCCGGACGCAGGCCACCTCCCCGAGCTGAGCCAACAGATACTAAGGTTGTGAGGGCTCAGGGGGGCCGTGGGGCTGGAGCTGGGAGTGGTGCGTGGCGGGCGGCAGGTGCTGCTGGCGAGGTGGGCTATGCCACTCCCTGATGGCTCCTTCCACTGCGGGACGGGGACGGGGACGGGCGCTGAGCATTGACACTTGCCAGGATCTGCTGTTAATGCTCCCGAGCCTTACTGCCATGCTCAGAGGTTCCCATTTCACAGGTGAGGGTGCCGAGGCACCGGGAGGCTAAGGGATGCAAGCCTGCGGCATTGGGATTGGGGTTTGGGGGCTGGGTCCCAGCCCCATGCTTGAGAAGGGCACCTGCAGAAATGTAAGCGGCGGCTGTGGGCGCCTGGGAGAAGCCAGGGCCTCGAGGAGCGTCCAGGTCACTTAAGGACAGGCCAGGGTCCAAGCTGCCCATGGAGGGCCCTGCACGGAGCCTGGCACACCGTCGGGACGCCCTCGGGGTGGGGAGCTCGTCCACGCGGTAGGATGTGCAGCGGCCCCCAGCCCCCCAGCAGCACCCCCGTCCTGGAAGCTGAATTATGCCTTCCGACGTGTCCAGGCCCCTGGAGGGGGCCCAGCTGCCCCCCGGGAATCACCGCTGTAGGGGCGGGAGGGGCGAGCTTTGCTTCCATCCCCGGCTCTTGCCGCTGCCTCCAGGGACCCTCTCTGGTGTCCTTAGCTGCCTCTGACTGCTGCAGACAGCTGGCTCCCCTGGCCCCCGGGGAAGGCGGGTGGCTGGGGCCTCTGGGCTCCTGGTGGACATGGGGTGCGGCTGGGGGTGGGCGGGGTCACGGTGCGGCCCAGCAGTGGCTCCCGAGCCTTCCTGGAGCCTCAATCCTGCCGCATTAGCAACGTGCAATGTGTTTCGGGTGCGACGTTCCCACGAAGAATCAATTGAAAGGATAAAAAAGATGGCATCCAGAGAGTTTAAAATTAAATTCTTACAAAATATAAAGCGGAAGAGAATTAAAAAAAAAAAAAAGACACAGGGAGCCCCATGACTTGCATGGATCCCGAAGTGCTGGCCTGGGAACGGCGCCGAGGAGGAGCCCCAGGCTGCCTGGGGCAGGGGACAGGCCGCCCTGCAGACCCGGCTGCTCAGCCGCCGACCCCCATGGCCTCCCCGGCCTCTGCGTCCCGGGCCTTCCCTCCCTTTCCATGCTGGGCTTCCACGATAGAGATAGATGCTCATTCTAGAAAACTCAGGGGGTGCAGACTGTTGTAAAGGAGAATCCTGGAGAATCAGCAGTTCTGTGGGCACCCCAGGGGCTGCTGTTGGCGCCCGGGCGCTCGTGCACCCTGGGCCAGGTTGGCCGCCAGCGCCTGCTGGACGTGCTGTTCTCTGAGGACTGTTTGTCCTCGACCGGCGGGAGCAAGCTCACTGTTCTGGGGTCTCCCTCCCCGCTGTGACTCCGGGACACCTGCACGGGTCGCCCTGGTGCTTGGCACCGCAGGGGCAGGCAGGGACAGGACGCCGGGGGTGCTCGTACCTGGAAAAGGCCGCAGGACCACCGGAGGCCGGGCGGTCGTAGCGAGGCAGCGTTTTTATATGAAAGGATGGCCTGGAAGGACCCACGCTGGGCTTTGGGGAGAATCCGTCAGCCTGGGCTGGAAAGGGACAAGGGAGGACCCTCCTGGTAGGGAACAGCGTGAGCCGTGGCTGGGGGGGTGGGGGGTCCTGCAGGCTCAGGACATGTGCACAGCAAGCGCCCACCCTCTGACCACCTGGAAAGGCAGGTTCGAGGCTCTGCTCACAGAGGAGCTGGATTTTGCAGGAGGCACGAGCTGGGGAGGCCGGGCTGAGGGCCCCCCTCCGCTGCCGGGGGCCCTGGAGCTGCCGCTGCGAGCTGGGCGGCCCCGGTCAGGGCGCCCTGGGAGGTCTCCTGTGCCTGGACCGCCCGGACCCGTCCGTCCCGCGGCCAGCCTCATGCCTGCACTGGCCTCCCCGAGCCTCTTCCTGTCCCCTGGCTTCACCCACCCTTTGCTTCTCCGTGTGTGGCCAGGGCAGCCTCACGGGCGCGTGACCGGTGCCGTCGGCCGGGACCCTGTGCCGGGGAGGGGCCCCCGGTGGACTGAGGCTCTGCAGTCGTCGCCTTCAGATTCCTAATCACTTTTGTCGAGGGGCCTTGCACGTTTGTGTGGGGCGGGTGCTACGCTCAGGAGCGGGTCTCCTCTCCCCCCGCCAGGGCCCCACACACCTGCCAGGTTCCATCCGTCCTTCTTTGGTGGCAGCCACCCTTCTCCTGGGCTCTCAGGTGCGTTCCCTTGGACTCGTCCCCACGGAGCATCGCCCTCTGCACCTCGCATTCACCCTCGCTCTGCTCCTTCCCTGCAGCGCACACCCAGGCTGGGTTGTTATCCTTCTTCAAAATTAAAAAAAAAGAAAAAATCACCTGCTTGTGCACCCGATGCCCGACTCCGTCCCAAGGCCCTGCTCTCTCCACCTCGAGTTCGAAACAACTCCCGGGACATCTCCGCTGCTTTGTCGGCATCTGCATCATCTCCGGGGTCTTCAGTCCCCCTCGTCCACCTGCGGGATGTCCACGTAGCTGACCTAGGAGACCCAGGGGCTTCCTGAGCTCACCTTCCTTGCTCCCCGAGCATCTCTCCGGGGCCTTCCTGGACTGGTCCTCACCGTCAATGCCCAGCACCCTGTGTTTTCTCGTCTCTCTTCTCCACCTCATGGGGGTGGCAAAGCCCCAGGCAGGGGCTTCCCAGCTATGCCTGTGGCTTCTAGAAGCCGGGACAGAGGTTGCCCCGGGATGATGGCGGGAGGTCTGGGTTGTGGATGTTGGAACCAGTGCAGACAGGATGGGACCCGCCAGGTGATGGTCCAGGCGGCTGATGGGGCCTCAGGCCCCAGGGATCTGGGGCAGGGGGATTAGGGAGGTGAGAGACCCAGGAGCGGGTGTGCGGCGGGAACCACGTGCACGCCTTCTTTCTGCTCTCCCAGCCCCGGGGGCGACCTGTGACGTGTCAGGGCCACGTGGTCGCATGCACGGGCCGGGCCAGCAGGGCGTTGCGAGAGCAGTGGGGGCGCACGGATGCCGGTTCCGGTCATCCCCGAATTCAGCCTCCAGTGGGAGAAGTTAAGCAAGTGGTGGAACAAGCAAAGCGGTTACGGCTTTGGACGAGGTTCCTGCTGGAAATACACGGGGGGCGGGGAGGAGCCTGCAGCCGTCTTCCCAGCAGGACCCCGGGCGTCCCAAGGGTGGGCTGGGGGCAGGGGGGGTTGCCCGGCACAGACGTGGCAAAGGGCCCGAGAGGGAGGCGGCGGCCTTTGCCAGCAGACCCTGGAGGAGGCGTCTGCTTTCCCGCGCCAGCTCCCTGGGGAAGGGGGCCAAGCAGAGCACGGGGTGCAGGGTGTGCACTAGGGCAAGGGGTGGCCGTGTGCACCCTCGGGCTGTCCACCCTGGCCCCCAGGACCTGCAGACGGCGGCCCCCGGGAGGCGCCCCAGCTGCAACGGGGCCTGGCGGGCTCCCTGTCCCCCTGCTGCTGCGCGGCCTGCACGCGTTTCCATCCAGTCCCGCAGCCTTGCAGACGCGGCCCGCCAGCGAATGCCTTCCTCCTCCTTCGAGTGCGTCTTGACTTCTTTATCTTCATAAATTTTGCTTGATTGCCGGAGGAATGGAGAGGGCTTGTGTTCAGATCACCACCGTCCTGCCCCCTTACTCTGTGCCGGCATCAGAGGAAATGAGGCTCCGAGAGGGGACGTGTGCCCAGGTCGCGCAGGGAGTGACTGTGGCCGGCCCGGCTGTGGGGGCCTCCGCTCTCCCAGGACAGGGACCACCCTTTTCAAAGGGACACGATGCAGGGGCAGCTGCCCGTACCCCTGGGCGCCCTTGCTCCTGGCCGGTGGCTCTGCTCCACGCCTGTCCCCACCCGCACCCTTGCCTCTGTGCTCTCGGGCCCGCGGAGGGAGGGCCTGGGTTAAAGGGGGGCCGTGGTCGGAAGCTGCTCTGGCCGGTGACCGGCAGCCGGGTGCGCAGCTGGGTTCCTCGCCGGGTCCCCGCTGGCCTGCTGGAGCAGGAGTGCGGTGCTATAAAAAGCCCAGTAGTAATATGCAAATCGCCCTGATTATTTATGGCCAAGTTAGTAAATAAGCCAAAGAGACAAGGTGGGTTGTTGTTTTTACGATCTCTGCAGTCCTCGCAGGAAAATCTACGGTAAGCAGAGTTCGGGGGAGCCGAGCCGGGGCCCACGGTTTAATAAACACAGCCTAATTACCAGGCGCTGGGGACAGACAAGCGAGGGGGTTGAGCGAGGGAGGGAGGGAGGGCTCAGCAACCCCGCGGAGGCGGCGGGCAGGCAGGCAGGCGGGCAGGGGCTGGTGGCTGGGCCCGCTGTCCCCCCACTTCTCTCCTGCCCGACTACAGGCACCTGCCGGGAGGGGCAGGTCGGCCACCCCCGCACAACAGGCTCCGGGTGCTGCCCTGGGTCCTGCAGGGGCCCCTCTCCTGACTGGTGGAGGGGGTATTCGGGTGCAGATCCTCTGGATTAAGTCAGAGAGGACCTTTTGGATATGGGCCTCGGTCACACCAGCCACAGTGCACCCTCCGTGTTTGTTCCCCTACAAGACATTAAAAATCACGGCGCTCAGTGCAAGGCGGTTTCCTGGATTGGGTCTTGGAACGGAGACAACATTTGTGGAAAACCCGGTGAAATCAAAATAAAGGCTGTAGTTTAGTTAATAGTAAAATGCCAGCGTGCGTCTCTTCATTTTGTCCAGCTACCATGGTTACGCAAGATGCTCACATCAGGAGAAATTGAGTGAAAGGTATACAGTAATTCTCTGTGCCGTCTTTGTGACTTTTCTATGAATCACAAATTATTACAAACTAAGGAATTTATATAAAAATCACAGTGGAGGGGATCCCTGGGTGGCTCAGCGGTTTAGTGTCTGCCTTTGGCCCAGGGCACGATCCTGGAGTCCCGGGATTGAGTCCCACATCGGGCTCCCGGCATGGAGCCTGCTTCTCCCTCCTCCTGTGTGTCTGCCTCTCTCTCTCTATGTCTATCATAAATAAATCTTTAAAAAAAAAAAAAACAGACTTTCTAAAAAAAAAAAAAAATCACAGTGGACAGAGGAGGACAGAGAACTGGCTTCTGTCACAAAGCCCTATTCCCAGGTGACCTCTGACGTGGCTGTTGAGCCGGGAAAGAATCGGTGATTGTGATAATGTCCAGCCCACCTTTCCTCTTCCATGTGTGTGTAAATGCCTCTTTGAAACCCGAATATTCCACTAGTTTTCCTGATCCTTCCCCCACTAGTGACTCTTCCCCCACTAGTGACTCTTCTCGAAACGGAATGGTGGTGATGCTCATGCACTTTGCAGAGAGCATGTCACTTGGTCAAAAGATGCACCAGAGGTTGCCTTGGAATGGCACGGCTTCTTCGTGCATTTTAAGAAGCTCGGGTTCTAATGTCATATTCTCACTTGCCTCTTGGGAAATTCCTAGAGCCGTGCAGACCCGTTTTCCCGAAGAGAAAGAGACAGGAAGAGGGCTTCGAGGACAGCAGAGCCCAGCAATGAACGAAAAGGGACTCATGTTGGCTCCCTACGCGTGCCACTAAATTTTAACCTTCTTTTGGAGATTTCTTGCCTCCACATTGCTTGGAGAGACCGAGAATGGACTAATGAGGAGTCAGTCACCCATGGAAGTCACCACAGGAAGACCCAGAGATAGCGGGGACCTTTCAGTCTTTCTTAGACGGGAGACACGGCAAATTGTCCTCGTTCTAATTGTCCCTGCTGATTAATGAGGTCACTTACGGTATAGGTTATTATCCTGCCAAGAGAATGTGTATCAGACTGAAA
The DNA here is from genome assembly GCF_048164855.1 of Canis lupus baileyi. Taxonomy (NCBI): domain Eukaryota; kingdom Metazoa; phylum Chordata; class Mammalia; order Carnivora; family Canidae; genus Canis; species Canis lupus. Next base: position 9,061,328 of record NC_132850.1, read on the forward strand.
CAAATGCCTGTGAACTTGCTTATTCTATTAAAAACTAAAGTAACGAGAGATGATTAACGGTGTGTGCTCTGGGAGCAGCCGCGGGGAGGGTCGGTCAGGAGAGAAAGGTGGACGTGAGCCTTTCCAAGCAGGGATCTAGAAAGGCTTTTGTTTGAAAGTGGCTTCTACTGACCCTCTTCCTTTCAACACCACTTCTGGGGGAGCCGCCTAGACTCCGTGTCTCCACTTCCTTCCTTCCCGTGAGCAGCTTACCCCACTGTGACCCAATTTCAGCCCTACCCCTCCGCTTGGATCCGCCCTGGAAAAAGTCACCACTGCTCCCTGCCGTGTCCGTTGGCGCCTCACAAGGAGTCACCATCACTGACCTCTTTCTTCTGGAAACACTGTCTTTTCCTTATTCCTGTGACACCGCCAACTCCCCATTCATTCAACGTTCCACGTGTTTATTGAGCACCTACTGTGTGCTAGGCATTGGACACATACAGGTAACCGAGATGACGGTTCTTGTTCTGAGTGGAGCTTACGTTCAAGCAGAGGAGGGGAGACAACGGACAAATACGTGCACATCAACAAGACATTCGGTGTTAGGAGGGCAGGGGGGCTGAGTGGCTGGTAAGCGTGAAGGCCCAGCAACACCCTCCCAGTGCAGGGTGGTCGGGGGGAGCCGCTCTGTGGACGCCACACTCCATCACTTCACGTGGCAGTCCCTCAAATCCTGCCATGGTCTCCAGGGCTTCTGTCTCTTTTGTGTCCTTTCGCCGCTGTAGATGTGGGCCAGACCTGGGGGATCAGGGATTGGGCTGGCTCAGTCCCTGCTTTGCACCAAAGACGACCGAAGATGTCATCCAGGGGGTGAAACCCAGGTCCAAATTCAAGCTGACCGTTGTCTAGTTCTGAGGCTTCAGGCAAAGAGATGGGACCCAGGGACAAGACAGCCGTTCTGAGCTCAGGACCACTGACTACCCCTCAAAGTTGTGCAATATGGTGACCCTAAAAAATCCCAGAAGCCGAACTAGAGTTAGAGATTCAGACAGACACAGGGGAAAAGAGCCTGAGAGATTGCCCGGACCACCTGCAAAGACCCCAGGTGACCAAGCTGGCTCACTGCCCCTGTGGCTCAGGCCTGTCGGGTCCCCGGCCAAGGGCTCAGGGAAGGGCCCTTTACTATTAGCTGCACCTGTCATGGGAGGCCACGCTGGGTCAAGGTTTTCCAGGATCCCCCAAAAGCAAATAAAGTCTGCATCTGCTAGAAGGCTGAGCAGCCTCCAGAAAAATCCTCTCTCTTGGGGAGACTGGTAATTAAGCAGTCATGGCAAACACGGGGAGGAAGAACAGCTGGTTGTATCCATTTGTTCTCCTGTCATTGGTTGGAGAACAGTTTCATAAATTACACGTGGGGTTGGATTTTGTCTTTCCTCTGCTCATGCCATCCCCTTTGCTGGAAATGACCTCCCTGTTCTCCTGCTGCCCTCCGTCCGTGCCCTTTGGATGATTGGCTAACAACGTGCCCTTTTAGATCCGCTCAGGCTGATGACGTTCAGTTCCCTGGGCATGTCGCTGCCACCAAACTTACTGTGTTGCATTATCATTGTGTCTTCATCAGTAATACGATTAATTATCAGCTCCTACTGTGTGCCTGGCGCTGATCTCTAATGCTGGGCATAGGCTGGGATACCAGAGGGATCAAAATCTCTGTCCTCATGGGATTCACAGGCGAATGGGAAAGATGGGTTTAATAAATAATGATTAATCCAATATGCAGTATGTCAGATGGTGACAGGAAATGTAGAACCGAGAGATCGGGAGCCGGGAAATGGGGGGGAGCGGGGAGGGTTGCAATTTTAAATAGAATGGTCATTGAAGACCTTTGGCCAAAAGGTGATACAGGAGGAAAATAACCTGGAGAGGAAATGGGACAGCTGGGAAAAGCTGAAGGAACAGCAGGTGCAAAGGCTCTGAGATGGAAACTTGGCAGCTGTGTTCAGGGAGCAGTAAGGAGGCCATCCTGGCTGGAGCGAGTGAGCAGGGGGGACCATTTGGTGAGAAGAGAGCGGGAATGGGAGACGGTGGTGACGGCAGACGTTTGCCCAAGGCCTTTGGGTTCGTTAGGAAGCCTTGGGCTTTATCCCAAATCCAGAAGAAGCTTAAGCAGAAAAGTGACGTAATCCGACTTAAAATGATCATGCCAGCTGCCATGTCAAGAATGGTCTGGAGGGGGCAAGAGGGAAATGGGGAGACCAGTTGGGGAGTTACTGCAATCGCCGTGGCAAGAGAGAGATGGCAGTGGGGCGAACCAAGATGGTGGCAATGAAGGTGATGAGATGTGGCTAAATTTCTGGATAAATTAAAGGAAGTTTCCACTTTTGGGGGCGGACTTCTTGAGGGCCAGGTCCGTGTCTTACACGTTCCTATCGTCGGAGCCAAGCCTAGTATGTGACATTTACCAGGGCACGCGGTTAATACTTGTTGATTGAGTGACTGATGAGAGATAACGTTTAAACGTCAATAATAGGAATAAGTCAGCCCCCGTTCTCTGTTGCGGAAGCGGAGTAGGTCATGGGGCAAATCCTGGGAAACAGCCACCTACAGCTTCCAAGCTTTTGCCATAAAGAAGGCTCCTCGTAGATGTGTTGGACCAAGAAGCATGGGCATGCTGGCTTCCGGTGCGTGTGTCCATTTTTCTTGCTGTAGGACTTCTCAGGCTCTTGTCACGCACAGCTTCCCAGCATTTCTTAGTTTGAAGCGCCGTGAAGCGCTTCAGTTATTTTTCCATGGGTAAAATGGGTGAGCTCCGTGGGTAAAAGAAATGCCTATCAGCTCTACTTCTTAAGTAGTCAGGCCCACACGGCTACAGAAGCATTTACACCCAAATAGTTTTATAGCTGTCTAGAAAAATAATAAATGTAAATCGAAAGGAACAAATCTAATATTTCATCCCTAAGTGATCACCATCACTTACTCATGGAAGGTGTGTGCTTGTTGGGATCACACAGCTTCTCAAACCTTGGAATCGGATTGGACACCACCAACCTCCTATCCTGTTCCACACGGATTTTCACACAGCACCTGCTTCATATCACACCAACCACCAAACACCCGGCTCCGCGAAGATACGATGTCACCCACCGGGGTGTAGCTTCATGTTGAAACCGCGAACTGCTTTGAGCTAATACTCCGTGTGTCCAACAGATATTGGGTGTCGTAGATTCCCTTGAGAATTTAAAACACTCCGCACTGCTCTTACGCGTTTCCTTCCAGCGTGCCACGGCACACGGTCTGGGAACCACGGCGCTACGTTGTGTGTAGCACTTCCCAAAATCATTTGCACATTTTCTCAGGCGAATCTCCTAACGTAACGCTGGGTACAGCACAAAGAGAAAGTACCCAGGACTCCTTCCTGCGGAGTCAGAAGCTGCAGTTCTGTGGGGAATACGCCCGGGTATTGACAGAGTGAGCGTGTTAGCATTTGCATTCTGAGCATACAGTGCTGCTTCCTTATTTTTAGCTGTGAGCCTGCGAGGACTCCAGGCCTTGCTCCTGAGCCTGCGTGCGTCCTAGACAGCGTGTCTGGAGGTGGGATGCCTAGCACTGCTCCCACCCAGCCTTGCTCAGGGCGGGTTACTGGCCTTCCCAAGATGGATGTACATGTGCAGCCGAAGGCGGAGGTTTGTAAAGCCAGTGGACGTCTTCTGGATGGACTGAGACACTTTAGAGAAGACCTCTTGGAATTTCTCAGCACATATCTGGCTAATGCCACATCCTGCTCAGAAACGGGGATTTATTGCAAGGATCTCCAATGCTGGGACAGCTCAAGAACCATCTCTGCAGTTGTTTGGTTGCTGTGGGTTCCAGGGCCTCTGCGACCAGGAGTGTCTGTGATCTCGTGGCCAATGTAGCAACGGCCTGGACTCCGTGCCCTGCGTGCTCTAGGCATTCCGTTTCCCAGAGTGTGTTCCACAGGACCCCTGCCCACAGGATGCTCTAAGGGAAAACAAGAGCTTGCAACATAGATACTTAAAAGCACAGAAAACCCCCTCTTTTTTTTTTTTTTCAAGTTTCCCAGTCTTAGAAGCTCTTGATGCAATGCAAATGGGAATTACCAGAGAGAACCCGCGTCTGTACGGGTGTATGTGTGTGTCTCCATATTGTGTGATCATGACTAATGTCCATCAATTACCTGCAAATTACTAGACAGTGCCTGTAATGATAGTTCTGTTTTTAGCTTTAATGGTTTATGTATCTAACTAGTGGCTGCTGTCTGGAGTAAGGCTGCTGGCAAATCAAAACACTATTTGCCAAGCCTGTCAGTGTGACAAATGTTGCTTGCATTTACTCTTTTATTCCCAAGGTCAACTGACATGTCATTTTTTATATCACTGTTTGACGTGCTAAGAGCCTTCAATGAGAGCCATCCAATAAAGGCCCAATTTGTTATATTACTGTTTATTCCTGGATAATTCTCTGTTAGTTGGGCTCTTGAAGTTTCAGGGAAGTGACGTGCGTGGATCACCCTCAGAAATAGGGATTTATCGCAAGGATCCCCAGGTCTTAGGACAGCACAGGGACCCTCTCTTCGGCCTTTTGATCACCCTGGCTTTCAGGGATTCTCAGATGAGAAACGTCGACAGCTTTTTGACCATTGTAGTGACAGCACGGAGTTCATGACCTCCCTTCTCTGGGCATCTAGTTTCCTGGAGGATTTCCCGCAGAACCCCAGCCCATACGCTGCTCTAAGAATAAAAGGGTCTCTGGTGCAATGGGTTAGGAGCTCTTGGCATCATCTATCCCTGCCTTGCAAGTTTGCTCTTCACTTATTAAATGCTTCCACAAGCACTTTTTATTTTTATTTTCTCTAAACTCCCTTGCTTAATTTTATTTAACACAGCGTCTTCCAATTCTGTTAAACTGACAAACACCCTGCAGTATCCTTTGAAGAATAGTCCAGTATTTGTACTCTGCAGACGGATCTGGTTGTGTTCATTTGTCACCCTCTGTGCTGGGGGCCGGCGGGGAGGTCCCTGCAACCACTGTCGGCGTCCACGATGTGCTCCAAGGACTCACAGGATGCTGCGTGTCACTGTCCTCACGGCTCTGATCTGTCACAGTGGAGGCTGCGGAGCCAAATGGCTGCGGGAAACCAGGCACGGGATGAAGTCTGGGGCAAACCTGGCACTGGAATGGAGTCCTTTCCCAGTGGGTTCACACAGAACGCACTTAATTGCCCCAACAAGGAACTGTGATGATGCGTGTGAAATGCCGCCACCAGGGAGGCCCATTGGAGACTGAGGGCCTGGACTTTTTATACTGGAGCAGGTGACATAGGCACTGTCTGCCTGGTATGGACCAAAGTTCCCAACTTCCAAAGGGCAGGCAGGGGTTTAGCACGAACTGTAATGTTCCTACAGGTAGTTTAGGTGACCCGGTTCTGGGAACCCTGGGGACGCTCCTGAAATCCAGGTCCAGCAACAGCCGAGGGCTGACCCTATAAGCTGGCCTCCCCACAACGAGAACCAGGCCTTTGCTGCGAACTCTCTGGTGTTGAATATTCATTTGTTTTGTATTTGCCTTAATCAGCTCGGCTGCTGTAACCAAAGTCCCATAGCCTGGGTGGCTTGTGAATGGCAGAGGCTTGTTTCCACGGTTCTGGAGACAGCAAGGTCAGGTGCCAGGACGCGCGGATCGGGTGAGCGCTGTCTTCCAGGCCGCCGACCGCCAGCCTGTCCTGGTGCCCTCCCCTGCAGACGGCAGGGGTCCCCATCAAGTACCCCACGTGACAGGGCGCCACCCTCACCACCCAGTCACCTCCCGAAGGCCCCACATCCTCATCAGCACACACGGTGCGGGGGGTTGAGTTTCAACATAAGAATCTGGGGGAGTCAGTTGATGACACCGTCGTGTTGAGTGTGTGCACTGCCCTGGGGACGAAGAGGAAAGGGTCAGCCAGCCCTTGCCTTCGAGAGGCTTAACCTCAAGAAGGAAAGACAGATACGTCCCAGGTAATTCAACAAGAAAATCAAGCCGTTGCAGTTGGAATGAATATTGCAAAGGAAGAAGCAAGTGCTCAGTCCTCTGAGAACATTGGTCTGGGATCCCTGTGCCCTTCCTCAGAGGAGGTAACGTTCAAACTGAGACCTGAGAAGCTGGTGGGAGATGGGTAGGTCGGGGGATGGCAGCCTGTGTGGCTGAGGGGTGAGGGCGATGCATGCAGCTCTAGGGGCAGCAGGTGCAAAGGCCCTGGGGTGGGAAGAGACACAGTGCATTGAAGAGGAGCACGCAGGCCAGAGTGGGTGGAGGGGACGGAGATGTGAGCTGAGGCGGAGAGAAGGGCAGGCCCAGCGATGCCAGGACCCGGCCTGAGCTGCATCACCCTGGGGGTGGCCTGGCGGTGTCCCGCCCAGGAGCCCTCACGCCCCTGCCTCCGCTTGAGGCGGGCAGTGCCAGTCGCAGCAGCGTCCGCCCCCGTCCTCAGGAGGCCACCTGTGCTCCCTTCTCCCCGGAACCTGCCGGAAACAAGGTGTCCCTGCGGGACGGTCGTCGCCCCACCCGTCGGCCTCACCGCCCTGTAGGGTCATAAAGGCCACGTTTTCAAACACGGTGGTAACAGGCAGCCCTCACGTCGCGGGCTTTCATGCACAAAAGCTGCTGTCGTGCCCGCGCTGCACGTTCCGGAGCAGCGTCCAGGCAGGGCCGGTGGGTCCTGGGCTCCCGTCGCTCTCCCGCGAGGCGCTGGCAGAGGTGGCGCCGTGGGCAGGCCTGCCGTGGGCCAGGCGGGGAGGTGCCCCTGCCCTGCACATCCAGGGAGGAGCAGGGACTCTACAGAGACCCCGGGGGACGCGACGGTCCCTGGACACTGGGATTTGAACACTGAGTAGGAACGCGGAGGCCAGTGGGAGCAGCGTGTGGAGGCCCCGGCGTCACAGGAAGTGAGGCTGGAGGATGTGGGGAGGGGGACGCTTCATCGCGCACCGTGTGGCGCACTCGCGGGGACCTCGCTTCGGGGCTGCTCTGTGGTCGCTCTCCAGCTCTGGGCAGGGCGCCCCGTGACCGTGGCTCGCTCGGCCCAGGAGGACGGCTGGGCCCTGTGGCCACGGGACACAGCCTGTGGCTCCCGGGGGGCCTGGTCATGACCCCACCAATGGTGGGGAGCCATCGGGCGGGTTCAGCGCTGGGACCCCAGGAAGCCTGGGGCGCGGGCGCAGGGGCAGAGCGAAGGTCCTTGAGACATGGGGCCCTTTGTTGGGGCAGAGGCTTGGCCACGCCGCCTGTTGGCAAAAGGTCGTCTCCTTCCGGGAACGTCGTCCTGGAGCCAGGCGGGGGGGGGAGGGCAACAGCGGGGGGGCCTGCCCTGCTCCCCGTCCTCTGTCCTTTCACACAGTCCCGGGGAGTCTGCATCCTCACTCCTCTCACTGCGGCGTCTACAGTCGCAGATGAACGCGGGGAGTCTGGAGGTTGCATTTGCTGCTTCTGACACGCGACCACATGATCCCTCCTGGCTGTGAGGTCATTGGCTCGGCTCCAAGGTAGTCAATTTGGGGGGGATCCAGGCTTCCGTGTCCCCCTGCGTCCGGGTGCTCAAGGAATCCCGCGCCTTACAGCTCACCCACCAAGCACAGGAGCCACTGGCGGCTCTGGATCCCGCTGGAGGCCCGTCCAGGGTGCAGGCCGTAGGACCGCAGCTGTCACAGTGCGGACTCCCCACGCCCGGCTCCGGCCCACGGGGTGGCAAGAAGTGAGGGCCTGGGAGTCGGGGCGGGCGGAGGGGTCGCAGGGAGCTAGGCCGCAGCATCACCCCTCAAGGCCCACCCGCTGGGCCGGGCGCCGGGCCCCAGATCACGGGGTGGGGGCGGCCTCGGGGAAGGGGGGACAAGCGGGAAGCTGCCCGTGGTTGAAGGAAGGTCTCCGCAGCCTGGTGGGCCCCCCAAGGGCCCTGCTGTGGCTCTGGCCCGTGTGTGGGGCCAGGTGACCAGATCCACCCACAGAGGGGTGTGGCCCCGAGGGGACAGCTGGATGCTTCAGCGCCAGGGTCCTTGGCAGACGGGACCCGCAAGTCAAGGGCAAGGGCACCTGGCACACGCGGGGACAGGTGGGCGGGCAGCCCTCGCTGCCAGCACGGACCCGCCGTGCTGCAGGGCCGTGTGTGCCGCGGGGGCTGGGGGGCCGCGGGGGTGCAGGGAGGGGCCCGGCCACTCCCGGAGGAGCTCAGCTCAGGAGCGGGGGCTTAGGCGAGTCGCGGCGTCATTTTGAGGACTTCCCGTGTGGAAGCCGTGACGGATCCGGGGAAGGTGGACGGGGTGGTGCGGACATTCCACGGACCCAACCCCCCCCCACCCCAGACGTCCGGGGTCGCCGTAGTAACACCTCGGGCCCAGGAGCCCGACATCCGCGTGGGGGTGCACGACCTCCTTGGCCGCTGCCTCGCACCTGTGCCTTGATGCCACCTGCCACCAGGACGCAGACCGGGTCATCGTCATCGTCTCCCTCGCGTGTGGTGGCCCCGCTTCTCTCCCTCTCCCTCCCTCCCCTTGGCAACCACAGAGCTTTTCTCATCTCTTTCACGTCATTCCGAGAACCCGGGGTAAATGGAATATCTGGTATGTCAGCTCCTTCCGTCCTTCCTTCCTCCTTTTGATTTCTTTCTTTCTTTCTTTCTTTCTTTCTTTCTTTCTTTCTTTCTTTCTTTCTTTCCATCTTTCTCTTTTTTCTTTCTTTTTTCTTTTCTTCCTTTTCTTTCTTTCTTCTTTCTTTCCTTCTTTCTTTTCCTTCCTTCCTTCCTCCCTTCAATTTCTTTTTTTCCTTCTTTCTCTTTTTTCTTCTTTCTTTTCTTTTTTCTTTCCTTCCTTTTCTTCCTTCCTTCCTTCCTTCCTTCCTTCCTTCCTTCCTTCCTTCCTTCCTCCTTTTGATTTCTTTCTTTTTTCCTTCTTTCTCTTTCTTCTTTCTTTCTTTCTTTCCTTCCTTCTTAGGGAGCACACATATGCCCATGAGTGGTGGGGACAGGGGCACAGGGAGAAGGCGAGGGGGAGTCTTAGGCAGGCTCTGCACATAGCATGGAGGCAGCCTTGGCACTTGATCCCAGGACCCCGAGATCATGACCTGAACCGAAATCAAGAGTCAGACACTCAACCGGCTAAGCCCCCTGGAGTCTCCGGTGTGTCATCTTCTGAGATGAGCTGTTTCGTCACGTAGCATAACAGCCTTGAGATCCATCCAGATCGTATCAGTAGCCCGTTTTATCGCTGAGTGGTGTTCCGAGGTGCGCAGTCGCTGCGGGACAGGGAATGGTGTCAGTTATCGCCCGTGCAGGACACGTTGGTCATTTCCAATTGTTGGTTATTACCAAGAAAAAATGCTACGGAGACACCTGGGGGCCCATAGTTGAGCGTCTGCCTTGACCCCGGGGTCCTGTGATCGAGTCCCACGTCGGGCTCCCTGCATGGAGCCTGCTTCTCCCTCTGCCTGTGTCTCTGCCTCTCTCTGTATCTCTCATGAATAAATTTTTTTAAAAATCTTTAAAGAAAAAAGAAATGCTATGAATGGTTTGTGAGGACACACATTTCCATTTCTTTGGGATAAATGCCCAGGAGTATGGTTGTATGATCAGTGTGTATGTGTGTATGTGTGTTGGCTTTTTTTTTTTTTTTTTTTTTTTTTTAAGAAACTGCCTGTTTCCAGAGGGTCCATACCATCTTCCATCCTCCCAGCAAAGTCTGGGAGATGCAGTTGTGCTGTGTCACTGCCAGTATTTGGTGTTGTCACGATTTTTATTTGATCTATTCTAACGGTGTGTAGCATGAGTAGCTCGCTGTGGTCTCACTTTGCATGTCCCCAACGGCCAGGGATGTCGAGCATTTCTCATACGCTCGTTTGCCATTCTAGTGTCTTTAATAAGATGTCGCTTTGTGTCCTCTGCTGATTTTCTAATTGGCTTATTAGATCCTTGACTCATTGTCCGTCCCTAGGGAAAAGCATTCATTCAGTATTTCACCATTAAGTGTGAGGTTAGCTGCGGGATCTCTGTAGACGTTCTTTATCAAACTCAGGAGATTTCTTTCTATCCTTCTTTCTCTGATAGTTTTTTTTTTTTCTCCATCATGAATGAGCATTGAATTTTTTCAGGTGCTTTTTTATATCAGTTTTTATAGTCATTTACTACTTTGGGCCTGGTAACATGGTGAACTTACAATGATCGATTTTCAAATATTGAACTTGGAATTTTCAAGTATTTTCAAATATTGAAAATATTTTATCCTCGGAATAAACCCCACTTGGTTGTGCTGTGTGATTATTTTACTATAGTGCCAAGTTCTCTTTGCTGATAATTTTTAAGGACTTTTGTGGTTATATTCATGTGGGATGTGGTCTTTCGTCCTATTGATTTGGACTGACTTTGGTTTTGGTACCGGTAATATTGATCTCATACAGTGAGTTTGGAAATGTTCCTTCTTTTCTCTATTTTCTGGAAGAGGTTGTGTAGAATTGGTGTTACTTCTCCTTTACATGCTTGTTAGAACTCCCTAGTGAGACCATCTGGGCCAGTGTGTACCGTTTGGGGGATTTTTTAAATTACTAGTTCAATTTCCTTAATAGTAATAAGACTTTTTCAAATGATCTCCCTCGTATTGGGGAGCTTATAGCAGTTTGCACTTTTCAAGGATCAGGTCCATTTCATTTAATTTTTCAAGTGCATGTGTATAATCTGTAGTATTTCCTTATCATTTTTCTGGTAGCTGCAAGATCTGTTTTCCGTAACCTTTGCCAAATCTGGACATTTGCCAACCTGAGAGGTGAAAAATGAGCCTTAAGGATTTAGTTTGCATGTTTTTATATTAAGTATGTGGATCATTTTCCTGTTTTTATTTGTGTCCTTTTTTCCTTTTTCCTTGTTTACCTTTTGCATAATTTGTAATGTTCTTTATAGATCATGATTGCTCCACCCTCTTCTTGTCTCTTCAGTTTGTATTTTTTCTCCTTTTTTATTTTTTATTTTTGCAGCTTCTGCTTCGCTACATGCTCTTAATTTTCACATAATTAAATTGATCAATATTTTCCTTTAACGCTTCTAGGGTTTCGTGCTGTATCTATCAGTAATTAATTGTGAGAGAAAGAACCCAAATCAAACTAGCTTGAGCAAAAATAAATAAATAAATAAAAGGGAAAAAGGTAGGAAGAACGAATGGATGGATGGATGGAAAGTAGGACGGAAAGAAGGAAGCAAGCAAACAAGAGAAAGAACGTTGGCTCATGTACCGGGCACCGCAGTCTCTGCGTGGCTGGATCGAGGATCTCAGCGCTGGGCCATCAGGGTTCGGTTTCTCTCCCGTCACCCTCAGCTTTGTCTGTACCGGGTGGGACATCATTTTGTAGAGCAGCGAGGCTCTGGGTAATGATAAAAAGGCTGCGGACAGTCCCAAGCTCACATTCTAATGATTTAGGATCCCAAACGAAAAGACTCTTGCAATCTGTATATCATCCCATGGAAGGACTCGGAGTGACCCTGCTTGGGCTATGTGCCCTCCTTCCTCTCCCTGCCTTGAGCCCGTCCATAAAGATGAGGGATGTGCCGTGCTGGGTCACATGCCCCGTTCTGTAGCAGGTGAGCAGGTGCGCTGTCCCGTGCAGTGACAGCTCCCTAGAAGAATGATGGGAGCCAAAGGTGTCCTTTAAACATATCACTCTTAGGAAGACCTTCCCCAGCACGAGATATTTACATTTTTTTTAAAAAGTGTTTTTTTCTCTAATATGTGTGGTTTCACTATTTTACATCTAGATTTTTGATGTTAGAAAGTGAATGAGGCAGAGACAGAAAGCCAGGGGTCGGGGAGAGGAGAGCATGTGGGTGATGCAGGAGTCTTTTGCTCTTCTCCTGGGGGAGAACATGACCTTGAAACTTACTGGGTCACCTGCTTCACACTCTTATCACGTTCCTCTCTGTTCCTCGAGTTTTCATTGAGTTAACATGAATCTTGTAAGGTTTAGGATGGTGGGAAGGGCAAGGGCTTCATCCAGCACAGGGCTTTTCATGGTTGGAATCAACACATATCTGATTCAACTTGGCTGAACCCTGGTGCTCACGACTCCAGGGGACACCTGGGCATCCAGATGTTATTAGGGCAACGTGCTCACAACCCCAGGGGACACCTGGGCATCCAGGTGTTATTAGGGCAACATGCTCACGACCCCAGGGGACACCTGGGCATCCAGGTGTTATTAGGGCAACGTGCTCACGACCCCAGGGGGCACCTGGGCATCCAGGTGTTATTAGGGCAACGTGCTCACGACCCCAGGGGACACCTGGGCATCCAGGTGTTATTAGGGCAACGTGCTCACGACCCCAGAGGGCACCTGGGCATCCAGGTGTTATTAGGGCAACGTGCTCACGACCCCAGGGGGCACCTGGGCATCCAGGTGTTATTAGGGCAACATGCTCACGACTCCAGGGGACACCTGGGCATCCAGGTGTTATTAGGGCAACGTGCTCATGACCCCAGGGGGCACCTGGGCATCCAGGTGTTATTAGGGCAGCGTGCTCATGACCCCAGGGGGCACCTGGGCATCCAGGTGTTATTAGGGCAGCGTGCTCACAACTCCAGGGGACACCTGGGCATCCAGGTATTAGGGCAACGGGAGCAATAGAGCAGGATCCGGAGCACCATCGGTATCCCAAACTACCTGAAAAAGAGGGTAAAGGTAAACCTGGAGTTCCCTCGCAGAGCCCTGACGGGGGTGTGGGAGCCAGATGAGCCCCAGGTAGGAGACAAAGGACCCAGGCAGACCGGGGACTGGCCACCTCACTACCTCCTGTGTACTCAGGTCACCTGTGGGGGGCCCAGCCGCGGACACCTGCTCTCGTGAAACATGTTCCCAAGTGTTGAGTGAAAGCTTCGTTATTTAATCTTTTTAACGTTGAAGAATCTTTTACCAATGATTCTCTTTAGCTGAAAACATATTCTCTCAGGTTCAACAATTTCTTCTGTTTCACCTCGGTTTCTTTTTCTTCACTGAACTCACAGGAAAAAAAATGTTTTTAAGCATTTTAGTTTTAAAAGCGTGTACAGGTTGATCCCATTTGTATGCAATAATTTCATTGATGATGATCCCATCTATTGATCCCTCCATGGCTCTTTGTATGTCAGCTGTCAAGAGCGATTATTTCTAGATTGCGCTTTTTTTTTATTGCTTTCATCTTTTAAAAATAATAAGCACTTATCATTTCTATAAAAGCAGTAGACTCATTCTTTTTAAAGAATAAAGCCCGTGAAAAGAAGTATCCACCGTCCGCTGCTTACAGTTGGGCGTATTTTCCTCAGTATCCAAGGAAGGGTTGTCTGTTGGCAACTGTTAGCCGTGCATTTGTGGCGAGGTCCACTTGGAGGCGCAGAGGGCCTCGGCCAGGAAGGGCAGGGGTGGGGGAGGATTCCCAGAGAGGAGAGAAGTCCGTGAGGCGGGTCACCAGGTCAGAGCATGGCCTGTGGCTTTAGGGGAGTGGCCTCCACGTGCCTGTGACTGCTCCATCTCCCCTTTGTCTTGGGACACCTTGCACCTGCCCCTGCCTATGTGCCTAAGTCAGCCTTGTGCATCCAGCAGGTGCTCAATAAATGCTTCACGGATGCTCATTTCCCAAGGGGATCGTTCTCCCTAAATGGCACCTCTTTGTCTTTCAGGCTCACAGGCTTCCAGCTGCCGGCCACCATCGTCAGCGCCGCCGCCACCCTCTCTCTGCGCCTCATCAGTGACTACGCGGTCAGCGCGCAGGGCTTCCACGCCAGCTACGAAGGTAGGTGCTTCCGGGCCGGGCCGTGGAGGCCTGGCGCGTGAGGTCGCGGCAGCCCCGGGCGCACCCCAGCTGCAGGGACGGGGTGCCCCAGATGCGGAGCTGCCGCCGGTCCTAACGAGGCTGCTCACTAACCAGTAACTCGGTTACCTAAACCGTCGGTGCCTGAAATTTTCAGTTTCCAGGAAACTGGAAATTGAAATCAGAGCCCCGCTGCCGTAATTTTTCCTGAGGCCTGGTGACATCCTCCCTTTCTGTCCCCTAAGTGCATTTTGTTGTGTTTTTATTTTTTTTTAATTCTGTTTTCTCCTGGGCTTTATTGTATAAGGTATCTCTGCTTGGTGCTGGAAATGAGAGAGAGAGAGCGTAAGTGAAAGAAATAAAATCAGTATCTGAAAAACATTTCTCCTCGATATGGTGACTGCAGAGGCTCGGAGTTAGATCCTTCCGAGAAGAACGATCCGTTTTTCCTTAATAGCACAGATTAGGGTTTCTTGGTTTGAATTATGCAAATAATTTCCACTTCTCTCAGCTTGTTTAAATATGGTGTTGGCATTCAAATTAACACTAATATCTTCAGATTATATACTATTATTATTATGAGCTTTATTATATTAGTTCAGAAGGTGGCACTTCTAGATCTCTGTCATTTCCCTAGGAAATTTACATCTCATTAATAGGTAATTATGCTGCTCTTGGCTAAGCCCACACTGCTATTTTGTGTCGAGATCATTAATAGGCATAATTTAAGACCGTTAATGATAATTAATAACAGTAATGACATAACACCCTGGTAGAGCATGCCAGTTATTTGAAAGCTTTCTTACCTCCAAGAACTTAAAGGATAAGTGATGCTCTTTTGAATGGAGCTGTGGCAGTATGGAAACAGGACCTCTGTCCTGGCGAGACAGCAAGTCCTCCTTCCTTGGCAATCCACCCCTGGTAGTCGGGGGGTAGGGGACAGAGTTGGACGCTTTAACCTGAGCGTTTCAGGACTCCTGAGAGGTCTCAGTTATTTTTAACTAAAGGTTCCTGAGAAGGTTCCAGAGAAAATTCTGCATGCCTTCCACTGAGGGCTCCTGACATAACCACAGTCACCTTCACCTGAGGGCTCCTGACATAACCACGGTCCCCTTTAGCTGAGGCCTCCTGACATAACCACGGGTCCCCTTCAGCTGAGGGCTCCTGACATAACCACGGGTCCCCTTCACCTGAGGGCTCCTGACTTAACCACGGTCACCTTCACCTGAGGGCTCCTGACATAACCACAGTCCCCTTCAGCTGAGGGCTCCTGACGTAACCACAGGTCCCCTTCAGCTGAGAGCTCCTGACATAACCACAGTCCCCTTCAGCTGAGGGCTTCTGACTTAACCACGGTCCCCTTCACCTGAGGGCTCCTGACATAGCCACGGGTTGCCTTCAGCAGAGGGCTTCTGACTTAACCACGGTCCCCTTCAGCTGAGGGTTCCTGACGTAACCACAGTCCCCTTCCTTTGAGGGCTCCTGACATAACCACAGTCCCTTTCCGCTGAGGGCTCCAGATCCAACCACAGTCACCTTCTGCTGAGGGCTCCAGATCCAACCATGGTCACCTTCACCTGAGGGCTCCTGACCTAACCAGGCATGTACTGCATCCTTGGAGTCGAGCTCCTGCCACAGAGACCACATGGCTGCAAAATCTAAAATATTTACTCTGGCCCTTTATAGAAAATGTTTGGTGACCATTTGCCTAGAACTATGATATCCACTGTGGTCACCATTAGCCACGTGGAAACGCTTATGTTTAATGTACTCAAAGTTAAATGAAATTTAAAACTCCGTTTTGCAGCCACATTAGCTTCATACCCAGTGCTCGGGGGGCACCTGCGGCCACTGTATTGGACTGTGCAGGCGGAGAGTGCTTCCACCGTGCAGGGCGTTGTCTGGGCCCGAGCGTCCATCCCATTCACGGGGTCTGCGATTCAAACAGGTTGTAACATAGTAGGGCGGGGTGGGGGCTGACGGGTGCCTCCTCCGCCTGCCTGGCTGGAGGACGCGGCCCAGGAGGCTCAGCATTCTGCCGCAGGACCTGTGCGCCAGACTAAGGGCCTGCCCTTGCCTGCCACGTGTGCTGTCCCTGGTGGCCAGAGGACAAAGCCTGGCAGGCAAGGCCGGCACAGCCTGGACGTGCTACCCCGACACCAAGCCTAACAAGCCCAGGCAGCCCCGCTGACCTGGCCGAGGCCTGGACCAGGGGCCATGTGTGCCTCCAGGAAGGTGTGACTTGCGGCGACTTCCAGAACACCCAAAATTGGGGGGCTGGGACGGGGGCCATGGTGGGAGGAGCCAGTGGGGGCGGCCACTCCGGGGACAGACCACCTGCTACATGTGTTCACTGCTGCGGCCGGGGCGTCTCTCACCGGGCTAATGGACGCGATGCCAGATAATCCTGTATTTGGGGATTGACCGGTAAAGCGTCTGAGGCCGCTGACCGCCTGACCTTGGGCCAAATGCTGGGAACTGCCTGGGCCTCACCGGACGGGACGGGGTATCCAGGAGCAGAAGGACCCCGAAGGTTTGGTCTCCTGGGAGGGAGGTCACCACACCGCAGAGTGCACTTAGCCATTTGTGGGGCGCAGACGGCCACCGGACAGGCTCCGCCCCCAGCCCCGGTGCCCCCAGCCAGGCCTGCCCCTTGCCCCCCTCAGGATCCCGCTGCGCCCCCTTAGAAGGCCTCGGGCCTGTCTGGGGAGCTCCCCGTGGCTGTGGCCCCGAGAGTGCGTGGAAGCGAGTCCGTCTCCTCGGCCCCGCAGAGTGGGAAGTGCAGAGAAGGGGCCCAGCGCGTGGGGCCTTCGGGGAAGGGAGAAGCAGGTGCGGAGTGTGCTGGGCAGCTGGCGCTTCAAGGGAAGGACCCTGGAGGCCAGGCGTCTAACCCTGGGCCCACGGGAGATGCTTGGTGTGTAATCCCCGTAGCCCAGGGGCAAGGGATCCACTGTATTAAGCGCTGACTGTATGCCAGGCACTTGACGTGCGATATCTGCCTTAATCCCCGCGGCTGCGCAGACAGACACCAGCCCCATCCTACAGATGCGGGAGCTGCGGGCATCTCGGGAGGTCTGTGTTCAGCTCCAGAGAGGTGGCGGCCGGGGGTCTTTCCGTGGCTCCTCGGGCACGAAGGACTGATTCGCGTGCACTGCGCTCCCTGGGGTGGGCGGGCCGGAGAGCGGAGGCTCCGTTTCATGGGTGGGTGGACGGAGCCAAGTCAAAGGCGGGGGGGCCACGGGAGGCCTCCAGGCCTGGGCGGGGGGCATCCCAGGGAGGCGACAAGACCTGTGTCCAGAGTCTCTCGGCTGGAGTTGCCACAGAAACTGCGGGACGCCCAGTTGATCTGAATTTTCAATTGTTCAGACTAAAAACGCGACTTTTAAAGTCTAAGTCTGTCCCAAATTTTCCGTGGGATAGACTTATGCTGAAAACATGTCCCTGATCTTCTGAAATTCAAGTTTAAACAGAGTGTCCTGTATGTTCATCCGCCAGCTCCATCCGGCCGCCGCGTTGTCCATGCTGAGTCCCCAGGGGTCGCCGCCCCGTCCCCGCCGTCCCGCGACGGCCACATCTGCCCCCGTCCAGCCTCCCGTCTGCCCCCGCGGTGAGCGTGCTGGAGCACAGCTCGGCACGGGCACGCGGGCACCTGCACACGGGTGCATCTGCAGGCGAGCTGTAGGTTCAGATCTGTGCTGTGCTCCACGAGGACGGTGCTTCTCCGTGGGGGTGCAAGTAGCCCGCCTGGTTGGTTGTCGGCAACGTGTGTCAGCGAGGGGGCCGCCGTGGTCTGCGTGCCTCTCAGTTACTTAAGCGGTCTCTTCCGTGAACACTCAGGCGAGGAACATTCTCGTACGTGCAACTGAAACCCTCATCCCATCCCCTTCGTAGAATGAGCTCTTGGAGGTGCAGTCACTGGGCCAGGGAGAGCGTGGGCTGTGCGTGTGCAAGCGTGATTCCCCGGTGTTCCTGGAAGGGCTGAGCTGACACACGCCCCCACCAGCCCACGCCAGGGCCCTGCCCTCCACGCCTTGCTGGTGAGTTTGAAATCAGCTTCATGGATTGAAGTGGATTAAAAAAAAAAAGAGATCTCACGGGTTGTTATAATTTCTGTCTCTTTGATGACCAGGGACGCTGAGCAGCCGTTGTCACTCCCTGGCCTTTTGTGGATCGTGTTATGAATTGCCTGTCCCTGCCTCTGCCCGTTTTCCTCTGGAGGTGTTAGTACTTTTTCTTATCTCTTTTTTTTGCAAGTGTTTTTTGCATCTGAGAGATAAGAAAGGTACGGGCTGCCTTTGGATGTGCGGGAGTTTTGATTTTTACGCCGATGCCGACTTTAAATTAAAAAGTTTACTCTTATGATGGACCTTGGGCGTCCTGTCGGGAAAGGCCTTTCCATGCCGTGAATTGTTAGCCTTATTCTTTTAGGGTTCTGTTTTTACACGTCACTTCTAAGCCCATTGGAGTTCGGTTGTGTTGGCTTTGGTTTCTTGGTGGCTCTCTGTGTCCCGACGACCCTCCGCGGCTCTGTCCTGTGTCCCCTTCCTCGAGGGTGCACAAGGCCCCTGCTTCTCAGTGCGTCCCTAGCGTGACTCTCCCCAACAGGTCAGTCTTGTCCCTGATATTACTTCTCCCAGCCCAGCTGCCGGCGCTCGCCCTCTCCACGCCCAGCTCCCGGACACCGCATGGGGTTGTGCTGTCAGTTCCAGGCTCATCAGACTCATCAGCGGATACACAGGAGTCATTATAAGCGGATCAGAAACGTCAGTTAGATGAGGATCTCTGCAGCTTTTAAGGCCCGATCCAGGTTGCACCTTTGTGCTTTAGGACCATTAACCCTGAGTCGTCAGGCTGACACTGGGGAGCGAGAACCCAGCCCCACGAGCCGGGGCTCGTCCGTCAGGCCTGTTTAACCACCTAGAGCTGAAAGCAGCTATTCCTGCTCAGCGGAACCTGACTGTCATCCTGGGATCTCACTCTCCAAATATAGGAGACTTCTGCCGAAATCAGGCCTGTTGGGCAGCCCGCGGGGCTCAGCGGTTTAGCGCCATCAGCCCGGGGCATGACCCTAGAGACCTGAGATCGAGTCCCACGTCGGGCTCCCTGCGTGGAGCCTGCTCCTCCCTCTGCCTGTGTCTCTGCCTCTCTCTCTCTCCTTCTCCATGTCTCTCGTTAATAAATAAATAAAATCTTAAAAAAATAAAGAAAGAAATCAGGCCCATTCTCCTTCAACTTAGCATCTCCGCGGGATCTAGAAGGATGAAGGGCCCTTCTTCTTGCCAGTTCCCTGGTGACTGTCAAGGGGAGAGGTGGCGTCACACCCTGATGAAGACCTCAGACCCGGGGTTCACACGTCTCCAAAATCAAATCCCGTCCCCGCTGCTGACTTGCTGCGTGACCTCTGGGAGTGACTCCGTGTCCCTGAGCTCTGCCCTCACCATCTGTAAAATCAGGGCAAAGAATACGCTCCACGGGGTTGTGAAGGCTGGGGACGAGAACACACAAGCCACACCGCGTGCTCAGGACCAGGCCCTGGCAAAGTATCCCTGCTCCCTAAACACCCGATTAGGGCAGTCACCCTCGTGCTAACTTCACTTGCCCGGGGTTATTGGGGAGGTGGAAGGAGAGATAATGCCATCGCCGGGGGTCACCATCCCAGGTCCACCCCAGTCCCTGGCTCCTGACTTTGCCCCGAACCCTCAGCCCAGCTGTTCAGGGTGCGTCTAACCCACAAACAGAACGTGGCCTGTCTGGGGAAGGAGCAGAGTGTCGTCCATGACCGTGAGCCCCAGCACGCCTGAGGGGGCGTCCGATGGAGACACTCTCCAGTCTTGCTGGTCATCAAAGTAAATGTCAATTCTCATCACGCCTCTGGTCTGGGCACTCAGCTGAACGACCGCCTGGGGGCCTCGCCTTGGAGGAGCCCGCAGTCAGAGTGACTCTGTCCGACCGAAGTTTCAGAGAATCCTTAGACGCTTGGGTGAAGGACCTGGGGGGCTTTTGCCCTAAGCCCCCTGCTTGTCTCCAGCGGGGAGAACAGACTCCTCACGTGGACCCCAGCCCCACCTCCACCCCCTTCTTCCTCTGGCCCCGCTGGCTTTGGGCCCGTCTCTGTCTCGCCCTCATTCCTCAGACTCCTCACCCACTTCCCCCACCCGGCGCTCGGCTCTTCCCATCTCTGCTCGACCCAGATCCACGGGCCGCCCGCGGTGCAGACGGCCTCCCGGCCCCGCGTCTGTCTCCTCCCACCCCGTGCACGCTCCTGCCTTTCTCGTTCCTCCTTTGCCTCGTCTGCACTCACGTGTGCTGCTGAACAGTGGGACACGCAGGGGGGCACCCAGCTCACCCAGCTCATGAGCTCAGGTGTGGAGGGACCATCAGCCCCCAGCCCGGCCGCCTGGTAGCTGGTGTGGGACTTGCCCTCCCCTGTCCGAGGAGGACAGCCGTAATCCCTTCTCCGGGCCCTTCTTGCTCAGAACAAAGGAGGCAGCACGTGTCGGGAGCTCCCGAAGGGCTCAAAAGGCCGACGTGGGGACTGTCATCGTCACGGCTGACAGCTGTGCCCGGCCCGGGGGCTGACACGCGGTGGACCCGCCTGAACGATGACTTAGCAAGGGGGAGTTGGCCGGTGGTCACCTTGCCCGGTGAGAAGACCCCAACGAGCAGAGAGGTGGGCTCGGGGTACCTGGGACCCTTCCCCGTTGAACGCGAGCTGCCGTCTGTTCCGACAGAGCCGATTAAAGCCTGACGTGCTATTGACTATAAGACACATCACGACTTCAGAGACATTAGAATATGGAAAAACGGGTGCCCTGGAACCGATGAGATACGGCGATTCCCTGATGGCTGTTGGCCACCCCGGGCTCGCCGGCGCTGGGCTGGTCCTTTCAACGTCTTCTCCGACCCGGGACTCAGGGTGGTCTGAGCTCTTCCCGTTCAACATTCAGGTGGCGGCTCTCTCGGCCACGTGACCACCTCTTAATTTATTCTCTTGGCTCCGAGTCTCATTACTTCTCAATTTTCTGCATTGAACTCTATTTAACACCTATTAGCACAGGTCTTCGGTTGATAGACGCCCTTTTCGCGGGAGGCAGCAGGATGCCCGGTCTTGACCTCCCTCCCATGTTGGACCCCGAGGCAGGTGAGCCCATTAAACCCAAACGTGGCTCATCTTGGGCCCTGGGCAGCCCAGGGCCAGCCCCTCCCACCGTGACACCATGGGGGGGGGGTGTGTGAATGTGGTTTCCCCCATCTAGATGGGACGGGCTGCCTCTCAGCCTCGTCCTGGCAGAGATGAGCTGCACGCACACCTGTCTGCCTCCTGGGGCCTGGGTCAGCCGAGGGCATCGGAGCCTCCTCTGCCGACCCCCAGCCCGGGCATTGAGGGGACACGTGCCTGTCACCTGCCTCTTCCTTGGGGGCACTTGTCTCCCAAGCCCTGAGCCAAGCATCGGTGGGGAGACGATACCTCCAAAGGGAAATACCAGATTGAATATTCCGATCGCATCTCTTCCTATTATTTGATAATTTGGGGGTGATGGGCCCGTTTGCAATTATTCTTTCCAACTCTTCCCTTAAAAAATGTGGATAACCAAGGGTTTGAACCCACTGATAGTTCATTTTAACAG
The DNA here is from genome assembly GCF_048164855.1 of Canis lupus baileyi. Taxonomy (NCBI): domain Eukaryota; kingdom Metazoa; phylum Chordata; class Mammalia; order Carnivora; family Canidae; genus Canis; species Canis lupus. The sequence continues at coordinate 9,082,745 of NC_132850.1, forward strand.
CAGGAGAGAAAAACAGCACACTAGGTGGGAGACTGGGACTTGGAGGTTTGGAGGTGCACGGGCTGCGCCTCTCCCCGCTTCCGTCCCCGTGCATGAACTTCACAGCCATGCATCCCCGCACAAGCCACAGTATCTGTGCCTGGGGCAGGAGGCAGCAGTGGCTGAGCACCTCTGACGTGCCCAGCCATGCAGTGGGAGCTTTGTAGGCCCTGGACGTCACCCCCTGGAGGGCAAGGCCTGGGAAGTCCAGGCCCAGAGAGCTTGGGTAGCTAGCTTGAGGCCATGCAGCACCTAAGGCCAGGCACCCCTCTCGGCTCTGTGCTGCCTCCCCGGAGGAGCCCCGATCAGTCCCCCACATCCAGCCCGCCCACCGCTCCTGACCCCACAGAAAGGAGGGGTTCGGGGAGAGTCGGGGGGCCAGAGCCTGCAGGCCCCAGTCTGGAGCCTTCTGAGGACACTGTTGGCTGCTGGAGACCCTATCTCGTGGGCGGTGGCTTTGCTTCCCTGCTTTTCAACCTTTCCTTCCGGCTCTTCATTTCCTGCTCTTTCCTTGAGACCTTTATCCAGCCCTATTCCTTTCTGAGGCTTTTTCCCACAGTGCATCCCAGGAGTCGTTCCTCATGCACACCTAATGCATCCCTTCATCGAGGAGTGATGCCGGTTGGGCCTGGAGGTTGCATGACGGGAGCGGCCTCGTGAGGTGGAGGGGGGCAGACAAACGGGCAAGCCACGGGTCTCCATACGCCCTGTTGCCTTGGCCAGCACTGCCCTGCCCTGGAGGCCCCTCAGCCTCCTCCCTCGTCCCTGCCTCAGGTCTCTACCCAAGTGACCCCTCATCAGAGAGGCCTTTCCTGATCGCACGGTATGACACAGCGCGCCGTTTATCCCCGTTTCTCCCTGTCGCCCCTTCACATAGGCCTTTATTTTCTCCCCTACTGGAGTGTGAGTTTGGGGGGCATTGTCTTTTTTGCACTATTGCTGTTGTTCCCTGCTGAGTTCTCAGCTCCAAGAACCATTCTGGAGGCATGAGGGCGCTCGACAAATATTTGGTGAATGAATGAAATCAGAGATCAGAAGAAAGCAAGCATGTGTGTATTTGAGCACCTGCAAAAGGGACCTTAGAGGGTGGAGTGTGACTGTGAGAACAGGAGTAGCAAGAGCTGAGCTCCATGAGGGTCGGGGGCCCGCTCCCATGGGGCCTCGGAGGCCATGGGAAGGAGTTTGGGGTTTCCATGCAGGGAGAGGCCCTCACCAACGGGTTAGGCAAGGAAGTGAGGCGGTGGGATTTGCACTTTAGGGGTGGTGAGGAGGGCGGGGGACAGATGGGAGGCAAGGGGGGCATTGCAGATGGGGACTGCTGCCGGCGCAGAGGAGGGTGCTGGGGCAAGGGGACAGCTCGCCCGGGGCACAGCCCGCCTCCCCTGTGGTTGGGTGTCTGACCTGCTAGAGAGCAAGAAACAGCTGCACGTGGAGCAGCTTGGCTTTCCCATTGGCTTAAATAGAAGCCTTTATGATCCTGTCTGCAGGCATTTATGGTGTGGCTGTGATTGAACAGGCTCACGTTCAGAGTCCTGATGAACCCACAGATGTGCCCATCCTGGGGTCTCCAGTTGTCCGTGCTGAAGCCCTAGAGGTCAGTCACACTTGGAAGTTTTGCAGAGGATTCAGAGCGGGGAGGGAGCACTAAGAGGTAGGACCACGACGATCATGGGGACGACTCCCACTGCTGCTGCTCCAGCCAGCTGCCGGGCCCTCTGCTAAGTACCTCACATTTTGGCATTTAATCCTCATGATGCTCCTGGGAGGCAGGGCCGGTTGTTGTCCCCAGGTTACTGATGAAGCGCAGAGAAGCTAAGCAGCGTGCTTGAGGTCGCAAAGCTAATGAGAGAGAGAGAGATGCGGGTTCAAACCCAGGCGGTGTGACGTCAGCGGCCAAAAAAAAAAAGCATGAAATAATCTCACACAGCTGGGACTGCTGGATCAAAATAAAATATGTCCCTACAGGAGAGAGCAGCGCCAAGCTTTGTGCTTTAAAGGACGTCGTCGCAGGGCAGCCCTCGTGGCGCGGCGGTTTAGCGCTGCCTGCAGCCCGGGGTGTGATCCTGGAGACCTGGGATCGAGTCCCGCCCGCATCGGGCTCCCTGCATGGAGCCTGCTTCTCCCTCTTCCTGGGTCTCTGCCTCTCTCTCTGTGTCTCTCATGAATAAATAGATAAAATCTTTAAAAAATAAAAAATAAAATAAAATAAAGGATGTCGCAGAAGCAAACAATGTACTGATGTGACCATATTCGAATGTAAAAGTTCTTTTTTTTTTTTTTTAATTTTTATTTATTTATGATAGTCACAGAGAGAGAGAGAGAGAGGCAGAGACACAGGCAGAGGGAGAAGCAGGCTCCATGCACCGGGAGCCTGACGTAGGATTCGATCCTGGGTCTCCAGGATCGCGCCCTGGGCCAAAGGCAGGCGCCAAACCGCTGCGCCACCCAGGGATCCCCCGAATGTAAAAGTTCTGTACAACAAACCATCTCCGATGGAAAAGAAACAGCTGACCGTCAAAGCCCATTATGCCCAGCGTGGTGGGGAAGGCTTGTTGTTGGTATTGTGCGACAGGCCCACCCAGGGTGGTGAGAAATCTGGAGTTCACATCAGAGGAAATAGAGTCAGTAAGTGAATATACAGGAGAGCTCTCCAGTCTTGCTGGTCATCAAAGTAAATGTCAATTAGAACGAGGAAATGAAAAAAACAAAAAGAACAACAACAAAAAACAAAACAAAAACACAAGGAAATGACACGTCAGCCCTAGTGAATTAGCTCAAAGAGCCTCAGGAGGAGAGAGCGTGCCGGGGCAGATGCAGAGACGCGGGCACACTCAGGTGGCTGGTGGCGATGCACATTAGTCCTCTGGGAATCCAGGGTGACACGCGTCAAGGGTCGTAAAACACTCGTGTCGTTGGACCCGGTAACTCCTCCCCTGGGATCTATCCTACAGGTAAGAATTCACCAGCAGGAGAAAGTCCCACGTGTAAAAGTATGGATTTCAGCGATCCTTATAATGACGGAAAATTGGAAACCGTAAAGATGTCCAACAACGGGGGAATCACGAGGAAAATTACGGCAGGTCTACCTACTGGATTTATGCGGCCGTTTAAAATTATAACAGCGGGCAGCCCGGGGGGCTCAGCGGGATCCTGCAGACCCGGGATCAAGTCCCACCTGCGTCGGGCTCCCTGCATGGAGCCTGCTTCTCCCTCTGCCTGTGTCTCTGCCTCTCTCTCTCTCTCTCTCTCTCTGTCTCTCATAAATAAATAAATAAAATTTAAAATAAATAAATAAATAAATAAATAAATAAATAAATAAGGCTCGGGGGGCTCAGCGGTTGAGCACCTGCCCCTGGCTCAGGTCATTATCTTAGAGACACAAGATCAAGTCCCACGTCAGGCTCCCTGCATGGAGCCTGCTTCTCCCTCTGCCTGTGTCTCTGCCTCTATCTCTCTCTGTGTGTCTCTAATAAATAAAATCTTTAAAAAAAAATAAATAAAATTATAACAGCATCATTTAGTAATATCATAAAATGATATTATTTTCAGTGGAAAAAGCAGAATGCAGAGTTATTCCCCCATATTTATTGCAGGCATGTGAAGTAGGTCTTCTATGGACAGGGACTGGATGAAAATCTCAAAAAGAAGCAATTGCTGTGAGAATGCGGGTGATTTTTTTTTTTTTAAACCTCCTCTTAACGGCGGCTCTCGCGTTGATTGTGTGAGATAAAGAGCAAATAGGAAGAAAAATCTGAAATCAAAGAGTGAACTGAAGTCAACAGCAAGAAGGGAGGGAAAAATAAAACAAGATGAATCCCGAGAGGGAGATAAACCGTACGAGACTCTGAATCATAGGAAACAAACGGAGGGTCCCTGGGGGAGGGGGCCGGGGGGCCGGGCATGAAGGAGGGTCCGTGATGGGGTGAGCAGGGGGTGTTGTATCCAACGGATGGATCACTGGCCTCTCCCTGTGAAATGAGTAATGCAATCTATGTTAATTAATTGAATTTAAATTAAAAGATTTAATTTATGAAGTCCTGACCTACGTGAAAACTGCACAAAAGTTTCAGTTGGCAAATGACGCGAGGCTCTATTAATAGAAGTATAGGCTCTGATCTTGGGAGGTGGAAGGAAACCCACACAATAAAGCGATGATCAGTAACCAGGTGGTTTTGAGGGCCCTGGGCCGGGTCTCCAGCAGGTGCTCGGGAAGAAGGACTGAGACGTAAGGACGTCCAGAGAACAGTTAGAGGACCTGGGGGTGGCTTGAGGATGTGTTGCATTGAAGAACAGTAAATGCTTATTCTGGGTCATTCTGGAGAGCAGGACAAGGCCCATGGCGTCGATGTTAGAGGCAGATGAGTCTCAGCCAGGTGTCGAGAAGAAATGTCGCTTAGCTTTCGTCATCGAAGCAGGAAGCGCCGGTGCCTGGAGCTGCGCAAGCAGGGGTTCGGGCAGCCGCTGTGCCCGGGGAGCTGTGAGCTCACCTCTCAGGCTGGCGTCTGCAGCAGCGACCCCCTCGTCGACGTTCCCTCTGTGGTGAGCCGCACGCCCAGGGGAGAAGGCACGTGCCCCGTGGAGCCGTGACGCACCCTTGGTTGTGAAGTTCCTCCTAATCCCCAAGCTCTTTGAAGGTTAAATGTGAACAATAATAATAATAATAAAATCCGTGGAGCACCCTCTAGGTGCGCGCGGGGAGCATGGCTCGGTTGGAGCACCCACGTCCACGGGCTACACGGCTCACGTCTCCTGGTTGCCTTGCGGGGGCAGCGTTCCGGTTTCTCTGTTCGTGTCTCCACGTGTGAACATGCACGCACGGAGGAGATGACCAAGAGGCAAGCACATGCCTGCAGACGTCTTGCACGAGGGCAGGAGGTGTGTCGGCCGCCGCAGCAGCCTGGCCCCCGGCCCCCACCGCACGCACCCACCTCTTGGCCGGCCGAGGGCCCCTTTGGCGTGGGGAGGCGGGCTGGGCTGGACCCGAGCCCCGGTGCCCTCTGCCGTGGTGCTGAAGCTCCCGGCTGCTGATCCCTGGCTCCGGGACGCTCGCTTCTTGAATCGGCGATGCCTATCCACTAATCCGGTTGATGCCGACGCACGGCACTTTCTGATTCCCAGTCCCAGCCCGGGCCCCGCCAACACTGAGATGGCAAGGATGCAGGCACGCCCCCCCCCCCGCCCCGCCCGTGTCCCGGCGCCCTCCCCTCCGGAACCACCGCGGCCCTTCTGACCTGGGACGGAGCTGGACACGCTGTCACCTGGGACGTGAGCCTCCCGCAGGCACAGGTAGGCCTGGCTGAGTGCCCTCGTTGCCCCCCACAGGCCTCCCTCCCCCTTTGGAGGTGGGGGCGGGAAGGGGGCAGGAAGCGGCCAGGACCGTGGGAGGAGCTCGCACTCTGCAGCCAGATTGTTCCTGGTTTATCTGCCGTGCGCTGCACGTTCTCTGAGAGCATATGCTGTGAGGTTTCTGCGCCTCGGTTTCCTCAGCTGTAAAATGCAGTTGATGCCAAAGCACAACGACAGCAGGCCCGTGGGGCTGAGCTTGCCTCTTCCTGCAAACCCTTTCCTGCTCGGGTCCCCTGGGGGCCTCTTCCGTGTCCGTCTCAGAGGGATGTGGGGATGGGGCAAGGTTCCATCCTTGCTCGGGAGGTGACGTCTGGAAGGCTGTGGTTTTGGCGGCCCTGCCGATCACAAGCCAGGGAGGCTGTTGTTTCTGGGGCCGTGCACTCGGCTGTGGTGGAGCACAGCACCGGCCCTGCCTGGAGGCAGCACAGGGGCGGTTGGCTCCTGGTGAGTCTTCTTGGTTTCTCGCTGTTCAGTCAAGCACAGACCCGAGAAAATGTCCTGAACACTCTCAAGGTTATGAAAACCTAGTTTTCCTGTTCATCCATCCATCCATTTGTCCATCCATCCATCCATCCATCCATCCATCCATCCATCTGTCCATCCATCCATCCATCCATCCATCCGTCCATCCCATCCATCCATCCATCCATCCACCCACCCATCCATCGATCCATCTGTCCATCCCATCCACCCACCCATCCATCCATCCATCCATCCGTCCATCCCATCCATCCACCCATCCATCCATCCATCCATCCATCCATCCATCCATCCGTCTCCATCCATGAATATGCCTAGAACACCTACTCTGAACAAGGGTCCGGGAAAACACGGGTGGGTAAGGTCCAGTTCTTGACCTTGGACAGCCATGATCTGGTTGGGGGGATAAACAAGGAACCCCGAAGCTGTGATAGGAACTTAAGGCTGTGGGCACGGTGGTCACTGGCTTAGGCCAAGGAGGAGAGTGCCCTGGAAGGAATCTGGGGGCGCCATTCGGTCGCCTCCCGGAGAACCCGCAGGCTCTGCGTCCGCAGCATCATCCCGGAGCCCCTGGGGCGAGAGTTTGCCTGGCACGTCTGAAGGACAGAGTCGAGCCAGTGACGCCAGAGGAGAGCGCCCTGTGGGCGAGCTGTGGGAGGCAGTAGAGTCGGAGACAGAGGAAGGGGCCAGACCAGTGCAGCCTTGCCTTCTGGGAAGGACTTGGCTTTGACTCCGGGTGTGATGGGGCCCATGGGCCGATCAGAGGCGGCCTGACCCCACCGGCCATTAGCTCTGGGTGTGTAGGCTGCGCACGTGGTGCATTCGGGGGGGCCTGGCAAGGGAGGGAGTCTGCTGCTGGGATGTGGGTGCGAGACCAGGGGGCTGGGACGACGGCAGTGCTATTGGAACCTGACGGAGGGGTGGGGGTGGGACCCTTAACCTTTCAGGGACCTGCCTCTCTTCCTTCATAAAAACAGGGGGTCAGTGCTGGTACCTGCTGCGGTTTCAGCACATGGTCCTTGAGGAGGTGAGAGGGGGAGCGAGGGGAGGAGGGGCGCAGGGGGTCCTTGGAGAGGTGAGAGGGGGAGCAAGGGGAGGAGGGGCGCAGGGTCCTTGGAGAGGTGAGAGGGGGAGCGAGGGAAGGATGAGCACAGGGGGGTCCTTGGGGAGGTGGGGGGGAGCGAGGGGAGGTCGGCTGGTCCAGCGGCAGCCCCAGCTCGGGTCGGCTGCGGGGTCCCTCCCCCTGTGCCCCCTGGAGTCGGAGCCACCGACTGATGCGCGTGGGGAGCGGTGGTGCCTCCCAGAATCCCGCTTTGGGTTGCAGCTCTTCCAGGTGATCATTTGTTGGTGTTGGTGAGATCGCCGGGCTCTTCCAAGGAGTCAAAGGACTTGTCCTCCAACTCCGGCTTGACAGCCAGATTGGAGATGCACATCTATTTTTTATTTTTCATTTTTATTTATTTATTTTTTTAGTTAAGACCATGTCTTGCTTTTCTAGATTATGAAAGTGTCACAGGTTCATGGGGAAGCAGGGAAAGTGCACAAAAGCACAGAGAAGAAGGTGAAAATGAACTGTGGTCCGAGCCTTGAGATGCCACCATGGCTAATGTACTGGTGTTCATCCTTCCGGGCTCAGATTCTAGAGCCTTCTCTTGGGCTCTGCCCGTAGTCTGGGATGCCCCGGGGTTCACGAGCCGGGCCTCTTTCTGCACCTTCCGGAGGCGGCGAGCTGAGTGGGTGTCCGGAGGGCCGGGCGGCTTTGCAGCCTTGTCCCTTCAGTCCTTCTGTGTCATCTGTTGGGGGCGGCCTGGAGCGGTCATGTCCCTGCCCTGGGCCCCGTGTCCCTGCCCAAGAGCAGACAGGGGCACGGCCATGGATTCAGCCCATCCTGCAGCGTGCTCAGGTGGGGACTGCCGCGGGCACAGACAGGCCGTGGAGCAGCACCACCACAGGGGACAGAGAGGCCTCAGAGCGCTTGCTTCCATCACTCTGCAGCCCACGCGGTTCCCTCGTGTCCACCAGGCCCCCGAGGACAGTGCGGGAGGCTGGGCGGGAGTCAGGGAGCGAAGCCCAGGCTGGGCTGGTGGGCTCTGGGCACCCTGTGATAGGGGTGGAAGGCGGGTCCAGAGGCCGCCAGGGTCCCCAGGGGCCATCGTGGGCAGCGTCCCTCCCGGGGCAGGGTGGTGGCCGCTGTCCTTGGAGCCTGGAGGATGCCCCACAGGCTTCTGGCTGGGCATCAGACAGCTCAGAGATGAGCCAGGAGGGATCGGGAGCTGCAGGGAGGGAGTCGGGCGTGGACCGAGAGCGGGGCTGGCTCGGGGCCCACACGGTGTGTGCTCCCTCCGAAGGCCAGGAGCCTGCAGTCGGTGCGGCCACCGAGGCTGGTGGGTTGAAGCCTGGTCTTGGTGCCCTGAGGAGAGCGCACAGGTCGGGGGGTGATGCCCACGTGGGAGTGGACGGGACGGGTGTTGGCACGGACGCTGTGCTCGTGACCCCTGACCCCGGGCCTCAGGGACGGCAACAGGTCCTGAGGGACGATGAGGCTGAGTGCCAGGGGACGGGGCCGTGACGCTGGACGGGGTCGTCTCTGGGAGGCGTGGGTCCCACTGGAACAGGCATCTGAGGAGCGGGAGCCGTCGTGGGGGGCGCCGCACCGAGCTCCGGAGGAGGGCGCAGGCCTAGGGCGGCCGTCGCAGTGGCCAGGGCAGCGGGGCCGCAGCCTGGGTAGGGTCCAGCAGGCCAGCGTGGGCGCCGGGCTCCCCGTGGTCCCGAGGCCGGGCCGGGGGCCACACAGCTCCTTGGCAGGCGGCCTCCTGACGGGCTCCCCGCCGGGTCGGGACCAAGCGGGACCTGGGCCCCGTCACAGCCGCAGGCCGTGCGTCATGCCGAACTGTAACCCGTGACACGCCAGCGTCTGCAAGGGCCCCCAGCCCGCCCCGTCCTGCCAGCCGGCGGCCGTAGCCCCACGTGCTTCCATCTGGGAAGATCTCCGCCTCGGCTCCGACGGGCTTCCCTACTGAAGGGCTGTTTTCCCAAAATGAGGACTCAGCTCCGGGGTCGCCCGTGTCGGTGGGAGAGCTATCGATGTGGGTGGCGGGACCGCAGGCCCCGGGTTGTGGGGCTCCGGGTACCCGGCAGCGACAGTGCAGCAGGGTTCGCAGGGGAGGAGGAACGAGTCCAGGAGGACCTCACATCCCCGGAGTAGGAGAAAGTTGGAAATAGTAGAAGGAACGGGATTAAGAGGAGGTCGCCTGGTCTCAGGCGTCCGTTCCTGAGAGTCCCCGGGGGAAGCCCCGCAGGCCTGGGCTCCCCTGTCCTTCCCCGCAGTGCAGCCCTCCTGAAGCCAACACGCACCCTAAAACCATCAACAAGCACCTTTCGTGCTGCATTTTTGTTTTTTCAAAAAGGAAATCTCTTTTTAAAAAAAAAAAAAATAGGAAATCTCTTACTTGGGTGCTGTGTGGCACGACTGATGGCGCACTTCCATCAAGGAAATGGGATAAGCGCGGGAGGCCGGCGAAGGGACCCCTGACCCCATTATCTACTGATAAAACTGTGGTTCCGGGTGCTCTTGTGAGCCGTCTGGACTCCAGCGGAAACGCGTTGAGCTTACTTCCGCGATTCCTGTAGCGGTTCACCAGGGAAAGCCAATTCAAGGGAGTTTGATGAACAAGAAGGGAAACGTGTTGGCGTAGGTTTCCTGGGACGTCCTAAGGCTGTGTGGCTTCAGGCGCAGCTCGATCCAGCCTTGCTGGGACTCTCTTCATCTTCCCGCTCTGCTTTATCTCTTTAGTGTGGCAGCGACATGGCCTCTGACAGCTTTGCTCTTCGTGATCCTGGAGGTGGCGATCCTACTCTTCCCAACATGTATATGGGATCCGCAGGGAAGAGCCGTTACTGGCCATGCCCACGTCCTGTGCGGCCCCCAAGAGAAATCGCAGTGGGCTGGGGACGAGATGCCATAGTGATGAGCTGGGGGGCAGGCAGGTTGGACGGACAGCATGCACAGGGCCATGTGGGGTGTAAGCGGGATGGTTCTCTAACGGGAAGAGAGAGAAAAGCTACGGTGTTTGCATTGGGTCAGCCCGAAGGGTCTAGAACCAGAGTTCTTCTGCTCGGAGTCCATTCTCTGACCACTCGGACTCTGACCACTTGTGTTCAAGGAAAGGCCAGTCTAGAAAAGCCCATTGGAGTGACAGAGGACAATATAGGGACAGACGATGGCACTGGGCATGGCACCCCCAATGGGGTGGGACGGGGTGGGGTGGGGGTAGGGGCGGCCTCTGGACACCTTCCCTGTAGAGGGGACATGAGCGTCTGCAGAGAAGGAGCCAAACAGCTGCAGGGCCTTGGGGCAGTGCCGCCAAGCGGGGGAGAAGCGGAGGAGAACCTGCATCCTCTGCGAGGATAATGCATGGGGATGCTTCGCCCAGTGCCTGGCACCCAGCGCCCAATCAATAAATAGCAGCTATTATTATTACCCATTAGAGATCATCCCTCAGCGCCTGCAGTCTGGACGTGATGGATGCAGGCTGTGTTTGTGTAATGGGGATTATTTATTAGTCACCTTATAGAAAGCAATGACGGAAGAGGCACAAGACTATGTTACCGCAGAGGGATCTTATCTCCTAGAAATCGAAAGCTTCTATTTTTTCCCCTAGGTAGCAAGACCACTCGTTCTCAGAGATTAAATCTGTTTCCCCTGTTAAGACCCCCCAAACAAAAAACAAAGCAAAGAAACCTAAAGGGGAAGGAGATGTAATTTCCACCGATCCCAGCACGGCATCTAGGAGGATGGTCCTGCAGCCCCCGAGTCCCCAGGGCGCGGGCACACCTGTTGTAGGGAGGAGGCCTTGGAGGGAACGGGGAGCCAGAGGAGGGAGTGGGGGGCTGGTCCCCTTGGAGCTCACTTAGGCCTTGACCCCGGCTCAGGGCAGAGACCCAGATATGATGTTTCCGAGAACCTGTTTCTGTTGGTTGGGGGAGGCTGGGCCACCGTGACCACCCCCCCACCCCCCACCAGCCACACCTGCCTCCAGCTGCCTCCCCCGGCTCAGTGCTGAGCCAGGAACCGTGTCCCAAACCGTGACCCTCGACTCGTTGCCGTCGAGTGGCATGGGCTCATTTAGGACTACTTAAGAAACTGTCTTTCAGTCTGATGGTCGCAGGTCACGGAGGCAGCCAGACCGTGTTCTTGTGGCAGCACCTACGTAATCATTCCGCGCAGCCGCAGAGTCGCCGTGCACGGGGTTAGGTCTTTTGCTAATTATTTGTTTGATAACAGCTCTGCCTAACAACAGCGGAAGGCCGAGAGATGGCAATCAGCCGCTTTTCCCCCCGGAGACTATGAGGATGTTTCACATTTCTGCAGATAATAGAAGAAAACGTACAAACCGCTTCCTGTTAGCACGCGGTGAGGCGTAGGAGCCACTTGGCATCTAACAGTTATTAAGTGCTTACGGGGCCGGGCACCGTGTGCCTGAGTGTTTTCTGACGTAAACTCCTCCAAAGCGTGCTCTGACGGAGACGCTGTCGTGCCTGTTTGACGGGTGAGGACACTGAGGCACTGAGGGATTTTAGGAGTTGGGGAGTGTTGGACTCAGCTGGGCTGACTTCAGAGCTGGTGCCCACCCCTCCCATCAGATGGGGCGTCCTACACAGCCTCCACCCCCACACCAGCAGGTGGAAAGGGATCATGATTGATTGATTGATTGATTGATTTTTTAAGATTTTATTTTTTATTTATTCATGAGAGACACAGAGCGAGAGAGAGAGAGGCAGAGACACAGGCAGAGGGAGAAGCAGGCTCCATGCAGGGAGCCCCACGCGGGACTCGATCCCGGGACTCCAGGATCACACCCTGGGCTGCAGGCGGCGCTAAACCGCTGAGCCACCGGGGCTGCCCGGGATCACGATTTTATTCTCCTTAAATGATTCACGTCTATGATGCATGCGAAAGAGGTGCAATAAGAGCACAGACACAAAGCACGCTGTGATTGCGCAGAGTCGCACCCGTTCGAAAGTAAGCCACTGTCGAAGCCTTGACGCCCTCGCTTCTAGGCACCAGGCCGCCTGGGGAGATGATGAGCTAATGAGGCTGCTGGACACGACGAATTTTAGGGGGAAAAAAATGCGGCCGCTGCATCTCTGTTTTATTTTTACTTTCTGAAAATTCCACTTGAATTTAACAGATGGAAAAAAACAAATGAAAGAGAAATGGAAGGAATCAGTCAAACTTAAGATAAATAGACATTAGCTCCGAAAACATCCCTGGAAAGCTAAGGATGAAGATTAAAGAGCACGTCGAGAGGCTGGACTTTTCCTCCTCCTCCTCCTCCCTGCACCCTCCTTCTTTCTGCAATATTTATTAACCTCTCTCCTTGAAAGATGAGGAAGTCCATGCCTGCGTATTTCTTTTCATTTCCTCAACGGCCTTTTTCCTTTTTTTTTTTTTTTTTTTTAATGTGTCATCTCTTTGCCCAGCAAAGTCTGTAACATTTATATTCTTTCCGTGTCTTCTCTTTCATGGTTGTGTTGTCTCGGCCCTATATTTATAAAAGGATTTAACACTCACCACCAGTCTTCTGGCCACTTGTTTTATATTCCAGAATCCTGTATTTTGATTGATCTCTTGGCTTGCTGAAGTTGAGTCTCAAATACCATTTGCGGGAAGGGCCCCTGGATGTTCTCTGAATTCCTACATGGTCGAGGGTGTCCGCCTCTTGTCCAAATCCTTGAGTGGTGGTTTCCCTGGGTGTGCACTTCTTAAGCTGTCATGCTCATCAGAGCCTGATCAGGTTGATCTAAGGCTAATAAGCAGACTCATTTTGCTGTTGTTCAGCTTGTTTTTCTCCTGCTTGGATGCCCATAGGATTCATACTCCTTCCTTGAAATTTAGGAAGTTCACGTCCTGGAGGTGATCACTGCACATAAGAGTCTTGGAGACATCATGTGCCTTTTGATCTTCAGATTCAGCTTTCTTGATTCCAAGATGTTTTCATTGATTATATCGTTGTATATTTTTCTCTATGGATATGTGGGGCCTCTTTCGTTCAATATCCCGTATCCAGGATCTTCTCCATTGTCATGTTTCTATATTTGATCTTTTCCATTTGTTTACTTAATTTTCTTTTTTTTTTAATTTTTTTTGTTTGTTTACTTAATTTTCACGGACGTGCCCACCACATTCCTATTTTGGGTTTTCCGGCAAACTCACCCGACCCCCTTTCTTCAGGCGCTTGACTATGATCTGTCCTTTCCTCTCTCCTGTCCTGCAAAAGCTCCCTTTCTGTTTTCTGTTTATCTTACTAATTGCCCTTTTAGATACTTGAAACTCTTCTTTGAATTGCCTTTGTTTTTTTTTTTAAGCCTACAATTTCTTTGAGACTAGAGAACTACGTTTTTCTGGACTTGTGTTGTTTCCTTTGACAGTGATCGAGATGGATGCTTTCCGTAGCCTTTTGCTTTATTAATTTCTTCCTTTGCTTTATTTCGCCGATTCAACATGTTCCTTCTCTGCCCAGTTCCCGACTGTCTCTGTTTTTTTTTTTGTTTTGTTTTTTTGTTTTTTTTTTGAAATCAGACTGAATTATTTGCCAACAGATAGTGTGCCAGACTCTGGGGCATGGGAAGTGAGGGGTTAGGAAGGGGCAGGCCTGCGTGGCAGGTCAGGTTTTGTAGCTCACGTAGTCTCTCAGTAAATCCAGCATTTCTGTTCACCCAGAGTCCAAAAGCTGCTCGGTGCAGTGGTTTGGGATGGATGGCTAACTCGCCCGCTGCCTTACGCTGCAGCCTCCCTTGGACGGAGGCAGGGCCCTAGACCACTTGGAGGAGAAGCCGTGTGGCCCGTCCTTCCCCCGCCTCACCTCCTTTCCTGCTTCCAGTGCCGACTGGGTGGCCCATCTCCTGACACCTTGTCATCTCGTCAAAAGTCCGTGGAAGCCTTTCGGGGGCTGAGCGACTTTGTTTTAGAGAGAACTGCATTTTGCTGAAGGTCTGAGGGGGCCTGCAGCATCCCTCCTGGGTTAGGTCCAAATTCCGCAGTATTTTGGTGAATATGCCTAGCGGCTTGTGGTTGGGATCATTTCCTTGTTTGACTTCACTTCTTGTTTTTGTTTTTCGTCAGTGGATTTTAAGAGAGAGAACAGGTGCAAGTGCCCTCACTGGACATCTTTATTTATTTATTTTTAAAGATTTTATTTATTTATTCATGAGAGAGAGAGAGAGAGAGAGAGAGAGGCAGAGACACAGGCAGAGGGAGAAGCAGGCTCCATGCAGGGAGCCCGATGCGGGACTCGATCTCAGGACCGCGGGGTCATGCCCCGGGCTGAAGGCAGGTGCTAAACCGCTGAGCCACCGAGGGATCCCCGTTGGACATTTTTAAAAGGAAGTCTTTCATGGCATCGTTATTGTGTAGGATTCTCCTGTACCAATGAGCAACACCCAACTAACTAAAATTCTCTTTTAAGGACGTTTCTGGGTTTTTTTTCCTTCTTTTTGAATATACACAGTGCTGCAATGACTGTCCTCGGGTGTTGGATATACGTGCGCAGCTGCCCTCACCCACATTTTGGAGACCTGCGGAGAGCCCAGAGGGTGAGGGAGTCACCCACGGTAGGGAATCTAGTTACTAGGAGATTGTGGGCTGGGTCCGTGGTCCAGAGCTGCGCATCGCCGCAGGGGCCCGTGTCTCTGTCCATCGCAGCCAAGACCCTTCCCGCCGCCCAGTGTCTCAAATTTTACTGCCTCTTCCACACTGCGTGCCTGTAGACTGAGCCCCTGTGCTCAGAAGGATTAACCGTAAGAGGATTTCTGTGCTGCTTTTCTCCGGGATTCGCACAAAAGGACTTAGATAAGTCTTGGCTTTATGGGCCCTTAATGGGCCATTAGAGGGAACTAGAGCATCTGAGGCCAGCCATATCCAGAGGCCCCCGGGAGGCCAGGACATGCCTGGGGCGGGCCTTTCAAAGCCCCTTCTTCAGTGTGCCCTTGAGCAGGTACTCCAGGAGGCTGGGCTGTTTATGCGACCCAGATATTTGGAGTTTCTTAAATTGCAGATCTGCCCTTTGGGGGCGTTCACACGTGGATGACACATCACTGAGTATCTGACACATACTCGGGCCTGGCTTCCTAGACACGGGGCGCTGTGCCAGAAAGGGCCCGGGCTTGGTCAGTGCTGTGCCCTTGCCCTCGTGGAATCCTTATTTCTGTTTGGCTTGGACGGGGCCCTGCGTTTTCATCCTGCGCTGGATGCTGATCCTGCGGCCCCTGCCTTCGTGTGCCAGATACAGGTCTGAGCCCTAAACCTGCACTGGCTGAGGCTGTCGTAGGGAGAAGCCCAGAAGGAGGCCCGAGGGCCGCCAGGCTGAGCGTGTCTAGGTCCTGCGGGCTGCAGCCCAGGCAGCCCGGGCGTAAGAGCGCCAGCCGTGCAGGTGAACGGTCACCCGGGCAGCCACAACTGGCCACCGTGCAACGGCCAGCCATTGGGGGTCTCAGGGCTGCACCCCAAAGACAAGGAAGACGCCCCTCCTGCCTCCCCCAAGCTCAGTCTGCTGACGGAGACTCTCGGGAAAGGCCCTCGCTCCATGTCGTCCGATCACCTGCCACATAGCAAAGCGCAGGAGCCCAGCGTCAAGCACTGGCAGACAGAGCTCAGTGCTCCTACGTCACCGCGCCTGGAAGACCGCCAACTCCTCTGTCCAAGTCTCTGTCTTTCTCTCTTTTCTGTCTTCTGTTTTATTAGCTGCACAAGAAAGGATTTTTATTACTTAAATGAGCTCTCAGCACGTCTGCTAATACATCCTAATGGGTTTTAAGACTTAAAAGCAACAGCACGGATCGCCATTTGCTTGCTCAGCAAGAATATGCCTGGTGGGAGGGCGGGATGAGGGAGGGAGGCGGGGGGCGGGGGGGGGGCTACCTCCACTGGCCGGACGCACCACGCAAATAGGCTGGGATGTGCTCCCAACATACTAAATGGATCAGAGCAGCTTCTCGTTCGCATGTGCAAATTAGATTAATCAGAGCAGACACAGAGGAGAGTAATGATGCGGTTGCTAAGGACACACAGGCACCCGCAGGGATGCACAGGAGCGCCGGGCGCCTGGTCGCGGCCTGGCTTCTGTCATCCGGCTGGTCCACATCCATCAGGTGATCCCTGCCTGCGGCGGCCGGTCCCTCCTGTTGGGCCCAGCAGCTTCCGCCGCACGGATGGGCAGGGTGTCTGCATTTCCAGGCCCAGGACACGGTGTGGCCTGAGAGTTCAGAGCGCCGACGAGTGCGCTGCCCACCGAGTGCCCGTGGTCACGTTGGGCCCCGATGGCCCTGAGACCCCCCAAGGCTGGCTCTGCGGGTGAACGGGAGAGGACGCTCAGAGTAGCACCAGGCGCAGTGCACGTTGGCTGTGCCTTCCCTCCGTTTTCCTTCCCTGACCCACAGAGCCAGTTCCAGTTTTCTCCAGGTCGATTCAGGGACCCGACTCGGTGACTCCCGTGATTTGATCTTTGGGGACAGACCTGCGAACCCGTCCCACCCGGAGGCGGTGGCCATTGAGCTCCCGCTGAGCACCTGCATTCGCCTGTGGGCAGCTGCCGTTTTCCTTCCACTTCCCGGGCTCCTCGGCCGCCCTTCTTGGGGCCCTGGCTCTGCCCCCGCTCTGCCCAGGTCTCGGTGGCCCCGGGACACTTGGGACCTGCTGCCGAGACATTGTGTTTGCTGCCTGCCCGGTGCTGTGTGTTGTACGGGCCACGCATGCCTGTGCCAGGTCAGCGGGCAAAGGCGGGAGCTAGGAGAGAGGAACCTGGAGCTTGCCAGGCGGGGCTTCTCCTCTTTGGACGCGCTCTCGTCCCTCTGTGCTGAGGCGACAGGTGGCCTGGGTCGGGGCGGAGGGCAGGTGGCTGGCGAGGTGGCCGGGCATGGGCCCTGCATCTGGCTCTGATCATCAGGGAGCCTGAGCATCCTTCTCTGGGTATCAGCCCTTTGCACTTCCTGTGAGTTTTCTCTGCACACTCTCTGCCTTTCTCCTCGGGTCCTTTGAATTTCCTTTTTCAGTGCTTTGCAGGTGCTTAATATCCGGGCCTCCGTTCTTTGTTTGTTATGTGTGGTGTGCATATTTTCTTCCCGTCGTCTGGCCTTCCTGTCTGGCTGCTCATCCTCCCTTCATTGTGTTTTCCACCTCGCCGGTGACCCCAGGTGACCTCCGGGAGCCCCGCGCGGCCCGGGCTGGGACACCCCTGGGAGGTCAGAGCTGTCTGGCCTGCGTCAGCAGAAAGATCTCGATGGCCGGCCGCTCCCGGCTACTGGTGTTAGCAGCACACCTGGACTCTGGAATCTTTAAAGCGCGGCTTTTCCTATTTGCAGTGAGTCCATTTCTTGCAAAGAAATTGCAGTTGCCCGTGAAGTGAGAGCCGAGGCCCGACGAGCTCTCACGGTCCTGCTGCAGCGGGGAACTGAGTCGGAATGAGACAGGTGGAGAAGAGTCTGGCAGCGGGGGCTGGTGAAACCGCTGAGAACCAAGGTCGGCCTGAGCAGGGCTTCGGGGGGCTCCGGGGGGCGTGCAAGATCTGCGCGGGCCCACGTCTCGATCGCGAGGCCAGCCGCAGGCGCGAGTCCCTCGGCAGGATGGGCAGGTCTTTGGCTCCTGGATTGCCAGGCTGGCGGGAGTGGCAGTCAGAGGGCCTGGGGCTGCGGTCACCACCCACCTGGCAGCCCTGACGGTGAGCGCGCACCGCCCGGCGGCCGTGGTTTCGGATGGATGGTTCCCACGTGGGCAAAGCCAGAGACCCCCACGTGGCCACCGGCTGGGGAGGCTGCTCCGTGAGAAGCAGGCGGTCCAGGCAGGAACCTGGGGGAGTCTCCCCACATCCCTGGTGAGGACCTGGTCCTAGACAGCATTTCTCTTCCCCTTCATCATTGACAAACACGTTTGCCAAGGGCTTAGTGTGTGTGTGTGTGTGTGTTTCTGGATGAGTATTTGTGCAAGACCCACCATGTGCTGTGTGTGGGCCGGGCTCCGGAGATACACGGGAGGGCAGGAGCAGGTGCATTCCCTGCCTTCGTGGTGAGGGGAGGGCATGAACCAAGGAACACATGGACACGTGGGGAGGGCAGCTGTGGGCAGGACCCCTCCACCCCTGGGGCCTCCACCCCCCGGGGCCCAGGAGGCCACGGGTCTCACCAGACAGAAGGGGTTGGATTTCCTGGAACGTGTGGTCTCCGCGCAGCAGCACAATGGACAGGAGTCAGCTAAGGGGTGGGTGAGGGCCCTAGACAAGCCCAGGGTCCTGAGGCTCCAGGGAAGGCCATTGTGGGGAGCTCCCGGGGCGATGTGAGTCGAGCACAGGACTAGACAGCGGGGTGCGAGTCAGGGGAGCCACGGGCAAGGTGGGAGCAGCAGAGGAGGCGGAAGGAGATGGGAAGGGGAGGGCCAGGGGCTGGCTGGTAGGGAAGGGCCAGGAGCAGATGGGCAGAGGAGGCCCTACAGGGGTGGAGGCCCTTGGGGTGGAGGGTCCAGGGTGGAGGCCCGGGGGGGTGGAGGGCCGAGGGTGGTAGGCCTAGGGGTAGAGGGCCCAGGGTGGAGGCCCTGGGGGTGGAGGGCCCAGGGGTGGTGGCCCCAGGGGTGGAGGGCTCCTGGGGTGGAGGCCCCGGGGTGGAGGCCCCCTGAGGTGGAGGCCCCTGAGGTGGTGGCCCCCAAGGTGGAGGCCCCAGGGGTGGAGGGCTCTGGTGCAGAGCGTCACCCTGGACAGGAGGACAGAGGCTCCCTGTGATAGGCGCCACGTGGTCAGTGCCATTATGGGGACTGTGGGGGGAGGTGCACGTAGGAGGGAGGGAGCCGTCCAACCAACCCTCTATAAACCAAGTTCTTTTTTTTTTTTATAAAATTTATTTGAAAGAGAGCACGAGTGGGGGGAGGGGTAAAGGGACAGGGATAAGCAGGTGCCCCTGAGCTGGGGCCCCCCCGTGGGGCTCGATCCCAGGACCCCAGGATCATGGCCTGAGCCCAAGGCAGATGCTCAACCGCTGGGAACCCTGTAAACCACAAGTTCTTAGGTGGTAAGAGTGAGCCAGTAACTAGCACTGAAATCTCCGAAGTGCGACCAGTCCCGCCTCACGGCCCTCATCCCCCGTTTGCCTCCCAGATTTTCAGGGCTCACCGTTTGCTACACAATCCAGATCTTTCCTGTACATTCACACCACTGTGCACACGCCAGATAGAGGTGCATACATATGCATAGACCCAGGCGCGCACACACCGATGGAGTTCTACTTCTTTATATAAATGTGATAATACAAAATGTACTATTCTGAAACTGCTTTTTTTTTTTTTTAATATGCCATATGCCTTTAGAGTTCTGTATCTGTTTGTACTCATTCTGTTTGGTGGCCCCGAGTATTTCTGTGCCCCGAGCTATGGGCGGACAGTGTCATGGACCAGCGATCCCCCAGGATGTGTGTCGAGGGCACTGCACCCATCTGCGCACCTGCAAGCCTGTTGACGGTGGGAAGGCTTGGGGTAGAATCGGGGGCTCAGAGGGGGCCAGGCTGTGATTTTTATATTGTGCATTTGCCCTCCCCCAAAGCCATGCCGATTTTCATTCCCACCAACGGCCTAGAATCATTTATTTATTTATTTATTTATTTATTTATTTATTTATTTATGTATTTATTTATGTCAGTTATTTAAATTTCTGCTGAGGGGACTCTCCGAAAATGCTCTCTCATTTTGATTTGCATTTTCCTGGTGGTTAATGAGGTATGTCTTGGGCAGCCCCGGGGGCTCAGTGGTTTAGCGCCGCCTTCAGCCCAGGGCCTGATCCTGGAGACCTGGGATCGAGTCCCACGTCGGGCTCCCTGCATGGAGCCTGCTTCTCCCTCTGCTTGTGTCTCTGCCTCACTCTCTTGTGTCTCTTATGAATAAATAAATAAAATCCACAAAAAAAATGAGGTGTGTCTGTCCATAGGCTTATCCTCCATTTGTTTGTTGGCTTGTTTTCCAGTGAATGCCCCGCCCATACCCCCCTTGCCCATGTTTCCCTGCTGGGCCACGTTCTTTTTCTTGTTGGTTTGGAGAACTTCATATATTCCGGGTATCAGTGCTTCTGTCTAGGATGCGTGTTGTGACTTTTTTTTTTCCCTCCTGCTTTTCCCAAACTTGTATTTGAACCTTGTCTTGAGGCTCATTTTGTAGATGAGGAAACTGAGTCAGAGAGAGAGAGATTTGAGATGACTTGCCCAGAGTTGTCTTGGCTCCTGGAGCCCCTTCCTCCACTCTGACCGTTCGGGTGCGGAGCAGCGAGGGTGGGTCCCCTCTGGATCCCAGGCAGGCGGACTGGTAAACTCGCCGCTAGAAGGGAGCCAGGGTCTCACGAGGCTGCCGAGCTGGCCCGGAAAGGCAGACCCACAGTGGGGGCTCCCGCTCGCCTCTGCCCCCATGTAATAGCTTCAGAGACTCAGTAGCCCACAGCCCACATTGGCTAAGGCCTGCTGCTGTCAGCACGAGGGCTCCAAGCTGTGTTCCCAGCCCCCGGGGTCGCTGGCTCCCGGGACCAGCCAGATTCCACAAACACAAATAACCAGAACCCCAGTTAAGTTGGAATTTCAGATAAACAACAAATACTTTTTTTAGCAACAAAAAACAGCGATGCAAGATTTACTAATGCTAAAAAAAAATAAAATAAAATCGCTTGCTGTTTATCTGAATATCTGAAATCAGCCTTCACTGGGATTCTGATCCTATTGGTAACCCTAACCCGAGGGGTGGGAAAGGTCAAGCCTACCTGAGGCGGTGAGAAGGGTCCAGCCTACCTGGAGTGAGAAGGGTCAAGCCTACCTGAAGGAGTGGGAAGGGTCAAGCCTACCTGAAAAGATGGGAAGGGTCAAGCCTACCTGAAGGGTTGGGAAAGGTCAAGCCTACCTGAAGGGGTGGGAAGGGTCAAGCTTACCTGAAGGGGGTGGGAGGGGTCAAGCTTACCCAAAAGGGTGGGAAGGGTCAAGCCTACCTGAAGGGGTGGGAAGGGTCAAGCCTATTTGAAGGGGGTGGGAGGGGTCAAGCTTACCCGAAGGGGTGGGAAGGGTCAAGCCTACCTGAGGGGGTAGGAGGGGTCAAGCCTACCTGAAGGGGTGGGAAGGGTCAAGCCTACCTGAAGGGGTGGGAAGGGTCAAGCTTACCCTAAGGGGGTGGGAGGGGTCAAGCCTACCTGAAAGGGTGGGAAGGGTCAAGCCTCCCTGAAAGGGGTGGGAGGGGTCAAGCCCACCTGAAGGAGTAGCTCAGGTTCCCCTGGCCCCAGCATCAACCAGAGGGTGAGGCTTTCAAATGTCTTAGAGGTTTAGATTCAGAAATTGAAGGCACCAAGAGATAAAGGGTCTTGGCAGAGCTGGGATCTGGATCAAGATGTTTCCCGGAGAAGAACCCACGACTTTCCCTGCGTGTCTTCAGTTTGGGGAGGTCCGCTGTCATCATAGGGCTCTCGTGCTGGGGAGCCGCAGGGGCTGAGGAGCGAGACCCCGTAAAGGGCTTCCCAGGTGGCGGGAGTGCAGGGTGAGCGGAAGTGTAGGGAAGGAGAGTACTGTGTGTTTTCTGTAAGACTCATCGCCTTAAATGGAGCGCATCCACATTAATTCAAATTAAATAACTATCTAATTGGCTCGAACTCCATTTCCAGGGACCCACAGCCCATGAGCGCATCCTTGGGCCTCTGATTACCTGATCTTACAGATCTTATATCACTACACATCCCATCCCTGTTTCTTGATGTCACCCGTCCTTAATGTTGGGTTTTTTTTTTAAATCACCTTTATTGAGATAGAATTAACATAGAATAAGCCGGACCAATCCTAAACACGCAGTCGGAGGAGCTCTGAAGAGCGCACGCGTCCCCCTAACGACATGGCAACGGAGACGCGAACATCACGACCCCAGAGAGTTCCTTTGCGTCCCTGCTTCATCGCTGGCCTCCCTCTCCCAGTCCCGGGCACCTGCTCTGTATTTCCAGTCCCTGCGCCCTCATGACTAAGGCCGCTCTGAACGAACCCTCGCGTGGGCAGACGCTCTCCGTCCCAGGGTGGAATTGCCGGACCGTGGCTGCGGTGACCCGCGCAAGCAGTGGCTTGACAGCTTTCTGGAGGGCTCGTGCTGTCGGCAGTGCATGATGGGCCTCCCCTAGCTGCAACACCGTGACGTCGGTCTTTGCAATTCTGAACATTCTGGGCCCCGGGGTGGCTCGGTCAGTGGAGCCTGTGCCGTCGGTCAGCCCATGATGCTGGGGTCCTGGGCTCCAGAGTCTGCTTCTCCCTCGGCCCCTCCGCCCTGCTCGTGCTCACTCACTCACTCTCAAATAAATAAAATCTGAAAAAAAAATTCTTTGAATTTCGACCACTCCGGTGAGGGTGTAGGAGCATCTGTTTGTGATTTCAATTTACATCGCCCTGATGCCCAGTGGCGATCAACATCTTTTCCTGTGTCTGTGGGCTATTCGGCTCTTGTCTGTTCATGTCTTCCGCTCGTTTTTAAATGGAGTCATTGAGTTTTTTGTCTTCCCAGAGCGCGCTACTAAACTCTATGCGCCTATCGCTGCGTACACTGGCACATTCCCACATACGTCTGTTTGCGTGCACACGGACACTCGAGGTTCATTTTCTCCCCCATGAATATGCAAGCATTCCGGCTCTGTTGGTTGAAAGACCCTTCGATTCTATTAAGATGCAACACGGTTGATTCCTTATCAAACCGTTTAGTTTTTCACCTTTTCCCCCAATTAACAAATACTCGCGGAGCCTCTACATGGTACGAGTTGTTTTAAGTGCTGAGCGTGAGCATCGGCTGGTGAAACAGGAGGTCGTGGTCTGGAGGCGGAGACGGACGGGAGCGCAGCGACTGGAGACAAACGCAAGGAGCCCTGGGCCCCAGAGAAGATGAGCTGGAGCGGGAGGAGGAAGGTGCGTTGCCGAGGAGCCCGCCTGGGCGGACGGGATGCGCGCAGGGGGCCGGACTCCCTTCGGAGGGCTTGTGCCAGGGACCCTCTGCAGGGTCCTGCGTCCTGGGGGGCATCTGGCCAGGCCTCTCCCCTACCTGGAGGCTCGCAGAGCTGCATCCCATAGCAGCGATTTTGCTGCAAGTCCGTTGGGAGTGAGCTGAGCTCACTGCAGTCCTTCGTTCACTTCTCGGGCCAGAGGCCACACAGGAGGCCCATGAGGGGTGCTTGACGCCGGGCTTGAAGCTGGGGAGCCAGAGATGAACCGACGGGGGACAGGGTTGAGGATTGGGCCGGAGTCACTGCATCACCAGGAGCCAGTGCAAGGAGAGTGTGGAGCGCGCTTGGCACCCTCGGTGTGTCCTCAGTGGGCGGAGGGCTCCGTGGGACGGCTGAGGCGGCGACTGTCCTCGCCGTTGTGTGGGGGGAGCAGTAAGAGTCTACGTAGAACTGTGATTACGTATATTCTCTCTCTGTAAATACGTAGCCTGTGTCTCTATGTAGGTTCTAGGCCTGGGTTGGAGGCTGATGTCTGGGCTGGAGGCCAACATCCCGGGCTGGAGGCTTAGGTCCGGGCTGGAGGCTGACGTTGCAGGCTGGAGGCCGAGGTCTGGGCTGGAGGCCGAGGTCCGGGCTGGAGGCCAACATCCCGGGCTGGAGGCTGACATCCCGGGCTGGAGGCCGATGTCCCAGCTGGAGACTGAGGTCCGGGCTGGAGGCTGACGTCCCAGGCTGGAGGCTGAGGCCCAGAGTCCTCATGGAGAGCTCACAGTCCAGGCGGAGGTGGATGAGAGGTGCCAGGAGCCTTGTGAGCAAACATGGCCTCTGTCCCCTTTGCTCCCAGCGCTAGACGTATAGGACAGTGGGTATGACGTGGGCTTTGTTTTGCTTTAGAGCGAGAGAGAGCGAGAGAGCGTGTGCATGCGTGTGTGAGCCTGAGGGGCAGGGCAGAGACGGGGGAGGGAGCCCAACTCAGGCCTCATCCCCACAACCCCGAGGTCATGACCTGAGGCGAAACCGCGCCTCCGACACCCCAGCCACGGAGCCGCCAGGCGCCCCACGACCCTGGCTCTAATGCCCGGCTCCCTGGGGTCAAGTCTCCGTGCTCCTGCCTCGCAGCCACTCGGTCCTCTATGCCCCTGTGTCTTCATCTGCAAGAGGGTGACAGTCAGGCCTTGTCTGATGCTGAGAGACGCACCTTGGGGGGAGGCGGGGAGGATCACAGCGCTCTGAGCAGTGTTCGCCTCGAGGCCACTCACTACCCGTGTGACCGCGATGTCCCTCGATTCTCTCCGCACGCTGGTGAGGGCTTGGGGTCACCCAGGGCACAGATAGAGGGGACTCAGGGGTCGTGGAGCCACGAATGAGAAGCAGCAGGCCCTGACTCCACCCCGGTGCGTGTGTCCCTGGCGACCACTGTGGCGAAGGCCCCTGCGTTCATTGCCTCCGTGACCGACTCAGCCCCCGGGCGAGGACCTGTGACATCAGCTCCGTGCTGTCCGCCAGCCTCAGTGTCCTTCCACCCCCGGCCTGGGCCCAGGGGACCCGCGGATGGCGGGCAGGCCTTACACGCACGAGGACACCTGCTCCTCTTACTCCTCTAGATATTGCAGGATCGCCGTCCCTACCCGGCCCGGTTCCTGGGACCTCAGTTCCTGGGCACCCTTCACTCTGGGGGCCCAGCCCACTGCCTGGGGTGGGTGCACCCACCCGCCCCGCACAGCCTTGGCCTCTCGGCTGTGACGTTCTTCTCGTGCACCTGCGGGTCCGAGTCAGGTTCTGTGGGGCCCCCAGCTCGTTGCGGGGCGGAGGGGGAGAGGGGTCCCGAGTCGGTGCAGGTGGGAGCCTGTTGTGCTCAGGACCCCGGGTAGTGCCCTAGGTGCCCGTCTGGAGAAGAGGGCGAGTCAGGAGCTGGTGGAGAGAGCACGGGGCCAGGGCTTGAGGCTGGGAGAGCAGGCCTCGGGGGCTCGGAGGACGCTGGCCAGTGAAGCCCAGAGGGGCCACCAGCTATGACAGGAGGGGAGGCTGGGGTTGGCGGGGAGGCCCTGGCATCCAGCTAGGAGGGGGACCTCAGGGCGGCGCCCGGAGAATTCCCCGTGTCTCCCCGTGCCACATGGACCGGGTGTCTACAGGTGTGCCTGGCCCTCCCTCCACGACGCCCGGGACCACTGCGCCCCACAGCCGCCCCCCCCTTGGCCCTATTCCCTTCCTTCATGTCCTTCTTCCTCCTTAGTTGATCCTCTCCTCCTCACTCCCGATGCGTTTCCTAATTCCCTCCCTCCCTCCCTTCCTTCCGTCTCTGCGAAGAATGCCCTGGGCTGGAAGCAGATTTCCCTCCTGCTTCCCTGTCCCCGGGCCCCCCCATCCGTCTGTTCCCTGCCACCTCTTTGCTAGGGAAGCTCTGACCTGAGCGACACGTGAAGCAGCTGGAAGAATTCCTTAAAGGAACCGGGGTCAACTAAACACCCTCCGTGCGCCCGAAGCCCTGCCTGGCTTGTGCCTTGAACCACCTGACCTGAGCTTGGCATCAGCCCAAGGAGGCAGATGCCCATGTGGCCCTCTCACCCCTGAGGGGCAGGGCGGTCCCGAGCACGTGTGCCCTCCCCTGTGTGCCCACACCTTGTGCCCCTCCCCCTGCCCTCCCCTGTGTGCCCCTCCCCCGTGTGCCCCCCCTGCACTCATCCCTGTGCCCCTCCCCCCTGCCCTCCTCCCTGTGCCCCTCCCCTCCCTCCTCCCTGTGCCCCTCCCCCCTGCCCTCATCCCTGTGCCCCTCCCCTCCCTCCTCCTTGTGCCCCTCCCCCTGCCCTCATCCCTGTGCCCCTCCCCCATGCCCTCCCCCCACCCACCCCCTGGGCTCCTCCCGTGCCCCTCCCCCATTCCCCTCCCCCCATCTCTGTCAGGTGCTCCCGGTGAGTCTCCGCATCCTGTACTTGAGCCTCCGATATACGGGGGATGTTTGCCAAGAGAGAGAAATGTTATTGGACATTTTTGTGTGTGGTTGTAAAGATCACCTCTGGATGAAAACACAAAGGAAAGACTTACAAACCACCGCCAAGGCAGGCAAATGAAAGACGTGTGTTTGCAGCGCCCCTGCGACTGCTCTGGCTGCTTGTGGGGCGGGGACGGGGGACGGGCTGGGACAGGGACAGGACAGGGGTGGGGGGGGTGGGGGGGTGGACCCTGAAGCACAGCGGCCCATTGTTCTGGGCCGTCCTGGCCCCCCGCGCTCCTCTCCGCTCCCCGTTTCCCTGGGAAAGCCAGCGTTTTCCTCATGGCCCGGCCGACGGCTGCCTCCTCCGCCCACCAGAGAGGCTGGTGCTGGGCGCCCTGGCAGGGCACCGGCCCCTGCGCTGGCACCGGGGCTCAGGTGTTTCCTCGTGTGGAGGCCTGGGCGCAGTGCTGTCCCCGAGTGCCGCAAGCAGGCCACGCAGGGCAGCTGCCCCCCGGGGAACAGACGTCAGGCGGCCTGTGGCCTCACATTTCCAGGACCCGGGACCCCCTCAGGGGAACCAGGCTGCTCGCTGACCTTCCAGGGCACCCGGACCCCACTGCCCTGGCCAGGAGCCCCCTGCGGCCACCCCAGGGGGCGGAGCGCCCTCCGCAGCCGGCCGCACTGCTGGCCCCCGGATCTGCTTGCAGCCGGCAGCGAGCGTTCTCCTTCCTGTTGCCCAGACTCCTTGGCATAGAGACCAAGGTCTCTACAGCGAGACCACCCTTGCTGTAGCGACGGGGCCAGGCCGGGGTGCCGGGAAGTGAGCCCAGGCTTGTGCAGGAAGCCGGTGTGGCCCATGGCCCAGCCGGGCAGGGCCTGGGGACAGACGGGGCCTGGGCCAGGAAGGGTGGCTGGAGCTGGGAGCTGGGAGCTGGGGTCGAGGCCGAGATGAACTCAAGCTGAGCAAGGTCGGGTGCGTGGCTGCCCCTCTCTGAACTTGCCTTTCCTTCAGCCTGGAATGGGCACATCCAGTCCTCCGGCTGTGGCTGGGCCTTGCAGGGGCATCCGGACACGGTCGGCAGCCCTCCCGCCCTCCATGGGGTGGGCATTGGCTTCTTATGGTCGCAGTGACAAACCACTAAGACCCTAGTGGCTCAGGACAACAGGAATTCATTCTCATAGGTTCTGGAAGCCAGGAGTCCGACGTCAGCCCCCCGGGGCTCAAGTCAGGCTGGTGGCAGGGCAGGTTCCTTCCAGAGGCCCCAGGGGAGGGTCCAATTCCTTCCCTTTATCGGCTCCTGGAGGCCATCCCCACCACCTGACCGTGAGCTCCTGTCCTCGGGTCGCTTCAGCCTCTTGCCTCCACCGCGGTCTCTCCTGCTTCCCCCCATCGGGACCTTTGGGCCCCACTGTGCCTTCCAGATGATCGCGGCGACCTCCCATCTCGAGACCTTGACTTAATCACATCTGCTGAGTCCCTTTTACCATGTCGGTAACCACGCCCGGGTTCTAGAAATTAGGATGTGGCCATCTGGGGGGGGGGGGGGGGAAGGGGGCGTGCTTCAGCTACCGCAGGGGTGACACGTAAAGCCCTCCGTCCAGGAACCATCCAATAAATGTATTACTTTGAGCTCTGACGGCGAGGCCACACGGCAGCACCGTGCTCAAAGGGGTATCGGGGGGACGTGGCCCGGCCCCCGGGGACAGCGGGGCCACATGTCTCCATTTCTCTCCAGCCCTGTCGGTTCCCAAGGCCCCACCTGCCACCCGGAAGTCCCTGGGGAGTCCCTGTTTGCAGTCACCGTCCGCCCACTCCCCTGGCCGGGCATAGGGGTCACCGGACGGGGAGGGCGGCTGAGGGAACCTTGAAGCATTTCCAGGCAGCCTGTGGCCCGTGGAGAGCAGCTTCCCTGGGGGACCAGTGACACAGACATAGATACCAGTGTGTGTCGCCTGGGCTGGGAAGAGTACGGGGACCATGTATTTGGCCGGATGTGCTGGCTCTTTCCTCCAGGAGCAAAAGCCCTCACCTGTCCTGCCCCGCGGGCCATCGGCCTCTGTGGACAGCGCCCCGAGCAGTGTCCGCCCCGACCCGGAGGCTCCTGGCCCCTCCTGCTGCAGGTGCTCGCCCTCCCACAGGGCCTGAGCACCCAGACAAGGCGGCGGAGCCGTAGCGCCCTCGGCCCTGGGGGAGCCCGCAGCCCCGATGGCTTGTCGCGCAGTCTGTCTCCCCGAGCCCCTGGTGCCCGTGCACACACAGAGGGGACACCCCAGCACGTGGGCGCCACACAGGAGCTGGAGACATGGGGAGCCAGGAAGGGGCCCAGGTGGGTAAGCTGCTTCCAGGGGCCCTCCCAGAGCCGAGGCCGCCCGAGCCGGCTCCGGCGTGCCCGGGGCCCTGGGGACTCGAGCTCACGGCCGCCAGGGTCGGGGGTGCACTTGCGAAGGGGGGTGGCAGCACTTGGGCGCATGTTAAATCTCGGTCGTCCTCTCCAGGAAGGAGCTCCAGCCGGGCCAGAGCCTGGAAGGAGAGAGCCCATGGCCAGTGGCTCAGAACAGCGCCTCCCGATGCCACGGGGACCGCTGTCATGGGGACGGTACTGCCCCTGCTGACGGTCATCGCACGGTCCCCTGAGCGTCTGCGCCATGCCAGCCACTGTGCCCCTCGCACACGGCATCCCGGCTCATCCTCCCGGCAGCCGGATCATTATACCCGGTTTTACTGGTGAGGAAACTGAGGCCGAGGGAAACATGCAGGGACGCGGGTGGCTGGCGCCAGAGGGAGACACTTAGGGGACAAAGAGAACCGTTTTGGAGTTAGGTTTGCCGCCTGCCCGTTCGGGGCCTGCCAGTCACGTCCCGGTGCCAAGTCTCCGGAGGCAGGTGACAGCGAGTGGGCATGCACAGGCCTGCCTCCCCGGGCCTGGGCCGGCCCCACATGCGTTGCCCTGGGGAGGCCGCCTCCGTCCCAGGGGTCAGGCTGGCAGGCGGGCAGGGCTGGGAGTGTGCCCGGAGGTCTCTCCCAGGTGCCAAGCCTGAGCTCGGGCTGCAGGGCCTCCTCTGGGGCAGAGACCAGGAGCAGATCTGAAATGGTGGGATCGGTACCTACGGACCAGGATTCCAGAGGGAGGGCGTGTGGCAGCCTCCCCGAGGAGCAGGGGCGGTGGGGGGAGAGGGACAGGGTGCCTGCGTGCCTGCCGTCTCTCCGACCTGGCCTGGCGGCAGGAGCTCTCGTCACCATCAGAATCCTACGCATTTACTCACCGGTTCGTCCACCTGAAGATCCAGCAGAGCACAGTAGGTACCAGCACCCGCGTTTGGGTCCCACAGACCTGGCTTCGAATTTCTGACTCCGATGAATTCTTAAGTGATCGTGGGAAGATCACCCAATCCCTTAATCTCTCAGAACCTCAATTTTCTCATTTGTTAAATGGAAATAACAATATCTAATTTACAAATCTATTCCTCTGTTTGGTAGGAGTGTAATGTAGATCTCGGACGCAAGCCATGTATGTAATTTTTTTTTTTTTTTTTTTTTTTAGTTGGTGGCCATGTGTCAATTTTAAATTTCTAGGAACCATAGTAAAAGTGGACCGGGGACGCCTGGGTGGCTCAATCAGTTAAGCATCTGCCTTGGGCTCAGGGTCCTGGGATCGAGTCCCACATCGGCTCCCTGCTCAGTGGGGAGGCTGCTTCTCCCTCTCCCTCTGCCCTTCCCCTCCTCACATTCTCTCAAATGAATGAACAAAATCTTAAAAAATAAAAATAATAAAGTACAAAGAAACAGGTAAATTAAATCTAATAATATATTTTATTTAGCCTGACACATCCAAAATATTATCTTTTAAACATGTAATGCTTGCGAAATATACTGAGATATTTCACATTCTTCCTTCCACATTAAGCATCTGAGATTGGGCACACGTTTTATGCTTCCAGCACATCTCCATTCAGACCAGCCACCTCTACATACGAGTGTCCCTCAGGGTTCAGTCCTTGTCTTGATCTTCTCTCAACGAGCTCTTTCTCCTGTGATCTCACTGACTCCCACGGTTTCAATTATCACCTCTGAGTGCATGATGACGGGACTGTCTTAGGGGGCCTTCTCCAGGGAGCTAGGGAACAGACAGGATATATGCAGAACATGTCAAGAGGGGCATGCAACCAAGAAAGCTGGGAGTTAGCAGAGGCCTAGAAAAGTAGCTTCAGCATGGTAACGTCCCAGCAAAGCCAGGCATAGTTATCAGCACAATATCGCTGATCACAATTACAGATTATCATGATTGTAAAATCAGCACAAAGTTAACCTAAAACAGCACACGTTTATTCTCTCATGAGGAATAACATTCATGCTGATTAATGGATCAGGAGTCTGGGCACGGGCCAGCCGGGTCCTCTGCTCAGGACCTCACAGGTTGCAATCAAGTGTTGGCTGGGCTGCATTCTCATCTGGGGGCTTGACTGAGGACGAATCCCCCTCCGTGTTTGTTCTGGTTGCTGGAACTTTGTTTCCTTGCAGCCGTATTACTGAGGGATCCCAGATTTCTGCTGGATGTCAGCCGGATGCCTCCTTTCAGTTCTGGAGGAAGCTCTTGGGTCCTAGAGGCCGCGTCTAGCTCCTTGTCACGTGGGCTTCTGCAACATGACATCTTAGTTCACGGAGCCTGCAGGGGGAGTTTCTCTCTCTCCAGTCTAAGATAAAGTCCTGTATAATGTGACATAATCATGAGAGTGACATCCCGTCACCTTTGCTATATTCTGTTGGCAAGGAGCAAGTCACAGGCCCCACACTTAAGAGGATGGTGTTACACGGCAGTATGAACATCAGGAGGTCAGGAATTTGTGGGGGATCATGTTGGGGTCCATCTGCCACCTGGGACTTGTGAGAAACTATAACGATGAGTAACAAGAGTTCAGGGGAACTTAAGACACTCCTCTGATTTGAGCTCTGAGTCAAAGAAAGGAGATGCAAAGATATCTCACCAAATAGGAACCAGAGAACCAGTGTTACTTCTATCTGGACAGGCTCCCTGAGGTGTGGGACCTCGATGGGGCTAGACCGCAGAATACAGTGGGGCTGGCCACCTTCCTTCCAAAGAGAATACACCAAGGTCCATGAGGCAGGGATGACGTGATTTACCCACTTGGCCACAAATAGAAAAGGTGGACCAATGGAGAGAATGGGGCGCTTCCCTCTCGAAGGCAGGTGAAATCCAAGCAAAATGTGAGAGTCAGGCCTTTTGCTGTTGAAATTATGGCCTGATGGATTCTAGGTTCTCAGTAATCAGTTGTGCTTGTGGAATGCAGAGTGGCTCCGCCTCTCTCGTGTCTGTTTAGACTTTTGGCAGCGACCTAATGGAAAGTTTAGCAAGGACTGTTGGTAGCTGGAGAGCACGTAGCTGCCAAACCAGCGGAGGTGTACCCAGAGTACGTCCCATCAGAAATCAAGAAGACATTCCCATTGACAGTTGCACCGAAACCAATAAAACACCGAGGAATAAACCTCGCCGAAGAAGTGAAAGACCTGTGCTCTGAAAAGTATAGAGCAGTGATGAAAGAAATTGAAGCCAACACAAACAAATGGAAAGGCCTTCCATGCTCATGGACGGGAAGAACAAATATTGTTAAAATGTCCATACTGCACAGAGCAAGCTGCAGACGTAATGCAGTCCCTATCAGAACGCCAGCGGCATTTTCCACAGAACTAGAGCAAACAATCCTAACATTTAGGTGGGACCAGAAAAGACCTGGAGTAGCCAAAGCAATCTTGAGAAACAGCAAAACTGGGGGTGTCCCGGATTTCAAGACCTACTACAGAGCCGAAGTCATCACAACAGCAAGGTACCAGCACAAAAATAAACACGCCGATCAATGGAACAGGATAGAGAGCCCAGAAATAAACCCGCAACCATATAGTCAATTAATCTTCAACAAAGGAGGCAGGAATATGCAAAAGCGGAGAGAGACGGTCTCTTCGACAAACGGGGTCGTTCCCGTTTGTCCCAAATGGACAGCTACATGCTAAGGAATGAAACTGGACCACTTGGCTTACATCACACACAAAAATAAACTCACACACACACAAAAAAAAATTCACAACGGATTAAGGATCTAAATGTGAGACCTGAAACCATAAAAATCCTAGAAGACAGCACAGGCAGTAATTTCTCTGAAATTGGCCATAGCAACATTTTTTTTTTTTAAAGATACGTATCCTGAGGCAAGGAAAACAAAAGCAAAAAGAAACTATCGGGACTACATCAACCTAAAAAGCTCCTGCACAGCAAAGGAAACAACAAAACTAGAAGACAGCCCTACTGAATGGGAGAAGAGATTTGCAAGTGACGTATCTGAAAAAGGGCAAGTATCCAAACTATATAAGGAATTCATACAGCTCAACACCCCCAAGACAAATAATCCAATTTCAAAAATGGGCAGAAGACATGGACAGACATCTCTCCGAAGAAGACGTCCAGATGGCCAACAGACACATGGAAGGATGCTCACCATGGCTCGTCCTCAGGGAAATGCGGGCCAGAACCACAGTGAGGGGTCACCTCACACCTGTCAGAGTGGCTGGAATCAAAAATGCAAGAAACAACAAGCTTTGGGGAGGACGTGCCAAAAAAGGAACCGGGGTGCACGTGTGGGTGGGGATGCAGACTGTGTAGCCCCTCTGGAAAAGTGGTTTCTCAAAAAGCTCAAAATGGAACTACCCTAGGATCTAGTACTTCCCCTGCTGGGTATTTACCCACAGGACACAGAAACACTAATCTGAAAAGATATATGCGCCCCATACGCCTATCGCGGCGTCATCGCGGCGTCATCTACAAGAGGCAGACTGTGGAAGGGGCCCACGTGCTCGTCGGTAGATGAGTGGATGGTGATGTGCCACGTATATGCATTGGAGCACTATTCAGCCATAAAAAAGAATGGAATCCTTCCATTTGCAACAACATGGATGCGTCGGGAGGGTGTGCTGAGCGAAGTAAGTCAATCAGAGGAAGACAAATATGTGGAATTTAAGAAACAAAACAAATGGACACAGAAAAAAACGAGACAAACCAAACACAGACACTTAACTACACAGGAGAAGCTGATGGTGACCAGAGAGGAGGCGGGCAGGGGGACGGGGAAAATAGGAGAAGGGCACGAAGGAGGGCACTTGCGGTGTGTGAGCCCTGGGTGAGATGTGGGATCGTCGAGCCACGTGCACGCGAAACCCACAGCACGGACTGTTAACTCCCCTGGAATTAAAAAGTTTTAATTGCTATCGACAGTTGGCCAAGCATTGGGAAAAAATCACAGATGTGGGCAGTTGCCGTGCTTCGTTATCTAAGAGTGCTTCACCCGGGGGCCCTTTATCTCACCGGAAACTGCCGGAAGGAAGGCTTGATGTCCTTCTGAGTTTCTGTTCTGCTTGGGGCCGCCGCCGTCAAACCAGCCCCCCTTCCGCGATCTCCAGGCTTATCCTGCTCCATCGGACCCTTCTTCACCGACTAGGGTCTGAAAGTGCAGCGGGAGACACCCGTGGCCCTAAGGGAGGCCTTTCTGTTGGGTTAGTGCAAGGCCGTTGGCTCTGATCTCAGCGGGTTGGCCGGGGAGCGTGTGCGCCCAACGTGCAGGCGCGGCCGTCCAGTGGGCACCTGGGCTGGGGAAGGGGTCTGGGACTGTCCTGCGTTTTCCTCCGCATGCCTCTAGGAGATCCTGTTGAATGGCTTGTGTGGACTGTGGCTAGGATTTGACCTGGGGTGTGGGGTGGGGACAGAGAAAGGAGGAGATGGGGTTGGCTTGGAAGGAGAAAGAAGCTGGTAATGGGGTCGTGTGCGGGGAGCGGGTGCGCACGCAGGAGCCCGAGAGCTGCTGTGAGTGCAGGTGTGCTGGGCAGTTGAGCGAGAGCGTGCCTGCGAGTGTGTCTACACTGGGGGAGCGTGTGTGTCGATCCGTGAGATCTGGGGAGCGTGCGTGTAGCCTGAGAACCCGACATCCCCAAATCCTGCAGCATCTGTTTCCCCTATTAGAAGATCAGTAGCGTAGGCCCCTGAAGAAACGGTATTGTGGCGACTCCTCCAGACCTGTCACGATTCCGTAAACGTGGGGCCGAAGCCGTTTATGAAATACTAAGATCAGTTCTCCGCTAAACCGCTTCCCAAGCACGTCGCCCCCGTCATGACCCCGCAGACGCCACCGGGAGTCTGGGCACAGCTGCTCGGGCCCTGGGGTCACGAGGCCTGGAACGGCCGTGCCACCCGCCTGTCCCCCAGCCACGCACACACTCAGCCAGACGTTTCAGCCCATCCGTGTCCATGAACTGCAAGGTCAGCGCTGCGGCCGCGCTCTCCGGGGACGCCTGTGGGCTCCGCTGCACTCCAGGCACCTTCGGGGATGGCCAGGGGTTCCCTGGGCATGTTGTCACTACACCCTTAGCCGCCTTCTGTCGCTGTCACCCAGCCGCGCTCCTTCCCCCCTTGGGGGGGGGGCGATTCTTGCTCCGGCTGAAGCACCCGCTGAAACGCTTTCCTGAATCGTCCTGTTCTTGTTTTCAGACCCTCGCAAACCGTCCCCGCCGTCCCCGACGGCTTCCCCTCCGCAAGGCAAGGCACGCGCAGCCTCTGTTTCCCAGCCCCAAGCCGTTCCCTCCCGAGACTCCCCTCGCTTCCTTGGCGCCTCTGCTCCCACCCCGGACTCTTGGCTCTATTTTAGGGAGATGATTTTTCACGAAAAGATGAAGATGCTCGTCACTTGGGAGGAGTTGGCGCAGAAGGCCCAGAGCAGAAGCCCACGGAACCAGAGCTGCCGTGTGCCTAGCTAGGTTTCCTCCCTAGCCGGGCGTCTCACTCGTGTGCCAGCACCCCCCACCCACGCCCACGCAGCCCATGCCTCAGCCCCAGCCGAATGTGGAGCGAGTGGCCCGGCCAACGCTTCACTTTGCGTGGACGGCGCCTGCGAGGCTGTGCGGCACCACGGCCTCCGTTGGGGATGTGCAGGTGGGACAAGGTCGGCCTAGCGCCACAGGCCTGGGCTGCAGCTCACTGGGGCCAAGACCCGAGGCTCCGAGGGCCAGTGGGCGCCCTGGGACGTCCCGTAGGCTTCTTCTCGAAAGTCCAGATGGTGCATCCTCTCTCCTGGCAGCCATCCCTGACCCCGTCCTTCCCCGGCACAGCAGGACAGCTGCTCCCATGAGGTTCATGCCTTTCCCCACCGCACCTGTTACTCTGTTCTGCACCCGCCTGCTGACTTCTTCCCTCTTCTGTGCCCATTACTGGACTGCGCAGTCCCGAAAGCCAGGGCTGTCCTCCCCGACCCCTTGCCTGACCTTCACCCTGTCGCTCCGAGGTCTGTGGGGATGACGCGCCCTTTACGTAGCCTCCTGCATTCAGGACCAGCTCCTGCCTGGGACACGAGGCCCCTGCAGACACCGGCACCGAGGGCCCTGTGCGTGGCTCCGTGTCCCGCTGCCGTCTTGAAATCCTTCGCCATGTTCCCAGCAAGGGGCCATCCGCTGTTAGCTTGCGTCGGGTCCTGCACATTTTATAGGTGCTCCTGCCCCCGTTTAGTCAGTGGGTGGATGGGAAGCGTTTGGGGACGTGGCCTGCCTGCCTGTTGATGAAGGTCCTCCAGGGCCTGGACCCCATGGGATTTGGACCCAGGCAGTCCTGCCCCAGAGCCTTCTCTCGGTCTCCACACGGCGCTACCTCAACTCCGAGAGCTTTTGGATCCGTTTATTTATTTGTCATTTATTTTTGTCTATTTTTTATTGGAGTTCGATTTGCCGACATGCAGTACAACACCCAGCGCTCATCCCGTGCGGTGCCCCCCTCAGTGCCCGTCCCCCAGTCCCCCCGTCCCCCCGCCCGCCTCCCCTTCCACTACCCCTTTAGGTCCGTTTAGAGAAGTTGTTCCAAACCCCAAATGCAGGTCAGAACCATGTAGGAGGTTTTTAAATCCCGGCGCTCCCCGTGACTCCCCTGCACTGCGGCTGGAACACGCAGGGGTGCGATGACCGTGGAAGGAAAGTTTGATGGTTTCGTAACGACTCAAACAGCCCTGTCACACATCCCCATCCCTCCCACTCCCAGCTGGCACCCCGAGCAAGAGAAAGGCATACGTCCACATAAAGGCTTGTGCCCAAAGGCTTAGCCGGCTTTGTTTGTGAGAAGCGAAAACTGGAAATGATGCAGGTTGCCCGCCAGCAGGTGAACGGATAACCAGCGGTGGTGCATGCGGCCCTCGGAGTAGTACTGAGCCACGAGATGGGCGCCACCGACGGGTCTCAGAGGAGTCGTCCCGCGGGGAAGAGCCACACGAAGAGGACCATGTACCCTCGGAGTCCGATTCTATAGGGTCCTCGAGGCTCCAAACTGCCGCAGAGTGAAGGCGGGCAGATGGGTGGTGGCTGGGGGGGCAGGGCAGAGGGGGAGACGCAGAGCCAGGGAGGCAGCGTGGGTCGTCTGGAAACCTCGGAGGTCGCCGCTACCTGATGGCGGTGATGACGCAGGAGGAGGGCACATGGGTTAAAGTTGGTCCAGGTGAGCACCTTACGGATGCTCGGCTTGTGGGGTGTCCGTGGTACCTCAACAAGGCTCTAAATATAGATGGAATGCACACGAAATAGCCCTGCTCGGACCTGCCCCGGGGCAGTGTGGCCCATGTGGCCTAGACCTGCTGCTCTAGAAGCTTCCTGGAGGTTCCCACGGCTGCCCAGGTGCAGCGGGGAGGCGGGGGCCCCAGGGGCCATGGGTGTCCCGGCGGGCTGCCGACCCCACCCCAGGCGCCGGTCAGGGGAGGCGGCACAGTAGGTGAGGGCTGAGTCGTGCCCGAGGTCGGGCGTCCTGGAGACCGAGCAGGAGTTTCCCGGCGCAGGGAGGGCGGAGGGGGCAAGACGGGCTGATCCGGGCAGGCTGGGCGGCATCGGGGTCAGCAGGCCAGTACCACATTGCCCACGTCGTTGCCGGAGCCGAACTATGGCTTTGTCGTGTCTTGCTCCTGGGGGTCCCCTGGAGGGTGAGGGGCATCCGTGGGGAGGGGACACTGCTCCCGGGGGGGAGCCCACCAGGGCGCGGGGCTCGTGAGGGGCCTTGCAGATGGGACGCGGTCAGGAGCCAGCTGGGAAGGCCGGGGACGCGGGACCCCAGCTCCCGACTCTGGACACCGTGCTACACCTGCTCCGTCAGCAGCCTCCGGGCCCCGGCGCTGCTCGGCTCAGAGACGGGCGGAAACAGGACCAAAAGGAACCCCGTTCCCCATGGGCTTCCCTGGCAGACACCGAACTACGCGATGAATTCCAATGGCGACAGGGATGGTGGCTGCGGGTGCTCAGGAATGCTGTGGAGAGAACAAAAGCAGGGGCTGCGGGGGGAGGGGGCTTGTGATTGCAAACTTTGGGGGTGCGTTGGGCCCTTGAGACATCTGAGGAAGCACCTGAGGGCCGACAAAGCTCTCCCTGCTGATCTCCCGGAGCCAGGTGGTTCCAGGCAGCAGGAGCTGTGCGTGCAAAGGCCCTGAGGTGGGAGGTGGGAGCGGAGGGAGGGCGGGAGAGAGGCGGGCAGAGGGCCTGTGTGGGGCCTGCAAGGCCGTGGCAAGGACTTCGTGCTCAGCCCGAGGGACGGGGGGCCGTTGGCGTGCTGGAGCAGAGGAGGCAGTGAATCTGTTCCTGCAGGGTTGTTGGTCGAATGAATCCGGGTTAGAATCCCCAACGAGCACCGGGTGGACCAAGGGTTCCTGCTTGGAGGCGGCTGGTTCCCACGGAACAGGTGCCTCCCCGTGGGGTCTGTGTGGGCCTCCTGCCACCCTTCCTGGGTGAGAACAAGCCCCCCAGGTGGGCGTGCTCTCCACCACCAGAGCCCGCCCTTGCACCCCGGGGACCTGGTCTGGGCTCTGCTACGCCCCTCAGAGGGGGCCTGTGAGGGTGACATGAGGGGCAGCGGCTGTGGGGGCCCTGCGGCCAGAACTGCCGCCGAGCCGGGCCCCACGAATTTGCCGGATGGTTTCCGCCGCCGCGAAGGGAAGCGGGTGCCAGGCATTCACCAGGCTCTTGCTGCCCGCCGGGGTGGGTGGCGGCTGCTTTGCACCATCTCTCGCTCATCGCCTGAACACTCTTGACTGCACACGCCTGTTGCGGAGACGAGCTCAGAAAGGTGGTGCATGAGGGTCTGTGTCCACGGGGAGGACCGTGGCCCCCGGGCTCCCTGCACCCCCTCCCGCCCCCACGGCCTGTGAGCCTGAGCCTGAGCCTGGTACAAGCCCCTGTCCCCGGTGCCTGGCACAGGCCCCTCTATCGGTCATAAAATAAATTAATGAATAATTAGGAAAAACCGGCTGCCGGGGAGCAGCGAGGTTGCGAGTCAGCGGCCTGGTAGTGTCCGTGCGGGTGAATCTGGCTCCCACGGACTCCATGCGTGGAATCGTTGAGCGGGTTTGCCAGACACAGAGCACGTACGAGATTCTGGAAAACAGAGGTAGACTCGGGGTGAGACGATCCTGGGGGTCCTTCCTCTGGGGATCCCCGGAGGCTGTGAGCTCAGCAGGAAGAAGGGCGCAGGGGACGGCACAGCGCCGGGCCTCCCAGGGACGCCAAGAGGGCCCGGGACCCCGAGGGCTGCTGCCCCTTGGGGACCGGAAGCCCCGGGAGATGAGGCTTCGTTTACCCCGTCCACCTGCGTCCTGGGGGTCGGGAGCCGCAGTGAACAAGACGGTCGCTCCCTGTGTGAAGACACGTCAGGTAAATCATGTCGCTTCAGGTTGGGGCAGGTGGTGCACAGAGACGAGGCACGGAGGGTAGTGAGCGGGGCGGCCTCAGGGAGGGGGAGACACAGGGGCTCGGGCAGGGGAAGGTGCAGGGACTCAGGCAGGGGGAGGTGCAGGGGCTTGGGCAGGGGGAGGTGCAGGGGGCTTGGGCAGGGGGAGGTGCACGGATTGGGGCAGGGGGAGGCACACGGGCTCAGGCAGGGGTAGGCCGCAGGGGCTCAGGCAGGGGAGGTGCATGGGCTCGGGCACGGGGAGGCACAGGGGCTCAGGGAGGGGGAGGCACAGGGGCTGGGGCAGGGGAGGCGCAGGGGCTGGGACAGGGGGAGGTGCATGGGCTGGGGCAGGTGAGGCACAGGGGCTCGGGCAGGGGAGGCGCAGGGGCTGGGGCAGGGGGAGGTGCATGGGCTGGGGCAGGTGAGGCACAGGGGCTGGGACAGGGGGAGGTTCAGGGGCTGGGGCAGGGGAGGTGCATTGGCTTGGGCAGGTGCATGGGCTGGGGCAGGGGAGGCACAGGGGCTCGGGCAGGGGGAGGTGCAGGGCTCAGGCAGGGGGAGGTGCAGGGACTTCGGCAGGTGCACTGGCTGGGGCAAGAGGAGGCACAGGGGCTCAGGGAGGGGGAGGCACAGGGGCTGGGGCAGGGAAGATGCAGGGGCTGGAGCAGGGGCAGGCGCACCGGCTGGGGCAGGGGAGGTGCAGGGGCTGGGGCAGGAGGAGGTGCAGGGGCTGGGGCATGGGAGGTACAGGGGCTTGGGGAGGGGGAGGTGCATAGGGAGGTGCAGGGGCTCAGGCAGGTGCACCGGCTGGGGAAGGGGGAGGTGCAGGGGCTGGAGCAGGGGAGGTACAGGGGCTGGGGCAGGGAGAGGCGCACGGGCTCGGGCAGTGGAGGCACATGGACTTGGGCAGCAGAGGCGCACGGGGAGGTGCCCGCAGAGGGCCGTGCAGGGCGTCTGCATGGGTGGCCGTCCGCCTGGGGAGGTCAGGAGCAGCTCGAGGCCCCCAAAGTCGGGGACACACGGGGCGGAGGGGCAGGTAACCAACAGTGCCGCCCCACCTGCCCGCAGGCTCAGCCGGGACCGGGGTGTCCCGTATTAAACCTGGAAACATCCAAGGCCGGGGACCAGGTTGGTGACATGGAAGTAGGGCCGAGGCTCATATTCGGGTTAAGGAGACGGACCTCTGAGCGCCCCGTGAGCGGCCCATGCAGCCCAGGACCCTGTGGGCACCCGCCTTCACTGCCTTTCGGGCCTTTGCGTCCCATCACGTTGGCGATGAAGCCGGCGGCGCCACACCGTCGCCTCACGCGTGCCCTTCTGCATTTTCCGACCAGGCTCGCGGCAAGCCAAGCAGAGCACCCGTGAGCTTCCGAGCGGGTGCCAATCTTTTCCGTCCAGGACAAGAGGACGCTCTTGGCAGATGTCCTTCTACGTGTCGGAGGCGCCCGGGCCACCCTGGAAGCCGCACACCTGGCCTCACGCACCTGCTGGGGTGGGGGGGGTGCAGTGACGCCGGGGGGCGTGGCCTCTAACACCTGCCTCGTGTCCAGGCCGCGTGACAAAGTGCCACAGACGTAGCGACGTCAGGTGCATTTACTACGGCGCAGTCTCCGCGGTCGGGCTTCGGGCGCCGCAGGGCTCGCACCCGGGGTCCCACGGGGCTGTAGTCTGCTGTCGGCCGCGGGGCCGGGGGCTTGCCTGAGGCTCAGGGCCCTCTCCGCGGCTCGCGTGACCCTTCGGAGAATCCGTTTCCTTGTGGCTGTGGGGCTGGGGCAGCTTCCTTCTGGAAGGTCAGCGGGAGAGAGTGCTGCTCCAGTCGCTGGGCACCAGCCCCCCAGCCTCCCCTGATCAGGCCAGGCCCACCCGGAGTCCTTGCCTTTGGGACTAACTCGGCGCCAGCTGATCGGGGCCATACTTGCACGTGCCAAGGAGCCGTTCAGCGTTGCCAAATACCTTTTTCTAACGGTGCGGTGAGAGTGACACTCCATCCTAGTCGTGGGTCCCCCCCACACACCCCCAGGGGGAGGGAATCGAGGGGGTGGAACCACGGGATGGGACTGCCGGGGCCCAGAGCAACCGTGTAAGAGGCGCTTTACGCACGGCGATGCGCTTCATCGTCGGAACCGCCCTCTGAGACGGATACAGTCGCCGTCCCTGTGTTACGAGTGGACAAACCGAGGCTGCGGAGGCTGAAGATCCCGCGGCCTGGAGGAGCCCAGGCCATGATGGCTCGATGGCAGTCAGGCAGGGAGGAGTCAGGCAGGGAGGAGGGGGCCAGCCCACCAACCCCAGCCAGTTCACACAGCGTTGCCATGGAAACCCTGCAGGAAGCACCACTTAAAGGGCCTCTGATGGTTTTTTTCCAGGGTCACCTTGATGGGCGTGGGGGGCGGGAAGCCTGGGAGGTCCCTCCACCCAGGAACGCACTCACAGGCAGTAGGAGAGGCTTGTCACCGCCCCCGAAGCAGGGAACACGGATCCGGGGAACCATCCGATCCCCGCGGTCATGGTGCTGCCCCTCTTCACCTCCCGAGGGCCCTCCCGCCTGCTGGCCTGGGCCCCGGGCGTCCTCGCGGTGCCAACCTCAGAACCTGTGACGCCAGGACGTGTGCTCTCCGTGGAAGACACGTCCCCCGGGGGGTATACCGAGCCCCGCGGATGATCCCAGCTGCCACCATGGCACACAACGTCCCTCCCGAACACAACACCCCCTTGCCCCACCTCTCAGAGGGAGAGCCACCCGTGCCGACCCACGAAGCAGGAGGCCTGGAGCTGTGCCGAGGATGACACTGCTGATCCAGGCCATAGCCAACTGGGGCGACGTCTTGCCAGGCCCCACGCGAAGCACTTGGTGTGCGTTTTTAATTGCTCACGTGTGAATTCACTCAACAAACGTTTATTGAGCGATGACGCCGTGCCAGGCCCTGGGTCTCGCCGGTGGAGCCGTTGGACAGTGTCCTGCTCGTGCGGAGCTTGCATTCTAGCCGGGGCAGACGACGCGGGGAGACAGAGTAAGCAGAGGGGAAAAGATAGCTAACTGTGGTCGCGTCATGCAAAAACTCGGGATGAAAAGTGTTGCAGACGAGGCCTCGGGACTCCTTGGTGTGTGTGGGGAGCGGGAGCCTTCCTGAGCGGGAAGGACAGGACAGCAGGGGCGTGCGTGGGGCGGGGGCTTGGCCGCGGCCCAGCTCCTCTACCTGGAACGCCCGTCCTTCTCGCCAAGACCAGGCCTGACGCCTCTCCCAGGAGAGCCCTCCGCGGCATCGGTTCCTGTCATCGCCGAGGCTGTGAGCACAGCCGGAGGGGCCGGGCGGGTGGCCGTGGGCCGGGGGCCTGGCCCGTGGGTGTGTCCCGGGCTCCTCCGGGGCTGGTAGGGCCGCTCGGCCCCTCTGCTCTTGCGCTCGGGAAGGCGTCGACCCTGCCTGGCCCGGGGCAGGTGGCGGTGGACCCAGGGACGCCCCTGCCGGCACAGCCAGCATCTCCCGTGCAGCGTCCGGCTATCTGCTCTCTCCCAGTGCTGGCCTCACCCACGCTGCCCGGACGCCCTCCCCGGCAGCCCCTGGGGCTTCTGCGAGATCACGTCCCAGATGTATTGGGATTTGCACCCGGGCTGTCTGTGTCCGGGGCCCCTTGCTCACCCATGTGCTCTGCTGACGGCTCCGCGTTAACCGCTAACCCACTGGCAGTGGGATGCCGGCACCCCTCCCCGAGCCAGGGAGCCCTGTGCTTGCCTGACCCCATGGCCTCGCAGCCCCCTCGTACGTAGCTCGTGATCTGTGCCAGAGCTGCGGGCACCGCCCCCCGTCTGTGCCCAGGTGACAAGAGCTTCGACCCAGCAGCCTGGTAGGCCCCGTAAGTGTGGGGATGGGGACGCTGGCCTCCCAGAGGTACATGCCGGGGGAGGAGACGGCCGTCAGGACGAGTGCATCACCCAGGAGAGGCCGCGTGGAAGATGATTGTCATTTGGACACAGCGTAGGCTGTTTGTCGTACATTCGGGAGGAGGTGTGGTGCCTGCTGCCGTGTGGATGGATGCGAAAGCTACGGACGGTTCTGGGCCTGTGAAGTAAGCATGTTCGGGTACGAGATAATGAGAGGGTATCTGTGTGTCTCTGTTTCTCTGTGTGTGTTTGTTTCTGTATCTCTGTGTGTCTCTGTGTCTCTTTGTGTGTCTCTGTCTCTATGTGTGTCTCTGTGTCTGTGTGTGTCTCTATGTGTGTCTCTGTATCTCTTTGTTTCTGTGTGTCTCTGTCTCTGTGTGTCTCTGTGTGTGTCTCTGTCTCTCTGTATGTCTCTGTGTGTCTCTGTCTCTGTATGTCTCTGTGGTCTCTGTGTGTCTCTGTGTCTCTCTCTGTGTATCTCTGTATCTCTGTGGTCTCTGTCTCTGTGTGTCTGTGTCTCTGTCTCTCTGTGTGTCTCTGTGTGTCTCTGTGTCTCTGTCTCTCTGTGTGTCTCTGTGTGTCTCTGTGGTCTCTGTCTCTGTCTCTCTGTCTCTCTGTGTCTCTGTGGTCTCTGTCTCTCTGTGT
The DNA here is from genome assembly GCF_048164855.1 of Canis lupus baileyi. Classification (NCBI taxonomy): domain Eukaryota; kingdom Metazoa; phylum Chordata; class Mammalia; order Carnivora; family Canidae; genus Canis; species Canis lupus. The sequence continues at coordinate 9,125,774 of NC_132850.1, forward strand.
CTCTGTATCTCTGTGTGTCTCCGTGTCTCTGTGTCTGTGCGTAAAGGAGCGCCTTCGAACGACGGATCCACGCCCGTGTCAGGCATAGGACTCTGTGGGGTCCCCAAGCCAAGCAGCTCGTCGGGGGCAGAGCCAGTTCCGCCTCCCAACCCTGGAGGCCCAGGTGCATGGTCTGCACCCGCACAGGAGACCCCACAAAGGCTTTGGACTTTAGGGTGACCGTCCGGTGAGACCCCAGAGGTGGTCAGGGGGTCCCAAGGCAGCTGACGGAGACAGGAGGGCTCGCAGATGTCCGGTGGGGACCCGGCCGCAGCGTCTCACCAGTGCCGTGCAGTCGCCATGTCCCCTTCCCCTGCAGAAGGCCCAGGAAGTGGGGGGACACAGCGGCTGGGCGCCCCCTTCTCAATTCCTCTCTGGGCCCCTCTGTTGAATTTTTCTTAGAAAAAGGGCAGCCAGGGGGCCCAGATCCTTCGGAATATTGGGCTTCTCCTGCCAGGATCAAGCCAAGGTGTGTCTTGCCTCAAGGAGGGAGACGGCCGTGAGGTGTCCCAGGGCTTCTGGGCCCCGGGCAGGGAGCGGGTGCAGGAAGTGGGGCCTGGGGCCCGTGCGGGCCAGGGGGCTCCGGTAGGCTCGGGGCTCACACTGCCTGCTAGCCAGCAGGGTCGGGGGGATGTAAGGCCCAGCCCTGGGAGGGGACTGCGGAGGGGGGGGGGGCGGGGACGGGCAAGGGGAGGGGCCAGGCATGCGGCGGGGGGTGGGGGGGTGGGGACAGCCCAGCGGGGGAAGGGTGACTCCCACAGGGCCGCCTCACCCCAGGTACGGGTCTCAGCCTCCTGAGCACCTGCCGAGCCAGGGGGGGCCGCGGCCTCTGCAAGCTCCTTTGCCGAGACTGGTTCAGGGTCGGTGACTCCCTGCGGCGGGGCTGGGCATAAACCTCGGCAGGTGCCGGCCTCCGAGGCCCAGGGCCGTCCCGTGCCAGCCCCACAGGGCCTGGGCCCTGCCACGCAATCCGTGTCCTTGCCCTTGTGTGACACGTGCTGCGTTCGGCAGGGAGTGCGAAGCTCACTTCTCGGATGACAATCGATCCCAGTCCTCAGAGCCGCCGACCAGGGGGCCCTGAGAACCTCGGGCCGTCCCGGCTTCCGGAAAAGCAGAAGCATGGAAATGCCCAAGGGGGCTGATGTTTGCAAAAAAATAAAAAATAAAATCCTGTTAACCGGGAAAGTTCCATGTAGATGTGCAGCGTCACGGCTCCTGCCCTTTCCCGGGGGTGATGATTGGCGTGAACCAGGCAGCGCAGGCTCGTCTCAGCCTAGCATCTCGCGACTCCCAAGATGTGCTTCGTAGAACAATTGAGAAGGTACTAGGTGTTTCCAGGGGGAGGACGGTGGGGGCAGCCAGGGGTGTTCTGCATCCCGTTCCCGGGGGCTCTGGTGAAAGCGGGCCCCGGGAGGCTGCTCTCCTGAAGACTCGGGTACGCTCGGAGCAGTGGCTTCTCCCGGAGGACGGACTTTCTGGAGTACTGGGGAGCTTCCGTCACCTGCCGAGCGCTCTCCTCACGGGACGTCTGTCTCGTCCTGGGGAGCCTGCTTGGCCAGCTTCTCCGGGCTCCGCAGTCGGTCACACTCAGCCCCGAGCTGCACGGCGAGCTGTCCCAGGGGCATCTTGCAGCGTTGCCCCGCGGGCACCAAGGATCCTCCGCCTGGCTCTGTCCCCAGCAGCTCGGCGGTGCCGGGGCCGGGGGGTGGCGGCTCATCGGCTCATCGGAAGCCACCAGCTCTTGACGTGGGACAGCGACGCGATGGTGCAGAGCAGATGCTGGAGGCTCCCGTAGGGACCGACCCGGGGCAGCGGGGCCCACTGCCCCCCGTAAGCCTGCTGCACCTCAGACGTAGGCAGGCCCCGCCCGGGAGGCTCTGCGCGTCCCCCTGCACAGCCACCGCCTCCGCCCTGTTCGCCCTCATGTTCTCCTGTGTCCTCTCGTTTTCCTCTTCCCCTTGTTCCCAGAGACATCCCTGGTCCCGTAAGTAGCTGAGGATGTTGATGTGGAGGTGACTTCCCTCTGGGGCAGGGTCGCCGAGATTGGCCGATCAAAATATAGGGTGGCTGCATAGACTTGAATCTCAACTAATAAATATTCCTTAATATAAGTATATCCCAATCATCGTGTGGGATAGACTTACACTCAACCCCATTCCCCAAACCCTCCGTTTGTGTTTCTCTGAAATTCACATTTAACTGGGCATCTTTTGTTTTCACTGGCAACTCTCTTCTGGGGCCTAGGGTGTTGCCTTTATGGCCAGTAGGGGGAAGAGGCTTTGGGGGTCGTGTGCTTACCAAGCGGCAAGGAGACATCGACGACAGCCCCTGTGTGGCCCCCGCTGGTGGGAGCATCGAGGCCTGCACAGCCCCTTGCTCGCTGGGGTGGGGAGATGGGGCCGACGAGGATCCACCCGGGCCTGGGGGGCTGCCCTGGGTCTGGCAGAGGGAGCCGCCATGCAGGGGCCCAGAGCTGGGAAAATGGCCTTGAGGTTACAACCTAACGAAACACACGGCACCAGCACCGCGGTCAAGTGGTGTGGTCAAGTGAGTCTCGACCCCAGCTCTGACCCCAGCCAGCAGTGTGATGCTGGGCCGGAGTTAGCCCTGCTGAGCCTCCTCCCCAGCCCCCAAAACGGGGACCGCATGGGATCTCTGTCCAGGGAAGATGACATAGAAGAGCCCGGACAGCTGCGCAGGGTGCCTGGCTCGTGTTGAGCATCCAGGCCATGACCGTTGCCATCATCACATCATCACAACGGACCCTTCCGTTCTCTTTCCCGTCGTGGGGTTCACGAATGCCAACCCCAAGAGCAGCTCGAGGGCTGAGACGTACGATTCAAACAGGACGGGGATGCCTGGGTGGCTCAGTGGTTTTGCACCTGCCTTTGGCCCAGGGGGTGATCCTGGAGTCCTGGGATCAAGTCCCACGTCGGGCTCCCTGCATGGAGCCTGCTTCTCCCTCTGCCTGTGTCTCTGCCTCTCTCTCTCTCTGTGTCTATCATAAATAAATAAAAATAAATCTTTAAAAAGAAAAAACAGGACAGTGGAGACTGAACCCGGCAGGCCCTTCCCAGCAGCCAGCACAGCGCCGCCTGCGAGTGGAACAGGAAGGAAATGGGACTTGCGTCTCTGTCCTCAGGGGCTCAGTGCCTTGCTCACCCTGCCCGCTTCCTGCCAGTCTCCTCCGTCCACGACTCCCGCCTGCTTGGCTGCTCTCCTCCTGGCCCGTTCCATCCTCGATGCCCAGGAAAAAAAAAAAAAAAAAGTTGTACACCTGAGCTAAGAGCAGGACTGAATCCACTTAGTTCCGGGCTGCCAAACTGTGGCCCGTGGGCTGGCTGCCTGTTTTCTCAGTAAAGTTTTATTGGAACATGTGTTGTCTGTGGATGCTTTTGCACTACGGTGGAAAAGTTGACTCACTGAGACAGAGACCATAAGGCGAGGCCAAAAATATTTGCTATCTGGTCCTTTACAGCAAACGGTTTGCCAACCCTGCACTAGTTTGTGGCTTTATATGTATATATTTATGCTAATACATAATGCACATTCTTATATTTATATAATATACATTATATATATACACGCACACGTATAAAATTTATTCAACACGTTCCAACAAGGCACCCTCTCCCTGCCAGGCATTAAGTCAAACAACAGATAAATGCAGAATAAGTCATCCCCGCCCCTCGGGGGCGTCCAGAGATGAAAACAGACACCTAAACAAACAATTACAGGCAGGCTTAGCTGCTGCTCGGAAGCCAGCAGGTTGTAAATGAGTGGGTGAGGGAGTTGCAGTGTTGTAGGATGAGTGCAGGGACGTACGTGTGACGGGGACTCCAAAGTAGTTCTCGAAGCGGGACCCCTAAACCCCAATCATGTCGGCTGTAGGGTGTGAGGTCACAAGATGACCGGATGACCAGGAGGGCCCCTATAATCATCGGGCTGGGAGAGTTCCAGGATTCGGGGAGCCAACTGCCAGTGGCACCGTGCTTGCATTTGCATCCTATCACGATGGGCTCTCCTGGGATTTTACAGTTTATACAAGACACGAAGGGTTTCAAGGAAGGCTGCACAGGGAAAGTGACGTGTAAGCACGGCTTTGAAGGGTGAGTAGGAGTTCTCCAGATGGGCAATTTGGAAGAAAGGCAAGATGTGCTTGGGGAGCCTGGGCTTTAGAATCGCAACCCAACCGTGGACAGGACAAGATTGGGGGAGCTCGATAAAGCCGAGGCTGTCGGCCAGGGTCACATCATGGAAGGATGGAGCTGCGTGAGTGTCAGCCTTGACGTATCCTAACAGCAGTGGGAAAGCTCTCGAGGCTTTCTTTCTCTTTCCTTTTATTTTTATTGCACTTTGAAATCGCTATTTGTTCTTGTGTTAATCACGCAAAAGAACAGAGGGCCTGCATTGGTCCGTGTGCCACGTCGGGCACGTGTGTGCGCCCAATGGGGTGAACAAGGCAGAGCCATGGTAAATTTGCCATTCTAGAATGCTCCCTCCAGAGTCAGTGGGGACCGTACTTTGGAGGGAGCAGCAGCAGCAGCAGCAGCAAGGAGATCAGAGTGGGGTGCAGAAGTCCGGGGGGGGACGGATATGAAAGGAGAGGCAAGGATGGGACAAGTGTGATTTATGGAGCACCGTGAGGTCCAGGGGAGAGGCCACACTCGCCGCCCCCAGAAGTCAAAGTGCAGCCTCAAGCAAAGCTCTGGAGATTGAACAGTTCACAGCTCAGAGAGAGAACTCAACGGGGTTAATGGAATGACCAACATGATAGGCCACCGCGAGTGGCTGTCAGTCCCAGCTCTGCTTTGCAGACCGTGGACGAACCTAGGCTCCACTATGAAACCCTGACTCAGTGGGTTGTGGGATGGGCATTAGTATCTTTGTAAACCTGCCCCCACGACCCTGATGCTGAAGGTTGCAAAGACTGCAAAGCTGAGCCAAGAGAGCATGCTCACGGGGAGAGCGTCAGCTTGGCACCGGACAGGACAGGGCTCTGTGAGCTTTGTGGGTGGCGTACCCCGCCCGCGGGCAGGCGCCCTATAAGGACGCTGCAGGATGCACGGGGCCCGTGGACCGTAGGCGGAGTGGTCGGCGCCTGTGCGACCCGGTGCAGATGCAAAGTACTGGGGCCCAGCACCCAGGTACTGCCGCGGAAACCCAGCCATGTACCCCCCAGCGAGCCCTGGGCCCCGAGAAAACGCCCCGGCCTCTCAGCAATCATGCCCGTCTCAACGAGGGATGATGACAGCATCTCTGTCGGGGGGCGGTTGAAAGGGTTAAATAAGATCACCGAGTCCTCCAGGAAGCTTTCATCAAAGCATTCCCATAAGTGAGGTGCGGTGTCCCAGGAACTGGGGCACAGACGTGAACCAAATAGGCTAAACACTCTGTCCGTACGGAGCTTCCATTGCAGCAGAGGGAGACCAAGGATTTCAAGTGTGTCAAGTATATAACGTGTCAGACGGGCCGAGAGGGAGCAGAGCCCGCAAGTGGAGGCGGTTCTCCGAGGATGGAAATGCGGACGGAGCACTTGGCCCTGAGGAGAGCACATAGTAAGTGTGCAGTAAATTGTGTTTACGAGGCCAGAGGGAGTTTGGTAGGAGTAAGGGAGTTACAAAGATTCGCTTTATGAAATAAGGTCACGTGCGACGCAGAAGCGCCCGGCACAGGGTAATCGCTTGGAAGATGCTGGGTTTCATTCCTCCCTCCCCTGACCGTGCCCCCCCACCCCACCCAGGAAACACCGTCTCCTCTCTCCCATATTGAGGGGTGTGGGACGTGCAATCCTTCTCTCTGAATCCGCTTTCCCAGCCATCCTGCCCCCTAGTATCAACTGTACGGCCATGGAGATGAAACAAGTTACTTGGTGGAAGATAAGAAACCAAAACACACGGAGGGTGCTTGTCCAGAGAGCGTAAATGACTCTTCATTGTAATCCGGGAACTAAAGTCTCAAATTAAAAATAAAACAGGGCACAGTGTGGCTTCTGCCACACTCCAGCCACAGAGGAGATTCATTGTCAGACAATCACTGAGAATAATATGTTGATTGGCAAGAGCCAGGCTTTGTGGAAGGGACAAAACTCCCCGCAGCTCATCTACAATGGAATTGTTCAATGTCAGGCACAGCTTTAATAGCATTGTTCTGCGCTGCGCTGGATGTAAACATCCCACTCTTCATTTTGTAAGCAATCAAAGGGAAGTTTTATAGACGGGAGAGCGTGAACAGCTATAATATCTGTGCCAGAAAACACACGGGCAAAATAAAAAAAAAAAATCAAAGAATGCCGCACCTCGAAAGGCCTGCTTTGCGGCTTATCTCCCATCTCCCCTGTCCGTCCAGCAAGTTGCGCATCAGACACATCACAAAGGCCCACGCTTTAAATGTTGCCCTTGACATTATTAAAAAATACAAGGTTAGTAAATCAGACGGGAGGAAAAAGAAAAAAAAGGAAGAAAGAACCAGACTGCTAAATCTGGACAGTCAGGTATTCACCCTTCATCTTGTCACGGCACCTGCAGTAAAGGAGGGGAACTGAGGAGCCCGGTGGTCGAGCACCCACTGTGTGCTGGGTGCTGTCTGGGTCACAGTGCAGTGAGGGTGCTGATCGGTGGAGCCAGGAAGACCGGTTCATGGCCTAGCTCTGCCGTTTCCTAGAATTGCCTAACCTTTCTGTGCCGCAGTGTTTCCATCCGTAAAATGAGCATGAAAATGACACCGAGGATCCAGGTATCCCACTGGATGGTTTTGAGGATTAAGTAAAATAAATTTGTCGTTGGAGGGGAGGGCCAAGGGGCTAAAACATACCAGGAACTGAGCAGTGGATAGTATAGATCTAATATTCCGTAATCTGCACCCCAGCCCTTCTGTAGGTTGAATCGGATCCCCGAAAAGATATACTGAAGTTGTAGCCACCTACAGCTGTGCATTTGACGTTACCTGGAAACCGGATGTTTGCAGATGATGAACCTAAAATGCGCCCATTGGGGTCCTAACCCCAATGCAGAATGATTGGTGTCAAATAAGCCCATTAAATAAAATATAAAATACACCAGGATGATCGGTGTCTTTATAAAAGGCTGAAACTTAGAGACACCGAGAAACACGGCACGTGAAGGCGGAGGGCGGGAGTGACGTGTCTGTGCGCCAAGGAACGCCAAAGGCTGCCCGGGGGCCACCACAAGCTGGGAAGGGACAGGGACGTGGCCCTGCTGACACCTCGGTTTTGGGCTCCTAAACCTGCACGTTGTGAGACTATACGTATGGGTCGTGTTGGTTTTTTTTTTAAGCCGTTCCAGCGTGGGGTGCGTGGTTTCAGCCCCCGAAAGCTACTACGATCCCCAGCATGCGAAGGACACGGATTCTTACCTTCAGATGAGGAACTGAGAGACAGTGAGAGGGCAGAGGGGACGGTTGCAGCTCACGGTCACAGCGGGAGGAGGCAGCCGAGCAGGGCCCACGCGGTGCAAGCCAACGCCTGCCCGGCCCGGGAGCCGCGACGGGAGCCGCGACGGGGGCCGCGACGGGAAGGCCGTGCTGCTGGGGCGCACCCTCGGCCGTGGAGGGCCCGCGGGGCGCTGGTTGTGTTCAGCTCCTCTGAAGAGAGCGCGAGGGGTAGAGGGCGACTTTTTAAAAAGAATCGGCTTTTATTTATAGTGACGTTCCAGTCATTAATTTCGGAGGAAGAAAGCCCAAAGCAGAAGCAGGTTCATTAAAAAATTTGACATTAGTAATTTAATTAAATTGGGTCTTTGCGTCTCTTTGCGGAAAATGAAACGTTAATTCTACACCGGTTCTCAGCCCATTTCCCCGCTTGGCTCCCTCGCTCACCTCTGCTTTCTCCTCCAAATGTTTACCTGACCCATCCCCCCACCTGCCCCCCACCTGCCTCCACCTGCCCCCCACTGCTGCCCACCTTCCTCCACCTGCCCCCCACGTGCCCCCACGTGCCCCCCACCGGCCTCCACCTGCCCCCCACAGGCCCCCACGTGCCCCCCACCGGCCCCCCACGTGCCCCCACGTGCCCCCCACCTGCCTCCACCTGCACCCCACCTGCCCCCACCTGCCTCCACCTGCCCCCCACCTGCCTCCACCTGCCCTCCACCTGCCTCCACCTGCCTCAACCTGCACCCCACCTGCCTCCACCTGCCCCCTACCTACCCCCCAACCTGCCCCCACCTGCCTCCACCTGCCCCCTACCTACCCTCCACCTGCCCTCCGCCTGCCTCCACCTGCCCCCCACCGGCCTCCACCTGCCCCCCACCTGCCCCCACCTGCCTCCACCTGCCTCCACCTGCCCCCCACCTGCCTCCACCTGCCTCCACCTCCACCCCACCTGCCCCCACTGCCCCCACCTGCCTCCACTTGCACCCCACCTGCCCCCTACCTGCCCCCCACCTGCCCCCCACCTGCCTCCACCTGCCTCCACCTGCCCTCCACCTGCCTCCACCTGCCCCCCACCTGCCCCCACCTGCCTCCACCTGCCAACCACCTGCCCCCACCTGCCTCCACCTACACCTACCTGCCTCCACCTGCCTCCACCTGTCCCCCACCGGCCTCCACCTGCCCCCACCTGCCTCCACCTGCCTCCACCTGCCTCCTACCTGCCCCCCACCAGCCCCCTACCTGCCCCCCACCTGCCAACTCGCACAGACACTCACAGCCACCGGCTCTGCTGATCTGGGGAGACTGTGGCACCAGAAGTGGGGATTCCTGGGAAACTGGTACCAGCAGCAGGGGATCATGAGAAACTCTGCTGGAGCCAGCAGTGTGGGATCATGGGAAACTGGTACCAGCAGTGAGGGATCATGGGAAACTGTGGAATCCACCAGTGAAGGATCATGGGAAACTGTGGAATCCACCAGTGAAGGATCATGGGAAACCGTAGAATCCACCAGCGTGGGATCATGGGAAACTGTGGAATCCACCAGCGTGGGATCATGGGAAACTGTGGAATCCACCAGTGAAGGATCATGGGAAACTGTGGAATCCACCAGTGAGGGATCATGGGAAACCTTGGAATCCAGCAGTGCGGGATCATGGGAAACTGTGGAATCCACCAGCGTGGGATCTCAGGAAACTGTGGAATCCACCAGCGAGGGATCATGGGAAACCGTGGAATCCACCAGCGAGGGATCATGGGAAACCGTGGAATCCACCAGCGAGGGATAATGGGAAACCGTGAAATCCACCAGCGTGGGATCATGGGAAACCGTGGAATCCACCAGTGAAGGATCATGGGAAACTGTGGAATCCACCAGCGAGGGATCATGGGAAACCTTGAAATCCACCAGCGTGGGATCATGGGAAACCGTGGAATCCAGCAGCGCGGGATCATGGGAAACTGTGGAATTCGGGCAGCGTGGGATCTCAGGAAACTGTGGAATCCACCAGCGAGGGATCATGGGAAACCTTGAAATTCACCAGCGTGGGATCATGGGAAACCGTGGAATCCACCAGCGAGGGATCATGGGAAACCGTGGAATCCACCAGCGAGGGATCATGGGAAACCTTGAAATTCACCAGCGTGGGATCATGGGAAACCGTGGAATCCACCAGTGAGGGATCATGGGAAACCGTGGAATCCACCAGCGTGGGATCATGGGAAACCGTGGAATCCACCAGCGTGGGATCATGGGAAACCGTGGAATCCGCCAGTGAGGGATCATGGGAAACCGTGGAATTCGGGCAGCGTGGGATCTCAGGAAACCGTGGGATCCAGGAGCACGGGATCATGGGAAACCGTGGAATCCAGCATCGTGGGATCTCGGGAAACCGGAAGCCAGCAGCGCGGGCCGAGGGGAAGCTGGCAGCCAGCCGTCGGGCTTAATCCGATGGGCAGGACCGGGACGCGGAATAGAGACCAGTTGAGGGTTGGTTGAGGCGGCTTCGGGCTTCGGGCTTCGGGCGCGGAGGGAGGGAGGGAGCGGGAAGGCGCGCAGGGCCGGGCTCGCGGGCTTTCTCGGGGGGCTGGGGTACGGGGTCGTGTGTGGGGGCGACAGGTGTTAGGGCAGGTGACAGGCGGCCGCCCCGCCCTCGTCCGGGTCTGGGTGAGGCGCGTTCAGGCCCCCGCGTGGGTCCTGTCTCCCCGTGACGTCCCGGGCGGCCTGCTGGTGGCGGGAGACCCCTGAGGCGGCCGGGGTGGAGGGCGCCCCGCCATTCTGTTGGCGCCCCCGACCCCGTTGGTCCCGCCAGCCCCGCCGGCCGCCGGGATCGTGGGTACCGCGTGGGCGCCCGCAGCGGGGACGGGAAGCTGGCAGGAAGCGGAGGTGGCCAGTAGAGTGTGGGACCCGGGAAACGGAGCGGGGGTCATGGGCTGCGGAGGCGGCCAGGCTGGAATCACGGTGGGAGACGCTGAGGGGGCAGCGGGTGGGTGCTGGCCGGGTGCTTCCGTCTGGGTCCTCAACCCCGTGCAGGCAGCTGGGCGCCGGGAGCTCCGGCTCTCCTCGGCCCAGGGCGAGGCCCTGCCTGTGTCCTTGGCTGCTCTCCTGGCAGAGTAGGCCCATGACCGACCTTGGTGGCCTGAAGGCGGAACCGATGCGCGAGCCGCCCCGCGACAGCTCTTGAGGGCCACGCCGTGATGTCGCAGCAAGGCCAGCGGGCCCAGGCTCCCGGCACATGTGCAGACCGGGCCAGGCCCCTGCCCTGGGGTCCTGCGACGGCCACCGCGCGTCTGCCGCTGCCTGAGCACCCGCCCCGTGCCGGGCGCTGGCCCCACGCGCCACCCGCGACCGGTAACCCCAGTGGGTGCTGCTGTTCTCCTTGCCTATTGCAGGAAGGCGAGGCTCCCCGAGGTCCCATGACTCAGGCCCCAGAGTGAGACCGAGCAGCACCCGGTACAGACCCAGGTGATTCCAACGTCCGCCGTTGTCTCTGCCACGAGCTCACTCCTCCTGGAAGGGACGGAGAGAGAGAGACAGACAGAGAGAGAGACAGAGAGAGAGAAAGCCTCCCGTCCGAGGCTTATGGGGCCCCCAGAGTTGGTGGAGAGGGTCCCTGAAGGCAGCAGCACGGTCGGGAGTCGGGCCCAGCAGGGCTGCGAAGCATCTAGATCCAGGCTGGCCCCGCCTCCTCCCTGCCATCCCCACCCTCTTGTTTCAGACTTCTGGAGCTCCTAGATCACGTCGGTCTCAGGGCCTTTGCGTGATGTTTCCTTCTCCTGGAACGCTCTTTGGCCGAGCTAATTCTCTTGTTGTTGTTAAGATTTTATTTATTTGAGAAAGAGAGAGCACGAGTGGTGAGAGGAACAGAGCAAGGAGAAGCCGAGTCCCTGCTGAGCAGGGATCCCAATGGGGGGCTGGATCCCGGGACCCTGGGGTCATGACCCAGGCTGAAGGCAGGCGCTTAACCAAGAGAGCCCCCCCAGGCGCCCCAGATCTCACTAATTCTTACTAATCTCTGGGTTCAGCATGGATGTCGCCTCTTCCAGGAAGCCGTGTCCAACTGCCGCAGATTGGGTTTGGTCCCTTGCTTGGTCCCTGTCCCGTCAGAGCATGTAATAGCCTTTAATCGTGCACATCTCACTGAGCGTGCACTGGGTGCTCAGGCTCCCAAGTGTTGTACTCCCGCGTGTGCCAGGCTGTGTCCCAAGCACTTAGCATATCTCAGCTCGTTTAATTGTCATGAATATCCAGTGAGGGAGCAAAGTGGTGCTGTGATGTGCGTGTGGCAGAGGCGGAGACTGGGGCACAGGAGGTTAAGAGGCTCACTCGGGGGGGGGGGCCCTGAGGGGTAAGCTACTGGGAGGGCTGTGTGTGCCCCCGGGCTCTGGAGTCTGCACTCCCTGCCGCCCTGCTCTTGGGCCTCTCAGGGACGCCTCAGCGAACCCTTGCCAGGTGACGGCCACCTGCTTGGATGGCGCTCTGGACGTGGCTGTGAGCCCTCGGCCTTGGCCTCTGGGGGCATCTTGGATTGGCAGGAGGTGGCCCTTCAGGACACAGGCAGTTCTGACTTTGGGGAGAAAGGCAGAGGCTGGGGGAGCTGGGTTGGGCTGAACAAGCGACTGAGGCAGGGGCCGCACCCACCCTGGCCCCAGATGGGCGGGTCACAACACTCTGGCACCTTCCGCGACTCCCTGTGGGTGACGGGAGCACACTCGCGGCTGCCCGTGATTGCTTTGGCTCGGGTCAACGCTGTACGTTACCTTCTCCTGCCCCCCCCGCCCCCCCCCCTTAAACGGGTCAGTCGGTCAGGACTCAGGCTCTGGTCTTCCCGCCTCTGCCTGTTCCGGCGCTAACAACCCCTTCAACTGCCCCAGCCCGCTGGGCCACGGCCCCCCGGCTGCCAGGGCACATGCACATGAGAGAAAGGGCCCTGGTTAATGAGCACCTACCCTGTGCCCTGCTCCACGTCCCTTCCCTGGTCGTAAGGGCCGTGGATCGGAAATGGGGCAGCTGAGCCCAAGGGATGGAAGTGGTCTCCCCGGGGGACCCCGAGTGATGGGGCGGGCGTGATCCGGGGAAAGGCGGGGGATCCGATGTCGGGTTACGAACCACAGGCGTGGCTCCCCCCGAACGGGAGGCTGCGAGCATCAGGGGGCCCGGCACCGAGGGAGGGCCCACCGCCCACGGGGGACGACACCCAGGGGTGACGTGCGCAGGCAGGCGCCGCACGGGAATGGGGGGCCAGCGTCGCCCACTCACAGGCCATGACCTCCCTCTCTTGCAGTCCTCCCCAGCCACGCGTGTGGGAACCCGGGGCGGCTGCCCAACGGCGTCCAGCAGGGCTCCACCTTCAACCTCGGAGACAAGGTCCGCTACAGCTGCAACCCCGGCTTCTTCCTGGAGGGCCACGCCGTGCTCACCTGCCTCGCCGGCTCCGAGAGCAGCGCCACGTGGGACTTCCCCCTGCCCTCCTGCAGAGGTAGGTGGCCGGGAGGGCCCGGGGCCGTACCCGGAGAGGGCTGCTGCGGCTTCCCGGGGCCCGGCCTTCGGGGGGCAACGCCGTCCACCCCAGCTAGGTTGGGGGTACTTGCTGCTGGCGACCACTGAGGGCTGGGCCCCCGCTCTTCTAGAGGTTTCTCAGCCCCATGTGACCTTCCAGCGCTCAGCTGTGCACTCTCCATCCCTTTCAGTAAACTCCTTTTCAGCCAGTCTGCCGTCCCGTCTGCAAGAAACACGGTTTCATTTCCATTAGGGAGCGTCCACGTGCAAGGATCTCCTGAAGCTTTCCTTCCTGCCGGCCTCCCCCCGGCAATTCTTTTTTTTCTCCTATAAATTTTCTGTAAATTCAGCCTCTCCCTGCGTCAGAGAGCCCTCCTCCAGCCTCCAGACATGCTCAAAACCTCTTGACCCCAGCAGCGCCCCACCAGAACCCACCACCTCCCTCCGGGGCGGCTAGGGTGACTGGTTTTCCCAGGAGTTTCCCATTTTTAGCTCTGTAATTCCCACACCCTGGCCGTGCCCTGAGCCCCCGGCAGACCGGGATGGTGGGGCACCCTCTTCCCGGCTGATTTCTTATTGCTCGTCCAGCCCAGAATAACGGAGTCTGTTTCTAAATCTCCATGCCTCTCATCTGATGATAAAAATAACACGTGATCATTTTCAAGTGATCTTAGAAAATTCAGAAAAGAGTAAAGAAGAAACGAAATTTTAATGATTTTTGTGTGTTTCCTACATTCCAATCCATGCTGCACTCTGTGTATATCATGCACATGTGTGTAATTGTGATCATTGCCACATGTAGACTTTTTTAAGCCACCTTTTAAAGGCTGTGACATGATGCTCTAGGCTTTCCTGGACTACGAGAAGCACCCAGCATCTCGAAAGTTCCATCCAGCCTTGCCTCTCCCCCACCCCATTTCCCACTTACGTGTCTGTAGACTGGCCTTTGGCCCCAATATTCTGTATCACGTTGCCCAATCAGATGGGAACTGTTGGGGCCCTTCCTTTTCTTGACCTCTCAACAGCCTTTTGCACTATTGACCACTCTTTTCTTCTCGAAACTCTCATCTTTAAATTGTGTGGATCCCAAAACACTCAGACATAGGTCTTGGGGGAATTATTTCAAGGAGTTGAGAAATGACTGGAATGTGTAGGTCTCCTTGGGTTCAAGTTTTACCTTTCCCTTGGAGGCAAGTTTTCTGTAATTACTACCCAAAGACTAGCTCGGGGAGACTTGCTCCCTCTTCCCGTCATGTGTGCACAGCCTCTGTGCCGTCTGTACCGGGGGCGGAGAATATTGGCACGTGGATCTCTTCCCTATTCCCACGCCACAGACGGATGTAATTAATGGGTCATAGCACCCTTTCTTGGGCCTACACATGGCTGTGAGCGCCTTCCCGACAGACAGGCCCCACGCGGCCAGTGTGAGCTGCCACCTGGCCCCATGTTTGTTGATTCCTCCTCAGCCACGTCCGTCCTTCTTGATGGAACCCAAGGGAATGAGAGCCTCCCTTCTTACCTTCGCAAGTGCTCCTCTCCGGCCCCATTTCTACCTTGGGACGTGCCTCTCATCATGTGATTGTTACCAGGAACGGCCCCTCCACACGAGTGTGTGGCCCTGAGTGGCCACCCACAGCCTAACAACTGCTCTGCTCCCTACTGTCCGCTCCTCTTAGAGCATCCCTCCCCACCCCCTGCTCAGAGCATGTCCCAGCTGAACACTCTGACTTTCCCAGGACGGGGGGGTCACGTGAAAGAGATACAAAACCTGGAAGTACACGAAATCAACTACTGGAGTCGTGAAACAAGACCCGCCGTTCTCTTTCCTCTTACGACACTGTAACTATCATGCTCTGTTAATAAGAAACTAAAAAATAACGGGAGCCCAAGAACGAGAGGCAGAGGAGCCTCTGCACCCCATCCCGTGCAATATAACCCTCCTCGACAGCCGTCCCTCCCACAGTAGGAATTCACTTTCCCTCCCGGGACCTTCAGGACCTTCATCAGCTTTAGCCTCCTCTGAACCTGGAACTCCCTGCCTCCCCGGGGTTCTGCTCTGCAGACCTGGGAACTGGGACTTGCGTCAACTTCTTAGGCACCAGAGCCCCGTGGCCTCTTGGCTTTGCCATCTCCTTACAGGCGAAGGGTGATGTTGTCCTGAACAAAGAGGGCCTTCACCTGGAAGGAACTTGTCTGGCTGGGGAAAGGCCTTTTTGTAAATCAGTGTAGTAAAAGATGAGTGATGAGGGCCTCCTCCTGGAAGCCTTCCTTTGCAGGTGGGCGCACGGCCCCCAGTCGAGGGCCTGCACGTCCAGGCGTGGGGGTGGAGTGGGCTAGGGTGATAGTACGCCCCCAGCACTCACAGCACAGCAGTGGTTCATGGGTGTGTGGGTGCCTTTTGGGGACATGACTCTCCCAAGCCTCTTCCCTTCCTCTTGGCCTCTCACACGATGACGATTCTTCCCCTCTGCTCCCCAGCCGTGTCCTCAGTGCCCTAGGGCCCAGCATGGACCTGCTGCTGGGAACATCCTGCGTCTCTTGGGATTTCTCATCCACCGTGTGGCTTCTTTTTTTTTTTTTTTTTTAAGATTTTATTTATTTATTCATGAGACACAGAGAGAGAGAGAGAGAGAGAGAGAGAGAGAATGAGAGAGGCACAGGCAGAGGGAGAAGCAGGCTCCCTGCAAGGAGCCCGATGCAGGACTTAATCCCGGGACCCCAGGATCACACTCTGAGCTGAAGGCAGGCGCTAAACCCCTGAGCCCCCCACGGGTCCCTCCCACCCTGTGTGGCTTCTGTCTTGCTTGGAGGAGACTCTCCAATGTGTGTCTCCTACGCTACAGACCCACATGGGTATCAGGCTCAACCGAACCTCTCCCCGGAGTGTGCTTCCAATGAGGCACGTCCAAAATCTAATTCTTTCCCTTTGCGTGGTTCCTTCACTGAGGCGAAGAGTGTCACCACCCACGGTGACCAAGCCAGATGCCCCAGTGGCATTTACAGTCCCCCCCCCCACGCCTGGCCATCAGCCACCACGTCCTGACACCTCTCTCTCTGCACCAGTACTCGCCTCCAAGCCTCTGCCCTTGTTTGGTGCTCTGGCTAGGGACGGTCTGGACTGCCTCACGTCTTGTGTGACCCGTCCCACCGCAGAGCAGCCCTCGCTGGCCGGCCGGCCGCCACCCGCGCCCCCACCCCCATCCCAAACTACTCTGAACTGCTGCAGTGGACTCCCTGAGCCAGGGATCCGACAGTCATGCCGCCAGCGGCTCTTCATCACCGACGAGGTCAAGGTCAGGCTCCCTAGCAGGGGCAAGGCCCTTCCAGAAAGAGGCCCAGGCTGATCTTCCTAAGTCTTTCCTGAGAGCTTCCAACGTAGCGGCACCAGAGAATGCTTTCCTCTGGAACACACCAGGGAGCCAGCCAATGGGGTCGCATATGACTTGCAGAAGGCTCCGGGTCCGGGAGGCTCCTGGGGGCCTTCGGGGGCTGCGGTGTGGCACCACCACGCGCTGCCCGGCGGGGGACAGAGGGCTTGCCCACTTTCTGAGCCGCCAGCGCCTCCCTCATCCTCCGGGCCTCGGGTCCATCTCTGGTTTCTAATTCCCCACAAGCTGTCATCTGAGAAGTGTCCGCGGTGAATTTCCGGAAGCGGTGTTCCAAACCCCACTTCCTTAGGAGGCCAGGCTTCCCGGGAGCGGCGGGTGCTCATCATGTTCTGCACGATGCCAGGAGCCGCGGTCATGCCAGAGTTAACGGTTCACACTCAGGAAAGATTAAAGCCTTTTGGCCTCTTTTCCTCTGGTGTAGACCTCTCAAGGGCTGGCATCTGTGAGTAGATAAACCTCATCCACTGGGCAGTGGTCCGGAAATACTTGCTGAATGAGTGGCTGGCTGGCCGGGTCTGATTCGCCGCTGCATCGTGTGGGCGTGCAAGCCCGAAGGCACATTCCCAGCCTGGTCAGCCCAGAGCCAGTGACACACACTCAGCCCGAGGCCTCCCAGAGCAGGCCGGGGGCTAGGACACGCTGCGTGCCCGGCTGACAGGTAGACGTAGCACAGACAAGGCAGGAAAGAGGACCCACTGGGACATCGGGGGGCAGAGCGGATGTGCCACTGAGCTCCAAGGAGACCCATCCCGAGGCTGCTGGCTCTTTGGGTCTTGGCCTAGCTGGCAGAGGCACTTCCTGCCGCTTTGTGTCACCCCGGAAACCTCGTCAAAGGTAGAGGTCCCGGGGGCTCTGAGCTCTGTGCAACCTCTTTGAATCGCAGGAAGGAAGACCACGGGGGTTTCGGCAAATGGTCTCTAACTCACGAGGGGCCTCGGCCCCGGAGTACAGAAGGCTGTGGGGGTGAGATGTGCTGGGGGCTGCGAGCCAGGTGGCAGGAAAGCAGCTTGAGCAAACAGCGCTTGGCCTCTGGGGTTCAAGCCAACGGCGCTGGCTGCCCCGCCCCAGGGATGGGACGCGGCTGCAGGACGGCGCTGCGTTCCCGGCTTGCTAGCCCCAGCTGGAGGAGCCTGGGCAACGTGGGACAGGCAACGTCTCATGGAAAGAGCGTGCGTCAGACCGGTCGCGGTCGGCCCCAGCCATGCCGTGCCAGCGTGTAGCCAAGCCGCTCCGCACCGTGAAGTGGGAGCATGAGCTGCGGCCTTGAAGGGCCAGTTACTTACCCGTTCACCGAGGATTCAGCAGCGTTCCACGAGGGCCTACCACGTGTCGGCCAGTTATTAACCCCATCCTCGTGCACTGACGGCCGATTGTCACACGTTTATGTTCTAGACACGGAGAATCGTAGTGACGAAAAGTCAGGCCAGACTCCACCATCTCATGGAGTTTACATTTTAGCAGCTGGGAGGCGGAAAACAGAAAAAAAAAAATCAACTTTCAGATCATGAGGGAAGTGAAGCGACTGGTGATAGGAAGGCTGCTTTAGATGGAGCTGTCAGGAGCAGACATCTGAACGGAGTCCTGAATAATGAGAAGAGCTGCTCATGGGAAGACTCGGAAGAGGGCATTACCAGTAACAGGAGTGGCAGGTGCAAAGGCCCTGAGGCAAGAGAGAGTTTGACATGTTAGAGACACAGAAAACAGGCCCACGTGGCAAAGTAGAAAGGCGGGGGGTGGGTGGGGAGGCGTTTGGGTTGGGTTCTAAGTTCAGGAAGGAGCCAGGGAAGAGCTTCACATGCAGGTATGGTGCAGCTGAACTGAGTTTTTTCAAAAACTCACTCTGAAGACCAGAATGAGCGGGACTGTGGTTGGCAAGCGGCCCAGTCGGGAGGACAAGTCGGGGGGTGCTACTCTAAGCAGGCAGGCGGGCTGGAGATGGTGCATCTGGGTCGGGGGACCATGGGAGAGGGGAGAGGGGGTACGTGGGGACCGCCCTGCTGATGGGGCGCAGGTAGGTGCCATCGGGGGAGCCCAACCTGCCAGGGGCTACTCGCCTTCTGAAGAGGGAGCCTGATTCCAGACCCCCCACCTCCACCTGCATGCGGGTAGCTGGCCTGCACCCGGGAGACTGCACGGACCCCCGCGGCCAGCCCCCCACCCCCGGCAGAGCCAAGGGGGAGCACTGGGAGCAGGTGGACGACGGCCTGGGTCCGGAGTCGGAGCCCCTGGATTCCGAAACCTGCCTCCAGCAGTTAGCAGCCCCGTGACCGTGGGCAAGTTTTAAAACTACGGCCTCAGTTTCCTCATCTGTAAAGATGATACCGTATGGATCTATCTCTTGGGGCAGCGTGAGGACTAAACGAGAGCGTCGGTGGAGCCTCCAGCACGACAGCTGCCTACGGCGGAAGCCCCAGAGCTCCGTCACCACGCACCGTGTCCCACCTGCTGCGGCCCCCAGAGCGCGCCGGGGCGACCGCACCCGTGGAAGGCGCCGCAGTCGGGATGGGCAGAAATGGCAGTACTCTCGGCGTTTGCAACGTCTTCATTTTAAGGAGGGGTCTCCTTGATGGAGCCGAGGACAGAGGAGCAGAACCTGAGCCCCCAGAAGAAGGGACCGGGGCTCCCAGGGTCCCTGAGCCACAGAGCACAAGGGGCCACTCGCGCCCTGGCTCCCTGCCTCACGCTTGCGTGGTCGGACGGCGCGTCCCCCGCGGGGCCATGCGGAGGGTTGTTTCCCCGGAGGCGAGTAGCCTGGGGACTCAGGCCGTGGACGGAAGCCCAGAGCCAAGGGCATCCCGGCTCGCAGGCGCCAGGGAGTGACCAGTCCCACCGCAGAGCCGCCGAGCAAGGCAAGGGAGCGCAGCTGGCTCCTCCATCCCCACCCCAAGTCCCCGGACTGTCCGCAGACTCCCGACGGCAGCGAGGGATCGATGGCAGCGAGGGATCGCTCTCTAAAGTTCTCGTTAATTGAAGAAATTTCCGTGGAACTTAAAGTTGATCCTAAGGAAAGTCCTAAACCTGGAAGGGCAGCTCTGGGTGTAACGCACCTGCTGCTGCGACCCTGCACGGCTTAGTGGCACTGCAGGACGCCTGCTACGGGACGCGGGGGGTGGGGGGGGGTCCGTGAGCGCTCAGGTCCGCGGTATCAGCTGGAGTCACGTTCCGGGGCTCTGAGGCTGCACCAGGAGATCCGTGCCCCGTGCACAATGCGGGGAAACCTCCAAACAACGGGCAGAGCTTGGTCCATCAGAGCAGTACGCCGGGAACGGGGGTGTCGGGGGAGCCTGCAAGGTGCAGGTGGTGGCCACGGGGCCTCAGGCCCCCGAGTCGTGGCCCCCGAGTGTCCGTGCACGTGGCCTGGAGGCCACCAGCTGGGATCAGGGGCCTCAGAGACCTCCGGATGGCCCATAGACCGCTGGGGCACGGGCGTCGCGGGAGGGGCCCCGGGCCTGGCACAGAGACGCTCCACGGGACCCCCGACGGGCCACCCGCCTTGTGCACACAGGACGTGCCTCCACCTCTCCGAGCTTCGCGTCCCTGCCCTTTCACTGTTCGGGAGTGGGGGTGGAGAGGCCGCCGCCAGGCGAGGCATTGGTGCCGCGGGTCTCTCCCTTCCTCGGAGCCAGCAGGCCGCGGCCCCACGCGCTCCGTCGAGGCCCTCCTCCTTCCCAGCGACAGACTCCTGCTCCTGAGCCCCCAGGTCGCCGCGGCAAACGCGTGGGCTTTTAAGACGCTTCTTCAGGTGACGCTTAGGACTCGCATCTGGGACGAGCTTCCGAAAGCCCCCGAGGCGGCTGTGATGGCACAAGACGCCAGCGGTGACGGGCAGCCTGCACCCGGCTTCGGCGCCCTCGCGGGGGTCACGCTCCAGACGGGAGATCACGACAGAACCCGTCCACCAGCGCTCGAAACCCATTCATTATGGGAAAGTGTGCGGCGCCCTATGTGGAAGGATCCTCGAGCAGCGGCTCTTAGACTGGGACCTAAAGGCTGCGGTGCGGCCGGCCCGGCCCAGGGAGGCTGGGAAGAAGTTTCCAGAAAGAGAAAACCGCACTTTCCAGGTTCTGGAGCCCAGGGACGCTCGGCACATCAGAAGGGCGGGGGCGAGGCCAGAGAGGCGGGGGAGGCTGCGGGGAGGCAAGGTCCCGAGAGGCCCCCACAAGCCTCGGGGTGCTCCGGTTCCCGAAGGTTCACCGGGGAGGAGTGGCGTCCTTGGCTGTTTCCAGGTGGCCCGGGCTCCGGGGTGAGGATCAGCAGCCGGAGGCGAGTCTGGAGCGGGCGGGAGGCCGTGCTGGGGAGGCCGCCCCACCCGGGACGCCGCTGCGGGGGAGCAGGAGCAGGTGCAGGCGGCATGGCCCCACCTGGCCCAAGGCGCTGGGTGCGGAGCGCTGCCCGGCTCCCTCCGGGACACAGGGCGAGCAGGTGTGGGTCGGCGGGAGGAGCCCGAGGGTGGCTTGGTTGGGTGTCTGAGCCCTGGGTCCCCTCGGCCTCGCCAGGCGCCGCGCTGACCACCTGGCCCACCCAGGGGCGCCCCTGCCCTGCCCTCACCACTCTCCCTTCAGGTGCCTTGGCTCCCGCCTGCTGGCCACGGCAAGTCACAGCCTCCCGAGCCCTCCCGCGTCCCTGGAGCCTCCTGCCTCATCCTGCTGCTCCCGCCTCGCGGGCCCCTGGCCTCTTTCCCCGGGGGCAGCGCAGCCTGTGCACCCTCCGCGGGGAGGGCGCTCGTCTGCCGGGGACCCCGTGTCCCCGGGTGGCTCAGTGCCTGCCCGGCTGCCCCGTTAGGAGCCCCCCTGTCCTCTCTGCGTCCTCCCGTCCCTTGCTGGCCGCTCCTGATGGACGCCGTGTCCTCTCCCCTCGCCTGCCCGGGGAATCCCTTCTCTTCCTTGTCTTCCTCCCACGGCCGCTCACTCGGGCTGTGACGGTCACAACCTCCCCGCTCTGAGACCCGGCATTTAGACACGGGCTCGGCCTCTTGCGACAGACCTCGGCCTTGTGGAGTGGCACCGACGAGGCTGGCCGGGCACCGCTTCCAAATGTTCTCGGCCCAGTGTTCTTGGTCACATGGCTCCCTCCACATTTCCAGTACCTTCTCCTCCACCCCTCCCTGCCCCCCTGGGATAAGCCAGCTGGAGCTCCTCGTCTTGCACCTGCCGTGGGCCTTTGTGCTTCTGTGCTTCAGATCTTCGTTTCCCCATTTTCTTAAATGCGGTCTTCTTTTATTCTCTATCTAGAGAACTCCTATTCATCCTTCAAAACCTAGCTCCCAGGGCACCTGCTCTGTGAAGCTTTCCCAAACTGACTCACCCGAGCACAGTAACTTGCCGCTTTATCCATGTCCTCCAAGGAGGACGTGCGCTCCTGGGAGATGGAGCGTGAAGGGCACAGGCCCGGAATCAGGTTTGGATTTCCAGCTCCTTTAGTCACTCTGAGCTGAATCGCTGTGTGCCTTGGTTTCCTTACCTGCAAAATGGGAGTCCTCCTTCACAGGGTCGTGAAGACCGGGGTCCCGGGATGGAGCCCCGTGTCCGGCTCCCTGCTCCGTGGGGAACCTGCTTCCCCCTCTGCCCCTCCCCAGTGCCCTCCTCCACTGTCTCTGCATCTCTGTCTCTGTGTCAAATGAATAAATACAATCTGAAAAAAATAAAATTAAATCTTAAAAAAAAAAAAAAACATACACATGAGCAGAGTCGGCCTGCATGGAGGGCATCGTAGGCAGAGGGAACGGTGTGAGCGGGGGCAGCCGGCCTGGCCGCCGCCGAGGGCAGGAGGGAGGATTGCAGACGTCTGGCTAGCAGCCCCATGAGTGACACCCCAGGGACTTGTGTTGAGTTTTCATTTTGTTTCCCCCACATCGGAGGCTTCTTAAGATCTGGTGGGAAGAAATATCCTGCTCCCCACAGTGGCGACCAGGGCGGTAAAGGTGATGCAGGTGACGGCTGAGCTCAGGGCAGAGCAGTACGTGCGGTGTTGGGAAGGTGCCCTGAGCATCCGGCTTCCGTCCCAGCCCGGTGGCTGTGTGACCCCAGGTGGGCGGCTTAACCGGCCTGGTGTCCCTGTTATGGGGCCCGTTGGGACTGGGCCCGGGCCCACCCTGTCTGTGCGTCAGTCCCCGGGCCTGCCTGCCCATCCTGGCCGGAGCTCGCGAGTGCTGGGGCCTGGGAGCCACGCCGGCTCACGTGCCTCTTGTCTGCCCACAGCGGACGACGCGTGTGGCGGGACGCTGCGGGGCCAGAGCGGCATCATCTCCAGCCCCCACTTCCCCTCGGAGTACCACAACAACGCCGACTGCACGTGGACCATCCTGGCCGAGCTGGGCGACACCATCGCCCTGGTCTTCATTGACTTCCAGCTGGAGGACGGTTACGACTTCCTGGAGGTCACCGGCACCGAAGGCTCCTCCCTGTGGTAAGCACGCCCCCCACCCCGGCCCCCTGAGACGTCGGTCCCGGAGACCGTGGCTCGCCCAGCGCAGTCCCCTCAGTCCCCTGGGGTCTGAGGCCGCTTTGCTGCATCCCATACCCGTATGTACCCGTAGCCGGCGGGTCGGCTTCTTGTAACGGAAACGCGCTGCGTGTGTCTGGAGCTGGGGCCCGTTGGGGCGGTGCTGTTGGTACCTGATGTGAGGCGCGTCCTCGCTGGAGAATTCCGGGGTGGGCCCTGCGGGATAACTGAGGTGAGAAACGTCCCGTTTCGGAGGCCGCGGGCTGAGTCTCAGCGTGCGGATGCGAGGTATGGTAGCGTTAGTGGAGGGCACGTCCCAGCCGCCAGCGGGGAGTGGGATCGCCCGGTGGCAGGTCCCCATCCCAGGTCCTGCCATGGGCCACGGGCTGGCATGGTGTCCGGGTCTCCGATGCGAATGGCCGACGCGCCCCCCGTCGTCCTGGCTTGGCTGAACGTGCGGGCTCCTCCGTGCAGACCTGGCGCCGGCGGTTTCCAGAGGAGAAGGACGACAAGCCTTAGCAGCCTTGTGGCTCGCGCTGCCCCAGACTCAGACCCACGGGGCGCGCCCGAGAGGCGCTGGGCTCAGGGAGCGTCCCGCCTCCGTGTGGGCGACGAGCCTGGAGCGCTGGTGTGATGCTTGGAGGGGCCCCTTGTCTCCTCCTCCGGCGGGGTCCTCAGGTGAGGGCGGGGCCCTGTGTCTGCAGTCGGGTCCGCATAGGCTTCAGCGGGCTAGAGGGCAGCCCGTGGGGGTGGGGAGGAAGCGGGGGCAGGCACACGGGGCGGGGGGGCACGGTCATGAGCGCCTCCTTCGCACCCGGGGCCATGCCAGGTGGGAGAAACATCGCCGTGTAACACAAGGTCTTTTGAGGGACAGAAGACCAGACAGACCAACGGCGGGAGCCAAGTGTGAGCATTTTGGGGGGTTAGCACGGGAACTCACAACCCTCGGACACTTAGGGGCCCAGAGAACTCAAATTTCCTGGAACTGTGGAGGGTGATGCGAGCTGGGAGTCGGAAGACCTTGGGGTCATGAGCTTGTCGGGTCAACGTGGCCCGATCGTCCACGACCCTGGACAGGGAGCCGAGAGCAGCACACGTGAGCCACCCGGACCGCGGGGTGTCCTGTCGACTAGCCTGGGGCAGCTGCCAGGCACCCGGGGTGCGGAGGGGCACGAAAGCCGGGTGCCCCTGTCCCGCACGGGAATCCCACTGCCTCGCCAGCCTGAGGCCCTCTTTCTGTGAATTACCAATTTTTGCAATTGTAAGTGGAATACGTGAGCTTCTTACAGAAAACAGAGGGAACGTGAAAGGGACGGAGAGACGCGTAGGAGGTAATAAGCGTTGGCTGTATTCCCCTTTGGCCTCTTGGCTTTGCTTGGATCAAGCTCCCTGGCTGCTTATGTATATATTAATATTGCAAAATTAAGGTCTTAACATCTATCTGTGCTTATACATTTTTAACTCAGCATCATATAAGGACAGTCTTCTCCATGTTAATGCAAATGTTTCCAGAACGTAAGAGGTGCAATAATAGCATCATGTTCTGAGCATTTATCGTCCGTGCGCTGCAGGCTGGTTCTGAGCCCTTCAGGTCGTGGTGTCATTGCTTCCTCCTAGGAACTCCGTGAAGTAGGTAACACCATCCCCCCCCCATTTTACAGATGAGGAAACTGAGGTCCGGAGAGGTTGTGTCACTCGCTTGAGGTCACACAGCTAGCAAGGAGCAGAGTCAGGCCTCAGCCTCCGGATCGTTGGGTGTAGAGGCCGTCGTTGTAGCCGAGACAGCACAGTTGTGAGGTCGCCGTGTGCATGGCGGTCCCTCGTCGGGCCGACACGGGGTTACGCGTCACACCCGTCGTCAGGTCCCTCCTAAGTTTTCGCTTCTGTAGGCAGATGCCACGACAACAGCCCGGTCCCGCCTGCCTCCTTCGACTCCCTGCTTTACCCGCGGGCCGCCTGGGCTCCCGCTGCTCCGGACCCCAGGTGCGAATCCACGTGCTGCCCAAACCCCTGGAGTGAAACAAATCTGAAAGACTCTTCCTTTTCCTATTAAGTCACTCAGTGGGGAGGGAATTAAGCAGAGGAGAATCGTTCGGGGAGTCATACAGAACTCCTTGCTCTAGGATTAAATTATAATTATTTACGGGGTTGGTGTCACCATTTCCGGGCAGGATGCATTTGTTGCTCTGATTTATACTTGCATAGCAGTTGTGGATAAACAAACTTGGGGGCTCAGGGCATGTGTGCAAAGACCCCGCTGTCCCCTGCCCTCTCCTTTACACATCCCTGGACTCCCGTGAAAATGTGACGCCGCTGGTTTAGGAGTATGCTGCTGTGTGGCACCGGCATTGAGACTGTGGGGTGTTTCCTTGAGGTCTGTGCCAAGTCACAGGAAGCCTGTGGATCCCGTTAGAAAAGACAAATGTGACCACCTAGGCCTTCCTCACCTGATGAGAAGATAGACGGCTTCGGGAGGAAAAACCCCGCTACCTCCATTCCCAGATGGCAGATCCCCACTGATACAGGGTGCAGGTGGGCGGGGGTGGGCATGGGATGCTCCTGACTCAGTTTCTCCGCTCTTCTCCTCCCCGAGTGGGATACAAGCAGGAGAGTTTTAATCAGGGGTTCCAGTTACCTGGATTTCGCAGACAAGTAGAATTGCCAATTAGGGAAATAGAGGACTGATCGTCTTTGGTTTTGCCAACTAAGGCCTTTAGAAAAAAAAAAAACCTGCCAACTCAGAACATTATTCCATAAAACAGAGGACAATTCAAAGCCAAGAATGTGCCAGGATATAATCAATCCGCTGCCTTGCACGAGCGCAACGGGCCAGGAGGAGCGCAGGGGAGGAGCCGCAGCGCCCGGGCCACGGAGCCGCGTGAGCACCCAGCCCCTGGCTCCGTGCCCTCCGGCCTCATGGGCCACGCCTGGCCACTGGGACCCCGAGCTCCGCGTTCAGAGCAGGGGACGCTGCTCCTGCGGCGGCACCAGTGCGCGTCAGCTCGACCGTGGTGAGGGATCCCCGGGTGCTCTGGGTGTGTGCTTCCCAAAAGTCCAACTTTACACGTTTGGTTTTCTTAAATTTTTTATTTTGTGATTGTCCATGAGCGCAAGCTGGGGTTGACCTGAGAGTTACAATCCAGATAGAATATTTGGTCCACTGCGTGCACACACACACCCACACAAACACACGAGCACACGCACACGCACACATACACACAGGCACACGTACACACGCACGCACACACACGTACACACATGCACACATACGCACACAAATGCGTGCACACACATGTGCACATGCGTACACACGCACACAGGTACGCATGCACACATATGCACACACGTACACACATACGCACATGCACACGTGCACACATACACACGTACACAAACACCACGTATACGCATACAAATGCATGCACACACGTATACGCATGCACACACACACAAGCACATGCACACTCACACACACGTGCACACACATACACATGCACACACACAAACACGTACGCACGCACACATGCATACACGTGCACACACACAAATGCATGCACACACGTATACGCATGCACACACACACAAGCACATGCACACTCACACACACGTGCACACACATACACATGCACACACACAAACACGTACACACGCACACATGCATACACATGCACACACACAAATGCATGCACACACGCACACGTGTGCACATACACATGCGCACAAGCACATGCACACACACACAGACGTGCACACACAGGCACACGCGCACGCACATACATGTACGTACCCACACACACATTCGCACGCACAATACGCACACAATCGTGTGCGCACACAGAAATGCACACACGTACACACACATACACGCACACACACGCGCGCGTGCACACACTCCACGTCACCACCACCACCTCCACGTCACCAGGTGGACTGCTCCTACACGCACACACTTCTGGCTCGAGTTCCCTGCACCCAGTTCAGGGGCCAGATACTCCCTCGTGATCCTTCCGGGGGGCGGGGGGCTGTGCTCTCCTGTGACAGGTCCGTTGGCTGTGACCTTCACGGAGCCCCATTCCTTTCCCTCACATTCTAGAAGAATCCTCTTACTGCTGCTAACTCTGCTCGCGGGGCCCCTGGGCTCCAGGTGGCTGGGGCCGGGCAGGTGCAGAGCTGGGGTTTGACGACTCAGTACTTGTTTGAGCCCCTGGGTTCTGTGTCCCCGGAGAGCATCAGGACGGTGCTACAACGGACTGCCAGCCCGGGACACAGCTGGCGTCTCCGTGGTGGAGAAAATCAGTGAATTAAACCCCACCGAGAAGACCTGAGAGCCACAATCTTGCCCTCCTCCGTCTGCCTCATGCTTCACGCTGTGTGTTTGCATCTCTCTAGGCCCTTCCCGTGGGCTCCAAGGAAGGAGAGGAGGCCAGGCGTGCCCTGCAAGAATGGGGAGAGGTCTGCACCTCGGCATCTGAGGACGGGGTGAGCCCAGGAGTCAGATTTGGGCTCAAAACCCAGACCCGCCCCTTCCTAGTTAGAGCACATTTACCTCTGAGCCTCGGCTTCCTCCACATCTGGGCAGTGGGGCCCGTCATACCAGCCTACAAAGCACGTTGAAGGCTCTGGACGTGTACAGTGCTGCCTGGCTCACAATAGGGTCGATGCGTCTAGGGTGAGGACCAGAGTCCGGGGAGGATGAGGCCTCTCCAGCAGCTCAGAGCCTCGGTGGCCCCATTCTCCGTGTCCCCACTGAGGCCGCTGTTCCCAACCTGCTGGCCCAGTGGCATCTTACTGGGCAGAAAGGCACAGCCTGGTCATGGCAGCGGATTCAGCTCCCGGGAGAATTGCCTGGAAACCTGAGTAAGGTGCCCTGGCAGGGAGCCCCCTGGCCGACTGGAGGATTCCCTTGCAAAAGTCAGAGGAGAGGGGGGTGATTTCCTCGAATCCATCTTCCCAGGGCTGCCTTTGGGGAGCACACTGCAGGCAGCAGCATCTGTTCTTGGCCGGGCCCAGCACTGGTCTGGCCACTTAGGTGCCTTGTTAGAAACGCAGAAGAGGGGCGCCCGGTGGCTCAGCTGCTTACGCACCCACCTCTTGATCTCAGCCCGGCTCGTGGCCTCAGGGCCCTGGGATGGAGCCCTGCACTGCGGCTCCAAGTAAATCAATCTTTAAAGAAAAGCAGAAGGGGGGGTGGGCTAATGTGACAGTGGCTGCTCTGGGCAGGGCCAGGAGCAGGGGGGCTTGGTGGCTCAGGCCCAGCCCCCGCCCCAGGGGCTGTGGAGCTGGGGAGAAGGGCCAGGGGGTCGGGAGAAGACCTTCAGGAGACCACCGTCCCAGACGCAGGGGGCACCGCTCTGCCCAGTGTGCTCTCGCTGTCTCTGGTCCGTGGCCCTGCAGAGCTGAGTGGGACCTTCGTCTCCTCTGCTCCTCTCCATTCTCGGTGGCAGCTTCCTCCTGCAGCAGGGAGGCCAGGCAAGGCTCAGGATTGCGGGTATCCTTTTGCTGGCAGAAGGGCCGCTGCAGGGGTGTGTTTGCGGTGGGGAGGGAGCCTGGGAGGACCTGAAAAGCCCCTTCCCTCCCGTAGGATTTCTGTGCAGATCCTACAACGTGCCCCTGACCGTCCTCGGGAGCGTCACCCCATGGGCCAGCCTCTGCCAGCGATGCCCGGCCTCCCTTCCTTGCCCCCGTTGGTGTACGTGGACCTCCGTTCTCTACTTGTTTCACTGGGATCATTTGCAGTCGGCCTGGCCCCACACCCCTGCCGAGTCCCAACCGCCCCCCCCCCCCGCCCCCGCCACCGCCGGGCCTCTAGGTGACAGACTTGCCTGCACCAAACCTTTGGAGTCTGAAAGGAAAGGAGGGCAGCTGCCTGCCAGGCTCCGGAAGAGGATGCTGCCCTCAGGTGGGAGGACCAAGGCCTCAAGGGGGCAGAGGCGCTGCATTTGAGACGGGCCTGGCGGATACGGGAGAGAAGTGGGGCAGGGAGGGCATCGCCTAGGTGCTGCCCGGCACCCTGCCCAGTGGGAGCTCCCCCGATCCCTGAGATCGAACCCACCCTGGGCCTCCACCCAGAGAGCAGCACAAGAAAACCTGCTGGACTGCTGGGATTTCCTGCCCCCCGGGCCACCCCGTAGACACCAGCTGTTTCTAGAAAGAGAATTTCCCTGGAAAGCCGTTTCACCCCACTCTCTGGATCCACCTTTGAGGGTTTTCCTTTCCTTTGTTCCTCTTCCTTCTCTGCTCTTGTTTTCATAGGCGGAGATACAGAAGTTCCTGTCTACTTTCAGACAGTTCGGTTTGAAAATTTTGCTAGCAACATTCTCTTTCCTCTTTGAAAGACTTTAATTATTAAGCGCTTTACACATGAAATTTGAGCCAACTAGCGCCATTTGATCTCAGTGACTTTTAACTAGATATTTCATTCAGGAGTCATTAGATTCAGATATAATTAGGACGGGAACAGCATGCCAACGGGGATTTGTTAATAATAACTATTCAGTTATTTACTCATTCACATGTACTTTATCAAACCATTGGCTTAGATCATTTACGTTCTTTGTTACTTTTCCCCTATTTATTTTCAGTAATCGTTTATGGAGCGCCTTCTACCAACGAGGCTCTCCTAGGCTCGGTGCAGGGGGACAAAGACACAGTCCCGTCCCCAAGGAGTTATTTATTCCCTCCACCAATGTTTATGTAACAGCTATGCATCATGCCGGACCCTGGAGCTCACAGTCAGGGCGTAGCGGCACAATATAATTAAATGCTTGACGATATCATATGTTAGGTGCTTTTCTAAAAGGTATAAAGAAGCTCCCACGAAGACTGAAAAGGGAAATGTAATAGTTAGCATTCTCTGGGTTCGAGAAATAAAAACCCACCTCCAGCTGACTCAAGCTAAAAAAGGGAATGTGCTGGCTTCTGTAGCTGAAAAGTAGAGGGGTCGGCTTCAGGCACTGCTGGATCAAGGTATGGAAACACTATCATCAGAATCTGCTTCTCTCCCCCCCACAGCTTTGCTCTCTTACCTGTTGGCTCTCCCTCGGGCATGCTTTCTGCATCAGGTAGCAAAGGAAACGACCATCAGCCCCGTGCATTCTGCAGGGTTAGCAAGCCCAGCAAAAAGGAAGCTTCTCTATCCTGACGGTTCCCGCAAAAGCCCGAAGATGAACCTTGAGTGTTCTCGTGGCCCAGGCCCAGGTCACGTGCCTGTCGATCCTGCTCAAACTCCCGGACCGGGAGCGGAGGAGGGTGGTTCACCGAAGGCAAACCGAGTCACAGAGAAGACAAAGTCTTCCTGCCATTACGGCAGGGGCCTCCTGTCACTCAGTTGAATGAGCCCCAGGGGGGTGACTTTTGAATTCAGCTGAGTTGCGGGAGTCACCACGTTATGGAGCAGGAAAGGGCCTTGGTGTGTTGGGGGCATCGCAGGTGAGTGCAGGGCGAGTGGGTCTGGAAGCACCTTGTGCCGGGCTCAGAGGCTGGAAGAGGATTCCAAAGACTGTAGAAAGCTCTGGAAGTGGTCTAAGCAGAGGAGTAACACAGTCACACTGCATCTCAGTTGGGTCCAAGTGAAAGGCTCAGAAACCAGCCATAAAACTCTGTGTGACCACTCGGGCTAGAGATGACCCATCCTTGAATGACGGCAGCTGTGAAGGGATGGAGAGGAGGGGGTGACCTCAAGAAGCGTCTCAGGTGCAGGATCAGCTGCTTCGGGGGATCCTCCGAAAGGAGGAATGGAGGAATGGAGACAGGAGAGTCTGGGTTGATCCCACGTTGGTAGGATTGTCCACCAAGCAGCGGGATACGGCAGAAGGAGCAGGGCTCGGGTGGCGGGGGGATGGTGATGCTCTCCGGCCTCCCCAGAACAAAATGGGCACAGAGAGGGAGTCACGGCTACAGCAGGGAAGGGGGTGAGGTTGGATGCGGGGACACAGGCACCATTGGGGATTCACATATAGTCTTTGAGGATCTCCAGTGGAACTGGTCAGGAGAAACCAGTAGCTAGGCCTGGAAAGTTTGGTGTTTGGCTAAATACCACCAAGAGGTCATGGGGCGGAGCAGCAGCAGCACCATCATCCTCAGCCTCGTCTCCATCATCGCGGTTGGCCTCGCCAACACCTTCCAGAGTCCACTCATTCAAGCAGACTACTTAGGCTTTTCTACTGCCTGGCATCGGGCTTGGCATGGGAATACGGTCACGGAGGAGATGGGTAAGTCCCTTTGTGGGACTCCTGGTCTACTTGGGAGAGGCCGGAATTAATAAAAATCACAAAATAAGCATAAAATCCACTTGTGTTGATGCCACGAAAGAAATGTGTAGGATGGGGAATCGTAGCAGTGAGGACCCTACTAAGGTAAAGTGGTCGGGGAGGCCTCTCTGAGGGGGTCAGATTTAAGCGGAGGCCTGACTATTGGGAAAGAGCCACCACGGGAAGACCTCGGCATCGGCATTCAGAGCGGAGGGAACGGCACCCGTCGAAGCCTGTCAGTACAACACCCTGTATGTCCTTAAACTTCACACGTGGGAGTGCGATGGGCCTAATGCCTGTGCTCTGGGATTTGGGCTTGTTTGAACGTCAAGAGCAAGTTGGGGTCAAGGTCTCAAGCTGGCAGAGAAGCTCAGGAAGCGGCTGAGACGTGTGAGCAAGGCTGCCGACCCCGGTGGCGCGCAGCTGGGGAGGGGCATGGGCCTATTCCAGTGGGGTCCCGGAGCTCCTGCCTTCCTGTGGGCTCCCAAGGCCCTTGCTTCCCCGCCTTCCCGGCCATGTCACGTGCCGCGAGCCACCCCAGGGAGCTGCCCTCTCTGCAGGAGCCCGTGAAGCTGCACCTGTTGCATGCGTCAGGAGTCAGGCCCTAGATACCCCGCCCTTTAAGGCCTCGTCGCTGGGATCTCTCGGAGGGAGACCGCCCTCCAGGCCCCGCGGCCGAGCGGCAGGAAGGGGCTAGTGCCTAGCGTGCCTGGCAGGACACGTCTGCAGAGGCCCGGGGCCGCCAGTTGGTGGGAACTGGCTCAGAAGGAGGGAAGCCGCAACAGCTGGAAGGGGCAGGAAGGGAGATGAGCTTGCGCGCTTGGCTGTGACAGTTCTGAGTGCTCGTGGCCTCTGCGGTCCCCTGGTTCACCCTGATTTTCCCGTCTCTTGCTCCTACAACCTTTTCTGGCTTCCTTCATCTCAGCTTGTCCTCTTCCGGGGGCTGGGGCTGGCTGGGGCTGGGGCCTGGTGTGTGACACTCCCGGCCTGACCAGGGAAGCAGGATTCATACAGAAAACCAGCATTTGACAATCTGATCACTGGGCCAGTGATCGCTACTGAACTGAGCAGATTGCATCATCTGGGAAGCAGGAGGGCCAGGGGGGCTTGAGAAGTGGGAGGCTTCCTGGAGGAATAGATCCCTGTCGCCTCTGGGATCTCCAGGGTCTCAGACCAGTGGTCGGCCTCGAAGTCCTCTGTCTGCATTAATTCTTCACCCACTTCCCCATAGTTTCTACCCCCAGCCTCCCCCCTGGGAACATTCACGTTAAGATCGTCGTCAGAAAACCACCAAAATCCCTGCAACACCAACCACTTCCAGTGCCAAATGCACAAGGTACTTTTTAGGTCTCCTCTTTTTTTTTTTTTTTTTAAGATTTTATTTATTTATTCATGAGAGACACAGAGAGAGAGGCAGAGACACAGGCATAGGGAGAAGGAGAAGCAGGCTCCATGCAGGGAGCCCGATGCAAGACTCGATCTCGGGACCCCGGGGTCACACCCCGGGCCAAAGGCGGCACCAAACCACTGAGCCCCCCGGGCTGCCCTGGGTCTCCTCTTGACACTCGTTCATTCATGTACCTTGTTGCTTATTCTCTCCTTTTAGAACTTTCTCTTCGCCCTATGCTGCTCTCTCTGATGCTTCTCGGACCTGTCTGACCATTCCTTCTCCGTGTCCTTCGCTGTCCCCAAGCCTCTGCTCGTGCCTTACTGCTCTTCCCGTGCCATGCGCCCTCCCTGGGTTCCCTTATCTCCTCTCACGGTTTCAGGTGCCACCTGTCTGTGTAAACTCTCAAATCTGGCTTCCCAGCCTGGCATCCCGCTGAGCATCAAACTCTAGAGCCGACTAGCTGTTGGACACCTCCACCTTGATGTCACCAGCGTCCCCCATTCCGCCTGTCCCAACGTCACCCATCAGTGGCTACTAAAATGGTCACAGCTAGTTTTTCCTTTCTTAGTTTATGCTGTCACCCTCTACCAGGTCTCCCCAAAACCCGGGAACCATCCCTGTTCTCGAAGTTCTCCCAGCATACCTCCTATAACATCTTTCTCCATCTTTACTCCACCCCCCAGTTCAGCCCCTCATCTCTCCCTCTTTGTGGGCTGTAATAACCTCCTGACTGATCTCTCAGCTTCTTGGCACTCTTCAATTCATCCTCCCCCCTGCTACCAGAATGGTTTAATTAAAATGCAGATCTGACGTGCTAAGCCCCAGGCAAAAGCTTTCAATCATTCTCCATTGTCTGTGGAATAAAATTCCAGCCACTGATAAGGCTCTTTTTGATCCAAGCCTTGCCTGTCACCCTAGCCCCAACTCTTGCCACTTCCTTCCTTGGACTTCATTAACCTTAAAACTCAGTGGTGTGATACTGCAGAGGTTTCTTTTTCAGTCATGCGACATGTCTGCCATGGGTCAGTCCACAGTGGCTCTGATCCACATAGGATGGATATATAATATAATATAATATAATATAATATAATATAATATAATATAATATAATATAAATATCCATAGGATGGATATGTAATATATATAATACATATTATATGTATTATATGTACTATATATTATTATATTATATTATATATATTATGTACATATAATATATCCATCCTATGGATATATATTATATATTATATTATACATTATATTATATATATTATATGTATTGTATTATACATTATATTATATATTATTATATATTATAATTATATTATATTATAATAATATAATGCAGGGGTGTCTCCAGGCTCAAGGAAGTTCTACGGTCCTACAGGCGCACCGTCTGGAAAGTGTGGCCTTCTCCGACGCCGTGGCAGGGAAGAAGAGAACCTAGCATCGGCTTTTCATGGCCTCCGCCCAGATACGATACACGTCACTCAGCTCCTATTTCATTGGCCAGAAATAGCCACGTGGCCCATCCTAGCTGCAAAGGAGCCTGGAAACACGACAAGCACGTGAGAAGGTGGATGAGTCAATACCGCTCTGCCACACCTCATATTTCAGTGGAGGAGATGCCCTGGCTCCTGCCAGAGGCCAGCCCCTCCCCGTATGGTCTAGGCCTCATATTCCCCAAAGACTTCCCTGCTAAATTCATCTCCTTTTTCTTCATTCATCATTTCTTTTCTTCTCTCTTGAACATTGCTAACAGCACAGAGACGTGCTCTAATATCTACTAACTAATATTAAAAAATAAAAAGCAGCACGTACCAAAATCCCATTACTCATTCCCATTCAGCCACTGCCAGTTGCTGGAAATGGCCCCTTTCTCAGTGTCTGCCCCACCTGCCCCCTCAAACTGACACTGATACGATTGTGGTCTCCAGATCCAAATCCAGTGTTGCTTCTCCACCGTCGCCTGACTTGGCCTCTTGGCAACACACAACATTGGTCATCGTCCTTGGTGAACTGTTCCTTCTCCTGGCTGACATGGGGCCACGCAGCCAGCCGCCTCTGGCCACTCCTGCTCCAAAGCCTTTTCTGTCTCCTCCGCTGTCCCACCTCTCTCCAGCCATTACATGTGGATCCTAACAGGAATCTCAAAGTGAACACTTCTAAGCAGATTTTTTTTTTTTTTTTTATGATAGTCACACAGAGAGAGAGAGAGAGAGGCAGAGACATAGGCAGAGGGAGAAGCAGGCTCCATGCACCGGAGCCTGATGTGGGACTCGATCCCGGGTCTCCAGGATAGTGCCCTGGGCCAAAGGCAGGCGCTAAACCGCTGCGCCACCCAGGGATCCCTAAGCAGATGTTTTTTTATTGTGCTAAAAGATATGTAAAATTTATCATTTTAACCATTTCTGGGTTTACCACCTAGTGGCATTAACTACATTCTCTTGGTTGTACAACCAGCACCTCTGTCCATCTCTACAACATTTCTCACCTTCCCAGACTGAACTGCTGTCCCTACCAAGTAACACCCCATCTGCTTCCATCCTCTGATAACCACCTCTCGGTCTCTACGCATCTAACCAGTCAAGGGACTTCGTATAAGCGGAATCGTACAGCGTTTGGTCTTTTGCGATGGTTTATTTACTGAGAATGTTGTCGGGGCTCCTCCGTGTTCTGGCACATACCACAATCCCATTCCCTTTTGTGGCTGAGGAACACTCTATGGTATTGTATACTATGGTCTGGTCAGCCGTTCTTCGTCCGTGGACACTGGCTTCTCAGTCCCTCCCCACCCCTGCCCTGTCCTCTGCCCGGCCTTCTCCACCCCTGCGTGCTCCCAGGTGGAAGCTGCTTGTGCCCAGTCCGTGCCCCAGCACCTCTGGCTGCTAATCCGTTTTCCATGCAGCAACTTGGAGGACTGATGTCATCAAATCCTGTCTCCCTTGTTCAAGGCTTGCTAACAACTTCCCGTCGCGCTTGGAATACAGTCCTTCGGCAGGACTCTGCGTCCCTGGGCCACCGGCCGCCTCCGTGGCTTCCCTCCCACCACTCACGGCCCGCACCGCGTCCTAGCCCACACCTGCCTTCCCCCTGCCTCTCAGTGGGCTACGTGGGTTTCTTCCTAGGGCTTCTGCACTAGCTGTTCCCAGGCCTTGAGATTCCTTCCTTCAAAGTTGTTTTTTTTTTGTTTTTTTGTTTTTAAGACCCAGCTTTTCTGGAATGTAAAAGTTCAGTTGGAATATACCTCTTTAGAAAGCTCCCCCTATGCGTGCAAGCTAAAGTAACCCTCGGTCGCTAGCCCCGCATCTTGTTTGATTTTAGGCATCTGTCAATCCTGGATATTTTCTTGTTTGTTTATGTGTGCCTCTTCTCTTTGACCTTCCCCTTCCCCCCTACTGCCTCCAGAACCTTGAAAAGCCCCAAATGCAGGGCTCGGCACTTAGTAGGTGTCTGAGACTGGCTTGTCCGGGGGAGAGACCTGCTTCTGATTCACCAGTAACAATGTCCTGTGGCTAATTGCAAAGGTTAACACGGAGCCTCTCCACCAAGTATTTTAAGTGATAACCTTCCTGGGGGACATTTGCAAATTAGCCCTGACTCTTGCTGATTATTCATCCTAAACTCAGTCTGATTAATAATTAATCAGCAAACTGCCTGGCCAGAGCAGACTGATCAGTGCTAGAAAGGATCTTAAATTATGCAAGTCACTTGGCCAGTACTGAAAAATAAAAAGCTCAGCAGTCGACAGGACTTGGAGAGGTTTGATTGCAATGTGAGTGA
Source organism: Canis lupus baileyi (assembly GCF_048164855.1). Classification (NCBI taxonomy): domain Eukaryota; kingdom Metazoa; phylum Chordata; class Mammalia; order Carnivora; family Canidae; genus Canis; species Canis lupus. The sequence continues at coordinate 9,161,952 of NC_132850.1, forward strand.
GGTAAGGTTTCTCAGTTTTTTGTTTTTCCTTTCTGCCTTTTCTTTTTCCCCTTTTGACAAAGAAATCAATTAGGCTCAAACTTGCAAACCTCAGAGAGAGACTGAGTAGCACAGAAATAGAAATGTGTTAAATATCACTTTCTTTCTTTTTTGTTCCTTTCCTTCAAAGGGGTTTCGGTCTGGGAGACAGAGGTTAAAATTAGCCAGTTTGTTAAGCAAATGGTTGTCTGGCACCTGATGTCAATTCCTGCGGCCGCATCAGCTTCACCTGAGCAGCTGCACGCTGGGCCCGGAGATGAGGAGGTGAGAGGTGTGATGGGCTGCTCACTGCCTGCCCCAGGCCTGGGGCCCAATCCATTTGCCAGCAACCTGTCTCACCAGGAGTCCCTCGTGTACCCCTTGCCTCCTGCCTACACACCCCAGGTAGACAGGAGAAAAGGCAATCAGAGGGTGATGAACAGGCTCCCCATTGCCAGGAGGGAACTCTGTGACCGCCAGGGACCCTTTTAATCCTCCGTCTGCAGCCTCCGTCCTCAGAGGCAGGTCCTGCTTGTGGCTTCACTCTTCTTCCAGATTCCCCCTCAGGTCGTTGGGAACATGGCTGATGGGGAGACTTAGGGAAAGCCGGAGGGGCTAACAGTGATCTCTGGGCCCAGGTATATAGGATTTAGTAAAGTTATATAGGATTTAGTAAAGTTAGCGCAACTCTGATGTTTGTCAGAACCAGCAGGGATGGCAAGACAACACCCCAGACCAGCGGAGTCAGACTGCCCAGGGCGTGGGACCCAGGCCTAAATTTTCTTTCTTTCTTTCTTTCTTTCTTTCTTTCTTTTCTTTCTTTCTTTCTTTCTTTCTTTCTTTTAAGATTTTATTTATTTATTCATGAGAGACACAGGCAGAGGGAGAAGCAGGCTCCCTCCGGGGAGCCCGACGCAGGACTCGATCCCGGGATCATGACCTGAGCCAAAGGCGGGTGCTCAACCACTGAGCCCCCCAGGCGCCCCGACATCTGAATTTTCAGAGCCACACTGTACCTAAACGGAGCAAATCTTCCCAGAGTAGTAGTACAAAGAGGGTGGGGTTTTTTGCCCCTGGTGAAATGATCCATCTTTTCATGAACGGATCCATTATTAAACCTCTTGGTACGGAAATCCCTGGGTTACATTTGACTTACATGTTTGGTTATGGTTTATGTACCAGTTGGGCACGCACATCTTTTACATAAAACGAGGCATGGTGACTCCTAAATATTGTTTTTTTGTACGTTTTTATTCATTTAACCAATAATTTTGCCTGCTTCCTCTGTGATAAGCCCCGCGGTTAGGATGCTGAGCTGGAAAGTCTCAACCTTCTGGCCTTGACGTCTAGTCTCGTAGGTTCACCTCCTCATCTACCTGGGATGGGCCTTTGCCGCGTCTCCTTTCTGAAACCTTGATCTGTGCTGGCTTCTCAGCCCCACCCCCCCACCCACGACCCCCGCCAGGCTCCCGCTGCACTGGCCTAGGCCGCTGCGTTTCTCTGGCGTCCTTCTTCCAACATAAACTCTTTAAAAAGCATGAACTTACCCATCATCTCTGAATCCTCAGGGCTCAGCAAACTGGAGCAAAGATTTGCTGACAGGTCATTGAATAATGAAGAGATTATTGGTCTTGACACCCGTCCTGTTACTAAAAGGGCTCTGGGCCCAGGCAGCGTGAGACCAAGTGCTCTCGGGTGTTGGTGAGGTGGCGCTGAGGCTCAGAGGTCTCTTGATGGCTTCCATGGGCCGGTTGGTTCCTATGCCAAATGACGTCACACATCTCATCTCGTGTTTTCAGCACCACCTGCAGCTTAGGTATTTGTATACCCACCTTGCAGATGAAGAAACTGAGTCTCAGAGGCCGAGCCTTCCTCCCCTGCCTACTGCCCGCCTTAGCTGGGTTCTTCCCACAGCACTCTCCCTGTGGACCCTAGGCCAGCCCCTCCTGGGATCACGTCTTGCCCTTCGAGCAGCGTGTGCCCACCTGCGCTGCTGATGCCTCCAGGATTACATCTTCTCACATCCCCAGAGAGCCCGAGCTGCAGCCAGTCCCTGGCCTTTGAGCCAAGCGTTTGGTTTCGCCTTGCACCAGGCTAGTGCCTCCTCTGTTTCTATTACACGCCGGTGAACCTTGCAGGCTGCGCCCCGTGTAGGGCCTCGGGTCCCGTGGTTTTTGTGAAGTAGAAGTGAAACCTCCTTGGAGGACGTCTGTGACGGGCCCATCCAGAGGATGTTTGTCTGAAGAGCAAGCGGGCCAACTCCCAGGCGACGTCTGACCCCCTCCAGCCCCCGCGTTGGGCTCCCGGGGGGTTTGATCCTCCACCCAGGATGCGCAGTCCTTCTGCATGACGCTATGACTCCGGGTATCCATGGCCCAAGTGGGGAGGTAGCAAGCCCCTGCCCTGCTGCACCTGCAGCTCTGGTTCCTGAGCCTAGGTATGCAGAGAGGAACCGCACCTGCCCTCCAGCATCCTGGAAAGATCCCAGGACTCCCCAAGCATGGAATGGAGTGAGGGAAAGAGCATGGCTTTAAGCGGCAATGCTGGGTTCCAATACTGGCTGCTGCCAACTGGTTGGCTACCTTACCCTCTCGGGGCCTTGCATAGAGTCACAAGGAACATTTGGCGTGAGAGACTTTGAATGGGCCCAGCTCCCCGGCTCCTAAAGCCTGCTGTGTCCTCTCTCTGACCTTGCCTGGCTAGAGCACCGGGAAGGGCCTCCCCGGCCCCAGCTGCTGCCCCAGCCTCCCCGCTGGCCTCCGACCCCGCTCCCCCCCGGCCCCGCAGCCTCTGTGCAGACAGATGGCTGCACGCCGCCCCGTTCAGGGGGTTACAGGTGCCGTGGGCCTCAGACTCTGCAGCTGGCGGGTCAGGGGGGCCGCCGAGGCCTGGACCCGAGCAGGAGGCTCTCTCCGGGCCAGGCAGCTCTGAGGTCCCAGGGCCACCTTGACAGCACCCGCAAGGTTGCAGAGAAAGACAGGGATGAACAACAGGCTTTGACGCTTCCCTCTGAGCAGGGCGTGCGGTTTCTGAGCCGCCCCAGTTTTATAAGGCAGGTGGTGGGTCCTTCGCATCTCTCCGCACCCCTCTGCCTGCAGAGAACGGGCCTCGTGGGGCCTTATGGGGCCTCCTGGGACCTCGTGGGGCCTCGTGGGACCTCGTGGGACCTCGTGGGGCCTCCTGGGACCTCGTGGGGCCTCGTGGGGGCACAGAGGCCTCCTAATTTCTCATGTATAAACACAGCACCACAGATTCCCCTTCCAACGGGATCCACTCCTCGAAAGGTGATTTTCCCGTTGTTGTTGATGTTGTTTTATGTATTGGATTATTTACTTATTTATTACTGATTTTTAATGCTTTTTGCTTGAAGTAGAATTGACCTATAGGGTCCTGTTAGTCCCGGGTGTGTAGCACAGCAGCGGATATTGTGTGCATTACGAAATGGTCCCCATGATGAGTCTAGTCACCGTGTGTCGCCGTACAAAGCTATTGTGGTATGACTGGCTACACTCCGTGGGCTGTGCACTACATCTCCACGACTTATTTATTTTATAACTGAGAACTTTTACCCCTTAATCCCCTCCCCGCAGCCCCCCCAGCCCCCTCCCCACCTTTGTAAGCAATAGTTTGTGTCCTGGAGGATTTGAGGAAGAAAAGACAAGGACCCTGCAGGTGCCAACTGCATGTCAGGCATTTACACTGAATTTTTTTCCTTTGCGTCTTTAAGTGACTGAGAAACAGAGGCAGTCCACGAAGCTGGGCTCATGGCGACATCGTCCAGCGCGCTGCGGCTGCCCGGAAGGCCCACTGGGAGCCGGGACAGGCCGCCAGCCGCCGTGTCCCTGCGGACAAACGCCCGTGTCGTTCCGCTGCATCCGTCTCGTGGCTGCTCTGCGGCCTGAGCTGTCCCGATAACCCTGTTCGCTTAGCGTCATCCTTAAGGACGCTGCGACAGTCCCTGGGCAGTGACAGCGCGGCCTTCATCCCAGCGAAGAGCAGACGCGGGCAGGCCTGCTCCCTGACTTCGGAGGCGGCCCATGGGGCGCCTGCGGGTACCAGAATCTGTCGAGCTCCATCGAGGGGCGTTTCTCACTAAAGACAAGTGTCCCTTCGGCCTGGCTCTGAGCGGGGATAGCACCCCGGATGATGATGTGGCTTCCACCAGCAATTTCCTTCCCAGCTGCAGTTCCCAGCCCTTGCCCCTCGATGCCCCCCGGGCTCCCCTCGATGCCCCCCGGCTCCCCTCAATGCCCCCCGGCTCCCCTCGATGCCCCCCCGGCTCCCCTTGATGCCCCCCAGCCCCCCTCGATGCCCCCCGGCTCCCCTCGATGGCCCCCGGCCCCCCTCGATGCCCCCTGGATCCCCTCGATGCCCCCTGCCTCCCCTCGATGCCCCCCGCCTCCCCTCGATGCCCCCCCGCCTCCCCTCGATGCCCCCCGGCCCCCCTCGATGTCCCCCGGCCACCCTCGATGCCCCCCGCCTCCCCTCGATGCCCCCCGGCTCCCCTCGATGCCCCCCGGCTCCCCTCGATGCCCCCCGGCCCCCCTCGATGCCCCCCGGATCCCCTCGATGCCCCCCGGCCCCCTCGATGCCCGCCAGCTCCCCTCGATGCCCCCCCAGCTCCCCTCGATGCCCCCCGGCTCCCCTCGATGCCCCCCCGGCTCCCCTCGATGCCCCCCAGCCCCCCTCAATGCCCCCCGGCTCCCCTCGATGGCCCCCGGCCCCCCTCGATGCCCCCTGGATCCCCTCGATGCCCCCCGCCTCCCCTCGATGCCCGCCCGCCTCCCCTCGATGCCCCCCCGCCTCCCCTCGATGCCCCCCGGCTCCCCTCGATGCCCCCCCGCCTCCCCTCGATGCCCCCCGGCCACCCTCGATGCCCCCCGCCTCCCCTCGATGCCCCCCGGCTCCCCTCGATGCCGCCCGGCTCCCCTCGATGCCCCCCGGCCCCCCTCGATGCCCCCCGGCTCCCCTCGATGCCCCCTGGATCCCCTCGATGCCCCCCGGCTCCCCTCGATGCCCCCCGGTCCCCCTCGATGCCCCTCCTGGCCCCCCTCAATGCCCCTCCTGGCTCCCCTCGATGCCCCCCGGCCCCCCTCGATGCCCGCCAGCTCCCCTCGATGCCCCCCCAGCTCCCCTCGATGCCCCCCCGGTTCCCCTCGATGCCCCCCAGCCCCCCTCGATGCCCCCCGGCTCCCCTCGATGCCGCCCGGCTCCCCTCGATGCCCCCCGGCCCCCCTCGATGCCCCCCGGATCCCCTCGATGCCCCCCGGATCCTCTCGATGCCCCCCGGCCCCCTCGATGCCCGCCAGCTCCCCTCGATGCCCCCCCAGCTCCCCTCGATGCCCCCCGGCTCCCCTCGATGCCCCCCCGGCTCCCCTCGATGCCCCCCAGCCCCCCTCAATGCCCCCCGGCTCCCCTCGATGGCCCCCGGCCCCCCTCGATGCCCCCTGGATCCCCTCGATGCCCCCCGCCTCCCCTCGATGCCCGCCCGCCTCCCCTCGATGCCCCCCCGCCTCCCCTCGATGCCCCCCGGCTCCCCTCGATGCCCCCCCGCCTCCCCTCGATGCCCCCCGGCCACCCTCGATGCCCCCCGGCTCCCCTCGATGCCCCCTGGATCCCCTCGATGCCCCCCGGCTCCCCTCGATGCCCCCCGGTCCCCCTCGATGCCCCTCCTGGCCCCCCTCAATGCCCCTCCTGGCTCCCCTCGATGCCCCCCGGCCCCCCTCGATGCCCGCCAGCTCCCCTCGATGCCCCCCCAGCTCCCCTCGATGCCCCCCCGGTTCCCCTCGATGCCCCCCAGCCCCCCTCGATGCCCCCCCCGGCTCCCCTCGATGCCCCCCCAGCTCCCCTCGATGCCCCCCGGCTCCCCTCGATGCCCCCCGGCTCCCCTCAATGCCCCCGGCCCCCTGCTTATGATTACTCTCCCCTGGCCCCCCAGCTCCCCCCGCCCCCCATGCCTCGGCAAGTAATTACCTTCCAGGGAAGTTGACAAGTCTCTGGCGACTCCTAGCCCAGCTGGAAAAGATTCATTATTCTGTATCTGGAAATAAGCAGGCCCATCAGCACGGGGCTGAGATAACACCAGTGTAAAAGTCCTCTATTCAGGAGAATTAATTAGGGTTCCTTATTAAGGATCCCATTAGGCAAGAGGGCATTTTTATCTGTGATAGTCAGCTGCTCTTATTTTTCTAACGCTATAACTCTGGGTTTTAAAAACGGACAAAACCAGGAGCCGTGTTTTCCTCCAAAACCGTTCAGTGTCAGTTATGTCTTCATCGGGATGTGAAAATAGATTTTTCTCATTCAATTTGCGGTGCTTTATCTCTTCAGAGTCTGGTAATGACTCCACCATGTCCCTCTAGCAAGAACCCCAGCCCCAGACGGGTATTTGGGGGACTGGGATGTTGGGTAGAAGGACTGCGTGAGAAATCGCAATGTTTTAGCAACGTGGGCTGGCAGGAGGTACCGAGTGCGGACTCTGTGTGACTCTGGGCAAATCGCTTAACCTCCCTGAGCCTCACTTTCCTCCTCTGTAAATCTAGCTCCCGTGCAGGGGGTGGGAGGGACCAATGGCACTGCTGACCCGCGAGCAACAGGGGTTTGACCTGCAGGAGTCCCTTTACTTTATTATTTTTTATAGATTTTATTTATTCACGAGAGACACAGAGAGAGAGAGAGAGGCAGAGACACAGGCGGAGGGAGAGGGTCGACTGTACGTGTTAACCCCTCTGACTAAGCCTTGGTTTCCTCATCTGCAAAATGGGAGGGAGAGCCCTCCTCCCGGGCCCTGGAAGGGTCCAGGAAGAGCAAGTACAAGCACCGAGCCTGTGGCAGGAGCGTTACACGTATGTGTCAAGCCCCGGTCAACTCCTTTTTGTGTTTTCCTCGGAGAAGCCCGGGCGAGACGCCTGGAGAGAGCCGTTCCTGCTCCCCACCCCGAGAGGACTGAACCCGTTTGTCCTGGCTGGGGCCTGGGTCTTAGCCTCCCCAGGCTGAGACAGCGTCTGGGGGGCCTCGCCGATCCACACGCCGTGTCCTCCGTGGTTCCCAAAGGAGGTGGTACAGGGGCGGGGAACCGGAAGAGTAACAGGATCTGAGGCTTCCAGAAAGTTCCGTACAAGGTGTGGCGTTGTTCTCCTGCCTTACCCCACGCTTCCATCACTCTGCAAACGCGTGGGGCAGCCGAGGCAGAGCCTGGGCTCTGGGCTTTCCCCGCCTCAGCCAGACCCGCTTCCTCCACCTTGGATGCCGTCGGTCGTCGGCGTTCACCACGCTCCGCAGGACAGAGTCCCAGCCGCATCGTTTCCTGCGAGAGCTGCCTCCACACAAAGCCTCCGTCACCCCGTGTTCTTCTGTCTGCCTGTCCTGACACCCCCGCCATTGCTTGAGCCTCAGTTTACCCAGTAGAGAAGCCACCTTATCTTCTGGATCCTCTTCTCACCTCTCCTTCACGCTGCTTTGGCTTCAGTCCCCTTTCGACGCCTCTGGCCCTGCCGCGTCCATCCCCGTCCTCTCTGACCTCCACCGTCCCGGCCTCTCTCGTCTACTTCCTTGCTGTTCCCGACACCACCCGCTCTTTCTGCCTCGGGCGCTTTGCACTTGCAGGTCCTCCTCCACCTGGACCGCTCTTCCCTGCAGGCATTCACACGCTCACTGCTCCACCTCCGCCCGGGCCACCCCCCAGGCCACACCACCTGTTTAAAATGACCAGTGTCCCACTCCTTAGAATGTCCGTTTCTTCATTTTTATTTTTTCTCAGCTGGATTCCCCACAGCTCAGAGCGTCTAGTGCATGAGAAGCCTGGAACTTGGGGGGCCCAGCCCCTCCCCTTGTTCCATCCCTGGAAGGTCTGCTCAGAGCTTTGCACTCAGGACCCTCACTCTCCGGGCCAGGCAGCTGAGGCAGGGAGGCGGCGTGCGGCCCCCCCGAGGTCACGCCAGGGGTTAGCATCATGGGAGTGAGTGTGCCCAGTGGTCTTAAACCAGCGGCAAAGAGCGCTGTTTGCAAAGGGTTGTTTGCGCCCGTCCCCGTGTCTGCCCCGGGCTTCGGGTGCAACCGTCGTCAGCCCCCACGTCACAGAGACAGATTGCCCTCCTGCACGAACGTGCTGCTGGGAGACAGCGGTCTGGGCTGAGAACCAAGAAATCCTCTCCCCCCGGCGCTCCCCTGCTCGCCCCCCAGCCCCCCTGCCAATTCCCCCATCAGATAATTCCTGATAATGAAGTTAGGATGATTCATTGGTTTTCTGATGAGCGTGAATTCATCATCAAAATCTACATATTTCAGTCCCCTGATACGGGCGCTCAGATTCCTAACCTGATTAATATGTAAAGCGCTTTATCCTGTGACTTCACAAGAGGAAACCCAGCTTGGGGTTCAGGGGCCTGCGTGGCACCTCGGCCGAGAGGAAGTCCGCGGCTCCGAGTCAGGCCCAGGGAGGCCAAGCAGCGCAGCCTCAGGCCCGGCCCTTCACGGCCCAGGAAGCAAGGTCACCCCACCTGGTGGGCGCTTCTGAGCCCTTCTGGAAGGCCGGTCCGTGTGCCACCCCCCTGAAGCAGAGACCCTCCAGGTTTGATCCCCGCCGCTCCGGAGGGCCGGCCCAATCCAGCAAGCAGCCCTGAGCCTCCCTTCCCGGCCGCTGCTCCTGGGCCGGGTCCTGGGACCGCTCTGCTCTTGTGCCTGACATCCTGCGTGTCCCCCGCGGCCCCTGCGCCGTCCCCTTCCACCTGCCCACGTGCATCCCTGCCCCATCCACTGCAAGACCCTGCTCAGGCCCAGGCTGAGCCGCCTCCGGCCCACACCTCCTTGGGTTCAGACTGTTGCCTCACACCCCCCAGCCGGGCCACCCCGCCTCCTTCCTCCCCGACCCACCAACCCGGACACACACACACAGACGCCTCAGGATCCCCCAGCAGGTGCTGCGGCCCCTGACCCCGCGAGGGGCGGTGTGTCTGGAGCGCCGCAGAGTCAGAGGCGGGTTCAGAGCTCAGCTCTGGGAGGGGCCCAGCTGCTTCACCGCTCTGAGCCCCTATTTCTCTAGCCTTAAAACAAGCCCGTCAGGAATAACGATTCCTGCGTCAGGCTGCTGCGGATGCTGCCCCAGCCCCGAGCAGCTGGTCTGGCGTGTGGGCGGCACGCAGCAGCGCGGGGCCGTCGTCAACCCTCATCCACCCTCGTCCACCCTCATAGCACCGAGCCAGGTGAGCCAGCGCTGCCACCGTCCTGATACGGATGTGGAAGCTCAGAGACGTTGAGGTTGGCTCGTCGTCATCTCCGAAGAAGTACCTGAACCTTCTGTCGTGAGGAGGACCTGGGACCCCGCAGGAGGTGGGGACCTTCAGTGGCCTGGACACCCCAGCAAGGAGCTGGTCCCCACGGGTGAGCGCCGCTTCTTGGCACGTCGGGCCTCTGATGCTGGAACCCCCACCCCCGCAGGGTGGGAATGAAAGAGCGTAAGCCTTGGGGCCTGGGCGGCTCACTACACAGGACTAGGAGCCGGAGCATCTTCCCTGGAGCCTTGAGGACCCGCTAAGGCTTTGGCACGTCTACAGAAAGCTGGACAGGGGCACGCTGGCTCCGGTGAGCAGTACGGAGGACGGCAGGACCACCGCCCAGGCAGCCCGGTGGCTGCGACGCCCGGTCCCCTCCCGCCGGCTCCAGTCTACAGCCGCCCGGAGACGTCCCGGGCCAGGAGGAGGAGTAGACCCCGCGTCAGGCCCCGCGTCAGGGGGATCCTGCCCTTCCCTGCAGGGTGTAGCCACAAGAGGACCCCTCCAGGGACCGGCGCCCAGCACCCCAAGGGGCCTCGGGAAAGCCTAGGCTTCCTGCTAGGTTGGCAATTAGCCACTGAGATTTGGGAAATCAGGGGCACAAAACTTATTTTATCGTCACAGAACGGTAAGCCCTGTGGATTTAGGTCACACACGCGCGCGCGCGCACACTCAGGAAAACCAATTATTCACTGGCATAGAAGAGCCTGCTGTCAACATTCAGATATTTTTGGAAGGTTTTGCCTTTTTCTGGCTGTGCATTAAGGGAAGTCGTGCTGCTTCCACCCGTTGTAGGCTCTGGGGTGAAGTCACCCAGGGCTCATGCATAGTTCAGCAGCAACGCCCACCTGGGGGCTTTATTTAGACTCACCCCAGCTCCCGCTTCTTCGCTTTCTGGAACCACCTTGAGAAGTTTCGGAACTCGGCCTAGGGAGAAGGAAGAAGGCTCAGGAGTTCAAACACGATCCTGACCCGTTTCCTCCTCCTGCTGCAGAAGACTTTATGCTTCCCCCCACCGGCGCCCCAGCTGGCCAGCCAGGAAGGAGAGGCCGGGACCTGGGGTCAGAAAGACCCGTTTCATGCGTGGGTCAGCTTCGGGCCAGCGCCCGCTCTCGGTGTTCCCATCTGCAAAGTGGGTGCAGTATTGCCAACCAGGAAGCCTGGAGACAAGCGCAGCATCGTGGGTGTTTAATGAGCGCGACTCTCCTTCCGTTCTCGTCATTCCAGTTCTCTGTCTGCTTTAAGTCCCCCCTCCCTCCCTCCACCTCGCAGACTGCGACAGGGGAGCCACGACCCAGACATTCCTGCCGGCGTGGGGAGGGGATGCAAGGGTTGCGTGACGCTCCATGCATGATCCCATAAAGCATCATCCTCTCAGTCCACACCTGCTACAACGTGAGGAAAGTCCCAGCGGTCATTCTTCAGGTGAGGGCATGAGCCTCTCTCCAGGCCCGTTGGCTTGTTCCCACACCCGTTTGGTCCCTCACCTGCCCCAGAGGCCGCGGAGTCCGCACTGGGCTCCAGAACCGCCCGGCCGGCCTCCGTGGAGAAGACAGAAAGCACAATTACTTCACCGAATCGGCTGCCAGCTAAAAGGAGACCATTTAAAAAGAATAGAGAGTATTTGTGTTTTGTTTCCCTTATAGACGGAGCACACGGTCCTTAAAGAAAATGTAGGAAACAGAGGAAAACTAGATAAAGAGGCTCTTGTGCGCGAGCGCGTTGACGTCCTGCCTTCCGTTTCCTCGGAGCGCGGCTTTGTTTCGTCGGTAACTTAAAGAGCCGTGTTCCTGCGGCCTACGGATGCACGGATAGATGCGGCCTTTTCACTGTTTACAAAAGCAATTCATGCTCGTTGTGAAGAATTCAGAACAGACCCAGGAGCCCAGGATTCGCCGTTCGTCTTCTGTTTGTCGGCCCCCCAGCCCCGGCCACAGGCGGACACGGTTACGGGCCGGTACGTGGCTTTCAGATGTGTCCTGGGCGTTCACACACGCGGGACAGGGGCTAACGGCCACCTGCCTCCCTGCAGCTTGTTCTTATTCCCTCAGGTGTGGCTGTTAGATATTTTTCTGTGTCGGTTCCTAGATCTGCCTCCTTCCTTCTTCAGCCATCGCCGTCACGTATTTGTCGCCGACAAACGGTACCACCGTTAACACCTTCATGCATCTATCCTCATGTGCCTGTTACAGCACCTGTAGGGTAGCTTCCTTTTTTTTTTTTTTAAGATTTTATTTATTTATTCATGAGAGATACAGAGAGAGAGGCAGAGACACAGGAGGAGGGAGAAGCAGGCTCCATGCCAGGAGCCCGACGTGGGACTCGATCCTGGGACTCCAGGATCGTGCCCTGGGCCAAAGGCAGGCGCTAAACCACTGAGCCACCCAGGGATCCCCCAGGATTTCCTACTTGACAATGAGCTCCGTAAGCTGTCTGAATGATGTTTTTTTTGTGCTGGGTGTGGGATATAGATCTAACTTTGAGTTCCAAATGAAGAATGAATTGTCCCCAAACCTGTCCTTTCTGGCCTTTGATCATAAACTTGAGTTCACATCTGTTTGTGGTTCTGTGTCTGGGCTTTTTTTCCTTGTATTTCATTTATCCATTATTCTATTTCTGTGCCAGGATCAATTACGATAGCTTTGTAGCCCTCCCCCATTAGGATTTTTAAGACATTTTTTGGCCAATCTTGTGTACTTACTTTTCGAGATAAATTTTAGAGTGAGGTTTCGGACGTTCCTTGTGAAAACCTGTTGTGATTTTGCTTAGAAGCTCACTGAATTTGTAGGTTAATTTGGAGAGAACTGACATTTTTACAATAGTGAACCTTCCTATATAGGACCACGGTGTGCCTCTCATTGTTCAGATCTTTGTTTATGTGCTTTAATAAAATTTTATGGTTTTCATCATTTAGGCCTAGTAAATTTCTTGTTAGGTTTTATTCCTAGGTAATTTTATAGTTTTTATTATTGTGAATAGTGTCATTTTACCATTGCGCTTTTCTAATTGTTGATTGCTGGTGAATGAGAAAACCATTGATATTTGTACATTTCTTTTGTAACTGACCACCCCACTGAACTCTCTCATGGGATCTACCAGTTTTAAGGTTGATTTTTTTAGATTTTCTAAGTCAGACGATCATCTGAACTACATGTAATGCAATTTTCTCTCTTCCTTTCCAGTGTGTATGCTGGTTGGGTTTTTTAATTATTATTATTATTTGGTGGGTGGTGTTTTGGGGGCTTTTCTGGTTTCTTCCATGACTAGCACCCTCAGAACCATATTAAAGAGAAATGAAAGGTTTGGCCGCCTCATGATTCTGCAAAGGAGAGACTTACAGGCAAGCACAGCTTTTACTAAATTCTGTATCACAGATCAATACAAATCACACAATTTCGAAAGATGTCTTTATTCCCACTTTATATAAGACTGAGAAATCATGTAGTGTCCAATTATGCTACTATTTTTTTTAATTTGGAGGGATTTAGAAGGAGCTAATGGGGATCGGAGGGACAAGCCCCCCAAAATGCGACTCCAGGCAGCTCCGTGACCCCATCACTAGATGATGTCACATAATTTCATATCCTGATTACTTTGCCCTTACACCATTGGCATTTTTTGTGTTATTATAAACTCTTGGCCCCAAAACATTCCATTAGGTGGAGATATCACAACTTCCTTAACCATCTCTTCCTCTGTGGACAGTTAGATCATCTCCAGTTGTTTGTGTTATAAATATTGCTGTGAAGAACACTGTTGCGTGTAAAGCCTGGTTTTTCCCTCTCTGAATTTATGATTATTTCTTTAGGAGCGATTCCCAGAATGAATATTTTTTAAGACTCTTGATTCTTATTGCCAAATTGCTTTCTAAAAGCTTTCGATCATTTTGCCCTGCCACGAACAGTATGTGAATGTCTGAAGAAATGGGACTTTCAAAATTAAAGATTATGAAATATGTTGCACAGGAAAGAGAATGGGCTTTGGAGTCAGACTGTGGAGTTTGGATCCCAGTTCCTCCACTGACAAACTGGTCGGATTGAAAAAATATAAATGAATGAATGAATGAACGAACGCAAGCAAGCATGTTCTGGAGCTTCGGTCTCCCTAACCGGAAACCGTGAGACCCACTCTGCAGTCATGCTCAAGGCTGAATGAGAACAAATTGGTGACGGCACTTGGCATGAAGCAACTGTGAACAAACAGGTGTCGTCTTCCCTTTATTTCAAGTCTTTTCAGGGGTTTTTCTCGTCTGACCAGCTTTGGAGACTTCCCCGGGAAAGTGCACCTGCTGCTGCGGTTGGGAGTGACCTCTGGGCCTCAGGGGAGGCCTTTGCCCGCTGCTGGCCACTGGTCCCAGCCGCAAGCTCCAAGCTCCGAGACCTGCTCCGTGGAAGGATTTCCCGCTCTGGCCGGCCACTCGCGAGCGTGCTCCCGGTGCAAGTGCCCAGGTGCTTCCAAGGAAGCCGCAGCTCCCCCCGCCCTCCCGACTCACCGACTCAGCCTCTCCTCCGCGGACGGGGCCATCATCCTCTCCCACCAGGTCTGCCTCTGCAATATCATTGCCGTTTGTCCCTTTCCCTACAGCCCCAGGACCCCTGTGTCACACCTGGAACACAGATGCAGCCTCCCGCCAGCCTCCAGGATTTCACCCTCCCCTCCCTCCTCCTCTGTTCTGGCCCAGGGTGATCCTATGAGGAGCCCACGTCCACCCTGGCCATCACGCTGCTGAAAACCTTCCATGGTTGCTGTCACCCAGTCACCCACGGGGGACAGTTCAGACTCTTGGCTCAGCACCCGGGGGCCCCGGCTGGCTGTCACTCCGCAGTGGTACAGCCCACTCATACCTTGTTGATTCAGGAGACCTTCATGAATGTCCTCAGGGACCAGGCGAGGCCTTGGGGGTATACCTGTGATCTAAAACTATGAGTGTGGGCTGACACTTCCCACACTCCTTTTAGGCCCTTGGTGCTGGGCTAAGCCCTTTATATGCATGATGTCTCTCAGCCCCTCCAGTAACCCTGTGAGGCAGGTACGATTTTCATTTCCCTTTGACAGATGGGGACACTGAGGCTTGCAACGCTAACATAGGCTGCCCAGGGTGGCCCTGCTGGGAAGCAGCAGAACCAAGGCCTCTGGCACCGGTGCCCCTATTCTCAGCCACTCGTCAGTCCCGGGTTCTTTCGGATGTTATTATGCCTGAGAATTCCTGCTAGACTGGATGGGGGTACCCTCTCCATATGCATATCTCGTAAGCAATATGGGCAGAGACTTCTCAGTAGCAGAATCACAAAACCTGCCGCCAACCCGGAGCTCGCACGGGAGCTTGGGCACACTCTCTACCGCCCGTGTGCTCCAGGGCTGGACATAGGACCCCTGCCCTGAACTCTGACTCCCAGCACTCCCAATTCCTGCCTCGTCCTCGTGCCCCACGCCTGGGTTAGTTATGATTTCCCAAGAGGCGTCCCTGCCTTCCTCTCTGGACTTTCCATAACCAGCCCTTCCAGGATGCAGGATGCATAGTGGCCATTCGATAACCGCACTGCATTAAATTGGATTGAATTGAACCAAATTGAATTCAGGAGCAGATATTCCCCAGCAGTAGCTGGGATTTAAGTTCATTGTTGTCCTAATCATCCTGTTGTAGATAACATTGCCTCCTCCATAAGCCAGGCTAAGCGCTGAGGTGTTGGAGGATAGTATGTCTTACGGGGTTTCCGTTTGGGCAGGGTGGCTCTTTCAGCATCTATCCCTGGAGATAGATCTGAGCTGTGTGTGTGCTTTGATACAGTTCTCTGATATGTCTCAGAAGTGGGACAATCTGGGCTTAAGTAGCATCTGTGCCACTTGTACCGCTGCATGACCTTGGACGAGTTACTTAACCTCTCTGAGCCTCTGGCTCCTCCTCTGTCTCTGTCCCATGAGGATATTGCAAAGATTAAAATGAAAACCTGAATATAAAGCTCTTACTATAGAGGTTTACTTGCATAGAAAGATGCATGAGGCACAGTAAGAGCTCAGGGGTGTTGACAATAATTTTGATAATTGTTCTTTTCTTCCTGTCTCTCCCGTCTGTGCTGAGCTGCATGGATTGGGGGCAGCGACAGTAAAGAAAGGGCAGAGGGAGGTAAGCAGAAGCGTGGTCTTCAGGGTGATTGCTCAGCCCTGGGCCCAGGAAGGAGGAGGCCCTCTCTGGCTTCATGCCTAGAAAAGTAGCTCAGGAGTGTGGAGAATGGAAATGGGATGAGCCTAGAGAGGTAGACGGAGGCCAGATTATTTGCATCTAATTCCGGGATCGATAGGAAGCCACCGAAAGGTTTCTGGCGGGGAAGTGACACGATCAGATTTGCATGTTTGAAAGAACACTGCGGCTGCTGCTGGACAGGACAGAGGTGTGGGTGCAGCCACAGGTGCAGACTGCTCGTTGTTGCTGTAGCCCAGGTGAGAAATGATGAGGCGCAGACTGTAACGGGGTGGGGGGGGGACTGAGGGCAGCAGGGGGTTTCGGGGACGGGAACCCAGCAACACAGCCGCGCCTGCTCAGTGAACCTGAGGCACAGAGGAGGAGGAGGAGGAGGAGGGGAGGTCGCTCCTAGCTCTTGGCTTGAGTAGCTGGTGGATAGGCAGGCGGTGGCCAAGAAAACGATGGCATGTCAGGTTTCAAATGCCCATGAGACATCTAAGGTGCATGGACGCAAGGATCCAGAGTTTGGGTGGGTTGTGGGTTGTAAATAGACATCTGGGAGCCATGAACAGGAAATTGGATGCAAGGAGAGAACTTACCCCAAGAGACAACGGGAAGAGAGTGCCACACGCAAGAGGGTGAATACGTTGGTGGATGTGAGGACTCTCTCGAGGCCCCAGCTCCTCCAGAAGGTGGATCTGGGCTCGGTTGCACTGACCTCCAGTGTACTGGGGGGAAACCTGGGCTTTCAGCTGTCCAGCGTGAGTTTGCCGTGGTCATGGTGACCCTCCAGCCTGCTGCCTGGCCTGGAGCGGGCCCTGAGTGTCCGTCTGCTTGGCTGGCCCATGAGCCCTGCCCTGCCCAAGGGCTCTTCCTCTCTATGAGGATTATGGAAATAGTTAAAGCCCCTGTGTACCTGGCAGCACACTTCCCGCTTGCACAGTCCAAATCCCGTAATACGGAGGGAACTGTCTCTAACTCTCTCCCTCTGAGAGTAAGACAAGCTGAAAATAGGATCCTGTTCTCAGCTCACAGGCATGTGTCCTCTTTGGGGCATCAGACGGGCCCTTGATTGCAGACCCCCTGAGAAGCCTTGGAGTGTGGCTGGATGTGTTGATGCCTTCCAACTTCTTGACATCGTGGATGCTGCTCTGAACTAAACAAATATGGAAGTTTCCAGATCCCAGTCTCACTGAATGTGTCTCAGTAGAGTAGAAATCTGCATTTCAGATACTCATCGTAGACCACCGTGATGCAACAGGTCAGCGGGACCTTTGAGAAATAGGACTCAGCAGGAGATGCTTGTCAGGAGACCCAACATCTCACCCGCCACCATTTGCCATACTGCTGACGTTTCTCGTAGTACTCACTACTCCCCAGCAAGGCAAACGCATCATCACATATGGTCTAGGAATGATTTGAGACTCAGAAATGTTTAGCAACTTGCCCAGAGACACACAGCGTGTCACCAGCAGAGTCAAAATTGGAGCCCCAGGTCTGTCTGATTCCAAAGCCTAAGACATTTATACTCGAGCACATCACCTACGGAGAGGAAAATGGCACCTGTGTGGAGGGAGAGCAGAGAGGGGATAGTCTATCTTACGGGGTTTCCATTCAAGATGGCAGCTCATGGTTCAAGGTCACGAGGATCAAGAGCTGTGGATTGAGAGTCTTTTATCTTTCACTGGGTCCTCACTTAATGACGAGAGAACTAAGAAGCCCTGCCTCCTAGTGGCTTGTTCTGTAAGCCCAGGGCAGGCAGGGGGAATCCTTCCGGAGTCCACCTCCATGGGGCCCGTGCCCTTCCTGCTGGTGCCAGCCCAAGGCCTGGGCCAATGAGGCAGCACCAGCCAAGAGAGAGGTAGAGATGATTCACTTCTCTTCAGTCTTGAACAGTCGGGTGGGAAGTCAAGATCTAGGCGGCTTTAGAGCAAGTATGAAATTACATGTATTGTCTGCTAAACAGCTCTTTTGTCCTCTGATGCTCTTTTCTTAGACCATCTATCTTCACCTGAGTGCATTTAAGCCCTCCAGACCCAATCCCCTCCGGCCGCCCCGGTCCCCTCTCCCCGCCAAAGCTCCTGCCATAGCGCCCACGTTCAGTTCTCAGCCTCCAATTCTCCAGCTGTTCAGTCTCAGGCAAGTCATTGAACCTCTTTGCCGAGATTATAAATTGGCACAACCCATTTTTTTTTAAGATTTTATTTATTTACTCATGAGAGACACAGAGAGAGAGAGAGGCAGAGACACAGGCAGAGGGAGAAGCAGGCTCCATGCAGGGAGCCCAAGTGGGTGGGCTCCTGGGTCACTCCCTGAGCCGAAGGCAGGCGCTAAACTGCTGAGCCACCCAGGGATCCAAGTGAGTTAAATTTTTTTACATGCATACGTATACAACAGGCATTTAAAAAAAGAAGAGAAAAAAATGGGTGAATGGGATGCTTATATATTATTCATTATTCTTTCGTGTTTTCTAAAAGTTTTATGACAAACCTGTTGTAATATTACTTTCCGGGTGCAGAAAAATCAATAAAAGTTAAAATGCATTTTGATAGCCCCCACCACCTACCGGATGAAGAGCAAACTTCTCAAGAGATGATTTTCATCATCTGACCCCACCCTAAGGTAGCAGCTTCATTTTCTGCCATTTCCCATCCTCGTTGGCTCCCCACAATGTGCCGGCATGCTTGCCATTTTATAGGTACATCACAGCCATCCGTCCTGGCGCGCCTGTATCCTTCCTGTGTTCTCCATCTGGAACGGCCTTCTCCACTAGGTTTTGCAAGAACCAGCTCAGCTATCTCTAGCCCCTCCTTGACACTTAATTCTTGCTTTTTAATCCTGCGGGCCTTTTATATATAAATAAGAGTTATTTAGTCTCTGTCATCCCCACTTATCCCTTTCTTCAAGATTTTGTGGGAACCCCAAGGAGGAAAGATAATAACTGTTTTTGGAGAGTCGGGAAAGCATTCACAGAGAAGATGACATTTGATCGGGTTCTTAAAGAACGAATAGGAGTTGGCCAGGTAGACAAAAGACGGTGAGCATCCCGCACGGTTCTGGAACAAGCCTTTAGTGACAAACTCTGGTTTCTATCACAACCTTTATCTCACTACATCGTGTGCTCTGTGAGGGAATTGTCTGTCCCCTACCAGGAAATCGGTCCTCGGGGGCAGAAAATGTGCCTTGCTTTCCTTACAGTGTGCAGCACAGTGCCTGACACATGCTGGGCCTCATAAATGTATTTGCGTACGGGGGTGTGAAGGCACGAAGGTGCCAGTCCAGGGACCACCTTTCTTCTTGTCATAGTGCAAGTGGGGAAAAGAACATATTCTTATTGCCTCTTATCACTGGTTGCAAGAACAGGCTCAGAGATGCCGAAAATACTCTTATCAATTGTCTGCCGATTTGAACCAAATTGAAGAAGTTGTTCACCTGGCAGGCATTAAGAGGATCTTCTGTAACATTTGGACCTCATTTGAGTATAAAGATCCCACCGATAGGAGCTTCGCCTCCCCTTTAAACAATGTGCCACAGTTTCAGAATGATGCCTTTTTTTTTTTTTTTTTTTTTAGAATGATGCCTTTGAAATAAATCCTACTTGAGTAATGTTTCTCTTGGACTCCTAAAATCTTTATGGCGATCTTTTTTTCATCTCCTAGACTATGAGAAGGAAGAGAGAGCCAGAGCCGCTGAGCTAGAAGTGGGGAGTGCAGTAGTTTCTCATATGTGGGTCACACATTTAATGTAAATAGTTTTTAAATGCAAATCTGATACCGACTACATGTTAGCGCAAAAATCCCAGCTCTGTCCAAAGTGCTGAATCCGTGAGTACTCTGATTAGAGTAGGTGGTATGGAAATGATACATCCTTTTGGACAGAAGGTTTGGATGTACTAAAACATCTAGTAGCAGCCGTACCAGGGATAACAACACAAACACCAGCAGAAATAAAACACAGATGAACAGCTTAGTCCCCCCACTGCAGAGACAGGGTGGGAGCAAGGGAAGGAGGGAGAGAGAGAGACAAGCAGTAAGCTGATGGAACTGAGCTCGTAACTCCGTTGTGCAAAGGAGCACTGAGTTGGGAGTCACACATTAATTCAACACCATTTTTTTTGTTTGTTTTTTTGAGTGACGACTATCCGCGAGGCAGCGTACTAGGACGTCAAATCAGATAAATCATAATCTTGTCTCCACAAGATCACAATCCATGTTTACTCGACCACTGAGCAGCTGTTGACCTTGGACAACTTACTTAAACCTTTTAAGCCTCAAATTTCTCCTTTAAAAATTTGGTATCAGGGCAGCCCGGGTGGCTCAGCGGTCCAGCACCGCCTTCGGCCCAGGGCATGACTCCGGGGACCCGGGATCGAGTCCCACATCGGGCTCCCTGCGTGGAGCCTGCCTCTCCTTCTGCCTGTGTCTCTGCCTTTCTGTGTGTGTCTCTCATGAATAAATCAATAAAATATTAAAAATAAATAAAAATAAAAATTTGGGATAGGATCTCACAAGATCACTGTACAAATTAAAGTGATGGTTAGAAAGCACTTTGCACAGAATTTAACGTGTTGTAAGCTCTCAGGGAGCATTACGTGTTAAGCGTCACGTGTGGTACATTCTGCTAAGTTCTTTATACCCATTGTCCTTTATGCTGTCATAGACTCTGCACCAGTCACATGGGACAGATTTTAACCTCCCGTTTACGTAGCCTAGAAAAGTGAGCCTCAAAAGAACGGAGTTTGTTAACTTGCCCAAGTTCCTACAGTTGGTCAGTCATGTGTATAGAATTCGGGGCCAACACTTTTTACCCTAAAGCCAATGCTCGTAATTACGGTGATGCTGGCAGGACTTGAAAGCAGACTAACTGTCCCTGTCAACAACCAAAGAAATAAGGCCAATTCCACCTGCAATCTAAGCTGGCTCTTTTGGGGAAGGCACATTATCAGGGAATGGGGTGGGCACACAACCCACGTGCCTGTCGATTTTAGGTTAGGGACACTTGCAGGTTGACAAAGATGAGGAAGATAAACCCCAGCCTGCAGGAAAATAGAGCCAAACGCCAGCCACCCAGAAAGGGCCACAGGAGAGCAAGAACAGGGGCCCGAGACCGGAGCAGACCAGGCAGGCAGATGGGCCCCACTTAGGGTAGAGCGGATACCTGCAGGGGCTCAATCCCACAGAGCACATTGGATTGGGAGGTGGGCAGTAGACTGTTTCCAGAATCCATTTGACAAGAGAGGATGGGGCTCATGATGGAGGCTCACTGGCACCTCGACAATGCAGGTTGAACCCCGAAATGTGGCTGAGTAAAGGCTGGGCAAGAGCCAGCCCCCGAGAAGCCACTGTCCCTCATGCTCCGTTTGGAATCTCCAGCTCAGAGAAATCTAGGATTGTTCCGGTCTTGGCCTGTGGAGCAGGGGTGATGGGGCTTCCGAATCAGTGACAACACATTGTTGCCTCCTTGGTAAGAAGGTTCCTTTTCTTCTCATCCAACGGCTTTTGATGCAATCCTACAGACTCCACATAAATGTATATTCTCTTGGCTTTCTTCTCTGTGGGGAAGGTGAGGCTACAAAGCACAACAAAATCCCCCTTCCACCCCCACCCCCCAGCCCCGAAAGCTGTTCGATAAACTACGGGAGCTTTGGACTCCTTTGATTGAAACCGAAAAGGTCACATCTCAGTAGTGTCCTTGAGTCTTGAGTGTCCCATTTGTGACAACCCCGGGCTGTCCTGGGGCCTCCCCTAAGGTGCCTTTCCAGCCCTGACCTTCGTGGGTGTCTTTTAAACGCACAGAGTCATCAGGCAGGTAAACGGATCAATGTGGGCTGCTCATCCACTGCACTCGCGGGGCCTCTGCGTCAGGACGGTGGGTGGCACCAGGTAGCCCGGCTGCGTCTTAACGGTGACTCCTTTACAGGGTCTTTCCTAGTCCTCATCCTTCAAGCTGGAAGGTTGGGGCAGCCATGACCCACACCCCAGCAGCTGTGGGGGGGCCTGTGGTGGCTTCTGATTAAGGTCATCAGGGGCCTCCGGGGGGGACTATGTGCTGGTCTCCCACCCACCTGTTGTGCTGTCTGGTCCGTCCCCTTATTATTATTATTTTTTAAGATTTTATTTATTTATTCATGAGAGAGAGAGAGAGGCAGAGACACAGGCAGAGGGAGAAGCAGGCTCCATGCAGGGAGCCCGACGGGGGACTCGATCCCGGGTCTCCAGTGTCACGCCTTGAGCTGAACCACCCGGGCGGCCCTGGTCCGTCCCCTTAGCTGGGAGGCATAGTTGCCCCCATCTCCATGTACTTGGAGCCCATGGGGCCCAGATGCATCCTCCACTCAAGCTAGGGGAAGGCATGTTGTGACCCAGAAAGCCAAGCGGGAGCTGCAGGTTATCTCCAACATCTCACCTTCCTCCAGCGACAGCTCGTGCAATGGCCCGGGCTCAGGAATCCACAGGGTTTATTGAACAAATGCACGGGACAGAAGGTGCCGAGGAACGGGCTTCTCAGGCACCACGTGGTCTCTTCCCCTCCCCCTGCTTCTCAATCAGCACGCGTGGCCCCAGACGTTCCCTGCAAATGCCAGGTCAGACGTGCTGTATTTCTTGATTCGAATTATCAAGAGAAAGAATCTGATTTGCTCAGCTGGCTAATCGAGCACCAACTCCCCGTCCAGGCTGCAGACGCTAAGAGGGGGCACCTCCGGTGGTGGCGGAAGGGGGTGCGTGAGGACAGGGCACGGGCTGGGCGCCAGCCCCACCGCGCAGCTTCCACGTCAGCCTGGCCGTTCCAGCTTCTCTTTGGTGGCCCTCCGACAGAAATGAGGAAAACTCGTTCCCTTCATCCACCTCCTTGAGCCTAACAAAATAAGGTGAAGGGCCTGGCGCTCCATGAAGAGAACCTGAGAGCAGTTTCGGGGCATCCCCTGCGCTACGGTACCGACTGGCTGGCTCTCCCAGTCCGCAGAAAGGAAGCTCCGTAAACACCGGGGATTACGGCGATGGTCACGGATCCTCTAAGAAGCCGAATTTCCCAAGTTCCCGGAGTTGTAATGCTTCGGGGTTTAGAGAGCTAGTTAAGAACAGATGAGCCTCCGAAAGGCCGATGGCAACAACATGGGGTCGCAGTCCAGAGCAGAGGACGCTGCGGGGGCTCCAGGACTTTGTGTCCCCGTATGGTCACAGAACACAGCCTGGGAAAGGGGAGGCAAATGGCCCCGAGGACCTCGGTCGCTGGAGTCCGGGGGTCCCCGCCTCCATCTCCCGGAGCCGGTGACACAGCCCATAAACCCACTCAGCAGGTTGGACCCGGGCAGCGCGGAGTCGGCCGTAGACGACGCTGCTGCGGCCCGGGGTGACGTCACGAGGATCCCCCCTCCAGTTTCCAGTAACGTGTCCTCGCTGCCTTCCGAGCTTACCTTGGCAGCTTCCTCAGAGTCCAGACTCTTCTAAGAAGCTCCACAAAATATTCCCAGCCTCTGCGCATGGTCTGGTTCCAAAGCCAGTCTTAGGGTTCAGGTAGTTTTCATGATACTGTGTCTTCTCTGGATACCACAGTCTGCGTTATTGTTTCTTTGGGTTTGTAACAAAGTACCCCAAAACGCAGTAGCCTGAGCCAACAGCGCCCATGAGCCTCGTTTGTGAGTCAGGAATCGGGTGCGGCTCATCTGGGTGTCATCAGGCTGCAGCAAAGGTGTGCCCGGGCGCCGG
The DNA here is from genome assembly GCF_048164855.1 of Canis lupus baileyi. NCBI lineage: Eukaryota > Metazoa > Chordata > Mammalia > Carnivora > Canidae > Canis > Canis lupus. Next base: position 9,185,126 of record NC_132850.1, read on the forward strand.
GGAACACCCCGTCCCCCCCTCCCCCCCGTCCGAGCTTACTCGCGGGCGTGGGCAGCACTCCTTCCTGGAAGGCTGTTGACAGGGTGCCTAGTTCTCCTGGGCGTCGGCCAAAGCCACCCTCACTCGGTGCCACACGAGCGTCCCCGCAGGGCAGCTTGCAACACATCGGTCTGCTTTGAGCGAGCGTGAGAGACAGACGTGGTCTCCTGGAGCCTCCTTGCTGGTGAGGGGGTCCCGTCTTCCCGCGTTGGCCCTGTGCCATTCATTAGGAGTGAAGCCGTTAGGCCCAGCCCACATGTAGCAGAATTAAACAAGGGCGTGAGTACCAGGAGGTGGGGTCACCGGGGGCTGCTCAGGGAGCCGGACGTGGGCGGCCGTGCAGAGGCGGCGACGGCTGGAAGCGGGTGACAGGTAGCCACGGGAACGCTGCGGTTGACGGGTGGGAGGGGGGGGTCTTACGATGTCAGTCAGGCGGCCAGAGCAGGGAAAGGGTTGGAAAGGGAGCGATGGGCACTGAGAGCTGGTGCTTGGAGGCTCACGAGGGGTGGCCCCACGCGGGCGTGGGTGGCACATGCTCACCCGGAGGTCAAAGCCAGCTGGGAACACCACATGCCCCCTCTGGGCCCCTGCCTGGCCTTTCTCCCACTTCAGTTGCCTTTTTGTGTGATGTTCCCCTCTTTTAGGGACCAGGGCAGGCCCCCTCGTTCACAGGGCACTTCCTACACATCGGACTTCCCTTGCAGCCATATCCCGGAACATGTCCTTTATTCCCCAGCACACCTGTCGGGCAGCTCTTATTTGGGGGAGCGTGACTAGAGGCGCACACAAAGCGAGAGCATGTCATCGCCTCGGTGATTGCACCCGGAGGACCGTTCATGAACCTGACCCTCGGGCCTCATGGTTCAGAAACTGGATCCTTTGGTCCTCAAATAATGGATGATTCAGCGGAAGCTAAAATCAACCATAAAGATCCCAACACAGGGGATCCCTGCGTGGCTCAGTGGTTTGGTGCTTGCCTTCAGCTCAGGGCGTGATCCTGGAGTCCTGGGATCGAGTCCCACATCGGGCTCCCTGCATGGAGCCTGCTTCTCCCTCTGCCTGGGTCTCTCATGAATAAATAAATAAATCTTAAATAAAAAAAAAAAAAGATCCCGACACAATTGTCTGTTCCAGATGGTAATCGGTTGTTTTGCAACCGGGATCAACTTCTCTGTTGGAATCCGAGGCAAACCCAATAAATTTGCTCATTGCCGTCAGGTTTGGAACCAGCTGGCAGGTACAGAAGACAGACAAATGAGGGTCGTCCTGTTGGCTCTGTTACCAAGGAGCTAATTGGAGTGTGTGCCGTGCAGCCCAACGGTGGGTGGGGACCGAGAAGAGTAGGGTCAGCTCCTCCTCTCCAACCCCTTAGGCAGCGAAGTCCCGATCATTACTCTTCCAAGGGACTGCCCGGCTTGCAGGAGGGAGGAGGATTCCTCTGTGGGCCCCAGGCTAGTAGCATCAGGGTCACCTGGGAACTTTTAGAAACGCATATTCTAGGTCCAACCCCCAGAAAAAAAAATGGAATCGAATTCTAGGAGTGGGGCCTAGCAACCGGCGTGCTCGGCAGGGATTCCGATGTAGGGTCGAGGTGAGGACCGCTGGCCCAGGGGAAGCTGTTCTATATGCAAATAGGAGACTTGGGAAGAGGTGTCCTTATGGGACATTCTGCTCCCCGTGCCCACCCTTCTCGCCGTCCCCGGGAGATGAATCACGGGGGTAGAAGTTTCACACTTTCCACGTTTGATTTTTAGCTTACGGCTGCTCCCGACGAGAACTTAAGCAGAGGCTCCTGATTATTTCCCCTCCAAAAAAGAAAAGTGTCATGGATTTGGTTACTTGTTGGCCCTATCTCTTGCTCATGCAGACCTCAGAGGCGCTAGCACCCTCTTGTTAGCACTGAATAGTTCCTGAAGGCTCTAGAATGACCAATACCCAGAAGTCAAAGTGGAGGCACGGGTCCCACCCTACAGAAGACTCTGTGGCTCCCCCCCGCATTGCACTTAGATTCCAAAATAAATCCTTCCCAAGGCCGGCCCCACTCCAGCGGCATCTCACATCTTGCCACCCTGGCCTCCCTTCCTCTGCCTCTAATATGCCAAAAGCTCACTTCTGCCTCAGGACCTTTGCACTGGCTGTCCTGCTGCTTGAAGAATGCTTTCTTCAGGACTTGGCGCACCTGGTTCCTTCTTGTGCTTTAAACTTAAACCCAGATGTCATCTTTGGCCACTGATTTCAAGTGCCTTCCACCCCACTTGTCATCATTTATCTCATTACCCTTGTTTATTTTCTTCGGAGAGCTTGACACTACCAAAAAAAAATAGAAAAGATCTGCTGTGTGTGTGTTTTTTTTTTCCTGCTGTGTCTATTTTTTGACTTATTATCTGTCTCCTCCTGCCTGGAATGTAAGGGATCAAGGCCCTTGCTCTATTCCTAGCACCAGAACGGTCTCTGGTATATTGCAGGCGTAAGATTTACATAAATATTTGTTGAATAAATGAATAAATGAATGAGTGAGTCAACACAGGAAAAGCTTTAGGAGGGAAGGATCAGAGTGCAGCGATTCAGTCATCGAGACGGTGATGGACCCAAACGCCCCGCCTTCCTCGTCCCAAGGACAGGGGCACAGAGCCCGGCTGGCACCACACCAGGCCTCCTGCCTGCCTCTCCTGCAGCCCACGGCCTCGGGCCTGCCCCCCTTCTCCGCCTCCTCCCTGCAGCTCACTGTCATTACATCACGGCCATTAGAAGCCCGCAGATTCACACCCCCCTGTCGACTTCTTCATAAAGGGATGTTAATGGGGTTCATCTTCAGCAGGGGCGATGCAGACTGTTGTCAAAACTCTGGCTTGGCCATCCGTGCTCCCGTAATTAATCACACGGGAGGCCAGGAAGGCGCGGCGGGAGGGCCGTGGTGGGAGGCGTGTGGAACAGCACACGGCTGCTGCCCACCGGGAGCCCACGGGGCGGGCTGGAGGCCAGACAACCCAACTGCAACCAGCGTGGAGGAGTACGTCGGGGTCCGTCCGCCCCGGGGCATCTCCTCCACCTTTGGGAGGCTACAAGGGAAAGGAAATCAAACATAAAGTCGAAGCTAGAGGGAGAAATAAGGTCAAAGACAGTCTCTTCTGGAATTATAAGGACGCTGGCATTTATTGGGTGCCGTGTCGGCGGCCTGTTGCCATGAGACAAATTACCAGACATTCACCAGCTGAAAACAACACACATTCACGTGTGTGGCTGGCAGTGTCTGTGGGTCAGGAATCCCGTAAGGAATCCTCGCAAGGCCGCGTCACGGTGTCAGCAGGGACGGGGCTCTCCTCTGCTGGGGGAGGACACCTGTCCGTCCCTGCTTCGTGGTCGCCGCCACAGGTTCCTATGGTTGTAGTACCGGGAGCTTTAGTTTTTTGCTGGCTGTTGGTCTGAGGCCGTGGTCAGCTCCGAGGGACTTAACCACAGTTCCTTGCCTCGTGACTGTCCCCGGTTGGCCTCTTCATCAAGCCAGCAAAGTCTCTAGAGAAAATCAGGCAGCAAGATGCAGTTTTGTAGATCATTACATGACCGTGGAGGCCGCGTCTCCTGTCCTTAGCTCCGTTCTGTTGGTTAAGAGCAAGTCACGGGTCCTGCCCATAAGGAGAAGGGATCATATCTGGGTGTGGACACAGCCGGGAGGGATCGTGAGACAGCCACTTAGGGGATGCCCCGCACACTTCATACTAAGTGCTAAGGATGGGGCCAAAGGCTCCTGCACGTATTATATCATTTATTCGCTGAAACAGCCCGTAAGGGAGAGGTCCCACAGGGGAGGATGCGGAGGAGAGAACTTGGCTAAGATCAGAACCACCCTGCGGCCCCCGGGGTGGCTGAGCGGCCGAGCATCCACCTTTGGCTCAGTTCGTGATCCTGGAGACCCGGGATCAAGTCCCGCGTCGGGCTCCCAGCAGGGAGCCTGCTTCTCCCTCTGCCTGTGTCTCTGCCTCTCTCTCTCTCTCTCTGTGTTTCTCATGAATAAATAAATAAAATCTTAAAAAAAAAAAAAAAGATCAGAACCACCTGTATCACAGCACTGCGCCAAGCTGTGCAAGCTTAGAGGCCGAAGGATTTGCATCTAGACAGTGAGGAGCAAAGGCCCCAGGGAGGCAGGGGAAGGGGGTCACGGGTGCGTCCTGGCTCCCCGTGAGGCTCAAGACCAGGGGGAGGGGATAGGTGTGGATCACACGCCGAGAAAGGAGGAAACCAGGAGTGCCACTGTGTGATGATCTCTGTTTTCTCAATGAGGCAGAACGAGGGCCTCCCCTGAGAGGGGGGAGGCAGGGCCAAGTTGGAACACCAGCTGTGGGGAATGGGGAGTGGGAAACAGGGATCGGGCCAACACCAGGGCAGGTTGCAAGGAGGATGGAGCTGCCTCCTCCCCGAAGATGTCCGAGGTCTCCTTGGTGGGGGGCACCCCCTCCCACCCCCGGCGCCCCCTGGCAGCCTTCATGTCCAGCCTCCCTTGCAGCGCTGCAGTGTACCCCACGTCCATCTCATCAGAAGAAAAGTTCTAGTGGGGCAGGAACCTGCCCGGAGCCTAGGCAGGGCCTCCCAGGAACCAGCACAGGATCTGCCACATGTGCGTCCTCCATAAATGGCCTGACTCCAGACCCTGCATTTCTGAATCCCTCTACCGTATTCCCTTCTATCCCCTAAAGGCCCTCCAGGTCTATAGGGCTTTTCAAAGCGTGCGTTTTTATTTTCGTTTTGAGGGTCAGAGTTCAAAGAGCCGTAGGGTAGCAAAGTCCATCATGGAACAGGAATCGAGATGGAGTTAAGGAGGCCTGTCGTATGCCTGACTTTGTGACAAAAAAAAAAAAAAAAAGCAATTTCGCATTGTGGCCCAACCCTTTTGACGTCAAGGGGTCAAGAGCCATTTCAAAATATTAAGTATCAACCTATATTGGTTGATTCGACGCATTGCCCATGGTGTGTCGTCGCCTGAAACATAGAGCACGGATACAGAACAGTCCCATTTGTGTCAAGTTACCAGTTTTGACTCATCCTAAGTGGCCAAAAACCCTAACTCAGACTACCTTAGACAAAAAAAAAAAAAAAAAAGAAAAGAAAAGAAAAGAAACATTGTGGGCTCATTTTCATTGAAAAGTCCAAGACTATCCTCCTATGCCATTTTGGCCCAAGAACAAGGAACAAGGCAGATGGCTTGCCACCGCCTCGGGGCGGCACCGTCCCCTAGGACTCCTTGCCCGAGTCCTATAGTCCCCGCCAATCAGAACCCATCCGTGTGACGGGGACCTCGCCAGAAGAGCGAAGGTGGGTGCTGGGAGCAAGAGGAGGAGGAATGGGGACCGGGCGGTCACAGAGGCAACAAACGTCCACTCCGTGTGTGTCACGCTTCCAACCACAAATGGTTGGGTGCACGCCCACCAAGGTCGTGCAGGGCTTGCTCGAAGTCCTACGACTTGGGCAGAGGCAGGTGCCCAAGTGTTGGTAAAATCAGCCCCGCCTCTCATTCCCACCAGAGCAGGGGCCACCCGTGGGGTCTCCTCCGGGCCCCACTGATAGTACTTCACGCTCGCTGGGGGAGCAGTTCTGGAATTCCTGAGCAACCGAGTCCCCCAAGGCCCACCGCACCTGCAACCCCGCAACCTCCTCGGGGGCCTCAGCGGGGAGGCTGACCTCAACTCTGGGCCACCTGGCCCTGCTGATGTTCAAGGACGATGAGAACGGTGGCAGGACTGGCACTCACGCACCTGAGCCTGAGGAAGGTCTTGGATGACCACGTGCAACCAGGCGGCACCCACCTGGGCCACCTCCGTGTTACATCTGGAGCCCGCCACCCGCCTGCCAGAGCCAAGCCCCGTAGGCTCTGACCTCGCACGCAGCCTTGGACCCGTTTGCCCCTTTGTCTCACGCCACCCCCCGGCATCAGCTTCCAGACCCCTGGTCCACCACCGCCCCACTCACTTCCTCAAGGTGGCGGCAGCAGCGGCCGCCCGGACGCCACACAGGAGGCCAGCGATGGGCGACACAGTCGAACGGCACTTTATTTCTAATTGGACCCGTCGGCTCTGTCCGGGTCGGCTTTCCCTCTGCGCTCGTTCTTAGGCGACCCTTGGAGGCCCTTCCTGGTGTTACGCTGCTGACGGTAGACCTCCAGCTCCTCCTGGTACCTGGCCCTCAGGACAGCTGCTCTTTGCTCGTACGGCTGCTTCTCGGCACCTGACGTCACGGACCACATCCTCCCCGAGGCCTTCGCCACCTGCACGACTGACCAGGTGGGGTTCTCCCTCTTTAGCTGGGCATAGTGGTCTTGACAGAAGATCAGGAAGGACGAGGGGGGCCGCCTGGGCGCCTGGGGGTCCCGCTTTCTCCGCTTCTTCTTCTTGCCCACGTAATTCATCATTTCTTCCTGGTATCGGGCTTTGTCGAGCTTGGCCAGGGCTTCGTATTTGGCCTTTTCATGCTTCGAGATGGACCTCCATTTTTCTGAGCACTTTCTAGAGAACTCTTTAAAGCCCAGGTAGGTGTTTGGCTGCTGCTCCTTGAACTTGTTCCTGTAATTCAGCAAAAAGTGGATGTAAGAAGACACGTTCACCTTGGGCCGTAGCTGGATTTCTTTTCCCATGTTCATAAGGTCATTTTTTTTTTCTGGATTCAGTAACGTGGACAGCAGAGACTTCTGTCTCCACGCACCAGGAGCAATCTAGAAGGTGCTCTGCTTGCGGTGAATTTTTCTCTCTGCAAGAGCTACAGTCAGGGGTCGGCCTTTTCAGGGCTGGAGGCATTGTTGAGTCAGAGGAGGGGACTGTGACATCATTCCCAGCCTGTGGCACGGGCGCACAGCTGCTCCTGCTGCTTGGCTGCTGAGGGTCCATTTCTGCTTTTCATGAGACGTGGTTCATCCAGAGGCGGCTTGGAGCTGCTTCTCCTGGAGCCTTTCGCCTTGACTTCCCGGAGGCGATGGGCTCTGCTCAGCTGTGGGAGCTTTCTGTCCCTTGGGTGTAGTAAAAACGAGCAGTGGGGTCTACTGTCCTCTGTGCACGACTGTCAAGATGCCGCGTGCTCCCTTCCAAAGCCAGGATGGAAATAACGAACACGAGGAGGTGGATGGTTCCAGAGCTGTCACGACCAAATGGGAAGTCTTTCTGTTTGCCTCAAATGGTGGCAGCTCACACCGTTCAAGGAGTTCAGTAGTAAGTCTAAAAATAATCAGGTATGACGGCCGTCACTCGCTTCCTGTCAGGACAACGTTGTCTAATTTAAAACCCGAGCACCTGGAAAAAATTAAAAATTAAAAATTAAAATAAATTAAAATAAATTTAAAAATTAAAAAAATTAAAAAGTAAAACCCGAGCACCTGGAAAAAATAAAAAACTTAAAATCTAAAAAATTTAAGAAATTTAAAGAATTTAAAAATAAAATAAATAAAATAAATAAAAATAATAAAAATAAAACTTGAGCACCTGGAAAAAATAAAAAATAAAAATAATGGGGATCCTTGGGTGGCTCAGTGGTTTAGCGCCTGCCTTCAGCCCAGGGTGTGATCCTGGAGTCCAGGGATCGAATCCCACATCAGGCTCCCTGCCTGGAGCCTGCTTCTCCCTCTGCCTGTGCCTCTGCCTCTCTCTCTCTGTGAGTCTCTCATGAATAAATAAATAAAATCTTTAAAAAAAAAAAAAATAAATAAATAAATAAATAAATAAATAAAAATAAATTAAAAAAAAAACAAAACCCGAGCACCTGGGAAAAAATAAAAAATAAAAAATAATAAAAATAAATAAAAATAAATTTAAAAAATTTAAAAAATAAAAAAATAAAACCCTGGAAAAAATAAAAAATAAAAATAAATTTAAAAAATTTAAAAAAATAAAAAATAAAACCCGAGCACCTGGAAAAAAATAAAAAATAAATAAAATAAATAAAAATAAATAAAAAATTTTAAAAAATAAAACCCTGGAAAAAATTAAAAATTAAAAATTTAAAAATTTAAAAAATTTGAAAAATTTAAAAATAAAATAAATAAAATAAATAAAAATAATAAAAATAAAACCCAAGCACCTGGGCCATGCACATCTGAACGCTGCATCTCTCCGAAGAAACTGGGATGTGGTGGGTGGAGGGAGGAGAACCTTGAGGGGGTTTTGCTCATTACACTCGAGTCCATGAAAATGAGATCAAATTCTTGGCCCCGCTCTCGTCACGGGGTCCCTGTGTCTTAGGGGTTAGAGTACGGGGCTCTGCTGGCGATACCCAGACTCGTCAGCTTCATACCCTCGTGGCAGCCACTGCAAACATTCTAGCAGCCTTCCAACTGAAGGACAAAGAAAAGACAATTCAAGTGACCTTTGGACACTTTGAGGTCCTTGCTTGTACGGGACCAGGGTTAGCACAACACGGTGGTTGATGATGACAGCCCCAAATTCATAGGACGAGGCAACAGAGCCTCAGTAACAGAAAAATTAGGGTAACAGCCTAATAGGTGAGAGTCTGAACCTGGACTGATTTGCTGGACTCGAGCCCGTGCTTGAGGCTACCACGTCAGGACCGGTGCCTCGGGCCCACTGCGCTGGTGTGCGGCTTTGGCAGCCGAGCCCGACAGGTCAGCTGGCCTGAGACCAGACACATTGATGGGGCTCCGGTCCATGCCTGCGTCCCCACACCTGATGTCAGCTTCCATCCTCTGCAAAAGAGAGGTGGGAACTGCTGAGAGCCCCCAGTCCCGAATTTTAGCCGCAGCTCCGCCCCGCGGTGGCCAGACTAGTGACACCAGCCCCTTCGTTTCTGGAAGCCTCTGATCTCATATCTGTAAGTGCCTTGGACTGGCCGGGAAAGGCCTTCCAGATGACATGCCGTAGCTTTGTGGCTGCATGTAGAGGCTTGGAGGATCTCAGATGCCAGCCGAGGACATCTGGGCTGGTGGTAGGGGTCGGGGGGTCGGGGGTCGGGCCGGGGAATGAATTACTCTGAGAACCTCTCTCGGCATCGTTAGCTTTTTCACGCTGCTGCTTCCGCCCGAGGGCCAGGGGTCGGCTCACCTGTTTATTGGGTTTGAGCTGGGCTGCCGAGGTCAATAGGACACAGCTCCTTTCCAATGTGGAAGGATGGGCTGCGAGGAGGTGCTTGGCTAGCATCTGTGGATATTAATCAGACTCTTCTTGGACTCACGCAACCCCCAGCAGCTCATTTGTACCCCCATTCACGACCTTGTACCCTTGTCACGATGGAAGGATCCAGAAGGATTGGCCCTATGATAATCATCCAGAGTCTAGCAGGTCTAGGAAGACAAGGTGATGAAAGGTAAGAGCCGTGGCTACGCTGTGAGGTTCGGGCCACGGTGTCATGTTGGAGGGAGGACGTGGGAGGACGGTCTAGAGAACCTTAGGGAGGCTCAGTATGCCTGCCTTTGAGAGTCAGCCCTCTGTGTGCTGGTAGCTGAGCATCTCCAACCTTCGTTACCCTGCTCTTTGCCCTGAAGCTGACGCATACGGACCACATCCACGGATCTCATGCTGTGGCTTCCGTTTCAGCTTGGCCAAGCTGGACCCAGCGGTAGATCCGGGGGAGGGGAAGGTGACGTCAGGGCATGTATTCTCCCGGCTTCCTCCTCGAGAGGTCATCCGGAGCTGGGTCTCAGACCCTGGACTGAAGGTCTAGGCTCCTATCAAGGTGTCCTTTCTTTCTTTTTTCTTTTTTTTTTTTTTTAAGATTTATTTATTCACGATAGACACACACAGAGAGAGAGAGAGAGAGAGAGAGAGAGAGAGAGAGGCAGAGACACAGGAGGAAGGAGAAGCAGGCTCCGTGCAGGGAGCCCGACGCAAGACTCGATCCCGGGTCTCCAGGATCACGCCCTGGGCCAAAGGCAGGCCCTAAACTGCTGAGCCATGCAGGGATCCCCAAGATGTCCTTTCTTAACGACTGACTCCTTCGGGTTCAGCAGTTGCTCGCTCTCCTTGTCCCCTCTTGCCAAGGGTGGCTAAAAACTCTGCTTTTACGGGCTTCCGAGGACTCTGCTATCCCTTGTGGCTTTCCTACACCTCGCTCCTCCCTTTGTAAATAACTTCTTTATTAAACACTCCTCAAATTATTCTAATTTGAGCGGCCATCTGTTCCCTGCTGGGACCCCGACCGATGTAGTTTCTAGCTTTCCACCCTGAACAGCCATGCAAGTGGATAAATAAAGCAAGTGTGGGCATCAGTCCAAGATAGAAGGGTACCCAGCTTCTCGAGGCCTGAGTCCCCAGCAATCCCACAGCCTGGAATGATCTGCAGGGGCAGGTGCACCTGCCGGGGCAGTAGCAGAACAGGCCACGTGACCTCCCTACAGGCATCTAACGTCCCTTGTGTTGGAAGATGACCTCTAGGCCAGGGCCGTGGTCTGGAGAGCCCGATAATGAATATTTCCAGCTTTGTGGGCCATATGGTCTCTATTGGGAGCACTCCACTCCACCGTCCTAGGTCAAAAGTAGCCGAAAACCGTATGCACGGCGGTGAGTGTGGCTTGCCCACAATTAAACTTCACGAAAATCAGCAGTTGTCCGCAGGTCATAAACTGCTGACACCGGTCTAGAGATGGGAGTTCAGTGTTTTCTGATTTCTTAATTGCGGTTTACAATAAAGAAATACATATTTTGCATCATGACCCGTTTGTGCACGTGCACACTTCACGGTATTTGTGTGCCAGTCTCTGTTCGAAGTACTTGCATCAATTTATTTAATCTTCGTAAAAACTGTGTGTGTGTCAAGAGGAGGTGCTTTAAAAAAAATTATTTATTTTAGAAAGCAAGCGTAGAGAGAGCGGCAGAGGGAGGGGGGAAGAGAGCAGGCTCTGCCCTGAGCCCACAGCCTGATGTGCGGCTCAGCCTCACACCCCTGAGATCCCAACCTAAGCGGAAACCAAGGGTCCAATGCTTAACCAGCTGCACCGCCAAGCGCCTCAGGGGTGCTATTTTTATGCACATTGTAAAGATAAAGGTCTCTAAACACAGCGTTCAGAGAAAACAGACATTTTACGAAACCACACTTAAATACGTGTGTAATGTACTCTCTTCCCTTTTGTTATTTAAAGTGCGACCTGCAGGCCCATCTCATGACCCGCTATGGGTTACAGTCCATGGACTGATTTGATATCTTTTTTTTTTAAGATTTATTTATTTATTTATGAGAGACACAGAACAAGAGAGACAAAGACACAGGCAGAGGGAGGAGCAGGCTCCATGCAGGGAGCCCGACGCGGGACTCGATCCCGGGTCTCTAGGGTCACGCCCCGGGGCGAAGGCAAACGCTCAACCACTGAGCCACCCTGGCGTCCCCCATGGACTTATTTGAAAAACCCCGTAGGCCAGCTTTTTTTTTGGCGGGGGGGCTCTCCCTGCAGCCCCTGTGGGATCCTGTGGGGTCCTCGTGACTGCACGGTGCTAACATGCAGTCGTCAATTCAGATTCCAGCCTTGCCACCTCGTCTCCGGGTGCGGCTCGTTAGGACCTCATCGCCAAGAAGCCGTGAGGTGATAAGACAGTGGTGGGGAACGCCTGGCTGAGGGATGGGAGGCCCCCGGCACCTCTCTACCCTGTGGGTTGGACATAGGCCCCATTTCTAGTGAATCAAGTGTGGAAAAGGGCCAACTGTTTCTTGGCGGTGGAGACAGCCAGCAGGGACCACCTTAAGCAGTCACGGCATCCTTCTCCCCAATTAAACCCCTGATCTAATTGTGAGAAAATATTCGATAAACCTGGACGAAGTGATAGTCTACAAAATACTTGACCAGGCCTCTGGAGAAGTGCCACGGTCTTGAGAAAGCCAGGGAAGCCCAAGAAGCTGACCCGGGTCAGAGAGCAGGTGGGCCCGACGCCTCAGTGCTCCGGGGGATGCCGGGCTGGAGCCGCATCAAGAGAAAAGGCATCAGCAGGGGACGGGGACCTGAGTGAGGTCCTCCTCTGGGCTAACAGCACCCCGGTTGTGTAAGACGCTACTGTTAGCAGACGCTGGTGGGGGCTCTTCGGGAAACCCCTGGTGCTGACCTTGCAACCCCGTTCTTATTCCAAAATGGGGTCTTTCAGAAATCTTCCCAGCGCACCCGGCCCTTGATCCCTCTCCTCTGGGAATCTCAGGGTGGATTTGACCCTCAGTTGGAGCAGCATGTACTCTTAGTGTGTCTTCCGTGACCGTGTTCCCCGAATTTGGGGGCGCGCCGGGACTACCTGAGAGGCTTTCGAAGATCCCAGTGCTCAGGCCCCAAGAGGAGCCAGAGCACCGGCCTCCAGCGTCTGATAAATGCTTCTGGAAGCACCGGCCTCCGCCCACACCCTCCTGCCCCTCTTCCTGTGGGGTGACCCTCTGGCAGCCTGGGCCCTCTGAGTGGAGGATCTGGGGCAGACAGAGGTCTGCTCCCCGGGGATGTCCACGTCTGATACCCGACAGCCCGGGACGGAGTTCCTTTCCAGGGGAACGGCGCAGATGTGATCACGGAACGGACGGGACATGGGAGGATCACCCTGGGTCACGTGGGTGGACCGGATGCAACCACGCGGGGCCCCGCAAAAGGGGAGCAGGAGTGTCAGAGCCTGAGACGGAGATGTGACAGACGCAGGGCGTCAGAATCAAAGATTTGAAGCAGCAGCACAGCTGGCTTCGAAGCTGGAGAAAGAGACCACAGGCCAAAAAATGGGGCGGCCACTAGACGTCGGGCAAGGCCAGCGCCCAGGGGCTCCCCTTGGCCAGAGAGCTCAGCCCTGCAGACACCTTGGTCTTCTCGGCCCAGTGACCCCCATGCCGGACTCCTGCCCCCGAGAACCGTCCGACAGCCACGTCCTTGCAGCCACCACACTCGGAGTAACCTGCTAAAGCGGCGGCAGGGAAGGAACAGAGTCTTTGCCGTCCAGCTGGCGGCCCGTAAGGTTTCCCGCGCTGTCCTTACCCCCCGCTCGTGTTAATAAAGATGGAACATTTATGCCACCGCTTATTGGATTAGTTGTGGGAGCAAGGCGCGTGAGCGACTCAATTTTACACACTCTTCTTCCCTCACTTGCTGACTCATTAAGTCACTAATTCACTCCTTCGCTTACCAGTTAATTCACCCCTGGGTTCTTGCAGCTCATTCGCTCACTCACGTACGCGCGCACGTCTCCACAAATGGCCATGAGTTGCGGGAGCCGTGCGGCCATCAGGGAACGTGTGACGGCCGGCTAGGTCTCGGGAAAGGAGGTGGTGGTGGAGGGAGGCCACTGGGATCTTCCGGAAGCCAGACTGGTGGGAAAGGAAGGGTCATGAGCGCTAGGCCTAGGCTCTTTGGGACTAACTTGGTGCCAAGAACCGTCAATCACGTGACCGTGATATTTTAGTAAGAATGACGATGATGTCGTCGGGATGTCCTCTCCAGAAAAGCCTAGAGAAAGAGAGGAGCTTTTTCAAGCAACGGGTGGGAGAGCTGGCCCTCACTCTCAAGTTGGTTTGACTCTTGCGTCCGTGTGTTTAGCTTCTCCGGGGATTCTAGGAGCTCCCTTGACTGAGGTCAAGATGAAGAGGAGCCAGCAAGGACCAAGGCCAAGTATGGCAGGAGGAGGGTAGTGGAAGGAGAGGAAGGCGCCTCTGGGGAGATGGATCCTCACTTGGGTTGATGGATCTCTCGCTCCAGATGGATCCGGCCAGTCCGTCCTCGTGCACACAGCGCCCGGAGCCTAGGAGGCGGACTGACCCTGATCGCCCCTAGGACCACAGCAGCGTGTGCACGTGCACAGAACCGCGTCTGCCGCTGGGGATGCAGGCTGCTGGGAGCGAAAGCGAGGTGTCCACACCCAGCCCAGGGGTCTCGGGGGCAAGAGGACAGATAATGGAAACGGATGATCAAGCACAAGAATGGGATCAGCCTAGTGGGGACTGGACGTGCCTGCTTATCTCTGGCAGGACACAGCAAAGGAGGGGAGGAGGAGACCTGGAACAAGACCAACGTGGGGGGAGACAGAGAAGGCCCACGGTCAACGGACGGATGCCCCCCGCGGCACGCGGCAAAGCTACCTCCTTATGCCACAGAGCAGCAAGACCTACTGACCCTTTTGTCCAGCTCCTGTCTCTTCCAGGCGCCGTGGACGCCCCTCATTTTGCTGGCTTAGCACCGAGCACATCCCTTCTGTTGGAGAAGCGTCTCCAAACGGTTCTAGCCAAGCCCACACCCGTGCCCTTGGCCCCAGGAGAGGGCACCCCGCCCACACAGCTGGACGAGTCAGAGGCTTCCAGGGAGCTTTCTCTACTTAAAACTAGGGGGGGGGGCTCGTGGCATTTGGGTTCCTGGGGCCAGTCACCCTTGGGGCCAGCGATGGTTTGATTGGGGCAGCCAGTGATCTCTTCTCTATTCCAGGCCCATCTGACCTGGGTTTCTCCCACTTGAAAGCAAATGCTAGCCCAGACGTGATGGAAGTGAGCAATAGGAGAAGACAGGGCCCCTCTCCCCTGTACCCACTCTCTTCCTGTCGCCTCCCTCGCCCCTCTACTTGCTTTTGCCCCACTGTGCTACTGGCCAGACCTCTGCTTTGTTGGTCAGAAAGTACACGGACAACGCTGACACGCCGTGCGCCCTCCGCGCTAAAGCAAATGCCATGTGCCGTGGGCCCAGCACTGCGCTGAGCGCGTTTATACCCATTATTTCACCTAGACCTTCTGTCAGGCTAGGAGGTGGGGAAACGGAGGCCCAAAGCAGGTCAGTTCCTTGCCCACAGTTCAACAGCGGGTAAGTTGGCAGCTGAGACTTGAACCCAGGCCCGCATGCCTCATCTCCTCTCCCACCTGCTTCCTATTTAGTGCTAGCCCTTTGCCCACGAGTCTCCCATGCTGCATGGAGACATGGCACGATCAAGAACCTGTAGCTGCTGCGTCCGGAAGCCTCGGCAGGGCCTTACGGGCCTCCCCACACGCCGTGAGACACCCACTGGCGAAGGGAGACCCACAGAGGTGCAGCAGCCTCCCAGGGCCACACAGCCAGCGGATGTGGAGGCTGGATCCGAATCCAGCTCCGTGTGACGAGGACCCCTTGCTCGTCAGCTTGCACACCCCCGAGGTGGGGCAGCCCATCCCTCCTCCGGCCTGCAGGAGGCTCAGGGAGGCTCACACCCTCAGCCAGGGCTTCGGAGCTGCCGGGCGCTCGGGCAGGGCTGGCTGGCTGCCTCCGGGAGGGGGCAGGGGATGTCGATGATGCTCGAGCTCAGAATGGCAGTGGAGCAGCGGGCAGAGGCTGGCGTGGGAGGCTCCCCGTAAGCCACCTGCAAACACTTCCTCTGGATGAGATGCATTATCCAAGCGTCGTCCCCGGAGACCTCTGCGAGGCACACACTGCCGCCCGCTCTGGGAGGCGGACGAGTCCCTTCTCTGACTCGTGTTGGCCGGTGACAGGTGGAGATGGACAGACAGCAGGACTAGGGGAGGCCGGGCTGGGGCCACTGAGGGAGAAGGGCGGTGGCCGCCCCGTGGACGGGCTGCCCTGGGCGCCAGGGGTGCTCTGTCCTCCTGGCACCCGGGTGGATACGAGCATCCTCCTCCAGGGAAGTCAGAGCCAGGCCACGCCGGGGCCCCCTTCTCCCTGTGTGCCCTGGAAGGTGGGGCCCAAGGCCCCGGTAAGATCCCGTCCCTTCTCCTCTCACACCTAAGCAAGGGCGGAGAACAGTCCACATTTATGGGGCCCCTGCTGTGTGTCAGGCACAGTCCCGGACGCCTTACAAACAAGCACAGCTGTTCACGGGACCCCCAGTGCACAAGTGGGGAAACTGAGGCTCAGAGCAGTTTTGGCACATCCCCATATTTATCCAACGCGTGAACGTGGAGCCCAAGCTCACACACAGGGCTGAGCTGACTCCAGAGGGCCGGCCCTTAACCTTCGGCCTCCTTAAACCCCTTGCCTCTAGGGCAGCTTGGGGGGCTCAAGGCCTGATCCTGGAGACCCGGGATCGAGTCCCATGTCAGGCTCCCTGCATGGATCCTGCTTCTCCTGCTGCCTGTGTCTCTGCCTCTCTCTCTCTGTCTCAATCTGTGTGTCTCATGAATAAATAAATAGAATCTTTAAAAAATTAAAAAAAAAAAAAAAAAAAAAAAAAAAACCCTTGCGTCTGCGTAGGGGACCAGGACAGGTGATGACTCAGCCAGGTGGCATCTCCATGTAGGCAGAGACCTGGAGCCGGGAAGGTGAGAAGGTCCAGGCAGAGCGTGAGTGTGCCTTGGTCACCAGGCCCACGGACCCAGCTCCCACCTGCCTGATGGGGCAAGCCCTGGCATCTCAGGCCATGGGGCCACCGGGTGTCGGCGAGCTCTCAGGTCTAAGCTGGAGCCACAGACTCGGGCTGGGGGCAGGACATGGCTACGGGCTCAGCCGCAGGTGGGGTGGAGGCTGGAGTCTGTCCCAGGAGGACTGGGGCAGGCCAGGGAGGAGGCACAGCCCCCAGTGTAAGAGGGACTGCATGGGGCAGGGGTTGGGGGGAGACAGGACGGGTGGGGGAGGGGTGGGGGCGGAGATTGGGGAATGGGGTGGGGACCAGTCCTGGTGGGAGGACAGGGAGGGTACAGGGTGGGGGGATGAGATGTGACAGGGTAGGGACTGGGATGGGGTGGGGGGATGGGGTGGGGGGGCAGGGTAGGGACAGGGGGATGGGTGGGGGGACGGAGGGGATAGGGAGATGGGGTGGGGGGACAGGGAGGGGATGGTGTGGGGGAACAGGGTGGGGGACAGGGAGGGGACGGGGGACGGGGTGGGGGGACAGGGTGGGGACAGGGAGATGGAGTGGGGGGACAGGGAGGGGATAGGGAGATGGGGTGGGGGGACAGGGAGGGGACGGTGTGGGGGAACAGGGTGGGGGACAGGGAGGGGATGGGGGGACGGGGTGGGGGGACAGGGTGGGGACAGGGAGATGGAGTGGGGGGACAGGGAGGGGATAGGGAGATGGGGTGGGGGGACAGGGAGGGGACGGTGTGGGGGAACAGGGTGGGAGACAGGGAGGGGACGGGGGACGGGGTGGGGGGACAGGGTGGGGACAGGGGGACGGGGTGGGGAGACAGGGAGGGGACGGGGGGACGGGGTGGGGGGACAGGGTGGGGACAGGGGGACGGGGTGGGGAGACAGGATGGAGGTGGGGGGACAGGGAGTGGATGGGGTGGGGGGATGCATGGGGTGGGGATGGGGTGGGGGAGAGAGAGGAGATGGGCTGGGGGGACAGGGTGGGGGTGGGACGGGGTGGGGACAGGGTGGGGGAATGAGGAGAGGATGGAGAGGGGGGAGGGGGTGGCGGTGAGGTGGAGACAGGGGGATGAGGTGGGGGGACAGGGAAGGGACGGGATGGAGGGACGGGGTGGGGGGACAGGGTGGGGGGATGGGGTGGGGCGGGGATGAGATGACAGTGGCATGGGTGGGAGAAATGCTGTGTGGCTGCCACCCCGCGAGGTGACGACCTCTGCTGCCCGGGCCCTGCCCCCCGCTGCCCCCAGTCCCCCCTGGCCCGGGCTCACATACAGGCCCTGCAGGGAGCGGTGCGTGGGTGGAAAGCGCGTCCCTGATGCTCTTTGTGCGGGTCCCCTGGAGCTAACAGCGGAGCAGGGAGGAGCCCGGGTGACTCCTTGGGCTTCCTGAGCTGCTCCCGGGAGGAGGAGCAGCGGCCACACTGGTTACCAGCCTTCCCGGCCTCTGTCCCCAGGGAACGCGCAGCCCAGGGCGGGGCCGAGGGCTGGGGTGGCCCTGGAGGCTGCTCCCCGTCCCCACTTCTCCCCACACGTACCCTCTGCTTTCAGCGCCTCGACCTATTGGGGTGCTCGCTCACTCTAGGTTCTTCCTCCCGGTGGTACTTAGTGAGGCCTCCGCGCCCGGTCCCTGTGCCCGGTCCCCATGTGAGGTGCATGCAAGGAACTGGAGGGCGGACGGGCCCTGGGGGCGAGGGGAAGTGCAGGAGGCACCAGGTACGCAGGGGGGACAGGGGACTCGGAGCCAGTGGCTATAAAGTGCCACCTGAAGGGGATGCCCGGGGGGCTCGGCGGCTGAGCGCCGCCTCGGCCCAGAGCATGACCCCAGGGTCCCAGGATCGAGTCCTGCGTTGGGCTCCCTGCAGGGAGCCTGCTTCTTCCTCCGCCTGTGTCTCTGCCTCTCTCTGTGTCTCGCGTGAATAAATAAATGAAATTTAAAAAAAATAAAAGACTCCAGCTGAAGGATGAGCGGGAAGCAGGCAGGGCTGGGGGGGTGGCGATGGAGGTGGACGGGGAGCACTTGGCAAGGAACCAACCTTCCAAGCTCTGGGAACACTCGGAGCAGATCTGGCCTGCCTGGCTGTCAAGGCCGCCGATGGGATCGGACACGGGTGCCCCCCAGGCCTGGAAACCCCCTCAGGCCCTCCTGGCCCGGGAGCGTGCGGTCAGCTGACCACCACCGCGCTGGCGGCAGGAGGGGCGTGAGGACAAGGCATGCCCACCGCCGGAGGCGGAGTGGGCGCTCCTTCGCGGAGCAGCGTGATGACCGGGCTCGCCCCGGCCCCGCTGGCCCTCCCAGGGCCCCGCGCTCCCACCCGCTGAGCCGTGTGCACTTCCTGAGAACCGGGTGGTCCCTTGCTAAGTCTCTCGGTGCCAGTCCTACTTGTCATTGTAATTATGTGATTTAAATTAAACATCCCATAAACTGATGAAATACGAGTGTGAAAGAAAATAGAATTGCATCTGCAGGGACTGAATTGAACCCTTGGAAAGACTCCACGAAGGGGAATCTCTGAAGAGGATCGCCTCCCAGATATCAGGTGTGGACGGCCGGGACCGCCGCGCCCCAGCGGGGCCGCTCCGTCGGGGCCCCTCCTGCCCCTGTCGCGCCCCAGCGCCCCACACAGTACCTGGCCCACCGTGGGTGCCCAATGGGTGCTTGTTGACTGACCAAGCTGCAGCACAGCTGGTCTCGGGGCGACGACGCATCACGGGTGCAGCTTATATACGACCGACGGCGCGGAGCACAAAACCACGACCGAAGCAAACACCTCGGCCTGCATTACACGGATTGACCAATAAATGCGCATTTAAGTACTTGCACACCGTGAGCAAAGCTCGCAGCCGCACAGGTTTCCTTTAGAAAATTACTTTTTGCCCACGAACTGCATCATCTGCAAGGCTTGGGGCAGGTGTCAGGAAAAGGGGTTCATAAAGGGCCATACAAATTCTTGGGATGTTATAGTTTCTGTAAGAGCTACTCCCAGGGATCCCCGGGGAGCTCAGTGGTTAGCGCCGCCTTCAGCTCAGGGCGTGATCCTGGAGTCCTGGGATCGAGTCCTGCGTCGGGCTCCCTGCATGGAGCCTGCTTCTCCCTCTGCCTGGGTGTCTGCCTCTCTCTCTGCATCTCTGACGAATAGATACATAAAATCTTTAAAAAAAAAAAAAAAGCTATTCCTCGCTGCCATGGTAGCAAAAAAGCAGACGGTATGTAAAGGAGCGCTCACGGCTGTGATCCCGTAAAACTCGATTCACAAGAACCGACGGGAAGCTATTTGGACGAGTGTGTCAACCTCTGCTCCGAGGAACCGATTGGTCCCGGGCCCGTGCTGCGATGTCGGGGTAGCAAGGCCAGGAAAGCCCTGTCCCTGCCCTTACAGAGCGTGGCTCCGACTTGGGGAGATGGTCACGACTTGCTGCATCCGGGCCCCCGGCGGGGGCGTGAGCGTGGTGCAGGGGGGTCACAGCGAAGGCCAAGGCTTCCTCCCGTGGGGGCAGGGAGAGAGTCGGGGAAAAGGAGGCCCTATGGTTGGGTTTATGGGAGCGGCGAGTGATGTTTTCTCGGAAGTCAGGTGGGGCAATAAGAAAGGACATTCCAGGTGCAGGGAGTGGCACCTGCAGAGGTGTGGAAGATGCTGGAACTTGAAACGGGTGTCACCGGAGAGGAACGGCGTGGAAGAGTCTGGGCTTTGTAGAGGACAGAGGGTGCAGGTGGGGAGCCAAGAGGGCTTGGGGTGGCTGTAGGGTGGCAGGCGCCTGCGTCCCACGTCCTCCCGTGCCAGCTTTGGGGCTGCAGAGATGGTTTCTGCTTGACCCCGGGATGCAGAGGTCCCTCCACCCCGTGTGGGATCCAGGGCAGCTGCTCTGGGGGCATGAATCTGGGGGCGGCCGACGCAGGGTGGGGGTTGTGCAGACACAGGGACGTTGCAGCAGCTGAATGGGGTGCACTGCAGCTACCGTGGACCCCCACCCGCGTAGGGAGCCCGGGGAGCGGCCCTCATGGCGGGCCCCAGGCCCCTTCTGCAGTCGGGGGGCCCGCGAGGCCTCCCCGGGGGACGGCGGTTTTCAGGAATTCTCAAATCTAACCCGGGGTCTCCTGATGCCCATGCCCCTGCGCACGGCCGCGTGCGGGGCCGCGGTTGACCCCCACCTTGGCTGTTTCACGGCGGGGTGACCTGGAGGGAGCGTCTTGGCCTCTCTGTGCAGCCGGGGCTGCCGCGGGGGCCAGCACGAGCCAGGTCCTGTGTTCGAGTGGAGACGGCGCTCGTGTGCACACACGGGAGCCCTTGCATGTGGGCCCGCGCTCCCAGGGGAGGAAGGCAGGCTGCAGCCAGACCCTGCAAACATGCAGGGAGCCCGACGGAGACTCGATCCCGGGACCCTGGGGTCACGCCCTGTGCTGCAGGCGGCGCTAACCGCTGAGCCACCGGGAGGCCCTAAATGTAGTTTTCAAAGCCTCGACCGAGTGTGCACCCACATGACCACCATCCCCTTCAGAATGTGGACGACTCCGGGGCTCCGGGGCTCCCCCATCCCCTCGTCCCCCTTGCCGGGACCAGCATCTGCGCCTCTCGCCCCAGCTCTCGCATGCAGGGCCGTGTCCGCAGAGGTCCCGTGGATGGAGCCTCAGCGGGCTCGCCACCTGTCCGCGTGGCTGTGCGTGGTCACGGGTCCGGGGGGTGCCTCCAGGCCGGGACCCCCATACCCTCCGGTCACCACTCCCTCCCTCCCTCCCTCCCCGTTCCTGGCTCTGTAAAGGGCCTTGGGTTCTGGGTCATTCAGGTAAATTCTCCCCATTTCCGCGTCCCTCCTGCGCACAGGCTCAGAGCCCTGTCATTGCGAGGGGACTGGACGGGGCCCTGGGAAAGCCCGCCGTGCCCCTGGGGCCCCTCGGGGCGGGGGGGGACCTACGTGGCTCAGCCTGTGATATTTAAACGGGAACCGGCGAGATGCGGTGACGGCTTCTGCGACAGCTCCCACCCAGGCTGCGTGGGTTATGTTGTTGGAGTTTGGTGCGAGTCAGCATTTGCATTAAATACTGTGCTTTGCAGGGCGTGGAGCCACTTGGTGGGTTCCCTTGCTGAGCGCGTGGTTGTGGGGGGCACCACGCGCATCCCTTGGCCCCCCGCGCTCTCTCCCCGGCCCTCCCCACGCGGGTCCGCGTCTGGGAAGACCTGGCTGTGGTTGCATCCCTATGCTCCTTCACTCCTGGCTTCCAAGGGGGTCAGATCACCAGAGGCATCAGCACAGACTGAGGGAGGGGAGGGAGGATGAGTTCCAGGTGTCCGCTCCTTGCTCCGGTGCGACTCCCACGAACTGCCTGAGGATCTGGTCCTGTAGGGTGGCTCTTCCCGTCCAGCCCTCTTCATCAGGGTCCGCACCCCCTCGGCACCCCGTAAGCGGGCACCTCACCCTTGCCCTCGGTGCCAGCCCTGGGACCCTGCCCTGCCTCTGGTGGTTAGTGTTAGGGCCCCCCATTTCCCTTGGGATCCTGACGTGCTTGTCGGTTGCTCGTGCGGACGCGGGAAGGTGGGGGCTCCCGAGCACGAGGCTGCGGCCGGGCTGAGGCCCAGGTTGCGCACTGCCTCACTTGGACCCGCGAGTCTTTGAAGGAACGGCTGCTATCGTCCCCGTTTTACAGATCGGGTCACCGGGAGCTGAGGTCAGCTGACCCCTCCGGAGCCCAGGCCGTCCAGCAGGCCCCTGCACCCACTGCGGACGGACCCCGGGAGGACCCGCACCCGCAAACCCACGTCTGGAGGCGGGGCTGCAGCAGCGCCGAGGGGGGAGGCCGGGCACTCTGGTCCTGGAGCTGCTGTGCGGCCCACACGGGGCTGGCCTCCCGCCCGCAGCCCTGCCGTTGTCGCCGCAGCCTGGTGGGCACGGTCCCCGGGTGGCCGGACCCTGTCTCAAGCCAGGCTGGCGCCGAGGGCGAGGGCGAGGTTGGGGCTGGACGCAGCCCCCAGGGCTTCAGAGCCAAGCAGAGCGGGACGGGGGTTTCAGGGCTTCCCGTGCCCTCAGACGACGCGGGGGTGCAGGACAGATGGGCACGGGTGAGCCCGTGCAGGGGGGTACAGACCTGGGGGGGGCTAGTGGGTGCTTGGGAGAGGGGCGCGGGCTGTCCCCGCAGGGCTGAGGAGCTTCGTCCCTGGTCCTGCGGGCGGAGGGGCCCGGGGGTGCAGGACACACGGGCGGGGCGGGGGGCGGTACCCAGCAGGGGGCCTCGGGGGACACGGTGGGAAATTGGTGAGGCCGCGGCCCCGTGCAGAGCCCCGAAGCCGCCAGTGCCCTGGGGAGGGAGCCGCTGACCTGGCAGCTGGTCCGGGGGCTGTGCCAGGGGGCGCCCCCCACCGGGCTGGGCTGCAGAGGGGAACCTAAGGGAGGAGGGCAGCCCCCGGGCAGGGGAGGAGCCCCCGGAGACCCCCCCAGGGCCTGCCGCCCCAAGTACCTGCCCAGGCCCTCGCCACGGACTCCCCTGCCCGGGGTCACGGGCTGGACTTTGGCCGCGGGTCAGGGATTCAGGTGGGCGGGCACCTCTCCTGCGACTCCCGTGTGTCGTGCACCTGAGTGGCCCCTGGCAGCGCGGCTGGCGGGGGGCAGGCTGCACATCTGCCGCCGGCCTGAAGGATGCACGGGCCCCGCAAGCCCCGGTAGCCCGGGGACGAAGCTGCCCAGCCCTGCCGTGGGCGTGGGGACGCCCCTGCACGGCTGCCCCGGCCACCCCTGACCCACCCCCTCTGTGCCCGCAGGTTCACCGGAGCCAGCCTCCCCGCTCCTGTCATCAGCAGCAAGAACTGGCTGCGGCTGCACTTTACGTCGGACGGCAACCACCGGCAGCGGGGCTTCAGTGCCCAGTACCAAGGTAGGCGGGCCGCCGGGCGTCCTCAGCGGGTGCAGGGCTGCGTCCTGGGGAGCTCGTCCCGGCCCCGGCCTGGGTCCGGCTGGCCAGGGTGGACATGCCTCGAGCATCCTGTTCTTATTGGCAGACCTGGGGTCTCTGTGTCTGCCGTAGTGGCCTGTGGCCCCACGGTCACCTCGCCCCACTGTCCCTTCCCGGCCCCTCCGCAGGCCGGGTGCTCGTGAGCCCGAGTGCCTCCAAAGAGACGGGCCGGGCGCTCGGGCAGCACCACCTCGATTGCCCTGCTTCATTCCCCTGCGAAGTAAATGCCGTCAATGGCCCCATTATATGGACGAGGAAACTGAGGCTCAGGGAAATTAAGCCAGCTTCCTGAGGCAGCTGACGCCCCCTGCCTTTTATTATTATTTTTTTAAGATTTTATTTATTTATTCATAAGAGACACACAGAGAGGCAGAGACACAGACAGAGGGAGGAGCAGGCTCCATGCAGGGAGCCGATGCGGGACTCGATCCCGGGACCCCGGGGCGCAGGGAGCTCTTCGCCCTGGAGGAGGCCCAAAGTCCGGGGGGCGGAGGGATGAGAGCAGATGAGATAAGGACGTTCCTTTCGACCTGGAGCTTACTGGGAGGTACACGGCATTTCTGGACACCGAGGGTGGGCTTCGTGACCACCGGCAGTCACACGTGGATATTGGTTCTCGCAGATTCGGTGGGAACTCGCGTTTCGCACCTGTTCCGCGTAGGGCCCCGGGCTTCCCCGCCGGGGCCGGCTGGAAGCGGGGACCAAAGGAGGCCTGCGAGAAGCCTTCCCTTCCTAAGCAGCCTCATTTCCTTAGCATCGGGCAGCAGGACACCTTTGAAATATTTAAAACATAAGCCAAAAAAAAAAAAAAAAAACCCACCAACCTGGTCCCCTAGGTGCCCCCCCCCACCCCCCGAGAGCTCGCCTGCAAATATTTTTCTGGTGCCAACACTGGGCTTTCGTGGAGCAGAGCAGCCGCCTGGATCTTTTTTGTCGTCGTTTCCAACGCAGGAAGGCGGGGATGGACGTGAGCGTTTCATCCGAGTGAAGAGGGGGCCCGTGTGTCTACTTGTTTCCGGTGCCCGAGGGCCTGGCGGGCACAGTCGGGGTCTGACGCAGACCGTGGGCGCCCGGCCGAGCCGCGCGGGAGCCTCCGGAAGTCGGGAGCCCCCTCCCGCCGCACACACGGCCCCGCACCATCCCACGGGGCCCCACTCCGCGCCCTGTGGCAAAATGTGCCTTAAATTCGCGCGTTTCCGCTAAAGAAGCCGAAGCCCGAGAGGTCGCAGGGCGCCCCAGGCCGGCCCCGCGGGCTGGAAGCTGAGTCCCTGCAGGGAACCCCAGCGCCGGCCTTGCCTGCTCCGCCGGCAGCTTCTCAACTTTATTTTGTGAACCTCAGCCCACCCTTTAAGGAAAAGGACATTTTCCAGCACAACCCAGGACCCATTTCTGTCTGTGGGACTAAAGAGAAAATGTCACCGAGGGGTGTTGACCCGAACATCATGCGCCCTGAACGTTTCCCGTTTCTGATGTTAACGGCGACCGCCCCACAGAGTCCACGGCCGGGGACGGCCCACAGCCCGAACGTCGGCTTCCGCGACGGGCTTCCCTACCTCGCGCCTTCCCGTCTCCCTGAATACGGCCCCGAACGGGGTTGGCACTTCCACGCAGACCAGGCTTTCCGGAGGGCGTCCTAGGTCTCGGGCCCTTGGCATGCATCCCTCTGCCCGGTGCTGAGCAGTGGCCCGGCCTCCCTCGTCTCCCTTCACCGCCGTAGAGCCGAGGACCTGGAAGCCCCCGCGCGGCCACACGACCCCCGTACAGAAAACCCACCGACCAGAACCGCCCGCTGCTCCGAAGGAACCATGAGCACAGCCCAAGTCATGGAGTCGGAGACCCGGGGGGCGGCAGAGGCAGCTCTAGGGAGGGGGCGCGCGGCCTGGCTATCGTGGAAGGGGGAGACCTCAGGGATGAGGCGGCCTTGGACCCCCCAGCAGGGAGGCCTCCCCACAGCTGGGAGGGCAGGGGGGTAGAAGGGGTGCCACCCGCAGACCCAGAGAGCAGGAAGGGGCCTGGGTCAGTGTAGAGCACAGGGTGGGGGGGCCTGGGGTCAGCGACCAGGGCAGGACGGGGGGGCCTGGGGGTCAGCAACCAGGGCAGGAGGGGAGCCTGGGGTCAGTGACCAGGGCATGACAGGGGGGCCTAGAGGTCAGTGACCAGGGCATGACAGGGGGGCCTGGGGTCAGCGACCAGGGCAGGAGGGGAGCCTGGGGGTCAGTGACCAGGGCAGGAGGGGAGCCTGGGGGTCAGCGACCAGGGCAGGAGGGGAGCCTGGGAATCAGCGACCAGGGCAGGATGGGAGCCTGGGGGTCAGCGACCAGGGCAGGAGGGGGACCTGGGAGTCAGCGACCAGGGCAGGAGGGGAGCCTGGGGGTCAGCGACCAGGGCAGGAGGGGAGCCTGGGGGTCAGCGACCAGGGCAGGAGGGGGGCCTGGGGTCAGCGACCACGGCAGGAGGGGAGCCTGGGGGTCAGTGACCAGGGCAGAAGGGGGAGCTGGGGGTCAGTGACCAGGGCAGGAGGGGACCTGGAGTCAGTCACCTGACCTGGGTCTTCCGTCCCCCTCATGTCTGCCGTGGCTGCCACCCGCCCACCCTAAGGGAGCTGGAACAGGGAGCAGGGCCTGCGGTGCCCTGCCGTGTCCCCAGGGTGCCCTGCCGTGCCCCCGGCGTCGGGCTCCTGGCACAGGGCAGGCCAGGGAAGTGTGAGGATCGGACCTGGGGAGACAGCAGCATGGGGTCAGCTTCCACCGTGCTCAACTTTGTGGCTTGAGTCCCAAGTGATTTATGAGAATTGGGAGCTAATGGTCCCCAAGCCAAGTGTGTTGATGGACAGTGTCTTCCCAGGAGCCGCATTGCACAGGAGGCAGATGAGTGACCGACGCCGGGCATATCCCGTTCCCGTCTCGCCGGGGGGAATTTCGGGGTTTCCTGCCCAGGCTCGGATTCCACTACGGTCAGGGCACCGAGGCCAGGCGTTGCGGGGCCGCTTGGCCTGAGGCCCGCCGTCGGAAGGGAAGGTGGCAGGCGTGTCCGCGCGAGGCCAGGCCCGACTGCCTACATCACCAAGGTCGCTGGCAGCCCAGGCAGGAGCAGTAGCTCCGCAGCTTTGAGAAGCCCGACGCCGCGTCTCAGCTGCCCACAGGGTAAACTCACCCATTGGAATCCAGGTTGCATGAATCGAGATGCTTTTATGGTAACAAAGCGAAGCTCCTACTTTCCATGCGCACTTGTTTCTCCGTCGCCTGCGCCTGAGCCGTGGTCTCAGACCAAGCAGGAGGGCCCCCGGCAGCCTGGGGTGCACGCCCGACGCTCTCTCCTGTTCCTGTGCACCGCGGAGCGCCTGAGCACTGGCCAGCTCCATTTCGGGGTTCTGGGCCTTCGGGGCCTCCACGCGAATCCCAGGGTTGGGGCTTCCAGGCGCAGGAGCCCGGAGCCCGGTGCCCACGGAACCACGCATCTAAACCGAACCAGAAAGTGAGCCTGCCGTGAAAACAGCTCGGACACACGGGCCCGGCGCCTTGGCTGCTCCCGAGCCGACCCCCTCCTCTTGCCAGGAAGCGGCTCAAGGCACATATTCTTCTAACGGTCGTTCGTCCACTTGGTCCTCAGTTGGGGAACGTCCTGCGGGCTCGCCAGTCACAGGTCAGAGGTGCGGGAGCGCGGGGGACACGGGACGCGACGTCACGGTGCGAGGAGGACCAGCGGACGCCCGAACGGAGCCTCCGATGCCTCAACTTCTCCGGAGTGGGCGCAGCCGCGGGGCGGCCTTGCAGAGAAGAGGGGAGGACCCGAGCCAGGAAGAGCCAAGGGCGCGCGGCCTTGCAGCTGGCAGCCAAAGGCATTGGGGGTCCCTCAGCTGCCTTTGCTTCTGGACGTTTTCCTTGACTTCTCAGCGGTTGTCTGTGAGGACGCCACCGGCCGCTGACGGAGCCACCGCACCCTTCGGGAAGTTAGAGCTCGCGCCCCGATGCGCACCCTCCCGGCGGCTCCCCTTCCCGCAGTCTTCGCGAGCAGCCCCCCAGGAACTGTGTCTTCTAAGCTCCCGCCGCCCTCCAGCGCCCGCATCCCTAGCGGAGGTCGCTGCCGGACTTGCGAGGCTTCGCGGTTTCCGCACCGACTCTCCTTCCTGAGCTGGAGCCGTGGGCAGAAGCCGGGACGTCGGCCCACGTGGGCCGCCCGCAATGCTCAACACGGCTGCACCACCGGGGTCCGCCACAGGCCCCGCGGCCCCCGCCCCGCCGTGGCCACCGGCAGCGCTTCCTTGAGCGTCCTCCACTTTGAATCCTGCCACGTGCTCCTCGGAGAAGGCGGCGTCCTCTCTGGCCAAGGTAACCGTCCGACTTTTCGTCAGTCTCGAGCAAACCTCCCTTCCAGACAACACGCGGCCCACGGCAGCAGCTGCAGCAGCTCTTTCCACAACCCTGGAGCCTGGAGCGTGGGCTGCTGGAACCCGGAGGCCGACTTCCATCCTGTTGATGGGGGGCCCGGGGCACGTCACAGCCCCACCCAAAGGCTCTCATGGGGCATTGGTGGTTTCAGGACCAGACCCTGGAACCTTAAGTACCCTGGATTCCCACTTCTGTATTTTCCTTATTTATTCATGAGAATACACAGAGAGGAGAGAGAGAGGCAGAGACCCAGGCAGAGGGAGAAGCAGGCTCCAGGCAAGGAGCCCGACGCGGGACTCGATCTCGGGTCTCCTGGGAGGTCTGTAAATCTGAGCTAGCTGAGCCGCCAACACACTAGACGCTGACTTGGTCCAGCGAGGAACTGTGGGTACCGACAGTGTCTGTGCAGGGCCGGTGGCCAGGCCCTCCATGACGAGACGGGGGCACAGGCCGGGGTGCGCACCCGCCAGGCTTTCTCGGGGAAAAGTCGGATTCCGGTTTTTAAAAAGAGCACCCTCTGCAACATTTTGGGGGGGACGAGTTAGAGAGAGTGAATCAGTGAACAAAATCCAAGCAACGAAATAAATAAATCAAAAAAAAAAAAAATCCAAGCAATGCAGGGTTTGTTTACGGCAGGAGCGTGGCTCCGAATCCCGAACGGCAGACGTTTGTTGGAAACGGTTCCTGAGACCGAATGAGGTGGGTTTGGGGAAGGAACAGAGGTGGGGAGGTGAAGCTGCACAGCTGGGCGGCGGGAACGGGCAGAGCTGGTGCAGGGCCCACGCTGGGGAGCGAGGGGGCTGCGGGTTCCGTCCACCGTGGGACCCCCGGGGCCGTGGAGACACGCGGGGCACCTCGCCTCCTGCACCAACGGGTCCAGCCTCCTGCCGGCTCAGCCCAACAGCTCACGCCACAGACGGGGGAAGAACGTGTGGTGCCAGATTCCTGCCGCCGAGTGCACACCGAGTGTCCCGCTACCTGCAGGGCAGCGGGGGAACGTCCTGTAGCCCACCCAGGCGGGAAGGGGGTTGAGCCGCCCGCCGCCCTTGGCCCCCGGGGGGACATGACTGCAGCCACCCAGAGCCCCGCCAGCCAGCTCCAGCCAGCTCTCTTCTCTGGGACCCCTGACTTGGTCCACAGCGCAAATGCCTGTGCCGGCGCCAGTTAACATCTTGTCCATATTTGTCGCCGTGTGTGCCCAGGTGTGCACATGCGTTGTCGCAGGTGTGCCCACTGTAGACGCGAGCGTGTGTGCACGTACTCGCATGCATGTGTGCATCCATGCGCGGCCAGAACCGTGCAGCCCGCAGCGGGCTCCTTACCTGCGGTGCATCGACGTCACGAGATCAGAGCTCCGGGGAGATGTCATCGGCACAACACGAGTGGGCGCTCCACGGACGGGTGGGCGGACCAGCAGCATGAACAACGGCGCGCCAGAAACCCTCTAGCCCTTGCCGCTTCCTCCTTTGTTTCCGCCGGGGTCTGTCGGTCGCGCCTTGGAGAGCTAGAGGGAGACGCGCCTGTTCCCTGACGCTCTGCACCTGATCTGACCCGGTGCATTGGGCTAGCTCGTGCCAAGCGCATTTTGTGGCTGATTCCCCGTCGTGTTCCTTTTTCCACCCCCCGATCACTCACCATCCACTTGGTCGAATGCTTTGAAAGACAAAGGAGCTGTTCGTAACTCAGGGTGTGACACCTTCCCCGGGATCGCTCGAGGACTCGGGCCCCAGCCCACGGAGGCGACATCATGGTGTCAGCATCCCTGGTGATGGGGATCTTGCATGGGAGACATTCCTGGCCCGGCATCGGCTCCCACCATTGGGTGCCCCTCCCTGGAGCCCGGGCCCGTGCCGGAGGGGCCTGGACGTGCATCTAGAGACTGCGGTGTTGGTGTGAGGAACCACGGTCCGGGGGCACAGCCCCTGCCTCGCCCAGGCTCGCGAGTGCTGTGCACAGACCGCACGGGTGACACGGCTCGGGGACCGGCTCGGAGCAGTAATAGGGTCACAAGGGTCGTACGTGAACTAAGGAGCCCCCAGAGGCTTCTCAGGGTCCTTCCAGTTCACTTTCTCGACCATTTTAGCAAGTTCCTTCCTGCGGGAGTAGCAGGGAGGGAAGGAGGAGGACGGGTTCGATGCTGCTGGGGAGGGCGATGGCGTCGTCTGCTGCCAATGGGCCGCGGAGGCGAGGGTGTAGGGCTGACCTGGCGGGTCTCAGCGGCTCGCTCCCCGCCGTCCCCTCACGTCCGCCCGCGTCTCATGGCTCCCCTGCAGGAGCAGCAGCAGCCCCTGGGAATGGGGTTCCTGGCGCCCGGGGACCTTGAGGCTGTGAAGCGGGTGCCTGGGAGGACGCGCACCTGCTCCTGCTGGGCCGGGTGCCCAGAGCCGCCGCACAGACGGACCCTGGCAGGGGTCCTAGAGACCCCATCCCGCCCCAGTCCCGGTGCCAGCTCTAGCTGCCTGAGACCAGCCCTGTCCTCCTCGGGACGACTGGCTGAAAGGATCCCTGCTGCTGCGCCGTGCTGGCGGGCCATGAACAATGCATGTTTCCCCGCCAATCCCCCCACTTGTAACAGGCCCACCATAGTGCCCATCGCAGGTTCCCCTGCTGGGTGCACGCGGAGAGCAACGCGCGTTCATACGAAGGGTGGGGATGTGCGTTGGGAAGTGGCGACTCTGAATTTGGTCGTGCATTTGGGTTACAGCTTGCCGAGGGACAGACCCTTGGGGAGCCGTGGATGCAGGCAGAGCCGGGTGCCGCGGGGGTACCGGGACACGAGTCCGCGCCTGCCTCATCGCTGCAGCCGCCGCCTGGGGCATGGGAGGGCTCCTGGAGCAGGTCACAGGGCACCCGGGGTCACTCCTGGGGCAGGTCGCAGGGGAAGATGCTGAGGTCCGGCCAGGAGCCCTCTGCATCCCGGCTGGTGGCCCACGGCGGCGAATCACTTAAACCACCCTGAGCTGCAGGTTGGTGACCGGGTGGCTGCAGTGAGGACCCGCCGGGTCGGGGTTGACGGATGTGTAAGGAAGCAACGGGACGGCCCTTCCTCAGATCACGCCCCCCACGTACCGGGATCTGCTGCGGGCACTGAGGATGCCCCCGGGAACGATTTGGACGCACGTCCCGAGGTGGCCAAAACCACCGAGTCCACGACGCAGGGCGCACCACGGTCAGGGAGACAGGAGAGGCGGGAGCGGGGCAGCGGAGGCCGGAGAAGGCGCCTGCACAGAAGCTTCTAGGGAAGGAGGCCACGAGAGGAACCCCCGGGGGAGAGCACGCGAGGGAACCAGGCTGAGGCGGGGGGCACAGGGCGGCCTGGGGATCCACAGCAGAGCGGTCAGGCTGGAAGACAAGACCGAGAGGTGCCAGGAGGGCGCCCGAGACACGCGGGCTCCTCCTTTAGGTGCCGTGCTGGGGCCGACGTGGGTCTCTGTGGCCCTCATGGTGCCTGCGGGCTGCACGGCGCGGGGGAGCTGGGTGGTCACGGCGCCCCAGGGGGAGCCCCCAAGAGCTGCACCAGGGCGGTGGACATGGACACCACACCGGGGGCAGACGGGGAAGGATCCTGCTGCATCGGGTGTGAACGGCAGCGCCCGCGGGTCCACGATGCCCACGCAGGGAAGACCTTGAGAGGCCTTTAGCCCAGGAAGTGGGCACAGGAGGTGCCTGGGCACAGTCGCCAGCACTGCTGGGTGGTGAGAGCAGTGGAGTCCCGGGGGGGGGCAGCTGGCAGGCGGCATGGGGTCGGGGACCCACGCCTCAAGGAGGACACCATGAAGCCCTTTGAGGCTTGCAGAATGCCTTGGGAAACTGAGGCAGTCAGACACAAAGGCCCGGGAACTGTGGCATCCCGGCCCTGGTGCCCGCTCGGTGCTATTTGGCAAAGTCCCGATGACTCATGGGCCCGACTCAAGTGGGACCAAAGCCCCGTTCAGCCCCCGGCCGCCCCCCCGGTGACCTGCGGGCCCCGGCCTCCCAGCCCGTGGTAGCTTGGCCCTCCTTGGCCCCCCGGGACCCGCCTCCCGACGTCCACCGGCCAAACCCAGAGCCAAGGGGTGACGTGCAATGGGAATCACTACGAGACCGCGTGGCAGGGGGTGTGGACACTGCTGGCCCCGAATGCCCCCCGGGGCCGTCCTCGGCCCTGGAATGTCCCAGGCCAGGATCATTCTAGAAGGACCCATCCCCAGTCACAGGTAATAGCTTACACGCTCTTCCCTCTTGCTTCCTCTTTAGTCAAGAAGCAAATTGAGCTGAAGTCTCGAGGGGTGAAGCTGATGCCCAGCAAACACAGCAGCCAGAAGACATCAGTGTGTAAGTGCCGCGCGGCCGCCGGGCCTATTGCTTGAGGTCACAGCCGCGGGTGCAGGGACGGCGGGAAAGCCAGGTGATGCGGGGTGACCGCCCTCGGTCCTGGTCCTCCGCCCCCCATGGCCGGGAGCAGCCCCCCCCGCTGCTCCCCCGTCCTCCTCTTTCTCCCTCACCCCATTGTAACCCAGTCCAGGGAGTCATTACTGCTCCATCTCTCTCTTTATTTTTCCTTTTGAATCACTTCCACCTGCTAAAGCAGTCCTCTCTTCTGCTCCTCGCCCGGGAGCCGGTGCCGCCCCCCACCCCGGCTGGGGTCTGGAGGCCGCCGGCCCCGATGCCGCCCCCCAGGGCCTCACCGGGGAACCTGGACCTGACCGGGCGAGAGGCTGGGCTCCCGTGTTGCAGCCGGGGGGGGGGGGCTCCGCGGGGGCGCCTGTGAGAATGCGGTTGAGCCGCTGGTGTTGGGACGACTCAGGGGCACATCCGGCGCTGGGCAGGGGGCTGCAGTGTCACCCGGAGGCAGCCGGCTCCAGCCTGTGCTAAGGGCCTTCGGGGCTGGGCACGGGGAGGCTTCAGGAAGGTTCCGGGCCGCCCAGCAGGCTGGAGAGCAGCGGGGGCTTTCCCAGGAACCGCCCTGGTTGTGTTGCAATGCTGGGTGTAGGTGCCTTCCGGGCCCGGCGCCCCCCGGGGGCCGGCTGAGGGGTCTTCTCCGTCTCCCCGGATCCCTGGGGCCGTTCGTTGCCTCTGAGCTTTGTGGCCGCGGGGGCCGAGGGCTCTGCTGGGCGCCAGGAGAGGAGCCGGGAGCCCCCGGGGCCACGCCGGGGCTCTCAGGGAGCAGGCCTGAGCCACAGGACAGCGGGTAAACTGAGGCTGGCATGATTTCATCTTGGAGTTTGCCCGGAAGCCACAGGCAGACTTTGAGGAAATGGGCCAGACTGGGGGGAGCAGGTGTCTATCCCAGGTGGCCACGCCCCTTGAGGCCCCAGTGTGTTTCCAGCAACCCCCTGCCCTCCCCTCTTCCCCGGGCATGTTGGGTCTGGGACGGGCTTTCCTGGCCTAGGACCTAAGAGATGCAGGAAGCGGCTACAAGCTACGCCACGTGGTGCTGGGCGCGCGTCCTGGGCGAGGGGCCGGGCCTGTCCTTGGCGGCTCAGGGGGGCCCGAAACGCCCTCAGAAAGGGGAAGACGCTTTTGCCCAAGTGAAATGATGCGGAAGCGCCCCAGGAACACAGACCCGGGTCTACTCCAGGACCCTCCCCTCCCCGGGGTCCCCCCGCCGGGCGGCGGCAAGCATCTGGCCCTTTGGGTCCTGCGCACGCTCCCTGTGGACAGAGGCCCCGAACCTCAAGAGGACTGGAGCCCACGCGCCTCCCACCTTCACTTGGGTGCCCCGGCCGTGCCTCCTTCCCCGCGGGCCCGCGCCCCCCTCCCTTCACCCCTCGGGGGCCGGCAGCAGAGGGGTGCTGCGACGGAGGCCACGGGAGGTTGCAGGCAGGGAGGCGGCTGCAGGGAGGACAGGGAAGGACTCGCCACTCCGACCATGGGCTTTGCTGGGACTTGCCCTGGCTCCTTCCTGGGGGGCCGGGGGGCCGTGCGCTCAGTCCTCCCCGGAAGATGCGGTCTCAGGGGCTGTGCTTACGGAGCCGTGGCTGGTGACTTCCAGAATGGTGCCTGAGCCGCACGTCCAGCGGGGCTCGGGGGGCCGGGGCGGGCCTGCAGGGTTCCCACGTAGGGGCAGCGGGAGGGCGGTGGGCGCGGGAGCCGGACCCCAGGAGGCCAGTGCTTAGCGGCGTGTCCCCCACGGGGTGAGCGGGAGAGGCTGGCATACCCAGGACGGGCACGGGTGCTCAGGGCCGGCGTCCTCGTCCTTCCTAGCTCGGGGGGTCCCCGAGGTCCCGTCACCCCCGTCCCCCCATTGCTTAGAACAGGGAGGCTCCTGCCTGCGCTCACAACTTACCCCCCGGCCCGGAGGGTCCTGGACCCGCAGGAGCGCTGACGTGAGAGGCTCGGCGAGGACGGCGTGGGCCGGGGCCATGCCCGACGGGCCGGCTGCTTTTCACCCCGTGATCGATCGGGACGCCAGGGAAGGAGGGGCGGCCCCGGGGCCTGGAGCTCAGGCCCATGCGACGAGGAAGCCGCTGGGCGAGCGGCCCGCCCAGACCCGGTCCCCTGGCGGCCACAGCAGGGCTTCCGGGAGCACTGGTCAGGTCCGTGAGCTCGGGACCCGGTGAGTGTGGGGAGGGCCGCAGGCCCCCCAGGGAGGACACGCCTTGCACCCACCTCCCACACTCGGGTCTCGGGGGGCCCTGGCCAGCTCTCGTCCTGCCCCCTGGCTCCAAGGGACGGGCCGCCCCTGAGCATCTCAGCTATGCCCTGCCCGCTCGGGACTCCTCAGGGGCTCCCCGTCATTTTCAGGATCGGCCTCAAACCCCTCAAAGGTCTCCCCTGCGGAGCCCACCCCCCCGCCCACTCTCCTGTGCCACTCAGCATGCTCTCCCCTCTCCTGGCCTCGCGGGGCAGCCCCCAGTCCTGTCTCCACGTCTTCACTTCACCCCTGTGCCCTCTGCCTACTTGGACTGCCTCTCCTTTGCCACCATGTGCTCAGTTCCTACGCTCTCAGGTGATTTCCTGTTAAGCGCCACCTCCTCCAGGCAGCCTTCCAGGCTCCTCTCAGCGACCTAAGACAGGCCTTCCCTCTTAGTCTCCTTGGAGCTGCGCCTCCCATCACTTCCCCATTGTGGTTCTGCAGTTGGTTTCTATTTCATGTCTCCACCCGACTGGGGGGCTCTCTGAGGACGGGGGTCTTACCTGACATCCGACAGTGGCGTCTCCCATGGTATCCAAACTGGGTCTTGTACACACTCGGTGCTCAATTAATGCTTGCTGTGTACCGGTGTATGGGAATGAGCGCGTGGGTGGGTGAGTGAGTGAGGAACGGAGCCGTTGCTCGTATTGTGGGACAGCGAGTGGGCGGAGGGGACATGGGCCACGGCAGGGAACGTTGCTGCACACTCCCCGTCATCCGCGTCTTGGGGCTGCTACTGGGATCGTGGGGCTGGCAAGGCCCCGATGGAAGGCCTCTGGCCGGGCTGCAGCTCCTGGTGGTCCCCAGAGCCAGGGATCTGGAGGTGTGAGGGCGCTGCAGCCTCACGGGCGTGACCGTCCTGTCCCGAGAACAATGAGCCAGCCGTCGCCCGCGGCTCTCTGCCCTCTGGACTGCAGGCAGGAGGGAGCTGTGTGCATCCGCCGCCCCGGCCGGGCTTCGCCTCTGGCCCGGAGGACCATGCACACGGCCGTGTAGACCACTGCGGTGTTGGCGAGTGTGAAAGCATCACGCCACCTGCCAGGACCACCGCCGGGGCCGTCCCCGCTTGGCGCCGCTGGCCCATGGCCGTGGACGGGGAGGCTCGGGTTGCTGCTTACTCCGTTTGAGAGGCGTCCAGTGGGAAGCGGTTTCTTGGCAGAAAGCAGCCGCCTCTGAGCTCACGTCCCTGCTTTGAACGTCAGACTGCAGCTCTCTCTCACATCCTTTACTGTCCTGATCACACATCCACCTTTTATTTACACGTCCTTTGAGTCATTTCTCCATCTGGGGCTGAGGTTGGGGGTGATCATCTCATCTAGAGTTGCCAGCCCCGCCCCCCGGATCCAAAGCGCAGGGTGAGGAGGTCCCCCAGGGGCTGCGGACCTTCCGACGCCTCTGGCCGCCGGTGCGGGGCGAGGGGACAGGGTGGCTGCCGGTCCGGGGCACCTGCCTCCGAGCCCACGTGCTCTTGATGAATTTCGCTTGGACTTTGCTCCTCGAGGAATTTGTCAAAAGCAGCTCCCCTCCTTGCATATTCATGAAGCCTGAGCCGGGAGACCCCGGGACCCCGCACAGCCCCGCGGAGCAGGGCCTCATTCTGTCTCTGTGTCCAGCCCCCACCCTGAGCCACTGCCCCGGATGTGCCTTCCTGTGATTACCCATCTCTGTATGTGCTGTTTTTTGCTTTGTAGTAACTCAGGTTGGTGTGTCCCAAGGACATAATATGTGTCCAGACCCTGGCATACCTGAAAGGGGCAAAAGACTAGGCTCAGATTTCAGGTAAGACCTGTTCGGGAACTTTCTCATTGCAGAGAAGGGTGGATGGCCTGGTTTGGGGGGCGGCGGCGGGGAGACAGGGGCTGGCCTTCCTAGAGGTACAAGGCAGGGGACAGTGTGGATTCGGGAATAGACGCTTTCCGGAGAAGAACTGTGGCCTCCGG
Organism: Canis lupus baileyi; assembly: GCF_048164855.1. Classification (NCBI taxonomy): domain Eukaryota; kingdom Metazoa; phylum Chordata; class Mammalia; order Carnivora; family Canidae; genus Canis; species Canis lupus. The sequence goes on from NC_132850.1 coordinate 9,221,255, forward strand.
CGTTCTTTCCCGGGACTAGTGCCCACAGCCTTATGGGGAAGGCGAGAGCTGCATATGGCCAATGTCACCCAGCAGACCCATCCCTGGGTCACAGGAACTGCCCTCATCGGTAGTGATGTCTCCCATAATCTGGAGAGACTAGGGCCCCAAGGCAGTACATCTCTCAGAGTTCCTAATAACCGAAGCATCCTCCCATAACCCTCCATTTTCATTAAAGTTTATGGGTATCGTCCACCCAGTCTGAGCGGTCCTAATTGGTACTTACCTCAGAGCATGGCTGTTGTGCTCACAAAGTCACCTTTAAACTCCATCCTAAAACCATTACATGCCCTCCCCCCCAAAAAAAGAAGATAAAGAGCAGGTGTTCCTTTCCATGGGGATCTTAAATGATGAAACAGTGGAGTAGCAGTGAAGGGCCAGAGGAGAAATAACGCTTGGGGTGGTACCGCTTTGTGGAACAGAGAAGGACTCGGGTGGGCCCGGGGGCCCAGGGCTGAGCTCACAGATGCACCCTGTCTCTCAGGTTAGGATCCAGCGTCCAGTTCACCTGCAGCGAGGGCTACGACCTGCAAGGATCCAAGCGGATCACCTGTATGAAAGTGAGCGACATGTTTGCGGCCTGGAGCGACCACAGGCCGGTCTGCCGAGGTGAGGATGCCCCGGGAAAGGGAGGCGGGCCAGACCATGGGCTGCACGTGGAGGATGGGGCCCGGCTCCTGGTACATCTGATCCCACCTGAGGGTACACGCTCTCACCCAGCCTGGCTCACCCCGCTGTGCTCCGGGCCTTGGGCTCTGCATTCACTAATTAACTTATGATTGGTCAGCACCTTGTGGGTATGAGGTCGGGAGGTACGGAGGGTGGGGATTGCCCTGCATAGACCTTACAGTCAGGTGGGGCGGGTGGGGGGGCACAAGGAAGCAGGTTGCCAGCTCATTGCACAGACAGCACGACTACAGCGAGAGTGGAAGGGAAGTCGCCTTGCATAATGTTACCCTGGGATCCCTCCACTGTAACACGTGTGTGTCCCAGACCCTCTGTTTCTTTCCGTAAACAATACACAGGCCTGTCACCTCGAGAAGGGTGCGCTCAGCTAGGCAGGAGTCACAGGGGCTGTGATAGCAGAAGGCTTCTTTCTCCGTGGGATTCTTCTAACCCCACACCTGGGCATCTTGTTTTCAAAGGCCCCGCCACCCCGCAATCCCAGCCGTCGCGTGGCTGAGGCTGGGCTGCCAGAGGCCCCATCCCCCACATCCTAAAATAGTAGACCTGAGTGTCTTCCTTCCTTGAGACGGGACAGCAGCTCCCTCCTGGCCTCCTGCTGCCCCAGGACTCCCCCCGCTGCCTCCTCCTCCTCCTCCTCCTCCTCCTCCTCCTCCTCCTCCTCCGGCTCCCCATAGCTGGCTGTTAGGCTCTTCTGCTCTGTGTGCGTCTCTCGTTGACCGTTGGTGTGCATGCCCGGAGCGCAGTTCTTGGAGCAAGAGTGAGTTTGTGAACAGAGCCAGCAGGTGCTGTTTGGAGCGGCCCTGTTGAGGGGACGGCACATCGCCCGCCATCCCGTCACGTTGCGGATCCTTCCCTGTTTAAGAGGGAGATGCTTTGCTTCTCCCCAGGCTTACGTACCGAGATGAAATTCATGTGTAGAAAGGAGTCCAGGAGAAAGAGCTTGGATGATGATTATGCTAAGAAAGGGACAGAGTTGGAACTGAGACCCACTCTGGTTGGTTGTTTTTTTGTTGTTGGTTTGTTTTTAATGTGTTTTTGAGGGACCTTGGAAGAGGGTCATGAAGATACCTTTGAAAGAAACTTTGGGCATATATACTCATTCTCACCGTTGACGTGGCCAAGACCCACCGTTAACAATGCACTTTGTGTTCTCACTCATCTCAGCTACATCGTTACCTAATATTTCTTTAAAAATCAAAAGAATTTCAAAGATTGCACTTACTTAATATTTAAAAAAAAAATCAAACAAAAGAAGAAGCCTTAAGTATAACTCTCAGCTTTGCCACCAGCTGGCCGTGGGAAGTTTGGCAAATCACCTGTTTGCCCTGGGCTTGTTTTCTTACCTGTAAACATAGATAATGGTACCTGCGCTACCTGTCTTGTGTCGATGGGGTCAAATGGAGCTGCGGATATGGACACACGTAGTGAATCGGGAGGAGCTCGCCAAGAACACCCATTTCCTCGCACTAGAATATCAGCTCGGTAGGGCAAGGACTTCTGTTTTGTTCACTGCCGAGAACGAGTCCTGGCCCGTAGTAGGTGTTCGATAGCATACGTCGGGCGGGTGATTGAATGAATGAATGAATAACCGATAGCAAACACCCGATTTCCAGGGAGCCGAGAAACCAGCTGTGTAGAGAGGCGCAGGATTATCATGTTGGAGGGCCGGGAGACCCTGGGCCGACCTGCCCTTTAAGAATTCCTTTTGAGGGTCCGGGATGACAATGCCTTCGGGCAGCAGTGGAGTCCTTCCTGTCTCTCCCAAGACCTTTCCACTGGTGGAAGATTATCCTCTCGGTAAGGGCGGTGACGGACATGCATAGGCCCAGGGAAGGGAGGGCTGGTGGTTCAGAAGGAAGGTCACAGTCAAGTGACCGTGCTCCTCCTTTTCTCCAGATGTGCTGTGTGGCCCCTTCAGGTCCTCTGCAGTGACTCTGGCGCACTGGACTCTAAATTCTCCGCCACCTGTTAACTGAGCTCCGGGCTAGGCTTTACACCTCCTTCCCTCACATCCCCTGCCACCGGAAGGCAGAGGAAATCCATGGAAAGCAAAGCCAGGCACACCTGCATTCAAATGCAGCCGCCGCCGCTGGTTAGCCGGGCCTCCTTGGGCAGGTTCCTCCTTGAATCTCTTTTTTTCCTGCTAAAAGGCAAAGATCATAAGAACGTGACTACTCCCCAGCATGTCCATGAGGACTACAGGAGGTGGTGGTCTTGAAAGCGCTCACTGAGACAGGATCCAGGAGTGCCCGCGAGGCTCGCGTGCTCTCGTGGCACCGTCTGGGCGCAGCCTCCCCGGCCTGGGAGCCCACCCTCACCCCTCGGGGCCTCGCTGTCTTGGCGCGTCCTACGGCCGTCCCTCGGCTGGACAGACACACGGACCCCTGCTGCCTAGCAGCATGCTGGTCCGGGGCAGGTTCCTGCCTCACCTTTAGCCATAGCTGTGCCCTCACTTACGAGCTCGGAAAACAAAGTCTCCTCTTCCCAGTGACGGTGACATTTGAACAAGCCAGCCAGGGTGGAGAGGGGGTTCTCAAGGCAGTTAGAATGCCACTGGCCCCCTCCTGTTTCTCTCCCCCGGGTCCCTGGGACGGAGGAGAAGACAAGCCACAGCCTCCTGGGTCTGGACCCGGATGGCCCGTCCTCAGCTTCCCTGAAGGCCAAGGGCTGAGACAGACACTCGATTCAAGGCTCCTCTCATTGTGATAGTTTTGAAAGTTTTTCTTCTAGAAATCTCTTGTTTTTAATTAGTTAGAATTACTGTCACAATTGTAAATTTTTATAGCGGTGCAAGTGAACTCCACTTCAAGAATAAAAAGGGACAAAACCCTTTGAATTCCAGGATAGCTCCGCTAATAAGCAGGTTATCAAAAGATCGCACTCTAAGAAGGACTCCACTACCAATAACAGTGGTATTATTTTTTTCCCCTCTAATGCATTTAAAATATGATTTGATTTTAAATATTCATTTTCCACACAATTAATTTCTGCTAAAACACGGGGCCTGGCAAATAATAGGTTCTCAACACATGTTGGAGGGTGACATGAATGAAGCGATGATTGGAATGAACGAGCAATACAGGACCGTGCCCTCATTTTTGAAATTTGAAATTAGGTATTCACGGGTTTTTCTTTCTTTTCCGTCCCACCGAAGAAATAAGTTCCAAAAAAAAAAGAAAAAAAAAGAAAAAAAAAAAGAGTGAGTTTCAAGTTTGACTCCTAGACGAGTTTGATCATCCCAAGCAGACTGAGGGCAACGTGAATTCTCTGCAGTCCCAGGTAGAGACGGGTAGGAGAATTCAGAGCTTGTCAGACCTGCTTTACATATGGAACCCACTAGTTAAAAAATGAGCTTTTGCAGAAGCCTACTAATAAAACAGATACACATGGAGCTTCTTTCATCGAGGCAGGGGCATGAGATTTAGTAGGGTCCCCTCTCAACAGCCCCTGGGCCACCTCCAAGGAACGGTGGGAGGCTAGGGTAACCGGTGACGGGCACCGAGGAGGGCACATGATGGAATGAGCACTGGCTGTTACATCTGAAACCTGTGATGCACTGTATGTTAACCAGTCGAATTTAAATAGAATCATTTAGTAATTAAAAAAAAAAAAAAGAGTATAAAAAGCCTTTTGGTGGATAGAGCACCTGACTCAGGACTCAGAGAACTTAAGTTCAAGTTCCAGCCTTACTGCTAACATACCACATGGCGCAGGGCAGATTACGAAAATGCTCTGAATCATCTCCCTCGTTCTCATAAAAAATGGGAGTGAAATGTGGGACATAGGGCACCCGCCAGCGGGATTGGACAGTGTGACGGCTTCCTTCTCGGCGGCCTCCGCTGCATCAGCTTCTCAGCCCCGCACCTTAAACACGAATGTTCAGAGCTCTGCTCTTCCCCCACCCCTACCCCTCCCTACCTTCCTCTACTCTCCTTTGTAGATCCTTCCCCCCTTGGTGGTACACTGACTGCCCCGTTGTTGCCTGAGACTCCTACCCCTATATTTGTACCAATGATGAAGCTCCCATTTGTTATACTACTTACACTTGTGTAGGCATTTCAATAGCATTTTCTATCATTTCTGTATGAGGAAAGCGGCAATACCCACATTTTATGTTTAGCTCGAACCTGGAGTGGTCAACCTTCTTGCCCAAGGGCGCAAAGCTAATGGGTTGAGCAGCGGTTCAAGCCCTAACTCCCAAGGCTCTATCCTACTGGAAAATGGCACCGGGATACCCTTCGGAGTCAACGTACTGGATGGAACCACATAGAACAACACCCTCTTCCTCACTTTTTGGCAACTTTTATTTTTATTTAATTGTAAACCAATAGACAATGTGCAAAGAACTATACACTCTTGACCCAGATTTAAACAACTAATTTTGAAGACTCAATGAACAAGAAGGAAGCTGAGAAGGATCCGTCAGAGAGGTAGGAGAGGAGCTAGGAGGCACACGGAAGCCAACGAGTGTGAATTTCCCAAAGAGAAGGATCCGTAGGGTCAGATCCTGCAGAGAGCTCAAGTGCAGCAAACAGCAGAAAGCAACCACTGGGGTCAAGTGGCTCAACGGAGCAGCAACTGTCTGAAGTTGCCTCTGTAGGAAACCCTCAAGGAAGCTGAACAAAGACAAAGGAGAGGACCGACCTCAGCTGAAACGTCAGTTGCTATGGAAACCGTAAATCTGTGTGGTAGGGCTCACCAGTGGGGGATGTAAGAGTATCGAGGGCAAGAGGATTGGTAAGGGTCTTGAGGTGTGGACTGGGTCATGAAGGAAGGACCCAGGTAGGGATCTGCAGGCGAGGAGAAACGAGGGAGCCAGAGGGCTGGAGGGGCCTATGCTTAGGACAACAGGTACATTGAAACCAAGTCTGCTGGGTTCAGAGGCAGCAGGGCAAACAATGGGATGGTGGGGTTTAAGGTCCCATAGATGGACTCTGACAAGTCCCAGAACAGCAGGCCCCGGCTCCGCTCAGGGACGTGCTTGACGTCGGGCAGGGGCACCAGCTTTCACGAGGAGGACCGGCCTCTGGAAGGGGAGGGAGCCCTCTCTCCATTAGAACCAGAAGAGAAGAAGTAGGTGGGCACACAGGCAGATAGGAGCGCAGACTTGGGGGTCGGGAAGAGGGTGTGCCCACCAGATGTCCTCCGAGTCATCCACAGGGACTGAAGCAAGCTCATCAGCTGAGTGTGAGAAGAGGCAAGGGGAAGGGTGAGGGGCCCGGGGACACGTGTGGGGCCTAAGTCTGAGCAGGGCTGAGAGCTCAGTGGCAGAGTCCCTGGGCAATATCTGGGATCCTCTCAAGTGGGTAATCGTGGATTTGTAGTGGTGTCACGCCTCCTACTCATGCGACTTCTCTCTAGCGAAGCTTGACTGTATGGGGGCAGGCCTGGGCATGGAGGTTGAGGGGTTCATCTGTGATTGCTGTCATCCAGGCTGACGAAGGGGGAAAGGAGCAAGAGACTTGGGTGGATTTGTAAGAAAAACGATCATAATGACGGACCGTGAGGTCTAAGTTGGGTAAGGACGGAAGAGGGGACAGGGAACTTACGGCTCAGGAGACAGCGTTGGTGTCAGTGGGGTGAGAACTTAGTGACGATCGAAGGAGGGTTCTTCTGGGGGCTCAGCAAACACTTGTGGAAGGATGTTGTGGGGGCAGAAGGAAGGTCTCCATGGCAGAGGGCGGCAGGACAGGCACTGGCCGGGGGGTGGGGGAGCCAGGCTTCAGTCGAGGCAGGAGTTGGGGTGGGAGGTTCTGAGAGATGTAGCTGGCCTTAGAATTGGTGGCAGGGATGTGGTTCGAGAGGCCTGGGGAAAGGGCGAGGATGGAGGCACGCAGCGTGCAATAGGGTGGGGACACGATCTGGGGAGAAGAGAGAAGAGCAGAGGCACTTGTACCTGGAGCAGCTCGAGGCTTTTCCATGCCAGGCTTTTCCGTGCCAGGATTGGCCGTGGGTCCCTGTGAAGGGTCCCCAAGGTCCCCTGGGTCGCTGTCTGCAGAGCAGAGGCCCGGGAGGTCCTGGAGAAGTCTCTCCTAGAAGCCACCCAGAAGAACATTTGACAGGAAAGGGCAAATAGAGAAACACAAATATGTGTTTATCCATTTACTCAAACATCTGAGCACCTCCCACATTGCCAGCCTGTGTGGATGGCATCGACGGGCCACGTCACGTGGTGGGATCCCAGCGGAAGGTCTCTCTGTCCACAGACCCCCCAACCCTATGTAGACAGCAGAGGGGAAAAGTAACTGGGGCTCCCTTCTGAGCCTATTTCAGGGTGCCCCACGTTAACTGTCCGCACACTGTAGTATTTTATTGAAGCCCCTCAAAGCCCTTAACGGGGTCAATGACTTTTTGACCTGTTCTCTCCAACAACCTTGAGCACATCTCAACAGAGTGCACATAACCATCCGATTTTCAGAAACAAGTGCAGAATAAATGGAGTCTGAAGGCGAAGGGTTTTTAAGCAGCAAAACCTGACTTCCCAGAAGAGGTATAAATGGTGCTGGTGGAGATTTGTAGGGATTCCCTGTAGGGCTAGGGTCCCGAATCCACAAAGTCCTCTTTGCAAAGGTGGGCAGCGGGGTCACGGGGTGGCTCTGATCGTCTTCTTCTCATTTGCGTACTGATATTCTCAGCCAAGGGGGGAAAGTCCTAAGGAAGGTAGGGAAGCGAGTGAACGTGGCACTGGGGGTCCCACAGTCCCCTTCGCTGAGTATTGACAATGTCCCGAGGCCTGAACGAGTCCTCCCGTCCGGTCTCTCCGCCGGTTTCATCCTCACCATGCTGGGAGAGGTGCCAGCACCAGCCCGGCTTTGCAGGTGAGGTACAGCCCGGCGGGCTTGCCGGCGTGGCCAGGCTCAACCAAGCAGCCAGCGGATTCCAGATCTGAGGGGCGGAGCTGGAAAGGCCCAGGGCCCTGCTCCCCCCACCCCTCCTGCCACGGGGAGCTGCCTGCAGGCCCCGAGGTATCCAGGACGGTCTCTGACTCTAGGAGCTTCCCGGTGCAGACAGCTGCGGGTGAAGGCGGTAGAGGAAAGGGGTTCTCTCGGGCTTTTTCCAAAAACGACTCAACTGCCACCAGAGCTCTTGAGGGACAGGATCCCTCAGGTGCCAGGATGGGGGCGAGCCGCCCAAGGGAACGTCCTCGCGGACGGTGCTGACCCACCAGGAAGGAGCGGTTCTGAGCCAGCAGCTGCTTACAGGGTCCCCTAACGACACCTGCTGTGCTCAGTCTGCTGCTTCCCACTGTCCTCCCGCCCGCCGGTGGCCCTTGCAGAGGACACTCCTGTCCTAGGGGTTTCCTCTCCCCGTTCCTGCCCGGCCTGTAACAGATGCTCAGGAAGTGTCAGGGTGACCGACCGTGGGAGCCCACGTAGGGAGTGAGCAGATCCATTAGGCCCGGGGGCTGTGGGCCCCGCTCCCCGGCCTCCAACGGGGGTGTCCCCGGGAAGGTTTGCGGGGCCGCTACCCACACGCAGGGAGGAGCCCCCGGAGCGTGGCCCCATCAGAGAAAGCAGGTTGGACACCACTTTCACTTTATACACTCGAGCACTTGCGCTTGCTCACGGTTGCCTGACTGTTGGGCACTTTGCCTACGATTAGGATACGTTGCCACGTGGGCAGCGATGCGACCGGCTCCTGGAACTCTCTAGCAAAGTAGCCGGGCGCCAACGCTCAAGAGCGACACGGCCAGAGCCACGGAGCCCGGTCCCGGAGAAGGCAAAGGCCCGCGTGCGCGCGACGTAGTACCCTAACTGTCATCCGTCACTACTTAATCTAATTAGTCTAGAAGCTATTTTAAAGAGCTTAATTCGATTACGCTGTGATTGATAACACTTTATATCTCCTTGAGGAGAGCACTTCTCCTAATTCACCTTGAATCTCTACGCTCCAGGCAGGAGCCTGTTTCGGGCCTGTGCGAGCGCGGCGGGGGAACTGGGAAGTACTGGGGTGGCACCCAGATCCCCGCGGGGGCCGGGCACCCGGCCTGAGACGGGGGGGGGGGGCTCTAAGGAGGGCCGAGGGCAGTGGGGGACCCGCACAGGTCAGCGGGCCCGCAGGTCGGTGTAGGGGCCTAGCTCGGCGACACCTGCCCGCGGAGCAGCAGGTGTAGACGAGGGAGCCCGCACCTCCCCCAGCGTTCCCGGGAGAACCGGGGAGGAGGTGGGAAGCTGGCTGCGTCCGGGGCAGGAGGGGGGACGGGGAGTGGGGCCAGTCTAAACTAAGGTGCTTGCCTTTCGTCTCTCGTCCCTGCAGCCCGCATGTGTGATGCCCACCTCCGAGGCCCCTCGGGCATCATCACCTCCCCCAATTTCCCTATTCAGTACGACAACAATGCACACTGTGTGTGGATCATCACAGCTCTCAACCCCGCCAAGGTAAGGCCCCGGGGGAGGGCGGGAGGGGCCCGGGGGCAGGTGCGGCCGGGTCTGCGGGGGGCTGAAACCCGGAGCCTGGTTGTGGTAGATGCTCTGCAGGCAGTTCTGAGACGGTTTCTTATAAATATCAAGTCGCTAAAAAGCCTATTTGTTTTTAAGCCTAAGTAAGATGGAAAGAACGTCAAGACAACAAACTACTGCACAGTCGTTTCCCCACGTAGAAAAAAAAAAAAGAAAAACCCCACCGTTGCCTTAGTGACGCGTGCCCCTCACCAATCCCATTCCAGTCCCCGTCCCTCGGGTGCCCCGGTTGTGCGCCCCCGTTACGCAGCTCTCCTCCGTCGTTGGCATGTAAACGTGCGCCCTTAGAAATCCACGCTTACTCAGTAAGCCAGCACCTGAACCCCACAGAGACATGACCGTGTCCTCTATAGTCTTAACTTCCCTCAAAATCACGTCGCCACGGTTTACCCACGTTGGCAAGGGTGGCTTGCGCCGCTGGATACACCTCTTCACGTGTTCATCTCTCAGTTCGCTTTTTCCTATGCCAGGCCCTTTGTTCTCCCGTGAACTTTACGAGTATCTTGCCGGGATCCACAAAACCACCTGTTAGAACCTTTCCTTTAATTATACAAAAACCACACATTCGAGAAGAACTGATGCCTTGATGATACGGAGTCTCCCCATCCATGCGGGTGCTGTGTGTGGGTCCTTCGGGCTTCTTTAATGGCTGTCCATAAACTGGTGTGATTTTTTTTCCCATTCTAGATCTTACTCGTTTCTTAATTTATGTACTTCTAGATATCTTGTATTTATGGTTACTGTTATAAAATCGGATCCTTTAAAATTCCATTTTCTCCCTACTTCTGTCTGGTGTTTGGAGAGGCAATTAATTTTTGTTCTTTGATTTTTTTTTTAATATAGCAACTCTTGTGATAATTTATCTCTGAATTATTTGTGGTTTCTATAAAGGACAAAGAATGATGGTTTTTAGTTCTTCCTCTCCAATCCTTAGAATTTCTCGTTATTCTTTTTCTTGCCCTTATGTTCTGGCGAGAACCTCCAGTACAGTGTCAGTCACTGTTTTTTTGTTTTTGTTTTTGTTTTTGTTTTCAGTGTCAGTCATTGTGATGATGGTGGACACACTTGCCATTGTTTGATGTTAGAGAGAATGTTTTTATTTTATTAAGTATGATGTTTCAATTTTTTTGTTTTTGTTTTGTTTTTTTTGTTTTTGTTTCAAGTTTTTTTTTTAAATTTATGGTTTCTTTCCAACTCTAGTTTTGTTTTGTTTTGTTTTTTTAATTTATGGTTCCTTTCCGACTCTAGTTTTGTTTTGTTTTTTAATTTATGGTTCCTTTCCGACTCTTTTTTTTTTTTTTTAATTTACGGTTCCTTTCCGACTCTAGTTTCCTGAGTGCTTTCATCGTAAATAAATGTAGAATATTATCAATCACCTTTCTTTTTTTTTAATTTTTTTTTATCAAGCACCTTTCTATATCTCTTAGTATAATCATGATTTGCCCCTTAATTTTCTCAGTGTGGTGAATCACAACCAGCCTTTCATTCCTGGGATAAACTGAACTTGGTAATTGAGTACTAGAGGCTAAGTAAGCATTTAGTTGTTATAAATGCCTGTATTTGATTCACTGATATTTTGTTTAGGAATTTGCTTCCATCTTGTTAGTGAGATTAGCCTTTTTTTTTTCCATATTACCCTTGCCAAATTTTTTTCATCAGGATATCGTTAGCCTCGTAAAATGACCTGGCAAGTGTATCTTCTCTTTCTATCCTACGGAGTTAATAGTGGAGCTTGGAATAACTTTTGCCTTGGAAGTTTGGTGGAACTTTTAAAACAGCAAAACTATCTGGATTTGGTGTTCCTTTGTTGGAAGATTTCAAACTATAGATTTAATACTCTAAATGACTAAGAGACTATTATCTCTTTTTTTTTTCTTGAGTCCATTTTAGTAAGTTTTCAAATTTCTTGGCCATAAAGTTGTGTGTGTGTGTGTGTGTGTGTGTGTGTATATATATATATATATATAATTACTATATATATTTTATTCCC